>NC_080201.1:29580479-30780479 GCF_030028045.1 Hippopotamus amphibius kiboko
AAACAAAGAAAGAAAGAAAGAAAGAAAGAAAAGAAAAGAAAAGAAAGAGAAAAGAAAGAAAGAAAGAAAGAAAGAAAGAAAGAAAGAAAGAAAGAAAGAAAGAAAGAAAGAAAGAAAGAAAAAGAAAGAAAGAGAAGAAAAAGTACAGCTTAAAGAGGAACTGAACACACAATCTGGGAGCTAAAAAGTAAACATTACCCAGTGAGTTCCTCAATTTAATTACTGGCCTGAGAATTTCAATTTACATGTGTTTTAATTATCCACAGAAGGACTCACCTATTACTCTCTGAATAGAAAATTTAAAAGCAAACAAAATGGAGGAGGAAAGGCTTATTCAAGGCCTTCCAAGGATTAATCTTTGCATTCTTCTCATTTTTTCCCCGAATTTGGGGATAAAATTTGTTGCAGAGTATTTGATCTTAGGGAAACACTGAGTTCAACTTTGTGAACACAAACTACTTCTGACCGTTATTTTAGCAAACATTTCAGAAGCACAGGGCTCTAGCAGACAGCTATACAGAACTCTGCATAGAACTCTGCATAACTAGAATAACACAACTGTTTCCTTCTGAAATGCAGGAAATCAAACCACACGAATCTGTTTACTGATTGATTGAATGAGTGGGTGAGTGAATGAGTTTCAGAACTCCACGCCTTTGATGTCCTTAAACTTCTACTTGCATTTTTAAAGTCTGTTAGTTTGTTTTGCTTGTCCATCTTGGGTAGTCTGTTTCTGCCAACAGGAAAAGAAGAGCAAAATTTATTTTAATTTACATTAATTTCAAAAAAAAAAAAAAAAGAAGAAGAAGAAAAAAGTGTTACTCCAGATTTCTAAAAAGTAGAATTCTCAACATAACTGGACATTGCCAAAGCTTCAAAAAGCCTTCGAATGGCTATGACTGACTTATCACAGACACAATGACATCCAGGGAGAAAGCACTTTTCATTGTGAAGGAATAATCTTTTTATTAAGGCTGGAGCCCCTGGTTAGCAACCCCACTAATCAGTCAACATTTGTTCAAACAGGTCTAACTGAGCTCCTACTATGGGTACTTAGCTCCTGCTAAGTGCTTTGGGGGATAAAAAGATGTCAGTACATAGTTCTTAAGGAGCTTCTTAAGAGACATAGGACCTCTACTGATATGTGGAAACCATCCGTTACAGTCAATATGTGCTCTGAAAGTTCTAAGGAACAGAAGATCACTTCTGACTAGGGGGACCATTGTGGGCTTCAAAGAAAGGTAATAGTCAATCTGAGAGGATTCAGCAACAATCAGTGGAGAGACATAATATATGCAACGAACCAGAGCCAGAAGCCTGGGATGTATTTAGAATAACGAGGAGAGGACTAGCTTTGTTGAGTGTCTGTTGTGGGCAGGGTGCAGAACAGAAAGAGGACCTTGCAGATCAAGCCATATAAGCAACAGTGGATTAATATGGTCAACCTATACTCCCAGGATCTGAGTGAGAGTCAGAGGAGAGAAGGAAATGGGTGGTAAGAGCCTCTAGTAAGAGCTCTAAAGGAGATATCCACAGCTTAAGATAGAGACACAGTCACTGTGAGTTTCTCAGGCAGGAGCCAAGAAAGGGAAAGAAGAAATGTGGTTGATTCCCAAGCTGATGGGCTGTAAGAACCTGCCTAAGTTAGTCCTGTGGTCTGGAATGAGTTTTCCTAGGTCCCTCAAAAGTGCAGGGGCTTTCACCCAGTAGCTTCATAAAGGCATCACTCTACTTCCAGCACTTATATCAACCATGACATACTAGAATGCACTGGCTGCTGCTTCTGGGATGGCCACAACCCAAAGACAGCTTGTTAGGAGCCATTTGCCTGCCAACCCCAAAGTCCTCAGGCCTTCAGCAAAGTTGGGGACACTTGGCAGGATCTTTGGTCCCCAAAGTAATGATGGAAAGAGCTCTGGGCTAGAAGTCAAGAGAGTGGGTACTGGCTGATCCTTGCCTGGACATTAACTCCCTATGGACTCTGGGTGAGCCTCTTCCTCTCACGAGACCCAGTTTCATTCATCATATGAGGAGATTGGACCAAATGCTTGCTTCCATGTCTTGCATTCTGTGAGCTGGGATCAAGTGACTCTTCCAAGTTCATGCATCTAAGTAAAAGTGAGAGCCTGGACCAAATCCTGTGTCTCCTGTCCCATTGATCCAGTGTTCTTTCCACAATGCGGGGCTGCACAAGTGGGAGATGTTAATGGTAACAGCTAACTTTCACTAAGTGGCCACTGCAGGCCAGTGTGTCAATACTCTATCCAGTTAGTCCTCACATCAATCATTCGAGTTAGATAAAGTTGTAAAATCACTTTATAGATAGGAAACAAACCCAGAAAGATTAAGACATTTGCCTATAATCATAAAATTAGTCAATGCAAAGCCAAGATTTGGAGTTAGGCAGTCCAATTCCAGGACCCATTATCTTCATCTCTACTCTCTACTCTACAGGGTAGAATTAGCAGGAGCAGCAGAGCGACATAAAGGACATGGGATCTTAAAATAGAAAACATGGCAGTCTTCCAGTGGTGAATTCACACTGCAAGTATGAGAGCTTTCAGGAGAAAAATTTGGTCAGTGTTGCTTGTCTACATACCTCCCCTTCCCTCCCCAGAGATGACCATGAACAGTCCCTGGGAGATCATTTACAACCCAGTGGTCTTCACTGTGGTCTGAATGGAGTACAGATAATGACCACATAGAAAATCAGAAGACAGTGGCCTCCCGGCTGACACCCCCAACTCATAAGACAAGGAAAACCAAAATCACCACAAATTATTTTTACTGCAAAATAAAACCTGAGATGAGGCATCCTCTTGAAATCTTCAAGGAGCCACGCTGACATCACCCCTAGGTGCACAGGTGCACACGCAGTAGAATACACCTCAAACTCTTGGCTGTGGCAAGCCAGACACTATTTTAAATATAATAAATGGAGAAGGTGCTTAGAAACACTAAAATATCTTTCATAGGACTATGCTCCACGATCTCTATATTCTCTTTTACCTATGACATCTAAGATCTCTATTCTAGGAGGTTTATGAGTTGTTTTTGAGCAGATTTTCCTATTGCTAATAAAAATTGCAAGAACCCTGGATGAAGACTTGTAACCTTACTTGTAGTTCAGTGCTTTTACCAACTTGCCACTTGACCTTGGCTGGTCACTTGACTTTCCCAAGCTGTGGTTCCTCACCTGTAGTAAGAGGGCTGATCTTGTCAGAGTTCTGCAGTTCTGTGAGCCAGCCAAGGACCAAGAGCCTTTGAGTCGTGTTTTGTTAGATGGATCCACAGAACAAAATTGTGATCCATGGGGATTAAATTCAAATAAGAGATGAAAGGCCATGAATGCTCTTCTGAAAAAGGAATTAAGTTCAGATAAAAATCTGCACCTCTGTCTGGGTCTGGAAGCTTGGCTTGGCACTGACCTGCTGTCAAGCCTCGGGGACTCCTCAATCTATCCACACAGCAGGGAGAGTGAAGGCTGCTTCCCTGAAGGGATGTTTGCATGAAGCAAAGCACTGCAATCCTAGGTGACCTCCCTGGAGGGAAGGTTTTGCCTCCTTCTCAGGGAGAGCTTTAGCAGTACAGAGTACATGAGGTAATGAGCTGGGTACAACATGGCTGAGAGGAAAGCCAGATATGAGACCTGGGAACCTTTCTGGGTTGGGAACAGGAGCCCCCTCATCACACTTCATGATTCTGCCTCATCAGATGTGGGTTTTCCCATAGTTCTGCCAGAAAAACCCTCTTTTGCATTCTTGACAGCCACACACTTGAACGATCTCTGGCCATTTCTCCCTACCCTTCCAATTCTGGGTTGTGTTTACCAAATTTTGTATTCTTCAGAGCCTGTGGGATCTTTCTAATGCTGTTCTATACAAGCAGGTTAGCTTTATTTAGAGTTCAGTGCTATTTTCAATACAATACTCTAAGTGTAGAGTTATACTTAGGCACTTGAAAATGAACTTCACATTTCCAGCTGTCCAAGAGTGGAAGGCACTGTTCCTGTTCATTAATGTACTTCCCTAGACATATAAAAACAGAGGATACAGGATCAGCATTCGGTGCACTGTAGCAGGATTTCTGCATGTGATAAGAAGGGGACCAAATGGTCCAGTTTCTATCACTAAAATATAAAGCCCATTATGGGAGCAGAACTTTAGTCATTGCATAGACCCAGTAAATAGAACAGCTTCTGGAACATAGTAGTGCTCAATAAGTATTTACAGGCTGGATGGCTGGATGAATGGATGAATGAATGAATGAATGAATGAATTCTGACTCTAAAATTCTAGAATTCTCTGATTCTTTGGCCTGTATCAATTGTACTCTCACCCTGTCTCTTATTCTTATTATTTATTTACCATCTCCTAACCTCTTATGCTCATCTCATCTCCACATTTGTCTAGTCTCAGGTGCACCCCCATACTGATGGACTGGCTGCTTTATTTCTTGAAAGATTAATTTTAAAATAATAACAATAGCTATCATTTGTTGGATGCTTAAATATATTTAATCACTATGCTAGGTACTTTAAGTGTATCATCTCTTTTCATCTACAAAACAACATCTACAATGACCCAAGGAAGTCATATTATTACTTCCATTCAACAGATGAGGAAGCTGAGGCAGAGAGAGCATATGGCGTGCCCACGACTACCCACCTGGTAAGGGCTTAACTTCAAACTCAGGCAGTGGCTCCAGAGGGAATGTCCTTAACCCCCAGGCTTGCTCTGTGAGCTTCAGCCCTGCTCATAACTGGAGAATTCATTATAGATCTTTCAACCAAAGGAAAGGAAGCTCAAGGTCTGTAGGCATTCAGAATCATTTGGATCACTTCACATTAAATCAGGCTCTCCAAGACCCTACTAGTTTCCTTTGAGTTTTCATTTGAGTCACTGAAGAGTATTCTTCAAAGCAGAAGGATTGCAAGTGACAGAATAAATTTTATTCAAGACCAGGTACCAAACCTTGTACCAGTTCAGACCTTCAGGTAGAGAAAACTCAGTCTAATTCGATATTTACACAAGACTTTCATCATCACTGTATACCAACACCTATTATGCTTGGCCTCTAATGGATGTTCAACAATTGTTTGTTGAATTAATGAATAATTTATTAATTAATGAATGAATAACTTAATAGAAAATTTCAAGTTAAAACCCTGTTTTTCACACACAACAAGATGTCACTATTCTTTGAAAACACATATCTTCAGTGTCTGCCACATTCCTAGCACAATGCTTGCCATTGTAGGGGCTAAAAGGAAACTATTAATAGAGACCCCACAGTCGGGAGTTACAGGTGAAGTGGGAAAACAACTGGATTATAATATATTCTAACTTCACAAAAGCATTTGATACTATTCTGTGTCTCAGGAGAATCAAATGTGTCCTTCTAGATTTACTCTATATTTTTAAAATGATTTGAGTTAAATAAACTGTCAAGTCCATTTTAGAGGTGAGAAAATGAAGTATGGAAAAGTTAAGTCATTTGCCAATAATCACATGTAAGTGAAAATTTCTGCAATATAGATTGCTATTGATGAAATTGTTTGGTCAAGGTAAACCACATTTTTGTAAGTAGATTTATAATGGGTTTTGTGACCTTGGCTAAGGGCACAGTTAAAGTCACTAGGCTGATGTGGACTCCAGAGACAGGCATTATGGCTGGGTATCCACATACCTCGTACTTATATATAGTACCTCACACTTTCCAGGAGTCTTTAAATATATAATCTCATTTATCTTTATAATAAAGTTATGATAGAATGCTATTCTCACTTTACAGATAAAGAAACTGACACCTAGCAAAATTGAGAGACTTGTCCAGGGTCATTCCATGAATTAAAATCAGAGCTAGAACTAGAAAAAAAAATCTCATTTGTAATTTAGGGCTATTTCTTTTAAACCCACACTGGTATAATGATTTGTATATAACAAAATGTTTGGCTTCTGCTCAGCTGTCAATGAATCCATGTATATAAGTTTTTAAAAGTGATTGACATGAACATAGTTAGGCATTGCAAATTTTGAGGACAAAAATCTGTGAAAGAGGATTGCTGGGAGGGTGGGGTTCCAGCTTAAAAATACCATGCTCTTATGATCCTACAGAAGTAAAAAAATAAAATGAAGAGAAGACTTATTTATTGATAAAATAGGAATAAAAAGTAAAAATGATCCAGAAAGTGTGCTTAGAAGGGGAGAGTCCTACAAAAATTGGTCCCAGGACTCCCCACAAAGATCTGCAAAAAAGAAGCCCTCAGAACATGCTCACTGTCTTGTGGAAGCCAGCGTAACTGAGACCCAACCTTTTAACCTAAGAATGGTATTCATCCTAGAAGTTTCTTCTATAAACTGAAAGGTGGAAATGACAATTACTTGATCAGTAGAGAATTCCAAGTTGAATTCTTCTCAAAGATAATATACTCCAAGTAAAAGATTTTATTGCTAAATATTACTTATGATTGAACAATAGGTATCATTAGGTAAGAGAATTTTGAAGAGGAATGAGTAAGCTTCTCTGCAGAAATGAATACAGAAATCTGTTCTTGATCATCTTGATTAGAGTAATGACAGAAGGAGTAGGAAACCTACAAAGGTGTTTTGATAAACTTACTCAGTCAGGTGCCCTAATATTTACATGTAAGTTTCAACTAAGGATTCTACAAGAATTTAAGATAACTCAACAGCTGTAAAAAGACAAACTACCCCTGTCTCAGCTCCTTTCACTTGGTAGCATGTAATTAATCTATAAATTATTACTCTCCTCCAGTTCTGACTGTATAAATTGCAGATGAGATGAATTAGGACAGGATCAAAGATAAGGACTCATGGTGAATAGTGTCTTAGAAGATGACTGTCTTAGAAGATGGCTTTTGAAAACATGTAAGCTATCAGCCCATGGTTAGCAGGAAATTAAAAGAGGAAATGCATCCTTTCAAGACACATATTTTTTGAAAACTATATAGTTCTTTAGGAGAAGGTCTTGGAGTATGAAAAATAGTTGGCAAGAGATTGCACCCTATTACTGCGTACCACTGGGAGTTTAGGCTAGAATTTACAATTTTGGCTTTAAGCATGACACTCAGTGTCCTGGCCACCCTCTATAAAAGACTGGCTGTGAATTTTGCCAAGGACTTATTCACATTTCAGCTGACCAGGATTTTTAATAATTGTCTGACTTCCAAACCACCTATTCTGAGGTATTCTGCAGCAGCCCATGGGAAACAAAAGCCTTCATTTTCATTTTGATTTCTCCTTTGACTGGTTCCAGCAAAGAGTTTCTTCTCTCTCTAGGGATTCTTGATAAATATGTAGCTCATAAGGAGAGCAAGCAAAGGGTTCAACCTGTGACAGGAAGGATAGAAACTACGGAACTTTCATAGGACTCTCAACAGATGCTCACTGCACAGAGGGCTTGAAGGAACTATGAGATTGTTGTTGCTGTGGCAACCGTGCATGCCTAAATGAACAACAAAATTAATAGTCCTAACAGGCTTTGGTGGCGTCAACAGAATGACAACACTTGCCTTTTCTAGTGGATGTGTACTCTCAACAGCAATTCCGCAGAGATATTTTTCTCATGTAAAGAAAAACAGTTTCCAATAAGGGCAAATAAACAGAATAACCATCACGCACTTGCCATATAAACTTCTCCAAGCCAAGGGCAAGGGCCATGTTATTCTGCCTCCCTGCTAAAGTTAAAAGGCACCTTTCAAACTCCCAGGCCTTTTTTGTGACTTTCTATTTAATTTTATCATGCTACCGATAGTCTCCTATTGAGTTTTTGTTGTAAGCAGATAAGGCTAAGGGGGGAGCTGAGGGGAAGCAGAATGAGATACAAAAGGGAAGAAGGTAAAATTAGCTATAGCACATAACTGGACCCTGCTTGGCCTTGAAGAAGGCACAATACATATTAATTAAGTAGATTAATATGTTGCTTGCTGAAGGGGCTATTCTCGACAGCAGGAAATAAGTTTAAAACAGGTAAGACTTTTTTTTCTGGACTAAGGTTAGTTGAGCCATTGCTCTAAATAACTGGGTGAATTTTATCCTTGGATGGAGATAAGGAATAGAAAAAAAAACAAACAAACCTTTCTTAGGATGTTAGATGCTATTAAAATCCATTGGGCTAAGCAACTTTTAGATCATGAAAGATTTTCCAGAAATTGTTCAGTCACTGTTCTATTAATTGAACTGTCCAATGATAATGTTCATGTAATATATTGGCCTTGCAGATAAGTGTAACATTCTGATCCAATATTAGGCAGAAGTTTTATTCCCCAAATGTTTATTATAATTACATGACAGAATTCGTTACTCCAAGAGTTGGAATGAAGAGAATATTTCAGGTTAAATAATTTGTCCAAAGTTCTAGGCAATGCCTACATGGGGAATAAAGTTCTTTGTCAGGTAGTATTGAATTGGACGTTTAAAGCCTGGTGCTAATGAGCTGGGCCACATGCGTGGGTTATCTGGCTTAGAACAGAGGCAGGTCAGCTCTTCAATCAGACACCCTAATGCCAGTCAGCCCACTCAGAAATACATCCAAGTTTGCCAAAAAGCATAAGTAAAAACACGTGATGAGCTCCATGCAAACCCATTGGGGCTCGGAGTACATGTGTACACTACTAATAATAGATTCAAGATTTTACCTGCTTTTAAAAAGAATGAAGCACACACACACCAATGCTTACAAATCCCATGTAACAAATGATGATCCCCCCCAAAGTGCTCTAAGCAGATATTTGAGCACTATAGAGGATGAGTCAGATTCACACAAGTATTGCTCTTTATGACTTTACAATCAGCCCGAACACATATTAATTCTGCAAACAAATAGGTAAATAAGTAAACTGCATCTTCATTACAAAAGCAAAGGGATATATTCTTTAAATACTGCATTATGGACTTGTGAGAGTCACACATGAGGATAAGTTGTCGTCTTAAAGTCCCTTCCCCTCTCTACCCACCTTCCATAAGAACCTCCTATTATGATAAGCCTGTATTTTATAGAACATGTGTAGGTGATAATATAAAAGTAATCAGATATTATTTATAGTAAAAACCTTCCACTGTTAATGTCCTATTTCTTGATCTGGGTTCTGCTTACATGGATGGATTAACTTTTCAAAAATTCATCAAGCTCTACACCATTTTCTGAATGTATGTTAGACTTCAGCAAAGTTTTCTGAAAACCTTTTCTCGTGTCTGCACTGCTGAAGTATACAAATAGTTATATGTTTCTTTAGAGCTAGTTATACGCTGCTTTACTGCTATAAGTGTGAACATAAAAAAAACTGTAAAGCAATCATATTTTCTTTATTTTTTTTATTTTTTTTTATTGGAATATAACTGCATTACACTCTTGTACCAAGCAATCACATTTTAAATGCACCACATAAATTCATCATTTAAATAAAAGCTGTGGATTATAGCTCTGGCTTAGCCACTAACTAGTGGTTGAATTTAAGCCTCTCTATGCCTTACTTTTCCCCTTCATTTAAAAAGGGTTGGATGAGCAATGGTCCAATGTCACTTTCAGCTTCAGTGTTACATGATACCTGATAACAAGCCAAATGAGAAGTGAGAATCTTTTGGTGAATCTTTCCGTAAAGCAACAAGCCACTTCCTGGTTTATCTCTTCTATAAACAAGCATTTGGGGGGGGGGGGGGAAGGCAGCTGGAGTGAGCAAAAGCTTGATTGATGTGATAGCCTTGACACATCTGACTAGGCTCTGTTAACCACAAGAAAGCCTCTGTCTAGTCACATAATTCTGGAGCCCCAAAGAAAGGAGAAGCTGCCAAGTATTTCCTCCATTAAAGTCTGAAAATTCAGTAAGATGAGGATTAACCTTTTCCTGCCAAAAGAATTGTGCAGGGGTTTCAGCGGAGCTAAGTTTAGTCAAAAGACCACGCATTCCATAAACATTTATTGAGCTCCTGCTGGATGCCAAGCTTCCTGGTAGCTGCTGGGGATAAAATAGCAAGCGAAGCCAATGGGACTCTGCCCCATGGGTCTTGGGAGCTTGTGGGGGACACAGACAAGTAAGCAAGCAATTGCAGGGGGATCAGTATGGTAAGGGCTGTAAAGGGAGAAATGGAAGGTACAATGTGAGCAAGCAAAGGAAGGGCACAAAACTCACTGGTGGCTGGGGTAGGGGGATATCAGGGAGGTTTTATGGAGCAAATGATGTCTAAATAATGAGTAGGAGTTAGCCACATAATCATGTTTAAATCACATGCTGAGAGGCAGTACAGCCAAAAGCGGGCTCAGGAATCAGACTATTTAGCTTCAACTCCCTGTGCTACCACTTAATAGCTATGTGAGCCTGGGTAGGTGACTTACATGCTCACTAAGCTTCATTTTCCTTATCTGCAAAATGGGAATAATAATAGTACTCATGGGTTGTTGTAAGGATTAAGTGAGAGAATCCATGTAAGCCCTACTAAGACAGAGCCTAACCACTACTGTCATTATTAACAGTGAGACAGACGTAGGGAAGGGACAACAGAATGCCTGTGCATAGATTGGCCCAGAAGGGACAAAGAATTTGGCCATGTAGTGTCCTGAGATTAGTCCAGTCCAGCTGGAGAGAAGAGAGGGAGGAGGCAATGAGGTGAAGCTGGCTCGGAAAGCAGGTACCAGCGGGCAAAAGGCCCTGTGGGCTGTGTTAAGGAGTTTGGAGTTCATCCTGGAGGAATGAGGAGCACTGGAGTGTTCTAAAAAGAGAGGATCCTGATATTCACTATTCACATTTATCAGTAGAGGAGAAATGTGCTGCCCATATAAAAAATATTTATTTTACCCCAAAGCACTGAAGATTCTGCATCCACTAGCCAGTTTCCTCTACAGAGGATGAGGTCTGGTTGGAATTCAATAGCTCACTAACATCCAAGGTTTCCATTCCCTTGGTAAGTTGGAGATGCTGTCTGCTCAAATAACTGTAGTTAGTTCAGGAGAGGCATTACCAAAATAATGTAATTCAGCCTAAGAGACCCAGTTCAGAAAATTACCATAGTATATCTTTTCATGAGCCATGAGCTGCAATATACAGCAGGCCCATTTTGAGTTATTAAACTTGCTCTATTAGATTACAGAAAATCCCAGACAACTAGCCCTGTTCTGGCTGGAGTTTTGTAGAATGCAGATCTCTTTTTTTTCCTAGCAGAGGCAAAGTAAGCATAGACCACAGCTGCAGAGCCTTGTGTAACATGGGATGAAAGATGCACACTTCTGCACTTTTCATCTCTTTAAACCTGACCTCTAAGGAAAACTAATAAGAACAAACCACAGCTTCTCGGGATGAGTAAGTATTAGACCGAATTCCAAAAGGGATGGAATACTCATAAATGATCAGGAAGAAGAAGCAAGCAATACATCTCTAATTCAGACAACCTTAAGTGCTTCTGGGTAGTTTAATGCCAAGGTATCATGGACTGTTTGTAGGGGGAGCAGGCCAGAGAGTGGCACATGTGATGCAAGTGTATTTGGAAGAGAACAATCTAAATCCTCCTTGTAAAAGGAGTTAGAACCCAAAAATGACACCTGGAATTACGGTGTGGCCCCTGTTAGGCTATTGACACCAGAAAATTTGGGGTATCATCAAGGAGAGGACTGAAAGCAGAAGGGAAAGCAAATCACCATTGTTGAGCCCTCTCAACCAAAATAGAGGCACATCTGCTCCTGAAATACTGTGTGGCTTTATGGCTATGCACCAAGAAATAGAAAACGGAACCTGCTGGCATATTTACACATCTCCTGTTTGTCCACCAGACTCTATGAAATCACATATAGTATTTTGCACACGGCAATGAGACTTAAATACTAGTAACAAATACCATTTTGTTCATGCATTTAGGGAGTACTTGCTGCAAACCAGCTAAATGCAAGGCACCAATCTAGCAACTGGGGGCAATATCAAAGATGAGATATGTACACTGACCTCAAGTGGCTTACTGCCTAGTAGATGAAATGAGATATGGACATTATCTATAGCACAGGGCACAAAGTAATAAAACCCATAATAGAGGAGCAGATAAAGTGTTATAGAAACATCCTACACATATTTAGAGGATATTATGTCAAAAAATCATATATGTAAGATCTATTTTTATTAATCTCATTCATTTTAAGGCTTAACCGGGTCATTGTGATTTTACTAACTGACAATTCCATTCATGCCCAGAGCCAACAGCTTATATTGATCAGCAGTTCAGAGTGGCAAAAGGAAGTTGGGAAATTTCTGAATGGGGCTGAACTCTGGAGCTGTTACCATTAGTGAATATTAAGAAGATGGATTTTTTTTTTTAATGACGGCAGAAAGTAGAAGGGAGAGTGAGCTTCTGAGTGAGATCAGCCATTGTTTCTGCTCTTTGCCTTCAGGGTACTTGGTTTTTCCTGCTACGAAGTAAAAGAGCCATTCTCTAAAATACTCTTTAAAGGAGGGGAATAAAAATCAGGCTCACTGTCAGGATGAAGTAGCTAACATCCTTTTTCCAACTAAGTCAGCTTAAAGAAGCCATTTACTATATTAATACCAAAAACTCTGTCCTCCCTTGCCCTATTCCACACCAAAGGTACACATTGGATTTAGGAGATTAATTCTGCTTGCACAACTGCCAGCTTTCTTCAACCCTGGGGGAAAGCAGTGATACTATCATAGGGCTTGAGAAATCAATGTCTTTGGGAAAATGAAATTTCCATATTCTCAAAGTAAGATACTACAAGGAAACCAGGTATAGAAAAATAATTTATTTGCTACTTACATACAAAGCCTTCTTACTCCTCTCTCTCTGCTCTGACAATCTACTTTTGCAGCTATCAATGTCTTTAATTGATTAACCTCTTTAATTAATGCAAATAGATAGACTTACTCTGCTCTGCATCATTTCCACCATTACATTTACTTTTGCCTCTGAGTGTGTTAGTGGAGGGAGGGGCATATTTATACATGTCTCTCAATTAATAGAATGCATTTAACTGAGAATCAAGTTGCTACGTGTAATAAAATTACATTTCAGAATGGAGCAAACCTCTTAAGATCACATATTTAAAGAAAATGAAGATTTTCAAGCATATGACAGTATTAAAAATATTAGTAATGATATCAATGAAGTATCTATCTCTTGAGTTTCTAATCTATCATGGTATGTTACTAGATGATATGTAAGATTTTTTTTTTAAGTTGAATATATTACCTCTATTTTCAAGAAACATAATCTAGTTGGGAAGACAAGTTTAAAAATATATACAAATTAAATATGAGAATTAAATATTAAAACTGTACCAACATGTTTAAGTCTCAAAAGTTTAAGGGATGGAAAAGAATGAGTGTAAATGTTAAACTTCATTTTCAAAAGAGCTTGGAGTTGGTGGAAAATCACCAGCGTTTTAGGAATTTCTATTTTTCAGCTAGACTCAGTTTGTGAGAAAAGGTAAAGCTGATGGCCCTACTGGCAAGTGTTTCAGTTTTTAGTGTTCAGTTCTGTTTTTGGTATTTTTAATTTTATGGTTTATGCTAAATACAGCATGACAATTTTTAATGTTGTAAATACTCTTTGCCATCCTATCCCTAAAGATCATTATTTTAAAAGAGAGTTTCAGTTAATTAGCGAATATTCGTATTGTTCAAATCATATTTCACCTGATTTCTTTTATTTTAAGGATTCTTGAGGTGAGTATTACCTCTGGGTTCTCTAAAGTAGTACGAGCTACAGAGTCACAAACCCATTCTGTGCTTAATAGGATAAGGACGCTGTTTTCGAAAAGTAGCAATTCCATTTTGTGGGTGATTTAATTAACAACTGAACTTGTAACTTCACTTTAAACAAAATAGAACTCTTAATTGTTAACCAAAATAACTCTTAAACTTGAGTTTTAAAATGTCATAGTTTAGGATTCTTGGTTCTCTCTCTCTTTGCCTTCATCTCAAAAATGCAAAGAGCCCAGAAAGGTGCAAAACCTAGAAGAGAGGTTAAAATCAAAGCTGAACATTTGGGTTCAAATTGCAGAGGAAGAAAAAGAACATTTTAGAGAATCATGAGGGATATGACTGTTGTTATTGCTTTAAATCAGTTCTAGCACATGCTGCATTTTAAGTAAGTCATTTCCCTGGTTTGTGTTATTTTTTATAAATAAACATAAAACTATAATCTTAAATGCATGGTGAGAATACAGATAATTGCTTTTACTTTTATAATTGGGAGTCAGCTGTGTCTCAAAACACAGTGAGTCTGAAAGTCGCTCTGGGGACGACACACTGTGTGCATTTAAAATAATATGGGAGGAGGACTTCCTTAGTAAAACAACAGAGCACCTGTGGTCACTGCATTGGTATTTGTAAGTTTTTGTTTTATCTTTCTAGAGTTCCCAAAAATATGGACCAAGATGTTCGTGTGTTCAGAAAATGCAGGATTAATTATTTTGTTGCTAAATTAAAAAATAAATTGTCCTCAAACTATCCAACTCCACATTCACACACACAAATTATAACATCATAGTTCAAAGCTCCTAAGTCTAATTACCGTGCCAGTATTAAGATTATAATGCACCCCATTCTTGATTATTCAAAGACTAATTATCTAGGCCAAGCACTTAAGCTTGTCCCTATTCCCTTGGTTTTCTGCCATGTGGTTATTTTAAGGTTCACTGGCCTCTTCACATGGGCAGAGGAAATAAAAGAAGATGAAACTCCCATCAGCAAATTTTAACTTTTCACATGATCTACTAAAAATGATGGGATAGAGCAGGGATAGTTAACATGACAATCAAGGTTCTCCATGTATTTGATTCATTCATAGTGTTCTCTTTCTCCAATGATAAACTGACCAGATCTCTTGAATTAAGTAAAATAACACTTGATATTGACTCTTTGACCTTCCTATTGTTTCACTTTATTGATTAATTTTGTCCTTCAGACGCCAGTTCTTCCTCCCTTTGTCCTTCCTTCTCCCTTTCCTTTCTCGCTGTCAGCAGGAGTTACATTCATTTACTAAATGACAGTCCTTTAACTTTTGACTTTGAAGGGGAATCCCTAGGATTTCCAGGCCTTTCCCATCACACTTTTAACTCTACTAGTTTTACTAAGCTAGACCCTCAACTATATATGCATATATGCTACCCCTAGCAGAGAATGGGGTGCAGCTCTTTAACCTCTCCCTCAGCTGCAAATTTTACCATGTCTTCAATCCCCTATTTGAAGCCTTGTCACTTTACCTATTCATATAGATATTTAAGACAACCCATTATTCAACTCTTCCCTACACTCATTCCCACTATGTACCTCTGCAAATGACAAAATCCTTAGCCAACTGAATATAAACCAAAGCACTAATTCTTTCAAGTCCTGCCTTCCCACCATTGGTTGTTCACCAGCCAAAGCCACAGTAGTTTCATGAAGCTCAAATTATCAAGGATTCAATCAAAAGCTCAGACCACAGAGAGGATGGATCTCCAGAGAAGAATCTGCCTATGAAAAAGATCCCCCAAACTCACTAGATTCATCTTCCATTAGCTCTATGTGGGCACCAACCCCCTGTTAAGCCTGTAATTTTCTGTCCAACATTAGAAACCACAGTCTGCTAAACACAGCCCAAAACCTGAAGGGTAATTACCTGTTGTTCTCCACACCTCCAAACCCTAAAAGGTATATAGCATAGTTCCAGGATAATGAGAGAAGAGCAGAAGAATTCAGGTTACAGGTAAATAGGCTCATATTCTTACCATAGCTTATTTTAGCTTGGTCTATGCAATGTAATGTGATGACTCACATAGCTATATATCTACATCTAAGAGAGACTAAGTGGTTTATGTGCATCATCTCTAATCATCACAGCAACCCTGAGATAGCTACTATTAATATCTATCACATATGAGAAACTGAAGTTCAACTTAACCAGGAGATGACAGAACTGGCTTCAAACCCAGATTGTCTGACTCCAAAGCCCATGCTCATTCTATTACATTATTATTACACAGCCCAATCCTGGGCTTTCTGCCCACTTATCTAGTCTTATTCTCCCATTTTTCCCATAGCTCAAGCTGCCACCAGCCAAATCTTATTGGAGTCCGTCTATAAATAAGCCCTCATTTCTGTATAACTGATCACTTAAGGTCACTTAAGTCCACTCTAACTCCACCCAGGCTCTGCCACATTAGTTATAGCTCTTCCCAGGATTCTCCAACCCAGGCCTGGGTTCCCATTAATAAGACTCTTTCCCAGGTGGTCTTTTTACAAAGTCTACCATGAAGAGAAAGGGGCAAGAATATAAAATGGTATTAACTACAGAAATGTAAATGGCATATGGAAACATAGATGACAAAGAAATAGAAATAAGGTTTAAAACATCCAGAAAGTTGACACCAACAGCAAGATACCAGTGAATAATAAAATACAGCAGCAATTGATACAGCAATCAAAATAAGTAAAATAAAATATTATATACATTCTGGAAAGATACCAAGAACACATGGAAAGACTTCTATTCTTGGATAGGATGATGCAATATCATAAATATGTTGGTTCTTCCTAAATTTATTTACAAATGTAACTCAATCCCAATAAAAATACCAATAAGATTTTCTATGGAGTAAGACAAGCTGAAGCTAAAGATTATATAGAAAGACAAGCATGCAAGAATAGCCAGAAAAATACTGTAAAACAAAAACCATGAAGGCATGATGGGAAGGGGAAACAGCCTTACCAGACATCAAAATATACTAGAAAGCCTACAGGTTCCTATTTAGTCTATTTAGGTTAGACAAAGGCTTTTAACCATGGTCCAAAACCCAGAGGTGATAAAAGATTAATAAACCTGACTACATAAAAATATTTTATATGGCAAAAGAAAAACACTATAAACAAAATCAAAAGACTGACAAACTAGAAGAAAATATCTGCAACATATACCACATAGAGTGGCCTAATATTTCTAATATATAAAGAATTCTTAAAAATTGAGACATAATATGCTAAAAATGGACACACACACAGTGATCTAAAGTGGCCCTTAAACATATAAAAAATGGTCAAACTCATTCATAATTAGAGAAATGCTGATTAAAACACTGAGATACAATTTCTTATTTATTAGATTGATGAAAATTTTAAAGTATAACAACACATTCTCTTGGCAAGGCTGTGGAGAAACAAAGACTCTCATATACTGCTGATGGGAAGGTAAACTCATATAACCTTTCCTGAGAAGAATTTGGCCATAACAAAACCACATATGCATGTACCTTTTGATCAAGCAATTCTACTTCTGGGAATCTAGCCTGATGATACATCTTCAATAATACAAAAAAACAGATTCAGAAGATTATTCATTGCAACATTGTAACTGCAGAATATTGGAGACAATCTAAGTGCCCATATACAGGACTATAGTTGAAAAAACTATGGTACATCCACACAATGGTGCACTGCATTATGTGTAGCTGCAAACAAGAATAAGGAAAATCTCTACAAACTGATATGGAGGGATTTCCAGGGTATACTGTTAAGTGAAAAAAAAAAAAAGAGCAAAATACAAAAAAAGTATCTACAGTGTGCTACACTTCATGTAAGAGAATAGGGAATGCAAGAAAACATATACCTGCTCATTTGTGTAAAAGGAATACAGGAAGCATGGTTACTGAGCATGGTTACTTTCTGGTTGTTGGTGGGAACAGGGAGGGAATAAAAGGGCAGGGAAGGGGTAATAAGGATGGAAGTAACAACATTTCTCTGGATACACCTTTTTGTATAACTTTGACTCTTAGAACGATGGTAGTTTCACAGTACTATATATTGTATGGATAATGAAAGCCAGCTTTCCTACTGTCAGAAAAAGAAGTTATAACTCAGGAAAAGAGAAAGGCTAGAACAAATCCTGTGGTGTTAAATTGGAAGTGGAGGTATCAGTATAAATTTGTAGATTATAATACATACATAGAGGCACATACAGAAATAAAGAAATATATGTCTATACATGTGTTTGTCTATATACATACATTTCCTAGTTCTGTCCACTTGTGAGAGCCTGGAAAAAAATGATACCCAGTAGCAATAAGAACACCTAGCACCCCCATCCAGTTTCTAAATAATATTTTCCAGTGAAAGGGATCAGGGCTCCCTGGAGAAGTGGCTGGTTCCAGATTTACTGGGACAGAAAAAATGAAAGATGAGCCTTGAACACCTTGTGGTGAGAGGAAGTACAGAAGTGCTCACAAAAGTGACACAGAAGCCAAGTTGAAGGAGCTCCCAATGGCCAAAGCTGGGACAATGGGAGCAACAAAAAGATAATAACAATGCTAATGGATTACAATCCATAGAATATACAATAAATATCCATGATTCAATATTAATTTAAATAAATAACGGCACAAAATTGAACAGGGGTAAGCCGGTCACAGAAAGACAAAAACTGTAAAATTACTTTTGTATGACCTTTCTGGAGTAATCAGATTCATAGGGACGGAAAGTGGAATGGTAGAGGCGGGAGTGGGGAATTAGTGTTTAATGGCTACAGAGTTTCAGTTGGGGAAGATAAAAAAATTTCTGAAGATGGATGGTGGTGATGTTTGCACAACAGTGTCAATGTACTTTATGCCACAGAATTGTACACTTACATACGGTTAAAATGGTAAGTTTTGTGTAATATATATTTCACCACAATAAAAACTTTAAATGCATTTAAAAAGCAAAAATAAAAATAAAGAATAAACAGGGAAGAAGCTCTAGCTCTTTATTTTTTATTTTATTCTATTTTTTTTATGCCACGCTGTGTGGCATGCAAGATCTTAGTTCCCCAACTAGGGATCAAACCCATGCCCCCTACGTTGGGAGTGTGGAGTCTTAACCACTGGAGCACCAGGGAAGTCCGGTTCAGCTCTTTCTTACATAGAAATCTAATTAATAAATGCAGAATAAATAAGGGAAAATAAAAATATCTCCAGCAGACAAACATTAGCATACTCATTGCTGCAGCAAGAATTATGGATAAATGTTAAAATTATTGGGCAAAAGCATTATGAGAAACAGAATATTTGCATAGTCAGAGTATCTTCCCCAAAGATACTTATTAATTACAAAGAGAAAAACAGTAACTTTCAAGTGTAGAAACTTGGCAGAAACCATCTTGGCTATGTGATCAAAGTTAACACCATCACTGATAAAACATATTGATGTGAAGAACACAGCATCGATTCTGTGATATTCCTGCCAAAATGCATACCCTACACCCAATCATGAGGAAACATCAGATAAACCCAAACTGAGGGACACTCTACAAAATAACTGGTCTCTAAATATTCAAAGAATCAAGATCATTAAAGTCAAGGAAAGACTGAGGAACAGTTTGAGAATGATGGAGACCTAAAGGGACATGACAACTAAATGCAACACATTTCTGAATTAGAATCATTTCCTATAAAAGATATTATTGGGACATTCAAAGAAAGTGGAATGAGGTCTGAAGACTAGATAGTGGTAATATGTTAATGTTAATTTCCTGATTTTGGTGGTTGTACTACACTTATACAGGAAAAAGTCCTTATGTGTAGAAATATACACTAAAGCACACAGGAGTAACAAGACATCAGGTCAGCAACACATTTTCAACTTGTTTGGTGAAAAAGAAGTTACTTGTACTTCATTTGCGCATATAAATTTGTGATTACAAAATAAAAAGTTAATTACTATTATAAATAGATAAAAGGCTGGAAACATGAAAGAGTAGGAGAAGTTCCAATGTATATCTCATGTAATTCCAGAAGCAGAGAGTAAAGGAAGTGGAAGAACTAACAGCTGAGAATGGCTAAGAATTTTTCAAGCTGAAGAGTAAAGAAAGATATGAGTCCCTAGAGTGAATGTTTACATCAATTGCTGAGACAGAAAAACAAAAATAAATCCACATCTAAGCATACCATAGTGAAAACTCAGAGCAGCAGGGATAAAGAGAAAATCCTAAATGCCGCCAGGAGAGAAGACAGATTACCTACAAAGAAGCAGTCATTAAACTGAAAGCAGGCTTCTCACCGGTGAATTGACGCCAGCAGACAGTGGGGAAATAGCTTCCAAATGATGAGGGAAAATAATGAGAACTGTATATGCAGCAAAACCAGTGCTGTTCCAGCTGAAGTAGGTCATGAAAGGATATACTTCAGCAAGAAGAAAAATGAACCCAGAAGGGAGGAGTGAGATATCAGGAGCATAATTAGCAAAGAAACTACCAAAACGAATTGGTAAATCTATTTAGGTGCTGGTTGTTAATGGTAGTAATCATAACAACAACAACCACTAATTTTGTACCTTGAAATACTGCTAAAACTAAAATCCTACATGACAACAAAATGGCAGATTGAAGGGAGGATTCTGTAGGTAATTAAAGTCTGCTAAATTTCTTGTCTTGCTCAGAAGGAGAAGAGAGAAACTAAAGAGTGATAGAAAGCTTAATGTGTACAATAAAATTTGAAGAAATTATTTTTAAAAACCCAGAATCTAAAATTTTCCAACTGCTGGGGAGGAGGTAGAGGAAAGAATAATAAAAATGTATAAATCTTAAATAGGGCAAGAAAGGATAAAAAAAGAAGTAGGTAAAAAGCTTGGTAAATAGAAAATAACATACGATGGTAGAAATAAGTCCAACTATGCCATAATCACAATCAATGGAAACAGATTAAACTCAGTTAATCAAGAAAATTGCCATAACTGTGGATAAAGAAGCAAACTTTAGCAACCGGCTACTTCCAAGAGACAGACCTAAAGCAAATACAGAAAGGTTAAAAATAAAGAGATGAGAAAAGGCAAATACTAACCAAAAGAATTCTAGTGAACAATATTGATAACAGATAAAATGGAAATTAAGGCTAAAAACATTGATGGAGATAAAGATCTTCACTTTAAAATGAGTTTTTTTTGTTTGTTTTTTAAAATGAGTTTTTTAAAGTCTACAAGAAAATATAACTATCATGAACGTGTATGCACCTAGTAATACAGTTCAGGCATACATAAATGAAAAACTGACAGAATTACAAAGAAAATTGGATAAATCCATATTTACAGTGGGAGAGATTTTAACACAACTCTCTCGGACACCAATAGATAAATCAGACAAAGAACCAGACAATACAATGAACAAACATGATATGTTTGACGGCTATATTAAAAGAAAACTACACCCCCCACAATAGAGATTATACATTTTTTTGATGTATGCATGGCATATTTACCAAAAAAAACATCAAATCACAAAGAAAGTTTCAACAAAATTCAAAAAATCAACAGTACATACTTTGCATACTCTGACCACATTACAATTAAATTAGGATCAAGAAGAAAAGAGACTAAAAATAAAACACCCTATATTTAGAAATGAAATTGCACTTTTAAATAATCAAAGGTTAGGAGGAACTTACAATGGGAATTTTTAAAGATTTAGACTGAATGACAGTGAAAATATTTGTTGTCTGAAAGTGCTCTTTCAGAACTCCTAGGATGGGTAAGCAATACCAAGCCTGAACCTTTTCACCTTTACTCCGCCAGCCCATTCACCCAGAGCCAAGGCTGAAATAGGCAAATTTCCTTTCTACCCACCTTGAGAATGTGAGAGGAGTGCATTTTTTCCAATTTAATCACTGAATGGGTCACCTTTCAGGTCCTGGACTCATTCTGAAGGTCTTTAATCCAGCTCCTCATCTTGCTTGAAAACAGCTTTCTCTCCTGCTCCCCATTAAGGGTCTATTAAAATTGAAGCTCAAAGGATAAAAACAACAAGGGAATCTAAGATTTTTCTTACTTTCTTTCCACAATTCATCTTAAGATTTTTTAAAATATTTTATTCAGCATTTTAGATGTTTGTATTAGAAGGGCTTCTTGGGATATCTAGTCTACCATTTTACCCAAAATGGAGTGCCACCATTAGTAAATTACCAACCCCCTCTATGTCTTAGCTTCCTCTTCTATTCAATGGGGCTGATAATACATCTTAGAAATTTGCTGTGGGGAGTCAATAAGGAATGCATGGAAAGCCCCTGGCGCTAGTAAGTACTCAAAAAATGCTGACTATTACCAGCAGCAATTGTAGTGTGAACTTGGTACCAATAAGGAGAGTACCAGAAAAAAAAATCAATATCATACAGCAATCTCACCTATGAATATACATGGAAAATTCCCAAGTAAAAATAAAAGTTAAGCAAATTAAATCCAATAGGGTATAAAAGAGTACAAAATAGCCAGGTAGGCTTATCTCTCGTGGTTTTACCTTTAAAAAAAGAAATTAACCACTACAGTTGACAATACTAAAAGATTAAAGGAAGAATCTACATGATTATCCTAACAGATGCAGTCAAAACAATAGAATTTAATCTTCATTCATTACAATTACTCTCAACAAAGTAGAAGAGAATCTCCTTAATTAAATAGATAGCTACAAAATACCGAAAGCAAATATGTCAGAAAGAAGGGTTTCCACTGAAGTTACAAATAAAACAAAGAAGTCTACTTTCACCATTTAATATTTAATATTATATCGGAGTGTCTAGATTTCTGCTGTCCAATACAAATGTACTGAAAGCTACATATGCTTTTTAAAATTTCCTAGTAGGTACATTTAAAAAAGTAAAAAGAAACAGGAGAAATTAACTTTAATAATATATTTTGTTTAACCTAGTATAACCAAATTATTATCATTTCAACATGTAATCAATATAAAAATTATTGAGACATTTTACATTATTTTTTCATATTAAATCTTCAAAATCTGGTGTGTATTTTACTCTTTCAGTGCAACTCAGACCAGCCATGTTTCAAATGTTCAATAGGCACAAGGGAAAAGGTGCTAAACTGCACATATAATCAAGGAAACTCACACCTAGAGAGGTGGGATGGTGGGGATGGGAGGGGGGTTCAAGAGGGAGGGGATATATACATATACATATAGCTGATTCACTTTGTTGTACAGCAGAAACTAACACAACATTGCAAAGCAATTATACTCCAATAAAAAAAGAATACCATGAAAAAAGTTTTGTATATAATAAGAGTTCCAAAATATACTAAAGTACAAATCTAAAGCACAGAATTAATTAGAAACTATATACCAATTCTTGTACTTTACCTTGAAATCTTCATACTAAATAAACATATACAGTATACATTTTTAAAAAATCAAGGAAACTCACCAGACTGACAAAAATTTAAAGGTCTGACAATGACAAGTATTGGCAAAGATATGAAGGACTCATACACTGCTGATAAAATGTTCTACCATTTGGAGAACAACATTTAATATTTGAAAATGTGAATAATATTCATCTTAATGCGTCCACTTCTAGATATATACTTTAGGAAAATTCTCCCCTGTGTGTAAATGAATATTTTTCAAGGATGTTCTCTTAGGTATTGTTTGTAATAGGAAAAAAAAAATTGTAAATGCTCTAAATAGTCATAGGTAGAAAAAGAGACAAATTGAGGTATGCTCACACAATGGAATAATATATAGTAGTTAAAACAAACCAGATGTATGTGCACTAAAATGGATCAAGTCCCCAAACGATAATAGAATAATGTGTACAGCATGATAGCATTTATGTAGAATTTACCAAATGTATAAAAATAATACTATATATATTTTAGGCAGATTCTGTATCTAGTAAAAATATAAACAATATAGGGACAGCTATCCAGCAGAATCCTAATAGTGCTGCTTCTGGTAAAAACAGAGAGAAAGAAATGAGTATGAGAAAGGAAGATATCAAAGATTTATCAGTAAAGCATTACTTCTTTAATTGAAATAAATCTGAAGCAAATATAACAAATGTCACTTGGAAATTCAGCTTGATGGCTACACTGGTATTTCACAGTATTGTCCTCAGCACTTCTCTATATTTTTAAAAGTTTTCATAATAGTAATCATACAGTCCTTCTTGCTATGTGTGTATTAAGGATGAATATTTCTTACTAACTACAAAGAATCAGAACATCTGCTATTATAAGGAAACCTAAAGGAAATGAAATTCTACACACAAAGATCTGTATGTACGCCCACACATGGATGCGCACATCTAAGTGGCAGAAGTTCAGTCTGGCATCAGACATGCCGTGGCCTATGTCCACAATTGTGTCTAGCACGTAACAGACACCCCATTAGTACAGGTTCAGTGAATGCATGAAGTGTGTTGTGCTGGTGGGTGGGACCTTCAAGAGTTGATTTGCATGAAGAGAGGTTTGCGACTGTTGTGCTGTGATTGCTTAAGAATGAGAATTTGTTTTTGCAGGTACATTTTTTTTTTTTTACCCAACTTCAAAATTTATTAACGAATGGCCAATCTTGTTTCCTATTTCCCTTGATCTTCCTACTTTGCCATCCCTCACTGCCTACACATACACACTAGATGATTGTGAGGCCAATCCCAGGCACCATGTGGTTTGGGTAGGACAGTTCTGATTTCTTTAGATGGAGTGTGAAGAGAGGGCACCTGTCTTGCCAATGCTTCTGCAGGTACATTTGAAGGTTCACCATGGGGAACAGAAAATGGTGCCTGACTCAGACACTGGTCTCTAGTCCAATTGAGGTCACTGCTTTTTGGAAAGAGGAAGGATGTCTAGTCTATAGGAGAAGTGACTTTTCCCCATGTTACTCTGAACACAGCAATTCTTCTTTGGTAGCCAAGTGACAAAGTGTGCCACCCATTGGATGAGCATGAGAAAGTTGCAGAAAGGATATTTTCCCTAGTTCCTCAGACCCAGCATGGCATTGACTCAGAAAGAACTCCAGGAGACTCTTATTTACTTTGGTCCTTCAAGAATTTGCCACAGAAAGCTGCGTATATCTCTACTGATAGAGTTTCATGGTAACGTGACCTGACATTACATAGTTTTCAGTGTCTCTTTTTCATATAAAATATTTAGGTAGCATAAAAGCTGGTCTAACAACAATTTATAGAAAGATAGATAGGTGATAGACAGAGACAATAGATAGATACAGAGATATCTTTCCCCCTATTTCACAAGATTGCCACTCAGATAAAATGTAGCTGCCCAAAGATTGAACAAATATACCAAAACTCATGTGACTTCTCTGCTAAAAAAAAAAGTAAGATCCTCAAAAATGTTTTGCAATTAACTATGCTCCATGCATAACAAACCTAAATATGCGAATTGGCAACCAGACCTGCAGATTGTGGAAAGAAGGGAGTTTTGAGTGCTTCACGTTATCTTTTTTGGCTCCAAGTTAAGAGGACCAGGATGTGGTTTCAATTTTGTATGTGCTAATTATGTTTGTCAACTGTGAGCTTTGCTTAATTAATTAGTCATGCAAATTTAACTTTTAGTATTTTTTGCACATCTAAATCATTACTATAGCAATTAAAAAGCTGCTTTGATTAGCTCCTTTCACAGTGTGTAGCACAGCATACTTTTGTCAACTTCCTTAACAATCTAGCATTTGGGTCTTTAGAGAAAATATATTCTATATGTTTGGGGGGAAATAAAAACCAAGAGAGGTGACAGTAAAGGTGGCCTAGCAGTGGAAGATAAGTCAGCAACTGCTGGCACCATAAAATCAGTTAATACAGACTAGAAATTGTAATAGCACATGCTCAGGAATTGTTCCTAGGGGTGGAAAGAGTTGGTGTGCTGAATAAATCAGGAACATGTATCTTTTGGTTAATTAAGCTGAAAAGATAACAATCAGAGATTTACATGTCTTTGCCCCAAAATCTATGTCAAAATCTACAAAACACCACTGGAATCAGGCTTGTCCCTGTCCGGGAGACCTAGCCTGACTCTCGTACTCACTAGTAAATACTGTGGCCAGGTAAAGCCTGTGCCAAGTGAAGCTCTCCCCAAGGGTCATTTCACATTTTAACAAGCCTAATTGTCAGGAACATTTTATGATATTAGGTTGAACTTCCTCTTAATTGCTAAATAGGTGTTATTTTCCCCTATGAACCACCTGTGGATGCTCTATGACTCTCCTTTCTCCATTGTGAGAATCTGACACATACTGGGATTTAATATATTTCTCTCACCCCACAATGGACATTAGTAGCAAATTCAAAAACAAATACAGGCTTTTAGCTCCCCATGAAGAGACAGGTGTCAACCAGATCTTCCCATTCATTCCTCTCGCCATCAGCCCTACAGGCAAGAGGACAGCAAGCGACAGCTATGATGTTTCAGAAGCACAAAACAGCGACTATTTAGAAAATATGATGCCATTTCTCATTTTAAAGTCATCCCCAAAGGCTAACAACTTCACACATCTGGTTTATCTCAGAGGGTCACCAGCATCACTGATAGAATCCAGCTGTGGAAAAGAAGGTAACATTTCATCTAAGAAATGGATGATCCACAGGTGTCAAATGAAAAACCACTGCTGAATGCTGTAAGGCACATTTAAAGGGAGGGGGAAAACAGCTCTGAGTGACTTGTGGAAAATTCAGAGCCAACAAGGATAAAGGGATGGAAAAAGGTGAAAAGGGGAAGAGTTTCTTAAGGAATCTCCAATGATAAAAAAAATAATAACCTATGTATAACCTATGTATTTTGAATTCCTTGGTATCCCAAATCCTCCAGTACCCTGATGAAGCGAGAGAGTAGCATAGACATATATACACTACCAAATGTAAAACAGATAGCTAGTGGGGGTTGCTGTATAACAAAGGGAGATCAACTTGATGAAGGGTGATGCCTTAAGAGGGCCAGGATAGGGAAGGTGGGAGGGAGTCGTGGGAGGGAGGGGATATGCGGATATATGTATATAAATACAGCTGATTCACTTCAGTGTACAAAAAATAAAAAACACTTTTCAATAAACTTGCCCCCTAAAAAATCCCAAATATGTGGATACACAGATACATGTACACACATGTGCTGAATACATTCCAATTAAATTCTCATATATTTAGGGCTTCTCAATAAAGACCTGTGCTGGAGACTAGTTTCCTCCCACCTGCTCAGGGACATCCCTCAGCAATTACACACACACACACACACACACACACACACACAGAGCATTATCTTCAATTTTCCATCCTTCTGGATTTCTCTCCTGTGCATATTGATAAACTCATGACTCCCACCCCAGCATTTTCTCTAGCAATCATGCTCTCTCCCCTTCTGCCTTCACAGCCATTCTCATGAAGATATCTAATCTTACTGTCTCTGCTTCCTCACTGCTTCCTCACTACTTCCTCACTTCTCAGCCCACTGCAATCTGGCTTCCACTGAAAATGATCCTGCGAAAGTCACCCAAGCCTCTCTATTTGCCAAATCAAGTGAAAACTTACTGGTCTATCTTATAAGGTCCTCCTGATAGCGCTGGACAATACTGATCTCTCCCTTCTTGAAATTCTGTGACCAAGGCTTCCCTGGTAACACTTTTTCCTGTTCTCTCTGTCTCTCTCTTCTCATTCTCTTTCACTTCTTCTTCCTCTTCAAACATCTCCCTAAAAGTTGAGAGCGCCAGGAGTTCTACCTCAGTCCCCTTCTCTTTCTCCTAGATTCTTTATGGTAGATACAATCATCTAAACCAGAAGCCTGGGACTTATGCTACTATGCCATCGTCTTCATCTCCACATTCAATGTACCTCAAGTCCTATTGATTTCATACCTTCATTTTCTGCCCAGCCTCTCTGCTCTCTAACCTTTTGTCCAAACTGCAACCAGAGTGAGATTTCCAAGAAGCAAATCTGATCATATCACTCTCTTGCCTGACACTCTACTGTGTCAGGTTCCCCATCAATTATCGCTGTGGATTTCCAACTTTTTTTAAAGGAATATTTTCTGCACTGGGAGGCTAGGAATTATGTGCACAACACCTCGCACCTAGTATGTGCTCAGTAAACATTTGTTGAGTAAAATGAAGTCCAATTTAAAATATGCACACGTGTAAAGCTGAGTGGTTCCTATTGAAGCAGGAGTAGGAGCAACTCCCTACCTGTTAGGCCTATCACATTCCCACCAACACCTCAGGTGCCTCTGTGACTCCTCTGGCATGCCAGGGCATACCTGAAAAACCAAAGACCCAAACTTCCTAGCTTGGCCACAGACTCCGGACAAACTGATTTCTACCCACTCTCCAACATCATTTCCAACTGCTCTCCATATTCACACTTTATTCCAGCCATGCCTGGACGATGTGCAAGGGCTTTCTTTGCACATGTAGTTCTTTCTGCCTAGAATACTCTTACCATCCTTGACATCCTTGAAAACTCTAACTCTAACCCTCCAGCTCAAAGATAAAGCTGTTTCTGATTCCATAAGCAGAATGTATCACTCCCTTTGTGCCATAAATATATCTCATACCTATCTTTATTATAAACCTATCATACTCTAAATCAATTTTGATTTATAGGCATATCTCTTCTACTGGCTATAAAGGCAAGAATTTTCTGATTAATCTTTATAACACAGGGCCTAGCAAAGTGCTCAGTACCCAGGAGTTATTCAATACATATTTGCATTAATAAAAGAAATTCTACTAGAACAAATCATTCTTTTAGTTCATATCCTCTTTTTAATGAGGTGGAGAATAAACAGTTTTTAATCCTTTCTATCGTTTTGCAAATCATATCATTTTGTCCCATGTTAAAAACTGGCCAGTTAATCTCCTTCTATGTTTCAACAGAAATAAATTGTGATTAAGCCTTATGGACTCACCTAAATATTTAGAGAGAATGTTAGTCTTTTATTTGAAAATGAGATGTCTGATATCTAATGGGTTATTATAACTGTCCTTCTCTTGAGCACTATTGAAATAATGTCTGCATCTTAGATTTTATACAATGAAATAAACACGAAAAACATATGGATCGCATTTGTTCAATGTGGATGAGATCAACAGAGCAAAAGAATCTGATCCCTTAAGAGATTCAGATGAGGACCATCTCTTTAATGATATAAAATAGGAAATGAGAAGTATCAGATGCAAACTGAGAAAATTTGATAGCAAAATTTAACTCAAGCTATGTAAATGAGTCTTTTTCCAGGTGATTAAAAAATATCTAATTCTCCTCCGTTGGTCTCCAGAGTCAGTGTTTGTGCATCAATTCTTGTATTAGTTTTCTCATGATTCTGAAATATCAATGTGTTGGTCTCCTGAAAGATGATTTTGTCTTTCACTTCTGGGGCAGTTTTTAAATTATGTAGTAGAGAATCATATTTATCTTTGACATATATCACTCAATCATATTACAGTAACAAGTAGTTTACCTACCATCCTACTAACCAAAAACTATCTGGTATAATCCAAGACATACAAACATGATGTACTCGATGTTCACAAAAAATGGAACTGCGGGACCCAGAAGTACCCTCTGAATCAAGGAAGAGAGATGAAATTAATCCCTTGAGTTTTCTTTCAAATATAAGTATAGATTACTGTATTCTAATTTCCTGAAAAATCATGATTCTTATAGAACATTCATGAAGTGTGTATCTATGTGTAGAATATTTGTTTGTAACACCCAGTGCACCAACCACGACCCATAATAGGAAACTTACTATAAATTAGGGGTCCTTAAAGTGTGGTCTAGAGACTTTTGAGGAAACTGGAGAAACTTTCAAAAGCTCCACAAGGTCAAAACTACAGTTGTAAAAATAATAAGACATGATTTGTCTTTTTCCTTATCACACACTCACAATGTGGAGTTTTCCAGAGTCTATGTGATATGTGATATTGGAACAAATTGAATGTGGAAGCAGATATGAGAATCCAGTTGTCTTCTTGAGCCAAACATTAAAGATATTTGCAAAAGGTAAAACAATCTAATTTTGTTTGGGAAAATATAGCTAATTTCATAAAAACACGTTATGTTAAAACTTGATGGGAGAATTTGGGATTTATTGTGCTTTCTGAATCTGATGAGTCATGTCTTTTATCTATTCTGTAAAATTCTCACCTCATCAAACATTTCCTATTTCCCTCCATTGTCTTCTTCATCTAGAATACCAATACAATGTATGTTTGTCCTTTTCATGCTCACATGTTCAACATCTTTCATATTTTCCACCCTTGTAATTTTGTTCTGCACTTGGAAACGTCCTTCAGATCTTTCCAGTTTGCTAATTCTTTTCACAACTGAGTCTAATCTTCTTAATCAGCCCTTCTATTGCATTCCAAAATTTAATTATCATATATTTTCTACAAGTTCTCCTTTGTTTCTTTTTTAAATCTGTCAGGTCTTGTATGTTTTCTGAATTACATCTTACTTCTCATATTATTTTTGTAAACCTTTTAAAATTATAAAACTCATTTAGGGACTTCCCTGGTGGTGCAATGGTTAAGAATCCACCTGCCAATGCAGGGGGCATGGGTTCAAGCCCTGGTCTGGGAAGATTCCACATGCCTCGGAGCAACTAGGCCCGTGCACCACAACTACTGAGCCTGCACTCTAGAGCCCGCAAGCCACAACTACTGAGCCTGAGTGCCACAACTACTGAAGGCTGCAAGCCCGTGCTCCACAACGAGAAGCCACTGCACTGAGAAACATGCTCACAGCAATGATGAGTAGCACCTGCTCACCACAACTAGAGAAAGCCCACACACAGCACTGACGACCCAACACAGCCAGTGTGGGTCTAAATAAATAAATAAACAAACAAACATTTAATAGTCACTATCGGATTGCTCAGTTATCTGAAAATCCTGCTAATACTGCTGTTTTCTCTACTTACATGCATGCATGAAAATTTGTTTCTTCCTGTTTGATGCAGCTTTGGATTGTGAGTTTATATTCAATCAAACCTGTTATCTACAGGAATCTTATGAAGCCTGGGTTGAAGACACAAGTCTTTGGAGAGGACTTACATTTGCTTCTGTTAGGCACCCCAGGTGCCCAAGGTAGTATATATTAGAACCCCGAATCCACTTGAAGGCGGGCCTGTGGTTATAAATCCTCAGCAGAAACTTTTTTTCCAACTGTGTCATCAGGCCAAGCCAGAGAATTTGCTTTATTATCTCTTTTTGCAGGTTATTTTTTTTTCTAGTCCATCTTTTCATGGCAGATATAGTGCCTGAGGATTCCAGCTTCATGTGAGTGTCTTGGTTTCACCTTGGTTCTCCACTTTGCTGTAACCAAGATCTTATCTTCATGTGGCTGTTAAACATTTAGCAACCTGGTTACCTGGAACAGCAAATGCCCACGTGGACATCTGTGACTTCAATGACTGCTTCCTCCCTTGCTTTTCAGCTTCTTCATTTTTGGTCCCTGGGGATTTGCCTTACTTTTTTGCAAGCCTAGCTCTACCGATACTTGTTATATATTAATATTCCAGATGTCCTTTTGAGAAGGTTTTCAGATTATCTAGTTTGCCATATTGCCCAGGAATATAAATGGGTACAACACTTCTGAAAGGTGAAAGGTATATAGAACTTGACCCAGCAATTCTACTTCAAGGAATTTATTCTTTGGATAAAAATTTGACAGTATCTATTAAAGTTTAAAATATACATAACTTTTAATCCAGCAGTTCTAATTTCTAGGAGTTTATCCTAGAAAAATATATATATACTCATAGTTGAATAAAATGCCATATGAATAATATTATTTGTTCCAGCAGGCTTAGTGAAAGATTGGAGATTGTCAACACCCTAAATGTCCATCATTAGGAGACCGGTTGAAAAAAGTACTTCCCACAATATTCTGCAATAGTTAAAAAGAATTTAAAAGATCCATATGACCTGATATGGAAAGATGTTTATGATGCAAGTTGCATGACTTCTTTGTATAAAAAATACAAAGTATATATGTACTTACATAGTCATTAAAAGCCTCTGAAAAGATATACAATTAACTGTTTATAGTACTTTCTTCTCTAGGGAATGGAATTGAACCATTGTTATACAAACATGCCTTCTAAATTACAATTGTGCTAATTTAAAATGATTTATTAGCCATTTATTAATATCAACTCCTGACTGCTTTACTACCATCAGCAGTGTTACTGGAGGCATCTGAAAATAAAGTCCTTCTCTCCAAAGTGTGGTGCAGCTAGCTCTTATCATCCACTATCTGTCTGTTATTCCTTATCTGTCCCTTACCTGTCAATTATTATTCTAAGTAATCTGGTTGTCCTCTGCTGACTTTACTAGGTCACTCATTACCTAATGCTCTAAATATAATGGTATAGACTGAAATAGATAGATTTCTTACTCTCATCTGCCATGAGAAGGAACAGTTTGCAATGTACATGAAGGACTTGGATTTTAAATGCCACACCACTGCAGAGGGAAAGGAAGGGCGCATTGAGGATTAAGTGAGACACCAGGCCTATAACTTTGGCTGTGTCACAGTTTGATCAGCAGGAGATACTGATTTCAACATCTGAGCCCAGATGTAGCTTCTGGCTAGAGCCTGAATTTTCAATGAACTGCTTAATTTGTAAGGACTAGTAGCTGGGTTAGGCATTTATGCAGCTGGAAACATCCTCTGGTATGAGCCTGAAGGTTTTCCTTTGAACATCTTCATTCTTTCACATGATGAACTCCTGGTGATGACAGTGCACAGCTTCAGAGTTACTTAATTTCCCATTAAATTTAGACACAAATACTATGACACAGCCCATGTAATTGTACCTAGCCTTCCCATACTAAAATGCTACTTCCTTTTTCATCCTCCTTGAACTAGGCTTCGTATTCAAGGAGGCCCAGATATTAGTCTACATCTGGACTACAACTTTCACCATTTTGTAATGCTATGTCATAAGTTATATGTTTAAGACATTTTTGTGGAAATAGGTTGTTTTGCTTATGGGAGGATTGCTTCTTTCATTGTTTTGGTTTCTTGAAGTTTATTTTGTTTGGTTTTGAAAAATAATGGAGAAAAAGATCAGAAGAGAGAAATTTTCCTTTTAGGAGGATGATTATTTCCCTTTTGAGTTTTTCTTAACAGTATGATACTGTTTAAATAGAGTTTAAAAACATGCAGAAGAGTACTATACATTGTCTGTAGATGCATGCATGTAAATCAGTGATAAAACCATATCTGGCTATAAACAGTATAAAACTGCAGGAGATCTGTGTCTTAGATTGGGTTCCCCCCCAGCAAACCCTTAGACCAGGATTGGGTGGAGGGTGTTTATTGAGGGGTAATTCCAGGGAGTAGGAGTGAAGGAGCAGGGAGAGTGAGATAGAGAAGGAGAAAGCCAGGAAAGGAGGTGTTATTAAAGTCATTGCTTTAGGCAAAAGGGCTCAACTCCACTGGGACCTCTGAGAATTGTCTCTCCTAAGGGCATTAATACAGGGCTCAGTCCCCTTTGATTCATGTTTTCTCATGAGGGTGTTATTTCTCCCACACTTCCTTATTTCCAGGTAATAGTTCCTGACATGACTTGATTTCAGCTTTACTGAAGTATAATTGACAAATAAAACTGTAATATATTTAAAAGTGTACAATGTGATTATTTGGTATATGTATACATTGTGAACAGATTCCCACCATTGATTTAATTAACACATCCATCACTTCACATATTTACTTTTTTTTTTTCTTTTCTGGTGATAACACAAGTTCTACTCCCTTAGCAAATTTCAATTAGACACTAACAATATTATCAACTATAGTCAGCATGTTATACATTGGATCCTAAGATGCTGTTCATCTTATAACTGAAAGTTTGTACCCTTTTATGAGTCTCCCCCAATTACCCCAACTTCCAGCCCTGGCCACCACCATTATATCCTCTGTTTCTACAACTCTGACTTTTTTTTACTATTCCACATATAAGTCATACCGTGCAGTATTTGTCATTGTCTGTCTAGCTTATTTTTCTTTCCAGTAATCCATTATTAAGTATTTAGAAACACAACTGATTTTTGTATATTGATTTCACACCCTACAACTTTACTGAATTTACTTGTTAGTTCTAATAGTTTTCTGTGGAGTGTTTAGGATTTTCTAATGTATTATCATGCCATCAGCAAACAGAAAATTTTACTTCTTCCTTTCCAATTTGGATGCCTTTTATTTCTTTTTCTTGCTGAATTGCTCTGGCTAGGATTTCCATTACTATATTGAATAAAAGTGGTGAGCATGTGCATGCTTAGTCTTGTCCCTAATCTTGAGTGTGATGTTTAGCCATGGGCTTGTAATATACCACCTTGATTATGTTAAAGTGTGTTCCTTCTATACTAAGTTTATCGAGAGTTTGTTTTTATCATAAAAGGATGTTGAGTTTTGTCAAATGCTTCTTCTGCATCTGTTGAAATAATCATGTGATTTTCACCCTTCATGTTGTTAATGTGATGTATCTAATCAATTGAGTTACAAATGTTGAAACACCCTTGCATTCCTGGGATAAATAACATTTGATCTTGGTGTATGATCTTTTTAATGTACTATTGAATTTGGTTGGCTAATATTTTGTTAAGGATTTTTGCATCTATGTTCATCAGAGGTATTGGTCTATAGTTTTCTTTTCTTATAGTGTCCTTATCTGACTTTGGTACCAGGGTAATGCTGGCCACATAAAATGAGTTTGAAAATGTTCCCTTCTCTTTTTCTTTTTTGGAAGAGTTTCAGAAGTATTGAAAAGGATTGGTATTGATTATTTTTTAAATGTTTGGTATAATTCACCAGTGAAGCCATTTTGTCCTGGACTTTTCTTTGTTGGGAAGTTTGTTTACAGATTGTCTCCTTACTACTAATTGGCCTGTTCAGATTTTCTGTTTCATCATGATTCAGTCTTTGTAGGTTGTATGTTTCCAGAAATTTATCATTTTCTTCTAGATTATCTAATTTGTTGGCATATAATTGTTCATAATAGTTTCTTATGATCTTTAATATTTCTGTATTGTAAGTTGTGATGTCTCTCCCATGCACCTATGGTCAATTAATCTGCAACAAAGGAGGCAAGAATATACAGTGGAGGAAAAAGTCTCTTCAATAAGTGGTGCTGGGAAAACTGGACAGCTACATGTAAAAGAATAAACTTAGAACATTCTCTAACACAATGCACAAAAATAAACTCAAAATTTATTAAAGACCTAAATGAACAACTGGATACTACAAAACTCTTAGAGGGAAACATAGGTGGGACACTCTTGGACATAAATCACAGCAATATCTCTTTGGATCTGTCTCCTAGAGTAATAGAAATAAGAACAAAAATAAACAAATGGGACCTAATTAAGCTGAATAGCTTTTGCACAGCAAAGGAAACCATAAACAAAACCAAAAGACAACCTACAGAATGGGAGAAAATATTTGGAAATGATGCAACCAACAAGGGATTCACCTCCAAAATATTCAAATAGCTCATACAGCTCAATATCAAAAAAACAAAGAATCCAATCAAAAAAGGGGCAGAAGATCTAGATTCTTCTCCAAAGAAGACATGCATGAAAAGATGCTCAACATCACTAATTATTAGAGAAATGCAAATCAAAACTACAATGAGCTATCACTTCATTGCAGAATGGCCATCATCAAAATGTCTACAAATAATAAATGTTGGAGAGGGTATGGAGAAAAAGGAATCCTCCTACACTGTTGGTGGGAATGTAAATTGGTACAGCTACTATAGAGAACAGTATGGAGATTCCTTAAAAAACTAAAAATAGAGCTACCATATAATTCTGCAATCCCACTCCTGGGCATATATCTGAGAAAACCATAATTTGAAAACAAATATACACCTCATTGTTCACTGCAGCACTATTTACAATAGCCAAGATATGTAAGCAACCTAAATGTCCATCGACAGATGAATGGATAAAGAAGATGTGGTATATGTATGCTATGGAGTATTACTCAGCTATAAAAAATAATGAAATAATGCCATTTGCAGCAACATGGATGGACCTAGAGATTATCATACTACGTGAAGTAAGCCAGACAAAGACAAATATCATATCATATTGCTTATATGTGGAATCTAAAAAAATGATACAAATGAACTAATTTACAAAGCATAAAGAGACTCACAGACATAGAAAACAAAGTTATTGTTACCAAAGGGGAAAGAGGGGGGTGAGGGGAGGGATAAATTAGGAGGTTGGGATTAACATATACACACTAATATATATAAAATAGACAATCAACAAGGACTTACTGTATAGCACAGGGAACTGTACTCAATATTTTGTAATAACCTTTAAGGGAAAAGAATCTGAAAAGATATATGTACATATATGAACATATATATATGAATCACTGTACTGTACACCTGAAACTAACACAGTACTGTAAATCAACTAGACTTCAATTAAAAAATTTTAATAATAAAACAAAATTTTTTTAAATGTTGTAATGTCTCCTCTTTCATTCCTGATTTTATTTATTTGAGTCTTGTTTTTTTCTTAGTAAGTCTAGCAAAAGGTTTGTCAATTTTATTTTTTTTTTAAAAATCTTCATTTCATTGATCTTTTCTACTGTCTTTTTAGTCTCCATTTCATTTATTTCCTCTGTCATCTTCATTATCGTCTTCCTTCTACTAACTTTGGGTTTAATTAGCTATTCTTTTTCTGGTTCATTAAGGTGTAAAGCTAGATTGTTTATTGGAAATCTTTCTTTTTTATTAATGTGAGCATTTATTGCTATAAACTTCCCTCTTAGAACTGCTTTTACTGCATCCAATAAGTGTTGATATATTTTGCTTCCATTTTAATTTGTCTCAGATTTTCAAAATTTCTGTTTTGATTTCTTCTTTGACCCACTGATTGTTTAGGAGCATGTTGTTTAATCCCCACATATTTGTAAATTTTCCAGTTTTCTTCTTGTAATTGATTTCTAGTTCTATACCATTGTGGTCAGAAAAGACGCTTGATATGATTTCAATTTTCTTAAACTTATTAAACCTTGTTTTGTGGCCTAACATATAATCTCTCCTGAAGAATGTTCCATGTGTGCTTGAAAAGAATGTATATTATGCTGCTATGGGTGAAATGTCCTATATTTGTGTTACACCCATCTGGTTTAATTTATAGTTTAAGTCCAATGCTTCCTTACTGGTTTTCTGTCGGGATGATCAAATCATTGCTGAAAGGGGTACTGAAGTCCTCTACTATTATGACATTGCTGTCTATTTCTCCCTTCAGATCTGTTAATATTTACTTTATGTATTTAGGTGTTCTGATGTTGGGTGCATAAATATTTAAAACTGTTATATCCTCTTGTTGAAATGATCTCTTTACCATTATATAATATTTCTTGTCTTTTGGTATAGTTTCTGGCTTAAAGTCTTTCTTCTCTGATATATGTATAACTACCCCTGCTTTCTTTTGGTTTCCATTTGCATGGAATATCTTTTTTCATCCCTTTACTTTCAGTCTATATGTTTCTTTATATCTGAAGTAAGTCTCTTGCAGGCAGCATATAGTTGGGTTTTCTTTTTTATTCATGCAATAACTCTATGTTTTTTCACCGGAGAATTTAGTCTACTTACACTTAAAGTGATTATTGATAGGTTTGGCCACTTAGTTAATTATGTTCTGGAGGTTTTGTAGTTCCATTGTTCCTTTCTTCCTCTCTTGCTCTCTTCCATTGTTATTTAATGACTTTCTGTACTGTTATGTTTTGATCCTTTTCTCTTTATATTCTGTATTTACTATAAGCTTTTGCTTTGTGGTTACCATGAGGTTATATAATATATAGTTACAATGGTCTCTTGTAAGCAGATAAAAACTTAACTTCAAATGCAAACAAAAGCTCTATGTTTTTATACTCCCCCAACATTTTGTTTTTGATGTCACAATTCACATCTTTTTATACTCTCCATTATCAAATTATTGTAGCTATAGCTTTTTAATACTCTTGTCTTTTAACCTTTATACTAGACTTATAAGTGATTTACGACCACCATTACAATATTAGAGTATTATGAATTTAACTGCCTATTTACCATTACCAGTGAGTTTTATACTTTCATATGTTTTTGTGTTACTAATTAACATCCTTTCATTTCAGCTTGAAGAACTCCCTTTAACATTTCTTATAAGGCCGATCTAGTGGTAATAAACTCTTTCACCTTTTCTTTGTCTGGGAAACTCTTTATCTCTCCAATTCTGAAGGACAATTTTGCTGGATAGAGTATTCGTGTTTGACAGTTTTTCTTCTTTTGGTATGTTTAATATATCACCCCAGTCCATTCTGGCCTGCAAAGTCTCTGATGAAAATCCACTGATAGTTTTATGGGGGTTCCCTTCTACATAAAAAGTTGCTTTTTGACAATTTAATTATGATATGTCTTGATGTGTGTCTCTTTAGCTTCATCATTTGGTATTCATTTGGCTTCCTAGATCTGGATGTCTGTTTCTTTCCCTAGGTTAGGGAAGTTTTCAGCCATTGTTTCTATGAAAAAGCTTTCTGTTCCTTTCTCTGTCTTCTTTTCAGACTCTTATAATGAGTATATTGGTCCAGTTATTGGTGTTCCACAAGTCCCATACGCTGTCTTCACTCTTTTTCATTCTTTTTCTTTTTGCTCCATTATGGGATGAATTTAACTGCACTGCCTTTGAGTTCACTGATCCTTCCTTCCACTTGGTTAGTCTGCTATTGAACTCCTCTATTGAATTTTTCAGTTTAGTCACTGTACTCTTCAGCAACACGATTTCTGTTTGGTACTTTTTAATATTTTCTATCTCTTTTTTGAAATTCTCACTTTTCTTTTTTTATTGGAATATAATTGCTTTACACTCTTGTACCAGTTTTTGAGGTACACCAAGGTCAATCATCTGTATTTATACACATATCCCCATATTCCCTCCCTCCCTCGACTCTCCCCCCACCCCCCGTCCCAGTCCTCTAAGACATCATCCATCATCGAGTCGAACTCCCTTTGTTATACAGCAACTTCCCACTGGCTATCTATTTTACAGTTGGTAGTATATATATGTCTATGCTACTCTCTCACTTCATCTCAGCTTCCCCTTCACCCCCTGCCCCCCACCCCAGAAATTCTCACTTTTTAAAATGCATTGCTCTCCTAACCTTGGTGAGCATCTTTATGATTGCTATTTTAACTCCCTGTCAGGTAAATCATCCATCTCCATTTCATTAAGATTGGTTTCTGGAGATTTATCTTGTTTTTTTGTTTAATATATTCCCCTGATTCTTTATCTTCCTTGACTCTCTGTGTTGTTTTCTGTACATTAGACAAAACAGCCACCTCTCTGAGTGTGAACAGACTGGTTGCATGTATAAGGTGAACATCATCAATCAGCCTGTCCCAAGCTTCTGGCTGTCTCTCAAATTTTGTAATTGTCCAAACCACTGTCTTTGTTCTCACTGGCTCCAGTAGAGGGTATGCCAAGACTTGTCAGTGTCCCAAAGGGGAGGATTGCAGTCAGCACATAGATACAAGCTGATTAGAAGCTAGACCATCAGATAGCAGCTGGGAAAGTATGTAGTTAAGCTCCTCCAGGGAGAATCTGGGAGATGAGCATTTTTGCCCGTTCCCTTTGCACTGAACTTGAGTGTAGAGTCATGAAGGAGTGTTCCCGCACCTGTTTAAAAACTGTTTGCTTGCTACAATCCTATGGGACCCACTGGCTATTAGAGCTAGGTGATCCAGAAACCCATCCCTCAGTTTGTAGCTGCAAAAGCTGGGGTGCCAGGCATGGCACAAGCTCCTTCCAGAGAGATGTTGGCGACCTGGTTTTATCATTGGAGTGAGACAGAAGGAGAAGGTGATAGAGATACCCATCAGCTCCGCCAGGCTCTGTGGAGGATTGCAGCTAGCCCCTGGATGTGTGCAAATTAGAAGCCAGACCCTCAGGCAGCAGGTTGTAAAGTATGCAGTCAATCCACTTCCAAGGAAAGACTGGAAGATGGGCATCTTTGCCTGCTCCATATGCACTGAGCCCTGGAAGGACAGCTACAGTGAGTGCTTACTCACCCATTAAAAATTACTTCTTTGTTTTCCATAGTCTTGTGGGTCTTGTGTATGAAAGCCCTATTGGCTTTCAGAGCTAGGTGTCTTAGGGACCCATCTCTTGAGTGGGGAATGTTAAAAGTTGGAACCCTATATGTTCAGTCCAAGCCCTTTGCACCTCAGGGAGAAGCTGGGAGTTACAGGTTCCCTCCCAATTAGATGGTGCTGTGCCAGGGGTGGGTCCTAGCCATAAAGTGAGAATGTGTTTTAGCCTTTCCTACTCATTTCAATGTGGGTATTTTCTCAGTTGCCTGATATGTAGAAGTTACTCAGCTAGTTTCTAGATTTCTCTCACAGGGAATTGCTCTATGTGTAGCTATATATTAGGTGTACCCATGGGAGGAGGGAAATCCCAGGTTGCTATCTTGGTCCGTCCCCAATTTTTAGTTTTTATTCACATCAAAGTCCATGAGATTTGACAGTGAGTTCTTAGAAGATGCAGATATGTTTAAATAGAAATAGCAAAGATAGTGCTTTGTGAGATAATGTGGTCTATGGGCACAAAATAAAAATCACACCAAGCCAGATGGTTTCATAGGAAAAGGCAGACAAACCTCCCAATGAGCATTATCTTAAAGTTTTCCAAGAGAACACACAAACATGGAAAACTCCCTAACTCATTTTAATGAGAATGACATAACATGATACCAAGACTGGAAAAGTACAGTATTTGAAAGGAAATTTGTAACTCAGCTCATTCCTGAACATATTATCAAAAATTCTAAATAAGTTATTAACATACAAAAGCCAATAATTTATACCATACACACACACACACACACACACACACACACACACACATTTAATATTACCAAATAAACTTTATCCTAAGGATTCAAGGCTGGTTTAATATTAGAAAACCTTTTATGTATTTTAACACATTTATAGACTAAAGGAGAAAAACCATTAATTATCTTACTATATGTAGAAAAAAGCATTATTAAATTTAGCACATCATCAAAAGAAAAATCCTCAGAAAATCAGGAATAAAAGCAAATTTCCTAAACCCAACAAAAGCATATTTTAAAACTCTACAGAAAACATCACAATTAATAATAAAACTTTAGAAGCACTTCCTTTCAGACAAGGAAGGAGAGAAAAATGATTCTTGTTACCACAATTTTTCAACACTGTTCTGGTAGTCCTAGCCAGTGGAATAAGATGGAAAATAAATAAATAAATAAAACTTCAAATAATTACAAAGTAATCACTGTTATATAGGCCTGTCCAAAAATTTTTGAAGGCCTTGGGCTGATTTTGATATTTCTGCACAGAGTAAATCTAGCCTTCCTAAACTAGAATCCCCAACTACATTTCCCAGACCCCTTTGCTATTAGGTATAGAACTGGGTGATGAGTAGGGTATCATGTTATAATTATTAATAATGCTTCCTTTCACACTCAAAAAGTTCTGATTTGGATGATAAATTGTACATTTATCTCAATTACATGGGCAAAAAAGCAGCATGTAGAGATTTGTTTGGCTAGTACAAATCATGACATGGATCTAGAGCCCTTAGCTATGGAAGCCTGGATTTAGCAGCTTTTGTATTATGGTGGAGAGTATACAGTTCCAGAGCCAGAAATTGGTGTTTTAATATGCATTCGAGGTGATTCTGATGCATGCCCAAGTTTGAAAGCCCACTGCTTTCAACAAAGTCCTGTCTATATGCACAAGGAAAAATACATAGGATGTTTACTACAGCACTATTTGTAATATTAAAAGAAATGGAAACAACCTTAGCATATTCAGAAAGGGAAGGGATAAATAACTGGCTTTATTTATGAATGAACTATGGATAAATCTCAAAAATCTAACGCTGAATGGAAAAACCAAATTACAAAAGGATTTATATGGCATGATGTTGTTTGTTTAAAATTTTGAAACACACAAAACCATGGACTATTTTATGATATTTACATAATTTTTTAAAAACAGAAAACCATTAAGTGAATCCCACACACCAATTTCAAAACAGTGGTTACTTCTAAGGAGGAAAAGAAGAAAATGGTTTAAGGGCATCCTTTAATATTCTATAGGAAAATAAGACAGCATTTTAGTATTTATTAAAACTGGGTGATGGGTTCATTGATTTTTGTTATACTTCCTATACTTTTCTTCATATTTAGAAAAATCTTAGTTAAAATACATGTTTGTTTATTTTTTAAGTTAACTTTCACTTGATAAAAATGGTTTTATAAAATATCCAGTAATGCTGCTATGTTTCACTTCTAGGGACCTACTGTCGGACAACAAGCTCAGTTCACAATCAAAAGTAAAATGTTATATCAAGCACCTCAGTAAATATGTATTTTAAGTTGTTTGTATTCAACTTGATCCCTGGAACTGCTGGCAGCCAACAATTTAGGGAGGACAAAATATATCAATTCCAAATGAAAACTACAGGAGTAACACATATATGCGACTGGCTTGCCTTACATATTACATGAGACCTAATGTTCCTTAAGGAGTCTGGGTAAATCATCTTGTAAAATAAATAATTATTCTTAAATCCATTTGTAATTTTCCATTTTCAAATGTTTTATTTTCCTGAAATATTATACACCTATAAAAATGTATAAACTAGAAAACTCAGCTTTCTAGTATTGTTAAACTCCTGTATCACTGAAAGGGTAATTCAAGAACACCTCAGGGGAAGAAAGTCAAACCATGAGACTACCCTGTCTGTCTGTCTGTCTATCTATCTATCTATCTACTTATCCATCTATGTTTTTTCCTCCATCCATCCACCCATCCATCAGATGCTCAGGTACTCATCTCACACGACTATCACACTCTCCTTTTTCTGGCAATTTTTTTTCTGGAGTCAGTAATCATTCCTCCCTATAATTTGTTGAGATTTTTTTGTTGTTGCATTTTTCCATGCAGCAACATAGATCTTCTCATGCCCTTTAACAGCAATAATTCAACTTCCCACATAGTGAAAGCAAGCAGATGATCATTTTTCCCTGGAGCCCTCTACACTCCCTGCCAGTCTGGACTGGTTGCTCTCTAGGCCTAATGCACAGCTGTCATCCTGGGATTTTCCTTCAGGACCATCTTGAGAATTTCCTACACATTCCTTCTGCTTCCTGAATCCCATACTTTCTCTTTCTTGGTTTATTCCCTCATTGTGATGGAGCACCTCCTCCTGCAGCTTCCTGAGAAAAGATAAAGGGATAAGGAAGGAAGCTGAGGGATCTCACCATTCACTTGCACATTTTAACCTAATCTCCCTGTTTTAAGTCTAGGACCTCACTCCCTGCCCCTCTTCCTCAGTTTTTAACTTCTGACTTTCATAATAAGTTCTTAAATAAAAATTATTTCAGAGAAAGCAACTGTTAAAACTACAGCTTTATTTCATTTGTAAGAGCCAGGATCTGTGTGGCAGGAGAAAAAAAGGATTTTATTTGGAGTAAACTTGGAGTATTTAGAGTAAAGGGTCTTTACTATAAGTCATAGAGTAGGAAGGATATAATTTATGATGTAAGGGCATTTCCCAGTACATAGGGTAGAAAGAAAAGGCCTTCCTGAGCTGGGATTGGGGGTGGGCACCTAAGGGGAAAAAATCAAGAAAGTGGAGACTCAGAAAAAGCCTACTTTCTGCCTTGTCATCTTGCAATCAAAACCCCAAGCAATAATGGAGACTCTCAGGACTTAGGAAACATGGTTGGGCAGAGCATAGCCCAGGAAGCTGCAATATGAGCAGAGGGGCAAGGCCAAATGTGCTGAGAAGATGCCCTTAATTTAAATCTGATTTCACTTATACCAAGTTAGAGTGATGGGGAAAACAGAAAGTGATATGCCTTACCTTCTATTCTTCCTAGAAGTAGCCTTGGGTTCCACACCACCGTGGAATAGTATAGTTATAATCAGTGTATCTTATGGTAGTATGGTTAGGCTTGAGCCAGGGCAGGGAGGGGTGCCTGCTTTGCCAGTCATCAAATGGAAACCCTGGTGAGATTTTCAGGTTGATGACATGTTGCTGACATGGCTGAGTATGCGAAAGCTGAGCATGACTGATGACTGTTCACAAAGGGCCATTTTCTTATTCAGATGATCCATTTTTACTCTATCTAGCTAAGTGAAAACTGAGTTATTCTAGAATACAGTAGGCCAAGAACAAACCTATCGGCAAGACTTAAGTAAACAAATTTTTGGCATTCTCCTCAATAAGTCAGACACCCTATCTCTTTTTCCAGAGCCCATATGAAAGTCCACATGAGACTCTGAGTGAGGCATCCAATGATCATCTGGTAGTAGAAAGAACACCCAAACTGGAGCTTGCAAGAGTGGCTTCTACCCTTGTGTACTATATTGGTGGGAATGTAAACTGGTATAGCCATTAAGTAAAACAATAAGGAAGTTCTGCAAAAAAACTAAAAACAAAATTACCATCTGATCCAGCAATCCCATTTCTAGATATACATTCAAAGGAAAGGAAATCACTATCTCAGAGATATCTGAACTCGCATGATCATCGCAGCATTATTCACAATAGTCAGGATATGGAAACAACCTAAGCATTCATCAACTGATGAATGGATAAAGAAAATGTGAAAGCTATATATAATAATAATAGAATATTATTCAGCTTTAAAAAAGAAGAAAATCCTGCTGCTTGCGACAACATGGATGAACCTAGAGGGCATTATGCTAAGTGAAATAAGCAAGACACAGAAAGACAAATACCACATGATCTCACTTACATGTGGAATCTAAAATAGTTGTAATCATAGAAGCAGAGAATAGAATGGTGGTTGCCTGGGGCTTAGGAGAGGGAGAAGTGGGGAGATACTGGTCAAAGGGTATGAAGTTTCAATTATGCAATATAATAAGTTCTGGAGATCTAATGTATTGCATGGTGACTACAGTTAACAGTCCTGTATTGTATACTTGGAATTTACTAAAAGAGTAAATCTTAAGTGTTCTCATAGCATACACAAAAAAGATGATAACTGTGGGGTGATGGATATATTAATTAGCTTGATTGTAGTGATCATTACATAATGTATTTGTTTATCAAAATATCATGTCTCCGGGCTTCCTAGGTGGCGCAGTGGTTGAGAATCCGCCTGCCAATGCAGAGGACACGGGTTCGATCCCTGCTCCAGGAAGATCCCACATGCCGCGGAGCAACTAAGCCCGTGTGCCCAAAAAAAAAAAAAAAAAAAAAAAAAAAAAAAAAACATTTAAAATATCATGTCTCCACCTTATACATTTCCATTTGTCAATTATACCCTGATAAAGCTGAAAAAAGGAGTGGGTTCTAATCTATTTCCTCAGTAACTAGCTCTATGACCTTAAACCGGTCACAACTCTTCTCTCAGCTTCAGTTAGCTCATTTGTAATTGAAGGGGTAGAACTGTGCCTTTGTCCAATGGGTCATCTATGTGTTTCAGCAGAAAAATCAGCTGAACATTTTTAGGTGGCTCAAATGAATAAAAATTAGATTTCAACCACACTGCTGCTATTATTAAATGGCTACCTAATCAGACCTCTCTTTCATCCCAAATTAATCTGTAATGATTTAAATTGTAACTTACAGGTTTTGAAGTGTTTGCTTCTACATTTTCCCCCTTTTTCTCCCCTCAGCCCATTTGTGGTAGCTGGGGCAGGCATTCTATCTCCATTATTTTCCTCTTGGGGGAAAGTACAACTCTTACCCTAGGATCCCTGTAGTCTATAGCAGCAATTCTCTTATTCCTGGGCCCTACTCTAGAGCTACTAAATCAGAATCTCTGAGATTGAAGCCCTGGGATTTGTTCACTTTTTTGACAAAATACCTCTAGGTGATTTTTATACGCCCTGAATTTAAGAATCACTAGTTTACAGAGAAACATCTGAGGCCCCATTACATGTCAGGCACTACACTAGCTGCTTTGCATATATTCTTCCATTCAATCCTCATAACAACTCAGTGAAGGATATATTGTTTTTAAATAAACTTTTTATTTTGGAATAATTTTAGATTTATGGAAAAGTTGCAGAGATAGCAGTATTAGTATTCACCTCCCCCAGTTTCAATGGTCCCTATTGTTGTTATTTACATTACTGTGGTTAGTTTGTCAAAATTAAGAAACCAATATTGGTAAATTAGTATTAACTAAACTCTAAATTTTATTCAGGTTTCACCAATTCTTTCATTAATGTCATTTTTCTTTTCTAGGATCTAGTCTAGCATACTACATTGCATTCAGTTGTTGTGTCTCCTCTGGTCTGTAACACTTGTCTTTGTTTTTCATGATCTTGATAGTTTTAAGAAGTACTGGTCAGGTATTTTGCAGCGTGTTCCTCAAATTGGGTGTGTCTGATGTTTCTCTCATGATGAGACTGGGGTTATGGGTTTTTTGAAAAAATATCACAAAGGGGAAGTGTCTTTCTCATCACATAACATGGGGTATATGATATCCATGTGACATCACTTGGCGATGTTAATAAACTATATGTTTGTAATCCCAACTCAACCAATTAGGAAACAAAATTTTACCAAGTCCAGTGTTCCACAACTGCTAAGTGATGGAATTATGGTGAAGTTTCCTTTCTTTTCTCTGCCATTTTGGTTGCAAGTGACAATTCCAGCTTTACCATACATCCCCATATAAAACTCTCCATTTCAACTTGACTTGTCCTTCCCTTATGTTATTTTATACCCCACTTAACTCCCAAGTTTTCCAAGTCCTTCAGTGTTCAGCTCATATCCAATCTGCTCTTCGAAATTCTCCATGACCCCCAACAAACTCTTCTTTGATAAAATCTTGAAGCACTTACTGTCTGCCCCTCTAATCTTCTACTTGGCATATATTTTCTTAACCTCTGTCTTTCCAAGCTAAAATGGAATGTTAATGGAGAGAGACCAACCTACGTGTGATTCCATGTGACTCCATGAGCTGAATGACCTTGGTATCTCACCAACTGCTATCTTACCCTCTTCAGTCTTCCACACTGTAGTCAGAGGAATGCTTCTAAACTGCAAATCTAATTATACCATTACCTTGCTTAAAACTCTTCAATGCCGTGCCACTATTTACAAAATAAAGTCTGAGTATCTGATTCTAACATACAAGGCCCTTCATGAACTGACCCTTGGCTACTACTTTACCTTGTCTCTAGCCATCACCCCACTCTCAACTCCATAGCATTCTGCCATTCAGTCATGAAGAACTATTGGCAATTTCTAGGTGGCCTTGACCTTTCTAAGCCTTATACTTTTGCATTTGCTCTGTTATCAGTGAGGATGCTGCTGCAGAAGACTCCAATTCAAAGTGGCTGATAGAACAAAAACAATTATAACATCGCATAACAGGAAGGAGAAAAGGAGGGATGGTTGTTCAGAACTCGACAATGTCATTAAAGATGCTGGTTCTTTTTATTATCTTTTTGCTTTGCCATCCTCAGAAATTTTGATTTGCCCTCAGATTGGCTCCCTACACAGTCACATGATGGCTGTAGTAGTTCTAAGCAGCCCTTCCAAGCACAGAAATATCTAGAGAAAAGAATGGCAGGCTATCTCTTCCAGTGTTTCCTTTTAAGGGCAAGAAGTATTTTCTAAAGCCCTCCTAGCAGATTTCCTTTTATATCTCATTGGCCAAAACTGGTTCATATGCCCAGCCCTAGGCTAATCAAACAAGAGGAGTAGACTTACCATAATTGATTTAAACCAATCAGCACTTCCTCCTGAAGGCAGCAATAGGGTCACTCTCCCTTGAGTCAAGTAGGAGAGGGGACACCTTAGCAAAATCTTGGCAATTCCAGAAAGAGAGAAGGTAATGAGGGGTGACTCTCCTGGTGATGCAGTGGTTAAGAATCCACCTGCCAATGCAGGGGACACGGGTTCAATCCCTGGACCAGGAAGATCCCACATGCCATGGAGCAATTAAGCCTGCACACCACAACTACTGAAGCCCACGCACCTAGAGCCCATGCTCCACTAGAGAAGCCATCACAATGAGAAGCCCGTGCACCGCAACTAAGAGTAGCCCCCTGCTCACTGCAACTAGAGAAAGCCCATGCACAGCAAGAAGACCCAATGCAGCCAATAAATAAATAAACAAATTAAAAAAAAAAAAAAAAGGCAATGAGTGCTGAGTGGGCAGCCAGTAGTGGCTGCCACACTGTTATTGTTGCCTTAACTTCCTTGCCTACTAGATGGACTCCTTCTCATTCTTTAAGAGTTACCTCAAATATTACCTCTTCCAGGAAGCCTTCTCTGATATCACCAAGCAGAATGGACTGCTTCATCTTCTGAACTCCCATATTACTGGGTTCATACCTCTACTATAGCACTTAATACATAACTATAATTATGCCACCTTCAGAAAAAGTGAAACCTTGGAAAAATGCACCATGTCCTATAAGGCTTTTGAGTTCAAGCTTGTTGAGAGAAAGAGAGAAGGAAAGAGAAAGGAAGAGAGAGAGGGAAGGAGGAAACAACTTAAAGTCTCTGAGTTCCAGGCTGTTCATTTGTAAAATAGGGATAATTTTAATTTCTGATAGTTGTTTTAAAGATTAACTAGGATAATATACAGAAAGCACCCAACACAGTTCTTAACACATAGCTTCCCATATATTTTTGGAGAACATGCACTCATCTTGTATTTTTTTAAAGCCATCCTCCCACCCTTCACACACATTTCCTAACAGAACACTTTGTATACCTATAAGTTGCTCAATAAATGTGTTGATAATTTGCATCAATCTAAAAAAATACAGATTACTGAATAAATTAAACAACCAGCCTAGTTTGTCATGTCCTGATTTCCTTTATTAGACTGGCTTAGAGAATTTTTAATAACATTTCCTAAATTCTCTATTAACAGAACTCTTAATTGAGGCTCTCCTACAACCATCCAGAACATTAGCTCTGCACTCACTGCTTCAGTGACCTTTCACTAGGCACTCTTTTGCTTTTCCACTCCACTCTCTTCAGTATTCTGGGCTTCATTTCAGATCTGTCCTTCTGAGGTATGCCTTCCTCCCCTTCCTAACACTTCTTTGTTGCTAAAAATAGGAGATGTCCCTTCGGAGCAAAAACACTTGGCAAATCAGCTAGCTTTAATACGTACAGCATTATACTGGTCTCTGAGAGATCGGGGCATGGATGGATTAAATAAAGGAAGAAGCTCACCACCATCTCTTTCTCTCCATGTACCCCTGCATTCCTCAAAGGAGTTTACAAAACAAATAAAAATAGCAATACCATACTCATCAAAAATGTACCAGCTAAAGGATGCTAAGTGAGACTCTGCAGAATGCTAGAGAGTAAAAAAACCAGCCAGCTCAGAAGATCATCTGAAAGAATGTTGAGGAAACATTTGATTAAAGAGCACTATGCCCACTCCAGCAGACTAGGGCTGGAGCAGTTGCCGATCAGGATTTAACAGACACACTTCTCCAAGGAATACTGGAGCATGTGATGTGGCCAGTTTCCTGTGGACTATTATGGAGATCTTTAGGACTTCTCTCACCTAGACTAGCTCCTGGCATGATACTGTCAGCTTGGGTTCTGCCTGTACTCAGTTCCTTGTACACCCTATGAAGTTTTGTGACATTAACCCTGAAAGAGGCATCAGTATATTACCTAAAATATTCTTCTCATCCATTGGATATTTGCTTTGAAACACTCTTTGTTTCCCTGCACGTGAAAATTTTCTATTAGGTACCATATTTAATTCTCCTTATATCTGGCATATGTGTGAATGAATATATTCACGTGGATCGATCCTTATCTCCATGGGTATCAAGACATGAACATGTTGTTTTATCCATGCATATATTCATGCACAAATTTGTATGTGTACGTACTTGAAAATGAGTGTGTTTTTACCACTGTGCACTTCTGAAACTCATCTCGAGTTGCATTGTCCTCATTTCTTTGAATGAAAGTAGCAAACTTGCAGCACAAACTAAAATTGCTCAGCGGTCTCAATTTACAGGTAACTAGCCCAATTTAGTACTCAATTAAATCCTATTCTGTTTAATCTACAGTATTAGCAACTGTGTCGACCTGCTTGTCAACTACTATCTTCTGATCTTCTATCCTTAACTCAAAAATCATTCTGCCTTCTCTTTATTTTCTAGAGTTCATGCCAAGTTCCCTGCCTGTTATTTGGTGTTTCACATACATTCTTAGGGTCATAGTTGTTATAGCTTGATTTGTTTGCCTCTGGTTATCTCAAAAAGATTCTTTAGGTGCATAAATAGTCCAAAGAGTGAATCACACAAAAATGGATATGAGGGTCAGGGGAAGGTGTGAAGAATGAGAAGTATTCTTAATCGTAAGGCAGAAAGAACAGATCAACATCCCAATGACATTATCATTGATGGGTCATCCAGCTATTAACATCTCCAGTGTTAGGGAACTGAGAGCTATCCCCAAACATGCCTTCTGATCATGACAACACTCTTGTACATTAAGGTCACATCTGTCTTCCTGTTGTTTCTCCCACTCAAGTATTCATCAAAAGCCCATGAGAGTGGTTAATCTATGGTGGTTAGCCATTGAGCCACTAACCCCTTTGAGAATCTAATGAAAATGATGGACCCACTTCAAAAACTGCACATGCAAAAATAATTTTTCTTACAATTTCAGAGAGTTCACAAGTTCTGTGAAGCCCATCCATCCATGGACTCCCTGGCAAAGAATTCATCATACTGTTTTGTCCTGAGCAGAGAAATGGAGGAGAAATAAGCCATGGTTTCCTCCTTCAAGGAGCTTACTTTCTAATAGCAAACGCTTGTGAAACATTTCATAGCAATAAGACAATATATGGTAAAGTACTCATCATACACAGAGGGACAGAAAATTCTACTCCTGCTGTGTTATATAGCAGAATGGAAGTCCCCGCATGTGGCCATCATGCACTCACATTTTATCAGGGAAATAAAAGCCTTCTGCTGTGTTCTCAGAAGCATCATCTAATGGCACAGCAAAAGGAGAAAAGAGGAGAGTGCTGGTCACAGTCTGGTACACGGTATTCAATAAATGTTTGCTGAATAAGTAAACGACCCAAGAATAAAATGCTCCTTGATTTTCTGAGGAGAAAGTTGAAAAGAACAATAGAAATATTTCATTCACCTCCAAGCTTTTTTAGGAATAGCATTTCCATCCACTTCACCACTTAATCCAAAAATCTCAAAGCATTCCTAAGCCCAAAACAAACCTCTACAAGACATGTTTTAGATGAGTTAATAAAGGTTAGAAAGATGTATCCAAGGTCACAAAAGCAAAACTACAGATTAGAATCCAATCAAATCTTAGGAAGGGGGCGCTGGTACTTCCATTTTAATTTCTTAATAATGGTACCTTCTAACAAAGTATTGGGACAGCTTTAAGAAGAAGAAGTAATTAATTTTCTTTGAAATCCAGATGTTAGTCTGCTTTCTTTATGTGAGGGTAACTGTGGCTGCTCTCCACATGCCATCTCTCAGTAAAGAAACTTCATCAACTAATGCAACAGGAAAAACCTTATAGCTGGTTCATAGTCATTACTATTTGTGCTGTTAACATTGCTCTGTAATGAAATACAAAATGTTTTCTTTCAGTTGGGACTGTTGCTCTTTAGTTCTTTATATGTATGCTATATATTGTAAGGATGGTTTTGTTTGGTGCAGTTTTTGCTTATGTAAAAGGATATTACATAAAGACCAAATCTTCTAAGGGGGCCAAGCAGTTAACACTCTACCAACTATAAATGAAATAGTCCCTGTAACCCCTTACAACGTCTTTCCAAAGAAAAATCAAAGATTTTACATAATGTAAAGAGAGATTTGAAAGTATGAATTCAAGTCCTGGCTCTACCATTCAATAATTGTGATCAAATCACCTAGCCAACCCAAGCCTCTATTTTGTCACCAGTAAAACTGGGGTAATAAAACCTGCCCTACTAGCCTCCATGGTTGAAATGAGGTTTACATGAGGTTATACACATGAATAGAGCCTTTTAAAAGTCTGCATCAGTGTTAAGAAAATACAGTTTCATCCAGAAGAGATGCTTACCTGGTGATAGTTGGGTCTCTCTCCACTTGTGCAGTATTAGAATTTTAGGGGTCAGATTGAAGTAGTGGGTATAAGAATTAAGATCCCTACCATCCAGCACCTCAGCTCAGCTCTACCACAGTCCTAATCAGCTAAAAAGCACCTGAGCTGCCCCTAATTTCATGAGCATTCAAAGCTATTTATTTGGGGGAAAGATAAGAGGTATATAATGACTTGTTCCAAAGTCTGATGGCAGAGTAAAAACAGTGAGCAACTGAATTCAGACTCCTGGGTTCCCAGTTTAATTTGTTATTCAATAACCAATTAACAGTTACTAATGCACACTAGCATTAAGTACATCTTTATGATAGTATTGGTAAACAAACTTGATAAAGGGGGAAAACAGTCCTCATTTTTAAAATCAACATATATGGAGTCTGGCGAGTTCAGAGAAACAGCAATTCAGAAGTGTAATCCTGAACAGATGGCTGCTCTCCACATGCTATCTCTAAAGGGGATTTTTTTTTCCAAGGTAAATAGAAACAAATGTTTTGGTGCATTGTGTACCAAAATATAGATCTCACAAGAAGCATTTTCCAGCATGAAACAATTTCCTTGTTAATCACATTTTTATGACAAAGACAAAAACTGGTGTGTGAGCTACTTTAAGGCATTCACTGTCATTCCATCATTAAATTACTCTTATCAATAAACAATATGTTCAGTTACTTCTAAGAGATTCAAGTTATTTTAAATCTGCCCATTGAATCCCCTTATTCCTACCCCCCCCATGTGGTTCCTAACAATATTAAGCCACAAAAGTAGTTTGTCTCTCTTTAAAATGTTCCAAAAATAAATAAATAAATAAAATATAAAATGTTCCTTGTATAACCAATAAAGCATGAGTATGTTTGAGAAAACAACACACTTTGTTTCATTAACTTGTTTATTCAACAAACATAGTTCAGGGATCTACACAAAGGGTAAAAGACACAAATCCCAATTCTGTCACTGATTATATGACATTAAAGACCCCTCATAATTTCTCCTAGCCTCAGTTGCACCATCAATCATAAAATACCCAACTTGCTCACTTGACAAGGCTGTGTATGAATATGCTCATTCGTTCATTCATTCATTCAATTCAACAAATATTCATTGAGCTCCTACTCTGTGCTGAGCACATGGTGCTACAGATACGGTAGTAAACCAAACAGACATGGCCCAACTTCACAAGGTTAATCCATAACTATTCACAGAAGGAAACTAAAGTGAAAGGTCTTATTTGAACAGGAAAGTAAGAGAAAGATATCCTAACTTTGGAGCCATTAGATTCTAGCCTCCTTTTGCCCAGAGCTACAAGCGAGGCTCCAGAGAAAGGGCATGAATTACAAAAGAAAAACTTTATCAAATATGCAACAAGGGACCACCTGTTAAGAATCCACCTGCCAATGCAGGGGACACAGGTCTGATGCCTGGTCTGGAAAGATCCCACATGTCGCGGAGCGTCTAAGCCCATGCACCACAACTACTAAGTCTGTGCTCTAGGGCCCATGAGCCACAACTACTGAGCCTTTGTGCCACAACTACTGAAGCCCACGCGCCTAGAGCCTGTGCTCCACAACAAGAGAAGCCACTGCACTGAGCAGCCTGTGTACCTGCAACAGAGTCGCCCCCACTTGCCACAACTACAGAAAGCCCATGCACAGCAACAAAGACCTAGCAGAGCCAATAAAAAATTAATTAATTTTAAAAAAAGGGACCACCTCATAACTGCTTCATGTCTACATTGGTACAAAACATGAGTTAAAATACAATCCAAAATGTTTCTTCCTTTAGGTGTGCTTTTTTTCCCCATAATTGCTCATAGTGGCTTTTTTATGGAAAGGAGGTGTTATAACTTTAAACACAAATGCATAAGCAGAAATAGCATTCTAAACAACACAGGACAGTGTGACATCTTCTCTAGCCCAGAATTTCCCAAAATGTGGTATGTAGACCACTGCAAGACATGAAATTATTTTAGATAGTACATAGATAAAATTTTCTTAACGATTATGTATCTACTTTAATTTATATCAGAAAAAAACATAGCACATCAAAACCATGATTTCACTGGGCTTAGCATGAGGCTAACAGCCCCCATGAATTAGAGGAGTAGGGCTCAGGTGGGCCCATAAATGTTTCCAATCTGCCACCATAACTTTAGAGACACAGGAAGAAGTACAAGTGAATTGAACTTCACATCGTGAATGTCCACGTGTACTGTAGCAATCTTATCTGAGATAGGCTATTCATTAATGAAAATAATAGTTCCATAAACGGTCTTGGGGAAGTCTTCACTGACTCAGCTTGTGTCACTTGCCCCTTTAAAGTAAACATTGTGGCCACTGGGATGAGATTCTCAAATTGGCCAGGCGTAAGCTTCGTTGCCCACTCTGGAACCTGAGGCTGGAGCAAATCTATCTAAACTGTATGAATTAACATTGGAGGAGATGTGGTTGCACAAAAGAAAACTGAGGGAGTGTTCCTTGCATGTATAACGAGGATAGTAAGCCTTACATTAGAGGACTATGGTGAGTATTAAATGAAATAATATATTTTGCCTGATTGACCTAGTGAATGGCTCAAAGCAAGTGCTCACCAAATGGTGGAACCAGTAGCAGTAATAACTGCTATTATTATTTGTTAACATGATGGTTGTTATTATTGTTGTTGTTACAGTAATGGTTTTCTAAAACAGTTTTAGGGTCATATTTTTAACTTAGTTATTTTACCAACCTAGAAATGAAGGATAATTATTTGAAAATAACTTTTGGAGAGTCATTAAGCCAAGGTAGTACTTCCTTCAATTACATCCTTAATTTGTTTATGATCTCCATGCATAATCAAGGCACTCAATTACCACAATAAAATTTTCAGTGTCTCACCAAATAGCTTTTTGATTCATTCTTAAGTGACACAGTTTTATCATAACATAATTTAATCTAAATAATTATGCAACAATAGTGTTAGTATTTACAGTAATGCTATATTTACAATAAATTGCAATGTATTTTTCATAGAACTCATATGATCTTGGGGTTAATTTAGTGTTCAGAATTTCAAAATTAAAAGTAGTGATTACAATAATAAACCATATCAGCAAGAACTTAGCAATGTTGCTAGAATCTTTACTTTTTAAAAAGCACATTATATGGTTAGGAAGAAGAGTTAAAACAAATGTGAAAACTAAAAAAATAACAAAGCTGGTTAGCCCTCTGTGGACCAAGGACAGCATTGTATACAACCTTTAAGCAGCCCAATTAATTGAAGATTTATGATAGACATAAATGCTAAAGTTAACCAAAATATTTCTAGTAAAACAATATATGAATAAAAACATATTTGGTTCATAATTTTATGAGATTATCATAAAAGACCATCATCTTAGATTATTATAAAAAATACACATAACAAATATAAAGCATTGAATAAAATAAAGCTTTGAAAAATCAAACTTTTAAAATATAGATACAGTATATTTCTTTTACGTTCATTACTGAAAACCTTGACAAATTTCAGGAGACATGAGACAAAGGTGGGTGATATATTGCCCAAATACCATAAATTTTAAATATTCTAGAATAAGTCATAGAAGGAATTTTAAAACCCTGAAATTACAAGTTGTAACTGCTGCTGACTTTTTAAAATGTAAAAGTGATTGCCAAAGGAAACAAAGAATAAGTTCACCTTAAAGTTAAGTTCTATCCAGAGTGTTAAATAAATTAAATGATATATAACCAGAGGTGGCCCGTCTCCTACCTTTACATAAGTGAAGGCAGCTATAAAATCCCCCAGAGGGCAAAGTCATTTCTGTTTGTGGCTTTTTTACGTTCTAGTGCTTCCTCACACTGAATCATTTTTTAAGGAACACCAAATACCAAAGTGTACATCTATAGTACATACATTATTAGAAATATAAATGCATGTGGCTTTCTACCAAAAACCTCAACTGAATTAAGAGAAGCACTGGGATTCTGCTTTAAGTAAAGAATTATGAGTGCTTTTTTCTTTAGGATGTTTGCATCTACATTCATAAGGGATACTGGTCTGTAATTTTCTTTTATTGTAATGTCTGTCTGGTTCTGGTATCAGGGTGATGCTGGCCTTATAGAATGAGTTGAGAAGTATTCCCTTGTCTTCAATTCTCTGGAAGTGTTTGTGAGAGTTGGTATTTTTTTCTGCCTTAAAAGTTTAGCAGAATTCCCAAGTGAAGCTATTTGGGCCTGTCATTTTTTCATGGGAATATTTTTAACTACAAATTTAATTTCTTTAACAGATATAGGGTTATTCAGGTTATCTATTTCTTCTTGAGTAAGCTTTGATAGTCTGTGTCTTTCAAAATGAATTTGCTTATTTCATCTAAGTTTTTGAATTTGTTAGTATCTAAACTGTTCACAATATTCCCTCATTATTCTTATTAATACCAGCATAATCTGTAGTGATGCTACTTCTCTCATTCGTGGTATTGGTAATTTGTGCTGTAAATCTTTTTTTCTTATCAGTCTGGCTAGAAGTTTATCAGTTTTATTGATCTTCTCAAATAACCAACTTTTGGTTTCATTTATTTTTCTCTATTTTTTTTGTTTTATATTTCATTGATCTTTGTTCTGATCTTTACTACTTCCCTTCTTCTGCATACTTCGGGTTTAATTTGCTCTTCTAGTTTCTTAAGGTGGAAGGTTAGGTTACTGATTTGAAACTTTTCTTCTTTTCTCACGTAGGTATTTTAGTGCTATAAATTTCCCTGTAAGTACTACCTTGGCAGCATCCCAAGTGTTAAGTTTTCATTTTCATTCATTCAGTTCAAAATATTTTCTAAATTCTCTATTGATTTCTTCTAACCCATAGTGATTTAGAAGTGTGTTATTTAGCTTCCATATATTTGGGGATTTTTCTAGACATCTTTCTATTACTGATTTCTAACTTGATATCACTGTGGTTGGAGAACATAGTTCACATGGTCTGAATCTTTTTAAATGAATTACAATGTATTTTTTGGCCTAGAATATGTGCTTGAAGAGTCTGCATCTGCACTTGGGGAGTAAAGTGTTCTATAAATATCATTTAGGTCAGGCTTGTTGACAGTGCCTTTCAAGTCACTTATACTTTTATTGATTTTCTACCTACTTATGAGTAGGAGAAAGCAGTGTTGAAAATTTCAACCATAACTCTGGATTTCTCCTTTAATTTATGTCAGTGTTTCATATATTTTAAGGCTGTATTATTATGTGCATAAAATTTCTGAACTTTTTTCCTTGATGAATTATCCCTTCATCATTATGAAATGACATTTTTTTCTCCCTGGTAATATTCTTTGCTCTGAAGTCTACTTTGTCTGATATTAGTTAGTCTCTCTAGTTTACTTTTGATTATTGTTAGCATAGCATATCTTTTTCCATCCTTTTACTTTTTTTTTTTTCATCTTTTTACTTTTAAAGCAATTTGTGTCTTTATATTTCATTTGTATTTCTTGTAAACAGCATGTATACTTTGGTCATGGTTTTGTGTGTGTGTGTTTTATTTGATCTCTCTATATATATTTTTTCCTAAGCTCTTTATTGGAATATAATTGCTTTTGAGGTACACCAAAAGTGAATCAACTGTATTTATACATATATCCCCATATCCCTTCCCTCCCACAACTCCCTCCCACTCTCCCTGTCCTGGCCCTCTAAGGCATCACCCATCATCGAGTTGATCTCCCTTTGTTATACAGCAACTTCCCACTAGCTATCTGTTTTACAGTTGGTAGTGTATAGATGTCTATGCTACTCTCTCACTGCATCCCAGCCTCCCCTTCGCCCCCCTGCACCCCCAACCCTGTGTCCTCCAGTCCATTCTCTGCATTTGCCTCCTCATTCTTGCTCTGTCACTGGGTTCATCAGTCCATTTTTTTTTTTTTAGATTCCGTATATATGAGTTAGCATACAGTATTTGTTTTTCTCTTTCTGGCTTACTTCACTCTGTATGGTCATGGTTTTTCAACCTGATCTGACCATCTCTGCCTTTTAATTGGGGTGTTTAGACTATTTACACTTAATATAATTACTGATGTGGTTAAGTTTATCATCCTGCTATTTATTTTCTATTTGTCCCAATTATTCTTTTTTCCCTTTCCTATTTTTCAGCCTATTTTTGAATTGAGTATTTTTTATTGTTTCATTTTATCTCCATTGTTGGCTTACTAACTATAACTCATTTTACTAGTAGTTTCTTTAGGGTTTATAGTATACATCTTTAATTATAGCGTACTTTAAAAAAGCTTTAAATTGTACATTTCCATTTCTTTGCTCCTACCTTTTTTTGCCACGTATTTTACTTACAACTATGCTATAAATGCCTCAACACATTGTTAGACAATCAGTCCTTTCAGAGATTTGGGAGGAAGGTCCTACAATGTCAACATGTGGAAATCCAAAAGTGGAGTGATTTGTTAGGAGTCGGGCATTGGCAATAGGTAAAGCTTCAAACAAACTGATGATGGGCATCAGAGATGTAGCAGTTTGTAGTAAGAATTCAGTCGTGCAGACTTGGGTTTAAGGATTGGGTTCTAATTTCCATGACATTGATGAGATCAAAGTAGAACTCCAATCCCAAAGCAGAGTTCGAGTCAGATACAAGAACTTAAAAAATGCTTATTACGGGAACCAGTCACAAGGAACAAGTGACAGCCTACTCCTTAGGGCCAGGGTTAGCTCAAAGAAGGACCAGCACAGAGACTAATTTGATGCTCAGCCATCAAGCAGCCCAACTAGGGGCTCTTGGATTTCTTTGTTCATGGCCTGTACCAGTCCAGGACTTACTACAAGGGTTAGCTTGCCCCAAGGAGCTAAGTGCCCTGCTGAAATGATTGGAAAAGACCTATCTGACCCAATTTGTCATCCCCTACTTGAATTCTCTTTCAGACACAAGCCACAGGATGTTATCACAGAGGTAACAGTGGTTTTTCTCAGTGGATATAGTGATGGCGGCCAGCTGTGAAAGAGGCTGATTCCTAAATAGAATAGCTCCCTGAGGTGAGCAAGGGGCAACTGGATTCCAGAGCCAGCAGCAAGTTGTCTTCACCCCCAAGAAATTCTGCAATGTCACAGACTAGAGTAGAGAACCCAGGTGTCCTCTGTCCAATTCTACTTTTCTTTAAAATAGCAGGTCACTTTTTCAGTGAAAGAAAAACTAATTTTTAGCTCACTATTAGATGAACCCATAAATCCTTTCTTTCATGCTTAAGTTTCTTCATGCTTAGAGGCTGATATCTCTAAGGTGGTAGAAGCATATGCTGAATTCCTTCATTCCCTGGATGAAACCCTTTCAGTGAGCACACAGGGAGCAACTAGTAATCACTAACCAAGTGATAACTAATCTGGCAGATACACTCTAGGGATGTGGGAAGTGAGTGAAGAATTGGGAGAAGTGTCAGAACCAATGCCAGAGAAAAATCACAAGAAGGGCAGGACTGAATAGATCTAGTAGAGGCTGTTGAGAGAAGGCCGACCCCTTGTCAGGCTCATCTGCCCTTCTGGTTACTTACCACTGGCTGTCTCACTCCTGGATCTACGCGACTCCTTTGGCACTCCTTCCACTCATCTTATTCACCCACAAAGAAATACTCTCAAAATCAATTGGGTGGTGATTACAAGCCATTATGTGCCTGCTGTGCTAAAAGGATATAAGGCAATTTGAAGAAAACCTTTCAAGACAGGCTTTAGAAAAAATTCCAGTATATCTAGGAGTGGTGTCACTTCTAAGTTAAAAAATCAAAGTCAAGCTACAGTCCCTTCATAATATTGGCTTGTTTTGTTTACAAAGGTGTTATATTTCTAAAGCAAATGCCAGAAAAAGTATGAAAGTTTCACTCTTCATCTGAAGGAAGGAATAAAGAAAAGGGAACCATCTCAAAATCAGAACAGATGGACTTGGACTCAAGAACTGAATGGATCTATAACGTTTTCTTGCTTAGCCCTGTGGAGGGGCCTATTGCTCTGCCTTTAATAGTTTCCTAAATGTCACTCACCAGGGTCTCTGTCCACTTAACTCAGATTTAGAATTACAGATGTAGAATACAGAAGATACCTAAAATTCAATTCCTTAATTGAGGAAATTGAGGCCTGGGAAAAGAATAGAATTTCCCAAAGCAAGACTAAAAGTTTTGTCTCTTGATTCCTAGTGCAGTGCTCTTTTCACTCTGTTGCCCTTCTTGATGTTACTTTTTTTTTAGTTTTGAAAATTACTTTCCCAAACCTACTGGGACTAAAGCTTTTCAATACCTTCCTTTAATAGTTGTATATCATCTACTTCCCACTTCTGGTTGTTACCTTTATGAGGGACAGGGTGTTGCAAAACATGGAGAATATTCTGATAATTTTGCACTATAAAGATAATCTATTTTGTATTAAAAACTAGGAATAATGTATTTGAATAAATATCATAGGATCATGAATTGCTTAAAGTTAATTTATGATGATCAATAATATCTGACAAAGGGGGGAAGGAGAATTGAGGAAAGTAATGATGCACTCAAATATAAATAATATAACTGATCTAGGTGCTATTTAAAAGAGCAACTTAAAAAGAATCTGAAAAAGAATATGTATATACATATATATGTGTACAACTGAATCACTCTGCTGTACACCAGAACCTAACACAACATTATAAATAAACTATACTTCAATTTAAGAAAAGAGCAACTTAGATATAATCTTTGAATCTTGGATCTCAGGGAAGTGGCATAATGTGGCAGAAAGAACACTGTCTTGAAATTCAGAAAATTAGGGTGGCTATCTGATTATATAATTTACCAGTTGCATGATCTTGGGTAAATCAGTTCAACTTCCCTAAGCTTAATTTTATTATGCATAAAATGTAAATAGAAATCTTGGCTATTTCAAAGGGCTGTTAAAAGGATCAAATCAAATAATGTGTGAGATAGTGCTATAATTCAAAGATCAGAGACTATATGCACCATGATGGCTGGGGACCAAGAGTGTTGTATTCAACAGTGTATTCCCAGTGCGTTCCGAGAACAGAGTCTGGCACAGGGTAAACACAATAAACATGTATTAAATAAATGAAGGCAATGATAGGGAAAACTTCATTCTTATCACTATTTTCTTACTGGAGGAATATTTATGGTGGGATAAAGCCAAATATTGGAGTGGAGCAGAGGTGGGAGCAGCAAAAAAGAAAGGAAAGAAAGGATGATCAAATTGAACAATTCCCAAATTTACCCTTTTTCTTTCCCTGCCCCATTCAGCCCACCTCTCAATCCATGAAAATTAATTACACTAGTAATTAATATTTTTTAAGATTACCTTTGGACATCCACCTTTTTAATTTTGGTCATTTTAAGCCATTACATTCAGTGTTTTTATTGAAATCTGTATATTCCTCTCTTTGGTCATTAGGAACAGTGCTGTTTTCAATTTATATAGGATGTAACTAATTCAGAGTCCTCCCTCCTCCTTTTTCTTCCCTCTTCTCTTAGCCCTCTCCAAAGGCTACAGTGGCCAAGGGAAAAGACAGCCAACTGCAGGTGTTCCCTGAGAGGAAAATCAGTTCTTTTCTTCCTGCTTCAAGCTCTGAATGATGCTAGCTAAAAGTCCAACAGGATAGGTGTCTGGTTGAAAATACATCCCTCTCTGAATTACCCTTCTTCAATTTTATAGATGTGCTCCATCACACACACAGGAATTTCATACAAATGTTTTTCTCTGCCGCAGAGGTCAGGGTTTTACAGGTCTTTGGGGAACAGATAATACACCCAAATGTCAGCTCAACTGAAGAACCATGTTTCCCCACTGGAACACTATGTTCTTGGTACTTGGCAAGCTTTGGGAACACCCCAAACCACATGTACTTAGATGATACAGACAGGTCACAAAATTAAATCAGTCTAGTCTGGCCAAACACCCTCAGCCTGCTTCTAAGTTTGAATTAATTGATAGGCTCACCCTCCCCCAGCCACACTTGTTACAGACAATCCAAACTGGTTTTAACTAGATTCAGATAAATTCACCTACTTTTTGCTATCACAAATACAACGGACAGGAACAAACAAAAACATTTCTATCTTTAAAGAGCAATGCTGTAATAATACTTTGGACCTTGAAGCTTACAGAAGATTAATGAGATAATGTCTAAATGTGTTTGAGCTGCATGTGTGAAAGGCTCTATAGAGACAGAAAATATGATAAATAATGCAAGAAATCTTTGTGTCAGGAAATCTCTTGTCTTCTGGAGGACAAGAATATTAAGTAATACTTTACTAACATGTACCTGCTAATCATATCTATCAAGTCTAGCCCAGGTAGGTTAAAAAGTCCTATTATTCCTATTATAACAAATAAGAATCTTGGTTTCTGATGAAAGATTTTCCAAGAAAATGCCAACAGGAATCAAGCTGTTAGGAAATGCCTTCATTTTAAGCCAAGCTTCCAACTTCAATTTCAGCTCTTGATCAGTCTTACCAATGCGAAAGCACCAGCCCTAGGCCCCTTCAACTTTCCACTCAATTCAAGCCAATTGCATCCCTGTGGGCTTCTCTTGCTATCCTGAATTGAGAAAGCACACCCACTTTGGGGTTCTTGAACCATCAAAATACACTCAACAAATAATGTTCTCAACAATGACCACATAACGGACTTCAATAACTTAAGAGCTCAGCTCAATTACCTACAAGACTCCATGCAAGTCTCTTCATTTGAAAGTACACAAAATCTTTATTTTTTCCCATGTCATCTTTTACTCCTAACAATGATAAATAAACTAAATTTTTTCATGAAGTCCACAAAATAACAAATGAGAGACGAAATTTAGCAAGGAATATTCTCATGGAAACTTCAAAACATTTGGCATATGCTCTTCTCACAAATTCCTAAATACCAATAAATCTCCCATTTGTTTGTTTAAAATCAGTATCATTTCATTTTTCAGAATCTTACTTGAAAATAAGTCATTACCTCTTCAAACTCACCAATCTTAAAAGTTTTCCAGAATCAAGTCACAAAATTTCTATTAGAAAAATCAAAAAGTCACGGAAGTGCAAAGAACTTTGATAAATGATCTGATTTAGCCCTTGCCCACAGACAGGTGAATTTGTTAATAGCATTAAAATTGATGATCTGTGGACAATGGGCCATGCTTGACCTTTGGGGATATATACAAAGCGATAACTCCCTCACCTCAAAGGAATTTATACCAGTGATGTGTTTCCTAAGTGCATCACTTGGGGGAGAAGGTACGATTATAAAAATAAACATTTCCAGGCTCCACTTCAGATTCACTAATTCAGAAATTCTAGCTATTCGCCCAGGAACCTGAATTTTAAAAAGCATCCCAGGTAATCCTTATGCACAATAACATTTGAGAAACACTGCTCTGGTACATCTGAGAGATATACACAAAATAATATTAACATCAGTCAGAAAAGCACTGAATAACGGCTAATAGGGAGCCTATCTTCTAGGGACATTAAAAAATTGGATCAGCATCTTCCCTTATTAATGCCAGATATTTATCAGAAAACTCTGTCATTTCTTAGCCTTACCCACACATTTTTCTAAATTACATTCACCAAGTTAGAGTGTAAGCTATCAATTTTATAATTAAAAACCCTTAGTGCAGAAACTTAAAAATCTCTAGTGATCTACCATTCTCCCCCCAAATGCCTAATACATTTGACATTTAGTTTGGTTTCATTTTGTTCCTGAACCACACATTTTAGCCTATTTTCTTTCCATGAGGAGAGTAGTGACCATAAGGAATAGTAATTTTCCTAAGTCTTTCCTTTGACAGAAATACAAAAACTACTAAACATAAAGAAAATTTGAATTCAGAAACAGGTGAGATATTTGGACTTTAAGACTGTAAGCTACTAGGAGAATTAATTGGCATAGATTCTTTACAAGACCTAGTACTTTGTGTACAGAAATATCACCTGGGGAGTGGTTACCAATATAGATTTTAGAATAGTCTGACTTGGTAGAAGTAAAATGGGTAACTGAATTTTTAACAGCTGATTCTGATGTGAATGGTTTTGAAACATTCCAGGGATTTCAAGATTTCAGGAAGCCAAGCTCTTGTCTAAACTTTGCTTGGAGTCTAAATCAATATATTAAACAGAGTAGATGGTCAATACACACATATTTAATTAAAGTAACCACAAAAGGGAACAAACAGGGAAATTCAGTTCATTAAATCAGAGCCCACATTCTGTAGGTCAGAACTGTAGATCTTGCTTTTATCATAAATTACTGTCCTCCAGAATAGAAGCCACGTGTAGCATAAAAGCAACTCAGTGTAGGCTTTTGTTGTTGTCCCTTTTAGAGAGTATATAAAATATTCTGATCATCTACTTTTAACATTAAAAATATGTTAAGCCATGTGTGGCAAGGGCTATAGTTGACCCAAGGTGGGGTAAATGAGAATTACTCTTTTGGTCAACAGCAACAATCAGAGATATAAAACTCTGAGGATCATATAAGATAAAACCAAATGGAATCTGTTTCCGATTACCCCTGATGTCAGGACTGTAATTTCCTCATTCCCACAGGAATTAACTGTGGACAAATTAAACACTTGTGGTATTATCTAATTACTAATAACTCAAAGAGAACTGAGATATTGTCATCCTCACTTCTTTTGGTTGGGGGGTGGGGGGAACCAAAATATAATTGGTTTCTGGAGTCGTAAGCTTTCTGTGAGTATAGGAAGCATGATACATATATGCAGGCATATATATATATGTATATATATAAAATACATATAACATGTTATCTGTCAAATAGTCCAAAAACCTGTAAAAGGAGCCCTGGGTTAGTACTTAATGACTGCATGACCTCGAACAATTTATTCAGCCCCTCAGAGGCTCAGTTTTCCCAGCTGTAAAATGAGTACCCAGGTTGATATGGGCCCAGACTCTTTCCACTCAGCCATGATGCTCCCCACACCACAGTCCCTGAGGTTTATGTGGGAGGATCACTAGAGATATTTTTCATAAAAGTGCTCTGTAAGCTGTAAAGCACTATACAGGTGAAGTGGATTATTATTAGTCTTTTATGAAGCCCAGCTATAAAGATACAAAGTGACCCAGAAAAAGAAAACAAGGTAGACAAACCTGAAATCCAACGTCTATAGTGCCTAGAACATTACCTGTTCATGGTGCTTAATAAGTACTGAGTAAAGAAAAACACAAAACACAAGTTTGTGCCTCCACCATACTAGGTATGATACCAAGAAGGAATAAATATACCTAAAATCAAAGACAGTTTGATTCAACCATATAAGCCACAATGCCCCAACAGTCCAAGATCTTAAATTAAAAATTACTTGATATGAAAGAGCATTACAATGTAAAATATGACCCACCACTTACAAAGAAATGGTTATGGTCTTACCTCTTCAGTATTTCAGATGCAGCCTTGTAGGGATTGCAGAATCTGGGTGAGGTGGCTGAATTTTCTTCCCTACATCTGATAGATCTGCATAATCATCCTAGGAACCTTTAAAAGAAATAACAAATTCTATAGAATATTGGTTACCTAAGCTCTGTTTTGGATCTGGGAGGCTGATTTTTAGTGACACCCAAATTTTTAGCACACCAGATTTATCCCCTAAGCTCCCCTCCTCAATACACACACAAAAGGAGACTGCATAGGGGTGGGGGGCAAGTAGAGAAGTTATTTACTTTATAAAACAATTCTTTATAAGAGTCTTTTGTCAGTTTTCTAGAATATGTAAAATGTGATTTAAGTTTAAATATTCAAATTACATTACATACAACTTTTGACATAGACAGCTATTTGTGGAACACCCAAACTGGGAAACAACAAATTGAAAAATTCAGGGGAAAAAAACGTCTTCTTGTGGGTGGGCCTTAATTGCCTTTTCCCCCCCATTGCAAATGTATTTTTATGCTGGGTAACATTTCCAAAAACAGGGATTTTTTTTCTATTGTTGAAATGAAACAAACAAGTTAGCTTTCAGAACCACAAAAATGCCCAATTGTTAGAAAAAACGTTTTCCACTGGCCCTTTGCCTCTCCTATCACCATGCAATCTTTCCTGTTGGCCCCTTTCTCTAGGAGGGCCCCTGAGGCTGTCTGATGGAACTGATTGTAAAACTATTTTGTGCAGCGAGAACGAGTTTCTTCAAAATCTCAGAGACCACCCGGAACATGCCCGATCTTTGGCAGAAGTGTATGTGTTTCCTCAGGATTTGATGAGCTGTACGCTAACTGACCCAGATTTCTGGGTCTTTATTTTAAAAAGAGAGGGGAGTGGTGTTTTAAAACATGAAGAAACTCTCTTCTCTCACCCAAAAACTATTCAAAATTCATTTCATGTATTTGTGTTTTGGGAAAAGGCAGAACAAGTGAACTCGGTGCAAAGATCTCAACCAAACTAAAACTTCCAAAATGAGCAAAACCATTTCAGCTCTGTGTTGAGGAAGTAAGCACCACCAGCAGGAAAACCCGGCCCTCCCATCCAAAGGCTTCCCTGCGTGGGAACTGTCTCCCGCGCCGCCGCCTTGGCCGGCAATCTTGGAGCAGGGTCCGCGATGGCAAAGGGAGGCAGAGGCTCCTTGAGAACAGGCCCTGGCTTTGTCTCATCCTGCTGTGTTCCTCTCCTCACAGCCTCCTCTCTCTCATACTAGGTGCTCAATAAATGTTTGTGGGACGCAGAAAGCGAAAAATCCGAATCTGCCCCTACGCCCCAAGGGCGGAAAGATTGGGAACGCAAGTTTCCTCAGAACCACGGGCTCCTCGAGTTAACTGAGGCCACCTGACCTCGGCTGCTTACGGCCCCAGCAGCAGGAGAGTGCTGGAGCCAAGATGGAGAGGAAGCGGGAGAGCGACCGAGGAGGCGACCTAGTGGACCCACCTGACGGCGGCGCGGGCGGCCCAACCCCGCGCTCCCATTGACCAGGAGGCCCGAGCCGCCGGCGCGCGGGGCGGAGACGGAGGCGGGGAGGGGCGCCCCGGCGTGAGCCCGGCCCCAGGCCCCGCCCCCGCTGGGCACCTCACAAGCCCACCTCAGGGAGCCGCGGACCTTGAGGGAGGTGGGGAGGGTGGGGGAGGGGAGGCCGCGCCACGCGCGCGCCGCCGCTAGTTGACGCGGGCCCCGGCGCGCGCGCCTCCCCCGCCTCCCGCCCCTCCCCGTCCCGGGGGCCCGGCGCGCGGCCCTGCTGACGTCAGCGAGCGGCTGGAGGTGCGGGGTGCGCAGAGCCGCTGGCGCACTCGCGGGCTGCGCTCGCCCCCTCCCTCGCCAGTGCTGTGGCGCGCGCGCGCGCTCGCTCGCTCTCCCTTCATTTTTTTCTCCCCTCCCTCCCAGCCTCTCTCCTCTCTCTCTCCCCCTCGAGCTCCCGGCTGCCCGCGGCTCTTTCGCGCTCTCCCTCTCTCTCCGGTAGGCTCCACCGAGCGATGCGAGCTCTGAGAGACAGCGACGCCGTTGCCCGCTAGAGACCTGCCCCCCGGCCCGGCCCCTTGCCCAGCCCTGCCCAGCGCGCGGGGGTCGGCGAAGGCGCCGCGGAAGCACCGACGGCGGAGGACCCGCGATGCAAATGCACTAGCAGCACCCCCTAACTCACTCCCTCCACACCCGCGCCGCCTCCTCCTCCGGCAGCAGCGGCAGAAGGACCCACCCTGCCCCCCACCCCACCCTCCGCCGGCTCCGGCTGCGGCTCCTACCTCGACTATCATTTTATTTATTTTGGGTCGTGCACAAGCCTCAGTGCCTGCAGCCCGCGCCTTCTCGGACCACGGGCGCCTCCTCCCTCGGCTCCGGAGCCCCAGACCCCGGCCACCCTCGCCTCGACACCCCCAGAGCCCCGCCAGCTGCCGCGAGTCCCCACCGCTGGAATCTTGTTAGAGGCTGTCTTTTTGGGGGGTTCTGGTTTCCCGACATTTTTGTTTTCAGCCAAGGGGAGCCTATCGTGATTTTTTCCCCTTTGAGCCCAGGCTCTGCTCTCTGGGGGGGTGGGGGGCGCTCCGAGCCGGGGAGCCGTGCCAGCCGAGTCGTGCGGGCTGTGGCAGGGAAGGGGCCACCATGGGATGTACTCTGAGCGCAGAGGAACGAGCCGCCCTCGAGCGGAGCAAGGCGATTGAGAAAAACCTCAAGGAGGATGGCATCAGCGCCGCCAAAGACGTGAAATTACTCCTGCTGGGTAAGGACCGGGACTGCCATCCCCATCCCCCGACCCCGGCCGGCCACTCTGCACCCCCCCACCGGTTCGCCCACCCCACTTGCTCCTGGGGAGACCTGGTCCCGAATTGGTACCACCATGTGCCCAGGATCGCCCACTCCCTCGCATGCCTTACCCCCCCCCCCGCAGCCCCCTCCCCCTCCTTCCCCTAAACTGACACTCACCAAAATTTCCCCCCTGTCTGTCCCAACAGGGGCTGGAGAATCTGGAAAAAGCACCATTGTGAAGCAGATGAAGTAAGTCCCTATGGCATTGGGATTTGTACTTTTATTAAGCATAATTTTCTAATAATTTTTATTACCTTGTTCACTTCACATTGCTCTCCAGGCCCGGTTTTTAATTCGTGCACATACACACACCCACACCCCTGAATTTGACTCCCCTCCCCCAGGCCCTACGTTGGTTCTGGGTCCTCCACCCCAGCTCCTGGGGTGGGTGTTTTTTTCTCCGGGTGGGGTGGAGGGAAGGGGAGCGCCTGTAGTTGTATGAATGACAGTGTCCGCCATATTGATCAGAACATCACACTATTGCATGATTATAATCATTACTCTTGATTGTGGGATGTTTCCTGTGTATCGCTGCCTCCATTTCTATCTCTGTGTCTCAGTTTCATTCTGTCTCTATTTCTCTCTCCTTCCTCCACCCCCCACTCCACATTCGTAATCCCACTTCCCCCGGTCTTCTCCTGGGGCAGTGATTTTGAACTTGGCTAAAACATGGAGGGGACACAGTCCTAGGCTGGGGTGGAGTATAAAGTGTCTGCTGTTCATGGATTTGGTGCTGAATTAGAGGCTGTGGTTTCTGCCACCCCACCCCCACCCCCCAAAGGACGAAAGTGAGGGGGAGCGGCATGTTATAGAGGAGGGGGTGGGTTTCCAAGCGAATGTGACTGACACAGGTGTACCCAAGGCAGAGGTGAAAAGAGGACGCTGGCTGTGAGGCTGAATGCCTGCCCCTTGCTTCCCCCCCTCCTCCCCCCTTCTCCCCCACCAGCCCAGCCTTTGCTCTCCTGACACTGGTAGTTTTCGTTCACTCTATGGTCTTTATCAATGTATTTATTTAACACTCTGCATAGGCTGTGTTCCATGTAATCTACCCACAATGCGGATTTCAGGCCCCACTTGCACCACCACCCCTTTCTGCCTTAGATATCAGTTTCCCCTCCTAATTAACTGGGGGTGGATTTGAGTGATGGTTGAAAATTAAAACAAAATGGGATATTCATTTCCTTCCACACTTTCTCAATAAGGAGCCTCGCCCCTCCTTCCTACTCCCAGGCTTGCTTCTTGCCCCATCCACTCCTTGTTAGCAGTTCCTAGTGAGCCCACAGGCAGCTTTGCTTGGGGAGGGGGTGGCCCTGGGAAAGGGGTGCCCGCCCTTGGGCCGCCTGGCCCTTCTACTTCCTTTGGCCTGTCAGTTCGGGACGGAGGAGTTCGTTAAGACCGTTTAGCAAGGATTCCACGTCGCTTTGCTGTGACACCTTCGTGCACACACAGCTCCTAATTAGGGGTTGCTGTGCAGTAAACAAAAATGATTATTTTTCAACCTGACAGAATAGCCGAAGTAATTGCATCCCATAGGAAAATAATGGAAAATAAAAACCCCTTTCACGGAAAGGTGGATGGGAGACGAAGCATGCTTGCGGCTTCAGAACCAAGATGCAAAAAATCTTGCATGTGTAACAGGCATGACAAGCGGGTTCTAGGCGGCGCCATGATGGTAGGGAGTAGAGACTCGGAGACAATTTCTCCCGTCTGCTTGACATGTTCTTATTTTTGTTTGAGAGCTCCCTAGGGCTTTCTTTGCAGAGGCCCCTCGGCTTGCCGCACCCCTCTGAGCCACGGGTAATTTGGCCTGGGGCTTCTTTAGAGCTTGTGCAACCCAAATGGATGGGGAGGCGGGGCCTGGGGAATTGCTCTTTGCAACAAGGTGCATGTTGCATCTGCCTGGAGCCCTTGCAGGCCGGTAAATACAAGCACCACCACCTCTTTCTCCCTAAGGGGGTACGTTTCAAAACTTCAGAACTCTGTAATCTGCGGTGGCCGGCTTGCAGCCCCATAGAAGCCCCAGCCACTGGAGCTGGGTAAGGTTTCAGGCGCTGCGAGTGGTGGACAGCGCCCAGCCGAGGCCGGAAAAGTCGATGAGGTTCAGCTTGGTGGCGCTCGGCTCGGCTCAGGCTGGGCGCCGGGCTCGGAGGGAATCGGCATTGTTCGGAGCCGAGCCGGGGCCCCGGCGGAGAGAGCCGAGCCTCTTCGAAGGGGGCCGAAGGCGTTCGGAAACGCTCGGGTGAGGGGAGCGGGGATGGAAGTGGTGGTGTGCTAGAGTCTGGAAATTAACTTTGCATCTGCCAAAGCAACTCCTTACCTGCTTTTCCTGAACAAGCCCCATAAATTAGGTCGATTTAATAAGAAGTTTAAAAATATCTACTGAGTCCCCCGAAGGGTACCTCGCCTTTTTTATTCAAAGAGAGAGAGCCATGCTCTCCAAGGAGATAGGTGTGCCATTTTAGAATGAAATTTCCTAATTATGTACTGGGGCAGGAAATCTTAAATGAAGGCTGTATTTAGACTTCCCCGGGAAAGTCTTATGCGTCTCATATTTGGTTACACTGAGGAGGGAGGGGGAAAAAATATCAAGCGTTAGGTATTTCAGATGGTTAAATCAGACGTCCCAGCACTTGTTCTCTTTTCCCTGCACAACCCCCCCCCCCCCCCCATCACCCTACAGGATGCCTTTCTGAAGAAAAATATCAAGCAAAATTGAGATTTTGTAGGTAAAACTGTTAGTATATATATTTTTAAATACACCAGTTCTCTTTAGGAAATGAGCTAAGTTTGCCCAAAAGGTCTGTCAGAAAGATTTCTGTCCCACGTAAATTTTCCCACAAGGGACCCTGGTGTTCTGCCCTCCTGAAGCATTCATGAATGGCAACATTTCCTGCGAGCCCTCCAGTTTGGCTTGAAATAAATCAAATCAGGGACTTGTGCCAAGCTGGATGCAGGACTTGTTTTATTAACCACAAAATGTGGGATTGGTGTCACTGTATCCTAGTGACAAATTCTTTTGAGTCCTCCCTTGTAGAGGTGATTTTCCAGATCACCACTTGGCTGAGAGTTGCTTGAGTCAGGAGAACTATTCTATGGGTGGGGCTGGCCCTGAAAATCTAGGTAGCATTTACAGAACACAATTTTGGACTTGCCTAGACAATACGGTTGGTGACCAACCTATCAGACTATACTTACGAGTTAATCAGGATGCTGTTTTATTTCACCTGTGCAGATGAAATTAGCGCGTTCTCCATGGGTGATACCCTGTGAGAACTTGATGACTTCCTAATGGGGACTGCGGTTTAATAGCTCAGCTTATTGCATTGAGAGGAAGAATATTGATACTGAGACACCTCCAGGTCCTCTTTAATCAGCTTTCCCAGAAGAGCAGAGAGCCACTCCATTCAGCCTACATTCTTATCCATGTGATGGCGCACTGATTACAAGACGGATGGGACTTCCATATATGCCCGTAGTAACAGAAATTATGTAGAAGAGAGTGTTAGGAAATTATTTTGCTTGACATATGTTGCAGTGGGAAACTTGCATCCACTAAGAGATGTCATTTGAAAAGCCCAATTCTTAATACTTTATTAAAATTTTCATTTGAAAATAGCTGGTTAGGTTTTTTTCTCTTTGTGTATGTGATTATGAACTAGTGTTTGGGAGCTCTCTATCAGACAATCCAGAACATTTCCGTGCTGGAAACAAACAATAATCATTGAGACAGAAAAATATAATTTTACACATACCATGAATAGTCAGTGACTTTTTTATGTGTGGCATTTTAAATAATTTTGCTTGTGAGGCAGTCATGACCTCACCTGTGATACAGCCTCATCATTTTTGCAGTCAATCGGGACTTTTTTCAGACTAATCAAAATTTCAACAGCGAGTGTTAATTTTACTTAATAACCAAAACCCTCCCAAAGGAATCTCTTAAGGCATTATGTATAGAATCAACAGAATCACTTTAAGTGACTTCTTATTCTGAGCAAATAGTGACAAGTACTTGGACTGTGTCTACCTGATGAAAATGCAAAATGAACCATGGAGTTGCTATGGGCACCACAGTTTGTCCTCATTTAAGGTGCTGAGTTTTCTGTGATGTCACGTTCAGGCTATCTGTTGTCTCTGGAGCATTAAGTGAATTTTTAGGGAGCTAGAGAGTCTAAAGGTGGCAATGAGGTGTGGCTTACTAGCTGGTAGGCTTTAGATAAATGGACACAGTAAAGTGGAGCACTTTGGATGTGTGTTCCTTTCCCGGGTCCTTGCTCAGTGCCATTGGTAAAACAAAATTTAAGGATTTGCCTGGTGATGATATCATTGCTTATACAAACATCCCAGCCCTTCTGGTAGGAAATGATTCCGAGGACAGACCCTACCAGACAGCGAAGGCAATCTTAAGATTGCCAAAAGCTTGTGGTTTCCTTCTCCCAGCTGACCCTGACTTTGTAATTAGGGTGTTTACTGTTTGGCTTGGGTTCGGGGCAAGCCTGTGTTCATTCAGCACATTGTTTGGCACCTGCTAAGTGGCAGGCATGAGTGGAGGTGAATAGCAATTTGCAACCATCACTCAGTAAAAGTACCTTTGTCAGAAAGGGCGTTTCCTGCACATCCATACAGGGTCCCATGTTGAGGCAGCGCTCTACTGAGAGCTACTCTTCTAGATCTGTGGCCTTGTTATTTCTGCAGTCATCTCTTTGGCTGCTTTGCTCCCCCTCCCCTTCCTCCAGTCTCCATGTTTATTCAAATGGCTGCACCTTGCTCTCTGGAGACAGTGTGAGCGCAAACAGAATGTCAGATCAAGTAGCAGATGAGTTCTCCTTTGCTGATGTATGGTGCTCTCCCCCTCCTTACTGTTCACTGAGCTGTAAATACCAACAGACCTTCCTGCCAGAAGAGTAGCAAACAGTCCACCTGATCTCCTCAGGAATCAGCTGTGGAATTCTTGAACCTCAGTCACCTGTTGGATTCTGAAATTGAACCCTCATGCTTGTTGCAAGGGTTGTTCCCGATGAGATTAAATGGATGAAGCTTCATGCAGGATTGACAAGACTCCACAGGAATCCAGAATTTCTAGTCTTTGTGCAGGGCTAGATTAGATTTATAGTGCCCAGAGTCAGAGACTGTCTTGTTTTTTAGCACTTGGAACTCCCCAGATTATATTGTACATCATAGCATGGCACACCTGCTAAAGATAGGACAGGATGACCTACGTTTTTCAGCTGCTCACAGTACCCTATCTCTGTTAACACTGGCAATTTAATATGAGTAGAATAAGGTCATATTTTTCAGACATGTGCTCAGTCCATCTGGATGCAGGAACTTGGTTGCCTGTCTCCTGGGGTGTTCTCAGTCTCTCATTTCTTATGAAGCTAGACAGACCCTTTTCACAAGAGCACATTTTGATCTGAGAGACAGTAGACAAATTGGTGAGGAGATGATTTCAATGAAAAAAATCATTTTGGAAGGGATTATCCCAAAATTTGACACTACCAAAGAACAACTTTTGATTTTGAAAAAAATTTTTTAAAAAGTGTATGTTTACACACACACTATAAGGATTTTAAAATGGTTAGCAGATGCTATAAGAACACCTCGCTTTATTGATTGCATCGTCATAAAAAGCTTGAACGTTCTCAAACTCCATTCTAAGAATTTGTTCAAACCAGTATCACATTCTTATTTTATTCTGTGTCTCTCATTCATGCACAATACTGGTTAGAAAAGAAACCGCCTGAGAAATCAGTCATTAGCATAGTGAGAGAAAGGAGCAGTGGCCTGTTACTGGTTCAAAGAGATGGGTAGGTTCCTACTGAGGAGTCGTTTAGCATGCTTTTAAAACTGAGAGGTGGTTAGCTCTGTAACCAGGCTGCTTGGCTTCAAATCTTAATTCTACCACTAACTAGATGTGTGCCCTTAAACAAATTACTTAACTTTTTGTGCCTCAATTTCCTTGCCTGTAAAGTGGGGCTGAAAATAAAAATGCATAATAGGGTTGTGAGCATTAACTGAGGTAATATATGATATGCCCTTGTAACAGTTTTCTAGAAATCATTTTACAAATGTCAGCTACAGTTTTGATTCCTTTGATTGATTAGTGGGTGTTCTCTTCCCATATGAAGTCCTCAAGTATGTGGGCCTTAGCTTTCCTGAGAGACAGAGTGGGGCGCTGTGGTTCACGGTCAGGGCTTCTTCCCCTTGCCTGCTCTGCAGCATCAGTTATATAACAAACTGTGTTGTCATAAGTGATGTGACATTTTTGATGGCGCAGCTGCTTCAGCCCAGGATGCTGGAGTGATATTACAGAGAGTAGGAGAGAGCACTGGACCAGGAGTCGAAACAAGTGGCTCTGGGGGCTCCGTTTCCTGGAGTAGTTGGCCCAGGGCTACCCCAAGCTCCTTTCCTGTTCTAAGTTCAGGGTCTTGAGGTCTTTGATGCAAGGCTCTAAACATAGAAGAATCAATTCTCGCTCTCTCCTGATGGGGTGGGGGTACCCATGAAAGCCCTTTTAAGGCCAAGATAATTGCAAAATAGCAACCTCAACCACAAAGATTTGTCAGCCAGGAAAGTCATAGTCCTGAAAGGCATTTAGAGAAAACCACCTCTAACCAAACTTTTCATGCAGACGTGCTTCTCAAACCAAAGAGGAGGATCTGAAAGTATCCTGTGATTGAGAAACAGGATGTTTCTGGGAGGAGGTACCCAGTGACATGTTAGAGGAAGAAGCGGTTTGTCTGTGGCTTCCAGGATGCTTAGAAATGAAGACAGCCCTGGCCTCCACCCTGGATGGGATGGTTGCATAGACAGGAAGGAACTTGCCCCGGCTCCGGTGCCTAAGATCCAGGGAGTTGGGAGATTTGCAGAATGGTTAAAGGGGAGGACCAGGAGAGCTGGATTTTAATTTTGGCTCTTTCTCTAACTTGACTTTGGGCAAGTCATTTAGCCCCACTGAGCCTCAGTCTTTTCATCTCTTAAGCTATGGGTTAGAAATCCTCAGGCCGCTTTCAGGATTCTAACTCAGTAAATGCAAAGAGAAACCTAGAAGCCTGAAATGCAAGGGGGAATAGTGGGAGTATTTACCGCTCACAGCTTTTATCTGCTGAGCCATCTTTAGTTCTAATTTTCTTTACAGAAAAGAGGAAAAACATTGTGCTTCTCATAGCACCAAAAAATTAAAATAAAACCCTGCAAGGCTAGTCAGTGCCCTGAATTTGTCCCCCTGCTCAACTTTCCTATGCTGTAAAATCAACCTGGGCCACCTGCCTCCAGAGTCTTAGAGCACTAATATTTATTACACACTGCAAATTAATTAGCTGTTTATGTATCTGTCTGTCTCCGTTGCTAGTCTGGGTGCCCCCTCCCTACCAGGGCTCCCTAAAGTAGGAATGGTGCCCTTTTTTTGCTCATCATACAGCACTGAGCCCATGTGTGGCACAAAGGAGGTGCTTAGTAAATGTTAGTTGAAGAAAAGAACAGAGGCGCACAAAGAATGCAAATTCATTTCTACAGAATACCGAATAATAATATTGAAAACCTTCAACAGTCATAGACTGTGTTCATCATTTTCAATCCCATCTGTTATCCTCATTTGTTTCTTCTCATCAACCTATGAGGAAATACAGTCATCAATTCCATCTTCCAGATGAGGAAGCAAGGCTCAGAGAAGTTAGATGATTTACTCAACATCACACAGCTTAGTAAGTGAAGCGATGTATTAAGATCATGATTTGTCTATGCCCTTTCCATTCTAACACCACACAGTTCTTACTAGACCACCACTAGCCTGGGCAATAGAGAGCTGGCAGGCCAGGACCCAGTACCTATCAGCAAACGGGATGGCACAAGCCTTGGTTGAGGTCAGTGGTTGAGAGAATAGCAAGTGCTTGGTTGGTGCTGGGTGCCTTCTGGAGGTGGAGGTGGTGGTCACCATCGTGTATCACATTGATTCTGACACCAGAGTGTTCCCTAACCACCATCTGGACAGCTCCTGAAATCATTTTCCATTCCCGCCTCAGAAATGTGGGCCATTAGTAAAGAGGAGCTGCCACTGAAGGCTCTGGCTTTGGTGGAAGGAAGTGGTCAGAAAAGACCTGGGAATGATAGGATAGTAGGATATCTGTCTATTCAGCCATCCATCCATCTATCCATCTGCTCACGCATAACCCTTTACTGAGTACCTAGTGTGAACTAGACATATACATGATGTCGTGGAGGTAGGGAGGGAGGCCTTAGTCCCTGTTCTTGAGGAACTCAGCCTAAAGGGAGATATGTGTAAAAGATACTTATACTTCAGAGCAGGAAGTCCACGAGGCTGTGGGAGAACAGAGGGTACCTTCTCTAGGCAGAAAGTTCAGGAACATTGGCCAAGAGCAATGACATGTGAGCTGAGTCTTAAAAATGAGTGGTAGTTAGCAGGTGGAGAAAAGGAACGCCAAGCAGAGGGACCAACGTGTAAGAAGGCACTGAGATATGCCACCACATGGAACATGCTGGGAATGTGAAATAACTTAGTTTGATTAGAGCACAATATATAAAAGGAGTGTCAAGAGATGGAGGATGAAAGATGAGACAGAGATCTGGTTGCGATGGGCCTTGTATATCGTGCCAAGGACTCTGGATTTTTTTCTGCATATAATGAGATGCCACCAAAGGTTTTTTTTTTAATTGAAGTATAACTGACATTACATTATAATAGTTTCAGGTGTACAGTGAAATGATTTGGTATTTGCATATATTGCAAAACGATCACCACAGTAAGTCTAGTTAACATCTATTACCATACATAATTACAGTTTTTTACCTCGGTGATGCGAACGTTCAACAACCGGAGGGTTTTAACGAAATGGGTTGGCAGGATCACTTTGCACGTTAGAAAGATGACCTATGTGGACTGGAAGGAGTCAGGTTCTGAGGTTGGGAGACCAGATGGAAACCTATTTCTGTGATCCAGGTGGGAAAAGATTAAGAACTAAACTAAAGCAGTGGTAGTAGGAGGTGGGAAAAGGAGATAGATTTACGAGCTATTTGGGCAGTGGAATAATTGAATTTTTTTGATGACCAATTGAAATGGCATTGAGGAGGAACTACCTTTTAAAGGATGTAAACAAAAATGAGTCCAGGATTCCTGGTTTGGGCCGCTGGTGGGATGGTAGTGCCGTTCCCTGAGATGGAGAAATGCAGGAGGAAGAGGGCAGACTTGGGGAGAAAAATGCTGACTTATTTAGGTCATGTTGATGATTCTTGTGGATCACCCAAGTGGAGATCCCTGGCAGGCAGTTGGATCTGTGGATAAGGAAATAGGATGCACCTGAGGAGAAGGGTCAGTTTGGAATTCTGTAGTGCTTGTGGGCATGCAGTTTGGAATTCTATAGTGCATGAGAGCCATGAATGTTGGGAATCTCACCAGGCTAAGTGAGAAGGAGAGAAAAGGCAGAGGATGCATTCCTCGCCCCCCGCCCCCGGACACACACACACACACACACACACACACACACACACACACACACACACACACACACACACACACACACACACACACACACACACACACACACACACACACACACACACACACACACACACACACACACACACACACACACACACACACACACACACACACACCTACCTCCAGGAACTGAGAAGCATCTAGGGAGAGGAGCCTGTGATGGAAACCAAGAAGGAGTGAGCTGAGAGGTGGAAAAAGAAAAACCAGTGTAGACCAGCATCATGGGAGCCAAGGAAGGAAAGAGTTTCAGGAAGGCAGGGAAGTAGTTACTTGAGTCAGATACTACAACAGTCAAATAAGATGAAGACTGGCAGGTACCCACTGGGTCTGGAAACTTGTTGGCGACCTTGGCAAGAGCAGTTTCAATAGAGTGGCGGGAGGAAAGCCAAACTGCAGTGGCGTTAAGCAAGTGGGACTGAGGAAGTTGAGGCCACGAATGGAGTCCCCTGGCAAAGAAGCCCAAGCTATGGAAGGAAGGGGAGGGGAGGAAGAGAGGGAGGGAGGAAGGGTGAGAGGACGTGGCGCTTGGGGAGGGTTTATTTGACTTCATTTGGCTCCCATGGAGGGACTTGAATCCACTGAGAAGCTGTAAAGAAAGAGCCCAGACCAAGGGAGACGTAGATGGTATAGGAAAGAGGAAGTGGTAGAAAGAGCAGAGCCCCAAGAGGATGTGCAGAGTATGGATGGGGGCTTGATCTGGACATGAATGTGCATCTCCTCCCCTGAGACTGACAGGAAGGCCATAAGCTTGGAGAGTGTGTACAGAAATTTGATGGTAGGGACAAGAAGTTGAAGGAGTTCCTGCCTTATTTATTTGTCTTTGTGAAGTGAGAAGAAATAAAAAGCAGCTGTGCTTGTTCACTAAACACCAAAGGCTAGTAACCTTTATTCTATTCAGACCATCATTTATTCATTTACTCAATATTTATCTAGCACCTGTTATGTGTTAGGCACTGTTCTAGGTGCTTGGAGATTCAGTGGTGAGCAAGTCAGTCCCAGAGGAATCAGGCAATAACTTCATAAACAAATAATTGGACATAGTAATTGCAGACTGTGAAAATTTTTCTGGAGTCACACCTTTGCGTGAGGCCTTATACTGATCACCTAGGGATCTAATTCCTGCTCTCAGAGAGTTGGATCAGTTCAGGGAGACAAATCAGTGCACAGAAGAGGCAAAAATGGAACTTGATTTGGACAGGGCTCAGGATTAAGCCTGGAGGCAGAGAAATGAGAGTTCTGCAGAACTGGGTTGTTCTACTTTGCCCAGCTTCCCTCATTCCAGGCTGTCCCCGTGGGCTGCCCATCACTGCCCCTGCCACTTGAAGATAGAAATGGGCAGGTCACCCAGGCCTTGCTGTTTACAAAATCCCATTCCCCTGGCCGTACTGATTGGTCCAGGGGATGGAGTGTGACTCAGTCCAGGTCGTGCAGAGTCCTCCTCTGGGATTTTACAGTCACTGTGAGAAAGGAGCTCTTCATCTGGGATCCCAGCAACATCCTCACTGGGTTGGACTGATGAAAGCTCGGAGCTGTCTGTGGCCATGTTTCCACATCTCCATTACTCTCTGAAGTAGGAAGGAAGCTTACCTATTTTGGGAGAGCCTTCGGGGGATGGGGTGAAGAGAGAAGGAGAGAGAGGAGAAGTCAGAAAGACCTTTGATGATAATTATTATAATCTCTGAAGCTGGCTCTTTGCACCGGACAGTTATGTGAACCAATAAATCCCTTCTTTTACATAAACTAATTTGAGCTGAAATTCTCTCCTTTACAACCAAAATCATCTTGAAAATGGGTAAGGGCTTCCAGGAAAATGAAACAGTTTGAGCTAAAGCACAAAAGCAAGACTCAAACATGCAGGGCACCATCACGGGGTAGTGGGCAGTCTTATGTGACTGAAGAGTTGGGGTTTGTGGGGATACGAGGAGAAGTGTGGAAAGGAAGAGTGGAGCTGGATTGTAGGCTTCCCTGAACATTTTGCTTCGGGGTACATACTGTGACTACATAGTAGGGTGCACTAATGGTAGGGTACCCTAACGGTAGGGTACTAGGGTGCCAAGTCGAGAGAGCTTGAAGAGAGATACCAGAGAAGACGATTAACAGCAGAGAGAGATTTTTGTAGTCTGTACTACAGGATTGGTAGGAAAAGCAATGAGAAATTGGATGTGGGGAGAGAGATTTTGGAGGCAGAATAGGTGAGAACTGGTGTCTAGTGGAACATAGAGAGAAAAGAGTAGATCAGAGGAGTCCTCCCAGTTTTGAACCTGGGTGATGGAGTTTAGTTATGCCATCAAGTTAGGAAGCATAAGAGCAGGGAGGGAAGTAGCAGAGGGAAGATGGCAAGGCACACCACAAGCACGAATTTCAGGTCCTTGCAGGGTAACTTTTGTGTTCACAATGTTCAGTGGTTTTCTTGGGAAAGTCGTTCTGACATTTAAAAGAGGTCAGGGCTGGAAGGAGAGTAGGGCTTGGCTGCCCTGCGTGGTGAGACCATGAGAGTCAGTGGATGCAGTGCTGCTGGGGTGAGTATGCAGATGGAGAGAAGAAGGGGTCTCAGGGAATGAGCCTCCCCCCACATTGTGGAGGTGAAGCAGGGGAACCTGCCTTCAACAGACCCAGAGGTAGCTCCAACTGGGAAAAGGAGCTGGAGGTCAGAGGCACTAGAGGAGACCCTGCCACATGTGCTTTAGGAAGTTCTGTGTGGTGAGCAGGGTTCTGTTCCGTGGCATTGCCCAGTTAGATGAGGACTGAGAAAAGGCCATAGTATTTGGTGATTGAGGCTATTACTGGCCTTTGAAAGAGCAGTTTCAGTGGAGAGGAAAGGATAAAAGCCAGATTCAAGGACATTGGAGGTAAGGCTGAACTGGGATTAAAGAAACTTGAGTTCTACCCCAGCTCTGTCCCTATATAGCTTGGTGGCACCAGGCAAGTTCCTTAACTTCTCTAGGACTTAGTATCTTCACATATAATATTAGGAAACTGGACTGAATGATCTATAAGCTTCTGCTCAAGTCTTGATGTCATAATTTAAATTTTGCTATTCAGCAAAACAGATGTTCTCGTGGCAAAGGAATTCCCTGCCTTCTCTCTTGGCCACCCCCAACTGAGATAATAAATTATAACAAAATTAAGCTTTCAGAACTCTAGTGCTAATTGAGAAAGAAAACTGGGACATCAGCTCAGGGAACTGTGGACACCAGCGCATGTTACGTCCACATGTACACTGCACTGAGACTGTGGGGCTCTGTGAGGCAGGAATTTGTCTCGTAATACTGTCCGGTTTACAAGACCAGGGTCCTGTGTGGCTCTTCCACAGAAAAGAGTGCAAGACAAAATAACCCCTGGGGTCCGCCCCCCTCTCTCTGAATTTACATGGATAGGAGAAAGAAGGCCCGTGAGCCTGAGCTAGCTATGTGGGGGATCTCCAGCCAGGTGGGCAAAGAGGAGCTGGAGGGACCCAGGCCTCAGGACAGGAACAGCCCAAGGGCACCCGAGGGCCAGGATGGGAGAGACACTGGCTCTGTGTCCCAGGCACTCTGTGGCCTTGTCATTGGGGACTTTGGGGAGGGGATAGCAGTAGGGAGACCCTGGTTCTGAGTTATGACCAGTCCTCCTGTCCTTTTTACCTTATATTGTGCATGCACTATAAGGCTTATTTCTTTAAATCTTCTCCTTAGAGTTTCACCCACATAGACCTCACTAGTCCCTACTTCTTTGGCACATGTGTGTTCATTTTGTGAATACCAGTGGAAGACCCACCAAGGGCTGGCATTTTCTAAGTTTCTGGGAACAGAGCTCTTAATAAGATGGACAAGCTCCCTGCCTTTAAGGACCTTACAGCTTTAGAGAAGGGGGATCGACGGTAAACAAGTAAATGAATAAGCAAGGTCATTTCATGTAGTGATGTTCTAAAGGAAGAAATTGGGCTTAAACAGTGGAGGGTGGTTAGAGGAGGTGAGAGAAAGAAAGCCAGTCAGGAAAGAGCTGAGGAAGAGGAAAGAGCAGATACAAAGGCCCTGAGGCAGAAATGAGCAAAAAGGCAACAAAGGGAGGCTGGACCACAGGGAAGGAAAAGTGATGGCAAAATGGGATTAAAGAGGCAGAGAGGAGCCACCATGCCACCCACAGAGAGGCATTTGGGTTTCATTCTGAATGCCATAGTTGATTAAAACACAGGACAATTTGACCTGGCTTATGTATTAAAAAGATTCCTTGGGAAAGCTGGGACGAAGTGAGAGAGTAGCATAGACATAGATACACTACCAAATGTAAAATAGATAGCTAGTGGGAAGTTGCTGTATAACAAAGGGAGATCAACTCGATGATGAATGATGCTTTAGAGGGCCAGGACAGATAGGGTGGGAGGGAGTCGCGGGAGGGAGGGGATATGGGGATATATGTGTAAATACAGCTGATTCACTTCAGTGTACCTCAAAAAAAAAAAAAGATTCCTCTGCATTCTGGATAAAGCAAAACTATAGGCACAGAAATCACATCAGTGGTTTCTGGGGATGGTAGGAGAGAGAGGTTGACTACAAGGGGGAACAAAGGAACTTTGGGAGGTGATAGAAAATATTCTCTCCTAATTGGTGATTACATAACTGTGTATGTTTATCAAAACTCATCAAACTGTATACGCAAAAAGAGTGAATTTACTGTAAGTAAATTATACTTCAGTAAGTCTGACTTGTGAAATGTACATGTTTTAGGAATTCCCTGGAGGTCCAGTGGTTAGGACTCTGTGCTTCCACTGCAGGGGGCATGGATTTGATCCCTGGTCAGGGAACTGAGATCCTGCATGCTGCATGACGCGGCCAAAAAAAAAGTACATTTTTTAATTAAGGAAAGAAAAAAAGAAGAATTGCAGTAAGCCATAACAAAATCTCTCTGGCTGTGCTGCTGTGTGGCTGGTGGATGACAGAGCCAGCCTTGCACAGCCCAAGCAGTACACCCACTGCTGGTCTGACAATTGAGCCTGTATTGTGTGCTGTTCCTGAAGGCTTCCTTAAATCAGTTTATTGATGTGTGTTCCTAGTTTTCCTGTTCACATGGCTTTCCTTTACAACTGGCTTGAAAGCTCAATGTGGGTAGAAACCATCTGCTTGTTTTGTGTGGGCCCATGGTAGATGCTTATTACATATTTTTTTCCTTACCTTTAACTGGAGCTCTAGAGTTTACAGACTGCTTCTGTATTCCTTAATCACCTTTGAGCCTTACTTACAGCAGTCTTGTCAGGCCACGCAGACATTCCTGTATCCCCATTTTATAGGTGAAGAAACTGAGGTGAAAATCAGTGTAGCACTATCAGAAAAGCATGAATTTTGGAGATCTTGGCTTTGCCATTTGTTGGCTATCGGGTGCTTTGGGAAAAATTATTTCATCTCTCTGAACCTTGATTTCCTAATCATTAAAAAGAGATTTAAAAAAACACACTGCAGATACACGGTCAGGATTAAATGCGGTAACACAGCTAAAAGCACTTAGCATAATGTTGAAGTTCCCTAAATGGTAGCTATTTGTAATATTTTTACTATCAGTGAAAAAAGTGATTTTTTTAAGGCACTATGGCCAGTACATGATGGAACCAGAGCCTAGTTTTTCTGACTCCAGGTGTGTCTCTCCTATAACATCACTCCGTATATTCTTACTGGTTGTCAGTTGATTGGTCCAGAGCTAATTACTTTTTTACCAACTCAGATCCTTCAGTGCAATCGTTGATTAATTTATATTTATTGAACACTCACCGTGTCCTCAACACTGTGTAGACACAGGTTACAGTGGGAGCCATGACAAACTCCATGGCTGCCCTCGAGGGCAGAGATGCCCTTAAGTTAATCAGCATTACAGCCATCTGCGAGGTGGAGGATGCTGAGGGAGCACCTACCTAGGTTTGGGGTATGGAAAGACTTCTGGAGGAGGTAACATTGAAATTGTTTTTTAGCAAGAAGGCACTTTTGTTGTGACATAGATCAATATACGTGCAAAATATACATTAATCTTACATGTTTAACAAGTGTTAAAAAGCATGCACTTATGTAAAGAAGGTCCCTAAATATCCCTTCTTGATCGTAGCCCTCTCCCTCACTCCCCACTACCTTGATTTTTGTGGTGTTTCCTTGCTTTTCTGTAGACTTTGTCACCTATCCATGCATCTTCTTATTGTATAGTTTATTCTTACTTGGTTTTGGAATCATACTGTTATGTATTAAGTTGTATCTTTCCTTCAACATTGTGTTTGTAATATTTATTCAAGTTGTACATAGCTGTAGTTAATTCATTTTCATTGCTATATAGTATTTTATACTATATTCATTGCTATATAGTATTTTATAGCATCCTCTTCTTAATATTTATAATTTTTCTGTGGAGCATCCACAAATATTTGTGTATACTCGTGAATTTGCCATATATTATTCAGCTCACTGCTATATAGCATACACCATTATATACCAACTCTGACTATCCTGCAATTTATCCATTCTACTATTGATGTGCCTTTGGATTATTTTGAGTTTGGGTCAATTCTGAAGGATGCGATGAATACCCAAGTAGATTTATATCCTGAGGTTCTATGGAGTGGAATTGCTGGGAATCTACAACTATATTAAATAATGCCACATCATTTTACATAGTGGTTATTCCATTCTATACTCCTTGCACTAGCAGAGAGAATTCCTATTGTTCTAAATCCTTGAAGATATTTGGTATTGTGAAACTCTTAAATTTTTGCCAAATTGATAGTATCTCATTGTGGTTTTACTTTACATGCTCTACCAATGAGGTTGAACAGCTTTTCATATATATTTATTGGACATTGGACTTCCTTTTCTGTGAGGAACTTGTTCTTTTGTTTTTTAAAAATTGGATTGTATTTTTCTCATTAATTTGTAGGAGTTCTTTATATGTTCTGGATAATAGCCCTTTTCCAGTTTTATTCATTATAAATATTACCTCCCTTTGTCCTTTCACTTCATTAATGATGTACTGTGATTTTAAAAAGTTCTTATTTTTCATGTTAGGTTTTTCAATCTTCCTCTTTTTGGTTAGTATTGTTTGTGTCCTGCTTAAGAGATTTGTGGTTTACTTTGAGATGGCAAAAGTTATCCTTCTTTTTCCCTCTTCTAAAAGCTTTGAGGGACTTCCCTGGTGATCCAGTGGTTAAGACTTCGCCTTCCAACACAGGGGGTGTGGGCTCCATCATTCCTGGTCAGGGAACTAGGATCTCACATGCCTCAGGGCCCAAAAAAAAACAATTCATAAAACAGAAGCAATATTGTAACAAATTCAATAAAGACTGTAAAAATGGTCCACATCAAAAAATCTTTAAAAAAAAAAAAATAGCTTTGATGCTTTTCTCTTTCATATTTAGGTGCTTAATTCACCTGTAATTGATTCTTGTATATGATGTAAGGTAGGATTCCAGTTTCATTTTTTTTCCCTAAATGGATACCCATTTGTCCCAGCACCACTTGTTGAAAAAGAGACTTTTTTCGGTCACTGTTCTGTAGAACTACCTCTGTCATAAGTCAAATGTTTATGTACACAGGGACCTGTTTCTTGGCTCTCTGTTGCATTCCATCAGACTCTTTACTCCTAGGTCATTGCCGCACTGTCTTGAATCCTGTAGCTTTATATCAGTTCTGGGTATTTGGTTTAGTAAGTCTCCCCCCACCTTGGGCATCTTCATGAGTGTTTTGGCTCAGTCCTTTGTGTTTGCACGTAAATGTTAAAGTCAGTTTATGTTACACACACACACACAGAGACACACACACACACTCCTACTGGGATTTTGATTAGTCTGTCTTTCTGTCTTTCTAATCTGTTTGGGTAGAATTGATATCTTTACATCTTGAATCCTCCTGATCTATGAGCATGTTATGTTTCACCACTTATTTAGGTTATCATAATTTCTCCTAAAAATATTTATAATGTTTCCCATAGAGGGCTTATATACTTTTTGTTAAATTTATAGCTAGGTACTTGATATTTATAATGGTCTTATAATTGCTCCTTTTTTTTTGAATTGTATTTTTAAAAATTTTATTTTTTATTGACAGGAATAGTTTATTTTTTAATTAAGGCACAATTGATTTATAACATATTAGTTTCAGGTATACGACATAATTTGATATTTGTATACACTGTGAAATGATCACCACAAAAAGTCTAGTTAAAATTTGTCACCATATATGGCTACAAAAAAAGTTTTTTCTTGTGATGAGATCTTTTAAGATCTACTCTCAGTAACTTTCAAATATGCAATGATAAAGTATTATTAACTCTAGCCACCATGCTGTACTATATGTCTGCATTATTTATTTCATAATTGGAAGTTTGTACCTTTTGACCCCCTTCACCCATTTTTCCCACCTGACACCCCCTGCTCCTGGCAACCACCAATCTGTTCTCTGTATCTATGAGCTTGGTTTGGGGATTTTTGTTTTTTGAGAGTCCTTATGTAAGTGAGATCATATAGTATTTGTCACAACATTTTAGATACTAATTTAACAGTTCCAACATTGTTGGTATTTCTTGGCCTTGACATTAGATTAGTTTTCTAATTTAGACAGATACTCAGTTTTAGGGTTATCATCTAAATTGATTTTTGCTAAAAACATAGAAAGTTCTGAAGGTTGTTCTCATTAAATATTGCCAGCACCTAGAATCTGTACAGTGTACAGAATATCTAACTTGTTCGCCTCCTACCTCCCTCGCTTCCTTTGACATGGAACTATTCTTCTTATCCTCTCCCCTTTCCCGAATCCCAAACTCCCCCTACTCTACCCCACTCCAGACAGGAATACAGCTCAACTGACATGCTTTTAGCAGCAACTGTAGCAATTCAGGTCTTTTGACTGGAAAGGCTTCCTAAAGTGATGGCATAAGTATTTGATTGCATTTTGTATCTGTTGCTGGTATATAGAAATACAGTTGATTTTGTGTATTGATTTTGTATTCATCAACCTTACCTAATTTTTATATAAATTCTAATGGTTAATTGTAGATTGTGAGGCCTAGAGAAGGTAGTGACCTGTCCAGGTTCCCATGGCTAGCTAGTACCAGAGCAAGAATGAGAGCAAGTGCTCCCATTTCTCCCTTAACTTCTTAAGGGAGAATATTCAAGAAGGGTTGGGGAAAGCCAACTGGGGAGAAGGAAATAGCATTTATTGAACACTTATTATTTAAGATGTTTAATATACATGATCAGCTTAACTCTCACTAGTGGCAGGTTACTGATTATCCCCATTTTAGAGATGAAGAAAGTGAGACTCAGAGAGGTTATCTGAAAGACTTGCTCAGGGTCACACCTTGGTTCATCACTGAGGAGACATTCCAGAGTTGGAGGAGTCCTGTTGCTCTGTCATGCATATACCAGTCAGCACACCTTCTGCGCTCAGGTTTAGAACTCACTGGGCCTCCTATCCCCACCATGCTGTCTCCCAGGGCCCCAGCCTTTGCAGATCTGGACTGCCTCTAATAAAGCTGTCCCAGCATCTCTGGACTCAGGAAGGCCTGCTTATTGTCAGCTCTTGGGTTACGTTCACCCAAAATCCCGAGATCAGTTTCCACCCCTGCCCCCCTACATAGTTCCCTCTCAACTGAGAAAATAAGTTCACAACTTGTTGGGTTCTAGGAACCAAATTAGGTGTTGCCCTGGGCCTCTCGTTTCAGTCCTGACTTGAAAATATGGTTGCGGTTTTATGACCCTGCTTTGTTATACAGTGAACTAGAAAGAATTTATGGTTGCAGTCCTTCCTGGCACCTCTTCCCCCGGTCTCGCCGATTGTCAGGAGCTGCCTGCACACAAGGAGGAGGTTTGCTGTTGCCGGCTATGCAAAGGAATTGTGCAATGTTCTGTTTGTGAACGCAGCCCAGCAGTGCTCTATTCAGTGTGACAGCTTCCTACTCTGGAACACACAGCCCTTCGCAGGGTGACTGTAAATTATGCAACCCCAGAGCTGAACAATGAGGAGTAGTGGGGAGAAGGAAGGGACAAGTTGGATTTCAGCCTGGATCTGAAATGTGAGTGTGCAGACTCCGGCTACTTGGCGATTGATGGGAGGAAGGTCTTTAGCAATTGAGAAAAGCCAGGAAGTCCTGTCACAGTGCTACTTGTGAAAGGGGGTTTTACTTTTTAAAAAATGTAAATGTTCTTTTCAAACTCTGTTTATCAATTCAGGGAGAGTTTTAGAAACTAGGAGGGACATTTACGAAAGAAAGTAGTCATGTGGTGTTACCAAAAGTGATTGAATGCTGAACACAGTATTTAACCTTTGTCCTGGTGGCCCCAAGTCATCATTTTTTGTTATGGCTTTGGAGCTAAAAATCAGCAGTGCCCCTAAGGGCAATTGATGTGCAGACTGTTTCCTCCCTAACCCCTCCCCATCTCCAGTGGTCCTGGAATGCAATTAATTCTGCTTTGATATGCTTTATATAACTTTCCCATTTCTTCACTTGCTGTCATCTGTCACATCTTACTCTTTCAGCGTTCCTACCTCAAATGTTATTCCCCTTCTCTTCTACTCTGAATCTGCAGTGGCCTGGAAAACGAAATGACTGGCTTTGTCACAACAGTGTGTAGGGCAAGAATAAATAGGATATAAGTGAGGACCTAAGGAACTCTTATAAAGTAGAGTGCTTGTACTTTGGTGCCTGAACTTTCTGCGTTTCTGCTTGCTTGTGACGTGGGGTTAAGTATGTAAAATGAATTGGCAACCATGAAATGCTCTGCAAATGTACGTGATGGTGACAAGGTTGCTACTGTTGTACAATCTGCTGCTCAGAGTTCTTCATTGTCCTTCATGGCTCCTGGCAAGGTTTTGATGCACAGAAATTGCTGGACAAGTGGCTTCCAGATAAGAGTGATGTACTGTCAACTGTTACAGAAGATGTTGGCCTGACGTTAGCAGCGAGGAGGCTGGAATGAAGAATCTGTGGAGCAAAATGCTCTGCTTGGCCCTTGCTGTAAAATGGCATGTGTGCCACACATGGTCAGGCTGCACAGGAGGATTTCTGGGGAACTCTCCCCAATGGTGGGCACTCAGCTAAGCTAGGCCAGATGCACTTGCTACTTTGTGGTCAAGACCTGCACTAGCAGTTCTTCCAGGGAAGAGGGAATGTGAATTTGGCTACTTTCAGATGTTTGTAGTCTTTGCACTGAAGTGTTTGAAATGCTTTAGTTAAAAAGCTTTCTACCAACATTATTGTTCATTCATTTTTTTCACTCTGCAGGTATTTATTGAGCTCCTACCGTGTAGGGAAGGGGAATAAAGAATGTGGGGGGAATGCTACAGTTTTTCAAAGTGGTCAGGGAAGGCCACACCAAGAAGACGAAATTGGAGCTAAGACTTGATGGAGATGAGGGAGCAAGCCATATACAATGGGGGAAGAGTGTTGTAGGCAGAGGGAACAGAAAGCGCGAAGGTGCTAAGTCAGGAGTCTGCCTGGTGTGTGTGAGGAACCACAAGGAGGTCTCCGCAGCTGGAGTCACAGATGAATTGGGAAAATGGGTGCTCTCATGGCAACAGTGGTTATTTGGAGTGTGGTCTCAACTAAAGGCGGGGGTCAGAAAGGGAGCTCCATCACAGACCTGTGTGGTCCCTTGTGGGTGTGAGGACTGTTATTCCCCTGCAAGGCCTGCTGCTTGGGGGTGGGGGGCAGGAGTGTCTTCTATGTGTGTGCGTGTGCGCGCACGCATGCGTGGGTCCTGACAGAGGAGGGACGATGGAGGGAAGGAGCCCCCCCAGGGACAAAGTGGGTGGACTCTGCATGGCCTATGAAGGACTGGTCATTTCTGGCTGGCCTTTAGGAGACAAGCACACAGAGTGTGGGCCACCCCATCCTGCTGGTCTCCTGGAGGGGAAGGCTCTCATCATTGGCCCCGGCTCTGCCACCTGCTCTCCCAAACTGCTGTCCCCAGTCTGTGAGCACAGTGGCTTGAGCCAGGATAAGGAGGCTGGCCTACAGACCCAGTTGCTGACCCATTGTGGCCTTGGCCCCAGACATGTTCAACAAGCAAACTTGGGGTCGAGGTGCAGATCCCTGGAGGTCAGAGCCAGAGGGCAAGTTTCTCCAAGTGTAGCCCGAAAGTTTAGTGGTCTACAGGTGAACACGTATGTTAATATGTTTATTTTCATGTGTCTTAGGACAAAAAGCCCCTAATACATCAAAACCATGGTTTTATAGATAATTATAGATTAGGACAAAGTTAAAGTAAGCAGGACATTTTTTTAAAGACAATAAAAGTCATGCAGGTGGCAAAAAAAAAAAAAAAGATTGCTGACTCTGAGCAGCAGTTCCGCCATCTTGGGGTTGGGGGAGTGCCTGGGAAGAGCTCCTTCTCTGTCATCTTGGGGAGGTAGCAGCCGTATCTCTGTCCCCACCCAGGCATGAGCCTCCCCGTAATTCCCACTCAGTCATTTTCTTTCCAGCACTTGTCTGCAGGGGTGTCTGTCCCATTGCCTGCACCTGGCCAGGACCCCTCACTGCCATCTCTGGCTCAGCCTTTCTTTGGGTTTTGGTGCATAGAGTCTCCTCAGAAATGCTGTTTTTGCCCTTACCACCCTGTTATGCCACCTCAAGTGGTTTCCTTCCACCGTCTGCACTGGGTCTGAAACTCTCCTTGGTTTGCAGCACAAGGTAGTTTAGCCCATCACCCAGATCCCGAGCTGTACCCCACTCTGTGGAGTGCCTCCCTCTGGCATCTGTCCATGCCCAGGCTTCTGTCTCTCCATCTGTGCTGGAGGCCCAAGCGGGCTCCTGCTGTCCTCTGGGTGTGCAGGTCGGGGCTCTTAGGACCAGCTCAGTCTCCTCTGCTCCACTGGCTGTTCCTCTGGACGCTCACCCACACCAGGATCTCCATTCCTCAGACTGTTTTGTACGTGATGTCTGCACCACACCATTAGAGTTTTTTAATATGCTGTCACGGTCGCATAGAGATCCCCCCTTTGTTTACCTGGGCATTGTACACACACAAGTGCACACATGTGTACTGTTCCCAGAACAGTCCTGCTCCCGTGAGCCTAGCAGAGCACGCAGTGCATGGGCTATTCACAGAGAATCAGCTTGGGTGGGACAGTGACGCGCGCCCGCTTTGGTGTCAGCCCTGCCTGGTTGGAGTCCTGGCTGTGCCACCTTCCAGGGAGTAGGTTTGAGGAATATATGAAGCAGAGTAGAAAGTATTTAACCTAGCACTAGGCACATAATAATAACTATGGTTGTTATTGTTTACCACTTGGCAAACATTTGGTATGTGTAGGACTTGTTTTCTCATCTGTAACCCTCCTGTGGAGGGAATCCCAATTCCTATTCTTTTCTACCCCAGAAGCCAAATAGGTCCAGGGTGCACAGTGAATATTCGGGGCAAATTTGCACCGTAAGTAGAGCCGTCCATTTACACTGTTGTGGGTTTTCTCATAAATTGACTGTTGGTCGTGGAAGAAGTTCTCGCAAGACTTATGTGAAACTGCACTATACATATGTGATGTGTATTATTTGTGTATGTGGGTCCCCAGTGGATTAAGAATGGCTGAACATATGAAACCACAGCTTTTTATAGAGTGCTTACTATATGCAGGGAGAGGGAAGGGCTTTGCTGCCCGTGCTCCTGTGGAGACTTCCATCTCTGGTTGACCCATCTCTCTCCATAGGCCTAGGCCTATTCCTCTGCTTCCTTTCCCTACATATCTTGAAATTTTCAATTCCTTCCCACAGGTGCTAGGGCCAGTTCCAAGCAGTAGAGGAGTTTGCAGCAGGGCTATAGTGCTAAGCCCGTCCTTCCTGCACTAGGGGCAAAAAATCTAAAAAATAATATCTTGATCTAGGCAGTGGTTGCAGAGGTTATACATCCTATAAAAATCTGTTGAGCTGTACACCTAAGATTTATGTCTTACTATGTGTAAATTATATCTCAATTTCTTAAAAGGTAATAATAGCGTGTTTTGTTAAGCAAAGGAAGGTCCGGGAAATTAAGCAATGCTCCTCTGAGTTCATCAGCCTCCGGAGAGTCTGATTCTGCGGGGACCATGGAGCAGTGCTCTGTGGGGGAGGTGTTTGAGTCCTCAAAAGAGAAAGGCATGCCCCATACAACCTGGTCTTCCCTACTCAGCTGCTAGCATCAGCCATCTGTGAACCTTCATCCCCTACATTTGCAGCTAGAGGTGCAGAACTGGGAGGAGATATCCCAGCACCCACTTTAGATGCCCTGAACCACCAGCATTTGAGTTCACGGACACAGCCCACTCTTCTGCACAAACCTGCCTGCCATTGTGAAGTGCAGGCATTCAAGTCCTATCTCTGCTACTTGCCGGGCTAGGAATCAGCAAGTCCTGACCTTCTCTGAGCCTCGCGGGGGATGGGGGGGGGGCATTATCCCCTGTAAAATGGTGATTAGACCTGTGTTATCAGTCTCATATGGTTGCCAGGAGTAGCAAATGAGATCATGGATGTGAAAGTGTCATATAAACTATCAATAAAGTGGACTCCCAAGCCCAGCTTCATTCCCCAGGTTTTGAGGGGCAGTAAAGTCCAGTGGTTCAGTGTGCAGGTGCCAGAGGCAGACTAGCCTCCCTGGCCCCGCCACTTACTAGCTGCATGACCTTGGCAAGCTGTTTACCCTCCTGGTGCCTCAGTTTCCTCATTTGCAAAATGGGAATGATGACAGCACTTGCCCCACAGGATTGAACTAAGGATTAGATGAGTAAAACCAGGTAAAGCACTTCTCTCAGGGCTCAGTTACGCCGCTCGTGTTACCATGGGCAAGGCTCTCTGCTAAGCTTTGAAAGGACATCTTTATTGGACAGAAACTGGAAAAAACAAAAAAACAGAACAGGTCTTATTTGAATATAACTGCTTCATGCACTAGCTGTATTTTCCATGAGTAGGGGGCTTGAGATTATTTGCTGTATTTGGTTAAATTTTCCCTTTAATCTTTCAAGTTTACCTAATAAATAAAGGTTCCCTATGACATGTCCTTGCTTTCCGGAGCTCTGCTGCAGCATCTATTGTGAGTTCTCTGATTTACAATTCAGCGAAAAAGTGACAGACTGGGTATTCTTGTTCAATTCAAGGTGATTGCTGCATAGTCATTTTTAACAGGACACCCAATTTAGCTAAATGCTTGCAGTGAGGTAGTGTGCTTATTCAGTTCAAGACGCTGCCTGTACTGTCTGAGCCTCTGCAGCTTTCTGTTGTGAGCCTGGGTTCTAAAAACTCATACACAGCTGACATAATGGCTTCTGTGCTGCCTAAGGGGCAAGAGACCTCTATCATTAGAGTCAAGTACTGGCTCTTTCTTCACCCAGTTTTTTAGTGCGTATTTGTGAAGCCCCAGGCTGGGAACTGTGCGAAAATGCAGAGAAGGAGTAACAAGGCTGGATTCATTGCAGGTCTGCCAAGTGCCAGGTGTTTTACGTTCATTAAGGTTATTTAGTCATCAGACATTACACCAGGAGTTAGGTATTATGACTCCCTTTTTACAGTTGAGAAAACTAAAGCAAGATTAAGTCCAGGGTCACTGTCTGGGGGTGTAGCCAGGAGGTGATCTCAAGAGCTTTCCTAGGACCCTTGGTTGCACTGTTCCAGGGCTACCATTCCTGTTGTGTTATGTATGAGTGACACCCCCAGGATCTTATTCCTGAGCAGCTTAAAAATCAAGTAAGAGAGATAAAACATATAAGTATTATAAGTTAACTATAACTGTCAATTGTATCTCAATAAAAGTTCTTAAAGAAAAAAAAAATATTTACAAATTAAAAAAAAATAAGTTAACCATAACACATAATAAAGTCCGATGAGGGACAGAGAACAAGCTGTGTATGTATGTTCCATGGAGCGAAGAGGCACTTACTCAGGTGGAGGCAGGGGAGATGCCAAACAACTCATAAGCTGAAATCCGTTCTGTTACACTTTGCATTTTGATCCAAACATCCAAGTGTGTATTTCTGATAGTCTAGGAATTGCCAAAAACAACTACCAAGCTATACCTGGCCCAAGGTGGGCTGGGAAAGCCTCTCAAATGTCCCACCTCTTCATTTCCTCCCTGCCCTTTGCTGGAGGAGAAAGATGCCCCACTGTACTGAGCAGAGCCACTCTCCCCTGAAACCAGATATCTGACTGGCTCACACTTTCTTGAGCGAGGAGGTGATTTGTATGTGGGCCTCAATTGTCTTTCCTGGTAGGTGGGGATGGACCATCACCGCCCTCTGGGTTCTTCCAGGGGTGTGAGTTGTAGGGAAAGGTAGGAAATGAGGTACTAATGTCAGCGGAGAAAATGAAAGCAGAGCATTAATGTTCTGCTGCTGTAAGTTTGGCAAGAAAGTCCCCAGCATAAAACTGCACAAAATGAGAGATGATGAGACCTGATGGTGAACTTGGGGCCCAACCACGCTATCCACCATGATAACTGGCTCCACGAGCCAGCTCAAGAAGGGCATGACAGCTCAGCAGTGACTTGCTGACTCTCTGTGGCCTGATTCCCTAGGACAGCCTCCAGGTCCTGCATGATCTGGCCCCTGCCTACCCCTCCAGCCTCTTCCCTTGCCGGTCGCCTTGCCTCCTTCTGTGCTTGAACCACAATGATCTTTCTTCAGTTTTTGAAACAGATTCCATGTGCTCTCTGTTTCATCTCCAGGCCTTTGTCCCTGCTGGGCCCTATTCCTGGAGCCCTTTTTACCCTGCTCTTTGCCTGGCCAAATCCTACTCGCCATCCAGGCCTCAGCAGAGATGTCACTTCACAGAAGCCTTCTCTGAACCCTAGGCCACTGGTGTTTCCATTGCACATTGAACAGACCTACCCACTGCTCCTTCTGCTGTCTTTTCATGGTTGGCATATGCCCACACCTTTTTTAAAACATGAAAGACACCACTTCAAGGGAATGTGCTCAGTTGGAGCCATTCCTTGCCTCCAGTCCCAGCCACACCTCTGAGTTGACCCACTCCAGAGAGTGGTCATTGTACCCAAGGGCCACTGTGTGCCATGACCACCTAATGGCAAGGCCTCAGTTGCTGGTGGAGATGTGGTGCACTCAGGGAGGGTACTGGTGCCCGATCACCGCAGCCTTTCCATCCCACAGGGTCTTGAGTTGAAACCACCACATTGGGTTAAGATCTGCTATGATTTACCCTTCCTGTTCCCCTACCTTCCTGGAGCTCCAGAGACCTTCTGGCAGTGAGTTCTCACCCAACCCTCCCTTCTCTGGCAAGACCCCAACTTAGGGAGGAAGCTCCTGTGTGGTTCAGAAGCCAGCCAGGCTTGGAAAGCTAAGGTGCCCATCACAACTCTGCTCTTGCTTCCCACTTTCTCGCAGCAAAAGGCTTCTTGAGGGGCCACTAAGTTGGTCAGAACATCATGACTGCAGTTGCCTTCTAGAAAGCCAGAGGTCTTTAAAGACTTTTTTTGTCAGATAATAAGAGATCTTTTCTTCTCCCACCTTATGCTGAAATTTAACTTTTCCTAGGTCAAGGAACACACCAAATGTCAAGACTTGAACCAACATCTCTTGACCTTTGATGCAGGCCCTTGTCCACTGCCTTATTCCGCTTTTTGTGTGGCTCTGTCATGGCTCTAATTTCCTCTGTCCTCTGGAAGAATCCTGAAGCCCCCAACCTGTGAAATAGCCCCTGAGAGAGAGGCATCTGGAGGTGTGTACTAGAGGTCCCAGAGCAGCAGGAAAACCTGCCACATGGCTGCTGTCTGTAGGGAAGGCCCCAGTGCCTTGGGCTCTCCAAGGTCTGAGAATTTGAGTTTCCAGAACTAGAGGAGGCCCTGGTCAGTCCAAAAATCCAACAGAACAGAGAAAAGAGAAAAGTATATGTCAGCCTGATGCTGAGAAACAATAGGACTGGAATGATAGTGCCAGAAACACAGCAGGAAAGGCAGAAGATAACAGAGCTCCCCATAGCTCCTTGGACAGCCATGCAGGATGGATGGCTCTGGCCTCTTTTTGTCAGTAAACTGAAGTTGGAGGCAGACTTGGGACCAAAACTCAGGCCTCCTAGCCTGGGGGTCTGCCATCATACCAACCTGCCTGCAAAAATTCACCCCTCACCTCCCCCATGCACCCTCTCCTCCCCCCGTGAAGAAATCACCTCGGAGGGTGCTTTCAAAATCATCCTTATAAAGAGCATTTACTACGAGCCTACTGTGGCCAGATTCCATGACAAGTCCCAGGCCTCCAGAACAGAATGATGCTTGAACTTTCTCCTTTAAGTGTACATCAGAGGCTCCTGGAGGAGATTAGGCCCTAAAACCAGCATTTTTAATGTCTTTGGGATCACAGACTCCTTTGAGAAACTGATAGAAGCTATGAAGAGATTCCTCAGAAAAATGCTCCTGCATTTTTTTAAATTTGTAAAAACAATATAAAGGCCATCTGGATCTGCCACACCTGGCCTTGATGGCAAATTAAGAAACTCTGGACCAGGTAAATGAGAGTGTAGCATTATAGCCTTGTTCTTTGAGAACAGTTGTTAATTCTCCACAGGCAGCTTGACACGGTGAGCAGAGAATGAGAGCACGGGTGTGACTTTGTGCTCATTGTGATCTTTTTTGGCAAAGTTGTACAGGTGCCAGTGTCCTGTGGCCTTTAAGTTTTCATCCCACCCAGGGTGCGGGAGGAAACCAAGGTGGAGAGAAGGGTGACCAGCACTAGAGCCAGCAGTGGTGCTCAGAGAGAATGTAGCCATTGGACCCAAGCCTTTGCTTTGGCGGTTGGGGGCGGTGGGGGCGGGGGGAGGGGTGGAGGCAGGTGGGGTGTGGGAGAAACTTAACAAAAAAGCCAGGAGTCAAGGATAGAAGTTTTGCAATGGGATTTAACAGGGTTTTAAAGAGAGCTCAACTTTGAGATGAACAGGAGGTTTAGAAAGCCTTTATAAGGTCTTCCTAAATGATGCTGACAGCTAAGAGTGGCATGCCCCTGAGAGTCTGTGATTATCTCAAAGGAGAGATCTTTATGGGAGCCTTATTAAGAACAGAGCATGTCAGTGGGAGGGAGATGCAACGTGTTCACAGCTCTGGAGGGCAAGTGAGGCAGCCTCCTTGATTTGCAACGAGCTTTGCAGTCCTTTTCGACTATTTCTGCAACAGACCATGGGTTGGTAGAGGACCCCTTGCTCCCTAGAAATTGTAGAACACTAGGGTTTTTAGCGCAGGACCTAGTGGGCTGCCTGTCTAAAGGTATCCTTAAAAAATAATAAAATAAGCCCTTAACTGGGCCTAGGGTTTGCCTCTCTACAGCCAGAGTGATGTGACAATCTAGATTAGAATCTGCCCCCCGCCCCCAAGCTCTGGAGCCCTGGGATTCCCTGGATTGGTGGCCTCCAAAAAGGAGCGTGAAAGCCATTGCCCCTGTGAGATCTTATCCCCTTCACGTGTTCTCACGAGATGCAGGGAACTCTGTCAGCCCGGCTGAAGGCTTGAGGCTCACCCTGGAGCCTGGCAGCCTGTGCTTCCATCTCAGGTGGAAGTGCAGAAATGGAGTGAGCAGAGGATAAATCCAGAGGAGCTAGGTCTGGGGAGAACAGGAAACTGTGTAGTCCAGTCCCTTCATTTGATACATGGGGAAACAGTGCAACATAGCTTTGCTGGTAGATTGTAACAGCTGATGAGGAGAGTGACAATAGTAGTACCATATTTTGAGCACTTGCTGTGTACCAGGTGTGGTGAATTGGTATCATCTCACGCACTCTCCACAAGATGAGCTCACAGTGCGGTTGAGTGTCCATGTTATACACAAAGGTCCTACATAGAATGTAGGCCCTGGAGCCCCAACACCCAGTTCCAACACCTTCTGGGTATGTAGCAACTGTATTAGTTTTCTGTTGCCGCTGTTCCATAGTAACGCAAGTTTCCTGGCTTAAAACAATACACCTTTATTCTCTTAGCATGCCTTAGGTCTCACCAGGCTAAAATCAAGGTATTGGCAGCCTGCGTTCCTTTCTGGAGTTTGTAGGGAGAATTCGTTTCTTGCTCTTTTGGATTATTTGTGGAATTCAATTCTTTGCAGTTGTAGGAATCCCCCTCTTCTTCTTGGTTGTAAACTGAGGACTGTCCCCAACTTCTGGAAGTCGCCGCATTTTTTGACTTGTGGCCCCTTTCCTCCATCTTCAGTGCCAGAAGTGGTGAGTCGAGTCCTTCTTCATCACGTCTCTCTGATCCCTCTTTTAGCTTTGCCTCTCTCTCTCCGACCCTATTGGGAGAGGTTCTCTGCTTTTAAAGACTCATGTGATTAGATTGGGCCTATCTGGATAATCCAGGATGATCTCCTCTTCTCATTGTACATAACCTTAATGACATCTGCAGAGCCCCTTTTGCAAGGTTCCAGGGATTAGGGTGTGGCCATCTTTGGGAAGGCCATTATTCTGCTTATCACAGTGACCTAGGGAAAAGTGCCCCGAGTTCTTGGTTTTGTTAAGTGAGGCAGATGATGGTACCTGCCTTTGGGTTGTGAGGATCAGTCCTGGCACACTGGGAAATGCTTACTTGATGTTAGCTGTGGGAATTGTTACCAAACTTGTTTTATACTGAGCAAACCGAGACTTGGAGATGTTAAATAACTTGACAAGGAATAAGATTCAAAACTCCTTGAGGGAAGAGACTGCATTTATTCATCTCTTTCATCCCCTGTAGTACCTAACACAGGGCCTGGCCCAGAAAAGATGCTCAGGGAATGTATGTTGGATGAATGACCTAGGACCAGAAAGAATGAATGAATTGTATGAGCACTGTTAGACTCAGAGGAATGTCAGAGATGGAGGGACTCGTTACGGTCACCAGTCCCAGCCCCTCGTTTCACAGCCAGGAACCTGAGGCTCAGTGGGGAAGGGCGCTGCCTCCCGTGATGCCTCAGGTAATGGTAGAGCCCAAAATGTAGCCTGTGCCTCCCTGACCGGTACGTCTTCCTCTGCACCAGGCTGTATTCACTTCTGTTGGGCTTTCTAGACCCCGTGGTCTCAGCTAAGCTGGAGGCCAGTTCCGTGGGGTAGAGGCATTGACTCTAACCCTGACTCCTGGCCCAGCCTTGGAGAGAGGAGCTAACATAGACAAGTGAGAACCCACATTCTTTCTGTAGTTTGTTCCTCAGGCTTCTGTAGATTTCCAGAGGCAGCAACCCAGCAGGACAGCAAGCAGGTACCTGATCTACTCATGCTCGCATCTGTGCCTCTCTGCTCTGACATAAGGCTGCATGGCATAGTCAGGGGACCTGGGTGTAGTCTGTTCACTTACACTTACAGTGTTATGGGCAGAGGGACCGTTTGGCTCCTTGGGACTTGGTTGCCCCATCTCTAACCCACCTGGATACCTCCAGGGTCCCAAGTGACAACCCTGGGTTTCAAGACCCTCTCATAGAGATGGTTTGAAAATATTCACATCAGACTCTGGGACAGAGATGCACTGTTGTCCCCAGGGCTCCCTGGCTCTGCTTAGGCTGAGTGCAGCTCGGCACCCAATGGGATCTTTCTGGGCAGCTGGCAGTGTCCCCTATCTCCACGAGAGCCAGCTAAGGCGGGACGGGGCTGTGCTCAGTATCTCTGGTCTCTCAGCTGTGCCAGGCTGTCCTTGACACGAGGCAGCCACAGGGATAGCCGTTATATCTCTATAGAGCAGAATGTGGCATTTATGCTGTCTCACTGGAATTAGGGCTTTGTCGTTGTGTCTGGTTGTTTGAGGAGAGTTGAGCAAAGTCAGAATTGTTCTTTTCTGGGCAAGAAATGTCAAGTGTTACAATGTCAGGGGTACCAGGTAACTCATGGAGGAATGGAAAGTGTGGTGGGTGGTACCATGAAAGGGGCACTAATGTGTGTTCCTACCATATGCCAGGCCTGGGCTCAGCGCTTACTTTGATTTACAGTAATCCCTTGAGGCAAGTATGATTTTCCTAGTTTTACAGATGAGGGAATGCAGGTTGGGAAGCGGTTACTCACTGGTCACCCGGAGGGTACTAACAGGAATTATTTGGGCTGTAACGAGTTGAATCTGAGCTTCACAGGTCAGCACCGAGGTGTGTGCATTCTGTCCAGATCTGATGGGGCTGGAGCATCTTCCCTGCCTTCTGATGGGAGGATGGAGTCCATTCTAGCAGAGAGAGAATGGGTAAAACAGTGGCCTACTAATCATAGCCCCATTTATCAGTAATGAAGTGTCTGCTGTGTGTACTGTTCTAGCACTGGTAATGTGGCTGTAAAAGGGTCAGAGTCCTTGCCCTCAGGGAGCTGCCATTCTAATTTCAGGAAGACAGACAAACACACATAATAAATTGCAGGTACTGAAGGCCATCCCGAGAAGAAAAGAGGGAAGCATGATGGAGAGGCTAGTTGGGGGGCTGCTTTAGGTAAGGTGGTCAGGGGATGTCTTCCTTAAGGAATGAAATCTGAGCTTAGATTCCAGTGGTGAGAAAGGGGCAGCCATGCAAAGACCTGGGGAAAAAGCTTTGCAAACAGAATGAAAAGGACAGTGGTGAGCATGTGATAACCTGGAGACTGGAAGGCTGCCAGGAGGGTGACTGAAGCCAGGCAAGTAAGGAAGAAAACAGAGGGAAGGGAGCCGGTGGGGGGGGGGGGGGGCGGGGGGGAGGCAGTGGCAGGGCCCTCAAGAAGGTTTTCTGAGTATGTTGAGAAGCCATTGGAGGGAGTTGATTAGAAGAGAGCTATGCTCTGATTTATACTTGGAAAGTTCAGTCTGGCTGTTCTGGGGAGGATGGCAGCAGAGGGGCAAGAATGGGAGCCAAGGTGACAGGAAGAAGGCCAGCGTGGTCTTCGAGGTGGTGGCGACTAGGACCTGGGTTGTGGTAGTGGACTGTGGGAAATGACTGGAATTAGGCTATTTTGGAGGTGGAGTCAATAGGGCTTACATATAATTAGGACAGTAGAGTGCTAGAAAGCCAGCCAGGCTGTAGTGTGCCAGTATCTGTGGTGTAGTATCCCCACCATGGCTGATTTCAGGCTACCAGACTCACAGTGAAGATACAGTTCGCTCTCTGAGCCCACCTGAGTCAGCTTCAGCGCACTCCCGGGTTTGGCTGTGTGGGCTGAGGAGGCGGGAGCTGCTGAGAAGCAACCCAAGGTCTTTGGTCTGAGCATCTGAGTGGTAGGGATGCTGTCCACTGAGGTGGGAAAAGACCAGAGGTCGAGAGAAAGAGGCTGAGGCAGCAGTGGGGAAAACGGTTCTGTTCTGGCTATGTTAAATTTTAGATGCGTGTATTAAACATCTATTTTGTAAGTTCTGGACAATGGCATGCTTTATCTCATTTTAATGCTAGTCCTTCCAATACTTCTCTATGAGTTTGGTGGTTTCTTCTCCATTTGCAGAACAGTAAAAGGGGCAAGAAATGGAAGTGAGGTTGCACAGCCAGTGAATGGCAGAGCTGAGTTTGAGTTCAGTGGGGTCGATGCCGCCCCAAGAGTCTAACCAATGTACACACTGCCTTCCAGAAACCACTCCATCCTCAGTTCCATGCTGCTTTTCTTAGAATGTTGAAAGTGGGTCTTTAGAAAGTTTTGGAACAGTCTTCAGACCAGAGATTACAGTATGGTTACCCACAGACCACACCCACCCTCAGCTGTGTAGTATGGGGTGGGGTTTTTTGACAAGGGGGAGTTTTTCTTCTTTGGGTCATTTTGTTTTATTGGCCTGTACAGTGTTTAAAAAAAAAATAGAAGGAGAAGAAAGACAGACATGTAATTAATCTTGCCTTGGACGAGAGTATATTCTCCAGCTGCCACCCTCAGGCTCCTCCATTCCCTCCAGTCTTACCACCTGCCTGCTTTACACATGTGTTACGTGCTTTGCTTGGAAAGCATTGGGGTGTCCCTTGCTTGGGAGGAAGGCAGGTGTGGTGGGCTCTGCAGGCTGGCTCTTGGCTTAGTCCTCGCACATCAGGGAGTGAACTGCAAGGTCTGTTCTGGGTCCTGTCCCGACCCCCAGGCCTGAGCCTGCCCCTGGGGCTTGCGGGGTGTTTGACTGGCACCCTCAGCTGCTCCCTTCCTGACCAGCACCAGCCACCAAAGGCGCCACTGTACTTGAGCGGCGAGAATTGTGATCCTCCTGACTTAGTAAATACTGAAACTATCCCGCCTCTTTCCCTGGCTGTATTACTATTAATTTGCTAATAAAATGAGGCATGACGGGCATTGTTTGTCTCCATCAGCAGCCTTTTGACCTTTCTCTCTTTCTCTCTGGTGATATAATCAGTGGAATGGTGTGCTTTAGCATCGCCAGGAGCGGCTAGAGCTGAGTGAAATCTGTGGTCAGGGAGGCTGAGGGGAGTACACAGCCCACTGTGGTGGCTGCATCTGCCTGCCTCCCCTGGACTGAGAGGACCGCACTGGGCTGGGTTACCCAAAGTGGCATAGCAGGATTGACAGGAAGATGTCACCCCAGAGTTGGCATGACCAGGTGGCCCTGAGCACGGCCCTGGAGCTGATGGTACTTTCCTGAGCCAGGGAGGGAGGCCAGCCCACCTTCTTGCATTCCAATTGTGAGTGGAGAGGAGAGTGCCCCCGCCCCCATCCCGCCCCCTGGGCTGGGTCAGGGCCCCCGCGAGGCTCACCTAGGCAGCAGCAGGGCTCTGCAATCATTTCGGATTTTGCACATCTTTAGTAAAAGATGTTTAAGTCTATATCCCCAGTACATGTATTTTTATATTATGTATATTGAAGTGTGTAAGGACAAATAGAAAAATAGGAAAGTTAACTAAAAAGTAGAACTGGAAATGAAAATACTTTCTCCCATGCCCCTGTGGGTCATGGCGGTGTCCTCTCTCCCTCCTGCCAGCCTAGAGCTAGTGCAGTGGGAAGAACACCAGGGGGTCAGAAACCTGGGTGCCGAATCGCAGGTCTGCTTATCAATCTGCTGCACACTGTCACCTTGCCTTACCGCCTGGTTCCTTCAGGTCCATGTAAATGTCACGTTCTTATGTCTTTTCAGACCACCCCACCCTATGTAAATTAGCATCCCAGCCCACTCTCTTACCCTGCTGTGTGTTTCTTAAAAGTACTTACTGCTACCTGGTGTGTTTATATATTTTGGCTTATTTGCTGTCTTCCCCTGTGTATGCCTCAGGGGAGAAGGGGTTGTCTGTTGTTCTCTGTGGTGTGCCTGGCACAGAATAGGAATAAATATTTGTTGGTTGAATGAATTAACCTCTATATAACGTAATGCTGCTTTAGTGAACTTTTGTGATGGAGGGGAAGTGACAAATGACTTTAATGCTTGAATGGAGGGCGTAGAGGGTGGAAGTGGAATTGTTTTAAGGGATGTCTGTTTTGTTGGAAACATCACGGTTGCCTTTACCCATGGTTGATGGACAGGAGCTACAAGTTATTGGTTCTCAGCTAACTAACAGGCGCTATTCTAGGAGATAACAGCTAGGTAGGTAGGTAGATAAAAAGAAAGAATTTAATCTTCACAGTAACCCAATGTGGTAAATTCATTATCTCCATTTTACAGATTTTTAAAAAAACAAACAAAAAACAAACTTGAGGCCCAGAAACTTGAGTGCATCAAACTCCAAAGTGCCTAAAACGATGGCTGGCACAGGGCAAGCACCCAGTGAGTATCTGTGGAATGAATGAAAGCCCAAGTATTTATACCCCTAAAGCTTCTCAAGCTTTTCTCCTAAGTAGCGCTTGTGGAAGAGGCTGGAGAGTGTGTGCCCAGGAAGGTCAAAGGGCATCACCTGAAGCAGCTCACCTCAAGCCCAGAAATTCTTTGATATCTGTCTGGCTTTTTACTTTAAAAATTAATGTGAATTTTTGCATTTCCTTTATATTGTAAAACAAACTCCTCTTTTTACTTTAAGAATGATGTTTTTGATTATTTAGCAATTTAATGTTTTCAAAAATTGCAATTAAAATTGCTGTTCTGAATTTAGCTCATGGGTAGTATGCTTCTGGTGTGAGTTTTGTACACCCAGGAGTCGTTTAGCCCAATTCAAGGTCCCCCGTGGAGCCTGGTGTGGGGCCTGGTCTCTTCCACAGCCCTCAGCGGGATCTCATGCTACTTGTCCCTATGTAAACATGGCTTGTCCAGAGGAAACGGGATGTTCGCTTCCAAGCCTGGGCCATCTGTTGTTTCAGACCTGGATGGTGGCTGCACCTGGGCGAACTGGGCCTTCAGCAAACAATGCCTTGCCGGCCGCCTGATAAGGGGTTGCCTCTCAAGCAGATTTTATAGGTCTGCCCTTCATCCCCAATCAGAGAGTGGGTGGGGAGAGTATAAAATATCCCTGAAGCTGTCAGAATAACCTTTATGGTCCGTTTTATATAAACCAGAGGTCCAGTGTGGTATATGAAATGGACCACTGAGACTCGGCCCACAAGATTTTGATGTCGGAGAGCTAAGGGCCTCCCAGAAGGACCTCTTTTGGGGTTGATGCTTCAGTGACTGCGTTTCCGATTATCCTCTCAATGCGGGAGTGAAGGTGTTCCACTGACTCTTAGATAAGGTTTCTTCACTCTCTGTGTCTTTGCGTCTTCCTGGAAACCCAGTCTGTGCCAGTCAAGAGTCATACTGTGGTTTAGAACTGGAAGGCCTCTTAGACACCATCCAGCCCTTGCATTTCACAGGTGGGAAACCGAGGCTCAGAGACAGAAAGGGAGGCCCGCCCCACTATAATCTGCCTGTCTGCAACCTCACAGTCCAGGGCTGTGGAGTTGGGGTCCTAGATGTCCATCTCTGCAGGGGAAATAGCTGATGCTTTGCTTACTTTCCTTGTCTTGTTAACCTCCACCCCACAGATACATCCAAAGCCAGGTCCCAAGAGGTGAGGAGAATTAGGATGTTCAGGTCCACAAAGAGGATGCTGCCGTGACTTGGGTAGCTTGGCTTACTTTCTCTCTGAAGGGCTTGGTTGGTTCCTGTTCAGAACCAGCTCCATGGTCAGGTCCTGACACTCTGAAACCCAGGGTGGCTGGCTTTGAGAGCCACTTGGAGGTGGGCTCAGAGCAGACTCACTCTTACCCAGGGAAGGGACTCCCTTCATTCAGGTCTCTGCCCAAATGTCACCTCCTCTAAGAGGCCTTCCATGATACCCTGCCTTTTAAACTAGCATTCATCATCACTCGCTGTTCCCATACTCTGCTTTAATTCTTCACTTATTACCACCTTTCATGTGCCTATTTGTTTATTTTCTGTTTCCCATTTCTAGAATATATGTTTCCTGAGAGCCCAGTCCATGTCTGTTTTGTTCACTGCCATATCCCCAGAACATAGAAGAGTACCTGACATGTTCTGTGTGCTTAATAAATATTTGTTGAGTGAATAAAAGGAGGAGTGGGAGATCATAGGGAATAGGAAGAACTGGGTATAATGCGAGGGTACTGGGAAGATGTGGAATGGATGAGGAGTGTGTGGGCCTAGGGGCCTTGCAGGACGTGGAGCTCCTGGAGGTACTTAAGGACTGGTAGCAAGCAGGGGGCTGGGAAGGAGAGGCAGTGACATGAGTGGTGATTGGGACTGGATCAAGGAAGAGAGTGGATACGCCCTGTCCTCTGAACCACTTAAACAAACCTTAACACAGACTGTGCTGAAAGCTGCTTCAAGGGGCTCATCTGTGATTCTTTCCAAAATCACCAGGCTTGATACTAGGTACTGGAATCTGAGGTCAAGTGTTTTTGATTGCTTGGTGGCCCAACCTATATTTCCTCAGGGGCCTCTGCTCCTTTCGGGCTTGATACCCTTCCAGCTCTGCAGGGCAGGGCCCCTGGCAAGGTGGCATCTAGTCTTAGGTGACAGGTGTGTCTCAGTTACAGTGTCATCCCCAAGGCTGACCTCCAGCACTTCCCCCATTTAGGTGGCAGGTCAGAGAGAGAAATACAATGTGGGAGCTGGAGAAGCCCCCAGACCATTTGGTCCATTCCGATCTATTGCAGAAGGGTAAGTGCGGACCAGACCCGATGCCCAGAGAGAGTAAAGGACCTACCTAAGGGTACACAGCAAGACAGTGGCAGAACCCAGACTAGAACCTTTTTTTTTTTATAAAGTTCTTACTTTACCATTGCTGATCTTTTGATGGTCCCTCCCTCCTACAGCCTCCCCAAAGGGGGGGGGGGATCCCCCAAACCCTGGCAAAGACCTCCAGATATCTGCTCTAACACGATTGACCCCTCTGAAGTCTTGCAACTCTGAGGTAGTTGCTGGAGAAATTCATGCATCTTCAAAAATGTGCCCAGTAAGAAAAATGGTGCTTCTGGCAAGAGAAAGTGGTTCCAGTGAGTCAAGCATTTACCAGGATCATATTCCTTGGAATTCTGGTTTCATGAACTTTTAATATTTGTTCTACACTTCCCCCTAAAATAGTTGTACTGTGGAGTAAGAAAATGCTACCTCCTGTATCCCCATCTTGGAGAGACACAATGGTCTTTAGCATATTAAATGCTCTAAGAAGTTCTGTAGTTAAGAAGAAACAGAAACAAAACCTGCAGCTCTTTTTGTATAATTCAGAGTTTCCCTCACTTGTTTGACCTCAGAACTCTTTTTGCATGAAAAACTGTTGGCCTCCCACAGAACTGGTCTTCCTCCAACCACAGACCAACTAGATCACTCACACAGGGTAGTACCCAACTTTTACTCTTTGTTTGATACACTCCTTTTTTTTAAACTTTAATCATAAAACATATTTAAAAAAATAGGTCATAAAGGCATTTTCAAAAGGGGTGGGGGTGGAGTGCCCTCCAACCAGCCTTTTGCTTCTTCTAACTGGAAGGACAGAAGAAAGACAGCTTCACAAAGATTCTCTCTTCTTTATATCCTTGTGATTCTGTTTTTATTGTCCTAAGAAAGCCTACAGGCACTTTCCATTTTGTGAGTAAAACACGTCCTCTACACAAATGGCTTTCAAGACAGGCCAAAAAGAATTCCCCATCAGAAAATGGTATCAGTGATGCTCACATAGCTCAAGAGGCAGAGTATCAGCGCGTTTAAGTGGGTTTGAATCCTGCCGTCACCATGAAACATTACTTCCTCTGTCTGCCTGTTTTCTCCCCTGTTAAGTGGGGTGCTCTTAGTAGGTTCTGTGAGCCTAAGGTTGTCTTGAGGATTACACAAGATCCATGTTGAGCATTTAGAATGGTGTCCGGTGCAAAGCCAGTGCTTACAGAGAGCTCATCTATGAATATCATTATCACTGGAATGAAAGCTCTGTGTAGGCAGCAACTTTGTTTTGTTCACTCCTGAATCCCCGGTGTCTAGAACAGGGGCTGCCACATAGGTGATGCTTAGTAAAGACTGGTTGAATGACTGAGAAAATGAACGGATGGCCATCCCTGTATGGAGAGCAAAGCACATTTCTGAGAGTCAGATTCCAGCAGAGTAGGCGCCAGGGTAAAAGTGAGCAGCTTTCTGCGAGGCAAGGCTATCGTTTCCTCTGCCTTGTCCTCTCTGCACATGAATGAGGAGCCAGCAAGTCACGGTGTGGAACTCAGAAGTAGAGCGTCAGGTGATTTCCTGGAAGGTGACAGTGTCATCTGAACATTTCAGACCTCGAGGTTCCAAGCCTTGTGGATTTCTATTCCTGGTTACTACGCAAGGTCTGTGTTTGTCCCCGTCAGAAGGTTGCCAGCAGAACCTCTTACCTTGGGAGTGCCACAGGAAATGTGCTGCCTGGGGAGTTGCTTTGGAAGGGGAGGTGCTCCTGGCTGTCCAGGGGGGACCAAGAGTCCCTTGGCCACCTTGACACCCTCGCCCCCCAAAGGATCCATGTTCCTTCCTCTGTGAGTTGGCACCACAAAATGGCACGCGAGCCCTTGGCCTGCTGATGTTGACTTTACCCTCTCTTGAGAAAACAAAACCAAGGCACTGGACCAAAATAAGCAGCCCAGATGCTGTGCTGACCCAGCTCTGCTGGGAAGCCTGATATTGATTTGCCCCTGGCCTCTCTTTGCCTTCAGTAACCTAAGCTCTGCCTGTCACCTAAGCTAGGAGGTTGACTCCACTCCATTCCATGCAAACACCCACACCCGCATTGCTTTTATTCCTGAAGGAGCCAGGGTTTACCCAGAGTTTGGGACTTTTAAGGACTGGGAGTGGCCCAACCCGCCCAGTCTCTGGCTGGAGGTGAGTGGTCAAACTCCTGTCCCACCCTCTCTGGCTGGAGGACTCAATAGCAACCAGTCTAGGGAGTGGCAAAGGCCTGAGCAAAACTTTTGTGACAAGCTAAGTTCATGACTTTGGCCCCCTGGCCCAGAATGTCCTTAAGCTGGGGATGTTTATGGCCAGGGAGGGGAGCAGATCTCTGGGGAGGGGGTAGCCTGCAGCAGTTGCTGTCTTTCAGAAAGTGTAGCTGGAAAGAGAGGTTACTGTGATTCAGCCAGGCCTGAAGTTCTCCCATGGGATTCCGATAGCTCTGCGGAGATCTCACCGAAGGCAAAAGCCTGGATGAGCCTGTGAGCTATTTCAAAGCTGACTCAACGTTTCAGTTCTGTAGCTCCCATTTTCCCCAGTCCCAGGCTCGTTTGCTTCTCACACCCAGAGGGAGTTCTATGAGGGGACAGGAGTTCTTGAGGTCAAATAGGACCAGCGTTCCCCTCTACCTTCCCCACAGTGCTCCTGTTCTAGTGACCACAATGGGTATGCAGAGGGCCCTTCCCAACTCAAAGATTCTCCAGGAGAGCACATTCTAGCCCTAGGAATTGAGGAAACCAGTCTGCCTCTCTCCCCATGGTCATCTGCCTGGGTCAGAGACCTGTTTGCCTTGGGGTGGCAAGCACATGGCCATCTGCAGCTGCCCTGCACCTGGCTAGTTAATGTTCAGCCACCTGCTTGCCCGGAAAATATTATCCATGTCTCTCCCCGTCTTGACTCATCAGAGAGTTTAAATGTAGCACCAGTGCTTGAGTTCTAGAAATGACAGCCATTCTCTGACCAGGCAGACATGCTTAGCCACAACTCACAGCTCTCAGGGTGCCGTTGGAGGTGGGGGAAAGGGTATTAATATTAAGGTCATGTCCTCTTGAGGGCTGATGATTGAGGTGTGTTATTTCTTCTAGCATTTGGCTCCCTCAAAGAAATTCAGCACTTCCCTCTGATCGCAGAGGGCTTTAGAATGTTAATAAAAGGCTCAGTCTATATAGATCATCTACAAATGCGATATAGATTTAGACTCTTAGAGAAGAGTCTAGAAGAGCTTAGAAGAGCATGCAGCCCAGCCTGTTTACAGATGAGTAAGCTGATGCCTGCAGAGACCACAAGGACATAGAGAGGGCTAGTGCACCTGGGGGGCAGCCCAGCTGAGCCTCCTCCACTCTCACAGCCTCTGCCCGTCCACCATTTCCTCTTGGCTTCTTTGGAGCACACACCAATCTAAAACTTGTTTCCAAAGGTGGTGCTTACGGTGGAATGCTTGCTAAGAAAGAACCTTCCATTTTCCATGGGATTTTGATGGATTTGTGGAGTATGCCCAGCCTTCCTCTGGCCTCCCTGGCTGTCCTGCTGCATAGACTGCAGCCTCTGTGTCCTTGACCCTCTAGCTCCGTCACTCAGCTCTCTGCTGGGGCTAAGGAAGAATAACCCCACCTTGTCGCTGGCCGCTTGCCTGTTGGACTAAGATGAATGTGCATTGATTCCGGTAGGAAGTAAGTTATTTGTCTTCATCATTTGACCTGCGTGGACCTCATGGCTGTGTGTAAAATAGGAGGGGAAATGGAGTGGCAATTTATGTACATGACTTGGGTGAGTCTTTGTCATTTAAAAACATCACTAAGGGGGATCCAGACTGCCCTGTTTTTACCTGAGATGGTGACTCTTGAGTCAGTGTGTTTTGGCACAGGGAAGTTAAGCATCAAGCTTAAGATCCTTTGTCAGCCCAGGTGTCCCTTTGAGTTCAGGCATCATTCTTGATTCTACTTCTTAGTTAAAGTGGAAATAGTGTTCTCCCATCACTGCTTCCTGGATCTTTCCTGAAGCTGCCGAACTGGTTGACGTTTGCTGGCAAATCAACATTGATCTACTTTAAGGAGAAGAAATTAATGGTACGGGCAATACTCACTGTAGTTTAATTTGAAGAATCTAACCTTAGGTAAGACTTGCAAAATAGATCATGTTGGAGAAAAGGGAGCCTATGTTAAATTGTGTCTTTTCTATTCTCCCACCACACACGCGCGTGCGCATACACACACACATTCCATTCAGTTTGAGTCCGTGGAATTCACTGTCAGAGGTAGACTGGAAGAAAGGAAGAGCAAGTAGAGGTGCCCTTCTTAGGGAAGGGACCGTAGAGATTCCCAGCAATGACTTCCAAATACGTCTGAACTGCATTGGTTCAGGCCAGCCCGGTGACTTTAATTGACCAAGGTCAGAGAAATGAAGTACCAGTCTTTGGCTATCCTGCAAACAAACCTCCTAATTTCCAGTCAAGTGCTGTGTTTCACTATAATGTTCTACTTCTCTCCTGGAGTGACCTTTCCAAGCTAGTCCGTGACTCACCAGAGCAAACTGGTCTCATGGCATTGTAGTCACACCAGCAGCTTTGTTCCCAGATTCAGTGATCCTCTGTGATCGTCACATGCCTTATGGCTTTGAATGACTTGTGTTTATTTCACAAAGTCAGCATCATCAATAGAGAATCAGGTTTTACTACCATTAAATATTTTCAGATTCGGAATATCTTCTGGGAAAGGCAGTCAGAAGTGCTTTAGCCAGTGGCAGTGTTGGTGGAGTGTGTGGGTTTGTACCTGTGGGTGTCAGTGCCTAGTTCCACCACTTATTGCTGGGTGATCTTGCATAAGTTTATATAATTTATCTCAGTTACTTCGTCTGAAAGATGGGAGCAATAATAGGACCTAGTTTATAACGTTCTTGTGAGGACTGAGTGGCATGCTGCACATAAGGTGCTTGTTGGCGTGTTGCTGGCACATACACACACTGGTGTCATCGTCATTGTCATTTATTCTTCTCTTGTGTTTGCGTAGGTCTCTTATAGCTGTAGATGTTATCACCCAATGCAGAGTTATATGAAGAATCAAAAGCTAAAGAGTAGTGACATGAACCTAGTAGGGTTTGTGCAGTCTTTCAACGGACATTTATTAAGCACTTACTGTGTGCAAGACACAGAGCTGCATATTGGGATGAATAAGACAGACGTGATCCTACTTTCATGACTCCTACCCTCTTGGAGGGGAGACAGGCATTTAATGGGTACTTACCAGCTTACAGAGAGTGTTACAACATGGATGCCCTGTGTCTGACAGAGGAGAAATCATACATCCTGGTGGCCACCCCACTCTTCCAACCAGAAGAACGCAACAATCTCCCTGGAAATCCATCTGTGTAAATTTAACTCTAGGGGGGAAAACACAGCCGTTCCATTTCCAAACTGGAATTCTCCCCCATGTGTTTTTGGGAGGCACAGATGCCTTGGCTTTTCCCTCTAACAATAACAGAGATTGTTCACAATTATGAATGGTTTTGGTTGACTTCAGCTCCAACAAAACCATGAATCATTTCATAACTTCTGAAATTGCAAAGAAATAAACACTCTGGCTCTAGGAAAAAAGTGGACAAGTTATGGTGCGCAAGTTCGTCTAATTAAAATGTGAATTCTTTTTTGTTTGTTTATTTAACAGCTGCATGTTTCAAGGCCAGCTGGAAATGGATAAAAAAGCCAGTTGTTTCTAGGTACCTGGGGTACCAATTATACAGTCTCATCTGTGTAATCTGTAACTGGCTATCCATAACCTCTTTCTCCATCTTTCTCAAAGCTTCAAGCCAGAAGCATTATTCCATATATTTACCATGTTATAAGGAAGTGAGGGTAAAAGGAAATACATGGGCTGAGGTTCCTGTGACAGAGAGTCTCCATCATGGATCCCCATCACAGATAGCCATATGCACGTACACCCTTAGGTGGGACCACTTTTTCCAGCAGACTTGTTAGATCCTCCTGATACCAGGCCACAAGATGAGGTTTTCTAAAGGTGGGATTATGAAAGTCAGTCTTTCCCAATCTGTGACAGCCTGTGAGGTGCCAGCAGGGCCTGGCATTTGAGATACAGGCTGAGATACAAGCTAGCAGCTCCTTCTCTTCCCTCTTAATCTAGAAAGGTGCATCCTTTCTTTTAAGAAGGTGCTTTTTGGCCATAGACACCCCGATGCCCTTGCCCATGTGTACATTCAGAGGCACAGCTGGGTTCTACTATCTCAGAGCTGAGACCAGATGGAGAGTGGGGATAAAAACACAGTAAATGTCACAGTATCTGAATCTTGCCTTCTATTGATTCACATTCTTTTTTAATGTTAGTAATGTTAACTGCTATAAGAATTTATTGAAAAGCTACTTCTTTTGGAAAACAGGCTCAGGGGAGCCAAGTCTGCTTCCACTCCTGGTCTGTTTCCACCCTCGAGGGTACAAAAGAGACAGCAGTAGACTTGGACCCATTGTCATAGCATGCCCTAACACACACACATTTATTCTTAATAACATTTTTGTTATACAACTAATATGTGTTTGTCATAGATAAATTAGAGTATACAGACTTTAAAATGGAAGAAAATAAATATAACCTGTATTCCCACTACTCAAGGAAGCTACAGTTGGCATTTTGGTGTACACATTTCCAGACTTCTTTCAATGCATAAGTACGTGTTTTTAAACAGAAGTTAGTATCAGGACTTCCTGGATGGCGCAGTGGTTAAGAATCCACCTGCCAATGCAGGGAACACGGGTTCTTAACCACTGCGCCACGGAGATACCACATGCCACGGAGCTACTAAGCCCATGCGCCACAACTATTGAGCCTACACTCTAGAGCCCATGAGCCACAACTATTGAGCCCATGTGCCACAACTACTGAAGCCCATGCGCCTAGAGCCCATGCTCCACAACAAAAGAGGCCACCACAATGAGAAGCCCGTGTACCACAATGAACAGTAGCCCCCACTCTCCACAACTAGAGAAAGCCCGTGTGCAGCAACGAAGACCAAACATCGGCCAATTAAAAATTAATTAATTAATTAATTAAAAAAAGAAAGAAAAAAAATTTTTTTAAAGTATCAAGCTGAGTACATAATTTTGTTACCCCTCTTTATACTAAATATACACTCTGAACATTTACCCACATCAACAAGCGTAATTGCATATCGCTTTGTGTGCTCTGCAGATCTCTTGGCAGAGCTTTTCTTTTGTTTTTCTCTTCCTGCCATCAGAGAGAGAGAAGAGAAAACACACTTTACCATTGTATCACAGACGCACATCTTGGGCACCTCTGAAAGTTTTGCAATGACCCATCACAAACACTCCACCTAAGACCCTGCCCGCTCCGAATTGTAGTTATGAGTATGCCCAGTCCATCCACTGTTGTCAAGGTAAAACGCACTACCAGCTTTGGCACCATGGAGACTGTGGGAAGTTGCCCTGGGTACCACTTGGAAACACTGAGTAGGTTTTCTCAGCAAAGGAAAAGGGACCAAATTTTAATAGAACTCTCTTTGGTGATTAGATACTTATAAAAAGGAGCCAGGTCAGCATTCCCCTCCCCATCCTAGGCTTCCTGCAGCTGAAAAAACCTTTCATGGACAGAGAGGGTCCTAGGGACATACTGGACAAGCTTTCCCCAGCTGCTGAGCCCAGTGGACTGGCAAGGCACCAGCAAATAAGAATATCTGTCCACTTTTGGAGCCTAAAATCAGAGGTGCTGAGGCATCACATTCTTCAGGTTTTAATGAAGAATTGTTTCAGTGATGAGTTCTAGAGATAATTGCTGAGTGTTTATTATTCTGGGAAAAAAGTTTAAGAATTTCCATATTTAGAGCAGATTGGCTAATGTGGGAACACTACATATAATCCAGGTGCTGGACCCTTGTAAGTGTCATTGTTAATTATCACCGGAGCCTTCAGCCCTGGATCTCTTTACCAAAGTGGATGAATAAGATTGCCATTTATTCACTGAAAGATAGAAACAGATAGTATACAGCATCTTAGGTTAGGTGGCTCGGCAGAGGCTGTAGTAGTGTCTTTGAGGGGTGAGGGTCTCAGTAACTGTCCTTGAGCCATTCAGAAAAGGAGTCTTGTCTCTGCAAAGGTGCTATCAGAAGAACAACTTGCCACTGTCCCCCGGGACCGCAGAAGGTGAATAGGTGGGTGGTCTGGAAAGCACAGCAGGAGGCTTCATATAACACAGGCTGGATTCAGGGCAGGGGCTCAGCCAGCCCCTTATGTCTGAGGAAGAGATGGGGACTCTTCTTCAAGTGCATCTGAAAGCCACCTCGGTAGCCCCCAGAGAAGTGTCCTCTCATTGGTTTCAGCTCAGTCTCTGCAGGGCTCAAGAGTAGCCAGAGGCAGGCTTGGAGACACTTTCTCTTGTGGACACCATTCCCTGAACCCTGTTTGTCTATTGAGTTATGGAAGGCATTGTGCTGCCCCACATATCCTAACCATCACTGGGTGCCCCCTGTGTGGCCTCGCCTCCGGATGTCTACAGATGTGAACACCTGTAACTTCACTCACTGGGGCGATAACAGTTTTCAACCACTTCCCTAAAATATCCCATCAGTCCATCATGGCCCTATGTAATGCTTCTATTGGGTAGTGGGTCCCATATGTGTATACATTTGAGCATGTCAGTTTGCTGGCACTTCTTCTGTTGTCCTGAACTTTTATCTGAATCTTATATCAGAATCTAATTTTTCCCATTTCTGTAGACTTGCCAGTTCCTCCATGGAATTCCTATACAAAGTCCTAAATGGAACCCCATGACTTGATCTTGGTTTAATTGGTTGATCTCAGATTGTGATTTCCTGTCTCTTCAGACTCAGGGCTACTCACAGCCAAGGTTGTGAGCTGTGAAGCAAGCCAGGGTGTTCTCCTGAAGTGGGGTCATCCTTCAGAACCCAGGTGTGGGAGGGGTGTTTGGAAACTGTAACAGGACAAGTTCTGTATGGCTCTGGTTTGATTCATCTCAGCTCAGAAAGCCACCCTTATGCAGAGGGAGAAGGCAGGTAACAGCCAAGGACAAGGTGCCTCCAGGGGAAGAGTGCTCCTTCCAGGAGGTGGCACTGGCATCATCCAGCTCTCTGTAGGGCTCCACACTCTTTGTGCTCTGTGTGCTTGGTGACTTCATGGAGCAGGGGCAGACCTTGAGAACTAAGCAGTCCTGCAGCTGCATCCCAACAAGAGCTATGCTGGACTCTCTCATGACCCTACAGTGCTCTGATGCTGCTCCTGTGGAATTTTCCATGGTGAGTTCAAAGCACTTTGGGTGGGTGACAATGAGAGCCTGTCTTGCAATTCCCACCATCAGAGAATGCCTCTATAGTTGAGCAGTAGACCTGGGGGTTGAAGCATCATTTCTCAAGCCCCTTCTTCAGCCTAATATGCAGCATTGGAGGTGCAAGGGTGACTATACGTAGCACAGAATTCTATCACTAAGTGGAAGAAAGGGAGTTGCTTTTCTGTTCTCTTTCAGTCCTTCTGATCAAGTCGAGGAGAGAGTTTCAGTTGGGCTCTAGGATGTCTTTAAACCGCTCTAAGTCTTGTTAATCTTCCTTTTTTAACAAAGCATTTTATTGCGTGGTCTTATTATGCGGTTTTATTTCTATCGTATTTGCTTTCATGGTTATCTCCTACTTAAAGCATGTGATACTGGATTTTCATTTAAAGCAGTAATATAAAATTAGTTGTTAAAAAAATAAGATATATTTATTTCTAGTATGCATAATTAAATTAAACTACCAAGCTAATCAAGTAGGGTGGTACGTGGCTATGGCCAAAAATCATGAGGGTGGTCCTTGAGTGACTAAAGTTTGAGAAATGCTAAATCAGACCTGCTCTTTTCCTTACCACACCGTCCAATGTCCCTTCTTGCCCAGGCAGCTGACAAGGCATTTTGATTTGAGTCTGTATGGCTTATGTCACTCACGGAAGCTCCTGATTACAGGCCTGTGGGAGCTGAACATGAGTAGAGGTCATGCTGTCTGCTGGCAGAGACTGTGACCTTGAGCCTCAAAAGGAAGCCACTCTTGGGAAAAGGGAAAGTCCTGGACTTGGGAGTTCCTATCGCATACCTGACAACAACCTGCATTACAGCATGGTCACCACCAGAGTTAGGGGGAGCTGTGGAGGTCACTCAGCCCACTCTCCTACCAGTCTAGGACAGCCTCTGGTGCCTAGCCAAAAACACTAATAGCAAATGTGTATTGAACCCTTGCTATTACCTGTTGGCATTCCACATGGGTTATCTTATTTACTTCCCATAATGCTACAAAGGTAATAGTAATAGTGGTAGTAATAAGAAGAGGAGGAGGAAGAAAAGGATGGAAAAATTTTTTATATTTATTGAGAATTCTTCCCAAAATGATCTACAGATTCAATGCAGAGTCTTTCAGAATCTCAGATGCCTTCTTTGTAGAAATGGACAAGATGATTCTAAAATTCATGTAGAATTTCAAGGGGCTCAAGATAGCCAAAACAATCTTGAAAAAAGAAAAAGTATAACCTATACCTCCCAATTTCAAAATTTACTACAAAGCAACAGTAATCAAGACAGTGTGGTATTGCACAGGATGGACAAATAGATCAATGGAATAGAATTGAGAGTCCACATGCATATGTGGTCAACACATGCATATATGGTTTTTACAAGGATGCCAAAGAGCATTCGATGAGGAAAGAATAGTCTTTTCAACAAATGGTGCTGGACAACTGGATAGCCACATGCAAAAGAATGAAATTGAACCCTTACGTCATACCATATATAAAAATTATCTCAAAGTGAACCAACGACCTAAATGTAAAAGAAAGAACTATAAAACACAGGGATAAATCTTCATGAATTTGGTAAAAGGTTCTTAGATATGACACCAAAACACAAGCAATAAAAGAAAAAATAGATAAATTGGACTTCATAAAAATTTAAACTTTTGTGCTTCAAAGAACATCATCAAGAAACTGCAAAGATACCCCAAAGAGTGGGAGAGCATATTTGTAAATCATAAATCTGATAAGGGATTTGTATCCAGAATATACAAAGAACTCTTACGACTCAATTGTAAAAAGACAAATACCCCAATTAAAAAAATGGGCAAAGGATCTGAATAGATGCTTCTCCAAAGATGATATGCAAGTGGGCAATAAGCACATGAAAAGATCTTAACATCAGGGAAATGCAAACCTTAACACCCACTAGGATGGCTAGAATCAAAAAGTCAGATAACAACTAGTGTTGGTCAGGGATGTGGGGGAATTGGAACCTTCATACACTAATGGTGGGAATGTAAAGCGATGAGTTGCTTTGGAAAACAATCTGGCAGTTCCTCCAACAAGTCAACACAGAGTTACCTTATGACTCTGTGGCCTGACTTTGTAACTTTATGGTTGGAAAACAACCCAAATAGACCAATGGATAAACAAAATGTGGTATATCCATACAATGGACTATTATTTGAGTATAAAAAGGAATGAGGACTTCCTAGGTGGTGCAGTGGTTAAGAATCCACCTGCCAATGCAGGGGACACGGGTTCGATACCTGTTCCAGAAAGATCCCACGTGCCGCGAAGCGACTAAGCCCGCGCACTGCAACTGTTGAGCCTAAGCTCTAGAGCCTGTGAGCCACAGCTTTTGAGCCCATGTGCCACAACTACTGAAGCCCAGGCACCTAGAGCCTGTGCTCCACAGCAAGAGAAGGAGAAGCCGTGACAATGAGTAGCCTGCGCACCACAACAAAGAGTAGCCCCTGCTCACCACAACTAGAGAAAGCCCGTGTGCAGCAACGAAGACCCAACACAACTAATAAATTAATTAATTAATTTAAAAAAAAGGAATGTGGTACTTACACATGGTACAATATGGATAAAACTTGAAAACATTATGCTAAATGAAAAAAAAACAGTCATAAAAGACTACGTACTGTATGATTCCATCCATATGAAAGTCCAGAATAGAGAAATTGATAGAGACAGAAGGTAGATTACTGGTTGCTTAGGTGTGGGAAGGAGGGGGGGGGGAGGTGATAACTAAAGGCTTCAGGGTTTCTTTTTGAAGTAATAAAAAAGTTCCAAAATGGACTGTGGTGATGGTTGCATATATCTGTAAACATACCAAGAATCTGTGAATTGTACTTTAAATAGGTGAATTGTAGGGTATGTTAATTATATCTCAATACAGCTGTTAAAAATATTTACTGAGTATTTACTAAATGTCAGGCAGAGTTCTAAGCATTTTTATCTACATTAACTCATTTTATTTTCAGTCACCCAATGAGGTAGGCCCTATTATACAGATGTTTCCCCCATTTTGCAGCTGAGGAAACTGAGGCAGAGTTGCCCAAGGTACCATTCTCACCTTAGTACATAAGGAAGACGAGGCACAGAGTTTAAGTGCTGCCTCTCTGATCACGCAGCGAGTACATAACGGAGGCAGAATTGCAGTCCAGTACCAGACCCCTGTTCTCAGCTACTCACTGTGCTGCACTAGAGGTGAAGGAGGGTCCCTGTCCTGGTGGAGTTACCATCTACTTGAACACATGTTCGTAAAAGAGAAAGAAGCCCCAGAAACACTGGATAACCATCCACACTAATTCGCTCTGGGGCTTTAGTTAAGGCACAGCATTACTGGGCCTCAGTTCCCTCATTCCTTCAACCATGTCTTAGGCCGGATGCAAGAGGGCCCCTTTCTGGGGTTCTTGAAGGTAGCAATGCAAGTCTATGGACAACCTTTAGCACTGAAAAAAAAAAAATTCTAGCAGGATCCTATCTGTTATCAGGCCTTGCAGGCTAACGAGACCACAGAGCGTCTTTGCTCTTGGCTGGAATTACATCCAACGAGGGCAGTAACCCTGGTTACCTCAGGCTGATGAGAAGCTCTGATTAGCAGTTACGTATCTGACTCTGCTTAGCAAAAATAAGAAATTGAATCCTTCATTGCTTGAGAGGTGCTGTGTGGTGGGATAAACTTTCATAGCCTGTTTTTGGGCTCCTGGGTGGGGAAGGCCAACTGCAAGTCTGTCAGACTGATTCTCCAAGGTCATTTGACCCCCATGGGACTTGCCCTGCCCTGGACCCCTGGCTTTCTGGTCACTCAGATCCCAGCTAAGGAAGTTTTCTCTTACTACCCAGGAGTTCCCTGTTGAAGGCTGGAGCCCAGGTGGGCAGTGGGGAGGGGGCAGGCCACCACAGCCATGCTGGGCACGCACTGTGCTTTCAGGAAAAAGGGCAGGGCCCTCTGTGCTCTGAGCCACCAGTTTTTCTCTTTCTATAGGCAGAAGGCAGGGTCTGGGTCCTGCTCGTCAGCACCATCCTCAGTTGTGCTTGGAGAGCTCTGAAAATAAGCCAGATAAGGAGTAATGACCCATCGGGTCTACTCCAGCACTCGCGTTCCCTGGCACTAATTTTCAAAACATGTTCTACTAAAATGTTTTCCACTGAGCAAAATAGTTCCTCTAGGATCAGCCTGTGCTAGAGTCTTAGGACAACTGAGCCGAGAAGAAGCCCTCAAACAACATTTATTTTACAGATGGGGAAACCCTTTCGGTTTGTTTAAAGAGCTGCCTCAACTACCACTGTTGGTCCGGAGAGAGGTGGCCTGTGGTCGGCTGTGGCTGCTGACCCAATCATCAGGATCATTTACCCATTCACAGGAATCGGCAAGGGCTACTTCTGCTCGTTGCTAAATTCAGTTTGTGTGGGTTTGCCGTGGAATCACAGCCTCGTTGTTCCACTTGATTCAGTTTGGCTGGGGCGATGCTCAGGTCTTTTGCAGAAGAGTCCACAGCTCTGGGCAGTTAAAGGGTGGCCTGCCCTAGAGCGGCCAGAAAATCCTGCTCACTGACTCATTCGTTAACTCACAAACATAGCAGGCATTGCCCCAGGAATTGAAGAAGTATGAAAGCAGTTGACGTGGATATGTTCCTGACCCAGAAGGAACTGACGAGTGTACTGAGGAAGGTAAATCTGTGTACTAATCAAGGCAGAAAATATTTGGACCAGTTGGAGGGCTGGGGCACTTGAATAGAAGGAAGAGTTATTGGATGCTGGAGGCCCACAGGAGGTTTTATGGAGAAGATAGTATTTGAGCTGCCCCTGAGGAATAAGTAAGATTTAGGAACTGATATGGTGTACTTTCTCTGTCAAAACATGGCCCACTGAGAACAAAAAACAAAGCAGTTGAGACATTCCCGGTACCAAGTCTGGAGGCTGGAGCTGGGCGGTGTCAGGAGGAGGGGGTCCTTGAAAATCACCAGGGTAATCAATTCTCTTCCCTTCTCTGTGCTGGGTTTCCCATCCTTGAAATGGTGGGGTTGGTAAGACAGATGGTCAGCCGCTTTCTGCTCTGTCTTCTGAAAATCTAGTCCAGGCTCCCCTTTTTTTTAGAAGCATTAATGTACAGCTACATCCGTTAGGTGTTGAGTGTGACCACATGCTGTGCTGAGTGCTTTGTTTGCACCAGAAGACACCCAGTGAGGCTTAGAGGTCAAGTCACTTGCTCACTGGGTCCATCCATTCACTTAGCAAGTAGTGGATACGTCTGTATGCCAGATACTGCCCCAGGCATAAAATGATGAGCAGTGCAAACACAGCCTGTGCCCTTGTGGGGCTTATCAAGTTGTATGGAGGAGAGGGACACTAAACACATATGATGAATCTTATTTTAAACTGTGGAAAATGCGGGCATCTTAGGAGAGAGACCAGTGGGAGGTATGTAATTTAGATTCAGCATGTTTTGGTAAGGGACAGCAGGATTTAAACCCAGACGGTACCGAGTTCAGAGCCCATTCCATAGGGACTGCCCAGCCTCTTCCCAGCTGAGATCTCTGCAGGGCACCTGGGTAGTCAGGGACAGGAATCAGGTCTCCCAACCCCCTGGATCAGCCTTCTTTGCTCACAGGCTACCTGCCACTCAGGTTACTACCTCAGGACACATACCTGTCTGCAAGACTGATGAGAAAACATGGCTGACTCTCACAGTGCCGTCTTTGAGGGGCGGTCAGAGTCAGCCCTAACACCCAGACTCTTCTTTCCGTCTACCTTCTCAGGGCTTACAAGTCCCAGGTCCTCCTAAAATCATTGGTAAGTTTTCCTCAAAGGTCATGTTATGGAAAACCCCTGCTTAAATCTGCCAACTGCAATCACAAAGGGCATCAATGAGAAAACCTCTTCTGTAGAGTGTTTGTGTTCACGGTAACATGCCCAGGTCACAATCTGAGACATTGGAGCCCTGTACACAGAAGGAAGGATCCTGTTGCAGGCGTCCCTGGGCCCTGCCATTGCCCGTGACTAGAGGATGCCGGATGTTCAAGTTCAGTGTCTCTGACTAAAAGCAGCTCTAGGAATTGTCCTAGCTGGGGGCCGCACAAACCCCCAGCATCCTGCCATGAACCTTGTTCTCTGTGCTTCCGTGTTCTCCCTCGTGTGCCCTCCCCACACGACAGTCCTCCTGTGGCCAGTCTGCTGTCCTTTCTCCCCTGCTTGCCCTCCTTTCCTTGCCCACAGCCCTTTCACCTACTTCAATCCTCTCATCTCCCTTCCCTGGACATCAGTCTCTTCAAAAAGATCTTTTAAAGAGAAAAACTGTAATTTATGTTTGTTAGCTAAATGAATTAATCAAATAGGGCTTTTTATTATGTAATATTTTGTCCATAAAAAGAATGTATGACATCAATGTAAGGTATTAATAAAATGCCCGTGTTGCTGAGTTACATCTCCTATGTGCCCCACCCCTAGAGTAACAGCCTTTTTAACTGGCCAATTTTCCTCTTCTCTCCCCAGTCTAATCCAATGTCCACATGCCTGCCTCAGCAATCTTTGCCCAGCTCAGCTCCCTGCAGTCACCCTCTCTCTCTCTCTCCCTCCCCTGCCCCCCTCCCCCGCAAACGGTTGACTTCGCTGCCCAGAGCACACAGGCTGGGGTTCCCTGTCCTGAGCAGAACAGAACCACCTGCTCCCTGCATTCTGCTGCCTCCCTTCCTTGGGTGCATGGTTCCCCTTACCTGGAATAACCCCCACCTACACGTCCCACATCTCTTCCTGTCACACCCACCTCTCCTTCTAGGCCAGAGGCTGTCATGGTTTTCCCAAAGCCACACCTGATTTCTCCAGTCAGCTGTGCTTCCTCCTCCTCTGAGCCCCTTTAGAACTTGGGTGGTTTTTCTTTTCTCTTGAGGCATCTGACATTTTGCTGCTTTTTATTAAGGTTAGTTTTTTCCAGATCTTATCTCACATAGTGGATTATAAGCTTCTTGTGGACAGCCCCATGTCTGAATTTGCAGGGCATGGTAGAGCACCTTACACATAATAGATACTCATTGCATAACTGGACAATAGTGACTTGAACAGTCCTCCTCCAAAGCCCAACTCACATCCTCTTCCCTGAAAACCTATAAAAATAGGTACCCCTTTGTCTGCCTAGGGAAATAAGGGCTCTTTGAGTAGGAATGTGGTTGATTCTGAAAAATACTGGCTAGATAAATGAATATTTGCAAGCATTCTGCCCAAGATGGAGGATAAGACTCAATGCTTTCCAAGGCAAAAAAATTGTTAACCTGTGTTATTTCTTGATAATTAACCTCCATGTAATGATATTTGGAATTGGAAATTAAATATCATGTAAAGACAAAGCAATTGTGCTATCAACTGTATTTTCAGAAAGCACCAGTTGAAGATTGTGGCTCTCAGAAAGTCATTCATAAAGGTTTCTTTTTTTTTTTATTGACGTATAGTTGATTTACAGTGTTGTGTTAATTACTGCTGTATAGAGAAAGGATTCACTTATTCATATATATACATTTTTAAAATATTTTTTCCCTCATGATTTATCATAAGATATTGAATGTAGTTCTCTGTGTTGTACAGTACGACCTTGTTGTTTATCCAGTCTGTGTATAAAAGCTTATGTCTGCTAATCCCAGCATCCCACTCCATCCCTCCCCCAACCCCTTCCCCCCGGTAACCACCAGTCTGTTCTCTATGTCCGTGATCTGTGTCATATTTTAGATTCCACATATAAGTGATATCATATAGTATTTGTCTTTCTGACTTACTTCACTTAGTATGATAATCTCTAGTTGCATCCATGTTGCTGCAGATGGCATTATTTCATTCTTTTTTACAGCTGAATAGTATTCCATTGCATATATGTACCACATCTTCTCTATCCATTCAACTGTTGATGGCCATTTAGGTTGTTTCCATGTCTTGGCTGTTGTGAATAGCACTGCTATGAACACAGGGGTGCGTGTATCTTCTTGAATTATAGTTTTGTCTGGATATATGCCCAGGAGTGGGATTTCTGGATCATATGGTAATTCTATTATTCATTTTATGAGGAACCTCCATACTGTTTTCCATAGTGGCTGCACCAACTTACATTCCCACCAACAGTGTAGGAGGGTTCCCGTTCATAAAGGTTTGAAGTCTCCCTGTAGATGTCTCTGGGGACAAGGGGTTCTGAAAGAGATTTTGTCTGCACATCTCACTTGTCAGTGCTTTTAACAAAACACAAACTACTTTGCTTTAAACGACACTGCTAAGAAGAACATGTACAACTCTTTGAAATGGTTTTTGACAGTATAACATACCTATGCCTTTTAATTGTACTGTCATTACAGTGGTTAGAGAATATAAGGTATAAAAGTTTCCACCCTTAACTGCTATTTCTATTTTTCTGTGCTACTTTCCAGTCCTTGTCCATATGTAGCAAGGAAACTTTCACTTCTGCCAGAAATGAAATTGAAGTGCTGATGTGATTCTATTACAGACAAACTTTGTGAGCACCTACTATGTACAAAATCCTATGCTGAGAGCAGATACAAAAAAGACTTTGTCCACTGAACAGTTGTTTACTAGGCGCCTGCTCTGTGCCTGGAGCTGCTCTGGGTCTTGAAGTGCATTAGTGAATAAGGCAGAGCCCCAGTTCTCAGGGATGGGGAAGCAGACTCCAAAGAGATTTAGAAAAAAAGAAAAACGTGTCAGGGCAGGTAGGCTATGAAGAAAGATAAAGCCGAGTAAGAGGAATAGAAGGTGCTGCTATTCTAGGTGGGTGGTCAGAGACATCCCCTCCAAGGAAACTTTGAAGCAGAGATTTGAAAGAAGTCTGGGAGTGAGGGAAGAGTTTTTTGGCAGAAGGAACAGCAAATGCAAAGTGCAAAGGCGGTCCTGAGGTGGGAGCATTTCTGATGCATTTGAGGAGCTGACAGAGGCTTGGGCGGATAGAGTACGGATGGGAAAATAGGAGGTCAGGAGAGGGCACAAGAGGCTAGGGCTGGCCATGTTTGAGGCTATAGTAAGGACTTGGACTTTTATTCTGAGTGTGATGGTGCCTTTGGAAAGTATTGACCTCACTGGAGAACAGGCCCAGGGACAAGGAGTGGAAGCAGAGAGATAATTAGAGGACTGTAGGAATTAGTTGAAAAAGAGGCTGTGGTGGCTTGGACCAGAGTGGTAGTGATTTAGGGAGGCGGTAGAGCAGTCAGGTTCTCAGGATGTTTTGAAGGTGAAGCCAACAGGATTTCCTTTCACACTGAATATGAGTGTGAGAGAAAGAGGAGTTGAGGGTCAATTCAGAGTTTTTGGTCTGAGTAACTGATAAGATGGAGGTGCTACTGAGACCTAGAAGAACACAGGAGGAACAGGTTCGGGCAGCAAAATCAGGAGTTTTGTTTGGTAACATGAAGTTGGATAAGCCTCCTCCTAAATAAGTTCGTGGCAGATACTGCCCAGATGTGGCCTCAACATCTCCTCAACACTGTGCTTCAGAAACCCACACCTAGGAAGAAAACTTTCGCTTTCCTGCTATTGACAGAGAATCCAGTGAGTATGTCCTGGCGAGGGCGGTGCTGGGGAGGAGGCATGATCTGGGAAAGTTGCAAGGAGGAGAGAAGCTTGAATTGAACTTTCATGTCAGTTAGGGGGCTACTGGTTGCAAGTGACAGAAAACCCAACTCAAAATGGCTTAAACCATACAGGAAATTAGTAGCTCACAGATCAAGAAGTCTAGAGATTAAGCAGTCCTGAGGTTGCCCAGTGCAGCTGTCAGGGACCCAGGTCTTTCTGTCTGTTCATTCCACCAGCCTCAGCACTTCACTGGCTCTAGGCATCCTGGTTTCCGACACCTAAATCCAAGGGCGTCCCAAGGAAGGAATTATTGAAGAGCTCAGAGGCCTGAGCAGTTAGAATAGGGAAGGCCACTGCTGATGTTCCCCTGAGCAGTTGCACTTGTGCAGAAGGTGGACCATCCTCAACTTAAGCCCTGTGCAGAGGCAGGTGTAGTTGATGGCTCTTGGCTAGAAAGAGCAGCACACAGGACAGTGTCTTCCCTTGGAAACCAAAACCAGAAACTGATACTGATTCTTTGTCATTCCTGCCTTCATTCAGGTTGTATACTGGACCATTTCAGTTGCAAATGGTAGAAATCCTGCCCATATTGGCTTTATTAAAAAAGAAACTTGTCAGTACCCAGCACTGAAAAGTGTAGATCCAAAGTCTCCAGAGTTATCCTTAGTACTTGTGTCTCTCCTCTCTGCCTTCCTCTCTGTTAACTTTGCTCTCAGATGAGCTGCCTCTCAGAGCCATGAGATGTGGCCTCAGCCTCAGGCCATACACACCTCAGCTTCAAATCCCCGTGGAAAGTGTGAGTTTTCTTACTGGTTACCCCAGGAGAAGGCTTAATTCTCACTGCTCTGACTGGCTTGTGTTCTCATCCCTGAACCAACCATTGAGGCTCTGGAGAGTTCAGTGTGCCCAGACGCCACCTTAATGACACTGAACTAGAGTCGGGGAGAGGTGGCACTCCAAACTCCTAATGCTGGCAAAGAAGTGAAAGAACTGTTGGTGGTCCTAGGCCACAAATATCCAACCCAAGACTCTACCTCCAAGTCCAAGAAATATCTAAATATTTTGTTTCAACATCCCGTATGTGTTTTACAGCCTATAACAGGCTATCTCAGACATCTCACTCAGTCCTCACAATACCGCTGTGAAGATGGCTGAGTGGTGATTATCCCACTTTACAGACAAGGGTCAGAGAAATTACATGACTTGTTCTGGATCCTCCAGGTAGTAAATAGCAGGTCTGGCCTTTGAACCCAGGTCTTCTGACCCCAAGTCCAATGCTCTAGCCTACTCTGCCAGCAGAGCTGCCCGTTACGTCCAAGACTTGCTGTGAATCTGCACACATATTTGACGGAAGACTTTTTTTTTTTTTTTTTTTTTTTAATTTATTTAATTGGCTGTGTTGGGTCTTTTTTTGCTGTGTGCGGGCTTTCTTTGGTTGCGGTGAGTGGGGGCTACTCTTCATTGTGGTGCACGGGCTCCTCATTGCCATGGCTTCTCTTGTGGCGGAGCATGGGCTCTAGGCGCATGGGCTCAATAGTTGTGGCACACGGGCTTAGTTGCTCTGCAGCATGTGGGATCTTCCTGGAGCAGGGATTGAACCCATGTCCCTGGATTCTTAACCACTGTGCCACCTAGGAAGCCCGGAAGACGTTCTTAAAACTGCACAAAAGAAATCAAGTTGCAGAGTCAGCTCAAGGAGTCACCATCACTGAAGGCTTGCGATATGTAAATAGAAAAATAATGTCATTAAGTTCAAGGGCATGTTTTAATAACAGTTAATTAACTTTTACTTTTACAAAATAGCACATATTTTCGCCTTCTGCTGAGATGGGTCCTAGGAAGAAGGATTGTAATATCCCCAGGTGGTCAGGTCAGTAGGATTTTCCTCACAGCCTCCTTCATAAAGAAGAGATTGCCTGTGGATGAGTTGCCTCGCCCTCCCCTGACCAACATGCAAACCCTTGTCAGTTGAGGGTCCTGCAGATCACATGGCAGAATTCAGTCTGACCCCAAGGTTGGCGCACCGAGCTTTCCCCTGCAGGAGTCAGTTCTGTACCAAGCGGGATCATCTGCCCACCCCCATCTCTCCCAGAACTCCAACTCCAGTCTGTCAGCCAGGCCGCCTTTTTCTCTGATGAACAGGTGGCTCCAGAGTGGATTCTGAAGCACCTTGTTAGATTTCTGCATGTTTGGAAGTACTTTTTCTGGGGTTTAAATGGAACCAGAAGGCTTCAGGCTAGAAGGCATCAGCTACAGTCTCCAGTTCTCTGAGGCCTTGTTGTACAGACAGGTTAGACTTGTTCTCTATAGAAGGAACAATGGTCAGATAAATTACAGGGAAGGCCAGAAATCATCCTTCCACCCACAAAGTAGGGCCACGCTGAGAAGGATAGAGGGAATTCTCATTCAGATGAGCTGATGAGGCCAGAAATGTGTTTGTGATTCATTGAGAACATAAGTGAAGGTACAAAGTAATTATAGGTACTCTACTGTTTCCTCATTGGTTGTTACTCTCTGGATGACAGAGCAATAGCAGGACTGGTTGGGACAGCCTCTGTGAAGCCAGATCTTCTGACTCCATGTCCCCCAGGTTGGCCCCCAGGTGCCAGCCCTCAGATGAGGATTAGGGGGAGCAGTGAGTCTTGTACTGGCAGCCCCAGCAGGCCGCTAGGCACAGGGAGAGCGGGGCCAGCCCAGGAGGGAGTCAGGGCGAGCTGGGGCTGGTAGCACCTTGGTAAGAGCACAGCTTTGGAGTTAAACAGAAGCCCGCACCTGCCACCTACTACCTGTGTAACCTTGAGCAAGTGAGTTAATCTCTCTTAACCTCCAGTTCCTCCTCTGTGACATGGAGATAATAATAGTACCTTCCTCAAAGAGTTGTTGTGAGGGTGAAATGAGATGGTGTGTGTAAACCACCGAGCACGCTGTTTGGCACAGAGTAGTTCCTCAGTGTGTTCAGATAGTGAGGCTGTTGGCCTCTTCCATCCCCACGTCAGAGGTCTGAGTCCTGCCTTGGGTCTCGAGAGTGTTGCCTCGGTACCAGCGCATTCTGAGGACCTGGGGCCTCACTGAGCCATCAGAACAGGAGCAGCTCACCCGCACGCCCTCATCAGGAATACTCGGGCGGACTCCCAGACACCCTCCCCACCTTTCTCCTGGCCTCAGCCCCATCCTGCTATACCTTCTCAGGGACAGCTGGGTGGGCCCTGTCCTCACAGTGGGAAGACACGCCACTGCTTTGCAAAGCTGCCCTCCTGCAGCTCACAGGGCCCGTCTGGCAGGTGGGGTCCCTGTTGCCCTAAGGCGGTGCCATGGTCGAGCCAGATTCTGAGGCTGCTGTGGGGCCTCGGGTGGTGGGACCACCTGCTTGCCTCATTCCAGGAAGTTGCTCTTGCCTGACCTCTGAGTGTCTGATGAGATAGCAGCAGCCGTGTCTGGAGCCAAGTGATGGAGCAGGGAACAGTGTCACTCCCCTTGGGCCTCTCTGGCCTGGCCCAGATTTTGGCCGTCTCTCCTGAAAAGGCTCCCTTGAGGACCCTGGGTCTGGTGCCAGGACCCATCACCCCCACCCTTTCTCCATCTCACCCGCAGCAGCATGTGACTCGTCTTATCACAGAGATTAGCGGGGAGGAAGCCTGCATGTAGAGTCAGAAGGCCAAAGTGAGCCCCAGCATGGCTGCTTGCCCGCTGGTGACCTTGAGCAAGTCACATTTCCTTTCCAAACTTGCTTTTTTGCCTGGAAGAAGAAGGGGAGAAGAGAATAGCTATCCTTTCTCCTTAATAGGGGATGCATGAATGTCACATAAGATAACCATAAGGCAATGCTTAGTTGTTTGAGGAGATTTTAAAGAAAGTCAGAGGTGAATTTTAGAAACAAAAAGATTCTTTCCAGCCCAGTGGAACAGATATTGGCTACTCTTTTCATCTATTTGGAGTGAAAGCAGGCACTCTCACTGGACCACCTTGCTAGTTTCAAGGCTGAAACCTCAACTGCTGGGTCCCGCTCAGATTTGACCCCCAACAGGAGGTCTGCACAGACATGGAAGGTCTCGGAGGCCTTTCTTGGACTTTGCAGGCTACATGCTTCTGTTCTCTTGCAGCAGCAGAGCTGAGGGATGCGTAGGTGGCTGAGTGGGATGGGGGAGTCAGCACTGAGCCTCTGCGTCCTCCCCAGCCCCAGGGGTGGGAGGAAGATGTCAAGTCTTCCTGGGATTGAGCTTCCAATTAAAAACACAAAACAAAACAACCTTGTTGACATTCTAACTAAAATTTTTATTAAATTCCCTCATAAAAAGGGGGAGGTTTTTAAAATAATGTTATGTTCCCACTCAAGGACATATGTCTTTTCTTCAAATCTGGTTTCATATCCTTCAGTAAAATATCTTTTTTTGAAGTATAACATACCTGGTAAAAATACACCACTCCTAACATGCAGCTCGATGGACTTTCACAACGTGAACACATGTGGATGCTCAGCACCCAACACAGCTGCACTCATCTTTTCTCATCATCACCCCCACTCTCCGGACTCCCAGCAGCATAGGTCAGTTTTGCCCGTTTTTGTATTTTCTACAAATGGAATCATTCCTTACATATTCTTTTGTTTGTCTTTTACCTGACATTCAGGTTTATCCACACCATTAGGTACAGTCGTCATTGTTTCTTCTCACTGCTGTATAGTATCACGTTGTGTGACTAACCTCAGTTCTGTTCACTCCTTTCCAAGTGATGGGGGTGACCCCTGGTTTTGAGCTATCACCAGTAATGCTGCTAGGATCATTTGTGTTCATAGCTTTTGGTTAACTTATGCACACATTTCTCTTGGGTATGTACTTAGGAATAGAACTGGTGGGCAGTAAGATTTTTATAGTTTTCTTCATGTACGTTCTGAAAGTTTCTTGTATAATTTATCCCTAGATATTTATAATTTTGTCACTGTTGTGGATAGGCTATTTTTTTAATTTTCTCTTTTAGGTATCTATTACCAGAAAAAATATTAATTTTTGAATATTTATCTTGGATCCAGCCACCTTATCAATTCCCTTATTAATTATAGTAGACTTTTTTTTCTTTTTACATTAGTCTCTTAGGTTTTCTGGATATCCAAATATCATCAAAAAGGTTATTTTAGCTCTTATTTTGCAACATTGATACCGTTTTCTTGCTGTACTCCATTAGATGGTAGCAAGTAGATCATGATAAATAATAGTGGTGATTGCGTGCACCCTTATCTAGTTCTGCATTTTAATTAAAATGATTTCAGGGACTTCCTAGGTGGTGCAGCAATTAAAAATCCACCTGCCAATGCAGGGGACATGGGTTTGATCCCTGCTCCAGGAAGATCCCACATGCCGCAGAGCAACTAAGCCCGTGCGCCACAACTATTGAGCCTGCGCTTTAGAGCCCATGAGCCACAACTGTTGAGCCCATGTGCTGCAACTACTGAAGCCCATGCACCTAGAGCCCATGCTCCACAACAAGAGAAGCCACAGCAATGAGGAGCCTGTGCACCACAACAAAGAGTAGCCCCCACTCACCACAGCTAAAAGAAAGCCCGCACGCAGCAAAGAACACCCAACACAGCCAATAAAATAAATAAAATATAAAAAATAAAAATAAATAAATAAATATTTTAAAAAAATGATTTCAGAATGTCCCTGTTTAAAATCATATTTGCTATTGGGTTTTGGTAAATACTCTATTTTGTATAAGTAATTAGCTTCTGTTCCTGGTTTTTAATGAGAAATGGTCTAAATTTTACCACGTTACCTTTTTGGCATCTGTTCATGTGAACATATGACTTTCCCATCTTTGTGGTTGTCATGGATAATGATGTTGAACTACTTCACATTTCTAGAATGAACTGGTTTAGTTGTAACATTTTTTTTCTTTTGATACTTAGCTAGATTCAATTATGCAAATAACTTTTGCATCAATTTTAATAAATGAGAATGTTTTGTAGCTTTGTTGTGCTATCTTCTTCATGTTTTATTAATTAAAGTTATAGTGGCTTCATAGCATTAATTGGGGAACTCTCCATCTTTTAGTATGATCTAGAATCCCTGAAGTAATGTTGGAATTATCTGTCGTTTAAAGGTCAGTAGATCTTTGATCATCTTTCCAGTTTTTCTATGAGAATTTTTTTTTTTCAGATGTTCCTCTACCTCTTGGGTCAATTTTAGTAATTTATGTTTGTCTATGAATTATCAGATTTTCAGCTTTGTGGCCATAGGGCTGCATGTGGTGTTCTTTTATGATTTTGCTTTTCTCTTCTGCAGCTGTGGTTGGGTCTTCTTTCTCATTTCTGATCTTCGTAAATTTGCTCTTTTCCTCTTAGTCTCATTAAAGTCTTATTTTACTTATTTTCAGTTTTTGTATTTATTTATACTCTCCACTCTTCTGCTATGTTTTAATCTTACTAATTCCAGCTTTTAACTTTAGTAATTTACAATCATGTTTCTTTTGTCTTGGTTTGTTCTTTTTTCTTTTTTCTTTTTTTCTTTTTTTTTATGGGCTTCGGCTGGTGCCTCTGGCTTCCAGCCTGCTGTTGATCTGCCCGCCATATCTTTTCTTTTTTTTTTTCTTTTTTCTTTTTTTTTTATTATTTTTTTGGGGGTACACCAGGTTCAATCATCTGTTTTTATACACATATCCCTGTATTCCCTCCCTTCCTTGACTCCCCCCGCCCCGAGTAATCTTTTTGTAATTTCTTAAGGCGAGGGCTAAGTTTATTTTTCATATTGCTTCTTTAATCACAGAGGCTTTGAATTTCCTCTGAGCATGACTTTTGCTCTGTCCCATGGGAATTGATATGAAATACTCTCTTTGAGTCCTGTATATTTTTAGAAATGCAAATTATTCATTTTCTCTGTTATCTTAATATTTGCCTATAAGAGTCATCCATTTCTGAAAGACATCGTTGAAATTTCATATCAATATTTTACTTATGCCATTTCTAATAATTGCTGTATATATTTAGCTTCTCTGTTGTCTAATGCATACAAGTTTCTGATGGTTGTAGCTTTTTCATAAAGTGTTCCTTTTATCATTGCAAATATCCTCATCCTCTGCAGTATTTTTCAACTAAAATTCCCCTTTATCTAATTAATTTTGACACTCATGCTACCCTTCTGTTTACATTTGCCTGGTATCTATTTGTCTATGCATTTACTTTCAACATTTCTACATACCTTTATTTTAGTTAGATTCTAAAAAACATTGTGTACCGGGGTTTTGTTTTTTGTTCTAAATTTTCAACCCAATCTGACATCGTCTTCATTAACTGATGTACTTGATTTTATTCCTTCCATCTTATGGTATGTTTTTAATTTCTTTCCATCATTATTTTCATGTTTTTCTTTCCTCTTGTTTGTGCTGGTTTGATGTAGTTGCTTTGCATTTCCCTTGTCAATTTGGAAGTTCTCTACTTTTCCATCTTATTAGGGTTACATTCTTTCCCCCTTAATTCATAAATACATATTGCTCTACTATTATTTGAAAACAAGATAACACGAGATAACTGCTTCTCCCTCCAAGTTGCTCTGTTTCCCCTCTACTTTTCTCTGCTTCAGTGGGATGAGACCTTTAGAATTATTTCCCTATCCCCTACTTAAGATGAGATCTTGGAAGACTTTTACTCCTCTCCTTTTCAACCCCTTGATTTTGTTAGGATAATTTAATATTTTTAGATTTAGGCCGTAGTTGGAATTTCCCTGATAATATGTCTCTTTAGAGTCCTTATTTATCAGTTCTGTTCCCAGAGAGTCCACCTTTCTCTGTTTAGATTTGGCGGGGAGCAAGTGTGTGAGCAAACATCCGTATTCATCATGCTTTCCTGACCTGTTCGTTTTCCCCCATGTTGAAATCTCTGTTCTGGTGCATTTGTTGTTTGTTGCTTTAAGTATTTTCCATAGATGGGATGTGTGGGTGATAAACTCTGTGGATTCTCACATATCTGCAAATATCTTTTGCCCTGAAAAATGATGGGCAAAATACAAAGTTTTTGAGGGGCTTTGGTTCTCTTTTCTGAATGGCCTGTAGATGGTATTCTACTCTCTTTTAGCTTGTAGTGTTTCAGATGAGAAGTCCAATGTCAGTCCTTTTTTTTTTTTTTTTACTTTATAGGTAAGATGTTCTTTCTGTCTAAAAGCTTTTAGAGTTTTGTGTTCATCCCCAAAGCTGAGGAATTTTACCAGGATAACCTGTGTGTATGTCCTTCTCACCACCCTTCCTGGAACTTTGTGAGCCCTTTCAATCTGCAGACTCAAGTCTTTTTTTTTTTGGCCCTGGGGAATTATCTTCTGTTTGTTACTTAGTTACTGGCTCTCCTCCATCAGTTCCCTTTCCTTCTTCTAGAACTCCCAATATTCTCAAGTTAGCTCTCTCTGGGTCTTTCCTCCAGGTCTTTTGTCTTTTCCCTCATGAATTCTACTTTTGCTCTATACTTTAAGATGATTTTTTCCTTTTCGTCTTCCAGGCCACTAATTCACATCTCAACAGGGACTCACCTACTATAGTTGGGAAGACTTTTTTTTTAATATGCAGAAAGTCTTTTATGTCTTCCCTGACTTGCTTCAGAGCACATGTAATTTTCTGTTTGACTTGTCTTTTGTCTCCTGAAGCGTGTGCACTGTTTATTCTGACTGATCTTTTTTCTGCTGGAACTTTGAAGCATGTTGTGAGTTTTTTGTTGCTTCTGGTTATGGAGTCCAGAATGACAGGTCTCCACTGTGGAGTGGAGCTGCCCTTGCCCTCTGGACCAGTGGTGTCGAGGTAGATGAGCCACTGGTCTGCTCCTGGGATGTCTGGGAGGAATCTTTTCTTTCTGGCCCCCCCATTCTCCTTCAACCTCAGAGGCAGGGGGAGTGCAGCCCACTTGTTAAGCTCCTTCTCAGCCTCCTGAGGTCCAGGGAGATCTGCACCAACCAGGCAAAGCCAATTTCAAACTCCCCATTCCTCTCCCCGGATTCCTACATACACGCTTATGTCCACAGGTCTCTCTTGGCCAGTCTCTTCCCAGTATTGCAGCTTTTGATTCTTACTCCCAAGTTCTCTTAAGCTGCTCTTCAGGTAAAAGGGAGAGATCCTCACACCAGTGTTTCACTTTTATCTCCCACGTGTACCCCCATCTACCCAAAGTCCTCAGCAATTCTCTAATTCAGCATGGGCAGATGGAATAGGGATGCTAATCTCTTTCAGGTTGCTGTGTTCCCAGAATTCCTGTCATCCTCTCTCAGTTTCCAGTGGATTTCCTTCCTCTGGGCAGGCTATTGTTGTGACTGGCACCTGGAGCCCTAACATCCCCCCACCTCCTAAAGCCCCCTCCACTCTTTCATCTACTTGAATCAGATTACACACTGGACTAGATTCCAGAATCATTTGCTCCAGGGTCCCTTGGAGTGTGGGCTGGGCACTGCTGATGATCCCAAAGATGATTTGCAATAGTGAGAAGGACCCTTGAATCCCATGATAGGAAAGCTATTTTTTCAATTCTCTTTCAGTTCTTCTTGAGTTTGGTGTTACTGTGTCTTTGACACCTCTTTAACACTTATGAATCTCCCTTTTAACAAGAAAGAGAGCAAATATCATGCTCATAGTCTTTGGTAGGCAATAGTATTTGCCTTTAGCCAGGGCGGGATGGCTGACAGAGGAGGAGGTTTGGTGGGAAAATCAGTAGTTCAGTGAGGAACCCATTTAGTCTGTAATGCCTAATGCATATTATGGAGATGTTTAGTAGGCAATCCAAGGTCTGAGCCCTGGAGCACTCCAGTGTTTAGAGATTGGATTCCTTCCTCCTTGCCAACCCATGCATAGGTACCTTCCCCACTGCTTGGCTAAGTGCCTTTGCATTAGCTAGCTCAAGAGATTTGCTTCCCATCACTTCTGGGCCACTTCTCGGCAGCCGAGGCCACGTGATTGTCATTAGTTTCCATGTGCCTGACCAAGCAGCACTTAAGTACAGACATGGCCTGTGGCCAAACTTCCAGCTGTGCAGAGCCTTCTGGTTGGCTGTGCATCTTGTCAGATCCATGGGATGTGTCTCATGCTCCAATGAGGCTGCATTTAAAGATGGAAGCAAGCTGGATGTGTTTCACAAGTTTGAACATGGTTCCCACTAAATACTCCAGGTTCATTGGACCTGTCAAATTCCTGGCCATATTTATTAGTTATTATTCCCACCCATGTTTATTAGGATAACCAAAAAAAAAAAAAAAAATCTGCTATCAGTTTAGCACTTTTCCTTCCTACCAACTTGCCGGAAACATTTAGTCTATCAGGAATGTGGCTAATGACACTAACTGGCTCTTTCAAGGGGTCACAGTGCCAACAGGGCCAGCAGGCAGTAGACAAAGGGCTGCGGACCAGTGGGGCCAGTAGACCACTGGAGAGCACTGGCCTGCCCACAGCAGGCAGCCAAACTCAGTTCCCACCTGAGAAGGCAGACCAGCACATCCAGTTTTTTCAGGAGAAGCCAGAAATTAGTAACTCTTTGTGAGAATTCTCCTGATTTATAAATATTTGCTCCAATAAAAAACTAAGCTAAACAAAAAACAAAACCACTGCAGGCCAAACAAAACACATCTCTCTCTGGCCCAAATCCAGGCTGCGGTTGGCTAGTTTGAGGCCTCTGCTCTGGGACAGTGGGCCAGGCAGTCACTTCAATTCTCATACCTCCCCCATTACTATGAAACGGGGCCACTACTGGGGCTATTGGGATGGAGGTTGTGAAGGGACCCTGCTTCCACCTGCAGTTCTGCTCCTAACTGGCTCTGAGACTTTGGCTAGGCAGTAGGTTAACCTCCCTAAGCTTCAGCTTCCTTACCTGTAAAATGGGGATAACTGTGTTCCTTATCCTTGAGATTTTGTTGTGAGGATTAAACAAGATAATATACATAGATGCCTAGCACAAAGTTAATGTTGAATCAGTAGGAGCTGCTATTATTGTTCAAGTAGTGTCTGTGAAAATGCTTGGAAAACCCAGAAGAGAGTGTTGGGTACTTGTCACTGTTCTGGGTAGTGACAACCAGCCACTCAGACCAGCCAGCTCAGAAAGCCCCTTGCCGTGTCTCTACAGCAGAGGGAGGCATCAGGGCAGGCCTGAGAATGGCCTCATTCAGCCCTCTCCCTTTTATTTAGTTCAGGGACATGATGGTAATGATAATATTCCTGAAGTCCTGAGACTTGCTGTCTAGGAAGGCCCAGCGCCACATCCCCATGGCTTCCCTGGGGCTGGTGTCAGAGGCTTGCTGCCCTCCACACTCTGGCCCTGACACACTCACAGCCTCTGAGCAGCCCCTTGCGTCACAGGATCAAGGGGTGCTGAGGAGACAGAGGGAGAGTGTCTGTCATCTCTTTGGGAGAAAGGAGGGATTGGGGCAGGATGTGATGAAGGTTTAGTCTGAAGTTGCGCAGGGGAACCGTGTGCAGCCCTGGCCTCCACAGCTCTGCTGGTGCTTCTCCTTTTGATGTGGACACTGCAGTCCAGGCCACTCCTGCACAGGGCACTTTATTCTTTGTGGAAAGTGCCACCAGGCATACATGCCTGGCTTCAGATGGTCCATGATCTGAGCCTCAGAGCACGGTGACGGGCTTGAAACAACAGACCCCACACTGGGAAGCAGGATATTTGCTTACACATTCTTGCATGATCAGCCGAAGAGCCCCAGGGACGTTTTGTGATCAGTGTGAGCCAGCCAGCCCGTGTTGGATCTGGGGGTGCTGGAGCTGGCACAGGAGGAACGGCCTGGCTTCCAAGGGCACGGACAGCACCACCGCTGGGCACTGCAGCCATCACACTGAAAGAGGACCTGGTACACTGTCAGCCTCACACATGGTGAGAATGCTGCCTCCTTGTTGGCAGGCGTGATCTGCTTCAAAGAGGCAAAGGCTGTGCCTTGCACTGAGTAGATGTTGGGGAAGTGTTTATTGAATTGAAGTCCATTCTTGGGAGCCCTGTTTGTGTCCGATGCTGGAAAACCATGTGTATTCTCTGGCCCTTCCCACCATCCTTCCCTGTCTCTAACCATCCCTGCACCCAGACCATGCTGATCAGCCTGCATGTTGGAGCATAAAGCACATTGGATGCGGAAGTGTCTTAGAACAGCTGTCTCAGCAGTTGGCTATGGTGCTAATAAGCAAAAGTGGATTTGGTGGGGACACACAGTCAGGGGTCTGCCAGGACACACCCCATTCATTCACTCACGGTTCACTCCTTCAGCAACCACGGGTCTGGCTCTGGGGCAGGAGGAGGAATCTGAGCTGGATTCTGCCTGCCAAGGGGCTTTCTGTCCAGCGAGAGGACTGAGATGCATCATAAGGGATAGGAATATCAGGTAGAGTGTGGTGAGTGGAGCAGACACGGTGCTGTGAAGGGTCAGCAGAAGGGGCAGGGCAGGGCGTTCACTTGATGAGGATTAAACTGTGACACTGGAAAGGTGTTAAAGACTTAGCAGTTAAGGGGCCAGTGTGGTAATAGCAACCTCCTGATTGTTGGGACCACTTCCTAATGCCTTTCCTCTCCTTTCCGGTTGGTCAGAAGTCTTACCCCTCGCCAGCCTGGTCTCCTTCCTCTGAATGTGCTTGATATCATCAGTATTCCTTGGAAGCTGTGGTCTACGGACTGTCTGTATAGTAGTTAGGAGCTTGGACTCTTGGGGATACCCATGTTTACTTGCTGCCCGACCTTGACAAAGTGCATTAACCTCTCTTTGAGCCAGTTTTCTCATCTTTAATTTTTTTTTTAATTTTAATATGTATGTATGTATGTATGTATGTATGCATGCATGCATGTTGGCTGTGCCGGGTCTTAGTTGCAGCATGCAAACTCTTCTTTGCGGTGTGCATGCAGGACCTAGTTCCCCCACCAGGGATTGAACCCGAGCCCCCTGCACTGGGAGTGTGGAGTCTTACCCACTGGACTGCCAGGGAAGTCCTTCCCCATCTTTAAGATGGAGCTGGCACTAACACTCACATAGCTGTGCTGAGCTGGATGCTGGGAGCTGAGGTCCCAGGGGCACTGGGAGGATTGAATGCATGAATGCCCAGCCCTTGGCACAGTGCTGGCACCTGTAGGGTCAACAGGTGCTGCCATCCTTATTCTTCCTTAGGACCCAGCCCTCCCTGCTCCCAGCGTGGCTGAGCAGTGTGCATTCGAGCAGACTTGGATGATAGGCAGTGTGCATTTTTCTTTTGTCTTTACCTGAAATCCTAATGAGGGGAACCTGATTGAGGGGACAGATTCTCAGGATGGAAGCTGGAGAGGCGCCTCCATGGGCTGCTTGATTTCCATATGAGCCAATTTCAGGCTTGATTCACATTTAAAAGCCCTCAGCTGCCAGCTGCTGGACAAGGAGCACGCCTGCTCCTCGGCAGTGGCTTGGAAATCATGATGAGGGACCAGACTCTACTTGTCTTCCTGCTGGCCTCACAGAAGAGCAGCATGAAACAACAACTGAGCCCTGATTTCATGACATGCCAGCCCTGCCATGGCAAAGAGAGGCCGAGAGGGCATAGCTGGGCTCTCAGCAGCCTCCGCGCCACGTGCAGCCCTAGCAGATGCCTTCGGCCTCAAGAGCAGAACACGCTGCCCCACCCAAACATCCCTGGAGAGGAACGTTGATGTGGAAGCCCACAAAGTGATTTTTGTGGACTTTCTGTTTTGGGCCATGACCATATGATAGCGGTTATGAATGAGGAGCTTGCATCTGCCTGAGAAAGTCTGGGTCGGGAAACCCAGGAGACTACGGCGGGGCTATTTAAATCCACCACACGGAGACTGGCATCCTCTCTGGGCCACATCCACCACCGGGAAAGGAAGGCTGGCTGGGCTGGACTCTGCTGCGTGTTTCTATGACTGTATTTCTCTCAGTCTGGCAAGACATGCCTTCACCTGGAATTCGCTCTCACTTTCTTTCAAAGACTCAACAAAGGGGTTGTTGCAGAAAAAAACTGATCCCACGAGAAACCAAGCACAACACTCGGAGAGTTGGAGAACTCAGGTTTATTGAGCGGGCGGACCCAGACGAGCTAACGCTCCAAAATTCTGGGGCCCCATTTCAGGGGAGTCTTCTCCTTATATAGGTTAAAACATACAGCTATAATTGGTACAAACTGATTGGCTACAAATTACTATAGGTCACGGGCAGTTACAGAGCGCAGGAGTTGCCATGGGTTACACACATAGTAGGGGGTCCTAACAGGAACTTGTAGGAGTCGGACATTCCATTCCTATCAGGACTAAGGTCACAATTTGCAGTCTCATATTGGTTGCAGGTTGAAGTTAATGGTCACTTAACAAGTCTATGTGCAAAGGGTCTCAAACAAAGGCTTGGGGTGGGTGCCTGAGAGCGAGACATTCTTCCCTTATCTGATCACTCTTAGTAATTCATTTTACTGTTTAACTGAGAGTGGTGAGCAGGCCTTTGCACGATAGAGGAGAGTAAGCAATTACAAGTATGGAAGTTTCAATTTCCTCATCAGGGTGACACAGGGAACCAGAAGAACGCTCAGGTGGTACCATCGGAGATGTTCAGGGGCCTGAGTGCAGACGTGGCCCCTTTGGTGTAGCGGGTGTGACAACTGACCGCTGCTGTTAGATTTGGGGGATGCATGAGTTACTCTAGAGAAGATTGTGGATTCAGATTTGCTTTTGGCAGATTTCACCACAAGCATTTCCCTGGAGGGCATGAGAAATGCGATCTCCCCAAGGAATGCTGCCCTGTCTCCTGATGACCTGTATCTTTCGCCTTGAACTCTCCTTGGCAGGGAGCTGAGACAGGCTTTCTTGTTTGTCTCTTTGTTTCAGAACAAACATTCACCTAGAACAGTCCACCATCTGGGACAGCGCTTGGGAGGCCCTATGGCAAATCTCAAAGCTGTCCCCTGCGTGCATGCCAAGCGGCCTAAACCAGAGAATGGGGGATTCTTTTCATGCCCCTTTGTCCCCGCTGGTTGGTAGTGGTGTTTTGCTGTCCTTCCTGCCCAATCACTGGTAAGAAGGGAAAGCAAAACAAGGCCTCATTTAAAAGAAAAACAGGAAGGGAAAAACCAAGAGCCTGTGAAAAGTCTTTTCCAGGCTGCCTGGGTCTTTAAGCAGAGAAGCAAGGAGAGTTAAGTTCCTAATTGGGGCCGGGGAGTGGGGGCAGCAGAGAGTGTTTTGGGAGCCGCTAGACCTTGGAACGGGTGTAAGAGAAAGTGATCTCTAACTTGACTTGGCCACTGTGCAGTGGGGTTGGAGCAGAAGCTTTCCTACAGTGCTGTGGCCCTCAGAGCCCTCAGAAGTTACCAGTGTGTGCAGTAACTGCACCTTCTTCCACATCAGCAAGTCTTTGTGGCTAGTCCAGTATCCTGCTGCCATCCTTCTAAACAAAATCCCAAGAGCTGTGCAATGTATCTGCAGTCATCAAAACTCCTGGTTGTTGAGAACAGAAACCTGCCTCAGAATGACTGAAGCACACACGTTGGTTCATGTAACTGAGCAGCCTAGGAATATACTAGCATCAGGCATGGCTGGATCCAGGTGTGTGCTACACTGACTGGCCAGGTGTGGATCAGGAGCTCACCTCTGGAACTTAGGCTAGGGGTAGGGAGATTCCCCAAAGTGGGAGCAAGGATGGTTCTCCAAAGGAAAGGAGAATAGGAACTGGGCGAGCAAAAACAGCAGATACCACTCCAGCTCTCATTTACTGTTTATAAAGCTCATCATCTCTCATAGGCGTATTCCACAGTGAGTCACCACTGTACCCCACAGCGAGTGGTGAGGGAGCCGGGAGGAGCCTGGAGAGGAGCCCTCCCACAGACTGTCAGAGTCCCACCTGGTCTGCTTAGATGACAGAGCTTTTTGGACTTGTCAGCCTGGGGTCAGCAAGGGAGGTGTTTTAGGTGGTTCAAACTGGTGACTCTCTGGTCTGTGAGCAGCAGGAGACTCTAGTGGTCTTTGCTATCTTTCCTGGGGTTCATGAGAACGCATCCAGGGGCTAATCAGCAGGGTCATAAATAATGAACAAATATTCTGGCGGTAGGAAGGTTTTTTCCCCCCAAGGATTGAACAAGAGGAGCAAAGCGCTGCAGCCTCACTCATGCTTTCTCCACAAAATATAATCAAAAAGCTGTGCAAACTGCCCCCTGGTGTATAATATTATCCATATATTAAACATAATGCACTAATAAGAATACTTCATTTCATTATGTCAGCGGAGGAAGAAACGGCAATCTAGCAGCAGCCCTAATCAGGCAGATGGGAAACCAGAAATGTTACTTAGATTTAAGCAGTAAAATCGACATTGAACCAATTTGCCTCACTCACAGGCTTTTTACTGTGTTTAACAAAAGCTCAAGTCTTTACATAAGGCATCGTAAAACGGGCTCAGGAGCCATAAAGCTCTCTGTCGTGTCTTTGTAACACAACCAATGAGTTTAACAGTTGGATTTCAAAAAACAGCTTTGGATTTTCCCAGAAGCAACATGGAATGGACAACATAAGGTGTCTGTGTGTCCTCACCCTTAGAAAACCTACGAGAACTGGGGTGTTAGGGTTAAAGGTGGAGCAACCCAACGCTGGTGAGGAGGGAAGGGATTCTGGTTAATGACAAAGAAGAGGGCCACAGATTCTGGGCCCTCAGGGAGAAGGCTGTTCAGCACCCAAGGTGGAGAGGTAGGAGGTGGTGTTGGGCCAGGGAGGGATGCATGTTTCCTGACTCACAATTTAAAAGCTGCTTGCCTGCCTTTGCAGAAGCGAGTCATGTGCGGAACTGCCGGTTTAGAGCTGATGAGGTCCTGAGCAATCGCCTGTTTCATTCAGCTATTCAACCGGCATTTATTAATCCTCCACTGTGCCTGGCACTGCTGCCGGTGCTGTATGGTCAGTGAGACAGACAGGGCCCCTGCCCTCATGGAGCTCGTTGGTATGTGGGGAAAAGGATAATATACATGTAAATCTATATTTATATCAGGTGGTGATAACTGTTTTGAAGGAGAAACAGATAGTATACAAGTAAATGTATAGTTATGTCAGGCGGTGATAACTGTTTTGAAGGAGAAAAAGATAGTATACAAGTAAATGTATATTTATGTCAGGCGGTGATAACTGTTTTGAAGGAGAATCAGATAGCATACAAGTAAATGTATATTTATGTCAGGAGGTGATAACTATTTTGAAGGAAAATAAGGCGAGATAAAGACAGGGAATGATGGAGAGCCTCTTTTAGCCAGAATGGTCTGAGGAGGTGACATCTGAGCAGACCTTGAATTCACTGGGGGATGCAGGCCTCTATTTCAGAGCTCCTTAATCCTTTGTCCACCAAGAGCCCCTTTAATTATTTGCCCCCATGTTTTGTGATCTGTTATACCCCAAAAAAGACATAAAGATAACCACAGAACTTGGTTAACCTGAGTGAAGCAGCGTGACCACAGAGAGTTCCCACAACCCCAGGCCCAAAACCAGCACCTGACCTGTCAGAGAGGCTGGGGCAACACACACAGGAAATGAATCCAAAGTCTCCGTGACTCACTCCAGCTGGTCGGTAGCAGGGCCAAGATCAGACCCCAGGTCTCCTGAGTGACAAAACTGGGGTAGAAGCTACCACAGGAAATGCCAGTATTTTCTAAAAACACTAGCATGGGAAGAGCCAGTGGCTGGAATCTGAGTGTGGATTAGGAGGCCGAGGGTATCCTCACAGGAGGCTGGCAGAGCTGCCTCGAAGGGTTTCCTCTAACACCAAGGTGGAGTCCCAGGCCAAGGCAGCTGGTACTGATTTAAGAAGGGCTGGCCAGAGGCCTCGGCTCTTCGGGGCCTTTACCTGCCCACTTCACCTGGGATTGCAATGCTTGTCAGTGGCCCAAATGCCTCCAAGTTCAAGGCATGATGTCTCTAATCTAAGGCTGGGATCCCAGGAATCAGACCACCCACGCTAACAAAAAGAGAAAAAGGAACAGAGCCCAAGAAGGCAGTGCTCAGAGCCTCACGCCCCCGTGGAATGAGAGCCAGTGTGTGCCCACCCCACCCCCCAGCCCCCAGCACTGGGAGTCTTGAGAAAGGGCAAGGTCCACATTGTTTTCCAGATAATGGCAGCAGAGGCTGTGTACTAGAATCACAACAAGTCCCGGTCTTGCCCCTGGCTCTGTCTGGTGACAATTGGCAGCTGACAGCTTTGCTTCTGGCCCGAATTTCCCCTCATTAAAAATGGCATCTTTATAACAGATTTCTGCAAGTCACTGTCAATAGGACATACCCCTTGTATTGTACCAGTCATTCCCCTGGGGGATTGGTCTGCCTGACACTATTCTTTTTAAATACCCTCCTATTCTATATGATTCTAATATTAGAATATCATTTTAAAAATAGTATTAATTACTCAGGGATCTTATTTTTTTAAATATTTTTTCTCATACCATACAACTTCACCCCAGTATTATATTACACAGCTGGGTTTCAAATCGAGTCTTTCGTGTCTTCTTTTCAAATAGCTGGAAGATCCCATTTGTGCTCACCTGCTTCACTCGAGCCCTGCCTCTGGCTTGTTCTGTGTAGGTTTCATAGCTTTCTGCCTTCATTAGGAGGAGTAGGCTCATGGTTGAAAGCTGGAAGAGCTCCCATCCACAAGCAACCCAAACATCCACTAGTAGGAGTTCAGTCGAATGACTCAGGACCCATTAGATGATGGGACACCAAGCAGCCAGTGACACAGAACCACACAGTGTGATTCCATCTCAGGAAAAACAACACGCATGTGGACCCGCAGGTGAAAGGACTGAAATTTACACTAATATGTCGATGGTGCTTCTCTCTAGGGGATGGGGTGATATTGGCTGGGTTATTTTTCTTCTTTTTTCCTTAGCTGTGTGAGTTGGAATCTGTAAGTGTTCCAAAAATAGGCCTTTCAGTCAGGGCTCGAGAAGTCAGGGAAAGAGGAGGGAAAGCTGCTATTTTAAAGTGATCCATGCTTAGAGCAGGACTGGTAGAAGCCAAGATGGTTCAGGACAGTACACAGATGAACATTTTTTTATCTTAATAGGTAACTGTGGCGCTATGTGATCAGGTCCCTGCTGCTCTCTCTGACCTCAGCCCTGCTGCCCCCATTCTCCTGGTTACTTACTCCATTCCAGCCCAACTGGTTCCTCACCATCCTTCTAACACACAAGATGCCCCAGGACCTTTGCACAAGCTGTTCTCTGTGCCTAAAATGCTCTTCCTCACATATATGCAAAATCCACTCCATCTCATCATTCAGGTGTCAGCTTCACGTGTCACCTCCTTTCCTAGCTCCTAACTTTATACCCCCTCTTTGTGTTTGTCACTCTGTAATATTTATTTGTTTGTTTACTAGACTATGCATCCTTTGAAATCAGGACTATGTCTGTCCTGTTCCCCACTGCCTCCTGGGTGATATATGAATGGCACCTGGCACGTAGTGGTCAGCTTTGTGGGTGAGAGGAGGAGGAAGCCATTGGTGGGAAATTGGAGACAGTGATCTTGAGGATGGCTCCAGCTCTGCAGGTCAAGGAAACAGCCTTTATGCCTGGAAAAGAGTGAATCTTCTGTCCTCCCAACAGGGGCTTCAAGGTCTCAGTGCCTCTGCTCTCTTGAGACTCTGGGAAATCAGAATCAGTGGCCCAGCATAATTACATAGGAAGACACACACATCATACCTCTGCCCACCTGGTGGTCTCTGAGCCAGTCATTCAAAACATGGGTACCCTCTGGCCCCAGCTCCTCACTCATTTAGGTTAAGGCACTGCAGCACTGGGTGGGCAGGGGATCCATGGCCTGGGAGACAAGACAAGCGGTCTAGCCCTGCTTTGGCACTGATTAGTCTGTGACTTTTAAATAATACTAGCGACTGGCAGTTATCGGGCCCAACTGTGTGCCAGGCCCTCCCCACACATTCTTTAGTACTGCAGACAGCCCTGTGAGGGACAGTTATTCTGTTTTCTAGAGGAGAAACCTGGGCCCAGGAAGGTTAACTTGCCTGTGGTCCACACGGTTAGTGAGTAGGAGAGTCAGGGTGTATCCAACTCCTAATGGGTGCTCAGTGTCCATTTGTAGAATAAATTAAATGAGTGAACAGTGTCCTCTAGGGGATTTGGGCTGCTGCGGGTCCTGGAAATGCCCACCTGCCACCCACCCCCTTTTCCTGCCCACACAGTGCCCTCTGGACCACTGTCGACTGCCCTGCTTTGTCTTCACTCTTGGTGGCATCAAGCAAACCAGGGACCAGGTCAAAACCTGCTGGCCACGAGACTTCATCAAGTGAGAATATGTACAAAAGCAGTCAGCGGGGCTCCAACAGGGAGAGGAGGGGGGTTTCAGTAAGGTCAGTCCACCCCCGCCTCCCCCCTGCCACACACACACATTATCCTCTGGTGCCTCCCCTCTGCTGTGCCCACCTCAAGCTGGTCTGCTGTTCCTGCCAGCGCCCGTAGCCTGGCTGGTGTTTGTGATGCTTCCCTCACTGAATTAACTCGCTGTTTGTACTTCTCCATGAGACTCAGTGGAATCCTCGCTCCAGAGGGAACATCAGACCTGCACCAGCACCAGATCCAGGGCAGCCCTCCTGACTGCTCTCTCTGGCTTCCAGTCCCGCCTGCCAGCCCATGACGTGCCTTCTGTTCGCTTAGCACACATTTCCCGGCACCCCGTGTGCCAGCTAGAGGCTCTGCAAGACATGCAGAGACCACACAGGCTCTCCACAGTGCCGCCTCTGCTGTGCTGTGCCCCCCACCCCCGAGTCTGGAGTCCCGTCTCCCTCCCTGCTCTCTGGCCTGCTCCTGCTCCACTTGGAATGCCGCTTCCTGAGAGCTGGGCCCTGCACCCATCCTGCACCCCTGCTGTTGGTTCTTCTCTTGTAGCTCTTTCTGATTGGGTTTTTCTTCTTGGGTAGCACTTACTCCAATTATAATTTAACCGTTTGCAAAAGTAATTCTTTGATATCTATCTTCCATATTCAAGCTCCATGAGGGCAGGGCTTGTATCTGTCGGTTCACTCTTATATCCCCAGCATTCACCTGGCACATAGTCAGTACCTGAAAAGCATATGAAAAGTCAATTAGGGGCTAAATGAAGAAGCTTACAGAATACCCTCGAAGAAGACTCCGGGTTATTGGGAACTAGAGCTTTTAAGACAGAAGTGGAGAGAAAATCTTTCTGTTTTGCAATTGATAGATGTTTTTCTTACCTGGTATCACCCATCACCACCCCCCTCCCCACCCCCCGCTTGAGGGGTGCACTGAGGTAGATGAGAGGCCTATGACACAGTGGAAGGGCCTCTGGAAGTTTTGTCCCTGCTCTGCCACAAGCTAAGCATGTGACTGGAGGCAAGTCTGCCCTCTCTGAGTTACAGTTACCTACCCAGGCAGGTGGCATCATGGTAGGAGCATGACCTTCATCATCAGATAGTCTCAGGGTTGATTTGGCAGTTGCGCAGTGTCGCTAGGAATGCCCTATACCCCTTTGACCTGCCATCCTTAGGGTGGTGGCATTTAACCCCGTGGTCACAACGTGGCTGCCACGGCTCCAGTATTTACTTCCTCACACAACCACATATAAAGGCAAAAAGCCAGGGAATGGCTGGCAGAGGAACAGCCAGGGACACGGGGGCAGTGGAGAAATAAGGGGACCGGAAAGCTGTTCTCAAAGACCTCTCATTGGAACAAGAAGAGAAACTCTTTCTCACAAGCATTTCTAGCCAACTCCCCTTCAGTCTTACTCACTTGAACTGGATCACATGGTTACTCTTAGCTGCAAGGGAGACAGGAAAGGGAACACACCATGGTGAGAGGGGGATGGCTGTTGGGCGGCAGCCAGCCTGTCTGACACACATACCCTTCAGCTGGCCCTTGGCAGATACCACTTTATACTATGAACTCTCATGTTCTCAGCACTTGTTTTCTCACCTGGAACCAGAGCCCTGGGAGGCAGGGACCAGGCTGAACCCAAGTAAAACATGTCAGGAAATTCCTGTTGATTGAATTGATTGGTGACTTTACCCCTTGTTACTCAATTCTTCTCTCCTGGCCAAGATGGTCCCCACACAAATCTAGTTTTATATAAATGGCTGCATGGGGCACACATTTTACTCTAACCAGTGTTTTCATTTTATAATCCTGTCCGCGTCCATTGCTCCGTTAGGTTCTGTGGAGCCCCTGAATGCTGATATGTGGCTCATTAATTCACTGGTATCTCACTATTGACTGCTTGATTAAAACTGTGTTCTCTGAAACCAGGGTGGTCTTTTTCCCCCTCTACTGGGGAGGACTGTGGCTCCAGGGCCAGAGCCCCATTGCTGATCAGGTCTCCCTGATTGGAAACCATTGTCAGTGGTCACACGAGCGAAGCCCTGAGCGCTGACCCTAACCCAGGCAGCCCGTGTGTGATCAGAAACACATTTTATAACCTCATTAAGCAACTCCCAAATCAGGAAATGTAGATTTTCAACCCATTGCTGCTCCTGTGATGTCATTAGGTAAATGAGCAGATTCTCTGCTCCAATCTGGACAGTGCCTCCTCTCCCTGCCCCATCTTCCTCTCTGTGGTTGTGAGCCCTGCTTCCTCCTCCCCAGGGGGAATGGGTCCTCCCATGGCATCTGGCCTCCCTGCTGCCCCATGGCCCCGAGTCACTTCCTGTCCTCAAGAGGACAGACACAGGACACCCAGCACCCTGCACTTTCTCCCCCTGCCCCACTCACCAAATACAATAATGTCGATAACAGTCATAATAACAACTGAACTGATTGAGTGCTTCCTGTGCCAGGCCCTCTTCTTTATGTACCATGACCCAGTGAGGATAGTCACTGTTAATTACCAGGCCCATCTCCATGGAAAGCTGAGGAAACTGAAGCACCGAGCAGTTAAGGAAAGTGCCCAGTCAGACAGCTCTAGTCTGGCTCCAAAAGCACAGTCCCAGTGCTGGGGAAAGGGTGCTGATAAAAGGAAGCAGAGGAGGGGCATTTCATCCCCATGGAGATAGAGCGAAAAATCGTGTGTTCCAGCAGGTTGGAGTCTGTGAGTTTGTGAACCTCCAGAAATGGGGGTTAAAACTGTGTCTGTTGGTGCGTTTGTCACAGTGTGAGAAGCATCTGTGATTCAGAGAGGGAGATAGCTGCTGGGCCAGATGATCCTCCAGGGTCCCTTCCAGCTCCCAAGCCTGCGGTTCTGTGACCATATAAGGCCACTGTGCCTGGGGAGTCTCACTGCAGCTGAGTGCAGTCCTGCACTGAGAGGGGGGAGCAAGAGCAAAGGCATCCCCAGCCTAGGCCCCCTGCAGGGTCCCCAAGGCAGCAGAGAGAGGAGCTGGGCTCCGGGAGGCCAGGGGTCCCTCCTCGATCACCTCTTCCCAGAAAGCTCAGACCTGCTTGGGCAGGCTCGGCTGCCACCCTTCCTCTCTCTCCCCATTTCCACTTGGGATCTCCTCCCTCAATTGCGTTGCCAGGTTTCCAGAGTCCAGCTGGTGGCTCCCGTCCAGAATCAAACACTCAGGGCTGCACAATCAGCCCTTGCTTGCTCCCCAGGTTCCTTCTGGTTTGGTAGCTTGGAAAACGCCGCACCCCTCAGAGTCCCTGAGTTTGGGGTGGGCACCAATGCAGCATCTAGCTTGACCTCCCTTTGCTACTCTGGCTCTGCAGACATAGGAAATCTGGTGGGTTCTACCCCCCACCCACACACACACATCTGCCTCCTTTAGTGAGGTCCTTGGAGAAGGGTGGGTCTTGTGCATCAGTGTAATCCTGGCTCATGTAGTTATGTCCCACTTTCCCTGAGTACTATTCAGAGCCAGGCCCTGTGCCAATTGATATGGAGAACAGGAACTGAGATGGATGAGATGTGGTACCTGACCTCCAAGGACCAACAGGTTGGTGGTAAAGACAGAAAGTTAACAAATAAGTGCACTAGAAGATGGTCTCCCAAGGTGTGAAACATGTTTTAGCCATGACTATGTTGGTTGTAAGTGACAGAAACCCAAATCAAATTAGCTTATCCAAAAATAAGATGGAGGGACTTCCTAGGTGGTGCAGTGGTTGGGAGTCCGCCTGCCAGTGCAGGGGACATGGGTTCGATCCCTGCTCCAGGAAGATCCCACATGCCTCGGAGCAACTAAACCCATGTGCCACAACTATTGTGCCTGTGCTCTAGAGCCCATGAGCCACAACTACTGAGCCCATGTGCCGCAGCTACTGAAGCCCGCATGCCTAGAGCCCATGCTCCACAATAAGAGAACCCACCAAAATGGGAAGCCCATGCACTGCAATGAGGAGTAGCCCCCGCTATCCGCAACTAGAGAAAGCCCATGTGCAGCAATGAAGACCCAATGCAGCCAGTAAATAAATAAGTAAATAAGTAAATAAATAAATAAATTTATTTAAAAAAAAAATAAGAGGGAGGTCTTTGACTCTTATCACTCAAGTGTAGGGATGGGGTTAGCTTCAGGAACAGCTGGATTCAGTGGCTCAGATGATGTCTCTGGGACTTGATTCTGCACTCTGTTATTCAACTGTGTACATAAAGCTCGATTTGTCTGGGGCTGCTGGAGTGTGAGACACCAGAGGTGCCACTGACCTTTACTAAGGTGTCCCATGCAACCTCACTCCCGCTTTCCAAATCCTGGCCTGGTCTCCTCCAGGGCTCATACCTGGGTTGTCACAAGAAACCAGACTCCCCTGGGCTGCCTCTCCAACCCCTAACCAGACACCTCCTTTCCTTGCCCCATACTCCTTGGGCTGATATTATAGGAGATGTTTTGATGCTGGCAGAAGAAGCAGTCCCGCCTGTCAGCATCCACCTGGTGGGCACAAGCACCACCTTGAATGCCACTGTCACCCTTAATAGCTTCATAACCTCAGGTTACTAGGTTAACCTCTTTGAGCCTCAGTTTCTTTATCTGTCAAGAGGAAATAATTTTTATCTTCTAGGATTGTTTTGAAGATTAGATGAGATAGTACATGAAAAGCACTTAGCTCAGAGACTAAACCCTCAAACATTAGTGGCTGTTAGGATTCTGCTTCTTTTATACCACCAGTGAAGGAAATTCTGTTTGGGGGATTTTGACTTTAGAATGAAGATATTATTACTAACAGCTACCATTTATCATGTGCTTACTATGTAATGGGCACTTTACATTTGTTCCTCTCAACAGCTCCTTGCGGTTGAGGAAATGAAGGCCTGAGGGGTGAAATCCTTTACCAGGAACATGTAGTTCATCAGTGATGGAGCTGGCAGCTCCCCTGTCTTTCTGCCTCCTAAACTCTGACCACTGCTCTACCCTCTGGAATGAGATGGGAAATGGAAAGTAAAGGGGCCTTAAGTGATACTTTTAAGGATGTATGACTCAAATCCGTGTGGGAACCGAAATGCCCATCAGCAAATGAATGGATACAGAAGATGTGGCATATATATACAATGGAATATTACTCAGCTATAAAAAGGGATGAGATGGAGCTATATGTAATGAGGTGGATAGAACTACAATCTGTCATACATAGTGAAGTAAGTCAGAAAGAGAAGGACAAATATTGTATGCTAACTCACATATACGGAATCTAAAAATGGTACTGACGAACTCAGTGACAAGAACAAGGATGCAGATACAGAGAATGGACTGGAGAACTCGAGGTATGGGAGGGGGCGGGGGGTGAAGGGGAAACTGAGACGAAGCGAGAGAGTAGCACAGACATATATATACTACCAACTGTAAAAGAGTCAGTGGGAAGTTGTTGTATAACAAAGGGAGCCCAACTCGATGGAAGATGCCTTAGAGGACTGGGGCAGGGAGGGTGGGGGGGACTCGAGGAGGGGGAGTCAAGGAAGGGAGGGAATACGGGGATATGTGTATAAAAACAGATGATTGAACCTGGTGTACCCCCCAAAAAAATAAAAAATAAAAAATAAATAAATAAAATTAAAAAAAAAAAATCCGTGTGGGGGTTGAGGTGGAGAAGAATGTGGTATGAAAGAAATACTGAAGGACTTACACTAAAAATAATTCAGTATTTTTCTCTGAATGGTAGGATTATGAATATCACTTATTTTTGGTGGTGTTCTGTATGGTACAACTTTCCTAGGGTTGAGTACTTACTACTTCGTAGTCAGGGGGGAAAGGAAGGTATAAAATTCTACCCTGAAGCAGGCAGCCCAATTTTAAGCTAATATAAGCCAGTTTGAACAAGTTATGCAACCAGTAATCATGATTTGAGCAATTTTTGCCCGAATTGCATCATTTTTGTAAACCCCAAATGAAGCTTCTTTATCTTGGGCCACCCCAGGAACCCGTAAGACCTTCCAGGCAGCATTCTGCCTAATCCAGCCCAAGGCTTGAGGTGTGGCAGAAAGGACTGTGTACTGTGTACTGAGACCCGAGTTCTGCTCCTGCATCTGGCTCTCGCGGTGCTTGCTGTTAGGCCAGTTAGTCTCGCTCAATCTCCTCTTCTACAGATGGGTATGATAAAAGCCTCCCCTCCCTAACTTGTTAAGTCATGTAAAGATTAATACTAATAGGTGTGGAAAATGATAGTCCCATGCCCTAGTGGAAGGAAATCCTGCAGGCAGCTGAGGGGCTAGAGAGTATTCCCAGGAGAGTGGCAAGGCCTGCTGGTCCAAAACGAAGCATGAGAAACTCATTGCACTGGCTTCTTTGGAGAGTGTGTCATGGGGACCGGCAAATCCGGGCTGCACCTCTCAGGTCACCCAGAGGTCCCACCCTCTGAGGGGAGTTTGGTCATGGAGCCGTTTTAGTGATGAGTTTACAATATGTGTCTTAACTTACCATGCTTTACTTTCAAGTAATATTATGCTACTTCTTGTATAAGAATTTTTCAACAGTATATTTCCATTTTACCCCTCCCGTCCTTTGTGCTATTGTATAAATTTTACTTCTATGTGATACATTTTCAGCCTTTTTCCTCTCTTTGCTTCAGTTTGGATGGTTTCTGTTGCTATGTCTTCAAGTTCACTAATCTTCTGTGTATCTAAATCTGCTGTTAATCCCCTACAGTGAAATTTTTATCCCAGATACTGTATTTTCATCTCTAGATACTCCATTTTGTTATTTTTTGTATTTCCCATTTCTTCATTATACTCATGCTTCCCTTTAATTTCTTGAAAATATTTTAAATAGATGTTTTTGAGGCCTTACTTGTTAGTTCCATCATCTCTGTCATCTTCTGCGTCTGTTTCTGTTGGCTGATTTTTCTCCTGGTTATAGATCACACTTTCCTCCTTTGCATATCCAAAAATTTTTAATTGGATGCTGGATGTTATGAATATTATATTAGTAAGTGCTTGGATTTTGTTGTCCTCTTTTAAAGAGTGTTAGATTTTATTCTGTCAGGCAGTTAAGTTACTTGTGGGTCAATTTGGTTTTTTGAGGCCCATTTTTCAGTTTCGTCAGGGCAGGTCTAATGTCACGTTTACTCTAGGGCTAGTTTAGCCCTACTACCATGGCGTGAGCCTTCTAAGGTTTCTGCCAAATGCCCTAGGTGTTCAACGCTCCACTCTGGCTAGTCGGAACTTGAACCCAGCCTTGGATGAGCTTTGGGAGGTGTTCACCTTATAAGCTCCCTGACACTTGTTTCTTGAGCTTATAGAATCTCACTGTATTTAGCCAAAGACTCAAGGAGACCCCTATTCAGATATCTGGAGCCCTCTTTCTCTGCACTTTTCTCTCTGGTATCCTGCCCTTCAAATCCCAGCCCCCTCAGCTTTCCTGAACTTTTATCTTTATCCCATCAGCTCAGTAAGACCTCTCTGCTCTGCTCTGGTCCTCCCTCCCTGCACTGAGGTCTGGTAGATGCCTCCAGGCAGAAAGCCAACGCAATCATAGGACTCACCACACTTGCTTCCTTTCTGTTCCGGATCACAGCCTTGTGCTGCCTATTCTCCAGTGTCTGAAGCCACTTGTTTAATGTATTTTGTCCGGTTTTCTAGTTGTTTACAGTGGAAACTAACAATTCCCTTTAAGATCCCTCTGGGGTAGTGCACCAATGATCCAGACTGGGTGTACACTCAAGAAACTTGTACAGAAATGGATTTAGGGCTAATAAAAGTCAGTGAAAAGGCAATAAGGTCATTTTGATCTGCTTTTCAATAGAAACTCAGGTAAAGACTCACAATCCAGCACCAAGTCACATTTTATAACAGGAATCCTTAGTGTCCATGAACTGACGAATGGATAAGTAAAACATGGTATGTCCATACATGGAATCTAGTTTGGCAATAAAAAGAAAAGGAGTACTGATGCATGCTACAACGTGGACGAACATCCCAAGTAATAGAAACTAGCCACAAAAGACAACACTTTATATGAGTCCATTTATGTGAAATGTCCGGAAGAGGCAAATTTATAAAAACAGAAGGAAGATCAGATGAGTAGTTGCTTACTGCTGGGGTGGGGGATGGGGAGTGACTGCTAATGGGCACAGGATTTCTTTTGGGGAGGACAAAAATGTTCTAAAATTAGACTGTAGTGATGATTACCCAGCCCTGTGAATATACTAAGAAACATTGAATCACACACTTTCCATGGGTGGATTGTATGGTCTGTGAATTATATCTCAGTGAAACTGTTTATAGAAAGAAAGACTTGTTAGCAGTTTTCTCCTGTACTGAAGGATGTGAGGGGCTGGAGAGGGGCTGTGGAGGTGGAAAGGAGGTCTGAGCTATTACAGAGGTGGATGTACATGTTACAAGTAGTGTTCAGTCTTGGAGAGAAAAACATGACCACAGGAGAGTTTGCACGGAGGGGATGACTAATTTTGGATATTAGTCTTGAAAACCATTTGTCTTTTCTTAAGTACCTCAACCGTGAGAGGATTCTTGCAAAGTCTTAGTTTTACCCGCTTTCTAGTTTTCTCTTCTCCCTGGACCCTTGTCAGCAGCAGGCATTCACTGAGCGGCCACCATCTGCAGGGAGCAGGGACCTCAGGGCATGTCCAGCCTCAGCGTTGACCCCAGAGGAACCTGAGAACAGGAGGGCAGGGAGTGTCGCATGGCCTCTGAGAACTGTGATGTCACCTTCATGTCCTCCATGCCATGTTCAGAGCCATCAGAATAAGGGCGACAAAGTTGTCATATCCCAGTCGAGGATGGAGAGTAGGCACACACCTTCTGTTGACTTTTCTGTTGAAGATGAAGGTGGTTTGTTTTGAGTGCTCTTACCTCCATTAAAAGCAGTGTAAGTTTTCTGTGAAAGAAAAATATATTCTTCATTTGCAGGCTTCTCGCAGGGGTCTTCAACAGTATACTCCTGAGTGGATATTTAAGTTAAAATCCTGCGCTTTGCTTAAAAATACTAATGGCAAATGTTTGCTGAGTGCTTAGTGTGTGTTCTAAGTGCTTTCAAGTATTATCAACCCCTTGACTGATCTTTCTTCCACTGTACATAGGGAATGTAAAAAGAGTGCATTTCTTTTTACCACTGTTCTTTCAGATTAATTATCAGTAATTCAGGTAGATTTTTCCTTCAGATTTTGTGAGTTTATCACAGCAGCTCAGTAATCCGGCATCCAAGTTGGACCTGGCCCTCAACCAGCTAAGTCAGGAGGTCGGCCGGGCGGGGAAGCCTCACACACCTGGTGCACTCAGTGCCAAGTGAGGACCGCGCACTCATCAGATGTGCTGTGTGTGGTTTTTCTCTAGGATCATCCATGAAGATGGCTTCTCTGGAGAAGACGTGAAACAGTACAAGCCTGTTGTCTACAGTAACACCATCCAGTCCCTGGCAGCCATTGTCCGGGCCATGGACACTTTGGGCATCGAATATGGTGACAAGGAGAGAAAGGTAAGCCACTGCACCCGTGGGCATGGGGAGGAGAGGGCCTCTCTCTGGTACCCGCCGCATCCTCTTTATAAGACCAGGCTGCTATACGGGGACAGGACGAGACTGTGCTGTGTCACCCGCCTGTGTACCAGTCGACCTGGCCAACACAGTCAAACAGGGGCTCCAGTGATGGGCAAACCGCCACAGCACAGTCGCAAATGGAGACAACTGCCACAGAATTCCAGGGTTTATTTTGCAAAAGAGAAAGTGTTGGTGACTGCCCTAAACTGAGTCTCTCACAACATTGTCCAAGTACATGCCCTTGGTCAGTTGACTTAAACAGAAAAAATATATCTTAGACAAAACAAGCTCCACCTGGCCACCATCTCCCCTCCTTAGGAGAGCTTTCTTACCTTGTTGGGGGTGGGGGCAGCCATTTGAATTCACTCTCTTCCTCCTTTGCGCCAAGGGATGTGTTTTCTGCACCTCCGAGGTGAGTCTGAGGACCAAAGGGGCAGACTTCCTGTAGGAAATTGATGTCTAGAACAGGCATCTAATAAGTGGTGAGTGGAATAAGTTGTAAAAGCCTCTTATTTGCAATCATTTGCATTAACTGTAAGACTGAACCTTACACAGCCGTACTAACAAAGCTAAATAAAAGAGGGGAGGGAGGAAGGGAGGGAGGGAAAACAGCCTCAGACAAGTGACTCTTGTCTCCTGGTGGAACTCTGAATCCCAGTGATCCTCTCCCTGTGACCTGGAGAGTGAGAAGGGGAGCAGGTCGAGGCCTCCAAGCGCCTGGGCCTCTCATGGGAGCCTCTGGATGGAGAGCATTAATCTCCGATTACTGTGTGGTTTGGTAGTGCATTATGTATATATCCTATCTTTGCTAAAAATCACCTCCCTCCAGAGGAAAACAATCTTCACCTTCTCAGGGTCTGATAAATCATCTGTGACAGATAGCTTTAGACGTAAAATTCAATATTTTATGCACAAAATCCTAATTCCATGCAACAGAGCATCCCAGCTTAGGCATTGGCTCCTCCCAGAACAGGGGAATTGGGTGACTGACAGTATGTCCGAGGCCAGCCTGGGGTGGATGGGGAAGCTGGGTGCTGCCCTCTGCAAGGCTGAGTCTAGAAGCCAGTTCTGCAGACAAAGTATTTCTCCCCAGGGGCCGACTTTGGTTTTGGTCATAGAGCCAGGGCCTGTGGAATGAGGACCACTAAGAGTTCTTCAGTCTTGTTTCCACTAAGTATCCATGGAGGGTACAATGTGCCAGACCTTGCGGGAGATACAGGAACCCACACAGTAGGAGTGGAGCTGGAGAAACCAGTCAGCAAAGAGCAACTCAGATCATCAGAAGCAGCCAAGGCAGGTTACAAGTAGCCAGACAAGTTACAGGGCTTCATTCGTTTTAACAGTGGTAATACAAATAGCTCTCTTGCATTGAACACCTACTAGGCACTGTGCTGACAGGCCTGTGCTAAGCACCTTACAAGTATTAACTCACTTTAATCAACTCAGGCATTAGAGCCCAGAGCAGGAAATGCCTGGTCTGCTCTTCAGATACAGGACAGGCCACAGGCCTTTAGTCTCTCTATCTCCCTTTAGGCCAAAGAGAGAACATGGCACCTGAATCTCAGTTAATCAGACAACAGGCACAGTGCAAAAGGCTCATGTGTCCACAGCACACACCTTACACAAACACAACACGCACACTTGCACACACACACACCACAGCCTGTGAGATCGTCCAGGAATGTGTGTGTTCACCGCCACACCCACCTCCCAACCAACTCTTCCTTCCCCAAAACCTCCTCCCCTGATTATAACCCAGAATAGTCGGTGAGACTTTGGCATGCTTTTCTCCTTCAGTTTTAGAAAATGTTCGTTGTTCCTGGGGGATTTTTTTTTCCATTTTATTATCCTGAATAGAGGGATGATTGCTTGGGAATTGCTAGGAACATGATACATTAAGGACTGTACTGCGGGGCCCCTCAGCCCCTGTGGCCATTTCTCTTCTGTGGGATTCTTGGTCGAGACAGCCCTCAGTTAGGAAGTTGGGAAAGGCTCCACTGGGAAGAGAGGCTGAGAGCAGAGTGGGGACTCCCTGGAGAGTCCACTGGGCACGGAGGAGCTGGACCCTGGTCCTCTTCTGGCAGGTGGCACCATGGCAGGCGCCTGACCTCTGGCGTGCTGTCTCTAGGGCAGCACGGGTTTGTCAGGCACAGTCCTTCTGGCTGGCAAAGGCCTCCAGGCCCCGGGGCACCTCCTCCTGTGTTATTTCACTTTAGGCCAAAGTGAGCTGGACAGCTGGAGAAGTGTTTCCTGGGAGTGGGCTGCTGTGGATTTGCTGTCTGGGCAGCAGTGTGCAGGCACCACCATCCCCTCCCCGCAGCCGTCTGCCTGTATGTCAGTTGTGGGAGGTGGGGGTGAGGTGGAAGGGGTGAGCTGCTTCAGACTGGGTGGCCAGGAAAGGTTCCCTTGAACCTGGAAAGGATATTTGCGAAGAAACTTGACGTGAGAGGGAGCCAGCCACGGAAGGAGGAGGGAGACCACCAGGGCCCTGAGTGAGGAGTGAGCCTGCCAAGTTGGGAACAAGAAGCTCTGTTCAGCCTGAACTGCACCTGGGGGCAGGGGTAGGCCCTGGGGTATTGGACACCATCAGTCAATCTACCTGCAGATGCAGCCAGCCAGTTGTTGGTGCCCAGGTGCCCTGACCCCAAGGCTGGGTCTCCAAACTCTTTCCTCTCTCAGGTCCCCAAGGGCTGCGCACTTGGGGATCTGCTGTTTGGATGCTGGGAGAACTGCCCTGTGCAGAGCTGACCCAAATTGGTGTTTTGGTTTCTAAAGAAAAGACCTCCTTCTCTCTCTTGGCTTCCCCACATCTGCCATCATCCTCCCACCCATGATGGGGTATCTGGAGGAAGACAGCTCCCCACCCAGCACCTGCTTGGGCCAACCAGCTTTATACTCTCCATACAGAGAAGCATCTAGATGCTTCCTTGCCGTACCTCATTAGAACAGTGTCCTTGACTTCTCCTGGCAGCTGGCTTACCCCCTGCCCTGACCCCCCAGTGGAGGGAGGACTGACTAGTATTTCCCTCAGTCCCTCTGGGGTGTGGACTCACCTGAGGCCACATGACAGTGTGTGAGCCCAAGCCTGAAAGAGCCGCCTCATTGGGCAAACAGCAGGGACCCCCTTACATGCCCCATGCACCAGCCTCACCAGACCACAGACTGCTCCCCAAAGACACTACCCAATTCCACACCTCCAGGCCTCGGCTCAGACCACACCCTCTGCCTCTTGTGCCTTTTCCCCCTCTTCCCCCTGGAGCTCTTCTTGCTCAGCGAGGACCAGCTGAGTTCCCATCTTTGGATGAAGGCTTCCTTTCCTTCCCCTAACAGCAAAGCTCAACTCAGTGCTTATTCTATTGGGCATGTATCTCGTGCACTGTGTCACTGTTTCCTTAGATCAGTGACCCTTGCACTTTAGGGTAATCAAAACCCATTTGAGCAGCTAATGAAAACCATGAGCCTTCTCTCCAGAACCGTGTGCACACTCACATATCCAGGAAATTTTGCGGAGAGTTTCAGGGGGCTCTGGAACTCATAATGCCCACCAATGGAGTCTAGAATAAGAACTCCTTCATCATCTAAGGTCTTTCTGCCCAAGGCCTGTGTCATTTATCTTTGGGTCACCTCCTCACCCCAACAAGCAGCACAGTGCTCAGCACATAGTAGGCCCCCCAAAAAATCCCTTGAGTGGAATGACATGTCTAACTTTCTTAGTTCTCAGAGAAAAAGGGAAAACTACATGTGATGTTACCACTAATGAACAGATGTTGACTGAGTACCTACTGTATGTGTACCTTGTGCTAAGCTCTGGAGAAAGATTCAGAGGAATGTGGGATGGGGCCTTGAAGGGGCTGTTTCATCTTCTTGGGAAGACAGCACTCATAGGCTGAATGAGCTCAGCTGTTCCATGAAGTGGTCAGGGAAAGCTTCTTAGAGGAAGTGAGGCTGGAACTGTCCTTAAAGCAGAGATATGGCTTCACAGGTACAGGTGTGGTGAGAAAAGGGACTTGAAGCAGAGAAGAGCGTGAATAAAGGCCGTGGGCTGGTGTTGACCAAAGGAGATTTGATTGACAGAGGAGGCCAGTGGCCAGAACAGAGGATTAGGATACAGGAAGGTGTGGAAAAGTTAGAAGATGCAGTTAGGTCCAGATTGGGTAGGCCTTGGAAAGTATGCCAAGGGGTTTGGGTTTTATCCTGTTGGCAATAGGTAGCCATTGATAAATTCTGAGCTGGGGAAGGATGGGATGAAAGTGAGTTTTAGGAGATTGTCGTGATGGCATGTGCAGGGTGGGCTAGTGGTGGGAAACACTGAAGGTTGGGAGGCAGGTTGGGAGCTACACTAAGGATCTTGATGGGAGTTGGAAAGGAAGGGCAGCAAAGTGATGTGTGGTGACAAAAGAAAGGGGCCTGGTAGTTACTTGGCTACTGGGGCAAAAATATAAGGATCAAGAAATTGGGACTCTAGTGTTACCAGTTTGGATGACTGGGAACAAGGTAACACCTCTGGCAGAAGTCAGGAGGCAGGCTGGGCTGGGCCAAATATGGTCTCAACCTAATGGGCTCCAGGTGGAATCAGCAAGTAGATGGACTCAGAGAACTGTAGCTCCAAGAATTAAAGGTGACCATAATATAGTCGCTTTCAATTTTTATATTCCAGGGCTTGTATTAAACCATTTATGTTAATTAAATTATTTAATCCTAACAACTACTTGTGCAGTGGGTGCTATTGTTGTCCGCATTTCACAAGTGGAAAAAAAAAAAAAACGAGGCACAGAGAGGCAAAGTGACTTACCTCAGGTTGTTCAGCACAAAATATATATGTATGTAATACAGATTTGTAACCCTAAGGAAGCTATAATCCATGAGGCTCAGATCCAGAGCAGAGTTCCACTTAAATAGGCACAGTACAACCAGGCAAAACAGATCTTCAAAATCCCATTCTTTCTTCTGAGTCTCTCCAAAAATATGAAAAGGGACTCAAAGGACAACTCCTACTGCTTTTCTCACAAATCATTTTTTATCTTCCTCATGTCTGTCCCAACTCCACTCTCTTCAACTGCTTTCTCCCTAAGTTCTCCAGACACCATCTCTACCCACAGCGAGCCAGGCTGTTTCCCTCCTGTCCTCTTTCTCCTTGCTTTTTCGCCTGGTCCCTCCTGCTTTCTTCCTCCCTCTCCTGATCTCTGCCTAGAAGGGATTCCCTCTCCTCCTCTCCCTCTTTCCCTTTCTCCAGCTGCCCCCTGTTTCTTTCTTCTTCTCCCCATCTCTCTACCCTTTCTCCACCTCCTTCCTCCCTCTCTCTCTCCCCCTCTCCATCTCCCTCCTTCATTCCCTCCCTACTCACCCCCAGTTCGTTATCATGTAAATTGTCTCAACCTTTAGAGCGGAGTCCCCTCCCCTCCTCCTTCTTCATTCTCAGCCCAGGGCCTGCATCTGTATCACAAAAGCTGAGAAACCTGTCTGGCAGAACTGGCCTAAACTCTGACACTGGAAGAAAGTCTGGGGGAAACTGGACAATTACAGGATTAGTAGGTTCACTTGGACCAACGTGGGGGGATGGAGAAAGTCTATGAACAATCCATTGTTATAAATTTTATCACACCCATCTGTATATAAAAGTATACATAAACTTTACATGCATAGACATGTATACTTGCATATGTAAAGTACACTATAATGGGACAATAGTGAAGAGATAATGCTTTGAACTTGTATGAGGCTTTATTCTGTTGAAGATACTCTCATTTTCATTTTTTCATTGTTTGTGCCTATGCCTACTCCTTCTCCCACTGAATTATAAACTCCCTGAGAACAGAATGTAGATCTTATCCATCTAGTATAATGCCTGACACAAGAAGTATTGGATACTGCATTCAAATCCCAGCTCAGTCACCAGCTATATGGCCCTGGGTAAATTATTTAACTTCCTTAACCCTCAGTATTTCTTTCTGTAAAATAGGCAAAATTCTCATACTGTCCCCTTTCATCTGCTGTAAGATTAAGTGAGGTAATGCATGTGAAGTGCTTAGTACAGTGCCTGACAAGTACAGTACTTAATGGGCAGCCCAGGGTCAGTGACCTAAGTGAGACTAAAGATCAGTGCTGGTTGCTGGCATTGCTGCCCAGCCTCTAATGTTCCGCCAAGGGTCTTCATGAGAACCACCTACCCCCCCGTGCCCCCTCAAGATAATGGCACTCTTTGGGGAGGCAGAATCAGATTTCATACTTAGATTCCAGAATGTCATTGGATCTCCTTTGGTAAAAGAAATCTTGACATTTAAGTCACATAGCAGAGCGCTGAACACTATCTTCTTCTTCTTCTTCTTCTTTTTTTTACTACCTTCTTTTTAAATCAGTGAAATATTGTGATACCACGTCCACGGCGCAGTGCTGTTCACCCTGTGGTTTACATGAATTCTGAAACAGACAAAAACAAGCATGCCCTCAGGTCTGTGTCTGCCTGAGTTCCTGGGGTCTGGAGAAACCTCAGCAGTGGTTGTCAGATCTGATGGGGGCTGGGGAGGTGACAGATGAAGGCCTAAACCTGAGGCCAGGAGGAGGCTTCCTCTGGGCAACTGCATGTACACTGCCACTCCTCAGCTGTATCGGACCAGGCCTGGCCTGGCTCTGACCCTCTGCCCACCCAGATTAATAGAGCTTGAAACTCCTCCATTCAAGACCATCCAAGTCTGCTTTTCCATTTTGCAGATGATGGCAAAATAGGCCCCACCTGGCTCCAACAGGAAAGAGACTTACTCAAGGGATGACGTGGCAGGCCCAGGACTAGAACTTTAGGTTTTCTGAATCACTGTTCACTTCCCTTTCCATCTCAGCAGCCTGCCCCAAAGCACTCAGCCAACTTGGGGCCTTCTTTCATTTGGTCAGTCAGTCGGTCATCCCGCAAGTACTTAATGAGCAGTCACATCCCTGGCAGACAGTGCACAGGCAGGCAGGGTTAGATGCAAAAATGAAAAGTTGAGGGATCCCATCCTTTGATTTCCAAGGCCTCCCCAGCTCCACAGGGTTCAGTGCAGCCAGGTCAGCTCGCTCCCTCTTGTCTAAGACTGGATCAGGCCCCAGCCTCCGGGTTTGGGGCCATAAGGAGTTCCAAACCTGGCTACTATTACCTTGGCCCAGGTTGGTGGCACAAGTGGCTCTTCCTGCCCCTCCTCCAAAAGGAAGACCAACTCAAAGGAACGGCAAGTTTCAAGATGGGAAAGGAAGAGGAGGGACTAAAATCTCAGGTTTTTGAGATGTCCCTCCAACGCCTCTCTTCCTTAGAGCCTTCTTGGGTTTCCCCACCTGCAAATGGTTGCCGCCACTGTCATTCTGGAGCTCCAGCCCCAGCTGTCCCCAGCACTCTGCCTCAGGATGCTTCCCTCTGCAGCCAGACAGTGAGTCTAGGGGGCCAGGACGGTCTTGTCCACATGTGCGTTCACCTATCCATTTGTCCACAGAGGTGTTCCTGCAGTGGGGGGCAAGACCCAGTCCCTGTCCCCAGAGCGCAGGCAAGGAGGGCAGATGCTTCAGTAGACAGTGTTTTTTATTATTGTGAAAGTGCAGTAATAATGACGTACCTCACTGGGTTGTCTTGAGGATTAAATGACTAATAGATGCAAGCTCTTAGAGCAGGACCCAGCACACAGTAGGTACTCGGGAAAGCTGAGCCATGGTTAGCATCGTGTGCCTTGAAGCAGAGTAACAAGTACTCTAGTTTTCAAAGGTTGGTTAGGCATTACAGATGAATGCTAGGAGGGAGGCAGGCCCCCTGGCTGAGGGCAGCCTGAGCTGAGTACATGTGTGCGCCGGGGTCTGAGGGCTCATAGGAGGAGCCTGCCTTTGCTTGGATTCCATCCTGCTGTCAACTGCCCACCCTAGGGAATCGGGAAAGCTGGAGCAGGCTTGGACTTCTTGCATGACTGGCATTTAATGAAGAGGTGCTGATGAGGGGAAGATGATGGTTCTGCTCCACTGAGTTTTGGAGTTTACTGAGGGCTAAACAGAAAACCGCTTTTGTGAATGTTGATAAAATGCTGAGCCGTTCCCTGCATTAGTAAGTCATGTGTTGAGAACTCACGAGGGTGTTTCCTTGTTGATGGAGGGTCACACTGGGCCTCAAGGTCCTCTCCGTGGACTTCAGGGGTTGTGGTCCAGGCCCAGAGATGAAGGACATTCCAGTAGGAGGCTGGGTCTAATATGCTACCACAGGACATTCTGAGGAGGTTACCTGTAGGACCAAATCGTTGGAAAAACAGTTCACCCAAGAGAAAGCACATCCTTCCTGCCTCGAGGCCTTTAATCTACAGGCACCAGGCAAAGCACGGAGACACTCCCTGGCCTTGTTCCTCGAGAAGCAGGTGGTGGGCTGCCATTACAGTTATGGAAGGATTATGGAGGTATTCCCTGTGTTGGGTTTGGGGTAGTCACTGCCTTAGCTGTAACTGGTAAGCACTTTCCCTTGAGCAAGTCGCAGAGCTTCTCTACGTTTCCCAATGTAAGTTAGGATGTATTTGGCTGCAAGTAAAAACCAACAGTGTCCTCGATAATAGGGACAGCTGTTGTTTCCCCAACAGAGTCGGCAGCCCTGGCGCTGCTCTGCAGCTGTGCAGCATTAGGGGCTGAGTCAGCACCTCAGTGGCTCTCTGGGGGCTCATGGCTCCAGGATGGCAGGTAACACCCTCTCACAAGGACTCCAGAGGCTGGAGGAGGAGGTGGGGCAGCCCGACTTCTTAACTCCACATTGGCCTAGCAGCAAGGGAACTGAGGAAAGCAAAAATGTGGCTTTTGGGCCCACTTTAGTGGGGACACAGAGGCAAGAGAGAAGGGACTGGGAGACAGCACCCATCACCACCTGCCACCCTGCCTGTGGACTGTCATGGGAATTAGTAAGAATGTGAAAGCAGGTGTGCTAAGTCATTGGGAAGTCCAGTCCTGAGGCCAGGAATGGCGGGGCTGCTCTGGCGGGTGGGTGCTCCTCCGGGCTGGGGCAGAGGTGGATCCTAGTTTCTTCTCCAGTTTTTGCCTTTGTTTTCCCACTGTCTTAGTCTTTTCTGGCCAATATAACAAAAATACCATAGACTGGGTGGCTTAAACAAGAGAAACTTATTTCTCACAGTTCTGGAGGCTGGGAAGTCCAAGATCGAGGAGCCAGCAGATTAGCTGTCTGGTGAGGGCCACGTCCTAGTTCATTGTCAGCCATCTCCTCACCGTGTCCTCGCAGGATGGAAGGAATAGGGTTGAGCTCTGGCGTCTAGTATAAAGGCACTAATCCCCTAATCCCCTCCCAGAGGCCACTCCTCCTAATATCATGACATTGGGGGTTAGATTTCTACATAAGAATTTTGAGAGGATGCAAAATTCAGTCTATAGCACCCACGTAGGCTCAGAAGCTAGAATGTTGTCCCAAGGGGCACCAGAGACAAGAAAATGGTTGGTGGCAAGTAAATCTCCTGGCAGCACAAAGCCTTGGCAGAGTCTCTGGGAAGAACACCCATGCAGGCAGACCACCACCCGCACACCCTGGCACCTGCAGCGCCTCCAGCGCCCCAGCTTCTCTGGGCTCATTGGTGACTACTGCACCTGGCCTCCATCTGGCCCCTCCTGGCCACCCTTCCACATGCAGTGGGTCTTCAAGCCTGGGACCCTGCCGATCTCCTCACAAGTTCATTGCCTGTAGAAAGAGATGTGGAATTTTAAAAAAGAAAGAAAAGGAAACCTAAAGACTAAAGAACATGAAATGAAAACCACAGGCTTGCATTTATGTCCCCTCCCTCTCTCTCTCCTCCCCCTTTCTCTCTCCCCCTCCCCCTTTCTCTCTCCCTCCCTTCCTTTCTCTTCCCCCACCCTTCCTCTCTCTTTCACAGTAGCCTACAGTCCCCTGTCTCTGTCTCTCCCTGTAAACCCTGAATTACCAGCTCTAATGGTGAAAGAATGTTACAACTGTGCAAGTACATATTTCCAAGCACCAGGATGAGTGGGGTACCCACTAGTGACCTTCCCCTTGGGTGTATGGAGGCCTACATCACAGCCCTCACTCTACCCCCACCCCCCATGTTTCTGCCTGGCTATCCCGCAAGGGGAACCAAGAGCCTCCTCTTTGGAGAGGGAACATTGTGGGTGCATCCTTTGGGCTCAGAGGTTTCTTTAAGGTGTCAAACAAGTCACCAAGGAGATCTCCCAGCCTTAGAAGACATAGAGAACAGCTAAGAGAGGTCTGCCTGCCCAGTGCCCATTTTTTGAGGCTCCTGGCATATTGAGAAATGAAGAATTCTTAAAATAAGGTCACAAAATTGTGGTATATTTTAAATATGTGTACTTAACAAATTAATACTTTGGACCCATCACAAATGCAATGGAATGTAGTTGTGCTACCTAGAACATAGTTTCAGGATTGATAAAAACATTAGTACACAGTGCATGCCGGCTGTGCAGTCCTGTAGGGGAACACAGGTTAAAGCTTTGTGGTGAGCACTGTCACCGTTCACCCCGGAGGTCTCTCCCTGACTATATGTATTACCTTATTGGGCCCAAACCCCACATTTGAGCCCTTTGTGAATGTCCTATCCTTTCCTGGGAACCCAGTGTACTGCAGAGGAGCCTGGGGACCAAGAGGCGGACTTTGGCTTGTTGAGGAGTGTCAGGGATGGGAAAGAGGTTAGGTGCCCCAGGGCAGCGGCACCATGTGGTTGACACTGTGAGTCACAGGCTGGGTGGGGGTGGCTGAGGTATGGTATCTGGGTCCCTCCCCAGCTCAGAGGCCCTGCTCTGCATGCTTGTGAGGTAGGGGGTGTAGTGCCACATGCTTGGGGTGGGGGATGGCTTCACTAGGAAAACCAGCGCCCATCAGCCCTTCTCGTAACCACACACACATCCATCTTCTGCTTTACTCAGCTTCTTCCCCCCTTCTTATTAATTTGTGCCACCACAACCTACAGTGGTCTTGCGTCACTACCAAACTTACCCACCTCTGGATAAGTTAGGACACTTTTGGTCACAAGAGATAATAGATACACTCAAACTGGCTTGTGAAAGAAAAACAATCACCTGACTCAGGGATTAAGAAGTCCAGAGGTCCTGCTGCAGGTGAGGCTCGACTCAGCAGCTCTGATGACAGCCCTGGCTCCTCTTCATCTCTCTACTCTGACCCCCCCATGTGGTCTTCCCCTTAGACTCCACAAAATCGCTCCTTGCCTTGCAAGAAAATGGCTGCAGCAGTTATGTCACCACATCCTCCCACCCTACCTGACCTGTGAGCATCCTGGGATGTACAGAGCACAAGGTGTGCCCCTGCGGTCTATTCTTTGAGCAGCCACTTAGGTCCTGGGAGTCCCATTCTCTCCCAGGGCCCAATTAGATCACATGCCCCTTCCTGAACCAGTCACTGTGACCAAGGGAATGCAGTACTCTGATTGCCTGAGGGGTTCCCAGGAAGACCAGAGTGAATTCCCCAGAGGAAAACCAGGAGCTGGAAGCAGAAGAAACAAATGCTGGGGAGGCTGCTGTAGCCATCCTAAATCTCTTCTTGACTTCAGCACTGCCAACTGTGCCTGACTCATACTGTATCAGTAGATGGCCAGCCAGGCTAAAGCTAGCACAGCAGGATTATGAGATAACCCAGTTTCCCGGGAGCCAGAGCTGCTGTTCCCATGGTGGCTCTTTCCCAGTGGGCTACCCAGGATCCCAGGTGCAGGGCACATGGACACACAGCCCCCAGCCCATCACTCACCCTTCCCATCTTGCCTTTCCACTGGGTCTGCAGCAGGGGGTGATGGCAGAACCACAGATGAAAATGGGCAGGAGATCCCCATGTTTGGGGATGTCTCCTGGGAAGACTTGGGTCTTTCCAAGCCCACCTGAGCCACCAGGGACCTTAGCGTTGTGCCAGTCAAAACTTCATTTTAGAGCTGGGCAAGTGTGGCTGCCCAGGGCTGTGCCCAAGGGAGGCAGCTCAGCAGGGGTTAGAGCCAGGCTTTGGAGTCAGAGACCCAACCCTGAATCCTGGCCCTGCCTGTCCAGGATTGGACTTCAGGGGGGTTACTTGGTTCGCTCAACCTCAGATTCCTCATCTGAAAACTGAAGGTAATCATATGACCTACTCACAGGGTTGTTATGATTAAAGAATTCATGTGCATTGAGGGCTTAGCATGGGGCCTAGCACCTAGTAAATGCTCAGTAAACAGCTCTTATTTGTGTCTTCCTCACCCACACTTCGCTGCCTGTCTGGTGGAGAGAGAGCCAGGACTAGAAGCCTGGCTGTGACAGTTGTTTCAAAACTGGGTGAAGAGCTAGTGCCAAGGCCTCTGACCTACTACAAATCAAAGAGGTGGCCTCAGTCCCTCCCCGAAATTCCCTGTTGGTTTTGGTTCCAGGCCGGGAAGCAGAGTGTGTGCCCCAGCTTCTGTCCCTCTTCCTGGCTCTGCGGGAGTGGAGCTGAGGAAGGCTGCTCCTGGACCAGGGTCCAGCAAGGCCTGAGACAGAGGCCAAAAGAAGTAGAGCCAAGGAGAGAGGAAGCAGGATTCCAGAGAGAAGGAGAGAGGCAGACTGCACTAGGTGACAGTCCCCCAGAAACACTTGAGATGGTTCTTCATGAGTAGGAAGGGTGACCCCATCGGGTATCCCAGCATCGGTGGGGTGCCTGGCACAGAGAAAGTGGTCCTCAAATGACAGCTGCTTTGTTCCTTTGTATCAAGGCTACCTCTGGCTCCACGGATGTCATTCCCTCAATAAACCCCTCCCTAGTCCCTGCGGCTGGTAGTGTCTTTTCACCTTTCCTGGGCACCTACAGCTTCTCTCTCTCTTTCATTTGTTCACTCACTCATTCATTTGAGAAACATATTTTGTGGCCTTCTGTGCAATAGCGGCATGCCAGGCACTGGGTGCACAAGGTGAGCAGAAACAAGCAGCACTGCCGAGAGCTCAGTCTGGGGGAAGATGGACACCCCTCAGTAGCTTCACAGAGCTGTGAGCCCCGCAACAGCAGGCCCAGCCTGTCCCGTATTGAGGACAAGGTGTCTGACAGAAATCAGGAGGAACTGACATGAGTGAGGCAGGTGAGAGCCAGAGAGAAGGAGCAGAATGTTGCAGGTGGATGGAACAGCATGAGGAACAGCATGTGCAAAGGCTCTGAAGTGGGGAGTGTCAGGGTCTGAAAGAAGGCCAGTTTGGCCGGAGCCCAGAGGTCAAGTGGGGAGAGTGGCAAGAGATGAGGCTGAAGAGGGAGGCAGGGGCCAGCCAGGTGAGGAGAGCGTCCAAGCCATGAAAGGAATTTTGGCTTTGTTCCTGGATCAGAAGGGAGGCACCAAAGGTTTTAAGCAAGGCCGAGACACGGGTGGCCTCTGCGAGGCTTGCTGTGGCTGCCATGTGGAGAATGGATAGATGGGCGGCCAGAGAAGAGCTGAAAGACTACTGCAGACCCCTGGGGGTGGGCAAGTGGTCTGTCCCAAGAGGGAGCGAGCCTCTTTCTAGGGCTGCCCACCACCCACCTGACATGGAACCTGGTGCAACTGCCACATCCCCTACTGGACCATGAGTTCCTCTGGGCATACTGCCTGGCACAGGGCCTGCTGAACCCTGCAGAGTTCTGTGGGTGGGCACATGGAGGTCCCCCCAACTCAACCAATGCAGACAGGACCCCAGGCCCTCAGTACAATAGCAGCCCTGGCTTCCTTGCTCTGGGAGTTCCAGAGGGAACCTCCTCCAGGCTCCCTGACCTCCCTTCCAGCCCCTGACCTCGCCCCTTCTCAATGTTCTGACCTCTACTCCATCAACCCCCACCCTGACCTCAGTTTCCTCATCTGTAAAATAGGGATGATTCTATACTTATGACAACAAATACGACGAGCAGGGAGTCACTGCAGTGCAGTGTGCTCGTCCAGACACAGCATGAACATGTTACTAGCTCTGATGTGCACAGACCCTTCTGGCTCAAACAGCAAGCTCGCATCACCCAGCACAAGTGCCAGCAGTCGGCTTCTCTCCTTCCTCTCTCCCGAGTGTACCCAGGAGCAGCTGACAGCCCTAGAAGAGCCATGGATTAGGAGTATTTGCACAACCAGGCTCCCCTCCCCCAATATCTCTGGTCCAGGGTCCCAGGGCACAGTCCTGAAATAGCTCACTGCCAAATTAGGTCCCGCTTTTCCAGCTCTATGGGTGCCCTCCCCCTTCTTGCCCAGCCCTCTGTCTTCCTTCCTTTCTCCTTCCTGCCGCACTTCCCTGCCTGGTGCCAAGACCAGCTGGTCCCCCTGATGACAACCAGCCAAGGAGAGGAAGGCGCTCTCTGACCCAGGGCAGCTCTCTGGGCCCAGCTTTGCAAGCCAGGGTGCCTGCTGGGGTCTCCACTGCTGTTCTCAGGGTCTATGGTTGTGCACCTGAGTGGAGCAGTACCTTGATTCCTGGACACTGCCCTCCCCAGGACCATGTCCAAGAGTTCCTCTCTGCAGCAAGGAGTCCGATGATAAGGTCTCAGCCTCTTGTATCTTTTCATGTAGAACCACAGTGCACATCCTCCAAGTGAAGCTCTGTGTGTGATGGGGCAAAGAGCACATACGCGAGAGTCAGGCAAGCACAAGGTCAAAACTAGATCCTTTTTTACCTTTGCGATGTCAGGCAGATTCCTTAAGTACCCTGAACCTCAGTTTCCTCCTCCTTAAAATGGAAATAATACCAGTGTATATCAGTCAGGATGTAGGCTTCCTTGCTGTAATGAAGACGCCCTAAATAACAGTGGCATAAATAAGATGGATATGCATTTCTCTCCTTCCTGAGCAGCCCAGATGTGACACCGATCCGGCCCTTCTGTCCTGTTGCTCTGTCACACTCAGGGTCTCTGCTTCTATTCCAAGCCCAAGAAGCTGCCCTCCACTACCCCTTCTAGCCAGTAGCAAGGGAGAAAGGGAGGGGGATTGGCCTCGAGTGTCAGGTCGAGGAGCATAGATGCTCATGGCCTGGACTCGGGGTGTCTAAGTTCAGGCAAGAGCCCCTCACCGGCAGTGCTCCACAGAGACCTCCAGAGTCGAGTTTCCCTCTATGGAACTTGTTGCGTAGGGTCATCATGCTTCAGATTTACTTCTTATCCAAGGCCCAGTGGGTCTCTCCTGGCCCAACGCATCAGAATCTCAGACCACCTTCCACTAGCGCTCCGGGGCAAGCCTCCCTGCAGGGCTCTATTGCATTCTTCATCTCATTCATTGAAGTCTTCAGCTCCTGAGTTTCTGTTTGGTTCTTTTTATTTTATAATCTCTTTGGAAAAGAACTCATTTTGTTCATATATCTTATTCCTGATTTCATTGAATTGTCTTTCTGAATTTTCTTTCAACTCATTGAGTTTCTTCATAACTACTATTTTGAATTCTTTATCTTTATTCTCAAAGGCATTGCAGTACTCCATGCCTTTGAGCTTAGTTGTTGGACAACTGTTATTTTCTACTTTTGGATGCCACATTTCCTTGATTTTGCATATTCCTTGTGGTTGTGCATTGGTGCTTTCACATTTGAAGTAGCAGACACTTCCTTAACTCTGTGCTCATTGCCTTCAGCAGATGTGGTGGTATAGTCCATGGGAGAATCCCAGCCTTGCTGAGCGCCTCCTGCCAGACCTGCACAGGAGGTCCCTTCTTCCCTTCTTGTGAGTCCACATCCCTCGCAGAATGCAGCAGCCCTATTGGAGTTTAATCACAGCTTTCTCAGTGAGCACGTTGCTGTGAACGTACAATTTTGTGCTGGAGGAATCACTGACACTCTTCTAGCCCGGGATTCCTCAGACATTAGTCCCTTGATGTGATGGAGCAGCACTCTCTTTTCTTGTAAGTTTGGGGACACGGACTGTATCTCCTCTTGGGGAACCACAGTGTGCATTACCGTATCCAAGGCCCTCAGCACCGTACAGAAAGGGAGCTTGTTGATGTGTGTCTCATACAGAGTTTCCCAAACTTTTTTTTTTTTTTTTTTTGAGTAATCCTGTTACCTTGTATAACCATTCTCTGGGACCTGCTGCTCTCCCCCAGGTCCTTCCTTTTACAGAAGGGGATGCTGAGGCATGGGGCAGAGAGAGGCTAGCACGATATCACACCACAGGTCCAGCAGAGCTGACACGAGAACCAGGTCTCCTGTTTTCTAGACCGAGGATTTTTCCACTTGCCTTCCTCTCTTCTGTCCCCACAAGAAGCAAGAACCGTGCTCCCATTTTCCAGTAACCATTCGAAGTGTGCCTTCCCTGCTCCAGAGTCCCTGTCCTGTACCCCACCCCACCCCCCCACTTAGCATCTGGTCTCCCCTAACATTCGGAGGGCAGGGTCACTGCCTTCTGCTTCTCTTGCTTCCAAAGGTGGGGGGATCAGCCTGGGACTAAAGGTAAGGTACAGAATTTTGAGCCGGTGACCTCTTTTTTTTTTTTTTTTTTTTTTGGCCACATGTCAGTTAACATGGGTTCAGGGTTATCCCTCTGAAACTTTCACCCTCACTTGCACTCCGTATGCCTCCAGGAGTGCAGAGAAGGGCAGCCCCTGGTGCGTCCATGTAATCTGATCAAACCCCACACCCTGCACTGTTCTGAGCACTGTCCACGTGTTAGCTCATTTGCTCTCTTCTCTTGTCCCTTTCGGAGCACCCTGTTTCTTGACAGGACCCTGATTGGTACACAGATTCCATTATTGCTCTCATTCTGCATATGACAAAACTGAAATTCAGAGAGAGGAAGTAACAAGCCCAAGGTTACTCCATTGGGACTGGGTGCAAACCTAGGCAGTCTGCCTCCAGACTTTTAACCAACCTAAGGAGGGTACAGGCCCATGACCTCCACCTTGGCTTTCCCACCCAGAACCTCACTGGGAGCCACAGTCTGGGACCAGGCCCTCAGCCACGTGCAGAGTAGATAAGTACCGGGAAACCAGGAGAGAGCCGTCGACTCTGAGGCCAGGCTGTGGTCCCTAGCCTGCCGGCGGATGAGGCCCAGATCCTAACAGTAATAAAGGCCTCATCCACTCCAGCGAGGCTGATTCTGCCCCCTTGGCTGGCTCCTGGGGGCTTGCCAGCCACAGGGGTAAGCAGGTGGAAAGACCACTCCAGGTATCACCACCCTGAGCATGCCAGGAAGCAAGCCCTGAACACATCCTCGGACTCCAAGTCCTAGACGTTTTGAAGCTGGATGGGAAGAAGAGAGTCAGGTCTAGCCTCCGAGGAGGCTGCTTCCTCCTGGAAAAGTTGGGAAGGTGGGAAAATGCAGGCCCCCAGCCTTTATCTTATCAGCCACCCAGCTGGATAGGGAGAACAGCCAGGGTGAGGACCAGTCTCCCCTCACTGTGACTCTCTGGCACCTGGAGGGGCAGGAGCCCAGTCCACCTGGGGCCCCTGGGAACTCAGCGGGGAGGGGCTTTGTCAGGTGAGGGTCCATCTTGAACTGGAGGTGTGCCAGGCCCTGCCCGAACTTACTCTGTGACCTCAGGCAAGTCCCTTGTCCTACAGGGTCCTACAGAGGAACTAGATGCCTCTAGATGCCCCCTCCACCCCACCCCCCATTTCAGTTTTATAACTTCTAAAAAGTTCTATAAATTCTCCTGGCAAAACTTAAATGCTAAGCTTAGGTGATTGCCAAGCACAAGGCTCTTCCCTTACATCCAAAAGAGAAAGAATCCCCAGTGTTTCATTGGCGGCACAAGACAGACTTCTGTCAGGGAGGGAGTTGATGTCAGATGGGCAGCATACTGTTGTCAGCAGCGGACACAGCCACCCATGGGCACCCAGGGCACACAGCTTGGGGTTGGGGCCCGGGACTGCAGATGTGGGCACAGTCCCAGCCAGGGAGGAAGCTCCGGTGGGAACTGACACACATAGGCCACCAAGCCTCAGGGATAAAACCCCTAAGTCAAGCAGAAAAACACTGTCAAGTGTTACTGTCGCTGCATCTGCGTCAAGGGCAACCATGTCGAGGGGCTGCAGGGGGCGATGGATGTGAATGGCCATGCGAAGCTGTCAGCTTCCCTCTGATCACTCTGGAAGGCTCCCTGGGTGGCGGGGGCAGGGAGGTGGATGTCGGCAGCCGTTCGCTTGACGAGGATGAGATGGCAGCGCATATGGAGCAGGTTCAGGTGGGGACATGAGGTCGGGGAGCCTTTGGGCACCGTCACAGACGCTGTGCACACATTTCTTGGACTGACCCACACCTTAAGTCCAGAGCACGTGGGCCAGCGTCCCACAGCAGCATCAGGGCATCTGGAGCACTGAGCAGTGGGAGCTGCTGCTCCTGAGAGGGCAGGCCCCAGGCGGTCGCAGCGGTCGCCTCTCCTGCCTGCCATAGTCTGCTCCCCACAGCAACCCGTGTGAGCTCTTACAAGTGCGCATCTAACCCCTGCTTAGAAGCCCTAGTAGCACCCTCGGCCCCCAGGGTCTCTGCTCCTGCCACAGCGTCTGCTTCTGAGTCAGAGCTTTTGTGTGAGCCATGGCCCCTGCAGGAGGCGTTCTCCACCCCTGTTCCCCCAACAGAACTGGGTCCTATTGTCCCCTCCTCTGTGAAGCCTCTCCCGACCCCCAGACCAAGCTGGGCCTCTTGTCCTGACACTCTCAGATCCCTGGGAGCTTACTTCAGGGCCTTGCCATGTTTGTAACTGTATGTGTGTGTGAATATTCCCTCAATGTCCGTACTCCTGCTGGACCATATAGGGAAGGGGCAGGGCCTACATGACTCCACCTAGAATCAATGCCAAGCACCCAGCACACTGGCTGACCCAGAGGGGAGGGGATGCTCTGTTAAACTCTGCTCCATGGCCAGTGTGCCGAGTTGTCTGCTGGTGTCAGAATGTACATATCTCTGGCCCAACCTTCCAAAACTGAGAGATCCCTCCTACTGTTGTTACTCTTCAGGAAACAGCCACAGGCAGGCTCTGCCCTGCCCAGCCTCTCAGCCTGCAGGTCTGGCTGCATCTCTGGTGCTCCAGCCTCGAGAAGCAGCCATCGTGGAGCCCAGCATCCCTGTGGATGCCTCTGCACCATGAGGCCTGTGGTCCTGGCAGAGTCAGGGGCTCAGACATCCCACCAGGCTCTTTCCTTTTCCCCAGGCCTTGGCCTGAGAAGAATCTGGTGATAGTATGAATTCTGGGTTTCAGACCCAGGTTTGTTCATAGATAGCTGTGTGACCCTTTGAAAACCCCAGAATACATGCTCTCACTGGATCTTTTGGCCAGCTGACTGTGTAGATCCTGAGGTCCAAGGGACAACAGCAGCCTCAGATATATAGGGAGATGGCTTCCCGTGGGCGTAGCAGAGAGTGTCACCAGAAGAACCAGCCAGAATAACTTTGAGAAGTGGAGCCCACTGACCTGGTAAGTGCTGACCTACAGCACTCACAGGTCCTGAGTTGGGATTTCAACACCCTCCCCCACCCCCACCCCCTAGAAGATGGGGTGAGAGGATGGAGACTGTGCTTTCTGTAAGGGAGCCAGAAGGCCCTGGTGGCTCTCAAACTCCCTGCCCATTGTTGTCCTGCGCCTGGACATTCTCTCCAACATTTATGGGACACCTGGTAAGTGCCAGGCTGGCAGCGGACAAGCCCTCACAGCTCGTGTACATGTGGAGCTCACAGACTTGTCTCCTTGCCCAGGCCCTGAGCAGCGCTCAGCCTCACACTCTGCAGCCAGCCTGGAGCCCAATGCTGCCTTCTGTCAGCGGTGTGATCTGGGGGACGTTACCGACCTGCTCTGTGCTTCTTTTTTTTAATCTGTACAATAGGGATAATAATGGTTCTTATCTTGTGCTTAGGACAACATAAAGGGCTTGAACAGTGCCTAACACACTAGTATGTGTGAGCTCTTTGTATTAGCTGCTTTGGGCTGCCATAACTAAACATAGACTAGATAGATTAAACAACAGTTCTGGAGTCAAGAGGCCCAATATTGAGGTTTCCTGTGAGAGCTCTCCTCCTGGCTTGCAGGTGGCCACCTTCTCACTGTGTCCCCATGTGGCCTTCCCTAGGCACACGCCTGCAGAGGATAGGAGAAGAATACTAATCCTATCAGATCAGGGCCCCACCCTGATAATCTCATTTAACCTTAATTACTTCTTTACTCCAAATACAGCCACACTGGGAGGTTGGGGCTTCAACATACGAATTTTTGGTGGACACACACAGTCTAGCACACTCTTACTAAGAATATTTAGTTTTTATGATCTACTGCCCTGATTTGGCCTTTGGTTTCCGAGATCAGACGAGATCGGGCGCGTTCAGGGTGGTATGGCCGTAGACTAGCCTTTGGTAATGAACTTGCTTGGCATGTATGAGGCCTTTACCAATTACACAGCTCTATGATGAGCCCCTATATGGGCAAGAACTCTTTGTTTTACAGCTCTGAGCCCTGGGTTTGGCACCAAAGTACATCCCTTTTACTTCCGCTGTCTTTTTTTGAGCTCTGGACCTCCCACCTGTGGGGCAGGCATAACTGGTATCTACACATGAGGAAACTGAGGCTCAAAGAATTCAAATGACTGGCCCACAGTCAAGCAGTTAGTCAGTGGCAGGGCTGTTCTTGGTCCCAGATATCTCAGAACCTGGCCCATTGCTCTCTCTACCACTGGTATGATGGTATGACCCCCTGTGAGATCAGAGTCAAAAATCAGATTGTGGAGAACCAGAATGAGTTTGGATCCTATATTTGTAGCGCCATCTTGTTCATAGGCCATCTCCCAGGCCTGAGTTTTCTCAGCTACTGAATGGAAACCACACCCCCTGACCCTAGTACTGTGCAGGAAGGGGAGTGGAATCACACACGTGACACATGTGAGAGGTGATACCTACTGGAAGCTGGCTCTGTGCATCTTCCCCTGGAACATGGCCCCTCTTCAGGCAGGACACAGAGGGCAGGCACCTCAAAAAGAAACTCCATAGCCACTAGCAATCACTCCCCATTTCCCCCACCCTCAGTCCTGGCAACCCCAATCTACTTTCTGTCCCTATGGGTTTGCCTGTTCTGGACATTTTTGGTTTTTTGGTTTTTTTTAATTTAGGGTGGCATTGGGTCTTCATTGCTACGTGAGGGCTTTCTCTAGTGGTGGCAAGTGGGGGCTTCTCTTCCTTGCAGTACACGGGCTTCTCATTGCGGTGGCTTCTCTTGTTGCAGAGCACAGGCCCTAGGCATGCAGGCTTCAGTAGCTGCAACACATGAGTTCAGTAGTTGTGGCTCTCGAGCTCTAGAGCACAGCCTCAGTAGTTGTGGCTCACGGGCTTAGCTGCTCCATGGCATGTGGGATCTTTCCAGACCAGGGATCAAACCCATATTCCTTGCGTTGGCGGGCGGATTCTTAACCACTGCGCCACCATGGAAGTCCTGTTCTGGACATTTAACACGAATGAAATCATACGACATGTACTCTTTTGTGTCTGGCTTCTTTCACCCAGCATAACATTTGCAAGGCTCATCCAGGTTGCAGCCGAATAAAATTCCATTGTATTGGAATTTGGATATACCAGAATTCATTCATGCATTCCTCAGTTGATGGACGTTTAGGTTGTTTCCACTTTCTGGCTGTCCTAATGATAATGCTGCTGGGAACACTCGTGCATAGGTTCTCGTGTGGACTCATTTTTCCTTTGGGTGCCTACCTGGGAGTGGAGCTGATGGGTCATATGCTAAGTCTGTTTTAACTTTCTGAGGAAGCATCCAAGTGTTTTCCAAAGTGGCTATACCATTTTACATTACCATAAGCAATATATATGAGTGTTCCAGTTTCTCCACATTCTCGCTTGTTTGTTATTGTCTGTCTTTTTTATTATAGCCATTCTAGTGGGTGTGATGTGGTGCCACAGTGTGGTTTTAATTTGTGTTTCCCTAATGACTAAGAATGTTGAACATCTTTTCATATGTTATTAACTATCTGTATATCTTCTTTGGAGAAATGTCTATTCAGAACATTTGCCTGCTTTTTAATAGGGCTATTTGTCTTACTATTGAGTCTTAAGAGTTCTTTATATATTCGGGACACCAGTCCTGTATCAGATATATGATTTGCCAATATTTTCTCCCCTTTCCCTTCCTGCATGGTGTCCCTTGAAGTCTCACCCACTTCTGCACCTGACGCCTCACCTTGGCCCTCCTTCTTTTCTGGTCCTGCTCATTTTTCTCACCAGCTCTCCCTTGGGGACTTGCGCCCTCCTGGGGCTATAGGAACTGGCCCTTTCTTGCTTCGTGGACAACGTTCCCAGCAGGTTCTCACCCAGCCAGCGGCCCAAACTGCACCCAGACTGTGGTTGCTCTGGGTTTGGGGGCGCTGAGTCTGTGTGATGAGCTGTGTCCACAGCCCCATGGGACAAGTGTGGCAGAGTGGAGAGGAAACTGCCATATGCTGAGCATCCACTTAGCACTTGATGCTTTGCATGCACTCTCACTGCATCCCCAGAACAATCTCGAAAGATGCTAGTATTTTGTCTTTCCTGGGCATAAAATGGAGCCAGGATTTGCTGTCTGGGGTGTCTGAGTGCATAGCATTTTTATGGCTCACAGGCAACAAGTTTGCCTCTGCTCTCCTATTTGGTAAGTGTCTACTCTGGGAGGAGCCCAGTGTTCAAAAATTCTAGAGAATGTGTTGGTACCTCCCTAGGACTAAGTCCCAGGATAGTAGCAACAGAATTTCCTTGACATTCCAAAAAACTCCTGACTTCACCTGGTGTAACGAACAACCCCCATATCTCAACGGTTCAATACAGTAAAGGAATGTTTCTTGTTCACGTCTCAGTCTAATGTGAAAGGTGCGGGGTGCTCTGGCCCATGCAGCCAGGAGGCGGTTCCTCTCTGCTCTGTGGTTTTGCCAGCCCGTCAGCCTCAGGGTCTTCTGCTGACTCCTGACATCAGGCCAGCAGACAGGGAAAGGAAATCCACAGAAGGTTGTAAGGAAAGTTTGGGGGGGCAGGCCACATTCCATTGGCCAGAACTTGGTCACTTAGTCACACCCAGCTGCAAGGTGGTCTGGAAAATGTCTAGCTGTGACCTCAGGAAGAAAAGTTAAAATGCTCTTGTCACAGGAAGCCAGTGTCTGGCACAGTGCATGGATGGGAATTTTAGCCAAATCGCCTCCGGCTCCTTGAAACCCCACCTCTAATGTTGCGAGAAGTCCGTTTGCGTGGCTTCTCTGGCCCTGTTTGTTTCCTGCTCCTCGTGGGGACCCGGCAGAGTTGTGGGAGCTGAGCAGTGAAAGAGCATCACTCCTCTGTGACGTGGTGGAGCAAACCTGGAATTCACTTGCTGGTGGCAGCTGTGGGAGAGCCTCCCCGCCCCTCATCTCATCTCCTCTGTCCCAACTCTGTTAAAATGGACTGCCCTCCGACACCGCCATGCGTGATAGCCCTGGAATTTAGATTCCAGGTGCTGTGTTCTAGGAGCTTCTGTTATGTCATTGTTTCTCTAGTCTGATACACATACTTTGGTAGACGTGTGATACATACATATAAACCTTTTTGTTTTAAACTTTTGTCATATGTCTATTGTAATGCATATTAGGAAAAAATCACATCAAACTCATAACTTCACATAAGTTATGTGAAATCATTTAAGACGAGGCTAACTTCAGGGCTCTACTGATAATAGAAGAAAAAGTGGCACCTGAATGACTGAGTTTGGGGACATGGCATAGGGTAAAAAGGCTCAGAGGCTAGAGTGCCTTGAGGAACCGTGGTTCCAGTGCTTGCCAGCTGCGTGACCGACCACTCTGTACCGACTTTCCTCCTTGGTAGCCTGTTCCCGTAATGTAGGTAGAGCACAGGGCAGTTAGGGTGCCCTCAGATGCTGAACAGCAGTATCTGGCACATGTTATCTGCCGGTTATGTGTTAATTATTAGGAAACACTGCATCCTGTCATTTAACTGTGCCTACAACCCTGTGGTGGGTGTTATTACTGCCATTTTACAAATGAGCCAAGAAAGGTTAAGTTACCTGCACAGCTAGTAGCAGAGTCAGGCTCTGGCCCCCGGTGTGCCTGACTCCCAGGCTGGGCTCTCTGGGGGGAGTCCTGGCTCTGGCACTAACTTAGGAGGCTGAGTTAGGTGGCCCCATCCCTCTCTGAGCCCCCTACATGCGTGGAGCAGGGGGTCAGCTTAGTGGTTTGTGCAGGACCAGGCTTGCAGAATGTAGGGGCTGCTGTCCTCACTTCAACCACAGCGGAAGCCTTTGCTTAAAACAAAAAATAAAAACAGAATTGGACCGGATGTGATCTAGATGCCTACAAACTTTGCCCCCGCCCCGATCCCCTGCCTGGCTGTGGATTCTTGCTGCTGTCTCTCCCCAGAGCACCTGGGTGCTTTACTGTGACCAGCTTAACTTCAGAACTAACCCAAGTATAGACCATCATTTGTCCACCTAATTATCTGTTGATGGATGTTTGAGTTATTTCCCTTCTAGGGCTAATATAATACTGCAAGAACATTGACGTACAGGTTTTTGTGTGGACATATCATTTTACTTCTCTTGGTAAATACCTAGGAGTGGAATTGCTAGGTCATACGATAAGGGTATGTTAACTTTATAAGAAATTTCCAAACTGGTTTCCAAAGTGGTTATACTATTTAAAACCCCGCCAGCAGTGTATGAGAGAGTTCCTGTCTTCCTGCACTCTCACTGACACTTGGGATTGTCAGTCCTTTACATTTCAGCTGTTCTAGTTTGTACATAGTAGTATTTCATTGTGCTTTTAATTTGCATTTCCCTGATGACTAATGATATTTGGCACCACTTTGGCCATTTGTATATCTTCTTTTGTAAAGTATCTGTTCACAACTTTTATTTTTCCATTTTAGTTTGTTAGTCTTCTTATTAATGAGTTGTAAGAGTTTTTTAAAAATATATCCTGGATACAAGTTCTTTGTCAGATGTATGTGTTGTGAATATTTTCTCCAGTCTGTGGTTTTCCTTCACCGTGAACATGTTTCAGTGCATTAATGAATGAACATTGATTTGTTGACTCTCAAGCTTCCATCTCTAGCTCATACCTCTCTTTTGAGTATTAGGAATCTTTTTCTAATTCTTTCTCTTCGGCTGTGAGATACCTTTATCTGCAGGTAAAGAGGTGGTGTGGCATTAGGGGTTGAACTGTGGACGCTGGGATCAGACCGTCCTGGGTCCAAGTCCCAGCTCCAGGACTCATGAGCGGACAGATCTTCACCTCCGCTCTCTGAGCCTTGCTTTCCTGGTTTGTAAAATGGGGACTATAAATGATCATCTCCTTGGACTGTCATGAAGATTAAATGAGATGATGATTGTAAAGCACCCAGTAAGGGCACAGAAAAGCTGAGCTGTACCTGTTAAGACTCCTGATGCCAAGGCCCGTCTGCACCCCAGGCCCAGCCCAGGCCAAACCAGGCTGCACAGAGCTGGCTGCTTCTACCTTCCTTCTTTATATTGAAAGTACCACCCTCCTCCCCGTTACTCTGGCGAAAACCTTGGACTCCTCCCTCCCTTCCTTGGAATCCTCCCTCCCCTCCTGTGTCCCACTTCTTGTTCCAGAACAGGGAGGCTCTTGCACCAGCCCCTACCTCTCTCTGCCCAGTCCCCTGCCCCGGGTCAGGCCTCCTCTCTCTGCAGGGCTCTCGGAAAAGCTCCTCAGCAAGATGGCCTCCCTGCCTTCTGCCTCCCCCATCTTCCATCCTGTGTGCCAAAGGCTTCTTTTCTGAATCAGAACCCTGGGGCCCCAAGGGTGAATGTTTGGGGGAGACCACTTTGTAAGGGCAGGGCTCGGCTGTCACCAGCTTCTTCTCTGGTTATAAATAACAGGCTCTATTCTTAGTCCACCGGCAGTTAGTTCTCCTCCCCTACCTCGCAGAGCCTCCATCAGGGACCTTGGCTGTCCTTACTAGAGACAAGCCATTCCTTGGCCTTTGGCAGGACCCATTCCTTTGATACGTGATCAGAAAATTCAATTATAAAACCAATTACTGATTTCCTGAGCTTTACAAGGGAGACATGAAAGTTTGATTAAGTTTGATTTCCTGTTTGGCTGATTGCCAGCCAAGGCCAAATGGGCTTGTGGGAGATTTTTTTGTTGATTCTGTTTTATTTTTTGGCTGTACTCTTGGGGAGAGAAGAGCACACTGGTTTTATGTTGTGGGGATTTTTACCACCCCTCCAGCTCGCTGAATGGCTTTTCCCCTGTTGCGATGCATGAGATGTAAATCCCCCAAAGACCCGTTGCCAGGGTGACAGCCTCCGGAATTGAGCTCAACTAAACAAAGTCCCTCAGCTTTGAAGGTTGAAGCATTTGTTTCCCATGCAGCGTCGGGTTATAGTGGCCCTTCACAAAGCTGCACTCAGGGTCACCTGCATGCACAGGGATGCAGAAGGGGCTCTCTCACTGGTCACTTTGGAATAGCTTCAGCAGTGTGGCTGGGCTCTGACTACTTCCAGCCCAGGGAACACACAGATGCCAAGGCCAAGGGTCAGGAGGTCAAAAGACTAGAGCCCCTGAGCTGCTTCTGCCCAGGTGGTCACCTCTCCCCAAAACCTGCAGGGCTGGCAGGCAACAGCAAGCTGCTGGACCCCAACAGCCAGGGCCCAGGGCAGGAGGGTTTTGGAAAACAGACCTTTGTCTCTAGCCAAAGCACCTTGCTTTCTCAGGTACTTCTGGGAAACTGAACAAAGCCTGTGACAGGAGCTGACTGGGGCTCTAGGTCAGAGTCTAAGTTGGTTCCGGGACCCAGGTTCCTTCCCTAGGAGTAAAATGAGAGGATTTCAGCTGCTTGAAAGCTGTAGCCATTCCAGACCTCTTCCTACAAGAGGCATATTATCCAAGAGTGGGATGAGACCCCACTCAGAAGTGTCTCCCCCATGCCTAAAGTGTCCCAATTAGAGATGGGACCCCCCCACCCCATTTTAAAGGCTTTTAAGTCTCTAGGAATCCTGGTTAAAGTACTAATACCCTTGGAGGGAGAAGCATCTCCCAGTGGGGACTAACCATCAGCTAACTGAGAAAATGGCCCTCTGGGAGTAGGATGTGGGATTCCTGTGCCCAGGGTGGGGTCAGATGAACTCCACCTGCCTTCCAGCTCAGTCAAGGCCAGGCCCAAAAGTGACCCCCCAGACCAGAAAACATTTGCACTTCTGACATCTACGGGGTGCTCCACACCTCACAAAGCACTCCCACCCCACTCTCGGCCACACAGCAGCCTCATGAGCCGGCCACCTCCGCCCCCAGTTGGACAAGGCACCCAGGTCAAGTGCCTTGTCCAGCATCACACTGCCGGGGAATGCAGATTCAGGACTTGGCCCTGGGACTTCTGAGTCCAACCTCAGCCTGTTTCCTCTGCACACATAGCCTCCAACTGCATTGAGGCCACAGACGTAGTGCACCTGCTTTGTTTGATTGGCTTATTTTGTGTGTGTGTTTGTTTTTATAAGGTGAGAATTTTTTAAGACTTGAATTTAGGTTTTTTTCTTTTCTCTCTCGCTCTTTTTTTTTTTTTATTTTTGTAATGAAACTGTTACAGCTTCCTGGTGGTGTTGTAATTAGGAAATTCTGGGTTAGTCAGCTAGGCAGAATTGACAAATAACCAGGCAGTGCTGGATGGATTACTCTTTCCCCTCCTTTGAAATTCAGGTTTTCCCAAATTGGGGGAAAGTGGGGGGGAGTTGTGAAGTGGGGAAAATTTTGTGTAGCTAGGCTGAGCCAGGGAGGGTGGACTCCCTCCTTTATGTAGAACTAGACAATAAAAAAAAAAATTAGTTATCTTTGTATAGCATGATTTTTTTTATATGTGCAGACATGAGGTAGGATGGGAAGGGCAGGGGCAGCAGGTAAGGGAGGAACCCAGGTTGGGGTCTAGGCTTTGACAAGGAGGGATTGGCATCCCAGATGGGGGGAGGATTCTTGATCAGGTGCCTGGATAGACCCCACCATCACCCCCACTCCACGTGTACTTCTGAGTGACAGAGACGACAGCAGGGCAGTAACAACTGCCCCGTGTAAGGAGCCCACGCGGGCGGGCCCTGTGCCAGACACTGCTGTGTATGATGTTCTTCACTTTCATTCTTCATTTTAATAGTGACATGTTTATTTGAATATGAATCCAAAAAGTATGTAGCCCATCTAGCTCGTGATTCCCCAAATATTAGAGTAAGGCCAGTGTAGGGGCTTAACTTATTAAAAAAGTGACTCAAGTAAAAAAAACATACACATAAGGCCAGGAGTATTACACGGATTAGGCAGGAATTATGAAAGCAGAACAGAAAGGACTAAAGTTTGCGAAAGCTTGCCGTAGCCATATGCGCTAGGTAAATAATATGGTTCTGCTCATTTTACAGATAGGAAGCTGAGGCTCAGAAAGGTTGAGTGACTTGTCCACAGTCACACAGCTGATAGGTAGCAGAGCCAGGACCAAGACCCAGGCCTGCCTGACTCCAGAGGCAGGTCAGCAGCCCCGGCAAGGCTCAGACCCCACAGCCCAGGTGAACATTCTCGTCTTCAGGCTCCAGGTGAAGCCCCCAACGCTGTGTGTCCCCCCCCTCCCCTGCCGCCAGCCTTCCTGGGGCTGTCCGCTAGAGAAAGAAGGCTTTTCTAGCTCCTTGCTAAAGGGTTGATGGAGGTGAACCCCACTCTGGGGAGGGGGGGCTCTGGGCTTGCTTCCTCCAATCAGCCATGTCTAATTCTCTCAAATAAAAGCCTTTTCAGAAAGCGCCTGGCGCGATGCTGTGTGTGACTGGCAGAGCTGCGATGCCCAGGACTCTGTGTGGCAGCCTGGCCCAGCTCCACCCACCCCCACGGGCCCTCCCGATCTCCCTTTCCTTTCTTCCCTGTCCTCTCCCAGCCCTTCCCTTCCTTCTTTCTTTCTTGTCTCTGAATCACTTTTTCCAATAAGCCGTTGACTCAGTATATCAAGTAACTCCCTGAATGATTTCTGAAAGACTCCTTCTGGGGACTGAAACCTCGGAGTTGGCAACACATTTATATTTATGTGGGGCCGATATTTCTGGGCAGTGTTAAATTTGCATGGGGAGCTGACAGAGTAGCCTCTTCCACACAATATAGATGGTGAGGAAACAGCATCTTCGGCAGGATGGAAATAGTCACACAAGCAACTTTTCCAGGCCTATTACTCTACTGGGAGAAATCAGCCCAGTTTACCTAGGCATGGGGGAGCAGCAGTCAGACAATCAGAACACATCTTCTGGCTTAGAAACCATTTGGGTCCCTGTGTTTTATAGTTGGCTGGGTTCCTAACTAGGGATTCTGGGACTGCAACCCCAGGAATAAAAGGCAATTGGGGTGTGTGTGTGCGCATGCACACATGTGCACACTTGTGTACTTGGCTATGTAGTTTGTGCTTGTGTGTGTTTGACCATGTGCCTTCTCTAAGGAAAGAGCCTGTAGCTTTTGTCACCCCTCAAAGGGGCCTCCCACAATCCTAAAAAGGTTACACTAAAGACCTACTATGTGCCAGGCTTGTAAGCTGCTAGCTGAGGCCTCTGAGGAGAGTAATTCTCACTCAACTTAGAGTTTAGAGATGAGAAACGAACACATAAACAAGAAAAGCCAGATAGTGGTCACACAGTGCAGAGGGGTGAAATAAGCAGATTCCACGAATGGGTGGCTGCTTGAAGTCAAGGTGGTAACCAGCCAGCCTCTTGCCACAGCTCATGCTGTGGCCAACCGTGTGTCACAGTGACAGCTGGTGTCTACTGACAGCTCACCATGTGCCAGGCTCTGTCCTCAAAGGCTTATATTATTTCTTTTAAGCATCCCAGCACTCTGAGAAGTTGGGGCTGTGTCACAGATTCGGATGGTAAGGCTTGGCGAGGTCACACAGACGGCTAGCGAGAAAGCCAGACCAAAATCTAGGGTTGCCCACGTTCAAATGCCTCACTGGGTAAAACGCTTCCCTCTCCACACATCATTTTTCTCATCTGTAAAAATGGGATGATTCTGTACTTGGCTTATCCCTGAGAAGCAAAGAGAATAGTTTTTAAAATATGAACTTTTATGCAAATAGGCCTGAAGGAGCCCCAGGTGGAGCTGATGGTGTGTCTGTGGTTCCACAGAGCTTCCCGAGTTTTCTTAGACCCCTCCAGGGCTTCCAGTGCAACTGCCAATGAGAGGAATTTTACCTAAGCCTCATCTTACTAATTAGAGAGTTTGCCTTGTCTCCCACTCTCCTGTCAGATTTCCAGGGAACAAACAACAGCTTTAGCTCCAGAAGCCTGACACTCGTGGCCACTGGTCTCTGGTTCTTACCACCTGCTCACTGCCAAGTGGCAGCAGACTCACATCTCTCAGCCCAGCACCAGACCTCATTCCTCAGACCTCTGGGAGCTCCGAGGCCAGTTAGCCTGCGTGGCCAGTGTGAACACAAACTGACTGATGCTGCCAGTGGTTGATGCTTAAACACAGGCTGACGGCATCAGATAGCTACAGTGATCTAGAACACAGGGCCTGGGCCACTCTAGCCCTACCTGATGGAGGGTTTTTGATGTCAATCCCCCGAGAATATTAATGGAAGGTGTAACACACTTCATTGAGTATTGATAACTTGAGGTGACTCAGATGCGCTTTTGAGGATCAAGGCTGTTACAGGAGGGGTGTGGTAGAGCCAAGAGCACAGGCTTTGGGGGGTGAGAAAGATCTAGACACACCCCAACTCTAGACTCCAGCTCTGGAACCTTGCACCGTTCATTTGCCTCTTGAGTCCATTTTCCTCTGCCTTGTTCTCATTTATCCAGGGGTTAAGTGAAGGGCTGTTCTTCACTTAACCCTCTAAGCACTTATCACAGAAGTGGGTAATTTTGTTCGTTGTTGCTATGCGTGTGCATATGTGCACAGGGAGATTGGGGGTTTTTTTGTATATTTGTTTGTGGTTTTTTGTTTTGTTTTGATGAGTTATTTTTAACCAGCCCCCTGACTTGTACTTATTTTACTGTGCATTTCTTCCAAGTGGGACACAGCTCCACCCTTCTGCTTGATTGAGGGGTTCAGTCACAGCAGTCCTGTGTGACTCATAGACCACAGTGGCCGTTATGTTGTGCTCTTACTCTGGGTCACGCTAAGCACCTGACTGAGCTAACACTGAAAGCACCCAGCATCCTATGCTGTTTTGACCTCTGTGTTACAGATGTGGATACGGAGACTCAGAGAGGCTAATAGGGCTGGTTCCAGAGTCCAGTTACTCTCAGCACGTTGCTGTCTGGAAACGTGCGTGTAGCCGAAAGTCCTGGGGCCCTGAGTGCCCCCACCTGAGGGTACTCCCTGCCTCATCCAGACAGTGGCACCTGTGTCCTGTCTCACTTTGATGGGAGCAGTCGTCTCGATCTGCCGCTCAGAATCTGCTCCTTCTAGCCCCACTGACAGCCCCTTCCCACCTGCAACGTTCAGTTCTCAGGGACCCCAGTGCCAGCCAGCCCGGGCAGACTGAAGTTCCCCAGGCCCCAGCTACTTGGCCGTTCAAACTGTTTGCCTCTCCCTGAAGGGTTTCCTCCACCATCCGCCCCTTCCCCACAACATGCCCCACTTCCCAGCCAGCCTGAGCTCAGTCCTGCCTACTTGCTGGGAGCCACCAGCTGAACCATCAGGGACCCTGTAACCCCTCCTCTCTGTGCCTCAGTTTCCAACTTGTGTGATGAGGGAGCGTAGACGGCATCATTTCTAAGGGCCCTTCCAGCTCCTACATTGCAAACCTCCGCCATCCTCGTCTGCTGACTATGGTGGCCTCCTCGGTGTTCTCCCTGTGGCCACTGTCCCGGCTCTCCCACACCCAGTCTGGCCGCACAGCAGCTGGAGTGAGCGTTCAAAAGCAGAATAGCATTTCTCTCCCCTCCATTAAGTCCTCCATGGTTTCCCACCACACTTGGAATAAAAATCAAACCCCTTTCCGTGGTCGGCAGCGCCCCAGTGGGGGCTGGGGGCTCACACACTGGCTGCCGCTCAGCAGGCGCCTCGAGCACAGCCAGCGCACCAACCCGCCTGCTGTTAGGCCCCCGGCACCCACAGTACTGATAGCATCACTGTGTGTCTTGATTCCTTACCCAGCCCGTGTCCTCAGCTTTATATTTATGGCTTGCCCTGACATTTCCCTTTTCTTACATGTCCCAAATTATTAAAAACAGCTTCCTTATAGTTAATTGAATGAATCGTGGGAAAAACATTTTTTCTGTCTATAAATAATTCCACCTAAAATTTTTCTGGGAGTCTGAAATGCTGTGACAAGCCCCCAGCATGCACCCGATTCATGCCATCGTGCTCCCATCCTCAGCTCTTGAATGTCCAGATGTCACGGGAACTCCCCCTGGCCTGAAACAGGACCTCCGGGATCAGGCAAGGTGGGGGTTGGTGGAGAAAGGCCACAGGAATCAAGCAGCCTTTGGGGACTTCACTGGTGGTGCAGTGGTTAAGAATCCACCTGCCAAGGCAGGGGACACAGGTTCGAGCCCTGCTCCAGGAAGATCCTACATGCCACAGAGCAACTAAGCCCGTGAGCCACAACTACTGAGCCTGCGCTCTAGAGCCCATAAGCCACAACTTTTGAGCCCACATGCCACAACTACTGCAGCCCTCACGCCTAGAGCCTGTGCTCTGCAATAAGGGAAGCCATGGCAATGAGAAGCCCGTGTACTGCAACGAAGAGTAGCCCCCACTTGCCACAACTAGAGAAAGCCTGTGTGTAGCAACAAAGACCCAACACAGCCAATAAATAAATATATTTTTAAAATGCTAATTCTGCTACTTTCAGACAGTGAAACGGCCGCCAAAGGGATCAAAATCTTTTTTTTTTTTTTTTTTGGCTGCACTGGGTCTTAGTTGTGACATGCAGGATCTTTCATTGCAGTGTACAGGCTCTTTGTTCTGGCGCATGGGATTCTCTCTAGTTGTGGTGTTTGGGTTTTCTCTCTCTAGTTGTGGCATGTGTGCTCCAGGGTGAGTGGGTGCTGTAGTTTGCAGCACGCGGGCTTTCTCATTGAGGCGCGCAAGCTCAGTAGTTGCGACGCACTTGGGCTTAGTTGCCCCGCAGCATATGGGACCTTAGTTCCCAGACCAGGGATGGAACCCACGTCTCCTGCACTGAAAGTCAGATTCTTTATCACTGGACCACCAGGGAAGTCCCAAAGTCTTATTTTTTAAGACGGACACACAGAAGCCCATTTGGCGACTAACTGGTGTGATTCAGAGCCGAGTGCAGGCATGGGAGCTGGTGCACAGCCTTCCCAGAGCGGAGACTCCCGCGGTGTGTCCTGGAGCACAAGGTGGGTTGCAGGTGTGCCCATTCGATCCCTTCCTACATGTACAGAAGGTGCTATACAGATGCCATCACTCTCTACTGGGCCCTGACATGGGAAAGGTTGGGAGGACCAGCCTATAGGAAGCAAATCTTGAGTAGGCATCTTAGGTGGCAAGGCCTTGGGTAGAGATTTCACAGAAATCCCTCATGACTGCCGGACATTTTAAGTATTTGCACACTTGTGCAGCGTCACATGGTGTGATGGTATTGGCCGCCTCAGAGATGATCACATCCAAGGAGCCGCACAGAGGCGGCTTGTGTGCTGAAACTGACTCCCAGCCCTCATACCTGGCAGTCACTGCCCATCAGTCACAGCACTGAGCCTGGCCTCGGAGTCCTCTCGTGGTGGCTGTGCCCCAGGCAGGCACAGAGTTGGCTCTCAGGTGGAAGCCAGTTTCCCATCTCTGGTCTGCCCAGTGCAGCTCCCTGTTTTCAGAGCCCCGCAGGGGAGAGTGAGCTGGAAGGCCACCCGGGCGAACACCCATCTTGTACCTCAAGGCTTGTAACCCCCTAGTGCAGCACTCGTTGGCTCCTTCCTTGGCAAGTTCATTTGTTCAACCATTGTTTACTGAGCACCTGCTGTGTGCCCCGCTCACACTCACTGGTAGATCCTGAATGCAAAAGGGAGCCTGACTTAGGAGCTCAGGGTCCAGGGAGAGGCCTGGAAACACATACCCTAGAAGGGGGTGAGAGCCACCCTCACCAGGGGGCGCAGGACCCTGCAACCCCAGGCTTCAGTGGGCTCCTTGTCTCTGCCCCAGTTCATTCTCAGGGGCTTTGCCCACCATGCTGGATGCCTGTGTTCTGTCACTCCTTGCTGAAATCCTTGCCCCAAATTCCAGTCTTGTCTCCAGGGCTGACCAAGACCTGTGGCATCCCAGGCAGGCAGATCCCTGGTCCCTCTTCAAGCCAGTATTTTTGGTGTGTCATTTATCATTTATTCAGTGGGTCCATGGAAACCCTGGTTTTCTATTAGTGAGCATCTTTCTGTATTGTTCAAAATCAGGGATATATTAGTTGCACCAAACATAACCTTACAGTTTAACTTTGGGGAGCTGGCTTTCAAGTCCTTCGTCTGTAACAAGAGAACACTGGTTCCTCGCAGTCCCTGAGGGCAGAAGGGGCCCAGGTGTATGTAATTACACAGTTAGGCCCAGAAGTCAGTTTACAAGTTCCATTTTGTTTTTCTCTCTTTCTTAAATGTTGGCAAACATTCTCCATTTTACTGCAGTTCGTGTTCTTTCTTTGGTTTTCACTTGCCGTACTCCCAACCAGGCAACTTCTTGGGAGGAATGTTAGAGGATTTGAAATTTAGATAATAAAACAAATCCCTTCACCCTTGAAAACAGCCCTATCCCACGCAAAGCTCAGTTTCAGAATTCCACTGACCACCTGTCTTGGCCTGGCTAAGAGTCAATGAGCTGGCCCGTCCCTGCATGTGTGTGTCCCACATGTATGTGGTTGTGCCAGTGTTCAGATGGCATAGGTGGGCACCCAGGAAGGACACGGTCCAGCTCTGCTGGAGCAGACAACCCTCTGGTTGCTCTGGAGGCATCCAAGACGGGGGCGGGGGCGGAATTTCTATTCACACCTGTGGCATTTCGGCTCCTCTCAAGACTAGTCTACCCCATAACCTGGCTCTCCTGCATTTCCCGTTGACGTGAGCAGAGACCTTGAGACACTGGCAGTCCCTTCTCTGCTTCCCAACCCCATCTTTGGCTCACCCTGGTGTGGCCAGGCTTTCCAAGGACAAGGAGATGGCACTTGGTACCCAGCCTAGCTTATGTCCTAGAATTCATTCATTTCTTCATTCCGCAAGCAGCACCCTGTAAGTGAACAAACTTGTCAACAAACCAGATGCTGGCCCTGCAGGTGTGGAGCTCACAGTCTCCCTAGGAAGATAAACAGTTGGTGAGGAAACAAATTTATCTAATTTTACACTGTTGTAAATTCTGTTAAAGAAAAGAATGCTGGCCTGGGAACAACATGAAACACCTGCTTTAGATGAGGTGGGGGTGGGGAACATCAGGGAAAGCTTTGAGGGGAGGGGGAGCGTTGCATTTAAGCTGAGACTGGAAAATAAGAACAGCCAATCTCTTGAAGTCTTGAGTTAGCAGGAGGAGGTGTGCCAAGGCCCTGAGGTGGAAATGAGCTTGGCAGATGTGTTGCCAAGCCTAAAGAGGGGGTAAGGTGGCCAGCAAATTCAGGTAAATGAGGGCAAGGGAGCCTCAGGATGAGGTTCAAGGGGAGGCAGGACCCACACCTTGCGTGGCCTTGTAGGTAGAGTTTGGAAAGGTGGAGAGAGAACCCCCACTCCCAGCCCCAGGAGAGTCTCACCTTGGGGCTGTATTTATTTGGCTAGGGCTGTCACAACAAAGTACCCCACAGGCTGGGAGGCTTAAGCAACAGGAATCTTTCTCATTGCTCTGTAGGCTGCAAGTCTGAGATAAAGATACCAGCAGAGTTGGGTTCTTCTTTGGCCTCTCTTCTTAGCTTGTAGATGTCTGTCTTCTCCCTGTGTCCTCTCATGCTCTTCCCTCTGTCTGTGTCCCCCAGTCTCCTTATAAGGACATCAGTCATAACGGATTAGGCCACTCTGATGGCTTCATTTTCACTTAATCACCTCTTTAAAGACCTGTCTCCAAATACAGTCTCATTCTGAGGTACTAGGTGGTTAGCGTTTCAACATATGAACTTGAGGGGGGACACAGTGCAGCCCTTAACCAGGCCCTCCTGACATCCTCTTTGAAGACGGGGTTGTGGTTTTGGATCAGCATGTTCAAATGCCCTGGGAGGCCAGAGGAGACAGTCCTAGGCAGCCTGCTCCCTCTTTGTTGAAAGAGCCACTTAGCAAATGTTTAAGAGTGTCAAAGACTTAATGGCACCAAACTGAGACTTTCTTACCCACGATTAATCAGAACCCTTGAGAGCTGGAAACGTCCCAGAGTGATTCAGTGGTTATTACTCTAGGTCCCCAGTGGCCTACACTTTGGGACATCCTCCTTAAATATTACCAGGCAGGGCAGAGTCTAGGCAGGGAAGTGGGTGACAAGCTGAATAAGGAAGGGGGCTGGGGCTGGCCAAGCCCACCCAGGCTCCTTCATGTTTCCTCCCAACCCCCAGCATTGTTGGGGAGAGAGACCCAGACAGCCTTGTACTGAATTAACTGGAGGGAAGAACCCCCCAGCCGACCTCAGGACCTGTCTTCCTCAGACCCCTCAGGTCAGTGTGTTCTCAGCTTCCAGAGCCAGGGGGCACCCGACCTCCAGATGCTGGAGGATCAGGGTCTGCAGACCCACAGATTAACCTTGGGTGACTCCCTCTACCTTATGCCAGAGATAAAAATAACTAAAAGGAGGGAAATGTCCTAAAGAAATTACCTTGAAATTCAGAAGACATGAAGGCAGGCTTCATCTAATTAAGGTGACATTTTAAAAGGGGGGAGGGGGGTAGGGGGACGCCTGGGTGGCATTTTAAATTGCAAGCTGATTGTGCAGCCTCTAATTTTGGTTCTGAGCAAAGTTTCCAGTTGGAACAGAAGGACCGACTTCAAAGGCACCGCCTACTGCCGGTAGGGGAAAGAGAGTGAAAAGAGCAGCAGGGGACCTCTGGGCACAATGTGGCCAGGATTCAGGGAGAGAGGGGAGGGGGGCACAGCCTTCGAGAGTCTGCTGTGCCTTTTAGGGGATCAGTGGAGCTGCTCCTGCGAGGAGAGCTAATTGAGGCAGTGGCCTTGTCCTTGGAGAGTGAGCTTTTGTCCAGCCTGGGCCATCATGAGGGCATTCACCAGGCAGAGCTCTGGCCTGGGCTGGCCGCAGGCCTCCCCCCACCCCAGTCTCTCCCTGGTTCTCAAGTAACAGCCCCAAGCACCTTCTTGGGGAAGGGACTACTCCCTCCAGGGGACTTCTTCCTTCCAGCATCTAAAGGCCCACCAGGTGGAGAAGGCCTGCTTCCTCCCTCCCTCCCAGAATCCTGGGAGAGGCAAGCCCTGTCCATTTGAACTTGGAAGGCAGGTGGATGGGTCTCTGAGTTGGAGGTAGTTGGCAGACTAGCCCATCCCCCCAGGGTGCAAGATACTGCTCTCCTGCTCCCTGGACAAAGCGACCTCAGTGTGTGCAGAGCCAGGTGCCCTCAGGGACTGCTGGGTGTCCTCCCTGCTTTTGTCCACCCCAGGTTATCTCATGGAGATAGCTCAACTAGGCAGATTTACTATTATTGTTATGCTGGCTCAGACTACTATCATTGATCTGCACACACGCACACACGCTCCTGCACACTCATGCACATGCATGCACGCCATGATTGGAGGGTCTCCCAGTTCAGACAGCACATTCTCCCAGACCCCAGGTTCTCACAGAAACCCTAGGAGGAGAACATGGTGTGAAGAGCACCACCACTCAGAGCTGAGGAAACTAAGCCACAAACCATTGAAATGACATGCCCACATCTTTGGAGGCCAGATCTTTGCGTTTTCCACAAATCTCATGTGGACTTGTGTCACTTGCTCCACTGGACTCTCCCCCACCCACCTGGCTCCTGATCAGCCACCAGAGTCTCTGTGCCACTCCCTCCCTCTAGTCTCCATCTCACTTTCTCAGTGAAGGCCTCTATCCAGTTCCTCCACAGGGAGGCAGGCGGGATGACAGGGTAGCTGACTAGTGAGAGCGTGGGGTAGCAGACGGAAGGAGTTCTAGTAGGTGGCAGGCGGGTGACGTGGCCTTGGTTCCATCATGGGGGGAGCCGGCGAGGGTTTCGCGGTGGTGATTAAATGCTTTCTTGGCAGTAGAGTAATTAAAGGGAGAGAGCCTGGAGGCCGAAGACTGGTCAGACCCCTGCTGTCATCCATGCAGGAGAGGCGGGGTGGCCTTGCAAGGGAGTTCACACCTTTGTGGGGGCAAATGACAGTTCTTGGGAATCCGTTGGCTGCAGGGACAGAAGAAGGGAAGAGAATGGAGTTGGCCTTGGGGTCTCCAGCTTGTGTGACGGGAAACACAGAGTTGCCTTTGGAAAGACAGTGTGTCCGCAGAGTAGTGCAGGTACCCCTGGGGTCACACTAGTTGACCTGGCAGTTCATACGGACCAATATCTTCTGTTCGAGTAGTTTTGTGTGCTTTAGTGTATATTAGAAAATTAGCACGCCGACGTCTGATTTCATGGATATTATTGTTTAGGATAAGATGATTTTTTAAAAAAATTTTATTGAAATATAGTTGATTTACAATGTTGTGTTCGTTTCAGGTGTACAGCAAAGTGGCTCAGTTATATATATATAAAAAGAATTCTTTTTTACATTCTCTTCCATTATAGATTATTATAAGATATTGAGCAAAATTCCCTGTGCTATACAATAGGTCCTTGTTGGTTATCTATTTTATATATAGTATTGTGTGTGTTTTAGTCCCAAACTCTTGATTTATTCCTCCCCTCCCCTCCCCTTTGGTAATCATAAGTGTGTTTTCTATGTCTGTGAGTCTATTTCTGTTTTGTAAATAAGTTCATTTATATCATACTTTAGATTCTACATATAAGTGATATCATATGGTATTTGTCTTTCTCTATCTGGCTTACTTCACTTAGTATGACAATCTCTAGGTCCATCCGTGTTGCTGCAAATGGCATTATTTCATTCTTTTTTATGGCTGAGTAATATTCCATTGTATATATGTACCGCATCTCTTGTATACGGTAAGCTAATTTTTAAGAATCAGTTTACTTTTTACTTACTGTCATTTTTTAAAATTAAGAAAGCAGCAGCGGTCATTTCCTGGTATGAAATCACAAGCCTGAGACAGGAAGGAAGGCAGTGATGGAGGGTGTGGGACGGGAAACCAGGAGCCAGAGTGGGATGATGGGAGGACTAACTGGGAATGTGCTGAGTTGAAGTGGAGGAGCCAATGAACCCGGGGTCACTGCCCAAAGAGTCTGCACAGAGGAGGGTCTGCTGACATGCCGCCTACCGAGAAGGTAGCTTGAGAAGGTAGCTTGAGAAGGCAAGAAGGGTTTTGAGGACAGATGTACTTAAATGTCTGGTGGAGGGACAAGGACCCACAAGGGAGACAGAGGAGCTCACTGCCCAGGAAGCAGCATCCACGGGGCCCAGAGCCCGGAGAGAAGAGGAGTTAGCAGAGGGCAGGCTGGCGATGGGGAGGGCACTGAGGACCCTGGTGGGAGTGGGAGGCGGAGGGGACAGGACAAAAGGAGGAAGGGGAGGACAGTGGCTTGAGGGGGAACAGTGTCAGAGGAAGGACTTAGTTTGGGGAGGCTAGAGAGTGAGTGCAGAGAGAAGGTAAAGAGAGAAGGCCCCAGAGAAGGAGTGGATGGGGGTGCGGGCGGGGCAAGGATGCAGAGTCAACAGAAATGGAGTGGGGACCAGACGTCCATCCCCACCTTTTCAGCAGGTCAAGTCTGATGTGTGGGATGCAGGGCACAGTGACTTCCCTTTCAGGGTTTGGCTGAAGTTCATCTGGTGGCTAGAGGGACAGGGTCCCAGAAGCCTGATAGGGGGCAGTCTTAGGTTTGGATTCAGTGGCCCCCAGGACTAGGTTGTTCTGGCCTCCCCATGGCAGGCAGAGAGGACAGCCCACCTCACTGGAGGACAAGTACCCACTCAGCTGCAGGGCTGCTGGGGATAAGTGGGCAGGACGGGGTCCCTCTCTCCTTCCTGCCGTCCTCCCTGCTGGCCTTGGGGTTGGGCACTTACTTTCCCATTCGCTTCCACAAGGACGTTGGCAGCTAGGAGACCAGAAGTCGCCATGACAACAAAACTCCTTAAAAGGCCAGAGCCCCCAGTTCTCCTGCATTTGCATTCAGGCAATTTGGGGTGATTGTCTCTTAACAAAAGAGGGGAGATGGAGCTAGTGGGGTAGACTCGCTGTTGCCATCCCCCCACCCAAGACAAGGAAGGCACAGTTGCCCCTCCCTTCCCATGAGAATGCCACATGCTCCTTGGGAGCTGGAACCAACAGTGAGCTCATTCCCTTTGGAAGCCAAAACCAGGGAACCAAGGAGGGAGGCAAGGACAGAGCAGGAAATAGGAGGTCAGCAGCTGGTGAAAGCTGGAGCCTGTGGCCTGCCCCCTGTCCTGTGCTGCCCACCAGCAAGCAGCGTACACACCCGGTAAATCAGGGTGGTTCTCCAGGCTTCACAGAACCTGCAACAGAGGCCCTGACAGTGGGAGGGGGGTCAGGGCTGTGCAGAACTGTAAGCGAGGTGGATTGTTCCCAGCCCTGCTGCCCAGGGCCAGGACCGGTCTCCCAGCTCCTAGGTGAGCTCCTTCTGCTCTGCGTCCTGAGGGTGCACTGGTTGTATGCCTGCCTTAGGCTGAGCACCATGGGACTGCGCTTCCAGGCTGGGGGAGTGGGCCGATTTGAGCTAGCATGATGGACAAACATGTTGATGTTTATCTCAGTAGCTGTTAACTCATTTTAATGCATTTTAGAAAAAGATAAAAACTAACATCAAATATCCTTTTGCAGATATTGTTAGTGATACTAAATTTACTTTCTTGTAAAACTTAAGTGGATAAAAGTGTAAAGAAAAATATTACATAAACTATAGTAGGTGGTATATAGAAAATTTTATCACCATTCATCAAGCTCCTACTATGTGCCACACAGTGTTCTGTGGAACAAATGTTATTCCAGTGGTTGGTGTGTGAGTGACTGAGGCTTAAGAAACACTGCTGCAGGGCACACCTTTCTCCTTGTTTCAGGAGAGTGGAGGGGGGAACACAGATTCTTTGATACTCTAGAAAACTTACCTCTGCCCTTCACCAGCTTACAGTCTTCTGGAGAGGGCAATGTCTTGCTCATTGAAGCCGTAGAAGAGGGACAGTACCAGGTAATCCATCATCTAGGGGTAAATAGATGCCAGATGTCACATAGGGAACAAACACCAGGAGAGGAAGAACACTAACAGGATGTATCAGTCAGGGTACCACTACCTGCTACAATAGATATGCCCCAAAGTGTTTCGTGATTCAAATGCAACAGAAGGTTATTTTTTGTTCATCTGATAGTCTAGGCAGGTGCTCTGGGTGGGTGCATGGTTCTCCTCCACACAGTGATTCACGACACTGTGAATCTTCCATCTCATGGCGCTCCCCCCGCCCCCCCCCCCCCCGCCCCCCCCGCCAGAACTTTGTCATCCTCTGCATTTAGCAGGGCAGGAGCACACTTACACCTGAAGAGCCTTGGTCCAGGAGCAGCGCACTGCACATTCACACTCCATGGACTCCAGCTCAGTTATGTGGCAGGTTGTGGACTGCAGGGGCCATGAGAGGGCCAAAATGCAGCCCACCTTCCCCTCACGGAGCCATACGACCCAAGGAAAAACTCCCTTTTTCTAACCCAGACGAAGGTGCCGTGTGGACTGGCCTCTACCCTGGCCAGGGCTGGGGGAGCAGGGCATGGAAAGAGGTGAGAGGGGAGAGAGAGAGGAACTGAGCCCAGGTGGTACCATATGGCCCCCTTTGTAGCCCCACCGTTTCGGAGAGGGAGGCCAGCCCCCAAATAGGGGCAGGGCTGCTCCTCTCGCTCAGTGAGCCCTGTGCAGCTCTTCCTTAGCCTAGGGCTGAGCTGAGGCCTGGGCCACCTGACCACCCTCCCACGCCCAGGTCTGTGCAGCCTTGTCCCGCGCTGTGCCCGTGGTGCCCACCTATGTCAATGTTGGGGAGATGCAAGTGGCAGAGGCCAAGTGTAGAAGGGAGGCCCTGCACCCTGATCCCAGGCCTTAGAGAAAGCTGCCTAGGTGGCAGCCCGGAGGCTGGAGCAGCTCCCTGCCCTGCCGACACGCATGAGAGACAGGCCCCGGAGGCTTCACTCAGCCCCACGCCTCCCCCGGCCCTGCACTCCTCTTGCGGCCGGGCGCTGGGAGTCCAGGGAGCTGGCAGCCGGCCCGGTCCCACTGTGCCTTCCCCCTCCTGCCTGCCCTGAGTGGCCCGCCGGGACCTCTGTCTAGCCCAGCTGGTGCACAGCTGTGGGCGCCACTCTGCCCCGCCTGTGTTTTGTTTGACCTGTGTATTTGTCACCCTTGTTTTTTACACCTGTCGCCGTCCCGCCTGCCTCATGTAAACACTGCAGCATCAATGCACTGACGCTGGTCCCCAGGGTGGGCACCAGCCGGGCCCTCGGGGAGCTCCAGCCCCTTAGCAGCAGGACTCAGCAAAGCAGGGGGTGGCCGCAGGAGAGCGTCCCACGGGCCAGCTCTCCCAGACCCTGCCCTCACGGAGACATCAAAAGACCAGGGCTCCGGGCCCGGCGCTGCCAGGGGTGGTCATCCAGCAACAAGTGGGGATGCAGTGCTGCGCGGTGCTGACAGAGCAAGAGCCCTGGAGGCAGACGCTGGGGCTCACGTCCCAGTCTGCCCCACACCAGCTGAGTGAGCTCGGGCCTGTCTCAACCCATCTGAATTACGGTTTTTCCAATTATGAAAGGGGGGAAAACAATAATACTTGTGAACATTAAATGACATAAAGCCCCTGGGAAGCTCTCACTAAATACAAACTACTGTGACTACCTCTTAGGGCTCCTCCTTGACCACCAGAGTTCTGAGCAGGTGTGTCTGTGTTTGTGTGTGTGTCTCTGTGTGCCTGTGTGTGTCTGTGTGACTGTTGTCAGCTTCAGGGCTCACAGGAGGCCACAGCCCTAGGCTTGCTGGTCCTCTGGGCTGGTTAGTTCAGCCTACCCTGGCCCCTGACCCTAGAGGTCCCTCCTCAACCCCAACCCTGGCAGGTTCCCACCACCACTAGCCTTTGGCAAAAACTCATAATTCTTGATTTTCTACCTGAAAAGTTTTATCGGTAGCTCAAAGCCCTGCCTCTAAGCCATGAGAAGGTCTGCTGTGAGTCAGCCCCACCTCAGCAGGGGGAGACCTCATCAGCTGGCCCTTGCGTGTGCAGCTGGGGGGCCTCTGTCTGCACCGTCCCGTTGTGAACAAAGGGAGGTAGGCAGCAGGGTCCTTCTGGAATTTCACATTAGTGTCGGGCTTTCCTTGTAGTTATTCTGCTGGACGTCTATTTAAATCACTTCATGCAGGTTTTCCATTTACCATAAGAATATGAGGTTTGTAAGGACAAAGATGTGTCTAAGAAAAGGAATAAGTGATGGGCATGAGGTGGAACAGAACTTGGGCAGAAGTTAGGAGGTGTTCAGGGGATAATGTTTGGGAAAGAATGACCTGGTCTAGTGGTTTTCAGACTTTTGGCTTGAGAACCCCTTTACATTTCACCTTATCATAATTTGAAAAAAAATTATTGAGGACCCCAATAAACATTTTGTTTATGTAGGTTGTAGCTATCAATGTTTATTGCATTAGAAATTAAAAAACAAGACAAATTTTTAATATTTATTCTTTTAAAAGTAACTATAATAAACCCATTACATATTAGTATAAATAACATTTTTATGAAAATTACTATTAATATATTGTCTAAAAATACTTCAGTAAGAAGAATATCATTGTTTTACAGTTTGCGCATCTCTTTAATGTCTGGCTTAATGGAAGACAGCTCCATTTCTCATATGCGCTTCTGTGTTCAGTTTGTTGTGATGTATTGTTTGGTTGAAGAATCTGAGTCACATTTGGCCCCACATAAACCCATGGTTAGAAAAGAGGGGAGTATTTTACTAGCCTTTTCAGATAGTCCTTCTTTGAAACTTACTAAAACTGAACAAGTGATAATTTCTTAAAGGGCAGAATCTGAAACTATATCAATGATCATTTCCTACTCTGTTACATTAAAATCCATTTGTCTCTTCAACAAATGTGCAGGAACAACTGGACATTTACATGCAAAAATATGAATCTGGGTACAGACCTTATACTTTTCACAAAAGTTAGCTCAGAATGGATCATAGACCTAAATGTTTACATGTGAAAGTATAAAACTCCTAGAAGATAATTTAAGAGGCAACCTAGAGGGCCTTGGGTATGATAATGACTCTTTAGATACAACACCAAAGGCACAGTCGTGAAAGAAAGAATTGATAAACTGAGCTTCATAAAAATTAAAAACTGTTCTGTGAAAGACACTGTCAAGAGAATAAGAAGACAAACCTTGGAGGTTTGCAAAAGAAATGTTCAGTAAAAAACATATACAAAGAACACTTAAGAGTCAACAATAAGAAAGCAAACAATCTGATTTTAAGATGGGCCAAAAACCTTAACAGACACCTCACCAAAGAAGATATATGGGGCTTTCCTGGTGGCACAGTGGTTAAGAATCTGCCTGCCAACGCAGGGGACGCAGGTTTGAGCCCTGGTCCGGGAAGATCCCACACGCCGCAGAGCAACTAAGCCGGTGCACCACAACTACTGAGCCTGCGCTTTAGAGCCCACAAGCCACAACTACTGAGCCCAAGTGCCACAACTACTGAAGCTTGTGCGCCTAGAGCCCATGCTCCACAGCAAGAGAAGACACCACAATAAGCCTGTGCACCGCAACGAAGAATGGCCCTGATCACAACTACAGAAAGCCCGTGCGCAGCAACAAAGACCCAGTGCAGCCAATAAATTAAAAAGAAGGAGAAGAAGATATATGGATAGCCAGTAAGCATATGAAAAGATGTCCCACATCTTATGTCCTCAGGGAAATGCAAAGTAAAGCAGCAAGGAGATGCCACCACACACCCTTGAGAATGGCCAAAACCTGAAACACTGACAGCACCAGTTGCTGGTGAGGATGTGGAGCAACAGCAACTCTTAAGCATTGCTGACAGGATGCCAAGTCGTACAGCCAATTTGGAAGAGTTTGGTGGTTTCTTACAAAACTAAACATTCTCTTGCCATACAATCCAGCAATCATGCTCCTTCATATTTACCCAAAAGATGTGAAAACTTACGTCCACACAAAAAAGCCTGCACACAGATGTTTATAGCAGCTTTATTCATAATTGCCAGAACCTGGAAGCAACCATAATGTCTTTCAGTAGGTGAGCGGATGAGTAAACTGGGCAACACCCAGACAGTGAAATATTATTCAGCACTAACAAAAAATGAGCGATCAAGTCGTGAAAAGACAAGGAGGATCCTTAAATGCTTATCACTAAGTGAAAGAACCCAGCCTGAAAAGGCTGCATACTGTGTAGTTCCAACTATATGACATTCTGGAAAAGGCAAAGCTATAGAGACAGTAGAAAGATCAGTGGTTTCCAGGGGCTAGGGGAGGGAGGGATGAGTAGGCAGAGCACAGAGGATTTTTAGGGCAGTGAAACTGCTGTGTATGATACCACAGTTAAGCATACATGTCTTTACACATTTGTCTAAATCCACGGAACGTACAACACCAAGAGTGAACCCATAGGTTAACTCCACACTTTGGGTGATTATAATGTGCCAATGTACGTTCATCTTTGGTTTAAAAAAATAAAGTGTACCCTTCTGGTGAGCGATGTCAATAATGAGGGAGGCTCTGCATGCATGGGTCAATGGGAAATCTGTGTACCTTCCTCTCAATCAAGTCTTTTTTAAAAATCCATTGGTCTACTTTGCACTTCAAATGGGTCAACCATGCATGATTTTTAACATCATTTTGATTCTCTGGAAAATACTGGGTTATGCAGATCTTCCACATGTTGGCACATTTCAGTGGAGAATGTAAAGGACTCGCATTCGTTAACATCAACATGTCTTATCAGAAGAGTCTTCAGATGTTGGGAAGCTGCGAGCTTATGGTGTTAAATACAAGTTCTCCAAAATTCTGATTTTTCACTTGAAAGCTGGGATTTTGTCATTTTGGTAACAGCTTTGTTGTTTTTTCCTTGAAATGATATGCTCATTTGGTTTTTTAGAAAATGTCTTCCAAAGACCAAGTCTGAATTACCATTGTTTGTCTGTCAGGCATTCTTTCAAGTAAAAGTTATGTCGCATGGAACAAAAGGGACTATTTTGGCTGGCAGGTCAGTCTTACAAGTGCCTTCCCTCCAGACAACCATCATGTGTGGTTTGCAGCACACTTCCCGTTTCATCACACAGAATGTGAAAAAGACGTGCGTGCAGGGTAGAGATCCTTTTAATTCATAATTTTGACCACTTCCTCAAGGATGTTCTTAAGGAGAACTGGCAGTGGTTTTACTGTGACTGCACGGTGGCAAAGCACAGAATGGCAGCTAGTATAGTTCAGTGCCGCTGCTTCCTGCTAAGGGGCTGCAGTTTTGCCTCCCGTTGCTTTTGCACCCTCAGTACAGGCATTAACACCATCAGAGAGGCCAAGAACATTGTCGTAGAGTTAGGAAAACAGTTTGATCTTGTGGACCCCTCAGAGACCCCTAGGGGTGTACAGGTCACCCCTTGAGAACCACTGATCCAGCCAACCCCTTTCTTGTGCCTTTGAGGACAGAGACTCTGGAAATAGATAAGATGTGCCCAGGGTCCCAGGGTCAGTCAGGGAGAATGTGGACACCTGGTGCACTGCCCCAGGCTGTGTCCCTGAGGTCCTAAAACCAGGTGACACACTCCTTTTCAAACAACAACATCATCCGATCACTTTAATGGATGGTGCGGAAACTGATGTCTCCAATGAGGAGGCGAGGAGGGAAGGGGTGTCAGTGGATAAGCCAAACCTGTCGCCTCCAGGACGCGCTGGCCTCCCTATCACCCCCACCATGTGCGTGCTGTTCCAGCTTCCATCTTTTCTCTTCCATAATTGTGTCACTAATATCTCCCAGCCGAGGCGGCTCTAATTAAACTATTCACCATTGTCACTTTGTGTTCTGAAGAGACGAGGTTGGCCATTATCACTTTTCTTTCCTTTCCCTTTGACTGAGCTCCGTGTGGGTAATTTCATTCTGCCCTTGTTCGTTTCTTAGAAACTTAGCCTATCCAATTTTAGTTCTTTTCTCCCATCTTAGAACATTGAGCTCAGGAGAAAGGAGGCAGAGGGTGAGAATTTGGAAATTTCTGACCTTTTCACCTTAAAGTTTATTTTAAACTGAATAGTGCCTGCCTGGTGGTTCAGCTGTCCTCCCAGCCCCCGTCTAGGAGAGATGCCCGGGAGGTGCAGACTGGCAGATCTGGACCTGCCGAGGGGAGAAACACACCAGGAGAAAGTGGCACCACATAAGGCTGTTCCAAAGCGGGTGGTGATTGGGGTTTTGGACAAGCACGCAGCCCCACTCCATCCTCGGGCTCAGAGGCAATCGGAAGCCGTCGTGACATAAACACACCACTGCCACTGAGGGCCCAGGACAGCCACTGTCTTGCACCTCCTCCCCATCACTGGCTGGGGCACCAGCCTTCTCCGCAGGCCCTGCTCACCCCCTTCTACACTGGCCTCGGCTTTTCCCAGCCCGTACCTGCCAGTCTCCCCACCCACCCCTGGCCCTGAACCACCTGCCAGGGTGGTTTTAGGAGACATGTGCAGTGGTTTCACCTAAGGACAGCACAGCTGGGGAAAGGGCTGAAAGCCATGCCTCCTGAGGAGGGCCAGGGGCCTGAGAATGTCTCCGGACCCACACTCAGAGAGCGTTAGCATCTGCTCAGTAAGGCTCCATCCCAGAGCTGCCCACAGCGGGGCCCAGGCTGCCCCTAGTCCTCTCCCCTGGGGGTGAGGGTACACAGTTCACACTGGACTCGGTCTGTGTGAGAGCTCATGGACCATCTGTGCGGGCTGGGTGCTGTTCTTCATTTAATGTCTATGGGCTGTGTGGACCTCTGAGCCCACCATTGTCCAAAGGCCCTGGTGATGGCGGGAGGGGTGTCAGATGCCTCCCAGGATCCACTGCTTCCTGGCAAGGCCCTCGGCTTCCCCTTTAATTTCCTCCTGAGGGAAGACCAGTCTCTGGACTGTCCCTGCCTTGTGGGCACAGCTGACCCACGACTGCCCGTCTCCCAGACATACCCCTCTCACATCCCCCACCCGCACCAGTTTCTCTTGAGATGGGGCCCTTACTCGGTGTCCGCCTCCTTGAAGGAGCCTTCCCTGACTCCACAGCTTGGTTGTTGTGTCTGATGCCCCCACTGGACAGCAGGCTTGGGTGGGCCGTTTCCAGACCCTGCTGGCTGCCATGTCCCCAGCACCCAGCCCTGGGCTCAGCCAGCCTGTGGTGAGCAAGCCGTCACTGGTCTAGCACTGGCTCCTGCTTAACTTGGGCCAGGGCCAGGGCCAGGGGTGGGAAACCACACCAGTTACAGGGGCTGGCAGATGGTTTCTGAGTGGAAACTTCTAAGTGTTGAGCACTGGAACTGGTGAGAACTGGAACCCAGGCCAAAGTCACCCCCACAACCTCCTGGTTCTTGAAGATACATAGTAAACCAGCAGGAACATCTGCTTCTAAACAATTGGAAGATCCAAGAGTTTTAAGGCGGAAAAGGGTGTGATCCTTCAGAAAGTGAGTTTCTTTAGAAAACCCAAGTCTTTCCCCCGCTCCTCAGGAGGCAGCCTGGGCCCAAAACAGAGAAGGTTCTCAGAAGAGCTTAGGACAAATAAATCCCTGAGGAATCCTCTGAACCCAGCTGGAGGTCTTAGGAGAGTCTTGCTTTACAAGGCAGCAGGGTCCTGACAAAGATGGGACCATGGGACAGAGGGAGCAGACGTCAAGGGGGCAGCTGTCCCCTGATGTGTTCAGGACTCGGGAGATGCAGGCAGTCTCTCCTTATGCCCAGATGTTTCTCTTTCTGGAAAACATGAAAATTCCTAAGGCGGGAACCCCACTTAGTAGTGGGTGTGCAGTGGATAAGTGAGTGAACGGGTAGGTGGCTACACAGATCTAAGAGGAGTGAAAGGAATGAAAAGGGCGCACAAATGAAGAATGAAGAGATGGACAGACACTGTGGAAGGATAGAAGGGAGGTGAGGGGGTGGGGGTGGGAGTGAGTTGATGGATGAACAAGGGTGTCTGAAGGGTGATGATGTAATTGGTGTGTGGACACCTGATGTTGGGTAGGTAGCCTAGATAAAGGGGTGTGGGGTACATGGATGGATGGCTGGAGAAGGGATGGCATAGCTGAAAGGAGGCAGGATTAGAAACAGCGTTCAACCCTTGGTTCTGATGTAGGCTCTTTCTGGGGAGCCAGGAAGGTTCCCCTAGCTAAGGCAAGTGGTAGACCAATTAGGTCTGCCAGCGCCCCCCAGAGACCCTGTGCCCAACCACGTGCCCTAGGCACAGGCCTCGCTAAGACTCCTAAGTCCAGGTGAAGAAAGAGCCCCAAGCATGCCCAGCCCTCAAGTGCTAAGTGCCTGTAGTGCCCCAAGTTTTGCCACTAACATGAAACACCTCACAAATGTCTAAAATACCGCTGGGGGACGGGGCGGGGTTGGGGGGGGCACCACTTGCACTGAGAGTCACAGAGAGCCATCTGCCAGCCCGTGGCCAGGGGAGCAGGGTTGAGGGAGTGGCCCCTCTTTCTCCCACTGTCCCCAGAGGCAGAGAGGAAGGGAGGGGTGCTCCCCTGGGTGTGCAAGAGAGACCATGACCACTGCGTTCCTCAGATGTACGGGCCTGGCACGTGTGTAGTGTATGAAGTGCCCAGAATGTGCCCACTGCCATTCTCCATCTGCTGACACTGTAGTACTTAGGCTGGACCTCCAGCATCAGGGGTCTCTCTGTCCCTTTCCCTTGAGGAACAGAGTCAGCAGCCTGTGAACGGCAGCTGTGCCCACTGGGCCTGGCCCTGCCCTGCCTTGTATCTTGGGCTGGGCTTGTCCAGCTCGCCCTCCCTCTCCTGTTGGCCTGTGCACTCCTGCCCCCTGGTGGGAGCTGGGGCTACTGCATTGCACAGGGTGGGGCAGGGCAGGATGGAGACTTCCCTGCAGCTAGCTGGCTGGGGGGGGGCGGGGGGGTACACACACGCACTCACACTTCACTTGGCCTAAAAGATTAGAGAAGGAGGAAAACTCTGAAAGATTCAAAGCAGCGCCTCAAACAGAAGGGGTTATTATTATAATTACTGTGATTATCGTTATCAAGATTATCATGCTTGCCTGAGAAGTCTTGTACAAAGCAGGCTTATTTTATGTCAGCTTGTTGTTTGTGTCTCAGGGACCTCATCTTTGCTTGTAATAACTAGCATCTGCAGGGCTCTTAATGTTTCAAAGCTGTGTCACATCGATTTAGCCTCTTTCATCTGCGCAAACAACCCTGTGAGGTGGGAACTAATAAGAGAGCAGAGGCTCAGAGAGGTTAGGTGGTCTGTCCAAGGTCACAAGGCTAAAAAGCTGCAGAGGCAGGATTTGAACCTGGGTCACCTGACCGAAAATTCCTATTCGCTTCCCCACCACATCCTTTGCATTTCTTCTCTTGAGAGGGAAAAGGCTTTCTCTCATACTTTAGTTCCAAGCCCCTTTGCTTGAAAGACAGGGAAAGAGTTTTGCAGACCCAAGTGTTTAACGTGCACTTGGCTGTCCCAGTTTCAGATGATGCACACACTGGGGCACTGGCAAGGCCCTGCAGTGCCTGGCGTGTGAGCAGGGGTGTGTGGTGTTCATTGCCAGTGGCTCAGCCAGGCCGATGCCAGCTTCCCTGGGTCACCACTTGTCCCACCATCACCCCTGGTGTGGCACAGCACCGGCAGGCACCAGCTGCATCTCTGAGAAGAGTGAGCAGGAGATGCTGGGCAAGAGAAGCTGGCACAGGGGGGCTCTCTGTGGCCCGAGAAGTGGGCAGGTGGGCAGGGCCATGTGGGCCATGGGGGGCCATGGGAGCCCACGTCCCTCCTCATAGTATGGGTTCCCCAGCTCTCAGAACCAGCTGGCTGACTGGAGAGAGCTTTCTGGAAGTAGAGCCCCTCACCCTAGCCAACAGGCAGCCCCACCGACAGGCCTCTGGATCGCGGGTGCTGCTTCCCAAGCACACTCATGGCCAGTCCCCAGTGATTCATATCCTTGTGGCAGGGGGCCCTGGGGGGTCCCCTGTGTACTGCCAGTTCAGGGGGGCATCTGCCCCCAACACCCCCCCAGGGCAGCCCACTTCTGGGAGGCCCTCTGAGCCAAGCTCCACACCCCACCAAATGCTGGAGATGCCTCCATCTCCATGTGCTGCTTCCTCTCCCTGCCCCACCTTTCTCCAGATGCTCACGGATAGGGTTTCCATAGGCGGTTCTCCAGTGATGAATGTCCTGCACCCACTCAGCCCAACCCTGCAGGGCCCTGCCGGGCACAGTGTCAGTGAACAGCCTCCCTCAGTTCTGTGCAGGACAGTCTCCAGAAGCCCACCAGATGGCCTCTGGTGTCCAGTATGTGGTCAGTGCCCACGATGCATCTTAGTGCCCCCTACAGGAAACATAGCGCAGCACGTGGGCATGTGCACGTGCCCAGGGCATGGTCCAGACAGGAAGCGGGGCGGGGGTGGGGTGGGGGGGGATCAGAGGCCCGAGGAACTGTGTGGACCCCAGTAATGGGCGGGGTCTGCCTAGAGAAGGTAAGCATGATATTGGCCTCGGCACACCAGGCAGGTGTAGTCAGGACTCTTTGGGGTGCACCTGTGAAAAATAAACCAAGCAAACAAAAACATGTCTTCAACTAGTTTAAGAAAGAGTCAGAGGATTGATTGACTGAGGTAACTGGAAAGCCAGAGGTATTTGTGGCTGCAGGCACAGCTGGATCCAGGTGTTGATGTGTTATCAGGAACTGGGGTGCCTTCCTCTCTCAGCTTGGCTTTCCTCAGTGATGGCTCCACACTCAGGTGGGCCCTTCCTTTGAGAGTCTCTCTTTCCTAATGGTTTATACAGGTGTCCTGGAGCTGGTCAGGTTAGTCTCATTCAACAAATTTGGATTCTTTGCCCACCCCAAACTGTTCAGTAAGGGCAGCAGGATGGATTGGCCAGGCCCAGACCATGTGTCCATGCTGGAACCATGGGACAGAGGAAGCCCCATGCAAAGTGCTCAGACTGAGCTGGGGGAAAGAGTGCTTTCCTTCAGAGGAGCAGAGGTTCTGGTGTCAGAAAAGGAGGAAATGGAAGCCACACAGGTGGAGGGGGCAGCAGAAAATGATGGAGCAGATCAGAGGGGACGGGCCCTTCATTGCCACCTCAAAGCTCCTCCACCAAGTAAAACTACACAGGTCAGACCTGGTGGGTCTGCTCCGGCACATGTGTCTACTTTGTCATACCTCATGTTGCTGGCACAGTTGGGTGTGCTCTGACCTGCAAGAGGTGGCACTGCTATGGGGGCTGTAGCAGAGGGAAAGGTGCTGGAAAATGTCCCCCCTCCACTGACTCAGGAGGGGACCTGGACAGGAAGGTCAGCCCCAGTGTGAGCCCCATCCCCCGGGGCCCCAAAGGCAGAAAGACAAAGGGACAAGGGCCCCCTCTGGCTCTATTAATTGCTTGTTAAGCTTGACCCCCACAGGGCTGGCCCAGCTGGCAGCCGCCACAGTCCTCCAGGGTGTGTTGGCAAGGCCCCTCCTTCAGGCCCCTTCTTCCCGCCACACCTGACCCTTCCTACCTTCCTTCTTACCCATCTCCTGCACCTTTGGGAGGCTGGGCTAGACACCGTTGTCTGAGATGCAAGTCCAGGGCTGTTGGCTGGAGCACAGTAGAGGTTAACCTTGGGTCCAGGCTCTCCCACTTACTAGCTGTGTGACCTTGAGCAAGTTACCTCACCTCTGAGCCTGAGTCTCCCCATGTGTTAAACAGGACGGCTACCTGGCAGAGCTGCTGTCGTGGTTGAACTGGGCACAGTGTTGTTAAAATGGACAAGATGAGAAGAGTCGGGAGATAGGGTGGAGTGAGAAATCGAGACCATGCCTGTTAGTGAAATGCCAGGGACCCATTCATCTCACAAATGCCGCTGAGCACCAACAACTCTACAGAGCATGGTGAGATGGGGGTGCCATGAAAAATCAGGAGACTGTCCCTGCGCTGAGGAACAGGCACACACAGTACCAGCTGTGACTCTGCCTGGGGCGTGGAGGGGGGCTTCCCTGAGGCAGTGGCGTTTGAGATGGAGAATAGCCCGGGGAAGGATGTTCTAGGTGGGGCCCTGAGGTGAGGTAACCCTGGCTACTTGGGGAACAGAAGAAACGGCTGTGTGCTTAGAGGCCCAGGAAAGGGGAAAGGTGGGAGGAGGTTAGGACAGAGAGGTGGGCAGGGGCTTTGGAGGCCATAGTAAGGAGTTTGGAATTTAGGGATAATGGGAAACTATTTAAAGAGTTTAAACAGGGAGAGTTATTGTATCCGTTAGGATTAGGTTTGACTGTGAATGTCCGAGACCGCTAAAAAACAGTGATGTAAATGAGATAGAAGTTTAATTTAAATGTAAAAAAAAAAAATGTCAAGGACCTGACTGTTTTTAGATCACTCGTCCACTATCCCTAGGGTATAGACCTTGTCTTCAGGATCCAAGTTGGCTGCTAGGGCTCCAGCCACCACAGGCTTCTGGAAGGAGGAAGTGAGAAGAAAAGGGTACATCTTCCCTTTACAAAGACTTCTTCAAAGACCTCACTACACTTTGGCTTACCTCCCAATGGGCAGAATGCCTCACATGGTCACATCTTTGCCACAAGCAAAATTAGGAACTGTACTCTTTAAGTAAATATCAGTGTGCCCAGTTAACAAATTAGGGGTTTTCTACAGTCTCCTGCTGACAGCTGGGTGGAAAACAGACTGAAGAGAAGAAAGAGGGAGGCAAGGAACCCTTGGAAAGGGGCTAGGGGCAGCCAGGGAAAGACAGTGGTAGCTTGGACTCAGGGATGTGCAGGAGGAGATGGGGATAAGTGGACATTGGGAGGGAGGTGGCAAAATGAAGGATGACTCCTAGTCTTTGAGTCTGAGGAGTTGGGCACTGAGCTGGGGAAGACAGGAGAGAAACAGAAGGATAGACAGGGAGGTATCGCCAGCACCAGACCTTGCCTCCATGATGAGGTGGAGCTGGGAGGACAGCTCCAGGTCGGCCTTCCCCACATCATGCACTGCATCTCTCTGGAGTGGGTTTCCCAAGATTCCAGGTCATGCACACAGGAGCACGAAGTGGCTTTGTGGAGGTCCGTGATTTCTATGAACCACACCCTCGAGTGGCCTGGCAGAGGCATAATGCACCTCTAGGTGGGAGTGTGCCTCTCCCCCAGCAGGAAGTTTTGCCCTGCCCACCCCTCAGATCCTGACTCCCTTCTTACAGCAGGCAGAAACCTTGAAGGGGGTCCAAAGGAGGAAGTTTGGGAAGCTGGCCAGGTTTATCCCAGTCATTCCACAGATGGGAAAGCAGGCTGAGATTTCCCGAGGTCACACAGGCACACGGGAGCAGCATCAGCATATAGGTCCTGACTCACAGGCCTGTTTTTAGCCTAGGTGGAGGCACCACCCCTGCTCACCCACCCCTGCCTCCCTGAGTCACCGCCTGCCTAAGGCACCCGACACCTGGGTCCCAGGGCCAACTTTCTAGGTGACTGCCCCCAGCGGAGGCTTGGATGCTGAAGAAACTCATTTCTAAGATGGGCCCGGACCCAGGCTCTCCTGGTGGGCAGCCCTCCCTGTCAGCTGAGGGTGACTTGGGAATCCGAGGGCTGGGGTCTTTGGGACACTGTCCCTAGGGAGCTGGATCTGGGCTAGCATCACGGGCGTGGCTTCCTGGCCTCCAGGCCAGTTGTGGCTTCCTTCCCAGGGCAGGCAGTCGGGAGGGGACACAGTGCCAACACCTTCCCATCGACCTTCTGCAGTAGACAGGCTCTGACACGTAAACAGCTATTTAGCTGGACAGCTTGATTCTGGAAGTCTCCATCGAAGGCTTTGGCCCCACATACCTTTGTACAGAATCTCTTGTTAGCCATGAGTCTTCCAGGTGTTGACCATGTCTCTCCTTCGTGTCTCTCCCACCACGAAGGTCACCTGCAGGTTTCCAGTACCTCTGCTCACTTCCTGAGCCATGTGCCACGGCTGGGGAGTCTGGCTCTCTGGCTTACTTGGAGGGCGGCGGGGTTGAAAGGGCTCGAGAGTGGAGTAACCGTCTAGTAATAATTATTGTGCCCATGAATGAAAGACCCGCTGTCCCTTCCCCTCTCCCTGACCAGGCCTAGGGTTGAGCCCTTGTCCCAGTGCCCAGCCGGGGCTTCTGTCCCTGCTGAGGCCTCAGAGCCGCCCTCCATGTCTCCCCACAGGCCGATGCCAAGATGGTGTGTGATGTGGTGAGTCGGATGGAAGACACGGAGCCCTTCTCTCCAGAGCTGCTCTCCGCCATGATGCGACTCTGGGGTGACTCGGGCATCCAGGAGTGCTTCAACAGATCCCGGGAGTATCAGCTCAACGACTCTGCCAAATAGTGAGTGTTCCAGGCAGGCGGGGGAGCCGCAGAAGGGGCTGGGGCCAGCATCCTTGGCTGAGGACGGAACTGCTGTGAGATATTCTGCCTCGGGTGTCAGGAAGGAAGGAGAAGCGGCTTCTCCTCCTGCCCCCAGAATGAAGAGGAGGCCAGGGAGGTGGGGAGCACAAGAGACAGCCGACAGTGGGGCTCCCAGAGGGCCGGGGGCCGTCACCTGCTTGCTCTGGTGAGGGCCTGGCCCTCCAGAAGGAAGGTTTTCAGTGTAGCCATCTTTTCCCCCTAGAGAACGCTTGACCCTGTGAGTACAAATCAAGGGTGACGTAGACAGAAAATAACTTACGTGGTGCCATTTTGTCTTCTTTTTGAGAAAAAATACGCTTTCCATTCCTCTATCTTTAAAATTAAAAAGAAGAAAAACATAACCTATAAGATAAGTAAAATAAATAATCAAACATACACTTTAATACTGTGTTATAACTAATAAGGGGAAGGAGAGGACAGAGGAGAGAGAGGGCCCAGCAGGGCAGGGAAGGAGAGGGGGTGATGCAGCTGAAAGCCAAAGAGGGCTTGGAGGGTAACAGAGGGGAGGGCAGAGGGAGTGACAGGACCATAGGACTGCCCGCTGCAGCCTTGTCACTCCAGGCATCTGGAAGTTTACACGCCCTTGGCCCCTAGATCGGGGGCTCCAGGCCCCTGGGAATGGTCTCCGGTCGCCGGGGACACGGCTTCTGTTTTGAAGACACTGGGGTTGCACTCCAGCTTTCAGGAAATGCACCCACTTTCACACTCTCCTGCCCAAGTTTTCAGTGGGAGCCTCTGGGCTTAAACCCCACTATCTTAAGACAGGTGTGCTCTGACACTGATCTGCTCAGCATCCTCACCAGCACTGCTCAGCCGGGACCACTTTGTCCCCAGGAGACCTTGGCAATGTTTGGAGGCGTTTTCGATTGTCCCGACTGGGGTGGTACTACAGACATCTAGTGGGTAGAGGCCAGGGATGCTGCTGACTTCCTACAGACACGTCGTACAGTCCTCTATAGCAAAGAAATAGCTGGCCCCAAATGCCAGTAGCGCGGAGAGTGAGAAACGCTGGTCTCTACGGTGCTGATGAAGTGGAGGCTAGCGCCCAGAGAACAGCGCCCACTCATGGACGCTGGGACATCACCATTGGCTGTGACGACAGCTAACAAACAAGGGACTTGTCTTCCCATCACTGCACACTTAGATTGTCCATGGAGCAGGTGCATATGTCCTGTGAGTCCAGGTGGTAGTGACCCAGGCCCCAGCCCCAGATGAGCCCCCAGGGTACCTTGGTGGGCAGGGGTGTGAGCCCAGAGGTTCAAGTCCACACCGCTCTCTGTGCACTGAAGTCACAGACCTCCATCCAGGTCTCCCCACAACACCCAGATTCAGGCCTAGAAAGAGTCCCCCTTCCTCCCCCTTCCCTGCCCCCTGCTCAGCCCAGTCCAGGCCCTTCCCATCCTGCCCCCCCCCCACCCTCAAGGGCCCTTCAGGGCATCAAATCATGACCCCCACTTAAATTTTTACCACTTAACAAATTATAATATGAATCCATTGCAAAAATATTTTTTAACAATACAGAAAGGTATAAAATTAATAGTTAACTCCTCCTCCCAGGCCTGTCCCCCCCCACTGTTAACTGTCTCCATTTATTTGTCCCAGTGATGTCCAGAAGAACCTGACCCTCCAACTCTAAATCGTATATGATGCTATTAAACACTTAACTTTAATGCTATTAAATTTAATTCCAGCTGTGAAAGCTGAGGAATTCAGTTCTCCTCCCTCCCTTCCTTCACTCTTCCCTACGTCCACCCCCAGTTCTTTGCTAGTTACGGGATTATTTTCAATTCTTCTGGTGGTTTTTTATAACTTGAAATGAGCGACTTGAGTCAGTACTTGTCAACTCCCCCCAGGTGAGCAGAGGAGACCCACCCTCCTCTCTCTTTTGTCTCTGGGACAGGGCTCCTCAGAGGGCAAAGGCAGGACCCACAGGCAGTCAGGTTCGGAAGGACCTTAAACAGTTTCTGGTCCAGGGTTGCTTTGCTGTTGTAGTTTTAGCTGATAAATCTCATCTTCTGACAGAAGTTGGGGCCCGAAATGTGAAACAGTTCAAAGTAGATTTGTTGTGACAGAAGGGAGAGGGGGGTCTAACAGGGCTGTCGCCTGGCACAACTCCAGGGGGCGCCACTCATCCTGGACTGTGGGAGTGGTCCCCAAGGCTCGACGCCTCAGTCACTGTGTGTGCCCAGCCCCGGAGGTCTGGCCAGTCCTCTCATGTGACCAGTGAACATGGCCGGGTCTCCCCTCTCCCCTCTGAATGATGGCCCTGAGAGGTCCTGGAAACCCAGAAACCTGAGCACATCCCAGCAGGGGCTGTGAAAGGTAGTTCCATGGTTTGGTAGGATTATTTTTTCCCAGACCCAGATCCCCACTAAAGGTCAGCGCTGGCTGGCGAAGTGTCCTCCTGTCCCCTCCTCCCGGGTCTCTCTGCCCTCTCCCTGTCTGCTCTCCTTAAGTCGCAGAGCCATCTTCCCAGTACACTCTTCTGGTCAGAGCTCTCCAAAGTGAAAGCCCAAGTCCTTACAGTGACCTCAGGGGCCTGCATGCTGTATCCCCCTCACCTCCATCACCCCCTGCAGTCTCACCACTGCCTGCTCCTGCCCCGTGTGTGCCTCCCCCACCCCTGGCATCCAGTGTCTGTAGCCCAGGCTCCTCCTCCTCTGTGGGTGTGGCCTCTGCGCCCACCGGTCCTTCTGTTGGACCACGAAAGACTCATCCCCTCGCTCCCCTCAGGCCCCGCTCCACAAGCCTTCACCAGCCACCTGATGTCAAACAGTGACCCCAGCCAGCCTCCCCGCTTACTGATAGCCTGATTCTTTCCTCCTGAGGCTTACCACCTCCTGACATGCTGTACAGCCTGCTCCTCTGTTATGTACCTCATAGAGACACACACACACACACACACACACACACACACACAGAGGAACACAGGCTCCGGCGAGGTGGGGCCTGTGCACCCGGCCCGAGCGCCCAGAACAGTCGATAGGCAGTACACACAGCAGGTGCACAGTCCACTGTGCTCACGCTACCAGCCCCTCCACAGCCATCTCCCTGCATGAGGCTCAGCCAGCACGGAGAGGTGGACAGCCAGGTTGTCTGTCTAAAGGAGGGTTCCCCAGCTGGGACGGGGGCCAAGACCAGAAGCTCCCAGCCCTGGTCTCCAGCTGGAGATGACAGGAGGAGGCTCGATTTGAAACCAGCACAGCTTCTAGGCGGAGGCTGGGGGAGTGGGGGAGGGGCATGCACAGAAAGTTGGGAGGATTGGGAAGGGCTGGGAGGGGCTCCTCCAGCTGGTATCAGGGGCTGCCCAGACGCCAGAGCTCTCAGGTCTGCTCTGCTGCCTCAGCCTCCTCCTTCCACAGGCAGAGAAGGCCTGGAGGCCTGTTTAAGAGCTCGGGCTCTGGAGTCAGGCAGACCCGGGCTCGAGTCCCAGCAGTGTCCTCTTTCTAGGGCAGCCCGTGCTCTCCCAGGTGTGGTTTCTGGGTGTCAGATAGAGCAAGAGAAGACGCCAGGACAGCAGGGACAACAGGCCGGTAGACCTGTATAAGGCCGCTTCCTGGCCCCCTGCCCAGCCTGGGAGGGCTGGACTCTAGGACCCCTGGCCAGAATTGGTTTTATTTCCTTAGGGAGAATCCTCGCAAGGATTTGAGGCAGCCCGGGTTATTGGTTTACCAGTGGACACCCTCCTCAGTGAAAGCATCTGCCCTTCACAGCCCCATGGACATCCATAAGCCGGGGAGCCAGCCCCCCAGCAGGTTCCAGGACAGGTGCTGATGAAGCGTGGCCCCCCACATGCAGCCTGGGACCCCACGTCACACTGTGACTCAGACCCTCGTGGCTGCTCCCTGTGGGCTGTATGTGGCTTTCCCCGCACAGGGATGGGTAGCCTGGCTGGCCCTGTGGGTCATTGAATCTTCCTGCCAGCCTGACCAAGCTCCCTCCTTCCTGGTTTCCTGAATCCCAACCAGGTCTGGGGTTCAGACCTAACCCATACCAACCCGTAAAACCCTTCCCAGTGTGTGACCTGGGCAGGTGAAGTGCAGAGGCCTGGTCTGTCTCCAGAGCAAGCGGTGGCGTGGAAGGGGCTCTGATGCCAAAAACCTGGGTCCCAGCAAGGCCCCATCCCTGCCTGGCTGTGTGACCTCTGAGCCTCCCTTCCAGGAGCACCAAATGGGAACATGCGACGGCCCCCTTGATAAGCCCTAAGGAGCGAGGTAGAGGCAGGCTGAGGCTCAGAGGGCCTCTCGGAAGCCGCATAGGGTACTATTAAGAGGTGGAATCCCAACCCCTGGCTCACAGCTGGGCAAGGCACTCACCTTCATTAGAAAACCCAAGTTTTCTAATCTAGGAAATAGTATGTTTAACTCCAGAAATCACGGGTGAAATATGATCGTGCATATAAAGACTGGAACCTGACTGTCGCCCATTATTATTTTAAGATGAAGAAATGACAAACAGTATTATAAACACATTAGTCTCCTTTAAAAGTTTTGCCCTTGTCTGAGTGTGCCTGGAGCGCAGCCCTTGTCTGAGTGAGAGGCTCCAAGCACGTGAGGCCGGAACGTGAGCTTCTCTTCCTCAGCTGCCACCCCCACCCCTGGCCCTGGACGGGGTGGTGCCATCATGCCACAGCCCAGGACATGACTGGCTCTCGGGGAAGGCCGTGCCCAGCACCTGGTCCACGGTCCCCTGTGTGTTCTGTCCCCAGCTACCTGGACAGCCTGGATCGGATCGGGGCCGCCGACTACCAGCCCACCGAGCAGGACATCCTCCGAACCAGGGTCAAAACCACCGGCATCGTAGAAACCCACTTCACATTCAAGAACCTCCACTTCAGGTGAGGCCCAGGAGGCTCCCGAGCCCTGGGGACACCTGCCTCTCTGCCTTAGCTCGTCTGGAGCGCCCAGATATCGCCCTGCCTGGGGGACTTTTGAGTTGGGAAAGGCAGTTAGATACGAGAAGGGACCTGTGGGTGTGCCTCTTTTCCACCAAGTTCAGGGGTGGGGGTGAGCAGGGAGGCTTCCTGGAAGAGGGGTTCTGGAGTGGGGCTCTGAGGAACAGGGAGGATTTAAGCAGATAAAGGAGGAGAGTCCTGTCCCTGGGTGACTTCTGAGGATGAGAGGAGGGTGGGTCACCCAGGTGGCCCCTTGAAGGCCACCTTGAGGGAGGGGTGGAAAAAAAGGGTGGGTGAACCCAAGCGACGTGTGTGAGACCCCAAGGACCCAGGTCATCTCAAAGCTGGAAGGGGCTCGGTGATCAGCTGACCCACCCTCTCGGGGTACATGTGGGGGGAACCCAGGCCTGGGAGGAGCAAGGCTGTCCCCAGGCACAGAACACAGCTCCCGCCAGGGGTCTGAGCGCCTCAGAACAGGCCCTGCTGGAGGGTTGTAGCACCACCTGGGGCAACCTCCTCGCGCTGAGGCCTGGGAGCCCCTGTCCTGCCCCCACATGCCAGGTACGGTTTCTGGGTGCCAGGTGGAGCAAGAGAAGAGGCCAGGACAGCATGGACAGCAGGCCAGTTGACCTATATAAGGCCACTTCCAGGACCCCTGGCCAGCCCGCAGCCCAGCCCCTGCCCACGGCCACACAGGCAGAGGGAGCTGAGGTTCTGTCTCCATCTCTGCAAACCGCACAAGCCTCACGGGGCACACGGACCTCTAGGCCTCCCCTGAATCTGGGGAGCACAGTGACGGGCCCAGCAGCCCCGCGAGCTGCCTCTTCCTCCCTAGTCTCCTCAGTCTCTCCCGCTCACCCCTCAGGGGCAGAGGGTGCAGAGCTGGGCTCGGGGCTGCCCAGCCCACAGAGTCTGAGCATAAGCACTGTGGGGGGACACAGAGATCATCAGCCAGTGCCTAGTATTTCAGATGGGGACGCAGGATCCGAAGGAGGCAGTGATAGGACGAGTACCAGACCTGTGTTTCTTTGTTCCAAGCCTACCACTGTGGTTACCCTGCTCTGCTGGGAGGTCAGGGCCCAGCCCACCCTGGCAGCTGTGTACCAGCAGGCCCCCCAGGCCTGGGAGGCTGTGGAATTCACTTAGGGCATTAGGTGTAAGGTTGACCTTTTACTTCCAGGACCAAAGCACCACCTGCCACAGTCTCCCCTGACAGCCCTCAGGCCCCCTGGGGGATGGTGTCTGAGAGGGGGAGAGGGAGGGGTGGCATAGAGCAGAGGCTTTGTCTGCAGTCAGACCTGGGTCTCACCCCAGCTCTACCACACCAACTCCCATCGGGACCCTGCACTTAACCCCTTGGTGCCTCACTGTCCCTCCATGTAGCAGGTGACAATTCCTGCTCGCCTTCCTCCCTCTGAGGATGCTTCTGGAGTTTTCACAGACCACAGACATGAACAGACATGCTCAGAAAGCCAGGGACAGGATGCGTGTTACCCTGAGAGGAGGCCCTCACAGAGGCGTTTCTTGGGAGCCAGCTGAGGTCACCCCTTAGTAAAAGTCCTGTGATGCAAGGGCAGGTCTGGGAGCACAGCCCAGTCATGGGGCAGAAGCAGTTCTGACCACCCTACCCCGGGCACTTAGTGGTCAGCCCTCAGCACCCGGAGCAAGGCTCCTGGGGAGGCTCGTTACAGGTACAGCCCCCTCCTCCCCCACCCCTTAGCGTGACCAGAGTCCCCACACCTGTCGGGGCCCCGCCGCCCACCCCTCCCAGCTTCCCCATCTCCCCGGCAGGCTGTTCGACGTCGGGGGCCAACGATCTGAACGCAAGAAGTGGATTCACTGCTTCGAGGACGTCACGGCCATCATCTTCTGTGTCGCGCTCAGCGGCTATGACCAGGTGCTCCACGAAGACGAGACCACGGTGAGTGGCCCTGGCCTGCCTGGCCTCGTGGCCCACGGCGGCTCTCAGGCGGGGCCGGCTGTGGTGTCTGGGGGTTCCGTCCTTGGCCGGGCCGTGCCTGCTCCCTCTTCTGGCTTGGTTGCTGGGCAAACGCCTAGTGATGCCAGTGCAGTGAAGGCAGCCACGGGTCACCTGCTCAGAGGCTGAGTGCAGGCGGGTGACATGTCTCTGCAGACTCTGGGTCTCAGGCAGTAAGTCCCTCTCCAGTAAACACAGCAGAGATGCGGAGGCTGTCAGGCCAGAACCGAATTAAGCAAATCCTAAACGAAATAAGGGCGCAGTTGAGCAAGAATGTACATGTAACAGAAATAGCAGTTCTTAGCCCTGACAGCCCTCCCTGAGCAGTGGACGGGGCTGGCAGCAGGAAGGGAAGTGGGACGTGGTGTGGGTGAGTGACAGCGCTGGCGCGGGCCCCTCCCCCAAAGGAGGCCAGCCCAGGTTCCTGCCTCCCGTCAATGCGTCTTCAGTCTGGGGCCTCGGAGAACTGCCAGGCTGGCTTCAGAGGGGGGCCCTCACCTGGAGAGGGCACCACCTTTCTCTGGGCCTGGGCCTGGTTTGCTTCCAAATTCGGGCAGCACCCTCTCTGCCTCGATTACTATTTCTGTCAAAGGGGTGTGACCGTAGTATGTGCCTGGTGGGGCATTGGCAATGGAGTGAGATCTGTGAGAAGTACTTGGAACCGTTTCTGGCACAGCAGCACCAAGCTGGGGCTTGTATTGTCGCTGGGGATTGTCCTGAGCTCGGGGCCCACTCAGCTGCCCATGGAGAGGTGGGCCTGCTGCAGAGCCTGCGGGGGAAGCTGGGTGTTGGCCCGATGCCCCTGTGGGTTATCTGGAGTTGAGCACCTGCCAGGGTGGGGCTCCTGGGCTGTGGGGTCACACCCTTGGCAATCGTTAGCGCCTTCTGTGTGAAGCAGGCACAGACACCTGGCACTGAGGGTTTGGGACTGAATTTGTCATGGTGGGTCTTGAGCAAGGCCTGTCTTCTCTCTGGGTCTGTCTCCTTGTCGGTCCTGCCTGCTGGTCCCACGGGACTGCTGCAAAGATCTGCTGGGCTTTGGGGTGCAGTGCCGTGGGGAGGAGGAGCCGCCGTGCTGAGGGACTTATGCAGCCATGAGGCTATGGGCAGATTGGGGCCAGGGCCGCCGGCCGGGTGGGTGACGTGGATTCATGCCACGTTCTGGCTTGTCGCCCTTGTCCTTCCTCCTTCGGCCCCAGGTACACTCCTGAGTTGGGCATCAGCAAAGGCCCCCAAGGCCTGCCTTGTTCCGGGGCGAGGCTCTGGGGCCCCAGCTCTGCAGCTCTTTCTAGTAACACCGTCATCATCTCAGTGGCCTCAGCAGGCTGTGGTGTCTAAGATCACCAGACCTGGACCCACCGACCACCCCAAAGCACGGCTCCTGCTGCCCCCACAAGGCACCCGCGTGCAGGGACTGCCCTGGCATATCTCTCACTGGTCCATTGTTGACTGCTTTTGGACCCACTGGTTGTGGTCCACTTGGCCCCCCACGGGCTCTGAGCTCCTCTTGGCGCATCTGTTCTTCCTGCAGCACCTGGGAGTGGGAAGCAGGGCTGGTGCAGCAAGCCTGAAGCTGATCCTGCTGTGGGCTTCAAAGAAAGCAAAGCACTGGAGTGTCAAGGGCCCCAGGCCTCTTCCCGGGAACCTGCCCAGCTCAATCCCAAGTCCCAGGCTCGTCAGCCTTGGAGCACAAGGCAGAGCAGAGGGATGTCTGGGCGGGTCAGGTAGCAACGGGGTCCCGAGCTCCATGGCCCTTGGGTCTCCAGTGAACGCGGGCAGGTGCCAGGCCTTGTGCTTGGGCGGCCTTCCTGGTCTGCTTGCCCGGCAAGCGTTCTGCAAACTCCTCCCCAGCCCTGGCTCCAGGGCAGGGCCCGTCCTGGATCACCTTCCTCCTCGCCTTCCTGCCTTTACTGTCTCTCTCCCTTCCTTTCCCTCACCTCCCTCCTTCTCCCCTGTGTCCCTGCCCTTCTTCACAAGGGCTGGTGCAGAGGACCTTGGGGAAGCAACAGCACATGGGGCCACAGCCAGGAATGGGCTCTTTCTGGGGCCCTTTCCACCCAGGAAAGAGCAGCAGCCCTTCCAGGGCATGGGAGTTGGCTTTACCACTTAACAAGAGCCCACAAAGGCAGCTTACTGCCATGGTGACAGCAAGGACAGCGCCGTAGAGCTGAGCAAACGTCTGTGTGTCCAGGGCCAGATGGCAGCATTGTGCAGCTGGGGGGCCAGGCAGATGTGGCCTGGGGTCTAGCGCTGCCCCTGCGGCCATGTGAGCTTGGCAGCCGCTCCACCTGCTTCTCCGTAAAATGGAGCCCGTGGCAGATCAGCCTCTGGGCGGCTGTGAGGACCAGCGGGCTCGGAGCTGTGCGAGCGCCTGCCCTCAGGACTCTTCACTCAGCAGATGGCAGCTGTGGGACGACTCTGTCCAGGCGCCCAGCTCAAGGACAAGTTGTGGGACAAGGACACTGCCCCCAGGAGGCCAGAGTTCCACCCTGCTGACCCATCCTTGGTCTTCCACCTTCCTCTCCGGTTGGCCTTGCCCCTCACTCCCAGGCCTGGGGCAGGAATTGGGGCTGCCTGAGAAAAAGGTGTCTAGAGGCTCCTGGAACTTGGCCAGGAGCCCCACTGGCCGGCCACCCTGCCCGCCTCAGCCTGGACCCCAGCGGCCCTGGGCCTCGCCTGCCACAACTTCTCAGCACCAGTGCCGTCACCACCACCTGCAAGGCCTTAACTTGCCAAACCAAGGCCAAAACCATGAGCAGATTCTGAGAGACCCTCCAAGTCGGGCAGGTATGAAGCGCCTCCTTCCAGCTGAAACCATCAGCTAAGAGTTGAAAGCAGCAGGTTCCCAGGGCGCCGCCGGGTGACTTTGCTGTGAAGCCTGCCCCCGACTCCCGCGTTCCACACTCACCAGCCGCTCAGCTTAGGCTGGTCCTCCCCACCCTCGCCTTCCATTCCAGCCACGCAGGCCACAGCCCCAGCGCGGCCATGGCCTCCGGAGCCTGCACGGGGGCCTCGGGTGGGACTGGCTTTGACTTCCTGGCCTGAGACCGGTTGAACCAATTTTGGGGTTTTTTTTTTCCTTTTTCTTTCTCTCATGTTTCCTGCTGGGTTTTTATCTTCCTCTGTGTTTTAATCTGTTTTGCTGGCCTTCACCTTGGGGTTCTTCTGGCCCCTCTACTGGGAAACCAGCCTCAATAAGCCCCCTGGCCCAGCCATGGCCCAGCCATGGCCCAACCAACCTACCCAGTCCCCAACCACACCAAGGCCACAGCAAGATCACTCCCCTGATGCTGTCCCCCTGGTGTCTGCTTCCAACTCTGGATTAATTCGAGGATGTCTTAGTCCTCGGTTAATGTTTCCCAACTGAATGCGTGCACCCTCCCACCCTTCTGGCGAAACCAAATGAGACCCTGGTAAAGAAATCTGCATGCCCGCGGTCCCACGTGGACATGTGGATGGTGGCGCGGCCCCTGCCCCTGCGTGCATGGTGCATGTCCTCTCCGTGGGCTGGAGTCCTTCAGGTGACCTTGCTGCCCCAGCCCGGGTCAGCCCTCTTCAGGGGAGGGGCAGCATTCCCCTCCCTGCGCCCTGCTCCACCCCCGCTGCCTGTGTGTGGAATGCAGCAGGGACCACATCCTTGTCCTTGCGGGTCCTCCTGTCTCCATCCCTGGTGGTGCATTCAGCCATGTTGGTGGACCTTCCCTTTGCTTGTCCCGCTGTGTCACTGGCCGCGGTGGGTCAGGGCCCCAGGCACCCCCAGCCCTCACTTGCCTCTCTGCTCTGTTGCAGAACCGCATGCACGAATCGCTGAAGCTCTTCGACAGCATCTGCAACAACAAATGGTTCACAGACACGTCCATCATCCTGTTTCTTAACAAGAAGGACATATTCGAAGAGAAGATCAAGAAGTCTCCACTAACCATCTGCTTTCCTGAGTACACAGGTAGAGACTGTCGCTTCCCACGGGGACTGCAGGGGCCACACAGCTGCTCGAGCCACACCAGCTCCTGAGGGAGCTCAAGTCCCCCTTCACTGTGCTCTGCGGAGGCACTGGATTTTACCCCAGAGAATCCAACACAAAACTGAAGGCGGGGCCCCTCCCTTCCCTGTAAAGTGCTATAGCGAGGGGCCCGGGGCAGCCAGCTGGGGCTTCCTAGTCAGGGGAAGAGGGCTGGAATCCTGGCTCTGCCACTTACAAGCTGTGTGACCTCAGCAACCTCTGGACCTCAGCTTGGTCGTCTGTAAATAGAGCTTGTCAGTAACACCAAGATGATGACGGGGGTGAAGATAGGGGCTTCGAGTCAGGCAGCCCAAGGTTCATGCTCCCACTCTGCCACTCACAGCAGGTTATGTAACCTCTTGCAGCCTCAGTTTCCACGTCTGTGAGATGGGGACAATCACTGTGATTATCTATCCCTCCCTCCCAGAGCTGCCAGAGGTCAAAGTGAGCTAAGGAACAGGGAAGGCTTAGCATAGCAGTCGGCGCATAGTACGTGCTCACTAAACATTTGCTATTGCTCTTGTAACTGTGATTACAACTAAAAAGTATCATGACGGCACCCCCACACGGAGAGTTATAAGATTCAGATGGCCTGTTGGATGTAAGAGAGCTTTACAAGCAGCAGAGACCAGAGCCTCCCTGCGGAGGCCACCTCTGTTAATGCTGCCCTGGGTTTACCTGACTGTGGGTGGGTGGGCAGCCTGGCCAGGGCCCCCATGGAGCAGCAGGGTGGCTGGAAAAGTCTATGGGCTCCCTGGCTCTTCAGGATGGCCAAGGCCTCGTCATAGAGGCGAGTGGAAGCAGAAGTAGGCATCCCCAGCCTGACCAGCCCCCCAGCCTGGAAAGCACAGGGGTAGAAAGAGTCCCAACAAGGTGGGCCTGCTAGGGGAGCCTCCTGGCTAAACCCCAGTTCCCCAAGAGTGGACGTGGGGGCCTTGGCTTGGAGCCAGACAAGCAGCACAACTCACTCTGTCTCCCCTTCCTCGAGATTAAGCTGCGTGCCCCGTGGGCCAGGCTCCCAGCAGCATGCAGCCAGAGGTGGGCCCGGCTCAGCACCCCTCACACTCGCCAGTCAGCCTCCTTTTAGCCATATATGAATTGGGGGATCTGTGGATCCCGTCCTAGGTGACCTGGGCTGTGGCCCATGGGCCGGCAGAAGCAAGGTGGGTCAGTGACCGAGGTCGATGTGGTGCTGATGAGGTCCCAGGGACCCTCTCCCTCACCTCCCGCCAAGATTTAGGAAAGAGCTATGGTCTGGTAGACCCCCAAGGCCAGGCCTAGTGGCCTGTTCCAATCTGCCGAGGAGCTGGGTCCCTCCCGCACCCACAGGCGTGCCACTGCCGGGCTTCCAGTCTGCACAGCAGTCGCCCTGTTGTAGCACAGTGGCTGCAGAGTCCAGCCCCGCTCCCTCCCTCAGTGGGTTGTGGCAGCCATGCCTGGGCCTGGGCTGGGGTCCCTGGAGCCTGTGGAGGCTTCAGGGCAAAGCCAGGAGTCCTGTTCTGTTCCTCCCCAAATAGAGCTGCTCTCCTGGGAACCCCTCTCCCTGGGCTCACCAGGGGTGGAGTGATACAGCAGCAAGGAAGGCAGCGCGCCAGACAGTTCTTAATTCCTGGGTGGTGAACATGAGAAGGAGGGAGGGGGAAGGGAGGAGAGCTGGGGGATGAGAAGAAGGAGGCCAAGGCTGCTCACAGGTGCCACACAGTTTCCTCCCCCCTTGCCCAGCAATGGCCAAGAGAGGTGGCATCTCTGCCTGCTCTGAGGAGTCACAGCCAGGAGAGGACAGCCTGCAGGGGCTGGCGCAGACTTCTGAACCTGTGTGAGGGCTGGTTCGGACTTCTTTGCGCAGGACCCACAGGAAGAAAGAATGTTTGCATCAGGAGCCCGTAGATGTATCTGTGAAAAGAAACAGGAGTTTTATGAGACAGTGCTCACCCTTAGTGCAGGTGAGGCCCGGGGAGGTTTGATCTCTCGTTTCATTCATTGTTTTTAAACTGGATGTGGACCACGGACTTGATTTCATGACCCACTGTTGACTGAGCTGAGCTGCCGTTAGGTTTCTCTTGCAGGGTTGTCAGTGAGAGGCCCTCAGTGTCTGCTTCCCGGCCCGTGGCCTGACTGGCACCCAGGTGGGGGCCTCACCTCACCAGCTCCCAACATGGTCTCTTCCGCAGGCCCCAACAGCTTCACAGAAGCCGTGGCTTACATCCAGGCCCAGTACGAGAGCAAGAACAAGTCAGCCCACAAGGAGATCTACACCCACGTCACCTGTGCCACCGACACCAACAACATCCAGTTTGTCTTTGACGCCGTGACGGACGTCATCATCGCCAAAAACCTTCGGGGCTGTGGCCTCTACTGAGCCCTGGCCTCCCCACGCAGCCACCCACCACCCTGCCCAGCCTGCTGTCTCACCCCTGCCCTGGAACCAGAGGTCCGCCACCTCCCAGACTGCTCTCTACCCTTGGCAAGGAAGCACCAGCGGCTGGCACTGAAAGAGGAAGCACCCTCCATGGTCGCCCTAGCCCCAGATGCCAGGACACGTGGTAACGGGGCTGGCAGGGCGCCAAGTGCCTGCACCCGCCAAAACGGGAGACTCACTGGTCTCTGCTTCGTCGCTGGGTGTTTTCCCCAGGGGAGAGGGGTGTGGGGGCCAAGGCCACCGCCGGCCCAGAATGGGCGTCTCTGCACGTAGTGGTTCATGCTCGGGGTCCTTGGCTCTCCTCCTGTCTTCTGAGGCTGTGCAGATGGTGGGGCAGGGTGCTGGCAGGGGCCATGGGAGCCACTGCTCAGCTTTTCTTGGGATCTCTGTGGTCGAGGGCAGCTCCATCACCAAAAGCCAGGGTGGGACCAGGCCACCAACTGTGTGTGGGTCTGGGGGCTCAGGCCTTGGTGAGTGCCTCCCACCTCCTCCCCTTGCATCTCAGCCCCGAACGCCAGCCCTTCCTTCTCTGAGCCTTCCTCCTTTCACATCTTTGGGGCTCCCCAATACCCTCCTGGGGAACCCCTGACTCTTTATAGTCTGGAAATGCTTCTGAGACTGACTTCTTGCAAAGGCATGTGGTAGATGGTAGGAGGGGTTGAGTCCCACGGTGTCTGGACAGAGGTCGGGGAAGAGGCGGTGGGGGGAGGAGGCCGGGGGAGTGGCTCTTGTGTTGACTGGGATGGGAGACTCACACCCAGTCTTTGCAGGCCCCAGGATGGCTTATCTGTTTCTCCCATACGTGCTTTTTCTTCTCAAATTCACAGTGAATTCAATGCAAACTAGCCAGCGCAGCAGAGGGTTTGGGGACTGGAGGTTCTGTAGTTGAGGAGGCCCAGGGGAGGGGTGGACATGACCCCTGTAGCCAACGTCCCAGCATCCTTCTGTCTTGGTGAAGAAATCGGAGAGTTTGTCCACAGCCCTTGGGGTCCCGCCAGCCCCTGGGGGCAGATGGATGGGCCCATCCTACTGGAGTGTACGCTGTGAGGGGCGCAGCCTGCTCTCCTGGACAGAGTCCTGAGACCCCTTGGACGGGTTTTGCCACAGAGATCCCTGAGCAGCAAAGGGTGGGGTGACTTCTCTTCCGGGTGACCCAGGCCCTGACTGGCCTCTGGCAATGAACACACCTCTTTCTCTCTCCTGGGCGCCTCCAGTTGGTTGATGCCACCAGCCAACACCCCAGGCAGACCCTGTGTGCTTGGGTGGCAGCTCTGCCTGGGGAACCAGATGTACCCAACGGGAGGAGAGGAGCTGCTCCTTTAGGGGCCTCTGGGTCCCTCCTCAAGACTTCTGCTCCTCCAGCCCCCACTCTGGGCTTTGCTCAGTCCCGGGCCAGGCAGGACCCCTGGCCTCCCAGTGCAGCCCCTGACTGCCCCAAGGCCAGGAGCTCTGGGCTTCTTGTTTCCAACAGACACAGAGCTCTGGGTGGTGCATGGGAGACCGGGCGCACCTTCCCTAGTGCCAAATGCCTGCACGGGTGGGTACCACCAAGGTGAGCCCCATTCCCTCCTGGCTGTCTTGCTGCTGCCCCTGGCCTCATGGGAAATCACAAGGCAGCCAGGCTGCAGGAGCCACCCTGGCAGCCCGGGTGCACTGCAGTTTTGTTTGCCTTGTGTGCTATGCCTTGTGCCAGGTGCTGGGTTGTGGCAGAGGACAGGCCGCTGGAGCCAACAGCCTCCATGTCCTGCACGGGCAGCCAGGGCCAGTCAGGCCGTCTTGCCAACACTGAAAACGTAGCAGTTATTTCTTGGCACCACCACCCTGGATGTGGCCAGCTGTGCCCCTAACTCTGCCCTGTGACCCCAGATTCAAAGGCAGCTGACAAGAAGGGGATGCTGGCCAAACCCCACCTCTGAGGCCTGGAGGTGGGAGTCACCGGCTCGCCAGGCCCAGGGCAGCAGGCAGGCGTGAGGGCCCTGGGCCTCAGCCCACCCTGTCTGCACCTTTAGGAGGCTGGGGAGCAGGGTGGCTTGGGGCCTCCCTGCCCTTGCGTCTCCTGGGCTGTCTTTCCTCTCCCAGATGCTCTGTCCTGCTCAGCTTCCTGTGTTGCTCTTGCCTTCTGACCCCGGCCTGCCCAGGGGGTCCTTGGCTGTCTAGTCAAAGCCCCCAAGGAGTGATAGGCCCTCCCTGTCCACTGTGTCTCCCATCCACGTCGTCACAGCTGGCTGCACCATGGGGAGGAATGATTGAGGTGACAGATGAGTTTTGGCTCCGTCGTGGGTGTAGGTGTGGGGGAGATGTTATGGGTGGCCCTGTGTGCGCCCAGGAGAGGCCGTGCTTCAACTCTCCGAATGCCTTTGGTTTTTCAGACCAAAGGGATACTGATTTCTAGGAGAGGTGCCTTTGCCAAACACCTGAAAATTGTGCCTGACATCCATCTAGGTGCCTGTGGGCAAGCTCTGTGCCCTGCACCGATTGCCCTCACGAGAGCACGGTCTTGGCCTTCCCACCACGAATTGAGAGAGGCCCCAAGGCTCTCCGGCCTGACTGGAGCGGGCAGTGCCTGAGACCCAAGGAAGGGCTCTGTGGAGCCTGTGGACTCTGGCCTGAGGAGGGTGCAGGGTCTGCCCCAGCCCTGAGCAGGCGGCACAGCTCGGGGCCTCTCATCCACAGCTTTCACATTCTGGCTCTGTGGCCCCTTCCATGGAGCCCTGGATGCCCTGGCCCTTTCTCTCCCCTCTGGGCCCAGCAGAGCCTAAGAACCCGTGGCCACATGCTCCTGCCATGGGGCAGTGGGCAGAGCCCAGGCAGGAGACCACCACCGTATCTGGTGCCAGGAGGCAGCTCTGCCTCCCAGCCTCTCCTCTGCGTACGGCTCCACGCCCCGCTGATGGGAACTGCCCTTCCTGACTCCCCAAGTGCCCTCCCTACCCAGAGCCCCCACAACCAGGCTGTCCGTAAACCGCCAACATGGAAGGCCCTTACCCAGGCCCTTCCCTCCTGCCAGGGGGAGTCCTGCCAGGGGAGCAAGTATCCCACTGCGCCCGCCTAACCCTGCCGCAGCGTCTGCCCCAGTGGGCGATTCTGCAGGTGCTCCTCTGGCCTGCGCCTTTCCTGGCTCCTCCGCCCTCCCCCTGGCCTGACCTAGTGCACTCTTGAGCCCTCTTGGTGAGTAAATCCATCGCAATCCAGGCCTCAGTCTCTTCCCTCCGGACCAGGCAGTGTCCTGCCCGGCCCCCTTTTTGAGAAGTCTGGCGCACAAGGCCTCTTCAGGCGGCCTCTGCCCTTCCCCGAGCCTTCCGGAAGTCTTCAGGCACAACCTGGCCGTTCCCAGGAACTGAGGCCCGAGGCTCCGGCTCCACGGCCACCAGGGATTCAATCTGGGATGCAAAGGCCAGCACCCTCCAGACAGCACCCCCATGTCACCCCACAAGCCTACAGAGTGCAGGGTCCAGCAGCCCAGGGCACTGAGACGGGACACAACAGCCAGACCAGGAACAGGGCCTGGGCGTGAGCTGCTGCCCCCCACTCCCCACCCCCAGTGAGGCAAGTCCTCAGCCCTCTTGCCCAGGAGCAAAGCGGGGCCTTCCCTTGGGGGCTCCAGACAGACTCCACCCCCAACCAGATGAAGGCCCCTGTCAAGGGAGGGCCTGCTCGGGGCAGAAGCAGAAAGAAGGCCCACCCAGACCACCCGCGTGAACCCATAGCCTGTTCCCAGCAGAGCCAGCAACGCGGAGGCACCCCTGCTCCTGTGGCCCATCCTCTCCTCACCCCCTCACCATGCGTTCCTGCTGGCTCCCTGAGCAGCTAGGCCCTTCACCTCCTGGTCTCCTCTGCCTCGGTCCCTGCGTCCTCTGTGCCCTGTGCCCCTTCCCCTCCCCGTGCCCCTTCCCCTCCCCTTGCCTGGCAGGGTGGGCTGGGGTGCCTCTCCTTCCTTAGCAAACCTCTCTTAGGTGCAGTAGTCCCACCTCCCAACCCCATCGCCACCCACCCCATAGTAACTGTAATTTTGTAAGCAGGGTGACCCGTTGGTTTAATAAATCTCTAGTCATTGTAATAATTTATTGGCTGCCGTAATGTATTTATTAGTCACCTACAATTAATAAAAAGTGCCAGCTTTTTCTAGCATGAGTGTGGTGTGTTGTGTCAGTGCCCAAGTTGCTTCTGCCGGGCGCCCCCCGCACAACATGTGTCCTGGGGCTGGACTGTGGGCTGCCTGGCAGAGGGGCACAGCCTGCTGGGGCAGGACTCTGGGTGACTGGGATTGTCATGAGGGCAGAGGCTGGTCTGTCCTGTCCCGCGTGCTTGGTACTGGCCACGGCACTGCTCCAGTGGTGGCAGCCGGGCCGCTGGCCACGCTCTGCTGGAGACTGGGAGAGACAGGAAGGTGACAGTGGGCAGAGGTGGGTGCTGTCACCTGGCTGTGACCCCTGGCTTCCTTCTCTTTTCTCAAATGTTAACATCTCCTACTTTGAATGTGTTCTGGCATCCGTGATCTCTGGGGAAGCTTGTAAGGACAGGCTAGGCTCTTGGCTCCTTGGTGATGGGTTCCAGTGGGTTCAGAGGGATGGCGGTGAGGCCTGCGGGGTGTGGAGGGGGTCTCGGTGCCGGCGCCTCCCCTCCCCACTGTCCTCCCTGCAAGTCCAGGCTCAGCCCCTCCTTCCAAGCTCACTACGATGGCCTCTCCACTGAGCCAGGTCTGACTGGGGGGTGTCGCTGCCTCCCTGGCCCCTCCCTGCTTTGTGCCGCTCGCTCGGAACTGGACTTTTTCACATGTGTGCATGTTCTCTCCCCAGCTAGACTGTGAGCTCTCAGACAGCAGGAGCCTGTGCCGGTCGTTCCTACAGCCCCGTTGCTGCCCCACAGAGGGCCTTGCGCACAGATCCAGCTGGTGTTGGTGCGGAGAGTGCCCGGTTTGCAGCCCTGGGGACTGGGGCGCCTTAGCCAAGTGGAACTGTGGAGCCCGGGCAGCTGGCCTGGATTTTTCCTTCGGACATAAGCTCGGTGGCCTCCAGACATTCAGCCCAGGCCATGTACCAAATGGGCGAGGTCCTGACTCTCAGCTTGGGTCACGCTGGTGGCCCCTTCTGGCCCTGGGAGTGCCCTGAGCATACATCCCCACCGTGTCCCCCTGAGTCTGTAGATCAAGTCGAGATAGTTGGGCAGTGAGTTGGGAATCTTACCTCTGGCTGAGGGCTTCCAGCTCTTGGTTGAGCAGCTATAGGACAAGATGGCGCTGGGTGGTGTGGCTTTTCCTGTTGAATCCTTGGCTCTCGGAGAGGCTCTCCTCTGCTCCCTGGTGGCCTGGGTACCCTGGGTGTTCCCAGCCCCGGCCCTGCGCGTGGGTCCACTTGGCCTCCCAGGAAAGCTCCGCCTGCCCTTTTCTAAACAGGCTCCGTTGGGACGGCACCAGGTGGACGTGTCTTGTGCCTCCCTGGGTGTGACTATGAAGTGACCGACCAACCAGTGGGGTTGGGGGTGGGGCAGGACTGAGAATGAAATTGACTGGTTGAGACTACGAAGGTAATAAGATCATAGGAGTTTGCTGAATATGTGCGGCAGAGTGAAAAGATGATGCTATTTACTATAGATCCCAGAGGGTGTCATAAAACCCTGTGGTTGTCTAGGGGCTCCCGAGGGGCAGCTGAGAACCCAGACTGCCCCGTCCACCAACCGGCCTTGACCATAAGGACAAGGGCTTGGCGTTGATACCCTTTCCAGGTCACCGGTATGACAATGCAGTCATGGAAGAGATGACCAAAGATGCACGGAGCTGGCCGTGACCCTCTGATGATTTATCCTAAAGCCCACAGGCTCCTCATGCTGGCTGGAGAAACCCATTGCACTGCAGAAGCTCTGGTCTGGCCCAGAGCCGGGTGCAGGTCTCTCTGCTCTTCTGTCCCCGCCATGTCACCTCTCAGTGACACCTAACGACCAATGAGGTTAAATGGCACGAGGCAGGGGAAGAGCTGGCAGAGTGGGGCTCAGTGAAGGGTGGTGGTCATTTCTTCTTCCTCCCGCTCCCACTCAGCTGGAGGGAGACGTCAGAGAGCCCTTTACTCAGCTCCTCTGCTTGCTCGTCCGCCTCAGTGAACAGCGCCCAGTGTCGCCCACACCACTGCTCTGCTCTCTCCTACGGTTTGCTTCCATCTTCTTACTTCACAGGGAGCGTGTAGCCTGGAATTACTCCTGGGCTTGAGCTGCAGACCCACGGAGCTAGGCTTGAGGCGGACACGTTTCCAGGGCTAGGACAGGGTTCTTGAGGGACATGAACGGCTCTCCCTTCCCCCAGAGAGGTATTTCATGAGGGAACCACCTTCCTGTGTAGAAATGGGTTTGTGGACAGAGAACGAACTGCCAAAAAACAGATTCACGTGCCTGGCGTGCCACAGTAGAGTAAGTCCGCCCTTGCCCGGGGCAGGAGGCTGTCCCCCGGGGTCCTGCGTGGTTTGGAATGCCCATCGTGTTCACTCATGTGCTAAACGAACTCCTGTGCGCAAAGCAGTTCTTCACGTCTGCCGTGCTTAAAGCTCCGTGCGCGACCAGACGTGGTTAAGTTAGACCCAGCCCGAGGGGGGATGGCCAGTCCCCTAGGCACTCCTGCAGGCAGCCTGGGCAGGAGTGGCTTCCCAAGTGGCAGCTCCCAAGGATGCCGGCAGGGGCCTGGTGTGACTTCCCCTCAGACCACAGGAGGAGCCTAGAGTCCCTCACCACTCCCAGGGGACACCCCCACCCACAGGTTAGTCCCAAGAGGAAAGGTCTGGATAGGAAGGGCCAAAGCCCAGCTCTCAGGCTCCCATGTAGCAAACCCTCCCCACTCCACACACACACTACGACACACACACACACACACACACACACACGTAGGGAGACCCTCCCCTGGCTGGAGACTGTGCAGAGGGGAAAGCTCCGTCACCCTGTCCTGAGCCTCACCCAGGGAGCGCTGGTTGGTTCCCAGTCCAGTCTTTGCCACTGGTCCTGAGGCAAGGGTGTGGGTTGCTCTGAACACTGGAAACACGAAGCGCCATGCTGTGTGAGAACGTTCTGTCAGCCTTCCGAGGGGCTGAGGAGCCCCTCCTGAGCTGCCGAGCAGCCCGGTTCCTCCCTCTCAGGCCTAACTCTCGTCTTCTCTTTCCTTGTCTCCGTGTCTGTCCCTCTCGCTGTCTGTCTGGCTCTCTCCCTCCCCACCTGGGGCTGCAGAACCGCATGCACGAGTCTCTCATGCTCTTCGACTCCATCTGTAACAACAAGTTCTTCATCGATACCTCCATCATTCTCTTCCTCAACAAGAAAGATCTCTTTGGTGAGAAGATCAAGAAGTCACCTCTGACCATCTGCTTTCCCGAGTACACAGGTAGGTATTGCGCGGACCTGCCAGGGACCTGCGTCTCCCCAGTGGGTGCAAGGAAGAGGCGAGGGCGTGACCAGGTCTGGCCCTTCCCGGGCACTGCCCTGGGCGTGGTGGGAAATGGACCCTCACGATGCATGTGTTGTGACCAGGTGACTCTGGAGGGACGTGACAGGATAAGGAGACAGGACAGGCCCACAGCTTCCCCCTCTCCTTCTATCCTGGTCCCCTGCCTCCCCAGTGGCCCCCCTTAACCCCTGCCCTGGGCTGCTCTCAGCCCCGCCTGCTCTCTCCGCTCCCTGCTGTGGTACCAGACGCGCTGTGCCTCTGTGTGCAGCGGCCCTGCCCGCGCCAGCAGATCTATCCACCCCTGCGCTGTCGGGCATGCTCTCCCCTGCTCCACTCCCATCCTGCCTACTTTCTCCCGCTCTTCCTCCACCCCGGGCTTTTCCCCCAGTCAAACCACCCCTACTCTCTGCAGGCCTCCTCCATCCCCACCTGCCTCTTCCTCCTTCTCTGGGGCTTTTCCTTCCCATCTGGCTCCAGGCAAACGTGTCATACACCCCCATGGTGAAGCTGTCTCTGGCAGCTGACGGAGGCTGTGTAGGATGGCTCGGCTCTGGGCTGCTGCTAAAGGCTAGGGCAGTGCTGACAAGAGGCCAGAGCCCAGCCTTTGTCGCTCAGGGGACTGGGAAGCTTCTAGAGGCCCCTGGGGTGGCAATGGAGAGTGTGTCACAGGTGGGCTCCGTCAGGAACACACTCCCTGACGGCCCCAGCAAGAGATCAGGGCTTAGGCTCAGCTCCCAGGGTGACACGGGTCCCCAAACCCAGCCAGATTCCAGAAGAGAAGGATGCTGGCCCCTCCGCCCTCCTCCACTACTGGGGAGTCGCCCTCATCGTTTGATGTGCACATTGGCTTGTTCTGAGCGCAGCCTGTCTCCACTGTGTGAATCTGCCAGCTTCCTGCCCTCCCCAGGGTGCAGAGAGGGAGGCGGGGCAGGCTCTTGGGGCTGACAGACGTCAGGAGCACGGTCCAGGCAGGCAGGCTGAAGCAGCTTCCGGACCCAGGCTCTGCAACTTTGGGCAAGTTACTTGTCTGTGCGTTTGTCATCCAGGCACCACAGGAGACAGTAACGCCCACAGCTTGAGGGGGCGCGGGGGTGAATGGAGAGGATGGTGCCTGGTGCCAGGTCTGCACCACAGCTGCCATCAGTGTGTTTAGTACCATCCAGAGGATGGAAACCAAGGAAGGGGGATTGGCCGTTGAGGAGGTGCCCTCTGCAGGGCAGAGCGAGTCCAGGTGGGCACGGGACAGGCCAGGGAGGGGCCTGCCTGAGGGCGGAGCCTGGGCTGTAGCCCCTCTTGGCAGCCACCTCTTCCAGCCTCAGCAGAGGCCCTTCAGGACCAAGTCAGGTCTTTAGAAAGTGGTGGTGACCGGATGGGGCTCAGCAGTCTGCAAGCAGGCCCTCTCAGGCCAGTGCCACCTCAGGGGGCTGGCCTGAGCCCAGGGCTCCTCCTTGTCCCCAGGGACCTGGCCCCACCGGAGCCCGATTTGGGACGTGGCCCGAGGAGCGGTCCGTTTCACTGCTGTGTTGTATGGGGCGCTGGATGCACCTAGGGAAAGTCGGTCTGAATTTGGGAAATGTTTGAGTTCTTCAGGGCCTCCAGAGGGATCCAGTTTGAGTTCAGAGAACATGATGGATGACAAATAGTCACCCATGAGGTGGCCCTTGGGGGTGCCTAGACATGTGGGAACCAAACAAGCTGGAGGGGCTGGGCGTGCAGGTGGTTGTCTGAATGTCCAAGGGGAGCTCCGGGGGGCTGCCAAGCTGTGTAAGGGCGCAGACTCAGCAGATACTGAGAAGGTGGGAACTGGGCGTCCCCAGAGTCAATTCCTGGGCACTTGTCACCTCCATGGGTGCCGTCTTGGCACCCTCTGGACGAGAAGCTCCTTAATGGGGTCCACTCCGGGGCTGCGTCTAGTCTGCGAGCTGCCACTAACTTGATGGCTTCCCTGTGTTGGTGGCCGACCAGTGGTGGGGTTGAGGCTCTGCTCCTTGGGCTGGTCCAGAGCTGGCCTCCGCCCTGACCCCCACCCAGGGGTGTCCCCACCCCTTAGCCCTGACCCCTCACATTTGCTTATCCAGCTGCAGAAACCTTCCAGCACCCAAGCCCCAGCCTCCCTGTGGCGCACACCCAGCTGCTGGAGAACGGGGCAGGCAGGGTGGGGTAGGGGGAGGTATCACCCCACACCCTCGACATAAGATTGTATCATTTCCATGCTGGCCAGACCCTGGGGCCACTGAAGAAAATGGGGCAACTTACTTGGACGGGCTTTTAGGTAATTCTGTGTCCGTCCATGTTTTATGATAATTGTAAACTACAGGATAGAGCCACAGGGTTTGGGTTGCAGCTGATGGGCACATGGTCCTGATGTCATCCAAAGATACCCCCCCGAGACCCCCGGCCAGGATCAAGGGAACATCCAAGGAACTGTAGGGGGCAGTGGGGCCCCAACTGGTATTACAATGCTGCCAGCCCCTTAAACGTCCCGCCTGGGGGTTACCAATGCCCTGTCCTGCCCACTCACCCAAGAACAGGGACTGCTTAGAGACAGTTCCAGCCCTTCTCATTAAGAGGAAGCCTCGAGGAAGGAGTGCAGGCCCGGCGTCCCGCACGCCCAGGGCCACCACCCCGCCGGACACTTCTGCATCAGAGAAGCAGCAGGAGGACTGGCTTAGACCAGGGGTGAGTGGTGTGAATGGCGGACCAGCCAGCCTCAGTGTGCTCATCCAGAAAGCAAAAGGGATAGCCTGTGGCCACTGTCCACCGGCGTCCCGGGGAATCCCATGTGAACAGAGGGGAAGACGTGAGAAAGCCAGAAGCAAGGCCAAGGCTCAGCCATGTGTGGTTTTCCACGTAAGATGCGACTCCAGCTTGGAGAAGGGCCCCAGGCAGCCTCCTGGAGAAGGTCACGGCCCGCGTCGCCAGTGCACCCCCCTCCCCCGCCCCACGTTCACCAGGGCCTCCCCCCGGTTCTGCTCTGTCTTGTTACAGGCCCCAACACCTATGAAGATGCCGCCGCCTACATCCAAGCACAATTTGAAAGCAAAAACCGCTCACCCAACAAAGAAATTTATTGTCACATGACTTGTGCCACAGACACGAATAACATCCAGGTGGTATTCGACGCCGTCACCGACATCATCATTGCCAACAACCTCCGGGGCTGCGGCTTGTACTGACCTCTTGTCCTGTATAGCAACCTATTTGGTAATGATTCCAGCCCTCGCAGGAAAGCTTGCACACACACATACGCACTCACAAATGCAAGTTGGTAAATAAACTTTAAAAAGGCATAACCTTATATATAGACAAATATATATTAAGTTTTTCAGTTTGTACGAGAAAGAGCTTCAGACAGAACTGACCACCACGCCACTGGTCATCCAGGTTCTCCTGGGACAGCACCTGAGCGTGCACTTAAACACACACACACACACACACACACACACACACACACACACACACACACACACACACACACACACACACACACACACACACACACACACACACACACACAGTGATGGGAGTCCTGATGTGGGAGTCCGTCCTTTTAAGACCCGTCACGTGATTTTACACTCTGAGACCCATTTCTGTGAGCAGGGGGAGGGCAAGGAAAGGCCTGGCATTAGTCCAGCCTCTTCCTCTGTTTCCACCCGCTGAGGCTGTAATGCTCTCAGTTCTGTCCTGCTCTTGTGCAGATTCCAAAACCCTTCAAAAAATGGCTAACACCCCAATGTCTCCCTTCTCTAGACTCCCAACAACAGAAAAATTAAGGATGCTTCTCTTTTGGGTGGTGGAGGTTATTAATTTCAAGAATTTAGAAGAATCATTGCTCCAACCAATCCACTGTCTCCTGAGTTTTCTTGATTCGTGTTAACAAGGCAAGAGTCAGAGACAAGGGAGACTTGGTCTGCTTTCTACAAGCAGCTGAGGGGAGGGACCACGCAAAGCACAAGGTCACCTGCCGAAGCTGCTCCGGCTCTCCTCCAAGAGGGGAGGAGAAAGGAGGGCGGCGACGTGGAGACGGGGCAGGAGGGGCTGAGGGGAGGGCTGATCTGCAGACCTGGCTGGGTCTGGGTCCTGTGGGGTGAGGCCTCCCGGGGGGCCCGGGCTAGGCTTCCCCTGGCTCCTGATCCCCCTGGGATGCTGCCCCATGTTGCCTCACCTCAACATTATTAAACATGTTAGAGGGTGTTTTGGTTGGTTGGTTGGTGTTTTAAATCAAGGACAATGGTCAGACTGGACCCCTTATCTCTCTTTCTACAGACTGCTTCACGGACTCTTTGCTGTTGACGTTGATCTCCTGGTAGCATGACCTTTTGGCCTTTGTAAGACACACAGCCTTTCTGTATCAAGCCCCTGTCTAACCTACGACCCAGAGTGACTGACGGCTGTGTATTTCTGTAGAATGCTGTAGAATCCGGTTTTAGTTGAGTCTTTACATTTAGAATTTGAAAGGAAAAGAACATTTCTCATGTGCTTTGTAGTTTAAAAAAAAAAAAAGATAAAGGAAAACTCAGCATCTCATCCATCGTTTTTTTCTTTTTGAAATAAACATACGCACCTGCACCCATGCCCACCCCATCCCACCTGCAGAGGTGCCTCCTGTCCTCACCCTGGGCGCTGGTTCCAGACACGGCCTCACCGCCCACAGCCCTCCCCGCCCCGCCCAGCCCTGAGTCCCTCCAACCACGCGCTCACTCCAGGTTTGTATAGTAAAAGCACAGCTCTCACTGGCCAGTAGCTGCCCCAAAAGAATATGGAATATATATATAAATAGAGCCCTATAGAAAACAATTTCCCCCCCAGGTCCCTTTCTACAGAGTCCCTTTATCATTTGGTTTTTTACTTGTTTTAGGTTTTGTTTTTATTTTTGTCCTGATGAGCACTATGTATTACATACCAGATCAGCTTTCGTAGTCTTTGGGAACCAGGTTGTGGTTTTTCCCGCTGACATTTTGCTTCTGTCTCTCAGATGGATGCCTCCTTTGTGTGTACACGCCCTTCCACCTTTTCCTTTGTTTCAGTGCCCTGTGTTCGCTCTTTCTCACGTGGGGATGTTTGTGCTGCAGATAAAAACAAAAATTTTTAAATACCACAAGATGGAAAAAAAAACAAAAAAAATATTTAAAAAAAAGATGGAATGTAATGTTTACATGAAAGCCACATTTCTCATGATCAGTCCAATGTCATTTCTACTTTGACTAGTATCCAAACCCCTTCACGGTTTCACTTTTAAGACTTAATATTTGCTGAAGAAGACCAGTCACAGCCATTTCAGATAAAGAGGCAAAAAGACAAAACACAAAAAATTTAAAATGCAGAAAAAAAAACTTGGAAAAAAAAAAAGGAAAAAAAAAAAAAAAGCCCACGGGTCTTTCTAAGCCTTTCTATTCCCAATCGGTGAGGTTTCTGTGATATCTTACACACTGCCAGTCTACTTCTCTGACTAATGGAAAATTCATGTGTAGCTCAATAAAGAGAATGTTTGTCTGTATTCCTGAGTCTCCCCCTCGGGCTTCATTCTGACAGGAAAGGGAAGGAGGGATTTGACTGGGCCACAGACACTGGGAGGCTGGTGGGTAGGGCTGTCGATGCTGGGTAAGGAGTCCCCCCTGCCCCCCAGTGCTGCCGTCAAGGGGAGCCAGCTGAGCGCAGCCACCTGGGAGCTGGGTGGGCAGAGGAATGGGTCACTCCCACCTGCAGTTGTCCTCTTCCTCCCTGCTCTGCTGTGGCATCTTTCACTCTCAGCGGGTGTGGTTTGTTTTCGAGGGTAGCATGGAGTAGAGGATTGGAAAGTGGGGGAGGGTGGGTAATCCCAAATCTCCTTGCTCATACGGGATCCTGTACCCAGTGGCTCCACCACAGCAGAATGGGAGGTCCCAATAATGAGGCCAAATTGCCCTGGCCCTCTGTACCCAAGGGGTCGCATGCACTCAGTTGGACATCTTTAAAAGCCTCCCCTGTTGCACCTGGATGCCAGAAGTCCCCTGCAGGCAGAACACACACGGGCCAATTGAGATCAGCACAGCCTGGCGTACAGTCTGGTTCTCCATCCCTCCAAGTGGCAGGTCTCACTACCTCTTCACTGGGTTGCCAGGTTTCTGTCGCAATTAGTTGCAAATCATTGAGACTGAGACCTGGAGGGAACACAGCTCACCAGAATGCTTGCGTCACGTCCATGGATCAGTTATTAGCCAAGCAGTCAAGTTTCCACCTAGGAGATGGCAGGGGCTGGGCAAGGTCAATTAACTGGAATCCTCCGCACACTAACAGCCCAGGAAGGCCTCTCCTTGGCAGTTCCAGTGGCTTGAATCTAGTGAGGATGGGAAGTAGGGGGTTGATACTGCTGCAGAGACCATGGAGTAATAAGAGGCTAGTCACCCTCCTGCTGCAAAGAATGGATCCAGCCAGGACAAGCCTGCTGGTTAGCCAGCCAGCCAGGCAGGCCCACCCATCCCCCGGTGCTTCTCCCATCAGCTCCCTTCACCCCAACTTATCTGCAGAGGGAGGCTCGCAACCATCTCTGCTGATGGGAAGGCTGCGCTCCTGGCCACAGCTTGATCTCAGGACACTGGTCTGGGGGGATGCAGATAAAAGACTGCAGGAAGCCACGACTTCTACATATGGCATACCTGAATTTCTGTAAAAAAATGAGCCATAGCATAACGGTTCTTTCCCAACTTGCCTATGAATTTTGTAGATAAAAACTTTAGTTTCTTTGCCTTATCTTTCATAAAATGGGATCCAGAAGCATTTTGTTGGGAAAGGGTGCAAGGAAAGACCAATTCAATTAGAACAAGACACGTGCGGGCAGAGCCTACACGTCATGGTTTCTAGACACTCTCCAAGCACCTCTAATGTGCAGTCAGGTTCTGAACCACTTCTAACAAAAAGCAGGGGCGCTGAGATGAGAGATGGAGGCATCCAGATGACAGAGGGCCTTCAGGGCAGGCAGGCAGAGGTGGTTCCTTGACCAGCTCAGCAGCAGGGCCGTGGCTCCTGCATGCGAGGCCCTGCTCCACAGAGCTCTCAGCTTCCTCCCCGTAGTGGGGAAAGTCAGGCCCAGAGAGGACCATGTCTGCTGGCTGAAGATAAAAAAGCACACTGTCTATACAGTTCAAGTGGGAAACCAGGTCCAAGTGGCCACCTGGGCACCCAGGATTTATATCAACACAAGTAAAACATCCACAAGGACCATCAATCTCTACGGTACATAAAAGCCTCAAAATTAGGGGGAAAGAAAGCAAACTGAGAAGCCAAGATGTCAGCAGGGCCAAAAGAAAACGGAGGGAGACTACTTACTCTTCCAAAGAGCCCAGAAAGGGCAAAGGCACCTCCACCACCGTTCACAGAGCACCTGACACTCAGTTTACCAGCCTGAACCAGCAGCCTGGCCTCCGCTCTGGGCTACCCGGCGCAGCATGAGGACAGGCTCTCTTCCTGGAGACAGCCAGCACAGTGAAGGGGCCACGGGATGGGGACTACCTGATGGAACGGGACACTGGTCTAGCCTCCTGCTCTCGCCCTTAGCATGTCTCCGATGCCCCGAGAAGTGACAAAAGCCAAGACACAGTATAGTTAGTGCCCAGATTCCTTTACTATCCAGGTGTAAAATCTAAGGGTAAATTTAGGACTTCTCTTTTGGGGTCATTTTAACGGCATGTCTCCACTTTGATCGCTGTCATGCTTCTGTATTCCAATGTCTCGGGACCCTCTAAAATTGACTTCAAAACATTTTCTCTTTTCACACATCTGAAACATAAGAACACATGGAATTGGTATCATCTTTAAATGTGCACAACATGCACACATATATAATTAAAGGATGAAAAAACCCTCCAACCAAAATGGAACACACAAAATCAAAACGCGATACCACCTCTGCACCTCTGAAAAAAACTGCCCTAGCTCCCAGCCACACACAACACACTAAGAGAGTTTGCTTTTTATTATCATTATTATTGTTTTACAATAAAAACAAATAGCTATGCTCTCAGCAAAACCAATTTAAAAAGAAAAAAAATCACAGAAATTTACTAACAGCATTTCAAGATAAGGCTTTTGAAAGATTTATTGAAATAAATTATCTCAGCCTAAACACTTACTCATCACTCTATTTTCAATTACTTCTCAACATTCTAAAAACTTTGTTATGTAAAATACATTTAACTTTGCCAATAATTTTAGATAATACTGGATTCTTCCCAAAAGGACTACCATAAAACTATGCTTTCAAACATTAAAAAAAAACTTAATCCAGTAGGACATAAAACTGAACTATGTAACCTATGATTGCATGTTTCAAATCCTTCAAGTTAAATGTGTCAAGGATTTGAAAAAGTTTAGACCTGGGTCTGCTCCAAGGCAGGTGGACTCAACATCTTACCTTTCTACATTTAATTAAACCAACAGGAACCCAGTTATGAAAATGAAGGACTCCAGGGAAGAAAGATACAAAAGGTATCTTTTATTTCTTCAATAAAGCCCTCCAAAATTTACTCTCCCACCTTGTAAGGTCCACATTTCCTCCAAGGACCAAACCCACAGCCTTTGGCATTGCCTCATTTACTTTACCAAGGAATTAAACCCACGAACCAAAGCTTGCTGCTGAACCCTTTTAGTGTTGACCTTCCCCATGTCTGGGGCAGGGAAAATGAAATGCAGAGGAGAGGACAGACACACAGGGTATACTCGTGAGATGCAGGAGCACCAGCGTTAACGGAAACAAAGCCAGCTTTGGATAGGGGGCTCAGAAAGTTAGTGCCGGATGTACTAGGACACAATGGGTCACCTCCTCATACTACATTCCTGGGCTTTCCCCTCCTCTGCTGCAAGTATCAAACCAAGCACGGTTTTTCCAAGATGCCCTGCCGGCCCAGGCATCCAGGAGCCTCTGTATCATTTTGGTCTGGCCCCTGAGACACTTTGAGTGCCCCCTCACTTGAACAGCAGTTTGACAACAGGAAGGACCAGTGGTGTGGAGTCGGGCTCAGGCTGCACATCTCCACACTTCTTTTTACGGATCCTGCCCCCGATGCCTCCCCCACCCCACCCCCACATACTTTCTGCCAAAACTGGAGCTAAAGACACCAGCATTTGTTATGACTACTGCATAAAACAGTCACGGAAGCTGCCCGCTTCAGGGTCTCTGGTTGCCCATGTCCTCTTGATCCTCCCCCACCCCTACGAAGTCCAGTCAGTGCAGAAGAGATCATGCCTAGAGTTAAAATGTGCAGTGTTTCTAAATGAAGAGAAATGTCACATAGAAAGTATTACAAAAAAGGATTACATCTGTCAGCTGTCCAAACACTATTAAGACCACATGCTTTATACAGCGGCAATGCAGTCAAGCCCACTTCTTCACACAGCGGGCAGTACTGGGCACAGGCCTCTTCAGCGGGCGCGCGGCTCGGGAGGAGGCAGCCGAGGAAGGCGGGGAAGCGCTAGGAGGTCTGCTGCTTCTGAAGTCTCCGCTCCGCGGCAGCGGCCAGCATCCTTCGACGCAGGGTCATGGGGTCAGAGGTTGTGCCTTCCGAGGGGAGGCAGCTCTCCGAAGCTGAGTCATCTTCAGAACTTCTGTTCAAGAAACGCCTACGAAAAGAAAAGGATCTGAGTGAGGGATCAGGGAAGCTCTGGAACGCTCAGAAACATCCGACGTGCTTGCTTAACTCCCCCATCTCCCCAGCACCGTCATGCAGCTGTCACTCAGCACCACCCCGTGAAAAAGACACCTATCCCTGAACAGAGGGGCAGAATTTCTCTGTATCAGGCAGCTGCTCAGCTCCTCCCTCTCCTCTGGCCACCCTCTCCCCACTTAACACACACAGCATGAAGCCCCCCCCTCCACCACCTCACAAGGCTTGCACTGGGCACTGAACCCACCCACAGGAACAGAACACTGGCCCTGTCCCCAAGAGTTTAAGTAATGAGCACCTGCACAGCCAGAGAACATTCTGGCTCCGGCTGCCCCCGCCAAGGGGCTGGGGGAGGAGGGGGTGGGAGTGGGGTCTGTGCTCCACGGCTGGCTGCACGCAGAGTGGCCAAGACACAGGACTTGGGAGCTGGACACCAGACCAGTGTTAGCTTCTCTAGGCCTCAGTTTCTTCAACTTTGTCTGTCTAATGGGTATAATTACCATGCTACCTCTTAGAGTTAAGAGAATTTAGAATAATTAACATAAGGGGTCTAGAAAACGTTGGCACAGAAGTGCTAACCATGTAAGTATGCCTGAGAGCGTCCACAAGAGACTCCAGCAGCACCAGCGGGAGATTACCAGTTGGGCCCAGTATTAGCAGATCCTCTGATTTTTCAACAGAGATTTGAAATCTGAAGTTTTGGCTGACAGGTGACAGTTTTCCAATGTTGGCATCCATGATGCGGGCCTTCAGGTCCAGTGGGGGCTGCAGAACCCACTCACCTCCGAGCCTGCTGCAGGAGGTCATCCTTGCGCTGCACCAACATGCGCTGTCTCTCGTCGGCAGACTTGGAGAAGCGGCTCCCCCTGGCCTCAAAGTCCTCCCCTTCACTGGGCTCCGCTTCCAGGTCACCAAAGTCCAGCACCTCCTCCAACCGAGGACTGAGGTCCAGCGGCACCCGCTCGGTCTGGACACACAGGAAGCAAGGGGCTGCCGTGAGCACAGGCTGCCCTGCCAGGCAGATTCCCTACCTGACCGGAGCCCCAAATAATGCTCTCCTGGACCCAAAAGGAGGCAGGCTGCCAGGCAGGGAACCACGAGCACATGTGAAACGGCAGGTGTGGTCTCCTGGAGGGCACGACCTGACTCACACAGCATGTTCAACAGCAGGGAATAAGTGAATGATTACCAGTATGAAAAACAGAAGACCTCGAAGAGCCTGTACTCTCGGAAGGGAACAACGTGAACCGCTAATTTGCATTCTGGGAACTTGGTGTTCAGTGCTACTTACTGCTCTAAAATTTAAACAAGTTTTATCATATACACTGCACAAATTTCATACCCTCATTTGACTCTGAACAGTTAAGCAGATAAAAAGGGTAAATTCTCTACGTATCTTTTTTAAAACCGATATAAGGTCATGTGGTCCCTCACGTAACAAGATACAGCAATGGGACTCTCTCTGTTCTGGCTGCAGCTGTGAAGGCCAAGACAAAGCCCAGGGGCCCCCAAAGGCTCAGGCAGGTGCCCGGCCATCTATGTCGCTCGTGCTCCCAGACCCAGGCTGGCCAGCGCCAGCCCAGTACCCACCTCCAGGCGACAGCAGAGTTGAGGAGGAAGAGGCTGAGAGGCCTATTTTTAAGAGTTCCTGGTGTGCACACTTTTCTGTCACCCATCCTCACCAGCTCTCCTTGCCCTCAGCCAAGCGACTGAGGGACTTCAAGAGAACCATGTGGCCTGACACATGTGCCCTAGAGTTTGGGGGACACGGAGACTGGTGGGAGAAACTGGCTTGTAGCAGATTTTAAAAACACTCTGACGGGAGCAAGTTCAACTTCCACTGACTGTACGGCACTGCTGTGTGCGTCCTGGAAAGGAGACGCGGGCTCTGCAGGAGGTAGCAGCCTGAAGCTGTTGAAATTGACTTTGCTCAAGAGGACCACTGGGAGGGGTGAAGGGAGCCCTGTGAAGGCAGGGGTGTTCATAAATAGCCAGCCCAAGTTCAAAGGAAGCATAGTCGGGGTTTCTGGTGCTAGACAGGACAGGGAGAGTCTACAGTAACAGCTGTAAGACACACACACACGAGTCACATGGCCCATCCTAACCTTCTCTCCTCCTGAGCCCAACCCTAGAGGAGGTCAGGAAGAAGAGCTGGTGAGTGGAGGTGGAGTTGGATGGAAGGGAATGCAAGGCCCACCCTCAGGTCCCTGCCGGCCTCCAAGCCTGATCCACACAGGCCTGAGCTTGGGCAGAGCAGAGACCCCGAATTAATGATGGACAGAGCTGATCTGATGACTAGGCTAAAAACTGAGGTGTTTATTAACTGACTGTTATCCAAGAACTTTTTATTTTCTGAGAACGGCCAAAAGTGTTATAGAGCAAGCTTCCTTGTCAAACAAGTACTTTCCTTCCACTACATTAAAAAAAATTCAGAAACCTTCATGTTCACTCTAAAAACAGAGCTGCGGAATCAAGACAGAAATGGAACACACTGTACCCACAAGGCCCCAAGCCAGCCTAGCATCCAAATCTAAGCCAAAAATGAGAACTGGAAATGCAATGAGCCCCTTCGTCAGAAGCCAGACACCATTTTACAAATGCTGCACAGCCCAATGACAGATTTGGATATGAAAATTTTAACTCAGCAACAGATCTGAAGAAGTCTTAGGAGTTTTTACTGTTTCCTATTTGCAGGGAAAGACATGTGAGGTGAAAGCAGCTGCTTCCAGGAGAGCCCTGACTGACACTGGCATAGAAGGCGGCACCATCCTCAGACCCCAGCCCCTCTGTGGGAAGCCCCACAGTCACACCAACAAGGAAACACAAAGATAGGGTTGTTTGGGGTTTTTTCATTCTCTTAAGAAAGTTTCTGGAAAGTATGGTAACTGATTAAGCAAATGGGAATTACAGAAAAGGGACGTGAACTGGAACCCCCAGGCTGTGGGGCTAAGAGCATGGGGTGGGGGTTGGGCTTACTTTTGCCCTGGAAACCAGACAGCGGAACTGTTCCTGGTTGGGGGCAGCTACCCCAGGTCACCCAGAGTGGATATCTAGGCAGTTCTGGTTCCCAAGAGAACCACACTTCCCTCCATGCCAGGGGTCTCATTTCTGTGAAATGCATGGAAGTCCGTGCAAATGCTGAGCTGGACAAGTGAGGCGTGGGGGAGAATAAGCTGATGATTTCAGCTCTGGAGAGTGGAGCCTTGTGCAGTCACCCCAAGTCCTGGGCCCAGCCTCACTCCACCCTTCTTAGCGCTACCACTCGAGTTCACGGCAGCAAGGCCAGCCCAGTACAGCATGACCCCTTTCTCCTCCAGGTCCTGAGGCCAATCCCCAGGGAGTGGGCTGCAGGCCATGCCCGGGCACAGCAAGGTTTGTCAACCTTAGACACTGAGACAGGACCTGCATACGGCCTCTTCTCTGCTGTTGCCCTCAGCCACACAAAGTCAGAGGCGGGACGAAGACCAGCGCCAGGTCCCCTGCTGTTCCCCAGTCCCATACGCACTCTCTCTAGTGCGCAGGCCTTACCTGAGCAGAAGTTTCTCCGTCCTCCTGCTCGCCGTTTGGCCTCTCCACAGGACTGTTCAATGCAGGCCGAATGCTGTCTGACCGCTGAAAAAGAAAGCAGCACAGACAGTACAGAGCTGTTTTGAACTCAAAGAACAAGAACAGGGGGATCCTGGAGTGTGGGAGAGCTACAGACCCAACTGTCTGAGTTCAACAAATCCTGCAGCATCGAAGACATGAGAATGCTCGTGAGGTTAAAGACAGGACAAAGGAGCCTGAGGCCTAAGTCTGAGAGTTATCAACGGGCTCCATGTTTAATTTCCCTTTCAGTAATATACAACTGCCCAACAGAAACAAAATGACAACAGCAGATAACAGTGACAAGACACTGTGGAAAAGCCCTGACACCATCAGCTTATCCACGTCCTTAACATCCTATGAACTAGGTACTGCTGTTCTCACTTTCAGCCAGGCTGAGATCCTGGTCCGCACTGCAGAGACCTGGGGGCCCTGACCATGTCCCTGCAGGTCTGCCCCCTCAGTGCTGGCTGCCCAGTTTTTGTGTTTCATTGCCGGAGGACTCACTCTGGCTGTGTGAGGGAACTCTGCCCCCCGCACCCCCAGAGGCAGCCCTCAGCCAACAAGTGATGGGAACTGGTGTATAAACACCCCGGCTCCTCTCCCCTCAGGAGGGACAATGCATCCTACACTGCATCCCAGAGGCATCCAGAGGGCTCAAGCTCTGGTCTCCCACAATGGGAACCCGCTGGATAACAAGACCTTTAACCACCTCACAGCCCCACCTGCTGCTTGTGTTTCCTGGAACACTTTCCAAATTAACTACTGGCATTTGAATCCCTGTCTCAGGATCTGCTCCTGGGGAAACCCAAAGCCACAGCCAGGTCAAACAGGTAAGGATCCCTGAGCCACCTCTAATACCTCAGCCCCTTTGACTCCCAAGTCAAGGCTCATTCAAAGACTAACTTTTTAAGAATTTACTAATAGATTCCCAAGTTTCCGCATCTAAGTTGAGTAATTTCTTGGTATGTGATTCCCTAATCACATATATTCCTTGGTCCTGTCAGAAAGCTTGTTTTTAAAATGTCAGTACTTCTTGTACCCATCAAAGAGATTATATGATGATGGGCCAGGAAATAGGATCTTTAAAAAAAAAAAAAGGTCAAACACATAAGCCTCACACAGATAGAAATTATACCCAGTGGAAAGCCACACCAATGTGCAAAGCCAGCCAGGGACAGAGGACGCTATCTCCTACAGCCGGGGTTAGCAAACTATAGCCTGGGGGCCAAGCACCCCAATGGCTTCTGTAAATAGAGCTTTCCTGGGGCACAGTCATGCACGCTCATTCACATGTCATCCATGGCTGCTTCGGTGCCACAGCACAGAACTGAGACATCACAACAGGTAGTGCATGGCTTGCAAGGCCTAAAATACTTCAGTCTGCCCTTTATAGAAAAAGACTGCCAGTCCTTGTCCAAAGGAACCAGTGCTATGACCTCTTGGACTGGCTGGTTTGGGGTGTACACCTGCACAAAAAACTGGCCAAATATTTTTGTCCTTGGTCTTAATCCAAGCCTTTTGGATGGGTCTACTCTCAGTCATAATTTGGAAAGTTAGGGAATTCACAGAAACCTTTCATCAAGTCATAAATGATATTCAGCTGTTAAGTAACTAAAACGTTAATCCAGAAGAGTAAATCTTTATGAGGACAGAATTCATTTGTCACGCCTGAACACTGTTTACCTGTGTGGGAAAAGGTACTTGAATCCGTCCTTCTAAAATGTTGTCTGTTGTTATTTCGACGGAGCGTGTCAGCTGGAGGTCCTGCAGCACTAGATGGTATGGAACCTGGGGAAACATTTCTTGAATCTGATGAGCCTATAGGAATACAAACAAAGAGGCCACAGAAACGTTCACTCGCAACAGTGATTCACTGAGGTCATGGGGTAAGGCAGGCTCTGGGCACTGAACTTGGTGACCTGCCTTGAAAATACAAGTAATAGGCCACCTCTATGCTGCAGATCACCATCAAACTGCAGTCTTTTTAATATTTTTCCAGAATGCCAAACAGAAAACTTGGGGACAGCATCAACTTCAGATAAAAAAAGCACAGACATCCAACTGGATCCCGAGACAGGCTGAACTAAAATATTCTAGTTTTAAAAAGTATTCATTTTAAAGCTCAGTAAAATCCAGGTATATAAACATGCTCTCCTTAAGGATATAATTCCTAAAAGGAACAAACTTCTGATACACACTACATGAGTGAAATTCAAATGCATTACGTGAAAGAAGCTCAACTCAAAAGGCTACGTACTGTATGATTCCATTTATGTGACATTCTAGAATAAGCACAATTATAGGGACAGAAAACTGGTAAGTGGTTGTTACAGGCTGGGGGTGGGAAAGAAAGTGATTACAAAGGGGCATAAGGGAATTGGGGGGAGGGGGAAAGGAACTGTTCTATATTTTGATTATGGTGGTGGTCACATGACTGAATGAGTTTGATAAAACTCACAGAGACCAGAGACGGATACTATAAAAACTGAATTTATTGTGTATGAATTTTACTTCAACTTGAAAAAAAAAAGATGATAAGAAATCTAATTGCTAACATTGCTCCGGAGCTGCAGTCTTCACACTGTACTCTAGAAACGTCTCAGAGGCCATCAGGGCTCTAGGGTGGGCATGTGTACAGAGGGGAGCAGGCCGCGATCTCGGCCCACCAGCATCAGTACTTTCATCCAAGCAACTCCAGACTTTTTTCTCATACATGTATATTTATTTTACAAATGCTTGTGTTCAAGGTTTTATTTGTGGAAAAGTCCCAATGATAAAAAGAAAAAACGAGGAGGAAAAATAGAATTGCTTTGGGGGCACAATAAAGTCTACTGCTGGGACAGTGGCTCCAAGAAACATGTTGTCATGCTGTAGAGAGAGGGGGAGATCTCCCAATGTCAGGCTGAGAGAAAAAAGACGGGGGTGAAACCTGTGCAAAGCTTTGCTTAGGGTCGTCAATGGGGCAGGGAGGGCAAGACAAGTGTGCAGGACAGAAGGACCCAGAGCTCCACAAGCCTGGGATTCCCTCATTGTTTCTATGAATGTGAGCGGATCATTTTTTAAAACCCAGGTCAAGTCAAAGCTAAGCGGGCAAGCATCCAAAACAACCCTGATAATCAGATAACATTCTTCTCTATTCTTAAAAAGGTCCCCTCTCTTTTCCCAAACAAAGTCCAAGATTCATTTCACTCGGCCAAAGCTTTTCTTCCAGAAAATCCAGCAAGTTATATATCAGCTCTTTATAAAAAATGTATTGTGACAATAAATTAGTTGTGCTAAAAATAGGCTATTCCAATCCACCGTGGAATGGGAGGAAGAACACCAGGGCCTGCCTGAGAATTTTAAACACACCAACTCCAAGAGGTAATTTGCATTCCTGGGAGGGTTACCTGCCCATGAATTCTAATTTTTTTTTTAAGAGGACAGGTGAGGTGATCCACCCGAAGAGCTTCAACAGCTGTCCGACCCTACATTACCCAGGCAGAGCCTGACCCAAGCCAGTCAGTGGCCACACGGGGCTGCCGCACTCCCAGTCCCTCTGCCCTCACGACGTCACTCACTCTCTGCTGATGACCTGGCTGAGTGCTTCACCAAGAAAGCTGGAGCCAGCAAAAAGCCAGGTCTTTTTTTTAATGGTCAAAATCATATAAGAAAATTGCCCGTCTTAACCATTTTTAACTGTATAGCAGTGTTAACTATACACACACTGCTGTGCAACAGATCTCCAGAACACATTCATGTTGTAAAACCAAAACTATACCCACTGAACAGCAACCTCTCACTCCCCGTCCCCCAGCCCCCAGCAACCACCATTCTACTTTCTGTTTCTATGAGTCTGAGTAATTTAGATACTTCATGTAAGTGCAATCACGCAGCATTTGTCTTTTTGTGACTAGCTTATTTCACTTAGCATAGTATCCTCAAAGTTCTTCTTTTTCAGGCTGAATAATATTCCATTGTGTGGACAGACCATTTTCTTAACCCATTCATCTCTGATGGACATTTAGGTTGCTTCCATCTAAACGGTTATTATGAGCCATGTCTTCTTTTTGAACCGTATCTCAAAACAACATGCCTGTAGCTATGTCCATCCCTCCTCCCAACAAAGGTGAATGCCTCTCTCGGGCTCCGGCTCCCAACCCCACCTTCCATCTCAAGGTCTTTGCCTTCAGTTAACTTTTCTGTTTGTTCTGTACTATCAATCTCTCCTCCTCTAGTGATCATTCGTATCTGCATACCAAGCATGCTTTAGAATCTTTTTTAAAAGACTCTCGGGTACTCAAAAGAACTGAAAGCAGGGTCTCCAAGAGATATTTGTACACCCATGTTCATAGTTCCATTACTCACGACAGCTAAAACATGGAAGCAACCCAAGTGTCCACCAATAGGTGAATGGATAAGCAAAATGTGGTCTATTCATACAATGGGATATTATTTAGCCTGAAGAAGGAAATTCTGACACATGCTACAACACAGCTGAACCTTGAGGACATTAAGCTTAGTAAAATAAGCCAGTCACAAAAAGATAAATACTGAGTGATTCTGCTTATATGAGGTACGTGAAGTAGTCAAAGAGAAAGAGGAGAATGGTGGTTGCCAGGGGCTAGGGAGGAAGGAATGGGGAGTTATTGTTTATTGGGTATAGAGCTTCAGTTTTGCAAGATGAAAACAGTTCTGGAGATGGACTGTGGTGATAGTTGCACAAGAATACGAATATATTTTTTTAATTAATTTATTTATTGGCTTCATTGGGTCTTTGTTGCTGCACACAGGCTTTCTCTAGTTGTGGTGAGCAGGGACTACTCTTTGTTGTCTCTTTGTTGTGGTGCGTGGGCTTCTCATTGCAGTGGCTTCTCTTGCTGCAGAGCACGGGCTCTAGGCACGGGCTTCAGTAGTTGTGGGATGCGGGCTCAGTAGTTGTGGCATGTGGGCTTAGTTGCTTCACAGCACGTGGGATCTTCCCAGCCCAGGGATGGAACCCATGTCCCCTGCATCGCCAGACAGATTCTTAACGACTGTGCCATCAGGGAAGCCCATGAATATACTTAATAACACTGAACTGTACACTTAAAAATGGTTAAGATGGGACTTCCCTGGTGGTGCAGTGGTTAAGACTCTGCCTGCCAAAGCAGGGGACACAGGTTCAATCCCTGGGCCAGGAAGATCCCACGTGCTGTGAAGCAACTAAGCCCATGTGCCACAAATACTGAGCCTGTGCTCTAGAACCCACAAGCCATAACTATTGAGCCCATGTGGCACAACTACTAAAGCCCACACACCTAGAGCCCGTGCTCTGCAGCAAGAGAAGCCACCGCAATAAGAAGCTCCTGAACCACAATGAAGAGTAGCTCCCGCTCACCACAACTAGAGGAAGCCCGTGCGCAGCTATGAAGACCCAACGCAGCCAATAAATAAATTTTAAAAAACGGTTAAGATCATAAATTTTATGGTATGTGTATCTTATCACAATAAAAAAGATGAAAAAAAGAAGATTCATGAAGAAAAGAAAAAACACATATTTAGCATTTGCTTATATGTGTATGTAAACATTCTGGAAAAACACAACACAGAAGAAACTAACTGAAGTTGTTACTGCAAGAGAGGAGGGTATCTGGGTGGATGGAGGAAAGGACAGGAGTGTGACTTCCCTGGATACTCTCAACAGGTTTTGAAATTTGTGGATAAATGGACTGCTCAAAAATCTTTCAAAAAAAGACTAACAAAAACTCCTCTGACAGCACACCCTTTATCAAGCTACCACCTTACTTCTCCACTCCCTCTTACAACACACTGCCAGCTACTCGGTGTCTTCAGCTCCCACTCATTTTCCAATCCACAATCTAGTATTCAACCCCTTAAGCCATGGAAACTGCTTGTTCCTCTCCAGCTGATCAACCACCTCCACTCTGCCAAACCCAACATGCACTTCTCTGACCTCATCTTCTAAGAATTCCCACATGCTTGACTTGCCACTTCTCCTGCTTTCCTTCCTTCTCAATCTCCGCCATGGCTCCTCCCATTCTGCCAGACCTCAGCCCTGAGCCCTATTCTCTTCGTGAGCTACCTGCTTTCCCTCGAAGAGATTCAGTCCCCTACAGACTTAAAGCTCCCAAATGCCTCTCTCCAGCTGAATCTCTTTAAGGAGTTCCAGAACTGTCTTTTGACATCTCCACTTGGAGGTCTCATAGACACCCCAACTTGCCCAACCAAACAGAAGGCCAAGTCCCTGTCCTCCACCTGGTTCCTCCTCCCGTCCTGCCATCTCATAACATGGTACCACTGCTCAGTTGCTTAACTGAAAACCAACACTCCCCTCACCTCACTACCCTACATTCAAATCAAAGCACTGTCAAGTCCTATCAGCTCATCTTCAAAAAGCATCTTAAATCTGCCACTTCTTTTCATCTTCATTACCAATGCCCTGGTCCAAGCCACCATCTCTTTTTGCCTGAACTGTTGCAATAACCTCCTAACTGGTCTCACTGGATCCATTTTTGCTCCTTTAAAATGCATTCTCTCAGAAGTCAATTATTCTCTATTAATTGTCCTGTCAGTTCCCTGGGAGAGGAAAAAAAGCCCTGAATGGCCTTCTGATACTTTCATTACAGTATCTAAACTGGACCGTAGCCTACAAATCCCTGCATGATGGCTCTGCAACCTCAATTTATGTCACAATCTTGGTTCCGACTCGCAGGCTCCAACCACAATCACCTGTTTCCACAACGTTCTTACCTCATGGCTTTTGCACCTACTGTTTCCACTGCCTCTTTCCCCCGATCTGCCTCCTTCTCACCCTTCAAGTCAGCTTAAATATCGCCTCTTAAGACTTCTCTGAAGCTCTCCTCCAGAACAGCCTTTACCCACCACGTCACCGCCCTACTGCCTGCAGAGCCCTCCCTGGCAGTGATCTTCTCTGTCTGTCTTTATAATCAGTCTCCTCCCCTCACCCCACGCAGAATTCACAGTTCTTTAGATTAGGGCTCCCGTCCGCCTTGTTGACACTACAGGCGTCATGCAATTTGTTGACAGTGCTCAGTACACATTTGTTGAATACATACACCAAGATAAATTAATGGGCGAACAAATGAACCAATGACTTTCTGAAGTACCACCAGGCTTACCCAGGTCAACCAGAGGCCCTATCTAGGCGGGACTATTGCAGGTTGCATTTTTAAGACTCCTGTATTTATTCTCACAATGAACACGACATTTCAACAATGGTGAACCATGTCTCTCCAACACTGTAGGATAAAAATACACACCATTTGCCAAATCTTTAGAAAAATACAAAAAATCTTGAAGTACGTGGACAATATCCTTGAGCCAACAGCATGCCTCAATATCTCAAGGGATGTGTGTGTGTACTTATATTTATATATGTACATCCACAGGCATTATGTATGTATATGTGTATGTGTATGTGTGTGTGTGTGTGTGTGTGTGTGTGTGAGTGAATGTATACTCATTTATTTATTTTGGGAAGGAAGAAGATAGTGCCAAAATAACACACTTAGTAGGCCTCCTGCAATTTTTAATAAAAGTCACATCATTCACTCCAGCCAATAACTACCCAAATATTTTCGGTGAAAATCAAGAGGAGTCCCAGCACTGGCCTAGATCACAAGAATGAACTTAGTAGTGCTCAGAAAAGGTTAGGTTATCTGCCACACAAGTAAAATGAAAGCTGGTTTCCGAACCAGTTTCAAATTTTAAAGCACAGGAATTGAAGTGGTCCTCGTGAATAAGATGCCCCTGAAAATCCTGCCGTTCTTTCCCGTTTTTTTGCTTGTTTGTTTGTTTTTTCAATGCTGCTGTTCTGCCAGAGCAGAGTGAGACCACCTGAGTCATGCACGCTGCACACGTTCACCAGCCCTCCCTTCCCTCCCGATTGTCAGTCACCTTCTCAAAGCAGTGAGCAATCCTTACCATTGCATTAAGCTGGGAGTTGCTTGCCTGCGTAATGCCTAGAATGTTGGTGGTGTGCATCACTTCCACTGAAAAACTTGGCAGCCAACTCGCGATCCGGGACCCTAAAACAAATAAGAACCCAGCGCACATTTTAGAGATCTCCTTCCATGTCACTTACTCTGCAGTTGGCCACTCCATGGCAAAAGCTGGTACTCACTGAGGGCTTACTTTGCACCTGGCCTTTTGACCCATGTGGATTAGCTCATTCAATCCCCACTAAAACCCCACATGGGTTTATTATTATTATTATTATTATTTCCATTTTACTCTTCCCGGAGATTTGACTCTAGTGCTCTTGCTGGTTCCCCAAGGCACTCAGAAGCTAGCTAAGATCACAGCATTTAATTATGGTGGCCAGGACTTGAAGCCAGACAGTCAGGTTCCAGAGCTCTTCACTGCTGGGCTTTCCTGCTTCCCAGTGGCCCTGGATCCACACAAACTCAATCCCTGATGCAGCCTACACCGTAAGGAAGGTTTTCAGCTAATGCTACAGGAGATGAGGCTTTGCTCCTCCTCCACACCACACACAAATACTACTCATTTGGAGACATCATTTTCATGAAGTATTTTCTACTTAATAATCTGTTTAATTAAAGACTTTCATTTTCTGATTCAAAATTCTTTTCAAAGAGTTATACAACACAGGTTTGTGGACTAATGGTACCAAGAAGTCTGCTGCTTCTGCCACTTCCCTACGGAAAGGGAATCCTAAGATATACCACAACCAGGTGTCAGCGGTAAAACAACTCCATATCAAGCCACACATTTAAGGAGGGTTTCCCTTTCCTTTACAAAGAAGCACTGAGGTCTGGAATGTAAAACAAGTTCAATGGCGGTCTCAAAGGTCTTGCCTGGACAGGCTGTACCCAATAAAAAGTTGGATACTTATTTCATGTACTTCTTAGGGAGAAATAAAGTTGCCTTTATCTATTTTGACTAAGGTTTTAGTAATAATTCATAAAATAATAGCTTACATAGCCAGGACCCATGTCCAAGATCTGCTAATCCATTTCAGAAGTCTTACGTGGTAGAGGCTGTAATCAGTGGCCACAAAGAAGCCCCTCTACACCTGCCCAGCATCCCTGCCCAGCCAAGCAGCCATCATCCCCTCCTCTCAGTGACTCCACTCTACTCCTCTACTCCTTCCTATCAAGGATTTCAACATGTCACCACTCCCACTGTGCTCTACCCTCAGAAACTCAAATCAGAGACCTGAAGAGCACTCCTAAACAAACTGTCCAGGGATACCTACTTTAGAGTAGGAAATACGAACTCACAGAATTTAGTGGTATTGGAATTGATGAAAACCAACAACAGCCTGATGTAATGTGAATTAAAGGATGATCAACCAGCTCCTGATATGGTGCCCATGACCTTACAATTTTAAGTGTGGTTTTATTACAACTCCTTTCAATATTCTGGAAGGTGGAATATTCATATTTTATAGACAAAGAAACAGGGTTCTAGTTCTGATTCTCCTTCTGGTACTCACTGGCAAGGCTCCTCAATGACCCTTCATTATATACACCAATGCAATAAATTATTAGCAACAGTTAACCGTTAAGCTGATTAAGCATGCTTCCTGCAGGCATGGTTAATTCAATTTTAACTACTTTCACCTCCCTGAACCCCCAGCCCCTCAATTCACACAGAATCTAGCAAAATACCTGGCACAGAATAACCCCTCAGTGCTACCTATACTTACTGAACATTTTCAATTAAAACTGAAATATAATATTAAATTCACCCATACAGGGCAAGTTACAATTAAAACAGCATCCCCTAAGGGGAGAACACACATTGCAGATAGTTTTAGAGGTTGAAACCAACTAACCATCAAAGTGGAAGAAGTGATTGTGTTGGTTTAAGCGAGGTCTGCCTTCAGCTGCTGCTACAGGAACCATATTCTCATCCAAGTTCTCTCCTTGCTGGTCTTCCCTGACACGATTATTGTCGGCAATATTAAGAGACATTCTGCATGTTGGGCAGGAGGTGTCTTGTTCTAGCCAGGAACGAAGACAGGAGCTATCGAAAAGTCCAAAATAAGACATCCTTAGCATATTTTGTGAGAATTCACCAGAAGTACTCTGAATGTATCAATGAGCTGCAATTTTACTTTCTATTTACCATTAGCAAGATTTAAACGCTGAGAAACTTGCTGACATTACCTCTTTGCCCTGTTTCACTCTAACATACTTCTGGTGCATCCTGCTCTGAACATTAATTTGTTAACATACGTGATCATCTACCAAGCTCCTGGTCATGACCCTTCTTCAATAAGACTGTATCACCTGGCTCACCAGCTTCCTCTCCAGTTCTATCTAACTTAAAATCCATGTGGCAGAAACCATCCAACACCCTTGCCTCTCATGTCTTTGAATCCTCTATTTCAATGATCTGTTCTCTCACTCTACTTTAGCTTCCTATTAACCTTGGCCTTCTCTTCAAAATCATGACTTCAAAGATCTCACTCTCCAACTAAAGCTCCTCTCCTTCCAGCTCGCCTCTTATTTGCTAAGACCTCCTATCCAGTTTTTCATCCAGTACCACATCCCCCCAGAGCCTTACTTCTGTCTTCACCCAGCTTACCCACAACCTTATATCCATAATCTCAACTTCTTCAACCCTCTTATATTTGTATTCTGCTTTCCCAACCAAGCTGAAAGCTTCTCATGCCCTTTTTTAGGAGATGATAATGCCCTATTTAAGGCAGTCTCTCAATAACTACTTGTGCTGCCCATTAAAGGAAGTATACTAAAAAAAAGAAGAGAGAGAGAGAGAGAGAAAAGGTTGAAGTGATCTCCAAGGTCTCTTCCCAATTTATAATAATACTTATCTTTCTTCTAAGATTTCAAGGGGCCTTCCATTCCACAATAATACATTACCTTTCTTCTAAAAGCTCAATGAGGCACTGAATAAAAGTGCTCCCTTCCTCTGTGCCTTTTTCTTTTTTAATATCTGGGAACATGTGCACATATAAGGTTACACAGGAGAGCCTCACCAAAACGTGATGATCCTCAGAGTCTCTAGAAACCTAATGGTACTTAACTTTCCCAGAGGCCAAGATGAAACTACTTCCTATGTTCTTTCCGCCAGAAGAGTATATGACAGTAATGTTCCAAAATAATGAAAGAGTGCATTTAATGCTTTCACATTTTGAAATAATAAAGTAGCTATAATTCCTGTTTGTGATCATGTAACTATTAGCCAAATAAATGATTATACTTTTAAAAGTTCATTTCCCCTTAATGAACACCCTTAAACCACACCTCTAGTAAAATCAGCCTTGTGTGGGACTACCAAAGTGTGTAAAATTCTTGCCTTCCAAAAATGCTACCTGTGACACACTTTTCATAAGCAAATCCAATTTTACTTCATATTCTGCAAAAATTTCCCACATTATATACAGTAGCCTAAAAACTCCAAGGTGAGTACAACTAGTCAGATATAGTTGCCTTGAAAAAAAACAATGCCAAACTTCCACAGCTAAAGAAGTCAAGCTTCAGAGAAAACAGATATATTTCTATATAACTATAATATTCTATTGAAGGATTCTTTCTACTCCTTCTAAGCATGACACTTCAGTGTAACTATTTACTGGACTCTCAAATCTTGCAAAGACATCTTGTACAGCAACAAATTATCTAGCTATAGTCTACCAAAATCTAGACATTTAGCTTTATGACAAATGAATCTGCCATATATTATCATCATACAATCCTGCCCCGATCTATTAACCAAAGCTATAAAGCAAACCAAGAAGAGATCCTAACAATGATTTGCTCATGCAACCCTAGGCAGACAGGTGTTTTAAAAATTAAATCCTAACTTTTTTTTTTAATTTTTATTTATTTATTTATTTATTTATTTATTTATTGGCTGTGTTGGGTCTTGGTTGCTGCACGTGGGCTTTCTCTAGTTGCAGTGAGTGGGGGCTACTCTTTGTTGTGGTGTGCGGGCTCCTCATTGCCGTGGCTTCTCTTGTTGCGGAGCACAGGCTCTAGGCACGTGGGCTTCAGTAGTTGCAGCACATGGGCTCAATAGTTGTGGCTCACTGGCTTAGTTGCTCCACGGCACGTGGGATCTTCCTGGAGCAGGAATCGAACCTGTGTCCCTGCACTGGCAGGCGGATTCTTAACCACTGCGCCACCAGGGAAGCCCCTAAATCCTAATTCTTAAACAACCACTAGTCAAGAGGGAATCACTTGGGCAATTAGAAAATACTTTGGGACAAAAGAAAACAAAAGCATAACATAGCAAAACTTATGAGATGCAGCAAAAGCAATGCTCAGTGGCAAACTTATAGCTAAAATTGCCAGAAAATAAAAAAGATTTCAAAACAACAACCTGATTTTATAACTTATGGAACTAGCAAAAGAGCAAATGAAACCCTGAGCCAACAGAAGGAAGAAAATAATAAAGATCTGAGCAGCGATAAATGAAATAGAGCATAGGAAAACAATAAAGCAAATCAATGAAACCAAGAGTTGGTCCTTTGAAAAAAATCAACAAAACTGACAAATTTTAGACTAAGAGAGAAGATACAAATAACTAAAATCAGAAATGAAACTGTGATTATTACTACCAACTTAAGAGAAACTTAAAGGATTAAAACAGAATACTAAAAATAATTGTACTCCAACCAATTAGATAATATAGATAAAATGGACAAATTTCTAAGCAACACAGAAATTACCAAAATGGACTCAAGAAGACAATCTCAACTGATCTATAAGAAGAGATTGAACCAGTCAAAAAAATCTCCCCAAAAGGAAAAGCCCAGGACCAGATGGCTTGACTTGTGAATTTTAAAGAAGAGTTAACATCAATTCTACTTAAACTCATTTTCCAATACTATTCAACACTGTAGTGGGAGTGGTAGAGAGAGCAATTAGGCAAAAAAACAAACAAACAAAACAACAACAAAACACATATCCAAAGTGTAAAGGAAGAAGTAAAACTATCTTTATTTGCAAATGACATACACATAGAAACCCTAAACAATACATACACACATACACTCAAAACTACTATAAAACTAATAAACAAATTCAGGAAAGCAGCAAAGTAAAAGAGCAACATGTAAAAATCAGTTGTTTCTATACACCAGCAATGAACAATCCAAAATAGAAATTAAGAAAACAATTCCATGTATAATAATATCCAAAAGAATAAAATAACTAGGAATAAATGTAACAAGGAGATGAAAGACTTGACACTAAAAACTATAAAAGATTGCTGAAAGAAATTAAAGACCTACATAAAACAAAAGACATGGAATGTTCACGGATTGGAAAACAATATTGTTAAGACAGCAATCCTCCCCCAAAGTAATCTAGAGAGTCAATGTGATCCCTATTCAATTTCAATGGCCTTTTTTGCAGAAATGGAAAAGTGGCTCCTCAAATTCATACAGAATTGCAAAGAGCCCCAAATAAGCAAAAAAATATCAAAAAAAGAAAAAGTCAGGAAATGCACCATTTCCCAATTTTAACTTACTACAAAGCTATAGTAATCAAAACAGCATAGTACTGGAATAAAGACAGACATACAGACCAACGGAATAGAATTGAGAGTCCAGAAATAAACTCAACGTCTATGGCCAAATGACTTTGCCAAGGGTGCCAAGACCATTTAGTGGGGAAAAAATCGATTGTTCAATAGATGGTGCTGGGACAACTGGACAGCCACAAGCAAAATAATGAAGTTGAACCCTTACCTTCACTTCATGTACAAAAATTAACTCAAAATGGATCAATGACCTAAATGTAAGAGCTAAAATCCATAAAACTAATAGAAAAAAATCTATCATGACCTCAGATCTGGCAATGGATTCTTAGATCTGACACTGAAAGTATAAGCTACCAAAGAATGAATAGGTAAACCGGATTTCATTAAAAATTTTAAATGTGTATATCAGAGGACATTTCCAAGAAAGCGAAAACACAAGCTACAGAATGGGAGAAAACATTTGCAAATCATACATCTGATAAGGGTTTAGTATCCAGAATACATAAAGAACTCTTAAAGCTCATCAACAGAAAGACAACCCAATTAAAATAGGATAATTTGGTTTCAATAGAAATTCTCCAAAGATGATACACAAATGGCCAACAAGCATGTGAAAAGATGATCAGCACCATTGGTCATTAAAGAAATGCAAATCAAAACCACAATGAGAAACCACTGTACACCTTAGGATGGCTATTATCTAATGTGAAATGTAAAATGGTATGGTCATTATGGAAAACCACGTGATGGTTCCTCAAAAAATTAAACACAGAATTACCACGTGGGGACTTCCCTGGTGGTGCAGTGGTTAAGAATCCACCTGCTAATGCATGCGACATGGGTTCAGTCCCCGGTCTGGGAAGACCCCACATGCCACAGAGCAACTAAGCCTATCCGCCAAAATTACTGAAGCCCGTGCACTTAGAGCCCATGCTCCAAAACAAGAGAAGCCACCACACTAAGAAGCCTGTGCCCCGCAATGAAGAGTAGCCCCCACTAGCCACTTGTGGAGAAAGCCACAACTAAGAGAAAGCCCGCACACAGCAACAAAGACCCAACACAGCCAAAGAGATAAATAAATAAAATAAAACTTAAAAAAAAAAAATTACTACATGATCCAGGAATTCCACCTCTGGGTATGTACTGAAGAGAACTGAAAGTAGGGTCTTGAAAAGAAATTTGTACACTCATGTTCTCAGCAGTATTATTCACAAAAAGTAGAAACCACCCAAATGTCCACCGACAGATGAATGGATAAACAAAATGTGGTATATACACACAATGGAATACTTTTCAGCTTTAGAAAGGAAGGAAAATCTGACACATGCTACAACATGGATGAACCTTGAAGACATTATGCTAAGTGAAATAAGCTAGACATGAAAGGACAAATATTGTATGATGTGCTGCTGTGTGAGAGCAGTCAAATTCACAGAGACAGAAAATCGCATAGCAGCTGCCAAGGGCTGGGGAGAAGGGAAGATTGGGGAGTTAGTGTTTAATGGGTGCAGTTTCAGTTTGAGAAGATGAAAAAGTTCTAGAAATGGATGGTGGTGAAGGGTGCACAACAATGTTTATGTACTTAATGCCACTGAACTGGTACACTTAAAAATGGTTAAATGCTAAATTTTATGTTATGTATACATTTTTTTAACCACAATAAAAACATTACATTTGAGAATTATCTTTTAAAAAATCCACCATAATGAGATACTAGAATAGCTAGACTGCCACCAACTAGAATAGCTATAATTAGAAAAACAGAAAATAAGTATTGTTGAGGAGGTGAAGAAATTGGAACCCTCATGTTTTGTTGATGGGATGTAAACTAGTGCAGCTGCTGTGGAAAAGTTTGGTGGTTCTTCAAGAAGTTAAACATAGAATCACCCTATGACTCAGCAATTCCATGCCTAAGTATATACCTAGAAGAATTCAAAACAGGTACTCAAACAGATACCCACTCACAAATGTTTACAGAAGCATTATCTGCAATAGCTAAAAAGCGGAAATAACCCAAATGGCCATCAATGGAAAAATGGATAAACAAATTGTTTGCTATAAAAAAAAATTTTTAACTCAGCCATAGAAAGGAATAAAGTATGGATAGAAGCTACAACTCGGATGGCTTTGAAAACTTTCTGCTTAGTAAAAGAAGCCAGTCACAAAAAGTGACATATTGCATGATTCCTTTCACACGAACTGTCCAGAATATGCAAATCCACAGAGACAGAAAGCAGATTAGTGGCTGCCAGGTAATATGTGGAGGGAGGAATGGGGAGTCATTTACTTTAATGAGTGTGAGGTGTTATTCTGGAGTGACGAAAAAGTTTTAAAACTAGAGAAGACTGGTGGCTGCACCACACTGTGAGTGCACTAAATGCCACTGAATTGTTAACTGTATGTTAGTGAATTTTGCATCAAAAAAATTAAATCCTAAAATTAATCTAATCATATGCTTGAAAACACTTCTTCCAAGGTGAAATACACTCTTTTGAGTTATTCTTCCAAACTCTCTCTGAGCTCCTTAGGAACTACCTGAAGTTTTTTTTTGAGAAATGTGTGTGAATTCTTTGCTCTTCCAACCTCATCAATCAGCACCACTATCCATCCAGTCACACAGCCGCAAAACTGGGAGACTATCCCTCACTTTCCCACAGTCAGTCTAGCACCACACACTTCCTAATCCTTCCCACACCTGTCCACCCTTCTCTAGCTCCACTTCCACCACACTAGCCCACAGTCCTCTCAGCGCACATCCGAACCACTGCAGCCCCTACTAACTAGTCCCCCTGATCTTTTCAAACTGCATATCTGATCCCAAACCCCTACTTTAAAGCCTTCAATGGCCTTCAAGCCCCTGCAGGGTCACTCATGCTGGCTTTTCCTGCCTCAGCAAACACCACCCGGCCTCTGACATTCTGAGCTCCAGCCACACGGGTTCTCTTTCATTCCTTGGATACACCACACTGCCTCCTGCTACAGAAATGTTCCCTCTGTCTCAAATGCGCTTCCACCTGACCCCTTCTTTCGCTAACGTAACTCCTACTCATCATCAAGAGTCGCTTTCTCCAGGTGGGAGTCAGATTCCTGTTACAAGCTCTCAAGGACCAAGTTCCTTTTCTTTAGAGTATTTATCTCAATTTATCCTTACACGCTCATAAATGTGCCTGGTTAATTCACATCGGTCTCCTCCATTAGGTTGAAAGCTTCGTGAAGGCAAAGACCACATCTGTCATTTTAATTTTATTCCCCAGAACCCAACACAGCACCCAGCACATTAAAAAACATAAATTCTTTAAAAAAATCAATAAATCAAAGCCCTTCTACTATTAGAAAGGAGAAGAAAAACTATTTGGGAATAGAAAATAACGAAAGGGAGATTAAAGATGTAAAGATTATGACTTTCTCAATATGCAAAATTGACCACAGGTACAAAAGGCAAAAAGATACCTCAAGGTCCACCAACACAAAAAACATCCAGTCTATAAACAGAATCATTTAGGTTAAACAGACAAAGTCCCCGTGAGATCTCTAAAAATGAATACTGTAAGGCAGTGAGGACTGCAACACAGAGAGACAACAGGACTCCACTGGGAATGGAACAGCCTGTACCACACACAGATCTAGACCAGTCGTGAAGGTTTTCAGAAGATCTCATTTTCTAATTCCTGACAACACAGTCACAGTTCTGGACTGCTCAGCATTTCTGGTCTGATTCTCACCTCAGCACACTTCCCTGGTGTGTGTTTTTATGTTGCTTTAGGGCATGTGCAAAATGCAAAAAATATATAGTCTCACCAGGGTGAGAAGAGAGAATAAGCTGTTGGAAAGCGAGGACTCCACCACCCCTTTCTAAGTCTTATAGGCACAATTGATATACCTTAGAGCTTAAATGGAGAATGAATATGCTAACACACCCAGAAATTAAGATGGCAAACTGTGAGTGAGGAACAGTCCTGCCATGCAGGGAAGAGGCTGAGGAATAAGGAAGGCACCCCAGGCTCCCCCTCCTGCTCGGCACCAGCACCACGGCCAGTCTGAGGGAATGTCCCCACTCCTTAGCTAAAGCTGGTCTTAAGCCTGGGCACAAAAAGCACCCACGCGCCCTGGACAGAACACCAGTCCCACGTGGCCCTTTGCGGAGCTCCTACTTGTGGAACAGATGTCCACAGGGCAGTTTCCTCGCAGCCTGCATGGAGTCCCAGCAGATGGCACAGTCATCGTTATTGACAGCCAGCTCCTCTGGAGTTGCAACCGCAAACCTGTAAAAAACAGAGAGTGCACGTGGCAGAGGTCTCCGTCAATTCCACTCACAAATACTGAGGACCATTTACTTCACAGACTTCACCTTTCTAACAGCACAGCTACAGAGGAATTGTGTTCAGTAGAAGACTGCCACCCACCAAAAACATTATACCTGTGTTCTCTTCACAGCCCATCAAAGAGCAAGAAACCTACACAAAGAAACTGACTTTGTATGAACAATGGCTCCTGTCAGTGATGACCTAAGCAGACATTTCCAGGTAAATCGGAGGAGTTAAGACCCCTCAGAGAGCCAAGCTATTTCCTTGGACACAAAAAGGCTACCCATTCCTCTCACACCTTCAGGCTTGGTTTAGCCTCAGGATGGCAAGGGAGAGCCTCCTGCAGTGAGGTTAAGAGTGTGAGAGAGAGTATGTGTGTGTGGGCATGCATGTGTATGGAATAAAAAGGGCAGAAGCCCAAGGAAACTTCCACTTAATAATAATGATAATAAAAATAATGACGTAATAAAAGAACCTAATCTTTACTGGGCACGTAGTACGTGCCCAGTACTGCTCTAAGTATGTTACGTTCATTATTCCATTGAAGCCTCCCAACAGTTCCAGGAAGAAGGTTCTGCTATCATCCCTGTACTTAAGCAATGGAGGCACAGGGAGATAAGTAAATTGCCCAAAATCACACAGCAACTAAGCAGGGCTTCACACCCCGGCAGTCTGACTCTGGAGCCTATAGTCTTCACCATTCCATTAACAGTTTACAAAAGCAGGTTCTCACATAATCTGGGATCTGTTAGTATTAAAGATCTAAAATGAGTCAACGTGGGCAACGTCAAATTGTGTTCCTTACCTGGCTTCCATGTTTCCAACCACTCGCAAATAGTTCTTGTGCCGGCGGATTCGACGCTGTACCTCATGAAACAGGTAACGCAGTTGCATAAAGATGACCAAGCTGGCCATGGATAACCAGATGTTGCCAAATAACTTAACAAGAGGGAAAGAGAATAAAATATACAATGACAACGAATGTGAACTTGCTAGTGCTGAGGGTGGGGTATGCAACAGAAGCTCCGAATTGTGGGTGAAGGAGAATTGGAGCAATCATTCAGAAAGCAAATGCACATATTTCTCTCACTACCCTAAACAGTGTACATGCTCTCTGGCCTAGTCATTTCATCACCAGCAATCTTTCCTGAGGAACTAATCAGAAATTTTAAAGCTTTATGCAAAATGATGTCTACCCATGCAATTATCAAAAAGAAAATCAGGAAATGGACAAAATGCCCAGTAGGGGAATAGTTATACTATAAACTCATATAAAGTAATATTATATACTCATTATATTTAATTATAAAATATCATTACATCCTATTACATTGTATATATAACATTTTGAAGATTAATTACATGGGAAAACATTTAGGCGAAAAAAGGATAAAAGTACTTTAAAAAACTAATATGTGACAAAAAATATACATAGAGATGTGAAGTAGCAAACAATTGAATACAATCTAAATAGTCTATTATAGGAGTAGACTGTTCAGTGGCTGAGGGTGGAGGAATAGGAGGAAGGCGGTCAAAAGGTACACACTTCCAGTTATAAGATAAATACGTACGGGGGGAAGTAACGTACAACATGATTGTGACAGTGTTAACAGTGCTACACGGTATATTTCTATTAAATCACTGTACCTCTGTGTCATGGAATTTTTATCTTAAAGGTATTAAAATGATTTAGAAGAACTGTTGCTAGCACAGGAAGATGTACATAATATACTAGCTACAAAAGCCTAAACTATATACCCAATACACGATCTCAACTGATAAATGAATGGATTTGAATATATAAAGAAGCAGTAAACACAACAAAATGTCAACAGTTATCTCTAGACATTTGTTTGGGAGGGGGTCTTTTTTTTTTTTAAAGTATGCCTTCAAGGTTACTTTTAAAAAGTAGACATAGAAATGTGCTGTGTTTAACCCAAAATTTTTTAAATGCTACTTTGATAGGCTTACATTTAAATAAACTGCCCACCGAATATGTTGATTCTCACCATTCTTAGATCACTGAAGTGCTAACCAATGAAGCAGGTTTTCACCCTGGTGATTTCTTGCACACCAAAGTAAAATGTAAACAATGAAGTAGGAGGGATTAAGAATAAAGACTTTGTTTTTAGTTAAAAAGATGGAAAATTTATGAATCCATGAAGGGAATTCCCTTTACCACCTAGAAAGTAACTTAAATATCAGAAGCCACAGAAACTATGAGGAGAGGAACTCCCTTAATTTTATGCTAAAAGAATTATCTACTGACTCAGTCAGCAGAGTTACCTAAGTCTCCTAGAAGGACAGTGAACATCTCCTGAGTTGGGCACCAGTCAAAGCCATTCCACACTGCTTTACATCCCACCCCCAGCCCCCAAAAAAGGGCTGAAGGGGCACAGCAGCATCGTTTTTTCAGTCTTTAAGTGGGTCATCCACGAATGTTTCACTTGTTAAACCCTACACTAAACAGGGTTCCTGATTCTAAAAAAATTAGCTCTCTGTTAAGAGCTCCTTCTGGGAAACCTACCAACATGTGAATATGGTGCATGAGGTCCAAGGACAACAGAGTGAGCTCCATGACAAAATCTGTGTAATAGACATATGTTCCCTTTCCTTCCCATGTCCCTTCGTGGTTGAGGTCCCAGAGGTGAATTACATATCTGCAGTGAATGGAGAAGAATCGCGTTAATGATGCAGTGTTAACAACTGAATTTGTTTTAAACATGATATAGTATAGTCACAGGTTTTATAAATTTTTTACATATTATATTCTTTAAAATCAACTGTATGAGTAGACCTCCAACACCTCCCTCCCAAATTTCTACTCACCGTAAAATCACATGAGCAGTCCTCACTGTCACAAGAAGAGACTATTTAAAAAAAAAATTTTTTTCTTTTTAGTAAAATTTAGCTTTGCTCAGACCAAACTTACTTTTACAAAATGATAAAAGATAAACATTTCTCAGTTTAATTAAAAATCAGGTTGTTCAACGGCTGGGGATGGGGGATTTGGAGGAAGGTAGTCACAAGGTACCAGTTATACGATAAATAACTACTGGGGACGTAATGTACAACATGACGACTACAGTTAACAGTGCTGTATTGTATATTTCAAAGTTGTGAAGAGAGTAAATCCTAAAAGTTTTCATCACGGGGAAAAAAACATTTTGGGGGGTATGAATATGAGACGTATCATGGTAATCATTTCACAATAAATGAAACTCAAGTCATTATGCTGTACACCTTAAACTTATACAGTGCTGTATGTCAATCATATCTCATTAAAACTGAAAGGAAAAAAAGCAAGTTACCATTTTATTTGTGTGCTTCAGATTTCCATGGAATATTTTCATGAACTAGAAACAACTTTTATTGAGTCCTTTCCTATTAATAGATGACAACCAATTACACCTGTCCATCTCCTGGGGATGCCTTCTAAAACCTTTTTTTTTTTAAGTGTCAACAATTGTTTTTTGTTTATTTGTTTGTTTTTAATTATTTATCGGCTGCATCGGGTCTTCATTGCTGTGCTTGGGCTTTCTCTAGTTGCAGAGAGCAGGGACTACTCTTCGTTGCGGTGCACAGGCTTCTCAGTGAGGTGGCTTCTCTTGTTGCAGAGCATGGGCTCTAGGCGCGTGGGCTTTGGTAGTTGTGGCGTGTGGGCTCAGTACTTGTGGCTCACAGGCACATGGGTTTAGTTGCTCCACAGCAAGTGGGACCTTCCTGGAGCAGGGATCGAACCCGTGTTCCCTACATTGCCAGGGAGATTCTTAACCACTGCACCACCAGGGAAATCCCATATATTTTCTCTTGGTAGAAAATTTAGAAATTATAGAAAAAAACTAAGAAAATCTTGTCACCCAGAAATGGTCCTTGCCATATATAAACATCTTCAATTGGAAACACGTATTTTATCCCTTGTGACAGCCATGAGATTGTGCCTTGCAAACTGCTAAGTGTAACTGACCTTTTTAAAAAAAATTATTTATTTATTTATTTATTTGCTGCGTTGGGTCTTTGTCGCTGTGCGCAGGCTTTCTCTAGTTGAGGAGAGTGGGGGCTACTCTTCGTCGTGGTATGCGGGCTTCTCATTGCAGTAGCTTCTCTTGTTGCAGAGCACAGGCTCTAGGCATGCAGGCTTCAGTAGTTGTGGCACAGGGGCTCAATAGTTGTGGCTTGTGGTCTCTAGAGCACAGGCTCAGTAATTGTGGCGCTCAGGCTTAGTTGCTCCATGGCACGTGGGATTTTCCCAAACCAGGGATCGAACCCATGTCTCCTGCATTGGCAGGCGGATTCTTAACCACTGCACCACCAGGGATGTCCCACCTTCTACAATCTTGAGGTCAATGAATTTGACAATCACTTGCATTTTATACTGCATTAAGTCACCGTAACTGATTATCCTAAGAGGGTGTCTGAATACTTGGTGACCCTATACCCAAGGTACATTTTAGGTACAACTATCCTAGATATGAGTCCTTGCTCTCTACATAATGCTTTCTGCACCACCTTCAACCACACAGAAGAAAAGAGAATGAAGGAAATAAATAACAAAATAAGACCCTCATAGTATTTTGTATTATAGAAAATTTGATACTAAGAAAAATCTCCTCAATCTAGCAGAATAAAACTGTTAACATTCTTTATGTTTGAGATCAGGAAATTCCCATTTACAAATGGAAAATATTTTACACAGAAGAGAAACATTATAAATATAAAAATATGATTTAGTTCAAAATATCAAATCTGTAACATGATAAACTATCTTAAAAAATTAATGAGCTAAAATAAAAATATGCACTATGACCTAATAGACCTATTTAAAATGTCTTTATTTTTAGGTATACCTTTTTTCAAAGTTTAGACTAATAGTAATTAAAAGTTAGAGAAATGAAAAAGGAAAACTATCATTCAAATGGTGATTTAGGGTAAAATATATCTAAAGCAAATTAATGTCAGAGCAAATAAAGTTTTAAATTTTTTTCAAGAAGAAATATATTTGTATACCTTTCATATACAAAATGTATTCAACTAGAATTGCAAATGTTTTTATTAAGTACTTAAATGTTCTTTTCCAATTTTACTTACACGACTATATTATACTCTAAAATGAATGCTATTAAGCAAAATAAAATTTAACCCTATTCTAACAAATTCCCAATTAGTAATGCAAATTTAGTGTTTTGATATTAGCTATCTATTTATATTAGATATATATTATCTCATTTTTTTCATTAATAATAGCAATTATGGACAAGAAAAAAGTATTTTGCCTTTGGCCTGAGGGAAAAAGCAATTGTAGCCACTGAATATAAAGTATATACAGGGCTTCCCTGGTGGCGCAGTGGTTAAAAATCCACCTGCCAATGCAGGAGACGAAGTTTCAATCCCTAGGCTGGGAAGATCCCATATGCCGTGGAGCAACTAAACCTGTGTGCCACAACTACTGAGCCTGCGCTTTAGAGCCCGCAAGCCACAACTATCAAGCCCATGTGCCACAACTACTGAAGCCCACGTGCCCAGAGCCCATGCTCCACAATAAGAGAACCTGCCGCAATGAGAAGCCCACGCACCACAGTGAAGACTAGCCCCCGCTAGCCACAACTAGAGAAAAACCCATGCACAGCAATGAAGATCTAACACAACCAAAAATAAATAATAAAATAATAATAAAAAATAAAAAACATACAAAAAATTTGATTTCTATTGAACAGAAATTATTATTTTCAGGTTTTTAAGTTAATTCTAAAATATACATGAATATCTCAGATTATTCTTTCAGAATAATGAATATAGTTTGCATATGTATTGTATTATTCTATAAAACCTTAATATATGGCTATCTAAAGTAACTAATTACAAGGTATTTCCCCATTAATTGTTACCAATCATTGTTTATAATATCTTAAGGAGAAAACCCTTTCTACTTGGAAGTCATAGAACTTGGATTGTGCTACTTTTGCCACTTTCAAACTTTAAGCAATTCACTTCACCCTCCATGCCTGTTTCCCCATTCATCAACAGGAATATTAAAGGAGTAAATATATGTAAGGTATTTAGAATAATCCCCAGCATATAGTAAATAAGCACTATATAAATGTTAGCAAAAATAATTACAGTTGACCCTTGGGCAATATGGGAATTTATCCCCATACAATTTACAGTCGGGCCTCCATATCTAGTTCCTCTGCATCAGTAGATTCAACCAACTGGACCATGTAGTACTGTAGAATTTACTACTGAAAAATACCCACATAACAGGACTTCCCTGGTGGTCCAGTGGCTAAGACTCTAAGCTACCAATGGAGGGGGCCTGGGTTCGATCCCTGGTCAGGGAACTAGATCCCACATGCTGCAACTAAAGATTTCACACATGGCAACAAAGATCCCCTGTGCCACAGCTAAGACCTGATGCAGCCAAATAAATAAATAAATATTAAAAAGAAAATCCACATATAAGTGGACCCACACAGTTCAAACTCACATTCAAAGGTCAACTGTATTTTTTATTACGTTATAGCAAAGATTACATGAAATAACATACATAAAAGCATTCAGTACCAATACCCAATCCAAAACAAAAGAACTCAAAAAATGCTTGTTAAAATGAAAGACCAGATACCCATCATGGGTGAAAATAACCTGTCAACAATCCTCTAGCTTCCTTGAAAATACAAAGAACATAATCAGAGCAAAAGCTCCAGGCCTGCATCTTACCTCTGCAGCCATGAAAGCCAACGTGTGCATCCCATGGGTGTAGCCTGTGACACAACAGACAACTGCTAATCCACAGCAGGAAAGCAGCATAGCGATCAGTAGAGACAGAACTCGACCATGGCTACTCATCGGTGTGGTGGGAGAAAAGGAAAGCTGAAAGTACACAACAGGAGAAGGAAGCTCATTCTTCAGCATGGCAGTGTTAAACCTGACTAAGAAACTCAAGGTTAACCTTGGTGTCTTTGCTTGGAGGTGTGTGCTTAGCCACATAGCCAAACAGAACCACAGAAAAGTATCCCATTACCAGATGGTCAAAATTCTCCAACCAAAGCCTCCTACCAGTGGGATTATAAGCCTCCAGAAGCAATTTGCCAAAGGTATGTAATTCACTCTTCTAATTTCGACAGGACTCAGGGCAGCACCACGTTCTGTTCTGTTCTTTCTCCATCTTGCTCTAGCCCCAGGCCCTCAGAGTCACTTGGGAGGACATTCCTGGCCTGTTCACGGCTAGAACTGAAGTGTAATCCAGGTGCAGACTGACTACTATCATGATGCTATGCTACTACTATACAAGGAGAGGCAACAGCTTAGAAAGAAAGGCCTGGAGCTGTGACTCCTGAGCAGGAAGGTGTAGATACCAAACCAGTCGGGAAAGTCAGAAGCGCCTGTTCATGGCCCAGGATGGGGGGTTGAATTATTGAATTATTGAAACAGCTAAAGGCTTTGGAACTGGGATTAACTCACAAAGGGGTGCAAGGATCACCAGGTCCGTGAGAACTGGGTAAAGAAAGGGGCAAACAGGATTGTGGAGTGGGTTTCATGGAGCAGCAGGGTTGCAGGTGCCCATTTACTCGGGATTCAAGAGATTAGTTCGGGAGAACTAACTGAAGCCAAGAGGGTCTTGTACAGAAAAGGATTTACTTCTCCAGGGACCAAGGAAGCCAAGAGAGCTAGTTCAGTCCTGGCCCAGGGTTGAAACAATGTAAACTAGTCAGAAAGAAGAGCTCCAAGAATCAGAGTAACAAGGGGGGAAATGGAAGGAGAGTAACAGAAAACATCTGGATGAGACCAGCTCTTTTCCAGTTTATATATTACGGTTTCTTAGTGCTGTGATCAAAACAGTTTGTATAGGTGAATTGACCCCACGTGGGCTGTTATATAATACTACTGCGGAGGGAAGGAAACCTCCCTAGGGGACACTGCTCCTGCATTCCTTGGCTGCTGCAGAAAGTTCCTCAAGAAACAGGTAGGAGGTACCTGATCTGGAGGCCTTTCCTGGGAGAGCTATCACAGCTCATTCATATTACACAATTCAGACCTGGCAAATGTGTACCTCAGCAGGAAAAGAGCTTGGCTAAAAACTCACATATTCAAACCGGTCCTTGCAGAGCTGAACCATCAGATGCAGAAATACCAGTCCGGCAAACCAGAGGCACCACATGACCACTTCTTCCACTGTCTGGACATTCAGCACACCAAAAATGAAAATGAACTTGTAGAAAATAAAATTCCAAAACTTGTCTTTGAGGTGCTAAAAAAGAAAAATATTTATAAAGGTGAGTACCATTACACTGAGCCCATTCGAGAGAAGGTAACACAACAAAAGCTGGCTTCTAAGAAGAAAAGAGTCTATTCTCAGCTCTCTAACACTTGTCCACAAGAAAATATCAAAAGAACGCAAAGAAAAAAAATGAGCCCTCTGAAGGATAAGGGTAAGACACCTAGAAATTAATGTGTACATTTTAGATTGAATTCCGTAGTCAGTTACGAAATTTTAGCCATTAAAAGAGGAGTGATATTAGTTTGGTATCTTACGTATTAATTAATAATACATATACTCCTAACACAAAATAAAAAAGAATGGTGAGAGCTACAAGTATCATTTTTAGTACTTTTGCTCTCTGGATTCTTAAAACAAACAAAAGAAAAAGATTAGATATTCTTCTTCTTTTTTTAAACATTCTTCAGATTCAAAAATGACATATGCTCATTTGCCAGCCATAATCAATAACGTATGAAAAAGTACAATGAAAAGTAAAACAAAAATGATGCCTTAACCATTTTTATGCATTTTTCTTCCTAAATGTAAAACACTGATTTTTGTACACTTTTATTTCACTCTTATGAGGGCGAGTCAAAAATTATCTGCACTCCGCTGATATTAAAACTTCTGTTGGCTGCACTGTCTCATCTGCGCTTTCCGTTCAAGCCTACTGTCTCCCCAATCACTGCTGTCCAGGTGTGAATGTGTTACATCAGTTCATCTGTAACTGCGGTGCGAGCAAAAATGGATGCCCCACTTGTGATTTGCACAAAAGAAGAGCAGTGTGCAGTGATTCTTTTTTTTTGTGATCTGAGGGTGTACCTGGTGCCGTTATTTATCAAAGACTTTGTGCGCAGTATGGAGAAAATGTTTTGTTGCGAAGAAGTGTGTATGAATGGATAGAGAAGTTCAAGGAAGGTCACACAAGTGTTAGCCATCAAGAAGGAGCCAGATTCACTTCTGATGAAGAAGTGAAGACAGTGGTTGCATTCATGGCTCGCAGCTCAGCCTAAAACATTTTTTAATGAGGGAATGAATACAAAAGCTTGTTGACAGGTGGACAAAGTGTATTGAAAAGCAAGGAGATAATGTCAAAAAATTATGTATTTGTCTTTTCTAAAGATTAATTAAAATAAATTCTACAGTCAGAGTGTGGATAATTTTTGACTCACCCTCGTATATTGTGAGAACCTTACCAATGCCAATGAATATTGTCTAAATAGACCACTTCAGTAGTTACAGATGGACACTGAGTTTTTTTCACCATTCAGAAAATGTTGCAATGAGTATCTTTGTACGAATTTCTATTTTTTCAGCATTATGGAATCAAAGGTTACAGATGTTGTTATGGTTTCTAATACGTAACATCCCTCTGATTTCCAAAGAAGTTATATAAATGTACACTCCCACACAAGCATATCTGCTTCACTGTACTCTTTCTTACACCGAGGATGTCCAGTTTTACAAATCTTTACTATCCTGAAAAAAGGGGCAACAAGGACTGTCTAATCAGCAGATATTAAAAGATACCTTAAGCCATCTGTGGGAGTGGTGGGAACTGAATGTAGAGGATAAGGATGAAAATCTGGCTCCTAATTATACTTTTATATATAGTTTTGAACCATGTAGATGTTTCACAAATTCAAAAAACAGAAAGAAAAGCGAAATTGAACAAAAACAGAAATAATTGAACCTACATGTGGAACCAATCGATAATGTGACTATTTAAAGATAAGAGTTATTTTGAGAACTTTAAAACAGTATACTCTGACCATACATCCTTTGTTCAGAGAACAAAAATGAACTGGGAATCCCTGGTGCATGTGTTTTCAGATCTGGGGCAGGAAAGCATGAGGTGAACCTAGAACATTTTGTGCCCTGGTTCTGAACCTTTGCTCCACCATCTATTTGCTGTGTGACTTTGGGCAAGTCACTTACCATCCCCAGACTTTGGTCTCCTTATCTATAAGACAGGTCTTATAACAACAGCATATATCTCATAGAATAGTTGAGGGAACTAAGTAAATTAATATACGTATGGTGCTTAGACAAGTGCCATAGTAGGCATTAAGTGCATTAAAAAAAATTCCTTGTTCTACACCACCACTTAACAGTTTAATATTTGCCCCATTTTAGGTATTCAATGTCTTTGCCTCTAGCATTACTCTATTTCTTGAACTTTAAGCACCCAGACAGTAAACCTATGTCAACTCTGTAGTGTTCTCAGAACAGTGCTTAATAAATGCTACTAGATGACACTGGTCAAAAATTGCCATCACAGAACAGCATGAAAGACATGATCTGTACCGAAAAAACAAAGTCGAGTTGAGTGACAAATCTGCCCATTATGATTACCTCCAGGTACTTAAAAAATCTCTGTAATACTCCAAGGTTATGTTTTCTGTAAGTTCTGAACTGATAGTTAACATTTTAGGAAAAAGAAAGCAGTACATAAGGCCCACTGGTGCCAGATCAAGCCACCAGCAATTAGACTGCTTATCTGGCCTGACCAATTTTTGGCCCACAAGTCAAAAGTTCTTCTTGAAAACAAAAGAAGCATCAAAAAAACCTCGTGTATCCTACAAAAAAAACCTTCTATGTTCTACTGATCCCATCTGGGAGACCTCTGGAGTCGATATTTTAGAGAAAGTGCCCAATAGTCACTAATGAAAAATTTCTGGGAAAACAAATAGTCATGCTCTTAACAGCATCCCAGGGCTCAATCACACAGTAACTGCGTTTCAACTCTAAACCAGGGCCTCAGCTGGTTTAATAACAAGAGATCTGGGCTGAGAAGGATGGGTAAGGGGTAAGGTCACTGTTTTAATGTAGTAGGTTCCTGTGTCTTACCACTAGGATATGATAAAGTACAATATAGTTCTATTTGTATGTTATTGTTTTAAAGGCCAGTTCTAAATTCCTACTTTAAAACACACCATTCTACACTGTATCCACTAACAACCTTGGGGAACTGCCAATCTGTACAGTATGCTTATGGCATTAATTCTTTAATGAAAGCACGTCCTGCTCTCACAGCCTGAGAATGATGTTCAAATGTCAAACTATCTCACCTGAACGCTGCTTGTACTTAATATACTTTTGCAAAGGGAAAAACTAAAACCTCTCAGTACATTGTACATTCCTTCGGAAAAGAACCCATATTCTAAAGAATGACATATACGATCACGCAAACTAAAACAAGTCTGAGCTTCTTTCAAAATTACCTCGTAAAAGTCATGGGGAAATTGCTATAAACTACAATAATGGGACAACTTGGCTACGTTGAACACGGACTGTGGATTACATAAAGTATTTTTATCAATGCTAAATTTCCTGATTTTGATCACTGTGCTATGATTACGTAAGAAAATGTCCTTGCTCTTAGGAAACACATACTGAAGTATCTGAGGTTAAAGGGGGTATGACGTCCCCAGTTTACTCTCAAAAGGATCAGAAAATACACGTATATATAAATAAAAGGCAATTGTTAGAGCAAATGGGGCAAAATGTTGATAATTCTGAACCTGGATGAAGTCTATATAGGAGTTCTTCATATTATTTGTGCAACGTTTCTGTAAGTTTGAAATTATACCAAAAATAAATTTTTTAAAAAATCTGGTCATAAGAATGCATCCTTGCTATCTGGACTTACCTGTCTTTCGCTCACTCGAAGAGGGCCAAACACAATACATTGGATTAGCTTAGCCACCAACATCAAAACACAGCAAGCAGTGTTTACTAGAACCTATACACAAACCAAAGAAAGGAAGTTTATTTCCTCCTGTTGAAAAATAAAAGCAGCTCTAAAAATTTTTTGTTAGGAATTCAGCCAACATTTCTAACAACCGAGCCTTTCCAGTTTTATACCAGTACAAGATAAGTAATATTTGAAGGGGCACATTTTTATGGGTGGTGGGGGTACAGGAGTAGGGAGGAGAGGCACCAGCTTAGTTAATTCACAGAGCCCTGTCCCAACATGTACCCTCCAGAAGGTCATCTTCCCTTTCAGTCTTAACTGAATTGTGTGTAAACTTTGTACTGTTATGTATAAAACTGTGTGCACCTTAAAAACCGTAGGTATCTCCTAGGTACATCACTTCCTACATTAAGATTTTGACAGCCCAGAAGAAAACTTTTCCAGAAAATGCAGTTATGAACAGTAAAGTCAGCACCCAAACATCCTGTCCTGCCCTGTCAAAATATAGGAGGTGTGGAGTCTTAAGAGGGTAGATGGTCACAAAAAAGTCACAAGGTCATGAAGAACTGAGAATCAAAAACATACATATTTTCAAATGCACCGCAATGGGGCAAAAGACATCTATGGTCGGTGTTGGCCTTAAAGGTTCTAGGGCAATCGAGGCGAGTGGAATCAAGAAAGCAGGAAGAAGAAGAAAACTGGCAGGATGAGCTGAGAACAGAATGGCAACCATGAGACACCAATGACAATCCAAGGCCTTTTTCACCAGCAGGTGGGAAACTTTCTTAGTAATTAAGAGACGGATCTCCTTACACCTAAGCAACAAAGCTAATGCTTACAAAATGAAAACATGGGCTGCCCCTGACTCAGAGGCTACTGTGGCGTATCACATTACTGATGCTCAAATGATTTTTAAAACCACAGAAACTGAAAAACCCAAAAGGACTTTGATGAAGACAGTAAACAAGACTTTTATTAAGAGCAAATGAAAACGAACACCAACAACGTCAAGGCTGCTTCCATCTTTGATTCACTATGTTTACAGGAAGGTGGCCATATTTCTCTTCCCAGGTCATTCTTCCCTCTACTTTGAAAAGAAGCAAATGATATTTTAAGAATAAGTAAATAAAGGAAGGTAACAGAAGAGAGTAATATAAGAAAGCAAACTCCCTAAAATCTCTTCAGGTTCCCCTTAGTGCTTGATACCATCCAGCCCTTTGGTAGCCCTGATGTATTACATATAACAAATGGTAGGGTAGCCCTGATTCATTACAAAAGATTAAATTATGTTTAGTTACATTCTGCCTGTCTAATGGGGCAAGGAAGTATGTGATATATTTTCAAAGAACTGAAACAAAATTAGTGCTGAAAAATGAAACTCTTCTGGTAATTAAATCCTCAAATAACCAGGAAAAAACCCAAATCAGTTATTCAAAACATCCTATCTCCCTAACATATGACTCCCTGTGGAACAGCCCTATTCAAAACATTCCAACAAATAGTGTGGAATACTAAATTTTAAGGAGATCAAATAGATGTTTAAAAGGCTCATCTTCATTGTGCTCTAAACCCCAATCATGTTAATTAAGAAAAAATGTCATAAGACAAAACTACAACCCCATCCCGCATGCCATATCCCCCAGCTGAACAGGATTTTTAAAAATCAGCCAAACACCCCCAGCCTAATTAGAACACAATTTTTAAAAATTCTTCCTGTTTTTGCAGGTAGACATATGAAATACAGAAATAAATTCAACACATTTAGGACCTACTTATTCAAGGCATGTGGGAGATGAGAAATAGGGGTGATCTGGACCCTGCACTGAAAGAGCTTTTAGGATCTACAGGACACGGAACTTGGTAAGCATCTAACAGACCAAGCCAGCCGAAAACAACAGAGGAGAAATAAAATTGAGGGTCGCTTAACCATTTCTCTACCCAAAACAGCATTCTCACACACCTTGGGTTACAAAATAAGAAATAAAGTATTACTTCTCAGTTAAAACTTTTTTTTAAGGTTTTTCTAAGTTCGAAAATCAGGTATATAAATTTTGTATATTTGATTTACCAAAAAAAAGTCAAAGTCCCTCATAATTCCATCTCCAGTAGATAACCATTTTCTATTTTGATATAAATGGAAGATTTAAAAATTAGCACCGCTAAGAAGGGAAAAAGAGCTTGAGAACGTAAACATGTTAGAAAAGGATTTTATGTAAAAAGAGATAACCTTTTGTGAACTTGATATGACAGTGAAAGCTATTCAGGATTGGAAGCAACTACAAATTATTTTAAGATCATGAACAAAGTGTTTATAAAAACACCTCAATAATAACTGTTTATTCTATTCTACTAGAAAAATGTCTTAATTTCACAAATATTGTCATTCCAATAAAGATATAGTAAGTTCTAAATTTTAAAATTGACAAAGGCTTGAAAATTGCAAATACAGAAAGAAATATAATTGTAGCATTCTTCATTTAAAAGCAAATCCCTGGATTAACATATACACACTACTATATATAAAACAGATAATCAACAAGGACCTATCATATAGCACAGGGAACTCAACATTCTGCAATAACCTATATGGGAAAAGAATCTAAAAAAGAAAGGATATATGTATACGTATAACTGAATCACTTAGCTGTACACGTGAAACCAACACAACACTGTAAATCAACTATACTCCAATATAAAATTAAAATTAAAATAAAAGCAAATCACAAATCAGATCCCACTAGGTCACCAGTGATATTCTTACAGAAACAACACTTCAGCCTATATTTAAACCAACAGAATTGGGACAAACCACCTCACCTCCAATAATCAAAATGAGACTCACTTCCAGCAGACCTAGTCTGAACTTTTATCCTTGCAGACCACAGCAAAAGTACTAACCTCATTCTATCTGCTATACAGAGCTAACTAATCTTTCCTTGTGGGCAGAATCCAACTTAAATGTAAGTAAATCTAAGTACAAGGGGTTCAGTGGAGCACTGTTTATAAAAGCAGAGAAATGGAAAACAAATGTGCACTAGCGAGACTAGTTCAATAAACCGTAAAACAGCCATTCAACGGAATACAATGAAGCCAGGAAAACTAACTCAGCAGTTCTGCATTTACTAGCATTATACAGAACCTTCAAGATAACTTGCTCACTGGGAAAAAAGCAAAGTGTAGAAATGATTAGTATGCTACCTTCTGTGTAAAAAAGAAAGAATACATATACTATATATATTTGTATAACATGTAGATGTGAATTGAATCAAGTGCTTGATCAATCTCAGTATTTCTTAGTCTTCTACTTAACACCAGCACTAATTACAAGAACCTGGTAATGGCCACTTTCAGGGGAGGGAGGAAGGTAGCAGGAAGAGGGAGATTGACTTTTCACTGTATATCACTTGTGCACCTTTTGACTTCTGTACCAGAGCATGCATTCCTTATTTTTTAATTAATTTTTTTAAAGTTTAGACTCTATTAAACTAACCTAAGCAGTGCAGAAAGTCCACATTACTTTTCTTACCATATCATGGGAGACAGGTGACTAACAAACCCAAACTGGGTAGCTTAAATCACAAGTTAACCTGTTACAACACACAGTATTTCTACTATATTAAAATGCTTAAGAAAAGTTTCTCATACCTATAGCAGTGTAAAAAAAGCAACAACAAAAAACTTTAAATAATATTTTCTTAAAGCCTCACCACATGCATTTTTTTCTTATTCTACACAAAATAAAAACAAGTTTTGCTTGTCCCTGAGCAGCCTTAACAGGTTAGGTAGTAGTGACTCAAGGACCCCCTACTTAATGGAGCCTAAAGTAATTCCTTTTACTCTAAGGCCCCATAATAAAACTTCTCTCCCAGAATGGTTCTACTGTTCTCCTGGAGAAAACAGAAACTAAGTTATGAGATAGCCTGGCCTGCAAGAAAGAGAAGAGGGTGACCAGCTTGGCCACATTTTTCACTGTGTGAACCTGGTGGTGCTTCTGATCCTGTAACATGCTGACCACCAATGGGGCATCATTTGTGACCTTGTGAGGAAATGTGGTTAGACTCCCAGGAACCGTTTCAAGGATAGGATCAATATGGATATTCCTTAGTCTCCCACTTCACACGGCACTAACTACCACCGCCCCCCCCACACACACACCCCTTTTACCAGTCTCCTCCTTTAAGGACAACTGGAACGTTACTTTTCTGCAGGCTCCCAGTGACAAGTGTAAAACGTCAATAATGCATACCCCCCCATTACACTGATGACTGTCTTTCTCTTTTCACATCAGGGAAATAAATGAGATCAAGCATACAAAACATGCAGCATACATCGAGCAAGCAATCGAATAGCAATCTCCTTCCCCCTCACTCTACATATTTTTCCTATATTTTTATGTTGTTTATCTAGGCTTATATCCTATTATTTACAAGTTTAGTCTTTTTCTTCAGCTGCCCCAAAATTTCTGGAGCTAACATTTTTCTCTAATCTTCTTTGGAATATTCATCTCATAAAGACTCAAACCTAGTCAATTACTTTCAGTTCTCAAGTTGTATAATTATGTGAAGATGGGCTCTTTAAAGAAGGAATCAAAAACTTCTTCTCTAATGGGGTATCAGACAGCAAATATTTCAGACTCTGTAGGCCACATCCTCTCAGTCTCATTCTTCCTTCCCAAAAAAAAACCAAAAACAAAACAAAAAAAAAACCTTTAAAAAAAAACCTTTAAAAATGTAAAAACCATTATCAGCTAATAGGCTGAAAAGACCAACACGGTTTGCCAATCCCTGCTCCCAATGGTCAGTTAACTTTTATCCATTTTCATTTTTGGTGACTTTTTCCTTTGACACTTCTATTTATACTATTTCATTTGCATATAATTAAGTTGTCAGAACTTTAAAACTTGTTTCATATTTCTATTTCTCCATTTTACCATGTCCTGCTCTTACAATTTTAAAAGCAAATACATAAAAAAGAAAAAAAAAAACTGAATAAAACCCAGGAGAAAGTAATGAAACTAATGAGTAAGATTAATGAAGTTGAAAAGCCAAAAACACCTGAACAATTCAAAACAATGATGGAAACAGATCAGGAGGTACTTTAATGGAAGTAACATCTGAACAATGTAAAATAAGCCTAGAAATGAATAACAAAATAAACCTCATCTGGAATGGAAGTTTAGAATGAAAGTTCTAGAAAGACATGAAGAAACAAATAATCATGTCAAACCTGGGTATCTCTTAGTGTAACAACCCTGGGAACTGCCCCTCAAACCTGTTCTCAATGCCCATGCCAGATGGCCACCTGGAGAGCTCTCCCTGGGGATTGCAGTCTTAGGTCACTGCATCTCCTGGCCTCTTCCCATTCTACATAAATCCATCTTCCCCACTGCTGCTGTAGGTCCTCCCATGAAAAAAATCATCTCATCATGACAGTCCCTCCACCCCTCCACTCCCACTTAAACCCTTCCACCCATGAAATAATGTTCACACTCCTTAACAGAGCAGGCAAAGTTTATATAAAAAGCGTGACCTTCAGCCCATACCCCATCCTCTCCCTCATCAGTTTCTCAACCAATAACATCCCTAAAATCACCTAGGACAATTAATCAAAATGAAGACATTATATTAATACCTATATTCACCTAAACTGTCCCTACAAAGATAAATTTTAGAGATTCCAATATGCAAAATAATTGCAGGATTCAAAGTGGCAGAAAGATCAACTGATTGTTTTGTCTTGCTTGGTTTTTAAAAAATTGAATCTGAGTGTTCTTGGGCAAGGCAAAAAAGGATCCATTCTGACAAAGGCCCCACCACATATTCACTTAATAATGCTATCTGTCAGGCCTCGGAGGAAGGCTTTTGAGATTGTGACTCCTATTCGCCTACTAAAGCAGAGACTTAAGTAATGAGTGAGGAGGAAAACTGAAAATGCACACAGGGAGAGTCTGAGGAACCAAGGAAGGCCAAAGTAAAAGTGTGAAAACCATAGAGGAAAGATGGAAGAAAAACAGCAAGATCAACTGAGAAAGGGAGAAAAATCATCAACAGGAAGAAATTGTAAACTCGCATGAGGCAACACCTCTTGCTGAAAAAGCTGGGAAAAGGAAATTTTCTTAAAATTAATAATTTTCACAGAAAATCAACAGGCTTTATGTAATGTTTTATGAAAAGGTGTTAACCATGGAATTTGAACATGAATTTTGTAAAAAGAAACTCGGGGGTGGGGGGAGATCATTAAACAGTACTAGTAGTTGTTAAATAAATACTAGAGTAGTTCCATCTCAAAGGCTTATTTGTATCTTATACTTGAGTATATATATATAAAGACTACGTTATAATCTCAACATTTGGCAAAAGCACTCTTCACATCACTTTGAGTTGTTTACCTGCCAACTGAAACGCAAAAATAGACTTTTTAAACCTATGTTTAACAGAAATTGAACGAGAGACGTGGGTTGAGTTCTTTCTCTTCTCCCTCCCGTCTATCAGGTTCAGTTTTACACAGCAGTGGAGGAATGGAACCTCACCCTTCACTGCCTTCTACTAATCTCTTCATCAGAAGGACCAAGAGACATAATCCACATCCACAGAGTTCACAAATCCCACTGCTTCCTGATGAAGCACAGCGGGATTAATTATAACAAATGAGCTGTATATCATTCTGTATACTTGGAATATTAATCCCAGTCATTTACAGCCCACTCTCACCCCGAAACCGGAATTTACAGGAGGAGACAAGACTCAAGACCCAAGACACCACAGCAAATCCAAAGGACAGACTTCAGTCCTGGAACAACTTTTCTGACCACTGTGGGGTTTCTATGAGGCATTCAAAGGCCAAGGGGGAAGCCTATCTCTTTAGCCAAAATACTTTTGAGCTACCCGCCTGAAATTATCTGTTCTAATAAGTGAAACCAGAATTTACGACTTGTAAAACGCTGCTTATCTTACACTGGCAGACAAAGTGGAAACCCTGTTTTAAAATGGATCACTAAAAGGAGAACTCCTGACTTAAAATGAAGAGACACCTCTCGACTCCAAATGTTTTGGCTGCCTTCAGACATCAAAGGAAACTTTCATGAATCACCAGGTAAAAGCAGCAGGAAAGGAAGCACAGTTTGTATTTGTGTGTTCTACCCAAAGAGGACAATCACATAATTAAAAAAAATTAAAAAAAAGTTGTGGGAGACGGCCTCTCTCCCAACAGAAATGTCCAAACACACCCAGATGCCTAAAATTCTCCTATGCTCAACATCTGAACTCTGGCTCTTCCCTCTCTTCACGTGAAACCCGTTAACAACATTTCCGTGCCTGACCGAGTCCGAAAAGCCGTTCAACTTCCCTCCACAATTTAATAAAACAGCCGGGATAACTGATTCGCCGGTCCCAGCCTCCCAGGTCAACCTGAGGTCTTCTTGGTTCCTTCCCGGTGGTCCCCCAGCAACCCCGACTCTGCTCACCATCTTTTACTTCTCGCCCCACCCCCCAGCACCTCCCCCTCCCCCCGCCCCACTCCCTCCCTCTCCTCCGTCCCTGTCTCTCCCCCCGCCCCTGTCCCTCCCCCTCCCCCTCCCAGGCCGGCCGCGTCCCTTCGCGCTCCGCCCCCTGCGCCTCCCCAACCGCGTCCCAAAGTCCCTTCCTCAGGCCCTCAAAGGCGACCCTCCCCTCCGGACCCGCCCCTCCTCACGACCCCACCACCACCCCCCAACCCCTCACCCGGTCCTTCGGCGGCGCGCACGCGGGCGGGCCTCGCACTCCGGGGTCCCGGGGGGAGGGGACCCCGGCCCCAGCCACGCCCCCCCGCAGATAATGGGTGACATGGCGGCCCCCGCCCCGCTACTCCTCCGAAGGCCAGGCAGCCTCGCTCACCCACACGAACAGGCTGTCCGAGAGCAGGTACTGGGCCACGTCGCGGGCCCGGGGTCCCCCGGCGCTTGGCCGGACGAGCGCGGCCGGGTCTGGCTGCACCGGGGCCGTTACCGGCTCCGCCTCGGCGGGCCCAGGCCCGGGCCCGGCCTCGGGCTGGCTGAGAGCGCGGTAGGCGCTGACGATGGTGCCGAGCAGGGCCAGGCCGCTGAGGCCCGTGTAGGTGCGGAGGCTGGGCCAGGGGAAGCGCTCGAGGAAGAGCAGCGGCATGGCGGCAGCGGCGGCTTCCAGCCCCCAGGCCTCCCCGCGCTGCGGCCGGGCCCCGACGGCCTCGCGAACGGCGCCCACGAGCTCTGGCGTCGCTGCCGCTGCCGCTGCCGCCGCCGCCGCCGCCGCGCCGGGCCGGGCCGGGCCGGGCCGCTCCTGGTCGCTCGCGCCGCTCCGCCCCGCGCCGCTCCCGCTGCTGCCCCTGCCGGCGCGGAAGAGCCTCGGCTGGCTCGGGGCGGGCCGCCGCCCCCAGCAGGGTGCGGGCGGGACGGGCGCGGGGGCGCGGCCTCCGTCCCCCGCCTCCAGCGGTCGCGCCGCCGTCTGGCTGGCGAAGGCCCGGGCCGCAGGCCCTGGGGCCCAGCACCCAGCATTATCCTCCGCCCACACCTCAGCTAGGCCTGGCCCGCGGACGCACAGGGCACCCGCCCGGGGCCGAGCCCAAGCGTCGCTCAGGCCCGACGGTGCTGACGGGCGGTCGAGCCCTGGCCGCGCGGCAGGTCTGCTGGACGCGGGGACCCTGGCCACAGGGCGTCGGGGCCACTTGCCCCTTCCCTTAGTTTCCTAACCCCCCCTTAAGCCCGTTAGCCCGGAGCCTCCCTGCGGGCCCAGGAGCTTCCCAGGTGGCTGAAAGAGGACATGGTGCTTAGGGAATAATAGAGGCCCTGACCCCATAGAAAGAAAATTAATCAACGGTCTTAAATTCTTAGCAAATAAAGTTTCTGCTGTTTACTAGTAACCTCCAGCAGAGTCTAAAACGAATCTGATTTAGCAGGAAATAAAAATGTGTTCCCTCATACACCAGGTAGGAATGTAAAACGGTGCAGCTCTTTTGGAAAGTTGCCTGTCAGCTCATCAACAAGTTCAAACCGAAGAGTGAGTGACCATTTGACTTAGCAATTCCACTCCTAGGTAAATACCCAAGAGAAATGAAGACATACCACCGCACAAAAGATGCACACGAATGTCAACAGCAACATTATTCTTAATAGCCAAAGGTAGAAGCAACCCTAACGTCCCTCAAGCACTGCATGGATAAAAAAGGGATACCCCCTACAATAGAATAGTGTTCAGCCATGAAAATGCATGAAGTACTGACACATGCTGCAACAGGACAAACCCTGGAAACATGCTAAGTGAAAGCAGCCACACAAATGGCCACATAGTGTGATTCCCTTTATACGAAATGTCCAACATACATACATAGAGAAGGTAGATTAATGTTGCTTAGGGAGATGAGGAAACTGATGTATAAAAGCTAAATGTGGATTTCTTTTTAAGGTGATGAAAATGTTCTAAAATTGTGGTGACTGTGGCACAACTCTTTGTAAATCTTTGTAATTTATATGGTGAAATATGAAAATTATAGCTCAGTGAGGCTGTTACAAAAAACAAACAAAAGAGAAAAAAGTGCTACCAAAGGAAAGTACCTTGGGGGTCTTACTCCTCATTGTATCTCCAAGGCCTGTATTCATGCCTGATGCAGAGTAGATGTTCAGCAGATATTTGTTGAAGCTTACAGACTTTCAAAAGAAAAGGACTAATATATGTTCAAGGTCTCTTTCATGCCTAATATTCTAAAAGTTTAGTAGAAAACAAAAGATCGCTTACCTCAAGGTTATTACTATACAATTTGCGATTTTTAGAAACATCCTATTAAAGGCCCTGTGATGAAACACAACAGTTTGGCTTTTAGTGGGGAGGAAGGATGAGCATTTACACACACATGCTTTTATATGAGGTCTATATGATTACTTTCAGTTCCATTTGGTTCTCTACCTGCATCCATTTGATTAAAGTGCTAAACTTTCAACTTTATTGGTAAATATTTTATTTTGAAAAAAGGATAGTAATTTTCCACATAAGTAACTGTTCTACTTTATCTGAGCCCCCATAAATTTTAAACCACACTATCCAACTATCCAAATTCAATCCAAGCTACAATGCAGTTACAAAATATACACCAAACTTGTCCTGCCACCATAAGAAAGGGGCTACTGTTAATAGACCTGTCCTTATTAAGGTATAATATTCCACCATCTTGAATTCAAAGTGCTATGCTCTGAGTTATACTTTGAGAGAACCACTGCTTTCTAAATGTTAAAACTTTAGGCAACCTGTTTTCTGGAATGACTTTGTGAAGTGTTTGATAGCAGCTTTTAATTTTTGATTCGGACTACATAAAAACTAGTCTAAATTAATATTAAACTTTTAGAAGCTTGAAATTTCTAAAGATTTGATAAGAGAATAGGTGACATTAACCTAAATATATAAGGCTTTTTATTTGCATTTTAAAAGATTTTAAAGGTTTGTGTCTGGATATTTGACTAGGATAATCAGTATTTGTCCTACCAACATTTTGTCCTCACCCACTCCAAGAAAGTAGCCAGGCTTTTGCACATCCTTCCCTCAAGGACCTTTTTTTTTTCAAGGACAGAACCCACCTTCTGAAGTCAACCAGTGCTCCTGGTTCTTTGTACTGCATCCTACATCATGATAGGAGCAGGAAAGGAGACAAGACTCAGAGGGATGAATACTAGTGTGCCCAGGAAGGCTGGACCCATAGGCACAGAGGCCACCTGCATCATGAGTCCCAAGGCCCAAGTGCGGCAGTGAGGCAACTGAACCAGACTTTAAGAAGCTGGTCCAGCTTGAACAAATATCCATGGAGTCCATAATGGAAACTAGAGGTGTCCCCACCCTCAACTTCATTTCAGAGTACAATTTATGCTTTCTGCATTCTTATGACTTTGGGTAGGCCCCCTATTCCCGATAATGACTGTGAGTGAATTCCCTGCCATCTTTGTGAGATGGGGGATCTGATTTGGCTTGACTTGAAGGATATAAATATAACATTTCAGACAAACCAGAGTTGTGAAGATTCATATCTAGGTACATTATCGCTCTTTTCATTTTTAAAAATATCCAAAATCCTTCCATATTCATGACCTCATTTGATTTTCACCATCCCGTTAGATTCTGCTGAGTAGTTTGGGTGTTAAGGTTCTCAACAGCCTAGGAATTGAACTTCATCTAATCCAGTAGCCTTCATTGAGCTCCCATGGAATTCTGCTGGTGTTTTCATTAGCTGGACCAATATGTTCCATCACTAAATCTAGCAGAGGGGAAAAAAATAACCAACTCAAGTTCATAGGGAAAAAAGTAAGTTAATGGGAACATTTCAATTTTTAGCTTTTCTTTCCTAATTTTTCATAGCTCTTTGGTGCCTGCTATAAAATATATAAGTAGTAAAATTTTCAGAAAAACTTTGCAATAACTATATCAGGTTTTGTTCAACTTTTGTTCAGATATAAAGTCTCAAGGCTATGGTTTTATTACACATGCATTCTCACATTTTAAGTAAATTTTCCACTACAATGATATTAAATTGCAAAGTATTACATAGGTACCAAGCATGGTGTCACAGAATATCATGACCTCCAAGCAAGTCTGATTAAAAAAAACAAAACCAAAAAAACTAAAGTCAATACTCTCTGTGGAAACTGAGTCCCCAGTGACATAACACAGTTAACAAAATTGCATGGCAACTTCTAAGTCCTAGTCTTCAGATTCCAAATCCAATGATCCTTTCACATTGCAGGAAACTGAATCTGCCTAAGACAACTGCCAACGCACAATGGAGGAATGCGAGGGGAGGACAACATGGATGTCCCAGGTCTTCAGGATCTTGATGTTATGTAAGTTGCCTCTTACCTAATGTAATGGCCTCTGGCCAATGACACTGAAAAAGAACCATTGCAGGATTTCTAATGGCACACTAAGGTTAGTAGCCACACGCAAAATCACAGTCATTGTTTTAATTTTTTTTATTGAAATGACAAATAAAATAAAAAAGGAACTGACTATTTTAATCAAACGTTTACTTTACAAATATAAAAATATAACCAAAACTTCAGTTTCTTGTATACATTTTTCTATAAACTTAATGCCAGGGAAATTCTCAAAGCCAAACTATAAATGATGCTTGTACACTATGATGTGAACACAGCAACCGAAGTTTAAGTTTTTAAATGCACTGATCTTTCCCTTAAGAGAACATAATACATTGTCCCAATTTAGCTCTAGTCTTACAGTACAATCCATCACTAAAATACAAATTACGCCTAAACTGACTTAATCTAGACTTACTTAGGTTTTAGTCAGTTTTTTTCACAAAAACAAGCTAGATAAATATAATACAAGTTAATATTAAAATGTGTTTTATGGCTCAAGTCAAATTACAGTATTATGCTTCTCATTACATATTTAACAAAGGCAAATTGCTTCAAATGAGTCCAGTTTAACCCAAATAATCAGTGATGTAAAACATGTGGAATAATTATGGAAAATCAAACTTTATGCTTACATAAGCTGACTTGTATTACAGTCAAAATCCACTAAGCCTTCTCTGACAACAACGCGACCTACAAAAATTTCACACTCTCCGAAGCAGTCTCAGTGATGGGCACATACTGTTGCAAACACTATGAACTAGTGAAAACATCAAGTTTGAGAAACTCTGACGTGGAAAAGGTACTCCAAGCATTTCATCTCAAAAAATAAAGTCATTAAAAACCTGAGAGTTTAAGAGTCACACCATTTAAGAAAGGGAATTTTAAGCTGACTGCTTGCTGGCCTGCTCAGTTTGGAGGACCTCTACCTCTCATTTCTAACCAAGCATGTAAGAAAACAGACTGGATAGTTTGGTTGTTTTATCCAAATAAAATGCTAACTTAACAGAACCCTTGAATATAAAAAATGAATCATACAATGCTAATTACAAGGGAAGACAATGCTAAAAAGTAAAAAAATCTTTTAACTACTGTTAAAAGGATGAATTCATACACAGAATTAACATAACACTATTTAAAGTATTATCTAATTTTTAAAAAAATCACAAGTCTTTATCACATAGGAAAAAAAACACAGATTTCACTTTTCTTCAAAGGGATGTCAATCCTAAATATGATTTAAAACATTTGAGTAAAACTTTTTAGTTTTTTTCCTCAACCTGCTGAATATTTTCCAATGCCATTTAGTAGTTTTATATAGAATATGCACTACTTCGATTAGTCAGGGAAAAGAACACGGCATATATTGTAATTATACAATGCAAAAGAGGGCTTTCATTTACAAACAAACCTGGAACATAGAAGGCATTCAAAAATGTAAGTTAATCAACAGCTCATTTAAAAATTAGTCAATGTTTATCATCTAGAGAATTGGAATGCACAATTCTTAAAATTGGAATTTTAAGACTGTTAGTTCTTGAAGAAATATGATCAGAACTTTTATAACAAAAGTGTTAAACTGCACCTTTTTGTACCCTCTTTCTAATGGAATACATCAAATTTGACCTTCCCTAGTTCTACTATTTTCATCAGGAAACCTAACAAGAGAGCACTGGGATACAACTATAACCCGTTCAAAAACAAATTTTAAAAATTTGTGTTTGTGTTACGAATTTTACACTCAAAACCAGATCTATTACGTTCCAAGGTTAGATAGAAACTCACCCAACTTAATGTTTTTCTCACATAAGCCCCAGGATATGGATGACTGACTCAAGCACTAATACTACTGGAAAGTAATGCTCAAGAAAGAATTTCTAGGTCAAAGCTTAAGTTACAAAAGGACAAGAGTGGCCTCGAATCAGATGGCTCTTCAACTCAAACACTCCTTACTCACAGCACTTTATAAATCACACCAAGAAAAAGTCCTCCTCTCCTCACTCTCCCCAAATGGCAAGAGCTAACACACCTGAAAGTGGTCACCACAGCTATCCACTTGGATGCCAGAAACAATCACGGAAGATGGGCTGGATAGAACCATCTCCATCTCTGCCTTCCCCAATGTTGTAGGATTCATCAGTGAGCTCACCAGTAAAATTACAGTAACTGAGAAAAATGTGAATGTAAACCAGAAGGGCAGGACTGTTACACTTGAAGGAGGACTATCCACAGAACTAGGGGCTTTTTCAAAGGAGATCCCTGGTCATTTTTTGTCCTGGAGACCAGTGCTCACCTACTACTAAGCATGGACACAGTAACAGTCACTATTAGACATGCAACTGTGTGAAAGTTTGACAGGACCTCAACTAAATAAACCTGAATGTTTATAAATATAACTGCTCAGAGGCTCTTGGTCTGATTTTCTCAAGTATAAATAGAGAAGAATATATGATGTATCTTTTGCATCACTCAATATCCTGGAGAATAGCCTTGTGATCAGTACCATGAAGATGTACAACTAATCAAAAGTTCACTTCTATCTGTCAAAAACATAACTGTATCAATCTCTTTTCTTCAAGTAGCTGCATCTTATAAGATTTCCTTTACATTAAACCTACAATCATTTGTAATAAGGCATACACACTATACCATTAAGAATAACACAGCCAGCAAACTCTTTTGCCTTAAGATTTCTTTTTATTCCCTCAAATTTGCCTAATTTAAGCAGTGTTCCTAAATTTGGTATTTGTCTTCTAGGCTGACAAAATCTAATTCTGATTCAGAGCATTCCAAAATATTTTTGAAAAGGCTTTGTGTCACTTGTTAAAGCCACATTTTCATCTCTTTGGCTATAACTCCATGTTAATTGAAATAACTAACTTCACAATGCAAGAGTTCAAAACCTAACAGACCCTCTTTTAGAAACTTCCTTCAAAGATCACCATTTTACCACGACCATGAGAATAAGACATAAATTTACAACAGCACAAATAATGAATACTCCCATTATGGGGGGGCGGTGTCTACATGAGCCCCAGATCAGTCTCTTTTTATACCAATTCCCATGACTTTCCCTGACCTAGTCAATTTAAATAGTTTCCCATATGTTTAATTAAGGTTTATTGCTTGTGAAATAAGGTCTGGTTATACTGGTATAAAATTTACTAGACAGTAATACACTGGCAGTTCTGCTGTAATACAACTTAAGTATGTAAAATTGGTATAGGAGTTGCACTTTGGACTCAAGCAAATCTAGTTCCCAAAAGTAACAGAAGATCCTCATCACAAAGATCTGTAACACGGTCTTGGAATATACCCCCAAGAATGGTATTGGAGCAAGGGTCCCACAAACTTGACTGACCTAAACCTGCCATTGTCTCTTAACATTCACCTGCCTAGTAAAGGAAAAGCAATCCTCACCTAAGAATTTTCCAAGTTTAATGTGAAGTTAAAAAATAAAACAACAACAAAACAAATGGAAAGAAGTCCACTTTCTTTAATGTTGTACAAAAAAGCATGAGTAGAACCAAAAGTAAATTAAGCATTATCACATTTGTTTACACCACAATCTAGTTTTTCATATTAACTGTACTATTCAAACAACAGAAAGTAGGTGGTAATTTAGGGACTGGGGAAGAGATAAAACCAAAAAAACTTTTCTAGCATGTTCATTCTACACTGTGTATAGCTGTGCTCACAGAGACGGCTTGGCTTCTCTTCTCTGCTGCACAGGAATTCAGTTGTATATAAAATTGAACCTGCATTTTAAAAAGAACAATATCTTTGTTAAAAACAGTATTATTTACATACTTTCTACTTTAGTTGATAAATTTATTTGGGCATTTCAACCCTCCCTTGCCATTTTGGGCATTTTCTACACAGACACCCTTTTCTTCCACCTGTCACTTCTTAAACATTAAATAACAGTATCACTGAATACTTATAATCTTAAAAAGTTTTAAGAGTATAAACTTGATTAATTATCCACTTTCCTTGAGGGAAGAAAAAGTTTTTATACCTCACTGTATTCTGACCACTCAGCACAATTCCTGTTACCTGAGAGGTAGTGTTTAAATAAATGAATAATATGACTCTTTTTCATATCCCATACTTCAATGTGTAACCCATCAGCAGACCAAAGGAGAGGACCAAAAGATGAAGTCTGATTTCTGTGCCAAAATAGAAAGACCGATTTCATACTACACAAGCTTTCATAGAAAGGCAAAATCACTACTGAAACTGTTTTTATGCTGACATTTATTAAGCATTTACCAGGTGCCTGGCATTACTCTAAGCACTTTGTATGTGTTATTTCACTTAGCCCTCACAATTCTACAAAGCTGGGACTACCACCCCCATTTACAGATAAAGAAAAGGGTATAATCATTTGTCAGAGGTCTCACTGCCAGGAAGCAATGAAGGTGGAATTCAAATCCAAACACTGACTGTAGAATCTACATTATTAACCACTATGTTATTCTGTGATTCCTATCTGTGATTGACTCAAGGACCTCGACCATTACAAGTCAATTTAAAAAACAAAACAACACACATTTCTCATTACTTCATCTGCCTTAAAAAAAAAAAAAAAAAAAAATCAAACTCCATGTAAAAATTCAGGACTTAATCCCACCTGTCTCAATTTGGGCCTGAACAGATTTCCAAACAGAAAGAGAACACGTACTACACGGAGCGGCTTAATTCTCCACATTATATACATAACTCCCATCATGTTTATTATCGTCATATTCATTATACGTGGCTGGCTACTATTTTACCATCTCTTCTTTGAGTGAAGACTTCAAACTTAACTGTAGAGAATATCAGATTTGGGGAGGAACAGATGCACAAATACCAGAATGTCATGCTGCAACTTTGGGTCTGAGGACACAGTCATATTTAATCTTTGGCTTAATCTGCACAAGACCTAAGGATCCATCTACTTAGCTTCCTTGAAGACCAAAATTTATGAACTATCTCTCAAGTGGCTTGGATTATTTTAAATTTAGCAGTTTAGATGAATCAACCACAAAATGTTCAACTTTCCATACCTGCTCAAAAGCTGAGGGAGACTAGAAATGATTGGTCCATATCCAGGTGCATTGTCATACAGTTCAAACAGTGGTGCAGCCACCAGCTTATAATTTTTAGGGACTGCAAATAAGGCTAAAATAAAATAAAACAGTATTCATTTTCTATATTTTCTTATATAATCACTGCTTCTACTTCGCTAGTAATCACCAACTTTACATTTGAGAAACTTTTGAGGAAAAAAGATAATTCTCACTAACATTCTGGTTGTATCTTTTAAGCAAAGTTCATAGTCAGCTTTGAAACTGACTCTCTAAAGAGATTCATGCTACTAACAATCAAGAGTACCTTCTGAGTGCTGGCCCTGGGAGAAGGGGGAGGAGACCACTGAGCTTCTAATTCGAGTTCCATTTTAAAAGTATCAAAAAATGGAGTAATTATTTGTTAACATACACAACAGAGCTAAGTACTGTATTAAAAAAATCGACTCATCTGTCTCCTAAAATTTTCAGTTTATCACAATGTGAAAATCAATACCAGCAGCCAAACAGTTATTAAAAATACTATAATCTGGTGTTTTGGCTCCAGTTACTATTCCCCCTGTAACATGACTGGCAGATCCAAGAAAAACCAGGTAATTCTGTATAAAAATCGTATGTGTTTTTAGTTTTACAATAAATCCCCAAATTCAAGGAACTTGGGAAAAACACAAATAGAGGTATCCTTGAAATTACAATGCAAGATGGCTGCCTTCAAAAACAAAATAACTTACCTTTCTCTTGAAGTTGAACCAAAAACAACTTCTTATGTTCCTTAGGTTTTGTAATATGTGCAGGAATATATGGATACTAAAATAACAAGAAAATAATTTGTAGTTGCCAAGACATCCCTGATATTTCCCATGCCTCCACTGACCAACTTCTCCCATTTCAGACATTAAGCTCAAATATCAGCCCTCTGAAGACCAATTTCCTCATAACCCCAATACAATTTTAACATGTATACCATGGCTTCATTTATTTCTTACATGTTTATTGCCCAATATAGTGTAAACTGCTTAGAGAAGAAGAATCCTTTCTAGCCTTCCCTTTACCAGGATCTGACACCTAACAGATATGCTAATAAATAAATGCTTTAATAAATATAAAATATCAAGTAGTAAGCCATTCAACCATTCAAGACAATTAAATGCGTAGATGTAGGATTTATAGCTTGAGAAGTTTAAACACAATGAAGTCTGATATTAATGTTTTTAATAAAAGTTGTCCTTTAAAAATATATTACTAAGTTAAATTTTTTAGAATCCTGGTGTGGACATATTTACTACATTAAAAGTTTAAATATAGCTTGTGAGGTATTTAACAGGACATTCCTCCCCACAACAACCACACATGCACATGGGACACATGCTGTAGGAATACCAGATGAGCAGTCTTTGTCTGCTGGACAAAGTCAAACTGCTTGTGAAAATGGAGAAAATATTTTGAAGAATTTAAAGGGATGAAAAGAATTAGAGAAGGCAGCTACTTGAGAAAGAAGAATTTTAACACAGAGAATTTTAAAAGTCTAAGAGACTTCTTTTTGTTCTACTGTGAACATATAATAAAAACCTCTCCTACATCTCCCCATAATACATTCAGAAAAATCTACTTTTCTTTTGGAGTATTTGAGGGCAAGGGAATTAAAAAGTGCTGAAAATAGGCATAATGGGAAAGGAGGATAAAAACAGAGGCTGCCAAAAGGAGGTATTATCACTCCCATTTTACGTAAGGAACCTGTGAAGAGAGGCTAAGTACCTTTCCTATGATGACACAGCTAAGCAGTAATACTAGGATTCAACAGAATCTATCCAATTCTTATTTAACTAAAAGCCTATGTTACTATGCTATCCCAAAGGCACCAACCAGTACTCTGACTAGAACAAATATACACCAGAGCCATCCCTAGGGTATAATGAATCAAGACAGCTATCCCAGGATCTGGAGGTACCCTACACTATCATGAAAACCAGGCACACTGGTAGCAACAGAGAGACAAAGAAGTGAGAAGAGCTTGAATAGCACAGGCTAAGAGACCTGTGGTTCACATACAACACAAGTTCCCAAACCATGGCCAAACCAGTGACCAGCTTTACCCCCAGTTTTCTTCTACTCGAAGCTACTTGTTCCCTTTTGTTTAAGCCTTCCTGTTCCATTCATCATCTTGGTGTCTAAGCAGACCAGGGAGGTGGTGTCATGCTCTTTTCCCACTGATGCCTAACCAATACTCCAAGTTTACTAAACACACACACAGCCTTATGCCACATACTATCAGAGCCAACCTTAGGGTTCAGTGAATTAAGAGAACTGTCCTAGGATCAGAATTCAGGTAATCAGCAGGGCTCTGTCCAGCACACGGCTGAAGTCATTCAGCTGCCTCATCTAGCAGAAGCTTCCGGAAAGCCCGAGGCAGTTGTTGGGCCAGCAGAGTCCAAGATCTCCACAGGACAACAAAACAAAAAATGCTCCCCCAAAAACACAAACATTTTACCACCTATTGTGTGACCTGAGCGGAGGGTGTGTCCTGTTCCTTTCCACCAGTGATTTGTATTAGAGGCAGCACTTATATTGTACAATACTTAAGATTGTTGTTTTGTAATGCATAAAGTTTGGTTTAAAAAAAAAAAAAAAAAGAACTGTCCTAGAACCGTGGTAGGGGAGATGAATGAGGGTATTCAGAAAGTAGCCTGGAAAACATTGGTGTCATTACTAAGCATCTTCCGGTTAGATCAAGGAATGTTCAAGAAACCAAAAAAAGTTCACAATAGTTGTTCTATGTATCTTTGGACCAGGAACGTCACTATTTCCAGATGAAACTATACTTTCCTGAAGCCAAGACAATTCTTGGGGAGCGAGCATGAGCACCGGCTTCCACAGCGCCTTCTCTTCCGAGCCAGCAGCTACACCGGTCAGAAGAGGACACACACAACCGTCTTCTGCTTGGCTAATATTCTGTGCAATTCTTGACCTGGAACATCTTATCATGCAAAGAAGCTATCGAAGGCATAGAGCCTTGTCAAAAGAATTCAGGATCCAACTTACAAAGGCTCCCATTAGTCAAAGATAGGAAAATCTGCACATTAGTAACATTATCAATCATTACAATGGATTAAAACACATCAAATATATTGAAACCCATGAAGTCAAACGACACTTTAAAAGGTCACCAAACCAGATGCTTTTTGTGCTTCTCATCAGTTTCTCATCCCACATCAAATTTCAGGGAGGCTGTGCTTTGAAGTGTCAAAAAGCTCCTTTGTTTGCTGCCAATGTCCCACTTTTGCTTTTCAGGCTCAAAGCATTTCTGAAGCCCTGGAAATTCTCTCAACCAGTGCTCAGTCTCAATATGAAAGCGCAAGGGATTTATTACCACCCTCATCCAATGAGGGATGAAGCCCCCGGCCTTCCATCCTTCCGACCGACAATTCTAAGCACATGGTTCCTCATGGTCCTTATCAGGATCAATCAGTTACCCACAGTTGTAATAAGATTTATTACATACCCCCCACCCTTTTTTCTTTTAAACTTCTGCTGCTTCTGGTCAACCTTTCCCTGCACTCTGCTGCTTCCTGGGATCACATCCCAAACAAACTATCTGCACCCAAGTATTATTACCTTTTTGAATAAAGTCAACTCTTCGGAGGATGCTAAGAAATTAACTCATTCTTCTAAACAATGGTAAGTAGAGGAAAAAAAGCATCTATTCTTCCCTACACAAACCATACCTCAGGGTAACCAAATAGTTGATAAGTTTTTCTTTACATAAGGATCACAATCCTGATGAATTAATAGACTGAGGAAACTATTACCCATGAGCTACTAACGTTATGAAAAGAGACAACCAGACAGAAAATTCCTGATGGAAGTAAACAATACCACCTGTGGTAGCTGGGCTCCAAGATGACTCTCAACGGTCCCTGTCTCCTGGTATCCACACCTTTGTGTAGTCTCCTCCCACAATGTACTACATTGGTCTATGTGACCAATAGCATACAGCAGAAGTGATGGTATGTCACTGCCAAACTTAGGTTATAAGAGACTGGGAAGCGAGCTGTCTTACTGGGAGTTGCCCTATGGAGATGCTCTCACAGCAACTGAGGGAGGCCTTCAGTCAACAGCCAAAAAGGAACTGACGCCTTCAGTCGAATAGCCCAGGAAGAACTGAGAGGTATGCTAACAAATACATATGTGAGCTTGGGATCAGATAATTCAGCCTCAGTCCTGCCTTGAGACAATGCAATTCCAGCCAAGAACTCAACCAAAACTTCATGAAGAATCACCCAGCTAAGCAGCTCCCAGATGCCTTACCCTGAGAAACTAAGATAATAAATGTTTGTTGTTTCAGGCTGTTAAGTTTGGGGAAAATACACATATTATACAGCAAAAGATAAATAATACAACACCTATCACAAGCCTTGTAACCTCCCTCCCAAAAAAACTGAACCCAAATCCAATCTCTTGACCTAACTAACCAATTTATAGGACACAGAGGAGAAAGCTATGTGTTCAACAATAACAGGGGGATGCAATTAGCAATGGAAGCACTAAGGACTTTCTTTAAATGGCCTGTTTCCATTAACAAATAAATTACAAGGAAAAAAAGAAAGACAGGAGCCAACCTATAGAAGAAAAAGAGACTTAAGAGACTATCCTAATTCAAACAGATTATAAAAATAAAATTTGAAACAATAAGGGATATGTGAACAGTGACTACATATTTAATGATATTATGGAATTATTTATTTTTAGAATGATAATGGCAGTACTGTGGTTATGTTTTAAAAAAGACCCTTACTTTTCAGAGATGCACATTAAAATATCTACAACTGAGATTATATCTAGGCTTTGCTTCAAAATAACCCACAATAAAGGCAACAGGAATGGAGCAGTCAGGGGAGGAAAAGGGTTGGTGAAGTTTGACCGTGAGTTGCTAACTACTGAGGGTGGATGACAGGTAATGGGAATTGTTTACTTTTCCTATTCTACTTTTGTATATATTTGAAATTTTCCTTTAAAAGAAAAAATGCTTGGCTTTTACTTTTTATTTAAATTAAGGACAGAAAAGAAGGAAATTTCAAGTCAAATTCTACTCTGATCTTTTTAAATGGCTGGAATTAAATCAGTTTCTGACTTCCCCAAACGCCCAGCAAATATAACTGAACACTGACCTGAGGAGGTTCAAAATTTGGTCTCCACCAGTTACCAATGCAGTCATCAATGACCCAGTCTTGCAGGACTCCATCTTGACGACCCAATATCTGTCAAAGAGAAATGAAAGAGTCAGTAAACAACTAAATATACATACCCACGGATATCCTTCTTCAATGAAGAAAGTATTTTTGGCAGCACTCCTAATACAGACTAATGGCTAATATGCCTCCCATATGGATTTCCTTTCTATAATTTATTATTTATTATGTGTGTCACTTTGCCCCAGACACATACTATTAGTTCAAATTGAGAATCCAGCATCAACATAACCATGGAGGACCAACAAAATTGTTCTATGCCCTCGCTATGCAAACTAAAGGTGATCAATTACCTACACCAGCCAATGGCATACAATAATTTTTTCTACAATCACTATAGCTTTTGTAAATCACCCACCTAACCAAGCTACAGAAATAAGTGTACAAAATTCACAATATTCATTTCTATAAATCTATATAGCATAAGGTTAAACTTAAGTTATTTTAATCAAAGCTTTATTTTACACATTTTAATTGATCAAAAATGGTTCTACAAAGTTCATAATGAGAAAGAACAGTTCCCTGTCCCACTTCACCATTCACACTGGCTATAACTTTCAACTCTTAGCTGTTTTTCCCCCTGATATTTGCCTCTATTTTTAAAAGCATTCTTCTTGTTTTTAAATAAACAATTTTAGGTTTACAGAAAAGCTGAAAAGATAGTACAGAGACTTCCCATATATCCCACACCCCGTTTTCCCTACTATTAACATCTTACATTAGGATAGCACATTTGTCATAGCTAATAAACTAATACTGATACCTTATTAACTGAAGTCTGTATTTCAATCAGATAACTTTAGTTTTTACCTAAAATGCCTTTTCAGTTCCAGAATCCCATCTAGGATATCACATTATATTTGCATTTCTCCTCAAGCTCCTCTAGACTGTGAGTTTCTCAAACTATGTTATTTTTGATAACCTTGACAGCTTTGTGGAGTACTAGTTAGGTATTTTGTAGAATGTCCCTCGATTAGACTGGGACTAAGGGTTTGGGGGAATTGAGGAAGGAAAGTCACAGAGGTAGTTTCATTCTCATCGTATCATTGCAAGGGTACATTCCATCAACATGATTTATCACTGATGTTAACTGTTGATCACCTGGCTCAGGTAGTATTTGTCAGGTTTCTCTACTATAGTTACTTTTTTTTTTTTAGTTACTTTTTTAACACATTCTTTTACAACTATTTCTTGATTGCTTTTCATTTTTAAAAACCTTAAAAAAACAACAACAAAAAACACCCTTCTACTGTGAATAAGAATTTAGATCTTAAAACCATATCCCCCACTTGTACTTTCTCTTCTACCATGCTTCCATTATCAATATTTAAGTCAATATTCAGAATTTAAATTATATGACTAGGTGAATCAGACACAACAGAGCATTTAGTAAACTATAATTACATCTCCCAACTTATACAACTATCCTTTTCTTTGGAGATGATAACTTTCATTTCATTCACTACCACTAATTCATCCCTACATTCTCCACAAGAGCTTAAATTTCTTCTCAATTCAAATATCATTCTATCAATTTCATTTATCCTAAAAGACATTTTTCTATCATCCTGTTCCAATCTGTAGATGTTCTCAGCCCTGATTCACAGCTGGAGTCCTAGGGCTTCCCTTGGCCTCTCTCCTGTGTTGTTAGGTCCTCTCTATATTCTGAACCCTGTATCTTCTTTCTTATTCTCTCATTTTGGTGGTGAACATCCTCCAGTAGCTTCCTGAGAAAAGGCACACGAGATATCACATTTATGACAACTTTGTATGGCTGGAAATAACTTTATTCACCTGAAGACGTGATTTATAGCTCGATTAGACAGAAAACTCTAGGACAGAAATCATGTACTTTCAGATTTATGAAGGCATGCTCCATAATCATTTAGCTTCCAGTATTATTTCTGGGATGTCAACACCATTTCTGATTTTAATGTTTTGTATTTAAACCATGTCTACCCATTTCTTCTCTCCAACTTTGGAAGCTTTTAGGATTTTCTCATTATCTTTAATGATTTAAAATTTCATGATGATATGCTTTTGCATGGATCTTTTAACACTCATTATAGAAGGCAGGCCAGTAGGTCTTTTCAATCTGAAAGCTGATAGGTTTGGGAAATCTTCTTGAATTATTCCTTTGCTAATTCCTTTTCCTCTGTTGTATTTATCTAGTTATATTTTTATATTCTTACTTTTTAATTGAACTATAGTTGATTTACAATGTTTCAGGTGTACAACAACGTGATTCAGTTATACATATATATAGCTATTGTTTTTCAGATTCTAAGTTTTTGCAAGATACTGAAGATAGTTCTCTGTGCTATACAGTAGGTCTTTGTTTATACAGTTTATATTGACCCTTCTATTATGATGCAGTATTTTCATCTTTTCTTACCTATGTTCTATCTTTTTGTTCTACTTTCTGGTTAGATTTCATCAACTTAATCTTTTAACTCACTACTTAATTTTTCATTCTGCTTTTTTTTTTTAAATACTTATGAGTTCTTTTTTATTGGCTGTATAGTCTTTTCTAATGGCACACTGTTCTATAAAAGCAGTATCTACTTTTATCACATCAAGAATATTAATCATAATTCTGCTGATCACTGAATTTTCTGTTTCTGTTGAGTTCCCTTTGCTTCCTTTGTTCTTTCCTGTTAAGAAGCTTTCTCCAAAAGCCTGATGATACTTGGTTATCTGCTCACAATTAAGGGTAAAACAATAAGAGGCTTAACTGTCACCTCTGTGTACATGAGTGACAGGGCCACTCTACTTCTTTGGGAAGATTCCCAAGTATCATCCATCATCTGGAGTATTTTTTTGGAACTAATCACTTTCTCCAGAAACAAAACCTCCAACCTTCAGCATGGGGTATGTAAAACTAGTTGTAAATACTCTATCGGCCTAGTAGAAGTCTAAAAGTCTCACTATTCAGGATGTAAACTTTCACTTATTCTCCCCACCTCAACTTTTTCATTGCTTAGTGTTTTCTGATTCAATTTCTACAGAGAATTAACCAGCAGCCAGTCTATGCCTAAATGTTCAGAATGGGGATGACGATGGAGGTATATAAATAATCCTATACAGACTGCCAGTCAAAATTCAGTTTTCAGTCCATGCATGTCCCCTCTTTCACAGGCACCAGGCACCTCCAATTCCTTAGCCTTTCTGGTGTTCTACAGTGCTGAGTCCTGGACTGCCCTTCTGCTGGGCTGAGGTTCTGGCTAAGTCGGTATGATTTGCTCATCTGCTTTCTAGCTTCTGATACTTTTTTCTTGCTACTGGTCTCATTTTGCACTCCCTCAATCCTACTAGATTTTTATCTTTCTAAAACCCCTTAACTGGTTTTTGGTGAAGTTCTGAGAAAAAGCTGAGGTAAGCAGGTAGGTTCAATCTACCATATGTAAATCAAAGTTCAAACACAGCACAATATTTAAGAGTTATAATGCATTTAAAAAATACTAAAAAGACAAACCAATAGGTCAAAGGGGTAGAATTATATGTGATTTTAGTTTTGTCTCTCCTACTTTCCTGTATCTGCCAAGGTTTTTGCACAGAATACGTATTAGTTTTGTAACTAAGGGGGTAGGAGGATTGCATGCTAAAAAAGAAAAATATTTAATCATGAAAACAGCCTACAATCTCAAAAACCTCCAGCATCTATATGCACTTGGCCTCAAGTCTTTAAAGGCACACATTAGAACAATTTCTAAAAAGTTGCACAACTTGGGCAAAGCCTAAAAGATAGTTGCAAAAATGAAAACAGGTATATAACAGGAATCATTCTCTTGTCAAAATTCCATTGACACCTATTCTGGAATAAAATAACCTGCATTCAAATCTCCAGCTTCATGACATACTAGCTATATAACATCAAGTAAGTTACTTGAACTTTCAACAATATACAAAAGAAATGCCCAGAGAGCAGCCTTAATTTCCTTATCATTAATACTAGCACCCAATTCCCGGTGCTGTTATGATGATTAAAGCAATTACTGCATGTAAAGCACTTAGAGTACTTAGCGGTCAGTAGTCAGTAAATATTGTTTTATTAACCATTATTGCTACATCAACAATTTTACGTAAAATAATGTTAAGATAAAGTATAAGTTCAACTTGCAGAAAATAAACATTGTACTAACACTCCGAGGTTTAAGTTATTTATTGAAAACTAAATATTTAAAATAAACTCATCCTTTTCAAGACATTAAAAAAACCTGATTATGCATTAAGTTGATGGTATTTAGATAAGCATTAATGAAACCGTCAAAGTGTTAAATAGAAAAATACCTCTGTCATTAAGCGTTTTAGTCCTTCAACTTCATCTTCTCCTGGGTTAAGCTCACCACCAGGTCTGTATAAAGGTTAAGAATTTAAGCTTTCAACTTAATACAATTTTGGGATAACAGGAAGAACACAGTAATTATATCTATCAAGTACCTGCATAACACATTTCAGTGTCACATGATAAAGCAATCAAAGGAAACAGAGGCCAATGGAGGGGGAAGAATGTTCTAGAAAACTGAATTCATAATGTTAATTCACCAGACTAACAGTACACAAACCCTAGTTTTAAACAAACAAAATATGCACCACAACATAAAAATCACATAATTTCTGGAAATCAGTCCATCCAATCTTTTTCTCTCTGGAAGCTATCTGGTGATAATGGAGTCTAGAAATGCCCAGAGAGCAGTGGACCCACATATCCTACATCTGAAGAATGGGGCATTTTTCAAGAATCCTAAACTAGGTATTTAAGAACTCTCTTTTTGGTACAATCTGGTCAAATAGTTGTGGACTAAACATATGTTGATTTATGAGCTTAAATGAGAAAACTAAACAATTATCTATAAAAATGTAAGCCATCTTAACAACAGAAAACACTATTCATCCTAAGCAAGATATAGTTTCAATTGTTCTTGGTAATGCTACTAAGACATCTAAAATTTGAACTTGGACTCTTTTGTTTCATACGGTTTCTATCAAGCTCAGTCATTAACATCGACAATACACAGAAACAGGCAGACTGGGAATGCCATGTACACATTACTAATAAGAAAAAAATATCAAGTTGTACCTTTAAATATATGCAGTTTATTATATGTCAATTATATCTCAATAAAAGTTCTTAAAAAATAAAGTTTATTATAAAAAAAAAACAATATACAGAAACATGCAAACTTCTAGTTAGGCAATAAAAGCATTGTACTGGAGGAAAAAATGCTTTTGAGTTTCTCCTTGTAAAGACTCCATTAACAGCAGTGTTTGTTGAGATAAATGACTAAAAGCTAAAACTGAATTCCAAAGCCGCATGAAACAGCAATCCTATTAATAATTGTTAATTTCCAATGACACTTACAGTTTGAAGAAAGTTGTTCCCAGCTGTAGCAGTAACACATGGGGTAGCCGGTGCTCATGGACAATCAAAACCCCTTCTACAGTCCTCCTCATGCCAATTTTATCAAATTCCTCCCTCATGCGCTGAAATCTGGCTGCAACAGAGCTGTCCTTCTCATAGAGGGGCTCTTTTGTACCAAAAGTGTAATTGGTAAGAGGGTACCTGTGATCCAAAGACAAACATCTGAGAACTGTAGACCATAATTTTACAAGGACAGCTACTAATCACATATAAGGAAACCATGGTAAAAAGTGTATATATTGCACTCAGAGACATAGGATTTGTCCAAAGTTAAACAACTAGTTACTAAGACAGCAGAGATTAGAATCTAGCTCCTTGGACTCTAAGGCCAGAGCTTTCATTAGATCAAGCTGCTACTTCATACTTGAAATTTCAAGCACATTACAGTATCCTCAAAGCCCTTAAATGCTTAGAGGAGTGTCTATCTGAGTAACTGGTAATCTTCTGATTTTAGATCACGGATGCTATACTAACATTGCCAACCTGGCTAATGTCTCCTTGGGTTCCTCTACTAATCTAATCATAAATTATATTAATTACGGGCACTAATGGCTAATCTTTTTCTACAAGCTGAGGTACCACTTTCCATCATCTCTCCAGTTATTTTCTTTTCTTTTTTTTTTAAATTTATTTATTTTTTTATTTTATTGGCTGTGTTGGATCTTCGTTGCTGCACCTAGGCTTTCTCTAGTTGCAGTGAGTGGGGGCTACTCTTCATTGTGGTGTGCGGGCTTCTCATTGCGGTGGCCTCTCTTGTTGCAGAGTGCGGGCTCTAGGCGCATCGGCTTCAGTAGTTGCGGCACATGGGCTCAACAGTTGTAGCCCATGGGCTTAGTTGCTCTGCGGCATGTGGTAGTCCCCTGCATTGGCAGGCGGATTCTTACCCACTGCACCACCTAGGAAGTCCTCCAGTTATTTTCTATTTCTCCCAGTCAACTATCTTCAGACTTTTCTGATACCTTTCTTCTCTAGATGAACTTGTCTTTCTCTTCTAAGCCTTTGAGCCTTTGGCATTTATTCTATTCAGTATCCTTATTTTTCCTTTCTCCTCATTTGAATCTTTTTCCCACTAGATGTAATCTGAATATCCTCTTCTCCTTTATCAAGAATTCAAAATTTGACTTATATTGAAGATAGTTTTGTTCTTGCCTAGTAAAGATTAATTTTTTCCTTAAAGATAGTTTAAAAACTCATATTTATATTTCATCACAGGTACTACCCTGTAACCCCTCGATCATAAGACTTACAGTAAGAAGCCTTTAATTACAAGCCTTTGAGTAAGAATGCTTTGGCCACACCTGCCTGTCCCCAATGTATCTAGTCTACCAAAACATCTTGCGTTAGAAGTCAACAACTACATAACTAATCGACTTAGCTATTCTTTTTCTTTTTTTTTTTTTGGCTGCACTGGGTCTTCGTTGCTGCACATGGGCTTTCTCTAGTTGTGGCAAGTGGGGCTACTCTTTGTTGCGGTGCACAGGCTTCTCAGTGTGGTGGCTTCCCTTGTTGCGGAGCATGGGCTTCAGTGGAGCACAGGCTTCAGTAGTTGTGGCACACGGGCCCAGTAGTTGTGGTGCATTGGCTTAGTTGCTCCACAGCATGTGGGATCTTCCTGGACCAGGGATCGAACCCACTTAGTTATTCTTGAAAGTGAACAAATCAAGGTGGCCAAAAACTTAAAAAATTACTTTAACCCCAGAAGCCAAATTCTAGGCATAAGTGAAGCAGCTCTAAAATAACTAAAATGAACTATTTCCAAGGTGCTTTAAGGATTTTAAGAACTTCCCCAGTAGATCCAATGCCAAACCTAACATCTTAATCACTAACAGCAACAATCCCACACAGCACTGTGTGCCCTGCAATTTTTTAAAAATGCTTTATATATTTTAACATTTAGTTCTCACAACCTGAGTTAGAAAGAATTAAAGACAGCTATAACACATCTCTACTGCAAAAACCAGCTCTCACATCAAGAGATGCCATCAAGATGAAATGTAAGAATTTTCAGCTGTGAAATGAGAGTGCCAGCCCAGACACATCTGTAGTGTTCCCATCAAACTGTGAGCTTTGGAAAGCAGGGACTACACCTTACTTCCTCACAACTGTATACCCAGCATTACTCCTGGTGCCTGCTACAAAGAAAGTATTCATGCAATACTTCCTAATAAAATATATTGGAGGAGAGAGAAATTGTTTTCAATTTAGACCATTACTCACCCAGGTGAACTGAGTTCTCAACAATTCAGTATTTCTGAATACTGTGCTTATACAGAAGAGGGCAAGTACTGCAAATCATTAACCCAATAACTTTAATGGAGCAAAAATTAAAACATTTTCACCAAGTTAGTTCTATATAATGGCTTAATATAAATTGATGCAGTAATCAAGGTAAATCAAGGGAAAACTGTGAGTCCTAGTTCTAATTCCCAATGAAAGTAACCCAGAAGCTGTGCTTCCACACTTTTTAAAATAACATTTAGCCTTTCCCATTTCATGGGAATATTATCAGGATTTTTCTAAAGACATGATATGAAATTAACATGCTATTATGTTAGTGTAATAGCTAGAGATGTTAACTTGTATACTATCTATTAGTTCCAGATTTCATAAACTCAACATTTTTATTACCAAAATTTCTGGCACCTCTTTTGTCAAATAAAACAATAACCATCTTTCCAATTTCAAATTGCTTTTAGAGAAAGTTCATTTATCGAATATAAAACAGAGAAACACCTAAAGTGTCCTACCAAAACACTAGTATCAGTAAATCCTTGCACTCTTTAAATAGTGACCCGCATAAACTGGCCTTTTTCCTTCATTAGGGTCGGCACCACGGTGCCTCACAAACTTTCAGAAATGATTTTTAAAAAAGAAACGAAAAAAAGCATACTGATAATTTATTGAGCAAGACACAGCCCGAATGTCAATTCTCTGCCACAACGAAATTCCTTTTGAGAGTGGCTTCGAAATACAATGGCTTGAAAAGCTTAAACAGAAAGATGCTTAAAATAAAACGCAGCCCACAATGGGTTCTCTGGAGGTACATTTTGGTCCTCGCCACGGTCTGAAAGCCCAACCACAATGAAAGCCCCAGCCCCCTCTCAAGCTGGCGCCTCCTGGGCGCTTGGATGCTGTCGCTGCGGCAGAGAAGACGTGTGAATGCACAGGGGGAAGCCAGATAGCCCTGAGCAGATGAATAAAATGCGTATTCAGGAGCTGAAATGCAATAAAGCAAAAGAAGAAAAAAACTAAACATCCGCGTCATAGCTAAATCTCTAAAGCTTACTATTAGAGCAAAGCGAAAACTGCAAAAACGATGTTCCGTTATACCACTCATGCCAAATAAAAACACACAAAACAAAGCCATATACGCGATGTTGAAGGATAAACGCCACGGTCGGCGGTTGGTTACCTCCGGAGAGGTGGGGAAAAAACGAGTTCAAAGCAAACGGGGTTTTCCTACGATGACTGAACGCAGGGGCATGAGAACAAGCCATCTTTCGATAAAAGGGAAAACCCTCTCAAGTAGGACTGTAGCCCCGCGGCGCTGGAGGACGAGGAAGCACAGTCCGCCGAGGGAGCGCCAGAAGGAGAGGACTGGAGTCTTTAGGTGCGCTCACGACGAAGGGGATGCCGACAGCGCGCGAGGGCCAGGCCGCACTTACAGGTTGATGGTGCGCTCCAGGGTGAGGGGCTTGGTCTGCTGGATGTACTTGTTGCCAAACTGGTTGACCCCGCGGGGCCAGCCGGTCTGCGAGCGATTGGGCGGCACCACAGACATGCTGGCGAGCTCAGGCACTAGCGGCGAGCGGAAAGGGGGAAGCAGGGAGACCTTCCCTGTGCGGGCAGCGGTTATCTGCGTCCCACTCAGCAGCCACCGCCCGCCATTAACAAGAGAGCGCCCGAGGAGGCGTACGCACGCCGGAAGTGCACCCGAAGCCTCTGGCGGCAGGAAGTGGAGAGGCGGTGCCCTGCCCGACCGGGCACCATTGACCCAATCGCCGCTGGGCTAGCCACAATATCGGGAGCTCCCATTGGTAAATTAACTATAGGTTCCGCCTCCCTCTACTTTGGTACTTCCTATTGGATAGCGGTGGGGAAACACGAGAAAGGAGGCATTCTGGGAATTGTATTTTCCTTAGGAAAAGCGCTGCCGGATTAGCGTGCCGTGGGTCTTGTAGCCTGCGAAGAGATGAGTGGGAAACGGCCTGCTGAGCCGGGCCCGGGCCGGACGGGGAAAAAGGGAAAGAAGGAGGTAATGGCGAGGTTTTCGGATGCTGTCACGGAAGAAACTTTGAAAAAGCAAGTGGCTGAGGCCTGGAGTCGCAGGACGCCATTCCGCCATGGTAAGCGTGTGCTCTGAAGGGGGAGGCGCAGCGAAGGGTTGGGGGGCCTCTGAAAAAGCCCTGGCACTCGAGCTGATTCCTGAGCTGCGAGGCCACACGGGAAGAGAGAGCGTGACTTTGGCCACCTCCGACTCTCCTGCCTGGCCCGCTGTCCCCTTTCATTCCAAGTTCTGTTTGGATTTAGACACCTGGAAGAGGAAGAAGAAATGTAGGCCAGGGAGTTTCGGGAAGTAGAGGGCTTGCAAGTTCATGGAAATTCTGGAATTAGAGATTAGTGAGCTAGAATCTTTTTCACTGATTGTGCGTCGTTGGGCAACGGGCTCAGCTCCTTACTGTGTAAATTAGGATAACTAATAGTATATCCCTTGGAAAGATGTTAAACGTGATTAATAAGCCAACGTACGTATGCATCAATACGTATTTTCCTGAGTAGGGACCAATAAACAACACATTAGTCGAGTGGTTTTTGCGGTTTTTTTTCTCCGCAGGTGATGCTCGTTTGTCCCATGATAGCGTAGCCAGAGCATTTGTTGGGAGCTGCCAGATAGCAGGCAGCTCCCAACAAATGATCAGTTTTGCCAGCCTGTAGTTCAACAACGTGACCCATGAAAGTAAACATGGTTTGACCAAATGAAGGAAGCTGCATCAAATGATTCCAGCCTCAGCTTCAAATATCACCTTGTAGGATAAGAACTCTGCTTAATGCATCATGCTTTAGCTTCTAAAGTTTGCCATGATTTTTGTTTCAGTGGTTAAGTGCTTTAAGAGGTGAGTCCTTGCTGTTGCAGATGCACAGAGAAAGTGATAGCTTAGTGTTTAAAGTGTAAGCTCTGTACACTCAGGGACTTTTCAGTTTCCTAATGTGTGAGATGGAGATAGTGATGACGTCTACCTTAGAACTATTGAGAAGCAACATAGAAAGCACTGCTGTTCCTGGCATCTGGTGGGTGGTGGTGGTGGTGGTTTTTATTAGAGAGGTACATAATCTCTCCCACCAGAGGCAGTGGATAAAACGTTGAGGTAAAACTCAAGGAGTTAGAGAAGGTTATGCCTGACCTGATTTAAAAAAAAAAAAAAAAGTGTATGTTTTATAACTTCCTCTAGCAGTAACTTAGGGAAAGGAAAAGGGTTGAAGAAAAATTGCTGGCCAGAATTGCTATTCTCATTTTTAACTTGCTACTCTCATTCGAAGTTTGGGGGGAAGTGAATTAAGACTCTGAAATACATTCAATTCAGTAAGTAATCATTGAAGTAAAAATCCCCCAAAAGAGCAGGAATCTTAATTTAGTGACATCATCTCTACTCATCTTAAGGACTAATATTTCTAAGCACAGTACCTTTAAAAAGTAGTATTGTGTGGGAAAAGGAAAGCAAGAGGAAGAGGTTATAATTCTTCCCCCAAATCTCAGACTTTAAGTACTAGGTTTCTGAAAATCCATGATCATCCTTTTTGTATTCTCCCTACTATGCTACGCACAGGTCAGAAATACAAAAGGGAAAAGTCATAGATAATACTTTCCTCCCAACAGAAGCCATTGTCATGGACATGGACCCCTTTCTTCACTGCGTGATCCCAAACTTCATCCAAAGCGAAAATTTCTTGGAAGGACTTCAGAAGGAACTTTTGAACTTGGACTTCCATGAAAAGTATAATGATTTATATAAGTTCCAGCAGGTATTTATGCCCCTTTCACATTAGCTTTTCCACTTCAGAAATTCCTTGTCCATAAAATCATTGAACACCTTTAGACTTGAAATTTTAGTTTGGGTTTCCCACTGAGGGTCCTTGCTTTGACGTTTTTAAAAGCATTCACTTATTTAACATAAGCTGAATATTAACTATGAGTTAGGTGCTGTAATTATTGTTTGGAAGTCTTTGCCCATTCCTGCCTTGAAAACCTTCAAAATCTAAAATAATAGAGGTGATAGTGAAAGATAGTCAGGAAGTACAGTAAGCTGATGAGTAACTACATTGTAAAAAAAGGGGATACGCAAATTTTGGGGAGTGGTATAATGAAGAGAGGAGAACATTGGAAAATAATAACCATTTAAATTTTTTAGTCCATGTCTTTGTTTTAGGTGGCTTGATGTACTGCAGTAATTTCTGCAGAGAGATCTATTCTTTTTAAATTGACGGACAGTTGAATTTGGCAGAAAAGACTATTTCAAAATCAAGGCTGGTTTTCCTTCTCTTAGAAGACAGGCCCAAATCGCAAAAAATAAAGGTGAAGATGAAGAACTATTTTGTTTTCATCTCCCTTTGATTTCTTTTTATCTGGGGTAAAAGAGTAACAAATTTCTCTGTCTTGCCTTTAACTTTTAACGCTAGAGCTGGTTGTGTCCCCCAATCTGTCTGTCTTTGGGCCTAATACATATGATTGAATTAACTAGGTTAAATACACAAATGATGTTACTTTTAATAATTCAGAAAATCTGATGAAAAATAACTTATCCATAGTAAAATTTGTATAGGTTAATTAAAAACCATAGTCGTCTGCCTCTGTAATTATACCAACCTTGATAACACTAGGCCTCTTTTGTTGATTTAGGGGTATATGCATCTCTAATTACTGAAACTGAGAAATCAAAGTAGTTTTTACTTAATGCAATTTGGTAGATGAAAATACTTCTGTGAAGTCAGTGAGAGGCAAAATAATAAAAAGGGCCCTGGGTAACAAGGGGAAAAAGAAGCCACCATTTCTTTAGATCGTTACAGGTGCTTGATGAAACTCTGCTGTGAATAATTTTTACTTTGCTCATTTGGGGGCTGAACTTCATCCTAAGACAGTAAATATAAAACCTGCTTTCAGTCTCCTGTTCTATCAGACTTCGCTTATATCCCTTTTTCTTTGCTTGTGTTGTGAATTGACCTGATAATTGGGTCTATAATAACTTCCAGTCCTCCTAACCAAGTTTGTCCTTAGGAGTAGCCTGATATTCTGTATTTTAAAGCAGGCATTATTGAGTGCATACTAAATGCTTTATATTTATTAACTTATTAAGTCCTTATAATAGTACATTACTGTTCCTGTTTCACAAATAAACTACATCAGCTTTTCCTTCTCTTCTGGGTCACTCCCTTCAACATACCAAAAAAAGGAAAAAGGAAAAAAAATGCTGCTGACCTGACTTTCCCCTTCAGCGATCTCTCTGTTCCTCTGCTCCCCTTGACAGGAGCATTCCTTCTGAGTTGTCTGTACTGTCTCAAATTCCTGTTCTGTCCTCTTGTTAAGCCCACTGTAATCAGGCTTTCACCTGTTGCACACCACTGAAACTATACTTGTCATGGTCACACACAGCTTCCAGGGTAGTAAATGCAGTCATCTGTCTTCAGGCCTGGTTTTGCTTGAGTCTCAGCAACATTTGAGTTGCTTTGTTACTCCTCCTTTCTGGAGATCCACCCCCGCCCCCCTTTACTGTCAGGATATGATCAAAGTATCTTTTCATGGTACTTCCCACCAGGTGAGTCCTTAGTTCCCTTCATTAGGTCTTCCTTTTGTACCTGGTTTCTTAACCACAGGGTACTCCAGGGCTTAGCCCTTGCATTACTTCCAGACAGATTCCAGGGAATCTCATGGCTTTGCCTCTACTCTTGGATATCTGTTAAGTGTCTCACACTTTCCAAAACTAAACTCCTGATCTTCTCTCCCTAAATCTGCTCCACCTGCAGTTTCCCCATCTCAGTTCATGACAATCAATCTTTCCACTGGCTCAGGCCAAAAACCTCAAGGCTGTCTTTGATGCCTCTCTCACACCTCACCTCCAGTCCATTGGGAAATTCTGCTGGCTTTACCTTCCGAATATATTCAGAAAAACCCACTTCTTTCTGTTTCCACTGCCGACAGCCAACACCTGATCCAAGCCATTTTTTTCTCTCAGCAGGATTATTAGCATATTAACCAGTCTCCTTGCTTCTACCCTTGCCCACCTACAGCCATTGTTTTCTTCTAAAATGTTAACGGACCCAAGAGAATTGAAAACATTTATTCACATAAAAATTTGTACACAGATGTTCACAGCAGCATTATTTATAATAGGCAAAAAGTAGAAACACCTAATGTCCATCAAGTAATGAATGGATACACCAAATGTGGTGTGTGTATATGATGGAATAGTGTTCAGCCAGAAAAATGAATGAAGTATTAAGTACTGCTGCAGCATGGATTAACCTTGAAAACATGCTCAGTGAAAGAAGCTAGGCACAGAAGGCCATATATACTGTGATTTCATTTATGTGGAATGACCAGCAAAAGATATATAGAGACAGAGAGTAGATCAGTGGTTGCTAGGAGCTGGGGTGGGATGGGAATGACTGCCTAATAGGTACAGGGTTTCTTTTTAGTGAGATGAAAATATTCTGGAATTAAAATGGTGATAGTTGCACAACATGTAAATATGCTAAAAATCCACCCAATGCACACTTTCAGATGGTTAAAATGGTAAATTCTATGTGCATTTTCCCTCAGGTTTTAAAAATTAAATGGGATCATATTACTCCTTTGCTCAAAACCTCCAAAGGTTCTCCTTTCTTTGAGTAAAAGTCAAAGTGGTTCTAAGGCTCCCATTGCATCTTGGGCCCCATCTCCTGCTGCTCTCCCCCTAACTCGCTGCTGTAGTCTCCTGCGATTTCTTGAACAGGCCAGGCATTCTTCACACTCAGGACCTTGAATCTGCTTCGCTGAGATACTCCCTTGGTACACCTCCCAGCCCCCTTCAAGCCTTTGCTTCACCTCAGTGAAGTCTGATGTGGCCGCCGAATTTATAATTGCAAACCCTTCCCCACTCAGCACTCCTGGTACCTTGTACTCTGCTTTATTTTCCCTCGATGTTGATCACCTTTTTTTATACTAATAATTGACTTTTTATGTTTATTGTCTCTCTCGCTCAAGAATTTAAGCTCCACTGTAATAACTGTGTAAGTATTTGTTGAATGAATAAGGCACAGAGAGGCTAAGTAACTTGCCCGAGTCACAGAGCCACCAAATGGAGGGGCCGTGCATCAAACCCCGGCAGTTTGGCTCCAGAGTCCAGGCTCCTAATGACAGTGCTGTACTGCCAGACTGCTCCCTAAACCAGTCTCTTCTGTGTCTGATTTATGAAGGAAATCCTTTTTTTTTTTTTTATTTTTTCATGATCCAGTCTGATGATCTGAAGAAGAGAAGAGAGCCTCACATCTGTGCTTTAAGGTAAACAAGTACTCATGTTTGTGGGGTGCCTAGTATGTGCAGAGGAGTAAATGCTTTAAATGTTATGTCATACGATCTTTGATGGTGTTATTGTCCCCTTTTGTAGAGGAGGAAACAGACTCTGAGAAATTAAGTAACTTCTTTCAAAATTAACTAGGTAAAAATCGAGGGAAGTGTGATACGAACCCAAGTTTGTCTATTCCAAGGCCCAAGTTCTCAATGATAAAATGTTCAACCATTAATAATCAAGGAAACACATTAACACTGGAGGTACCGTCTTTTGCATGTTGACAGGTATTTAAAACAAAAACTCCAGTGCTGACAGAAGCATAGATACCTTTATACAATGCTGCAATCTTTGTTAGAAGATAGTTTTGAAAGATGGGTATCAAAACCTTTAAAATGATGCTTGTCTTTTTTTGTAATGTTATCAGTCACAATTCTTGTATTCATAATAAAATGTCACAGAAATTTAAAAAAAATGATGCTTGTCTTTTTGTACTGTAATTCTACTTACAAGAATTTATCCTGAGAAAATAATTATGTGCTCAAAGATTCCATACAAGACTGTTTATTGTGATATTGTTTATAATAGTGAAAAATTACAAATTAAATGGCCACCCATTAAGATTTATGTAGGTAATGGTACAAAAGTGAAAAACTATACAACCATTGAATATGATGTGTTGACTTTTAACACATGAATATGGTAAAGTTATTTCATCATTCTAAGATACTTTTTTTTTTTTTTGGCATTTTAACCTGAGACTCAGTTTCTCACACAATTATTGTGTCCTAGTTTAATTTGCAATATTTTTTGAAGCAATGTATAAAATGACGATACTTCTTGCAGGCAAAGGCATATTAGGCTAGATGAAATACACTTATCAAGAGAAAAGAAGTTAAAATAGCACACATGGTGTGGTCCCATTTGAAAAAAGAGACATATATTTGGATACCTGTGTGTGTACAAAGGAAAAGACTTGGAAGGATGGAATGTTTAAATCTGGCTAGTAGGGCTACAGGTTTTTTAAAGTTTCTTTTTTACTTATAATAGGGTTTTTTCCCTAGTTTTGTCACAGTAAGCACGTTACTTTGTAATAGCTGTTTTTCATCTATACAGTACAAGTTATTTTTTCTCATTCTCTTTTTTTCTCTGTGATATTTCCATAAATGGTAGCGGTCTGCAGGGGTTATTTCTTCTAAATCCTGAAGCATTGCTCATGTGTTAACTGTAACTCATAATATTTCATATTTAGACCTTTTTCCCCCAAGACCGTGCTCTAAGGCATTATATCATTAATTCACACCGCCCCTCTGGTAAGCATTTCTTTCCTATGGGACTGAGTTACATTCTGTACCCAATGGCTAACAGCCAGATGGTGTGAGAGATGGAATTCCTTGGTCTTTAAAGAAAGGTGATCTTTTTGTTTCCCAGTTGGGTTCTGTGATTTCTCTCATGAATACAATTAAACGAGAATGGTGACAGAAAATAACACTGTCATTGTGACACTTTCATAGGGTAACTAGAGAAAGAGCTTTCTATGGAATAGATTTGTGGAAGCTGATGTTACCAGTAAAAGAGGGATTGAAGGCTTTGATAAATTAGTTACATAAAGCATCAAGATTCAAGATTTTGCAGAAATGTTGACCACCCACATTACCTGAAGCCTGGTTTAGCAGTTTGCTGTGCTGGCCTATTACAGCTAATTTACAACTCTGCCTATTGAAGTTACATGGTATTTATGTTTGGACTAACCAAGCACAATATTTTATGGAATTTTTTGGATTGGGTAGTAAACTGTGTAAACATAACTGGTAATAAAATTTCAAAGGATCAACCTGGAGACTTGATGTTTAGTTATTAACAAAATTGCATTTTATGGGCATTTCAGTGATGCACATTTGGACTAGAATGATACAAAAAATACTGTCTCTTCATGTGCAAAATTTGAACTAACATAAACTCTTTAAAAATGTTTTTTAAATGTTTCCAGTTTTATTGAGATATAATTGACATAAAAATGTTAATTTATCAGTTAACATAATTTCAGAGTTGATTGCCAATGAGTAAGTTTTATTTTTTTGTTTAAGTTTATTTATTTATTTTTGGCTGCGTTGGGTCTTCATTGATGTGCAAGGGCTTTCTCTAGTTGCGGTGAGTGGGGGCTACTCTTCATTGCAGTGCATGGGCTTCTCATTGCAGTGGCTTCTCTTGTTGTAGAGCACAGGCTCTAGGCACACAGGCTCGGTAGTTGTGGCTCACAGGCTTCATTGCTCCATCACATGTGGGATCTTCCCGGACCAGGGATTGAACCCGTGTCCCCTGCATTGGCAGGTGGATTCTTAACCACTGAGCCACCAGGGAAGTCCCTGAGTAAGTTTTAAATTGTGTTAACAAGAGCTCTGTACAGAGCCACTTTAGCTGATAAATGGAAATGTTCAACCATCTTTTCTTTTTGGTATCCTGTTAATATCAGAACTTCTATGAAAGTTTATTATTACACGATTAGCATAATAGTCACCATTATTACAATTTAGCTTTTAATCTACAACACTGTCACCCACACAAGTGTTCATTAAACAACGGTGCTAGTATTAGTGCTGAGAAACAGCTCTAAAAATCAGTAACTTTGGACTGGAACATTGGTGTTCTTATGAAGAAGGCCAGACCGCTGTCGTGATAGGGCAACACTATAAATTTAAGAATAAGAAAATAAGATGAGGGCATTCCCTGGCGGTCCAGTGGTTAGGACTCCAAGCTTCTGCTGCAGGGGGCACAGGTTCAATCCCTGGTTTGGGAACCAAGATTCCACATGCCACATGGTGCGACCGGAAAAAAAAAAAAAGAAGAAAATAAGATGAAACAGTAGAGCAAAAATATATTACAGTAGAGAGATTTACATTTATTTCTCTGGAACTATTACTCCTGAACTTTGTAAGTTTAAAGTGAGGAACATTCTCAAGAATGGATCTTAAATAAACTGAAACCTCCAGGAAGAAACAGTTGCGGCATAGATCCAAATGGAGCCCACATTATGGTGTAACAAGTTATCTTTTGTTTACATTTCTAGGAAAATTCTGTTTGAACATTTCCGGGCTTGGCTTTCAGACATTTCCAAGATTGACCTGGAATCAACCATTGACATGTCCTGTGCTAAATACGAATTCTCAGGTAAGAAAGATTAAAACCTTGATGTCACTAAGATGTAAAGGCTTTAACCAAATGATGATGGGAAGACAGTGTCAGTGTGTGTGTCCCTGCATAGCGTTAGGATCTTCTTAATGAAGACAATCTGACCCAGCTCATATATAGAAATGCCCATCTTATTGGATGGTATAAGGCATTGGTTCTCTTTGGGAGTATGATGAAAGCTATGACCATATTGTAACCAAGCAAGGGCACGAGGCACACAAAGCCAAACTCTTGACAGCGTTGTTTGTAACAAAATGAGGATGCCAAGCAAGGAGAAGGGGCAGCTCACGCTCAAAAAATCTAAACTCCCCAGTGGCTTTCAAGGAAAGGTTTTTAAAGACAATTAGGGGAGAGGGTTGTCAGATGCATGATCAGCTCGTGGACTTTCTTCTGATTGGTTGGTGGTGAAGTAGCAGAGTGAGGTTTTAGGAAACTCAGTCATTGACCTTCAGGTTCCAACCAGAAGTCTGGGTTCTCCGTGCTTGTGGTCAGCACGCAGTCGCCATCCTCCACCTGGATGCTGAGGCGGTGGTCTTAGTGTCTGCACAACAGCTCAGAAATATGCATCAGGTTCTTATCTCTATCCCTTCAGGAGGAACTAGGAGTGCTGTGACTCTTGTGTCCTAGTCATTAACTGCTTGAGCCTGCTCTTTGGAACCCAGGGGAGGCCTAGGAGACTGAAGCCTTTTTTTCCTATAAACAAGAAACAGGGAACTTAGGCGGCTTTTGTGCCCAGAAGGCTTTGCAGGGTCCTGCTCAGTTTCAGCATTTTCAGAAAAACGCCAGTAATGCACATACACACCAGCTTTGCATACAGTATCAGGAAATTCAGAGGTGACATTGTAAACTCTACTCTTATACTTCCTAGGAAATAAATATCTCCCTCAATGCCTTTTTTTTCTTTTGAAGGTAATAAGTAAATATATTCTTAAGTAAAAAAAGTCAAACAATATAAAAGAACACAGTATAATCCACAATAGTCCCCTTCCCCTTCTCCTTGTCCCCTTTCTCTTCAGACGTGTCTGTTGTCACCAGTTTAGGGTGCATCCTTCCTGTTCCTTTTCTGAGCATATAAATGTCCTTTTGAAAACATGTTTGGTTTTCACCTGGAAAGATAAGTGTTTTGTTTTAAAAAGTCATATCATATGCCCTTTTTTTAACTTTTTTTTTTTTATTTGAAGTAATTTCAAACTGACAGAAGGGGCAAGCATAGTACAAATAATTTTTTTTTTCTATTTTACTTGAGAGTAGGTTGCCCCTAGGATGCTCCTTGACGCCTGAATACTTCAGTAACTCCTGCAACAAGGACATTCTCCTACATGATGGTAATAAACTGACAGAATCAGGAATTACGATTGATACATTATTCCCTTCTAATCCGCAGGCTGCATTCTGTGCTTTGGTCTTTTACAGCAAAGGGATCCGGTCCAGGGTTGCACACAGCATTTAGCTGGCACGTCTCTTCTGTCCCCTTCAGTCTAGAAAAGCTCCTCAGTCTTCCTTTGCTCTTCATGGTCTTGATACTTCTGAAGATTTACAGTTGAGTTATTTTGTAGAACTTTCCTCAGTTTGGGTTTGTCCGCTGCTTCCTAGTGATGAGATATGTGTTCTTTTTACTGCATCTTATCAAGTGGTAGGTGGCGTGTCATATTACTAATGATATTAACTTTGATCACTTAATTAAGGTGGTGGCTGACATTAAGTTTTTCCTCTGTAAACTTGCTCTTTTCCTCTCTTTAATAAGTATTTTGTGGGGAGACACTTTAAGACTATATAAACATCCATTTCTCATCACACTTTGATTCACTTGTTTTAGCATCCACTGATATTTCTTACTACAGTACTGCTATGCAGGTTGCCAAATGGTGACTTTTTTCCCCTAATAAAATCATTTCTTCTCCATTTATTATTAGTTGTCATTCTACCGTAAAGAAAACCTTTCCCTCTCCCCCGTTATTTACTCATTTATTTATGTCAGTGTGAATTTAAGGGTTACTATTCATGTAATGGTTCCTGTCATTGTGTTGATGCCCATAGCGTCCCTAATTTCATCAAGGGGAGCTCCTTTAAGCTGACTCCTGTGTTCTTTTAATATATCCTCATGTTACCGAACCAAACTCGGGTTGCTCGCAGTGCACAGCAAAGCCAATCTGCTGACACCAGGTTGTGGTGAGGGAAAGTACAGTGTTTATTCCAGGGTACCAGACAAGGAGGATGGGCCGCTTGTGCTCAGAACACCCAAGCTCCCCAGTGGGTTTTAGGGAAGGGTGTTTTTTTTTTAAAGATTTATTTTTTTATTTATTTATTTTTGGCTGTGTTGGGTCTTCGTTGCTGTGCACAGGCTTTTTCTAGTTGTGGCAGCAGGGGCTACTCTTTGTTGCGGTGTATAGGCTTCTCGTTGCAGTGCCTTCTCTTGTTGTGGAGCACGGGCCCTAGGTGAGCGGGCTTCAGTAGTTCCAGCACATGGGCTCAGTAGTTGTGGCTCACAGTCTCTAGAGCGCAGGCTCAGTAGTTGTGGCACATGGGCTTGGTTACTCCACAGCATGTGGTATCTTCCTGGACCAGAAATCAAACCCATGTCTCCTGCACTGGCAGATGGATTCTTAACCACTGCGCCACCAGGGAAGTCCCTAGGGAAGGGTTTTTAAAGGCAAGGTGAGGAAGAGGGTCACAGAGTGCGTGATCAGCTCATGCACAGTTCTCTCATTGGTCCGTGGTGAGGTAACAAGGGGAGGTCATAGGGGTTGTTGGCACCATCAATCTTCAGGTTCCAGCTGGTTTGGGGGCTACTTACTCATGGCCAGCTTTTCTCATCTGGTGGGAGGTCTGGTTTCTATAAAACAGCTTAGGAATGTGTGTCAGACTTATCTTTACCTTTGAAACAGAACTGGGAGTCCTTGTGACTAAGTTATGGCTACTCTCATGTCTGCCTGCCCCATCTTTGTTTCTGCGTTCTTTATTCCTCGATCATTAGCTGCTGGGGCCTCGTCTTTGCCTCACATGGAGAGCCTAGGAGGTCACAGCTTATTTCCATAGCCCCTTTTCCCAGTCAGCAATAAGCAGGGGACACCAAGAGGTCTCTAGCCGAGAAGGCCCCTACGTGGGTTTGCTCACTTTCACTCATCCTTATATCTTATTTTCTAGTAAAACAAGATTTTCCAGGCTTATCTTGTATTTCCTGTGCTCTAGACCTAGAGTTGGCCATCCTTCCAAAGAACCCTGGTTCTTTCATATATATGTGAAACTGAATTCACATTGATTCCTCCGGTTTCATTTCCATACCATAGGGTTCACGCTAGGTTTTTCCTTTTCTCTATTTGTAATTCCATTCTTCAGTCTTGGGAAATCTACCTTCTGTTATTTTCATTATTTGTTTATTAAAACAATCCCTCTGTGTGGCATGATCTCACTTCACCCAGAGCATCCCCTCCCCTCTCCCACCTTGCTTGGATGCCTACCTTGCTCAGTCCTAGAATAACTATGCAGCCATTAAAAGAGATGACAAGTGTGTATATTGATATGGAAAAGACATTTGCCATGTATTTAAAAAAAAAAAAAAAGCCAGAAAACCACTGTAGGATTACTATTTATTTTTTTACCTGTTTACTTATTGGCTGCGTTGGGTCTTCGTTGCTGTGCACGGGCTTTCTCTAGTTGTGGGGAGTGGGGGCTTATCTTCATTGTAGTGTGCAGGCTTCTCATTGCAGTGGCTTCTCTAGTTGCAAAGCACAGGCTCTAGGCACACAGGCTTCCATAGTTGTGGCACGTGAGCTCAGCCTTGTGGCTCACGAGCTCAACCTTGTGGCTCACGGGCTCTAGAGCACAGGCTTAATAGTTGTGGTGCACAGGCTTAGTTCCTCCGCAGCATGTGGGATCTTCCCAGACCAGAGCTCAAACCCATGTCCCCTGCATTGGCAGGTGGATTCTTAACCACTGCGCCACCAGGGAAGCCCTGTAGGATACTTTTTTTTTTTTTTTTTTTAATTTTATTGGCTGTGTTGGGTCTTTTGTTGCTGTGTGTGGGCTTTCTTTTTAGTTGCGCTGAGTGGGGGCTACTCTTTGTTGTGGTGCGCGTTGCCATGGCTTCTCTTGTTGCGGAGCACAGGCTCTAGGCGCATGGGCTTCAGTAGTTGCAGCACATGGGCTCAATAGTTGTGGCTCACAGGCTCTAAAGCGCAGGCTCAGTAGTTGTGGCGCACAGGCTTAGTTGCTCCGCGGCATGTGGGATCTTCCTGGAGCAGGGATCGAACCCGTGTCCCCTGCATTGGCAGGCGGATTCTTAACCACTGCACCACCAGGGAAGCCCTGTAGGATACTGTTTTTTAAAAAGTAAATACACATATGTTGGGGAAATGCTGGAAGAATATATGTAAAAATATTAGTAGTGATTATCTCTGAGTCTATATATGTATTCAGTTTTTTTAGAGCTTTCTATGTTTACAGTTTTGTTTCTATAATTATAAAAGAGGAGAAATAAGTGTCATTTTAAAGCTGGAGTAGCTGACGTTACAGGGAATAGCAGGCACACTGACATTAAGTGCAGTCAGACGTCAGCTGCCCATGGGCCGTGCAGCGACATCACCGTGTGCTCAACCACTGCAGACGCCCTGCTCTGCCATGACGACGAGCTGGAAGGGCGCCGGATCGCCTTCATCCTTTACCTGGTTCCTCCCTGGGACAGGAGCTTGGGGGGCACCCTGGACCTGTACAACATTGACGGTAAGACAGAGTCCTGCTCTTCAACACCAGCAGCCACTTCCGGGTTCTTACATGCAACGTCCGTGCTCCTCAGGGGAGACGGAAGCTGTCCGTTACAGGGACGGCCGCAGGGGAACAAACGCCAGTCCCAACAGCCACCTGTCTGAGCTGTGCTTGAAATAATTGTTACTCCAGAGATAAATTAGAGTTGATTTAAGATGAGGAAATAGCCAGACCCTGCTTCTGAATGCTGGCCATGAGAGGGTAGAGAACATGTGCAGCTGCCCGTGGCTGTGAATCTGCCAGGACCAGTGCCTCTGATGGGAGGTCAGGGTCTTTTTTTTTTTTTTTGGTAAATGACTGACACCAGAGCTTGACTCCAGAACTTTTTCCAGCCTTCGTCAGTAATAGCTGGATGGTGGAGTAAGAACAGATGCCACTTAGCAGAACTATATAAGAGAAACGGAAGGGGGTGGCATTTGGGGATCTGGAGGGGACACCTAGCTACCCTGAGAAACCTGTGAATTGTCAAGGTGAACGAGGCAGCCAGGAGTGGTTAATGATGATGAAGCACGTTTACGGATGTGTTCTCTCCCGGCACAGAGCACTTCCAGCCGAAGCAGATTGTCAAGTCTCTTATCCCTTCGTGGAACACACTGGTTTTCTTTGAAGTGTCTCCAGTATCCTTTCACCAGGTAAAGACTTTGAGCCACAAATACGTACAGTGCCAAAGAGCATGCCTTTCAGTCACCTGTTCTCTAAATGTGACACCTTCTGGTTGGACTATCTGACCAGGTTGTTTTCACACCTAGTCTGAAGGGTCCTGAAATTAGTGAGCCTTGGCCAGTAACCTTCCCCACTGGTCTTTGTGTCGATGTGCTGCTGGTCTTGTCCTTTCAGGTGTCTGAAGTCCTGTCTGAAGAGAAGTCACGTTTGTCCATCAGCGGCTGGTTTCATGGTCCTTCACTGACCAGGCCTCCCACCTACTTTGAACCTCTCGTACCTCGCAGCCCTCACATCCCACAAGATGTAAGGATAAATTCCTGTTGCTGGGATTCTCGTCTTAGAAGCTGTGACTTGTCATTTCCTTTTCTGGTTTTAAAATAGCTCATCCTGATAATGAAACTAGGCTTTGAGCTTGCCTTTCCACCCTTCTTAGATACACTTTTGATAGTGTGTTTCTAAGGCAGAGCTTTCCAGAACTTTATTTAACAAGAAGAAAATTATAAAATGAAGATGTGCATATATTTTACTAGTGTGAAATGATGTCAGAACAAAAGCAGTAGGAATTATTATTAACTCACCCTTTGCATCTGCTGCTGCTTTGTAGCATGAAATTTTGTATGATTGGATCAACCCTACTTATCTTGACATGGAGTACCAAGTTCAAATTCAAGAAGAATTTGAAGAAAGTTCCGAGATTCTCCTAAAAGAGTTCCTTAAGGTAGGCCAGCAAGTACTATCTGACATACCACATTTGGCATGCAGCCTTGCCTCTTGGGTTGGTGAATAGGCATCATTAAGAGAGTGTTTTTGTTGTTTTTGGTTTTGTTCCTTGTTAGAATGTTTATGTCATCCTCTTCTTCAAATAAAATATAGAATTGAAAGTAGATAACACTGCTGTTAGTTGTATGGTAGTGGGTTGAGTCCCTTGGGTATTCCTGAGTTCTCTAAAATCTTTTTTTATAATAAACCCACACTTCTATACTGAGGGGGGTGGTGTTTCCCATCCTATTCATCTGATGACTATAGTGCTTACTATTACTTTTAAATAATAGAAAGATTAATAAGTAACAAATTAGCAAGAATGTTTGAGAATGATGAGGTAGCTGGTTATAGTGGAGAGAGGTTAGAAAGACTACAGCCTCATCTCGGCTCAGTGGTTTTTCTGACCTGAGCAGATCACTGAGGTCTCAGCTTTTCTTTCATCATCAGTTAAACTGGGATAAGACCTGTCCTGCCCATCTTGAAGAGCTGTTGTGAGGGCCAAAGGGGGTGTGGTTCTTCCCAGTTGACTAGGTTCCATGGAATCACAGTCCCAGGAGTTGGTCCCTCCATGAAAAAAAGGTTGAGAGACACTACACACTGCCTCTCTTGAAATTGTATAGCTAACAGTAGCATATTAAGGAATTTTAGAAGTATTACAGTAAATAAACTTGTTTAACCCTATTTAATTCAGCTCACCTAAACCATACTTTACAACTGATAGGATTACTATCTGTAGAACACTCCTTGGGAAACTGCATTAAACAAGTACTTATAAAGCCTCTTCAGGATATTTTAATAGATTAATCAGCTTCCTGTAGTACACTGGACTTTTTAAATTTAGAATGCTGATTAAATGCAGCAAATGAGCTGAGGCCTAAAGAATCTGTATTATTGTATAGACATTTTCATTATGATAACATTGACTTTATGCAGTTTAGTTTTTTTCCCTCACATCTTAAGAATTAAAGAGTCTGCATTATGATCCTCATTTTATAAATGCAGGAATTTGAGAGTTTAGCAGGTTGACATAAGACATACAGCTACTTAAGGAAATGGCCCAACTGACACTCGGGTCTCTTGGCTAAAGCATGCTGATGATTTATCTAGTCTTTGCTGCAGCTTCACCATATCAGGACTGGGGGATCTTGTGTGAAAGGGGTGAGAGTCACCTGGCCCTTTTAGGAATCAGCAAGAATGATTCTGCAGAGCTGCTGTACCTGCAAGACCAGTGTGGGATCATAGGGAGATCTGCTAACCACTGCTTCATTTGCTCATTTTCCAGCCTGAGAAATTTGCAGAGGTGTGTGAGGCTTTGGAGAAAGGAGGCGTGGAATGGAGCAGCCGAGGTCCCCCTAACAAAAGGTAGAACCTATCATCCAAGACATCTGCTTCTGCATTCGACACCTGCCTGTTTGTCTGCAAGGCCAACCTCCAGTAATAGGACGTTTGCCCTAATGATGTTTTGTTCCCAGGGACATCTAGTAGCAAGCCCTAACAGAACCTCACGATTGTAACAACTTGGGCTTAGTAAGCTGTGCCAAGGTTTAGGGAAAGAGGTACAAAGCTAATGATGAGCTTTCATCCCATGACTAATTTTAAATCTGTGGCTTTGATGATTACCTTGGTGTTGTTACTTTCCAGGTTTTATGAGAAGGCCGAGGAGAGCAAGCTTCCTGACATCCTGAAGGACTGCATGGCGTTATTTCGCTCTGAGGCAATATTCTTGCTGCTCTCCAACTTCACAGGCCTGAAACTTCACTTCTTGGCCCCTTCAGAAGAAGATGAGCTTGAGGACAAAAAAGAGGGAGACGCAGCCTCTGCTGCTGCTAACACTGAAGAAGGGACTAGCCACAGCTCTTCTGAGCCAGAGAACAGTCAGGCGACAGCAGTCAGGGACAGCAGTCAACAGAGCACTGAACAGACAGACCCAGAGCCAGAGGAAGACGACTCAAAGCAAGGTAAGCTCCTGTTTCATTCTCTCCTTATTTTACCATTAGGTATTCACGATTCAATCGTATTCATTCAACAAACATTTTTTAAGTGCCTGCTATATGCTAGGCCCTGTTTCCAGAGCTGGAAAAGAAAACAGACAAGGTCTCTGCTCTCCCTGAGCTTATATTCTAGTAGGAGAGGACAGAGATTAAATGATACATGAACAACAAGAAAACGTAAGATAAGGATAGGCGCTCTGCAGGAAATCTGAATAGGGCTACATGCTGGGGAATGACTGGGCAATCTGGACAAGCCTGTCTGAGGAGCAGTCATGCAACCTCAGATCTGAATGACAAGAAAGATCTGCGGGAAGAGCCTTCTGCGTAGGGAGAACAGTTGGTACATTTTATTAGGCTAACAGTAGTACAAATGGTGGAGAGAAATACAACTGGCTTTGCCCGAACTTGCTCTAAAACACAAGAATGTAAAGAAGAGGAAGGTGAGTGGTTTCTTTCTGCTAAGAACCAATATCAGCCTAAGAAAAACTTGCTTGAATTTACAAATAGGTAGAAGGAAATTATTAAAAGTAGAGGAAGCTTAATCATCTACAAACAAGATGGAATGGACATATGACATTAAACTAGTAGAATGTACAACACCAAGAGGGAACCCTAATGTAAACTGTGGACTTTAGTTAATAATAATAATGTATCAGTGTTGGGTCCATTGTAACAACACACTAAGACAAGATGTTAATAAAAGAGGAAACTGCCAGGGAGGGGCGGAGTTGTGTGTGGCAGGGGTGGAGGAACTGTACTTTCTGGGAAATTTCATTTTTTTTGTAAACTGCTCTAAAAAATAGTCTGTTTAAAAATAATGTTCATGTTATTTAAAAAAAATTTTGGCAGCTAAACATATACTCCATCTGAAATTCATGGTAAAGAGAAATAGAAAGTCAACTTTTTTTCACTATCAGGCTTTTTTTTTTAATTTTTTTATCAGTTTTATACATATTAGCATATATGTCAACATCAGTCTCCCAGTTCATCCCACAACTCCCCCCACTTTACCCCCTTGGTGTCCATACATTTGTTCTCCACATCTCTACAGATGTGGAGAACAAACCAGTTGACCTGTGCCATTTTTCTAGATTCCACGTACATGCATTAACATATATTTGTTTTCCTTTCTGACTTACTTCACTCTGTGTGACGGTCTCTAGATCCATCCATGTCTCTAAAATGACCCAATTTTGTTCCTTTTTATGGCTAATATTCCATTGTATAAATGTGCCACATCTTTATCCGTTTGTCTGTGGATGGGCATTTAGGTTGCTTCCGTGACCTGGCTGTTGTAAATAGTGCTGCAGTGAACACTGGGGTGCGTGTGTCTTTTTGAATTATGGTTTTCTCTGGGTATGTGCCCAGTAGTGGGTCATATGGTAATTCCATTTTTAGTTTTTTAGGGAACCTCCATACTGTTCTCCATAGTGGCTGTATCAATTTACATTTCCACCAACAGTGCAAAGAGGGTTCCCCACTATAAGGCTTATATATTATGTATAATATCATAATGGAGCAATAGGTCTGCCGAAGGTTTATAGAAATGGTTTCTCTTTAGTGTTATTCTATTCCTAATTATTCTTTTGTAGTCTAGCAGTAATATCGAGGTTATTTTTTTCTGACCTGTTGTTTTTTTCTTAGAGTCAAGTGTTCCCATGTGCCAGGGGGAACTGAGGCATTGGAAGACCGGTCACTACACTTTAATCCATGACAACAGCAAGACTGAGTTTGCCCTGGACTTACTTCTCTACTGTGGCTGTGAAGGTAAGAGGGACAGCCTCTCCCAAGTGACCAGTTCAGAAGCAGTTTGCCTTGGCTGGAATCTCAGATCACAGGAGCCCTGTGTTGGAAGGGATCTTAGGGGGTCATGAATTTCAGCCTCCCAACTCGGAGTACTATTTGTATCTGTGACCGAGGTCTAAGAGATGGACCAAATCATACCTTCCCTCTGAGGAACCCCCCAGAGCTTTTATGTCATTGTCCTTCCAGGTGTATTTTATATTTAGTTCTTAGTTTTCAGTTCTTATTCAGCGTTGGTTGAGTTATAAATTCAGGCTCATAAGTCAGAGTTGGTTCCACTGAACTCCAGATCCCCCAGTTTTAAGCAGCATGGGGTCAGTGATTCAAACAGGTGATATAGCTCTTGCAGTGAGTTTTCTGACTGATGTTTGTTTTCCCTTTGTAAGGCTGGGAGCCAGAATATGGTGGCTTTACCTCCTACATTGCCAAAGGAGAAGATGAAGAGGTAAGTTGCTTCTGACAGCAAACCATCCTTTTTAGTTCTTGGAGACACTTTCATTCTTCAGAAACCCAATCTTTTTTTTTTCTTTTTTTAATAAATTATTTTATTGGCTGTGTTGGGTCTTTTTTTGCTGTGTGCAGGCTTTCTTTAGTTGCGGTGACTGGGGGCTGCTCTTCATTGTGGTGTGGGGGCTCCTCATTGCCGTGGCTTCTCTTGTTGCAGAGCACGGGCTCTAGGCACATGGGCTTCAGTAGTTGCAGCACATGGGCTCAATAGTTGTGGCGCATGGCTCTAAAGTGCAGGCTCAGTAGTTGTGGCGCACGGGCTTAGTTGCTCCATGGCACGTGGGATCTTCCTGGAGCAGGGGTCGAACCCGTGTCCCGTGCATTGACAGGCGGATTCTCAACCACTGCGCCACCTAGGAAGCCCCAAGAGACCCAGTCTTTATGATGGTCTTCTGCTAGTGTCTTGGGCTGACAGATCCATGTTGGTCTGTCTGGCAGTGGTTCTGATGTCTAGTAGAAAGTACTCAGCATGGAATAAAGATGCTAAAGCATAATCACTAAGCATTCTAGCCAGCTGAGAAATTCCAAATAAATTAAAAGTCAGATGGTACACTGCCATGAATCTTTCAATATAGTAAGAAATAAATGCACTAGGTAAAACCTTTCTGGGTATTTGCTGGAATGGGGCGTGCTGGAAAATATCTTGACAGCCAGATCAACAGCTCTTCCTAGTAAAGGATCTTTTAAAGGATCCCCTAACTCCAGAGTCTTTGAAATGGAACCATCTATTTAAGAAAAGAGGTGAGAATAACCTCTTGTGTTCTGATGTATCCCTCTGTCTGCCTGTTTCAGCTGCTAACAGTGAATCCAGAAAACAATTCTTTGGCGTTGGTCTACAGAGACAGAGAGACTCTGAAATTTGTCAAGCATATTAACCACCGAAGCCTAGAACAAAAGAAAACCTTCCCAAACAGAACAGGTTTCTGGGACTTTTCATTTGTCTATTATGAGTGACAAGGCTGGGCAAAGCTGGAAAAAGGAGACCCTTCCTCAGTGCTGGGACGTCTGGAAGAGTTAGGCATCAAGTGAAGGAGAGCCACAAGGTGACCTGTGTGACAGCGTTCTTAAAACTGCGGTTGTTCTCTAACAGGGCTCATGATGATTGTCCTCAATCCAGACCTTGAGCTTGGAGCTAGGTACTTATCTCTTGATTTTTAAAAAAGGGGTTTTGTCTTTTTCTTTACCTTTTCTTCATTTTCCATATTGGCTTCTTCAGTAATTAAAAAACAAATGTGTAGTAAAATACACGTGACATAAATATACCATTTTTAAGTGTACAGTTCAGTGGTATTAAGTACATTCACATTGTTGTGCAGCCTTCACTGCCATCCTATCTCCAGAACTTTTCCATCTTCCCCAACTGCACCTCTGTCCCCATTAAACAGTAGCTTTGTACTTTCCCCTCCCCCAGCCTCTGGCAACCACCATTCTCCTTTCTGTCCCTATAAGTCTGATAACTCATACTCCTCATAAGACAAACACTAGCTTATCTGTCCCTCTCTCACTGGCTTATTTCACTCAGCAAAATCTTCAGGGTTCATCCATGTTTCCAGTGATTGACTTTTTTTAATATATACTCATCAATTTATGACTGTAGATTCTGTCTTTCCTAATCTCACTGGTTGAGAACATTAAAGAACCTTACACTCTGTTCATTCTGGGCCCATTACACTTCCTCCCACTGCCTATACACTTCCACTGCCTATGGCTCTGTTCCACCGGGACTCTCTCTGGACTGTACAGACGTAAGACAGTGTGTAGTATATTCCCTTGGAAAAAGCCTGGCCTAAAACCATGTGGCCCCAAGAGACTTCTGGTCAGTAAAGAAGATGTGCAGTACCAGGTCCCCACTGCTCTTCCATCCTGGAGTTGTGCCTCCAGTGTAACTAAATGATTTTCTAATCTCACAAACGGCTTCTATTTCCTAAATACTGTAGGGTCAGCTATCACACCAGTTGCCGTTCTTTAACAGACTAAATGCTAAAGGCCATGTCATAATGCCAAGAGGCTGTCCAGTTTGTTACATTCTTTTCCCCCTGAACTGTTCAAGGGGATTACATAATAACTGCTGCCTGTGTGCCTGGGTGTGCATGGATGGGTGTAAGGTGTCACTGCATCTTTAGCTGAAAGATGCTATTCTCATTCCATTCCAATGCTGTCTCCCTGATAACTTTTTTTTTTTTACATTTATTATTAGATATTGCAGTAGCTTTTGTTTTGGATGTTAACTAATTAATAAGAAAAGCACTTGGCTTTATCTTTTTTTATCTCCTAAAACTTAGAGTACTGAAATTTGCGTTTAAATGAAGAAAAGGAGTTTCACTTTCTTTCAGGTTGGTGGTTTCAAAATTTTGATCTTGCACCCCCAATCAGTAAAAAAATGTTTCAGCGTGTATGCTCATTATATGGCTATTTATAAATTTTACACATGTACTGATATTCAGTATTAGTTGTTATAAAACAAACACTAATTTTTAAAAGAGCTAAAAAATACCTAGAACTAGTTCTCATATTGCCTTTCCCACCAACATGGCCAGGACCATTTACATGCATACGGTTTTGGGGACCACAAGTTTTTAACCACAGCGTAGTGACATTCAAGTGGGATTACAACTACTACTTTGTTACTAATGGTTTAAATTTCACAGCTTGACTTTTAAGTTCCTGCAGACTGACAGTCATCCCTATAGTAGTACTTTCACTTGCTATCTGATACGTTTTTGTGAGTGCCAGCAAGAGGGGTGAAGCTCTAGTTAATACCCTCTCAGTGGCATAGCCCCAGGGAATAGGGCTGAGCAGGTGAAACCATCATGTGTGCCAAGCTTGGAAAATACTTTGAGACTCATGGTTGTAGGTAACATCTAAGAGTTCTGGAGCACGGAGTCTTAAGTCTTAGCATCCTACATAAGCGTTAAAATTTGCTTATTATGTTCTCCTTTATCTCAATGTGTTTATGATCTGTCAGCACAGCAGAATCTTCTGTACAGTACAAAAGAGGATTCTGGTGTCCAAGGAAAGAGAATCCCTGAGAGCCAGACTGTGATGTTGCTGTCAGTTACATCATCTATAGCGGTACCTGTTCGACCGTGAAGGATGGTTTAACTCACAGGTTACTTTTCTGCACTGAAGATACCCCGTGATGGAAATGTTGCTTTTCCTTAGTATTTCATTCTTCATCTTGATTTTTAGGGCCTGGAGCCGATGTTGACAACTATTAAGTAGCAATAGAGGAATTAAAACATAGGCATCTTTTTCATATTCTTGCAGATAAAAGCTATGATGTTCACTTGTAAAATACGTCACCTCTTAATGCTTATAATTCCTTTTAATCATGGAAGATTTTTTTCGCCAAAGAGCATAATCTTATATATTTTTTAAATTATCTATATATGTTCATTGTGAAGAACACAACATGTAAAAATATAAAGTAAAGGTCACCTGGAATCCCACTATCCTGTGACAGCCACTGTGTGCTATGTAATCTGTCAACTTGGCTAGCCTGAACTACATTTCCCAGGACTCCCTTCCCTCTGTTTGCAGTTAGGCTGAGCCACATATTCTTGTGCATGACATGGAGGGGCCAGAATGAAGCAGCAGCCATTCTGTAGCTCACATACACCATAGCTTACCTGCTGGCTCACCTTCTCAGTGTGAATCTGTGTCTGCACCTGCAACTGCTCCACCATCCCTTGCCTTTTCCTTCAGCTTCTCTGATGAAGGGTCTCCCCACACCATCAAAATCAGAGGCAAGAACTGACAGATTTTAATGTGTCCTCGTGGGCTCCAACTCTTGCCTCTGGGTTCCAGCTTGTTCTTGCTCTTCCCAACTCTACATCCTTTCTGACTGCCTATCCTGTGGGCTTCAGGTTCTAGCATCAGACTAGAAAATTTACAGCAACTACTTTATCACTTCCTACAGTTGTGTACCGTCAAGTCCCCATGACAGATTCCCTTTATCATGTTAACCATTATGTAAATTAAGAACATTTTCATTAAATTATTTTGAGAGCATATTAGTATTTCTGTTAAGAGAAGGAAAAAAATATTTAAAGAAGAACCCTATAAATAATCTAATTTCAGTCCCTCATTTAAAGATGTAGAAAACTGAAACCTAGACGAGGAAGAGGCTGTTAGGTTTTGAACCTGGCTTTTCTATAGCTCATTGATTGCCTCCGAAACTCCTCTGAATATGGTGTTTCTTTCGCATAGAATACTGAAGGGGAGGAAAAAAAAATCAACGCTTGGACTGCCTCTCCTAGACCAGCATTTCCTCAACAAATAAGTTTCTGCTGCAATATCTCTTCAGTACCGTTATATACTTACCACTACTACAAATGAATAAGAAAATACAAATCCTGTTAAAGAGTCCCTGATAGAGTGATACCAGAGGCAGGCTCTCTAGCCTGCGTGAACTGGACGTTCCTACAAAAACAGATAATTCCTTCCCTGACTGACATGAAATCAGTCCACAAAGACAGTTTTGAAAACGACTTCGAAATTGCCCATGTGGCTTCATTTCAGGAATAGCAGATTTCTGTACCACACAAATAAAAAGATGACTCACGAACTAGAGTATATAGTGTGGGCAGGGGGCAGATGGGGAAGAGGCAAAAATGCAAAACACCAGGCTGCAATGGGTGTCTTACTGTACTTTAGTGTCAGAGTAAAACAAGATAATTTAGTTTTGTGATCACAGGACTCTGCATTGGCAGATTTGTAACTGCTAATGATAAAATCTGAAATGTTAATAATGTTGAAAATCATTCTTGTAAAGTACTTCTAGGGTTGCATAATAGTTGTTAAGTTCCTAGTTCTTAGATTTCTGAAGCTACTGACAGGCTTACTGAGGACAAACACCTCCATGGAGAGCAGCAGATGCCTTTCTATGCTGAAGGCACTAGCTCAGCACCAAAGGGGAGGACAAAGCTGATTAAGATGCAGCCCCTGCTCTCATTTATATAAACACAGAATGTAACAAGGGTTAGAGAACAGACATGGGAGAGGAAAGGTCTCCCGAGAGAGCATCTGAACTGAGCCTCCATGCAGTATTTGAATAGGCAAACATGGTGGGAAATAATAAAAAAACCATACTCTGTCTAAAATGCTGAATACCTGAATGTAGGGGTGAGAGGGGTGACTTTAAAAGGGATGCTTAAAAAATGACTAAAAAGCTTTCTCCCAGATACCAGAATCCTCAAGGTGAGCTTTTAAATAAAGGCAGTGTTCACTTAAAGCTTCAACAAAATTCAGCAACAAAATAGAGCTTAAGCTGCAGCTTCTAGAAGGCACTCAGATGCTATCAGGATAGAAAAATATGGCAACAAAATAGAGAAGTAGCTGATAACCAAACGGTTTTTCTCCTCCCTAAGCTGAACATGACTTCTAAGAGGATAAAAAGGGTGGTTTAGTGTTTTATGAACATTTTCATCTCATCTAGTCTTTACTCACTTGGGAACAGTATGAAATAGCAGAAAGGGCTATGACTACTTGGTTTCAGACTTCTACACTATGACTTACCAAGCTGTAGGACCCCATAGAAAACATTCTGCCTCTCTGAACTCAGTGATACTAATATCCAGAGGATCAGATTAATGTGAAAATAATCTATTTGTAATCTATAAAATCAGGGCTATAAAGGATACCTTGCTGCAGGGCAACCCCTTCAAGACTTGTCCAAGCATATTTTTAGGTGTAAGAAGGAATTTTGGGGGCTGAAGAACAACAAAATGACCTTTCATGAGGTGACTCTTTTAAGGGTCCCTAAAAATGAATAATGCCATACAATTTAAAACCAGCACCAACCAGAGATTTTAATCTCAGAAGGTGTCAGTTTACCTGCGATATACCACAGGGAGCTCTTCTAGATGCTCTGTGGTGACCTAAATGGGAAGGAAATCCAAAAATGAGGGGATATATGTATACATATAGTTGATTCACTTTGCTGTACAGCAGAAACCAGCACAACATTGTGAAGCAACTATATCCCAATTAAAAAAAAAAAGTATAAATTAGACGATGGCTGCAACAAGAAGACGACCCCACAGTGGGACTTGAGTTTTGCCAGTAGCTCTGTAACTCTGGCAAGTGATTAATCCCTGCACTTCAGTTTCCTCATCCTTGAAGCAGATATAAAAGATTACTACTTTGGAGATTACTGAAGATAATATAATAACTGTAGTCGTCTTTTGAGCTTACAGGTTGAAAATGCAAAAAAAAAAGGTATTACAGGGGCATAGTCTCATAAAAATTAGGACTCCTTAAAACTCACATTTCAGAAATAGAAGAGGTAATCCCAAATGGCCAAACGAAGGAAACTAGTAAAATTAATTCATCACAGAGGAAAGGCCTGTGTTTGCTGTATATTCTCTTTGGGGTTTCATATTGGTCAGTATTCTGATGCAGAGAACAGATTCCTCACTAGACAATTTGAATAAAAGGATTACAGCCTGCCAGATGGCTTACAGAATTATTAAGGTGGTTGCATAAAAACCTATAGGATGCAAATTCCAGAATCTGTTCTCAAGTCTATACTGCAGAACCAGGCTGCCAAAGTAGCTGCTCCTGCCAGGTCAGGAAGCTGCTTGTGAAACCAAGAGGCACGCTTTTATTACGTATGTAAACATCGGACTGCCTCAACCTGAGCCACTAAATCAGCTACCGTTACTGGTTCCAGAACAAGCTCCATTCAGGAAACCCCACGTGCAAAACCAGGAAGCTGCCACTCTAGCTTCAGGGTCTCACATCAGGCCAGCTTTTCTACTATCCAGAATCTATTTCTGCTAAATCAGCAAACCTCAGAGATGGATTCTGGCTCCAGGACCATGCCACTTCTGCTGTAATCCCCACTGGTCAGATCCATGCCCGATACCCCCATTTATCTCAGTTCAAATTTCAAGTCTCCTGTGACTGCACCTGAAATGGAAGCTGAATCCAACCTGGATCACCAGCTGAAAACAAACTGGAGCAATTCCTGTTGTAGCTTCCTGCTCTTCACAGGAAAGAGAAGTCACATTAGAAGAAAACTGGAACAGATGTTCTGAGTCAAACCTCCATAACTGCATTAGACTTCACTCTCACTTCTCCACATTCAGCTCTGAAAATTCCAAACTTTTTTTTGTTATATAGAGAATTATATATCTGGCCCATCTTTGGACCAAAGTCTAGAACATTCCTACTATAAATAAGTTCTCAAGTATATATTCAATAAATTGATGTGAGGTTTTAAAAAAAGATGCACAGGGACTTCCCTGGTGGCACAGTGGTTAAGACTCTGCGCTCCTAATGCAGGGGGCCCACATGCATGCTGCAATTAAGAAGCCCACCAGCCACAACTAAGACCTGATGCAACCAAATAAATAAATATAATTTTTTAAAAGCACACAAATGGAATACTCATATTTTTGTTTTTCTCCACATAATACAAATGGTCTTATGCAATTCTGATATGGTGGTAATTTTACAGTCAGTAAACACAAAGTGCAACACTGTTACATTTTAATGAAAAAGTAATCTAATTACAAATTCAATTACAATTTCAAGAAAAAAGACATTTCTATATATATGGACTTTACATACTTACAGAAAAACTGGACTTTGAGGCCCTAACATTTTCAAAAAAGTATTCATTTCCCTCCATACAAACCTAGTGTTCGGCACAAGTACTACTGAATTTAAAAACAGAAAGTGAATACACTTTTCAGATGCAGTCGCTTTTTCTTTCATTTGTACAACTCACCAAGGTTGTTTTCCCTCTTGGCACCTTGGGTTCACCAGGATGTGATCCAAAGCAAACCAGCCTGGAAGTTTAAGGAAAAACCCTTTCTAGGAACCTGGTTACCTATTCTCTCCTCTCCTATGAAGAAGCTGTCCCCACCCGCATGATCCGGAACAGCGTGTTGATGTTGTTGCTTCGAATTGCGTCCCGACAAGCAGTGATCACCTGGTTCTTTGGTTTTCCAACTGTAAGAGAAGACACATCAAATCCATAGGAGACAAAAGATTATTAAAAGTGAAATTAGGAATCAGAGGCCATCTTTAAAAACAACATAAACCTAGGGTAGAAAAGAGTCACAGGTAGTACAAATTTAACTAATTTATCTTAGCCATTCCCTTAAAAACATACCCTTGTGAGAGACTTTATCACAAACCAAGCTTAAAGACCACCTCACCCAGAAACCAGGAGTCAGTTTTATACAAAAGGATCAAAGCTCATATCCACTTAGCAAAGACTGTAAAAGGAGGTCAAAGCACTGACCCAAAACAGCAGATTCCAGGTGTAAATCTCTGGCTGATATGTCTGCTTCCTTTGGTTTATTCTGTTGTTCTTTTTGTAAATTTTAAGTTGGACACTTGACTCAGTAATTTTCAGTCTTTTTTTTTTCTAACAGGAGTATTTAAGGCTTTCCTCTTGGGTATATGTCACTAGGTTTTTCTTTAGAGGATGCAGCAAGATCTAAGAAAAGAAGCTAAAAGCGTACTTTCCCTCTGAAGTTTGCAGACGAAAGCCAAACAATTCACTGAAATTCAAGTGAATGCTGCCAACCTGAGTGTGAAAGGTATCTTTATAGACACCAGCCCTCATATGAATTCCTGAAGCTACCACCGTCTTCAGTGGTTCTCAAATTTCTCCCAAAATTACAGATGAAATATAGTGCTACAAAAAGAGACTTACCACGTAGACGACCTGCTCTTTGAATCGCTTGATTTACTGCTTTGAGGCTTCCCAATAGTTCTGTGTGATTGTTACAGTGAATTTTATATCCATTGAGCAAGTCTTTATTAAGGTCATAGAGTTCCATATAGCGATTCTTCATTGTTTTCCTGTGTACATCAAGAGGGACTTAACACAACTGTACTGCAACACGGCAGGCTTAAATGAAAAGACCTCCAAACATCTTAGACATCAAGAAAAAGGAACAAATCAGATTTTTAGCTATATTGTCATTAAAACAGGGTAACTGCTAAAGTCTGCTTTGAAAACATTGAGAATTTTCTATCAAATATTGTTTCTTCCAAATAAATGGAAGAAAAGGGCCTTCCTTGGTTATTGATCCATGGTTTGTTTGAATTTAGGAACCAAGAATTATCATGCCCATGATATGAGGGGTGGGGAAAAGTGAGCAAGGTGATAGGCTATTTTCCAAGCTTCAGATTAACACTGACAGTTTCTTATAAAATTAAACATATACTTATTATACAACACAGCAATCACATTATGACACATTTCACTCAAAAGAAAACATGTCTGCACAAAACCTGTACGCAAATGTTTATAGCAGCTTTATTCTCAATTACCTAAGTCTGGAAACAACCCAAATGTCAATTAATTTGTGAACGGATATACAATGTATGGATATCCATACAACAGAATACTATTCAGCAATAAAAAAGAATGAACTTGCAATGATACTGATCAATCTGAAAGGCATTACAGTAAGTGAAAGAAGCCAGACTCAGAAGACGATAGGCAGAAGACCTAGATAGGCATTTCTCCAAAGAAGACATACAGATGGCCAAGAAGCACAAGAAAAGCTGCTCAACATTACTAATTATTAGAGAAAAGCAAATCAAAACTACAATGAGGTATCACCAATTAGAATGGGCATCATCAGAAAATCTACAAACAATAAATGCTGGAGAGGGTGTGGAGAGAAGGGAACCCTCTTGCACTGTTGGTGGGAATGTAAATTGATACAGCCACTATGGAGAACAGTATGGAAGTTCCTTAAAAAACTAAAAATGGAATTACCATATGACCCCACAATCCCACTACTGGGCATATACCCAGAGAAAACCATAATTCAAAAAGACACACACACCCCAGTGTTCATTGCAGCACTATTTACTATAGCCAGATCATGGAAGCAACCTAAATGTCCATCAACAGATGAATGGATAAAGAAGATGTGGTACATATATACAATGGAATATTACTCAGCCGTAAAAAGGAACGAAATTAGGACATTCGTAGAGACATGGATAGACCTAGAGACTGTCATACAGAGTGAAGTAAGTCAGAAAGAGAAAAACAAATACCTTATATTAACACATATATGTGCAACCTAGAAAAATGGTACCGATCAACTGGTTTGCAGGGCAGAAATAGAGACACAGATGTAGAGAACAAACATGGATACCAAGGGGGATAAGCTGGCGGGGGGGGGGGGGGATGAATTGGGAGATTGGGATTGCCATATATACATTACTAATTTTTAAAAAAAGGCTATATATTGTATGATTCTATTTATATGACATTTTGGAAAAGGTAAAACTACAGGAAGAGAAATTAGATCAGTGGCTTCCAGGGACTGGAGGTTAGGAGAGGCACTTGATTCTGGTAGTAGCAACACAACTGTATAAATTTCCCCAAATTTACTGAACTGTAAACCTAAAAAGGGTGAATTTTCTATATGTATATTATAAATTATATATCAACTAACTTGGCTTTAAAAAATAAAAACATCTGATAGTCTCTAAATGAAATATAAATAAATCAAGACAAAAGAAATTTAGAGGTTGCTGTTCACTTCCCTCCAGTTTAGCACAGTCAAATGCCTAAAGCCAGCAGCATCTCTTTGACTTAAAATGAAGGAAAAAAAAAAAAAAGCCAGAGAGGGACAAAAAGAAAAGAGGGGGAAGCCCTAGAGATAAAGTTGGCAAGAAAAAGCAAAAATCTTACATACCTCAGAGAAAACAATTGGAAGAAAATGAACTGGAAAGAGGTAAAACTCTCAATTTACAAATAATACAGTATGCCTCTGGAAAAATGAAACTATAAGATAATTCAGTAAAGTAGTAGACTATAAAATCAACACACAAAAATCAAGTGTTCGTATGTACAAAAAGCCAGTTAGAAGATATGTGGAAGAAAGATCCTATTTACAATTGCAAAAAGAAAATACCGACACCTACCCTTGACAAGCAGTGTCTGATATCTACGTGAACAAAACCATAAAACTCCTGAAACACAATAAACATGCCTTGAACAAAATATAAAGACATACTGCATTCTTAATAAGACTGGACATCATTCTAACAATGTCAGTTCTTCTTAGGTTAATAAATTTAATGTGATCCCAGTAAAACTACCTACTTTTTCCTGGAGCTAAAAAAACTGATGAAGTTTACAGAACAAACAAGCATGGGCAGCCAGGAAAACCATGAAAAAAAAGAGTAAAAGAGGTGCAGGAGGGGCACCTAGCCGTACCAGATATTAAAACATACAAAGCATCTATACAGAAAAAGAACGATCCTGTCAAGTGAAGAGACAAGACAGATGGATAGAGCAATATCGAAAATCCAGAAATAGACCCACTGCATATGGAAATACATTATATTATTATAAAGGCAGCATCTCACATCAGTGGGAAAACAGGCTTTTAAAGTAGTAGTATTGAAACTGTGACAGTCATATAGAAAAAGATAAAACTGAATTTATAACTTAACAATGAATACCAGGATAAACACCAACTGGAACAGATTTAAATGTAAATATACAAAATACTAAAAGAAAGTATAGACGAATTTCTCTACAACTGGGGAGTAAAGAAACTTTTGTACCTAGAACTCAAAATGTAGAAGTACTAAGGAAAAGACTGATCAACTTGACTACATTAAAATTTTTAAAAGCTTTTATATTCAGAACTAAAAATCTAAACAGGCAAGAGAAATAAACAATTTACAGGGAATTCCCTGGTGTTCCAGTGGTTAGGACTCCGAGCTTCCACTGCAATTGGCATGAGTTCCATCCCTGGTTGGGGCACTAAGATCCCGCATGCCGCCTGGTGCAGCCAAAAAAAGAAGAAAAGAAACAATTTGCACACAAAAAGAAATGCAAATAGCCCTTAAAACAATGAAAAGATGCTCAATACTACTCATAATAAAATAAATGAAAATTAAAACTACAATGAGGGGAATTCCCTGGTGGCACAACGGTTAACAATCCACCTGCCAACGCAGGGGACATGGGTTCAATCCCTGGTCCGGAAAGATCCCACATGCCGCAGAGCAGCTAAGCCTGTGCGCCACAGCTATGAGCCCACTCGCCACAACCACTGAAGCCCGCAAGCCTAAAGCCTGTGCTCCGCAAGAGAAGCTAACACACTAAGAAGCCCACGCACCATAATGAAGAGTAGTCCTCGCTCACCACAACTAGAGAAAGCCCACACACAGCAACAGACCCAACGCAGCCAAAAATAGATACATACTTACATAAATTAAAAAATAAAAAACTTTAAAAAATAAAGCTAGAAAAAATAAATAAATAAAACTACGAGACCATTTCTCACCCACTGCATTGGTATGTATCCAAGAGTTTGCCAACATCCTCCACTGGCAAGACTAAGGGAAGCAGGCACTCTCAGTGGAGAATGCAAAATGATATGACACTTATGGAGGGGAATTTGGCAAAATCTTGGAAAATTCTGTATACATTTATCATTTTCCCCAGCAATCTCGTTTTAGAACTTTTCCCCAAAGATATCTGTGTAAAAATATGACAAGATTTATGCAACAAAAGTATTCACTGCAATATAAGAGCAAAAGAGCAACCCAAATGTGGGGCACCGGCTGAATAAACATGCAGAGAATGGAGTACGATGCAGCTGTAAAAAATGAGAAGGTTCTCTGCATACTACCATGCAGTGAGCTCCAAGATATATTTTAACGTGTAAAAAGAAAGATGAAGAGTAACTTGCTATGACTTACCATGAAAGGAGATGTGTGTGTGTATTAAATTTTTGATTGGTTATTTATAGTGAAAGGGAGGAAACAGGATGGAGGTGACAGGAAAGAGAAGTTAGACTTTTCTGCACATGTTTTATAGTCGACTTTGGAACCATATAAAGCTTTTAATAAATATGCAATACAATCAAAACAGAAGGGAAAAAATGTCAATCCCCCAAGATTGATAGCAAAATGAACCAAATGAACCTAACTGTATATCACATTTGTAGTAGGACCAAAAAGAGAGGAACCGTTTCAAATGACTTTAAAATACAGTGATTTGATTAAAAATCTTCCTACTAGAACACACTCTAAAGACACAAAGAACTAGAAAGAAAAAGCCTTACACCATTTCTGGCAATCGTATTGTTGATAGTGATATTGTTATTATCCTTCAACGTTGTGTGCACACCGTAAGATAAAGCCAACAGTTATGTTGACAGTGGTTACAGACATGATTTTTAATGCGAGAGAGAAGAGATACAGTGTTAACATCAAAATTAAGTCTGTATTCATAAATTTAAAGTGGAAACAATATGAATTCATGATATATTTTTCACATTGAAAAAAATATAATTTCCTAGCTTTAACTATTGAAAAGGTCTCGAATAAATAACCAACCCACTAGCAATGAGCATCTCTGATGCTCAAACTATGATCTCCATTTCCCACTAAAAAGGACCAGAATTGAAGAAATAGCTGAGTCCAGATTCAGAAGAGGATATATACCAGATAAGCTTAAAACATGTTGTACAAGAAAACAAACTAACAAAACTAATGGGTCTGTCCGAAGGTACTGATAACACTAGCCAACCTGAAAAGGCTTCCGCTGGCCAAAGACAGGACAACTGAGCCATCATAAAGAATAAGTGAAATGGACTGAAGCACATTAAATACGTTAATAAGGATTTTAAACATCTCATTGCTCAACTTGGAGACGCTAGGTAAACAACTTGTTATTTTAAAGCTGATAAATAAATAGCGTGTCTTTCCAGTACAAACTGTACCTCAGGGAACCAAATAATTCCTTAATTTATGAGGGAATGTTACTCTTTATAGAAGTATTTCAGCTGATTTATGAAGAAGAAATAACAGAATTAAAATACCACTATTCTGCAAGCCTCAAAAGAAATAACTGATCTCAGCAATGATCACCAACAGCTGATAACATAAAGAGACAACCAGACGTTACATGCATCCTCACGAAAGTATATAACACCACTTATGAAGTATTCTCGCCAAAAAAGTGAACCTGAATCTGATCAATCCTCTATATATAACTACCATTTTCACAGAAATGCAGGAGACAGAACAATAATACTAAACATAACCAGAGGATACAATTAACAAAATTCAAAATGGGAAACTACAGGAGAAGGAGAGAGGAGAAAAAGTGAGCAAGCAAATATATGGATTATGGTTGATTATAAATCAACCAAATTCAATGCATGGTCTTTGGTCTTTGAATCTGGATTTGAACAAAACAAAATACACACAAACACACACACACAACTGAGACAACTGGGGAAATTTTAAACACTGACTAATATTTTAAGATATTAAGGGGCTTCCTAGGTGGCGCAGTGGTTGAGAACCTGCCTGCCAATGCAGGGGACATGGGTTCCATCCCTGCTCCAGGAGGATGCCACATGCCATGGAGCAACTAAGCCCGTGCACCACAACTATTGAGCCCATTTGCTGCAACTACTGAAGCCCACACGCCTGGAGCCTGTGCTCCACAACAAGAGGGGCCACGGCAATGAGGAGCTGGAGCACCACAACAAAGAGTAGCCCCCACTCGCAGCAACTAAAAGAAAGCCCTCGCACAGTAAAAAAGACCCAACACAGCCAGTAAAATAAATAAATAAATTTATAAAAAAATATATATATCAAGAAATTATTTTACATTTTTCTAAGTGTGATGATGGTACTGTGGTTACTGTTATAAGGCTCACTGTATAAGCCTCACTGTCTGAAATATTTGTGGCTAAAACTGTATGATGTCTGGAATTTGCTTCAAAATAACACAGGACCTAGAAGAGGAAGAAGGTGAATGTGGAGATGAAACAAGACCAGCCCTTAGTTGATGACTACTGAAGTTAAGTGGCTGGTATATAGGAAATCATTATATAATTCAATCCACTTTTGTATGTGTTTGAAATTTTCAACAATGTAATTATTTCAGAAATCACTTACTTCTGAGCAAGGCCATTTTTAACTATTTACTAATGATTCAGGCCTTTCAGGAAAAAAGCAGCAGCACCTTAGGCAAACTCTTGCCTCTAAAATGCACATATAAACTTCATCTATCACGGTTAACTATTTTACTGAATCCACCTCAGTACATTTTATTGCCAAGATAAATTCTGCATCTTAGCAAGAAGCTAAGACCTGCACAAATTTGTTTTTAACTTTTTATTCTAAAATATAATACATATTCAGAAAAACTCACAGAACAAATGCTTGTTAACTAGGTCAAGAAACAGAGGACATTGCCAGCATCCCAGAAGCTTCCCAATGTGTTCTTTCTGAACAGAGTCCCTCCTCCCCAGAAGAAAATACTATCTTACATGGTAATCTCTTCCCTGCATTTCCTTATATTTTTATCACCTATGTATGTATGCTTCCCAAACTATATAGTTTAGTTTTGTCTGTTTCCAAACTATACAAATGGAAGTGTTTTGTACATATTATTTTGAGTCTTACACGTTTTAATCTCCATTATTTTGTAAGACTTCTCCGTGTTGCTACATGTCATTCAGATACATGCATTCTCACTGCATGTAGTATTCCACTGTATAGATATATCATAATTTATCAATTATACTGTTGATGCTAGTTTGGACTGTTTTCACCTTGGGATTCGTATGAACAACACCTTTCTGAACATTCTTTTACTAATATCCTGGTTTATATGCACAAGTTCCTCAAGATTATAAACTCGGAGAATTGCCAGGTCATAAGGCACACACATTTTCAACTTTACTGATGACGCCAAGTTATTTTCCAAAGTCTCTGTACCAATTTACACTCCTACTGGTAGCATCTGAGAGGTGTTACTCCATACTGCTGACACGTTCAACCATGCACCTGTCCCGGCCATGCTAAATACTCACATGTCCCTCATCAGACGAGCATCCTCAGCTCGGACCAGCAAACTTCGGATCAGGTTAGAATTATCAGCCATGTCAGCGCTGAGCTTCTGATGCACTGAGTGATATTCATCCACCTGGAGCCCATGAACACCCAGGAATTAAAAAGGCCTCACAAACTTCTCGAAAACTAGATAAACTGAGAAGACGCTATGTATTGTGTATACTAAGGCCCTTTCTTTTCTGCCCTTCACTTGTCCCATCTTAACTATCTCCTTGTTTCATCTCCTCCTCAATGAAATACTCAGTCTATGCTGCCTCCAACACTCAAAATGACATTCTATGTGAATCCTTCCCATGTCTCAGCATCGTGAGCCCAAGCAACACAAGTACTAACATTTCAGAGATTTGGGGTAGGGATGCTGTTATAAGTGGGGATCAATCACAATCCTTGTTTTTCTCTTTCTTTCAATTTTGGGTTCTTAGAAAGCACTAAACCAAAAAGCAAAGCAGATACAACAGGTAAGATGAAAGGTTAGCAAAGGAAAATGTTAAGATATATTTTTTTAAGGTATCCCTCCAAACCAAACACAGAAAGCAGGGTGGTCAAGAGCTAACCCCTCACTTTTATAAAAGAAAGCCTTTAACTCATGAACTCTCCAATACTAGCTTTTTATTTTAATAATTTTCAAAAGTTCTTTAAAATATGACTATCATGTAACATATGTACATTTGTAGAATCATTATGAGAAACATTTCAAACATTATAAGACCACCATGTTCTCATAATGCATCCGCTGGGTGCCCTCACCTTAACTAGCACCTTTCGTAATTCTTCAAAGTAGACAGGGAAATCGGCTTCTACCTGAAGGTCTTCAATAGCAAAAAATGATGCCATCGACTGGATGATATCACCAGCCAAATCAATATCATCAGTATTTATAGCGATCTATCCAGAGGAAAAAAGACAAGTTTAGCATCCTCGGATATTAGAGATGAACTTAGCTGAAACACTACCTGCACTTCCCCATATTCAACACATTTATTGAACATAAATTTATATGTGGTGACAAATAAAAATAAGGTCTAGCCCTCAAGGAAATTACAAACCACATTATTAGCACCAGGCCAAAAAAACAAAAAAATGAATGCTCCTACCTTGTAAACAGAATAACAAAATCACTCAAACAGTGAAAATGTTTTGTTCTCTTCTGTATTCCTAAACCATCCCAAATTAGGCAAGGAATGGGTGAAAGAAAGCGGGGAGAGAGGCAGAAAACCGCTGTTTCAGATTATACACCCGTATCAGAGATAATACTAACAGACTAGGTTGAAACCCATGGTGTTACGACCTTGAGACTGGTGTCACCTGCATCATTTTACACTGAACATTAAACATTACATGAGAAATCTGTGCCCATGACAGTAACAGTTACCTCTCCACTAGGTTTTATTTTTATATACAGCTGGCCACCATTCCGTAAGGATGTGAAACACACTTGAAATGGAGCGTTCTGAATATTAGTGTCCTCTGGTAACAGAAAGTTCTGGTTGAGCCACATACCAACCTTAAAGATGAAGAGGATGAAGTGAATTTCCATTTTTAAAGCACAGTCATTATTAAGAGTTATCCTGCTTTCTAGTTTTACTACTCGGAAAACAAAACAACAACAAACAAAACCAAAGAATTATACTTCACCTCCACCAAGAAAACACTATTCACACTCCTTTCTCCCACCTCATACATGTTCTTAAGTAACATTCATAATTATGTCTGGTCCCACAGCATGCGTTTTCTACTAAGACATAATCTTATATGCAACGTAGGAAAGATTCAGGCATGATGCTAATTCTGTGTACATGATAGCTCTTCTGTGGCTACATCCTGCTTAAAATCATTCCATTCCATTCTTTATAAAATTCAAATGAAGTTTCGCACGTACGCCACCGCACAAAGAGAGATACACCCACACTATAACAATAAATTTTAATACAAATAACAATAATACTTCACAGTGGTTTGCAACACAGGTTCCATGTAAGATCCACCTGTGAGGGCTTTTGGAAGGGGCGCCCTGTAGAGTTTCAAGTGTTCACAGGACAGGAAGGAGCCTGAGAATCTACATGATTAAAAAGCCTCACTGAGAATTCTGACGTCCAGCCAAGGTTAAAATCCACAGGTATTAGTCCTTTAAACTTTACAGAATGCGGTCACACCAATTATGTAATCCTCAGGGGCCCCCTTGTGAGGTTAAGACTATCCTCACTTACAGATAAGAAAACTGGGGCTCAGACTGGCGAGGTGAATTCTGTAAGATCACTAAGATTTAATTAGTTAAGGCACTTGAATCCCCAAAATGTTCCCATTTCCAAGTCCCCACTCTCTTTCCATTCTGATGCATGCTCCTCTTGAAACACTATATCAGGACAGACACACTAAGACTATAAGAAAGAGAGGAATTAGAAACGGGAAGAATTCACCTGTGACTAATTGCTTAGGTAAGTAACTGAATAAATGATTCCAAATAAGTATTTTGAATTGATTATCCAAAATAAGTATTTTTGAATTGATTATCCAAGATCAATATTTTTGAATAGTCTTTCAAAATAGGAGAAGATATTTTAGCAATATTTTTGGTACAGGTTATAAACAATCAAACTCCAAGCTACGTATCTCTTTCATGTCATACTGACTGCTACCAAATAACACATTCGTGTCATTTCCCCCTTTTTACGAAAAAACATCCAAAGGAGTCTAAGGTGCAAATGTGTTGAAAGAGAAAAGCCAGATACTCACCCTCTGTGGCCATTCTGCAATGATAAAGTTGACGTAACTGAGCGGCTCACTGGCAGAGTCCGGGCTGGTCAGTGCGTACATGCAGAACCTAGGCAGCTGTCTTGTCAACTCAAACACGTGAAACTGGGTGCTGGCCAACGGAACACAAGAGAACTGTTTGTGTAAAATTTATTTCAGATGCAAAGGCCCAGAAAATAAATGCAAAGTCACTACCAGGTCATCAAGCTGATATTTAACAGTTTCACTAAAGAAATGCCCCCGCCCCCCCCCCAAAAAGTGACGGTTAAAGTTCCACAGTAATGGGGTTTGGGATTTAGAGATATCATGAGTCTGTGTATTTAGCTGGTTGGCCAAAAAGTTCATTGCGTAAGATGGTACAGACAACCCTGAATGAACTTTTTGGCCAACCCAATACATGCCGACACCAAGGGTTTAAGATACTCTAAAAGGAAGGTGAAAAGGTCTTTTTCTTCCACAAATCTAGTGGTTTTCTTTTCTAGCTGGGGTTACATATGACTCTCATGTAAAGGTGTAACCTAACCCTTGTAGTCCTAGTGGTCAAAACTCAATCTTCCATTAAATGTAATTTTGGAACTTTTGTGAATATGAGATCATCTGACTATACCCAGAAATAATCAGCTTAAACTTATACACTCATTTTTTTTTTTGAAAGATTTCAAATTAGAGAAATAAGAGGTCATGAGAAATTTTGCCTGAGTGGTTAGAACCACGAAACAGCTTCTCCAGCCACGGAGGATCCATGGCATGATGGGAAATCCACACGTTTTGCTCTCTAAGTGCTCTCTGGAAATGAACTTTGACTTGTGAAGGGTCACCTGCTTCTGTAGCCCACGAAGGTTTTCAAGTGCAGATCCACAGGGACATCTTTGGGAGGCGTAATTGGGATGCGGATGGAGCTGGAAAGGTTGTGAATGCTGGGATGCACCACGTGGCTTTCACCTAGAAAAATTCCCTCTGCAAAAATCAACACTGCTCGGATGATGGTGTCTGCAGGGAAGAAAAGACAGCCGTCTAAGAACCACTCCAAGACAGCACAGGTGCCAACACATGCCAGCTATAAGTAACAACTTACCGTTAGAAGTGGAAATGCACAACTCTGCATGGGCAGCCTGTATGTCGCTCCCCAGATTGACGGAGAGGGCAGTGTGGAGCTTGGTGTTGGCTGGGATGATGCCCCGATGCCCATCAGCCTCATTCAGTGGACTGCTCAACTCAGCCTGCAAAACACCCCACCCACTTCCAACTCGGTCACCAGAACAGTGAACTAATGTCAATTTTAAATAACACAGCTGTTTAGCTTTGAAGACAGATCCCCCATCATCTTATTCACCCGACTCTTTAGACTTCAGAGGACTCACCTCCCTAGTGCTCTCACTCTAACTTGGCTTTTTCCTAAAGGAGGATACACTCATCCCTTCCTGTGGTTAGGGTCTACTGTCCCCCAGCATGCCTTTCATATTTTTCTGTATTTTTTTAATAACTAAAGAAATTCACTTAGTATAGCAAATTCATATATAGTTATGCATAATGGGACAAATTAAAATCCTACTCCCCAGCTCATCCTCCAGCCAGTTTGGTACATACACGTACACACACACACACACACACACACAGACACACACACACACACACACACACACCCCCACCCACCCACCCACCCCCACCCACCCACCCACCCATGCAGAGTTTCTGCAGTTGGCAATTTTGATGTTGTTGCTGAAAAAGATAAAAGAAAAAGATACAAGACACTCTATACATATTGTTCTTGCTTCCTTTCACTCAATAATACCACAAATACCCTTCCGTATCAGTCCATGTGTATATACTTCATTCTTTTGAGCTGCTTAATATTTCCCAGCCCACACTCCCTACAATGGATCAAAAGTTAACTTGCTTCCAACTGTTCCCTGCTACAGATACTGCTGCAATAAATGCTTCTGAACACTCATGCAAATATTTCTGTAGTTTAGCTGCCCAGCAGTGGAATTTCTAGGTTAAAGGATACATGCCCTCTTCATTCTGACCATGCCATCTGCACTTCCACCAGCAGGGAAGGGGAGCCCACACCGTGGCAGATGCTGAAACTCTCCTTTCACAACTGCCAATCCTCCTGGTCTTTCTCAGCTTCTCAGACCCCCATGTGCCCTTCGCATTAGAACCTACCTTGGCATTGTCCTCATAGTTACGGAGCTCCAGCAACAGGTTCTGTTTTTTCTGACTCAGCTCTCGGATCAGGTCCTGCTCTACACTGGTGTCCATGAGGTTGCCTCTCATCTCAGCTGTGCCCGGCAGGTAGCCCCGGACTGACAAGAGGAAATAACACTCACCAGACTGAGGGATAAGCCCAGGTACAGCCAGGTCTACTTTTAAGTCATCAACTACCTGGTCTTAAAACCTAAGTTCTCATTTCCCCAACTTAGGTGAATTATTAGGATGAAAGGATATCAACACAAACACTTTATGGTGGAATTTCCCAGTATTCTGACCCAATCAAATTGAAAATCTGACTTTTCAAGGGTTTTTCCTATCTTGATTTACTTTCCCCATCCACTGAGCAGCAGATTAACTGTATGTGGCCATCCATCCGGTAATCTCCCTCTACCACACCAGCGATTGCAGAAGAAAAGTTGTCCTTAAAGATGACCTCCCCAGTTCTGTCACTTCGAGCATCAACCTAAAAATAGAACAAGAACTTGATAAATGGCTTATGTTACAGTTTTTTAAAAATAACACAAAATTTTAAAGTTGAATCAGCTTTAAAATCAGCTTTAGTCTAGAAGTTTTCAAGAGTACTCCATGGGGCCCTGTGGCTTCTCAGGACGCACCTATAACCATCGGGGCCAAAGAGCCACAATCAGCTCTGTTTTCATTTTCTTATTAAGTAAAAGCTGCTTTACATATGGGCCTGCACATAGTATTTCATATGAGAAGTGGGTTGGCTGAGAGGAAGTACACTTAGAATATATAGAGGGCTTCCCTGGTGGCGCAGTGGTTAAGAATCCGCCTGCCAATGCAGGGGACACAGGTTCGAGCCCTGGTCTGGGAAGATTCCACATGCCGCGGAGCAACTACTGAGCCCACATGCCACAACTACTGAAGCCCACGTGTCTAGAGGCTGTGCTCCGCAACAAGAGAAAGCCCGAGCAGCAGCAACAAAGACCCAATGCAGCCAATAAATACATTAAAAAAAAAAAAAAAGAATATAGAGAACAGTGCAAAAGTCCTGCCAGGATTGAATTCCAGCTTTGCCACTTACTACCTGTGGAATCTTACTACCTAGGGGGATCCTAACCATTCTGCACTTGGCCTCCTCATCTGCAGATCAATAACAAGAACGTGAGGAACATAACACTGTCTACACCTCAGGGCCGTAATGAGGCCTAAAGGAGTTAACGTGTGTTAAGCACTTAGAACAGGGCCTGGCACATACAGGTACACAAGACATGTTAGCTCTCTACACAAATTTTATCTTTAATTACACATGTAAATGTATAAACTATAGTTATAAAGTTTGAAAAATGCCAAGCTCGCCCAGTCTTCCACCGTATAACCTTTTGTAATAGCCCTGTTTAAGAGTCCCTCTTCCACGTGAACTACTGAGATACCTCAGAGAGCCCTTCAATCCTCCAGGTCTCCTCTTCCCACGGGAGGCAAATAAATAACCGACCCATCAGAAACAAATGCATCTCAAAACAATGAAGGATAACCACTTAAAATGATGATTCTGTTTTAAGCCAGAGCACGTGCATTATCAGTAAAAGGCGAGCTACAGAAAATCTAATAGAGCAAGCATCTCAGTAACCACTATTTTTGTCTTTTCTGGGCAAAACTTTGCAATGAAAAAATACACTAATTTAGGTCATAGCTTGCTACTAGCTCCTACCCCCTGTCTGAAGAATACCATGCTCTTAATAACAACATCAGGTAAGCCTGGAAATTATGGATGCTAAAGCCTGTGAAGTAATGAACAGCCTATATCAACCAAAGCTCTCTGCACATTAACAGAACCCTCAAACTCAGACTGAACTGAACCTGCTTTTTTCTAACTATTCCATGGCCTTCAGCACTGCATTTCTACAATATCTAGCAAACAAGACAGTTCATTTACTAACTAAGAAACAGGGCTATGAATTTATATTTCTGTGGATTTTCTATTCTTTTGCTTTATCCAACATAAAGGTTTTGCCTCGGAAGAGATGACCCTCCAACTCAACAAATGACCTACTAAAGAAAAAGTTAGCTGGCTAGTCACATTTAATTTACTAATTCTGCACCTATATTCGCCTGTTGGATCTATATATTTTCCTTTTAATGGTATTTCTGTTAAGTACAGATATCAATTTTTCTACTTATATAATGAACTGTATAGTCTTCCTATCTTTTTTATGCCCTGTAACAGATTATATAATAGAAATTTCTTAAAACGTTGGAAGCATTTAACTAGAAAAACATCCAGCTCCACAGTCAGGTCTGAAGGTAACTCCTGATAACTTCTTTAAGTCAAGTAGTTTCTAATTCTCGGATCAAACATAATAATTTATATTCTTCCAGAATAGAGTCCCCTTTCATGGATTTTCAAGTTTCTTAATAAGCAACTACATGGTCTTCCTTTATAGTTTCTAACACCCATTACCAAAGACAAAACCAAGTGGAGAAGAAGGAACCAACATGACAGCTTTTTAGAATCTCTTCTTCACATAACAACAAAGGAAGGTTACAAGGCACCAGCCAAAAGTAAAGAAAAATCAAAGAAGAAAAGATAGAATTAGCTGATCTCCTTCCGGCAATCAGCACTGACAGCTGAAAGAGCCAGGGCAAATGGTATCCACGGAGATCTGGCAGCTACTTAGGCTGTTTCTAACAAGACAATCCTGACTCGCCAAAAGACTGCAGAAAATTTTGATTTGAAGTTAAAAAAGGAAAGAAGCAAAAAAACCTCTATTTTGAAGTTCTAGCTGGGAAAACAATATGATGACATAATTCTTCACATTAATTCTAAGTCTCTAGTCAGACCTGAAGATTTCCGAGAAAAGAGCCACACAAACAGTTCACTATTAGCTTACTAAAGATCCTTTTTTTTACTTGCCTATGCCTAGGATCAACCTGACTAAATCGATGCTCATTCCTTCAAGGAAGAGATTTAGAAAGAACCTTCCTGGAGATTCTTATAAGACGGAAAGGACACTCGCCCCCTCTGCAGTGTTGGTGACTAGAGCAGGAAGGACGCTTATAAGACGGAAAGGACACTCGCCCCCTCTGCAGTGTTGGTGACTAGAGCAGGAAGGAAAAACATGGGAAGATTATGAAGTTAAACTTCAAAGCACAGCCAAGGAACTCAAGTTTATATTCTCTGTTACTGTACTGAGTCATACAGCCAATATATCTCAATTATTACTTTGAATCATACTTGAACTCTACTACTTAAACTTACCTTCCCATTGGACCAACCGGTTATCAGTTCACACACTCCATCAGAATTAAGGTCAAAAGCGTGAATGCTCATGGCATGATTTTTGGACTGAAAAGGAATTTCAATAATTAGTACCTAAATCTCTCAATAAGTATAAAATCGCTGGATCTCAGAGGCTGAATCATACTAACTTTAATTCTCCAGTATCGGGCTGTTTTGTCATAAACTCCAACTGTGCCATTGGAAAGGGCATAACCAAACCGACTGCCATACATGGGGCAAAGAGAGGTGATTACCTGCAAAAAATGATGAGAAAGACACAGTTCACTAAGGCTCAATTTAGTACAAAGTGTGGCTTTATAAAACTGGATGCCTTGCTATAAGTATGTTAAAATTAGACTTAAATGCACTTCCAACCCATTAGTGGAGAATGCATTCCTCTTCTCTATGATCCGTGTCATCTATTTCAGAGTTGGATAATCAGAATTAAATACACTCACAAAGTTTACTGTTTTGGATTGAGCATATGTATCAAGTTTCAACAAATTATTACTTTTTAAATAATAAAAATGAGGAATTAAGGAGGGAATAAGCTGCATACACAAGATCTGGAATATGTACAGATGTTACACATACTACCTCAAAATGTTTTAATGATTATCCCAGTTTCCTTAACTTACAATATATTACAGCCTAAATTTTAAAAGGACTTGTAAAATCCACAATATCTTTTAAGTGTACACTTTTCTATGACATAATTTATTGTTTGCCAGAGATGACATTTTTTAGAAAACATAATCCTTTGAAAAGCAAAAACCCAGCACATGGATTTGTGTATATTTAACAATATACATAATGCATATATTATAATGAAATATTTATAGAACTATTAGAGGATTTAACATACTTAAGAGGATAAAATTTGAGATACTGAAAAAAATTATCCTTAAAAGTTAAAACCAAAGTTTAATGATATCTATGATCCTGCAGATCTACTTTCTAATTCTGACACTAACATAAGAGATATTAAGAAATAAACTGTATAAAGCAGAGAATAGTTATGTAATTTCTTCTACACCTACAGCTTTCCTAAAAACCACCCACTTCACTTAACTGAATACAAAGTGCTGCGTGGGACTCCAGAATTATTTAGCTCAGGCATTCTTTTGGCAGTACAGTTCAACTGCCAAATACATTATAACTTTGCCAATGTGCGAAAAGACATGTGAACTAGCAGCAAACTCATACCAAGAGGACAGGAAAACAGCCCTGAAATGAACAATCTCATGAAGTCCGCATTTTCGTAAATTTAGCCCCAGTTTCCCTAGGTCCCTTAGTCCTTCATTAGTTCACTAGTTTCTTCTTTTGTGGACTAGAGGATCAACAGACACCTCAAATCCCTTGTTCTATTTCATGTTCTCCTGTCCTCTTCTAGGATTTAGGAAAAAGATGTTTCAAAGAACGTGCTCTCCTTGCAACTAGTATTGACAATAAACAGAAATCCTACAAAACCTGAATGATTCCCTAAAAGGGAAAAGATTTAGGACTTCCTAGGTGGCGCGGTGGTTAAGAATCCACCTGCCAATGCAGGGGACATGGGTTCTATCCCTGCTCCAGGAAGATCCCACATGCAGCAGAGCAACTAAGCCCATGTACCACAACTGTGGAGCCTGCGCTCTAGAGCCTGTGAGCCACAACTATTGAGCCCATGTGCCACAACTACTGAAGCCCGCACGCCTAGAGCCCGTGCTCCGCAACAAAAGAAGCCACTGCAATGAGAAGCTCACGCATAACAATGAAGAGTAGCCCCCGCTCACCACAACTAGAGAAAGCCTGTACACAGCATCAAAGACCCAACGCAGCCAATAAATACATACATAAATATGTAAATAAATTTATTTTGGAAAATACTTTATTTAAAAAAAAGGGAAAAGATTTACTACAAATTTGAATGAAAGGGAAATGGTAATGCAGGACACAGCACCTACAGGCCAGTGATTCTCAAGTTGTTTTTCTTTTTGGCAGGGTGGGGGAGCAGGTAACAGAATGGTGGCAACCCCCTTCAAGAATCTAATGAAAGCTAAGGATCTTCTCTCTAGAAAAACACACACTGAACACATACACATAAACAAAACCCCCCATATGGACACACATCGTCAGACTGCTGCTTTTGGCACTCACTTCTCCCCTTCATTTTCCTCTATCCACAACTATCAGCTTACAACCATAACTGTGACTACATAAAAAGTAGAGTAGGACTAAGCAAACATCTACAGTAAAGGTAAACCAGTTAAAGTCACTGATAACACTTTTATATATCAATAGGCACGTTTTGTTTTTTGGTCTCCCTTTTGTAGTCAGGGGAACGGGAGCCTGACGTTCCTAGACAGCTCTGTAAGTGGCGAGAAGTGAGGATGAGTGGCCAAGGTGGGTTTTGAGGCTGGTCCCCACAAGCTTTTCTGATACAGACTGATTCAATTTTGCGCAATCCCATCATTCTGATCCCTAAGACTCCCTGCTGTTTTTTTTTTCCTGTCCATTTACAATGTTTACAAGCCATTGCTCCTCTATCCTCTTCTCCTTCCTTAATCCAGAATATCCTAATTCTTTTTCCTGTTTCCGTCTTGCCCAATCCAGGAAAATCAGCAGCAAATAAATATCCTAAGACTATCAAAACTACAAAGGATAAGAGCACACTTTAGACACTATTTAAAAAAAAAAACAACTCTTTAAGAAACATCTCAGGTTCAATTACATGAGTAATTTTAATCACAAAGAAACTAGTCAAGTTCTCTAACACCTGATTGTTAAGTTTACCTACAGAAATGTGCCTAAGAAGTACTTAATCTGAATTAAGAGAAAAAATATAAAAATCTCAATGATGCACTTCGTTCAATATTCAATCCCATTTAAGACACATGATGAGGAGGACAAGGCACAAAGGTTCACATCCTGACCATGCCACTTAATAGCCATGAGCTTGTGACAGTAATTTCTTACCATGTTCCCTCATCTGTAAAATGAGAACTGATAACACCTTCATAAAAGGGCTGTTGCAGGATCAAATGAGTAAGTTCATATAAAGTACCTGGAACAGAGCCTGGCATATTTTAGGTGCACAATAAATGGTTACTGTTAGTCGTAGTACTATGTATTAGCTCATTAAAAGAAATGCCTTTATGTGCTCAATAATTTTTCTCTATTTAATCAGTCTTTTCAAGATATATCTTGATAAAGGCTATTTAAATGCTTCTTTCTCTGTAATGTAAGGCTCTGTTTAATCCCCACAGTTTTTACCCTAAAACCATCTGGGTTGTGAGAAGATGTCCCAGAACTTTCCTTTGATGTTACATTTGACTGTGGTAATGTGTCAAGGTTATCATAATTCTGATGCCATCTTACACTTCTTACCTCTGTTTCTGTCATTTCTGCCACAATCTCATCTTCTTTAAAAACTCGGATATCAAAATCCTCAGATCCGACAAGAAGCTGAAAGGAAAAAAACATGCATATTTATTTCAGCAAGTGAACACAGCAAAATTTTCAAAAATAAAACAAAAAAACTGCATGATAGTTTGTATGGTGCCACAGCCAACGAGGAGTTCCGACTTCCCAGTAATGTGATGCTCAGAAAGGTTCCTTCCAATAAGAAGGTCAAGATTCAGTCAGTGAAGAAAAAGTGGTTACTATAGATCCTGCCATGTGGGCTGCACCTCCTACCAGAACATGTTCTTTCACCAGGCACCTGGAAATGCTCCCTGATTCAGGGTCTGTTCGCCTGCAGGTGGAAGACCTGTTTCAAAAGCCAGAGTCCAGTATCTGTGGACAGGTGGAGGGTAAGTCAATGCCCAACACAGTACTTCACTGGCTGCCCAAGAAGTTAATTTCCAAAGAAACCATTAGAATAGTTTAAAAAGGCTAAGAGCCAATTGCTAAAACTTTTAGATTCCTGAGAAAGTTAGCCAAAACTGAGAACTAGGTACCAATATGATTTAAAAGCATCGGAATCAAGTTATACAACTATGAAAGTGACTGTGATCTCATCAACTGTTCTGGGTCTCTCCCTGCCAGTGTCTTTGAAACATCATGGTCTTGATCTCTGTCTTAGACAAACACAAGTGAATTATTGTTCAAAAGAGAGGACGAAGACACATGAGGCCCAGCTCGTCACTTAGGCGACAGAGCACCAAAATCAACCACGTCACCGTCATGAGAAAATGTAAGTACTCAACTGAGAAGAACACACAAGAGAAGTATCTCCTCTCCCACGTACCTCTTTCTTCCCATCGCCATCAAAGTCACACAAGGCCAAGGAATGAACATTATCTCCAGTAACCTGAAAATAAAACTAAAATCATTACTATGCCATCTTTTTTCACTTAATCCAAACAGAGGAGCTACATGAAAGAAAGGATGATATGAACCACCAATTTAAAATCCAAATTACCCATATCCTTTTTTAAATGTATGGAATTATAAATACTGTTCTATTTTGTTTCTATTACTCATTACAGTCAGTGGCAAAAAACAAACAAACAAGGCCTAAAGAACATTAAAAGTAAAAAATGTTTAAGAGTATTAAAGAGAGTGTTTCGTTCTTCATACCGTCCAAAAGAGATCATTTCCTTCATGATCGAAACCCTGCAGAGCGCAATTTCCACCAATAATTGCAAGAGGAGAGGAAATGTCTCCCAACGTCCCCAGCACAATTGCATTGGCCCCATCTGCTACCTAAGAAGGAAAAAAAGATACAAACTCTCAAACACAATGCTGCACGGGCACAGTGGAGGCAACCTATATCCTTCTTTTTATTTAGATACTCAAAGTCCTCTGTCATCATTTCTGAGAAGCCACATGGTCTCCTGAGAGGCAGGCCAGGGCTGTCCACCAAGGACAGAGTCTGTGGCTTCTGTGAGCTCATGCAAGGATGGCACAGACCCAGGGTAAACGCAGGCCCTTGGTCTTCCACACTAATCTGCTACGATAACCTGCTACAAAATCCCAGGCTCTCCTGGACTACCAGGTTCTAGAGGCCAAATTCTCCAGAGAATCAAGACTTATGCCTTTAAAGCACCCAATCTTTTGTAATCTATTTTAACCATTTTAGATGGAAATCTTTTTAATACTTATTACTCAGTTCTCATATTACTCTTTTTTTTTTCTTAGCTCTTTATTGGAATATAATTGCTTTACAGTCTTGTACCAGTTTTTGAGGTACACCAAAGTCAATTTCATATTACTCTTTTTAACTGTAAAGTACTAAAAACTACAAACACCTATAGACCCACTATCCAGAACTAATAAATGTCTTGACTTCTTGAATAAAATACACAAGCACAATTTATTTTTGGAAGATTCACGGACATCTTTGTAAACACTGTTTATTGTATAGGAAAACAGTCCTTCCTTATATAATCATTAAGTAGGAAAACTACAAAAAACACATTGACTATAAAAGAAAGAAAGGAATTCATAAGAAATCAAAACTACTAACTGGTCAATTAATCAAGTTAAAGGTAAAAAAAATAAACTGGGAAAAATAACTGCAATATATAGGACAAAGAGTTAATATCTCTTGTTAATAAGATAAGAGTTAATAGAAAGTAAATAAATAAAAGGGTAAATACACCCCAAGCAAAAATAAATAAACAAACAGGAAATTCACATGCAAATGGCCAACAAGCATGAAACAATGTTCATTCTACAATATATCATTTTTCACTTTTCAGATTAGCAAAGATGAAATCTATTGTTGGTTAGGGTGTGATAAAACAAGCACTCACATTCTGCGGGGGAGGTGGGTCTTCTAGAAAGCAACTTAGCAATATCTAACAAAAATTTCACTTAGAAAAGGTTTTTAACTCAGCAATTGTAAAGCCGAATTCCTGTGACTGTTAATTTTATGTGTCAACTTGGCCAGGCCGTTGTACCCAGACATTTGGTCAAACATTATTCTAGACATTTCTGTGAAAGTATCTTTTAGATGAGATTAACATTTAAATCAGTAGACTCTGAGTAAAGCAGATTACCCTCTATAAAGTGCGTGGGCCTCATCCAATCAGTTGAAGGCCTAAATAGAAAAAAGACTGACCTCCCTTGAGGCAGGAAGGGTTCTGCCACCAGACTGCCTTTGGACTTGAGCCTCAACATCAGTTCTTCCCTCTGGAAGAACTGGAAAACCCAGAACGAACTTTTTGGCCAGCCCAATATCTTTTTACTGGGGGTGCTGATTACAGGGATCAAAACTCATTGAATTGAACACTTAAGGTTTGTGGATCTTACTGTATGTACATTTTACCTCAATAAAAAAATACCAAAGGAAAAAAATTGCATTTCTAAGAACTTATCCTTAGAAAATAATCAGCGAAGTTGGCAAAGATATATGCTTATAAAACTATCAATTATAATAGAGAAACTATGGAAGTAACATAAATATGCAACAACACGGAATGCATTAAACAAATTATGGTATATTTTAACACAATGAAATACTATAGCACCAATAAGAATAAAGCACAGATATATAGTAACTTCAATATAAAGATGTTCACAATATATGCATTACTGAATAAAAAGGCCACATGTAATATCCAGGGACTAGAAACAACGCAAAAGTCTATTAACTGGTGAATGGATAAAATGCTGTTTACACATACAAGGGAATATTACTCAGCCATAAAAAGAATGAGGTATGATACATGCAACGAAATGTCCAGAATAGGCAAATCTATGGAGACAGAAAGTAGATTGGTGGTTGCTTAAGAATGAGAGGTTGGGGGAAAATGGGGAGTGACTACCAATGGAAGCGAGTTTTGTTTTTTGGGTTTTTTTTTTGAATAATGAAAATATTCTATAATTGATTATGGTGTGGTTACACAACTCTCTGAATAAACTAACAACCACTGTGAATTGTATTGTATAAGAAATATATCTTAATAAAGCTGTTATAGAAAAAAAAGTAAAAAGTAACATGTATATAGTATGATCCCATTTTGAAAAAAAAAAATTCACTCACAAATACTTAGTAAAAAGTCAGTTGATAAATCAATTCAAGAGTTAAGTGTTATTTCCAAATGAAGAAATTATGGGTAATTACTTTTATTTTGCTTCTATATCTTTCCTATAACAAATACAGATTATCTGAGTATTAAAGTTGCAGTAGCCTGTAGATGGCAAGCTACAGTAAGTGCTTCTCCTATAAACTACGATACTAAACTTTAGGGCAAAGCCACCAGGAGACCTGTTTGCCGGCTTCCTGGCTGTTGGCTGAATTCTCAATGGCAAATCTTGGCTGATGATAGTATCACAGATATACCTCCTGAGAGATAAAAGCTGGAGTGTCACCAAGTGGTTACCAACCATGACCAAATAAAGAAGTGTCAAGTACACGAAGGGGATGTAAATGGCAAAATCTGCATTTTTTTAACTACAGTACAACAGCCACATAATAAACCAAAATAAACGTCTGATCTCTTTCAATCATAAAAAAAAAAAAACAGTGGACATCAATGAGTAATGGAAGCTTTGTAGTTATAAAGGGGTATACTTGCCTCTCTGTAGAACAAATCTGAATTATTGTAGACATCATAAGCCAAAAGATTAGTCTGTGTCCCCACTAAAAGAGCATCATAGCCAAGTTCAGGGTTCAATACGCCTGCAGTCAGGCAGCTGACTGCCTGGTTAATGTTGAGAAGCGAAACATCAGACTCCAGGGGGCTCTGGAAGACCCTGGATGCACTGAAATGCTGGCTCCGGGTATGAGGGTTGTGAATAAACACCTAAAACAAAAACAGTTAATTATATCCCCTTAAAATACCAAAAATATAAAATTAACATCCATTTTTTCTTAAAAAGACTCAGGTTATTAACAGATGTCAACATTAACAACAAGTGACTTTAATCATCAACAAAACTTAAAACACCCATACACAGTTCTGTGCGTGGCTGGCTTTCAATCACTGTGAATTGTGAAAATCCAGTGGTTCTTAGCCTCGTAAAGAACAAGGTAATAGCCAAGATCTAGCTGTTGCTTCCCAGGGCAGCATACCTAACACCGACCGGTAGGATGTTAAAGCACTCTAAAAACCATCCTTTTCCTGGTCAACCTATAGGAAGCTGCTGCCAGCTACAATGTGATTGCTATACACAAAGATCAGAGAAAAGAGAATAAGAAACACTTCCTTTAGTATCTTTCATCCCAGCACCTAACTAATTCACTTCCTAACCTTTAAAACCGGTAGTTTTAAGGTCTGGTAGGTAGTAAATTTGTCTTACAAACCTAAACTGAGTCACAAAAAGCAAGCTTCTGGAAGGATTTCATGGTCTATACTAGTAAGACAGAATTAAATAATTAGCTCAAAGTTAATTAATTTAGCAGCTTCGGCTATCATAAACACAATCATCTGAGTGTCCCTACAAATCTTTAAATTTCCTTGGGCTTCATCTGTAAAAGGAGGTTTAGACTAAAACATGCATTCTCAAGAGGCGTGATGTTACTCTCAAGAGGGATAACCAGGTTTGGGGGGAGGAAATCTCAGACATTAGAATGGCTTGTAGTCTCCAAAGGGCTTTTACAAAAACAGATATACTGTACATCTGTGATATTAAACATTTCATTAGGGAAATTTTCATTTTCTGAAAAAAGTTCCATGGGAGGCAATATGGAAAAAAAAAAAAAAAAAAGGATGAGAAACTGGACTAGAGATGCCTTAAGCCCCTTCTAGTTTTAAAATTTGCTAATTTTAAATGAGTATTTCAACCCTTTGGTATGAATATGTGACCAGATGAGGCTGGTTTGATTGCTCACCACTCAAAAGGCCAATACTCAAGAGCAAGTGTTGATGGAAAAGGAAACTTTGCTTTACTCAAGAGGCCACCAACCTGGGAAGATGGTGGACTAATGTCCTAACACCATCAAGCTGCCACCTAGGAGACAAAGGGTTGTTTTTTTTTTTAATAAATTTTATTATTTTTTAAATTTTATTTATTTATTTATTTATTTTCTTGATTCTGCTGGGTCTTCGTTGCTGTACCCGGGCTTTCTCTAGTTGCGGCGAGTGGGGGCTACTCTTCCTTGTAGAGCACAGGCTTCTCATTGCAGTGGCCTCTCTTGTTGCAGAACACGGGCTCTAGGCGCATGGGCTTCAGTAGTTGTGGCACATGGGCTCAATAGCTGTGGCTCACAGGCTCTAGAGCACAGGCTCAATAGTTGTGGCACACGGGCTTAGTTGCTCCGCAGCATGTGGTATCTTCCTGGGTCAGGGATCGAACCCATGTCCCCTGCACTGGCAGGCGGATTCTTACCCACTGCGCCACCTAGGAAGTCTGGGAGACAAAGGTTTTAAAGGCAGCGTGAGGGAAGGGGGCCGCAGGGTGCATGAGCAGCTCATGCATGATTCTTGGATTGGTTGGCATCAAGGTGAAGTTTCAAGCATCAGCTATCTTCTGGTTTCAACCAGTCTGGGGTCTATGTGCTTATGATCAGCAGTTTTCAACTGGTAGGGGTCTGCTTCCTGTAAAAACAGCTTAGGAATGTGTGTCAGACCTTTATAGCTTTCAGGTAACTGGCCAGTTTTCCAGCTCAACAGCTTATTTCTACATCTTCACATTCCTTATCATTAACTCTTGAGCCAGGCTTCTGAGACTCAGGGGAGGCCTAGGAGACTAAAGCTTTTCTACAAATAAGAGGCAGGTAGAGGGCATGGTGGAGAGTGGTCTGCTCAAGGAAGGCCCCATAGGGTCCTGCTTGGTTACAACAACCCCTTTTCTTTGATAATCCTCAATCCTGAGGAAAACGTGTGGAACAAGAAAGGAAACAGAGTCTTCATAAACTCAGCAGAGGAACTCAGTTTTAAGACTCCGATTTAAATCCAAGCAGGATTAATTTTAACTTATTATCGAAAGAAGGTAACCTATACAATAAAAAATAATTTTTAAAAGCTTGGTTAGAAACATATAGAAAAGGTGTGTAGCTGCTGAATATTGTGTTCATGTTCTCATTTGTGTAGTACTTACAACATGCTTTTTAAACGTTACTACATTTGGTCCTCACAACAACATTTGGTCCTCCTGATATATAGAGGAGGTCAGAGGGGTTAAGGCCCTTTCTCAAGGTCTCACCACTGATAAGTGACCGAGCTAAGATGCAAGCCCGATGTCTGGCTCCAGTAATCTCTAGTCTCATCTTACTTCCTTTTATAACAGTTCTGAACAAAAGAATTCTTACAGAGTTTTCTAGTAATTAGTTAGGCTGAGAAAGAACAGGAGGGAAAATAACCTATGGACGTCATATTCGTTGTTACTGGGATGAAAAGAGTTTGGGGTTTGCTGCTGACAGTAACAGTCCCAGGAGTCTGGTTTCTCCCTAGTTCCCCTCCTGCTGGTCTCTGCACACAGAATCAGTGCTCAGGAGACTCACCCGTCCCACACGCTCAGTCACACAACAAAGAGATCACTCCCAGTGCCTTCAGCCAAAGGACTGGCTGAAGTTCACGCCTTTGCTCTAGCTGAGGGGATGCTGCTGACAATATAAATCCCAACTAGGCCCTCCAACTCCATGGTGAGAGAAAACATGTCCTCAGATGAACTAATGTTCATCCTGCAAGAAACCCCTTCTTAAAATATCCTTGCTCAGAGACCAGATCCCAATAAGTCAGCCCTACATTCATAACACAGTCCCACTGAAAATGACAAAATCCTGTTTCTAGAGACATGGGCCCCAACAGTCAAGGAGGGCTTTAGCCTTACCTGAAATGTTTAATTGTTTTTAAAGGAGAATATATTTGTGTATTATTTGGATCATAAAATAGTACTAATTTTTTTTTTAAGTCTAAAGATAAAAGACCAGGTCAGAACTTTTCAGATTTGTTTTTGAAGTTCTGAATATAAAGGGTCCAATTACACAGGACACAGGAACTTCTCTCTCTCTCCCTTTTTTCCCCCCATCTTCAGAAACAAACTTAGAATCAAGTGTCCCTGCCTCCCACTCTAGGTCACATTCTAATGAAAGGGCGTCCATAGAAACCTCTGCCTGATCTTCCTACTTCCACTCCTATACTCTCCTCCCTGCATTTCTGTTGCAGTACCAGCCAGTGATCCTCCACCTAAAACATAAACCAAATTCCATCAACCACTTTATTAAAACCAAGGTCTTTCCCGTGGCCTACAAGACCCTGTATGATCTAGCCGCTGGCTACCTCACTGCTCCCCTCAATCCATTCCAGCCCCAGAAGCTTTCCTGTGTTCCTGGAACACACCAAGTATTGCTATATCTCTACCTCAGAGCCTTTGTACTTGCTGATACACTTACTCCACCTATCCGCAGGGCTTGTATCCTCATTTCCTTTAAACCTCTGATCCACAGTTATCTTATCAGAGGCCTATTTGATCACCCTGTCTAAAATAGCAATCTCCCATCACCCCCAACCCCTTACTCTGTTTTTCTCCTATGGAGACACTGTGTGTGTGTGTGTGTGTGTGTGTGTGTGTGTGTGTGTGTGTGTCTGTGTGTGTGTGTGTGTGTGTGTGTCTGTGTGTGTCTGTGTGTGTCTGGCTCTCCCTCTCAAAGTAACCTACAAGGGGATGTTCCATTCACCCCTGTAAGTGCAGAGCTAAGAACAGTACCCAGCACACAGCGAGCCCTCATTAAATTAGGCGCTGAGCTAATATCAATAGGATCTTTTCAGCCTATTTATGCAGCTGCTGTGCACCTACAGCAAAATCAACATGAATTTCTTTTTGGTATTTGTCAGTGCCTACTAACATTATTATGTACCAGGCTCTGTGCTATGTGCCTTCCTCCATTATACAACTTAATGAAAACGAATCATTACTTTTTACTTATGTATCCCAAGGTGTAGCATATGAGAAAACATACAACATATGTGGAAGTGTCATGAAAACTATAAATCATTACATAAATGTTAGCTTTTTAAATCCACACTGGGTCAGAGAACAGGCACTCTAATCTCATTTCTACTGCTTTCCAGTTGAGCAGCCTCGAACAGTGCTTTGAACCTCTGAACCATTATTTTTAATCTGTAAAGTAGGAGTGATAAAAAGAAAATAAGTTAACAATTAGTGAGCACTGCCTGTATGCCAAGTGCATGACATATTCATAGTTACTTACTTAATCCTCTTAAGAACCCTATGTGGTAGATACTTTTAAGTATGTTGCCCCAGGTCATGAAATTAGTAGGTACTGAAGCCAGGATCTACCCACACCTGTGCTAAGCTGGCGACTGGCACCATAATATAGAGATAATTAAGATAATAAGGCTTTGTACCTGTTAGAAGTTTTTATGCTTGGCGTCACAGCATTCCGTGTATTTTGAGCCCGCCTCCATCAATACACAGTGCCTTGATTTGCCCTGTTTGTTATCCTTATGAGCTATAAGCTTTCCGAAAGTAAGGACTCCAGCTTTATCTCTGAATCCCCAAGATCTAGCACAAAGGAGGTGTTCAGTAAGTCTGCTGAATGTTGAGTGACCATATGTTTTTCGTCTCGGTGACCCCCACACCTTACACAGCACCCGGCGCACAGTAAACCCCTGATATGTACTTAGTGAATAAATTACAGGAAGAGACGTGAAAGCACGTGGATAAAGATCAAAAGGGCAATTTGAATCATTTAAGTTAGGCGTCTTTACTTTTTTTTTTTTCCGTAAAGTTGTTTGGCTCTGAGAGGCAGGCTGAGAGAGTAGAAGCTCCAGAGCGAAGGGCAGAAGTTCAGAGCTCGAACGTGGGATCTGCCACTACTGCTAACCCTGGCCAAGCCCTTCCTCCTTCTGCGAACTTCTTTTCCCTAAGCTCCCTATCTGTACAGAGACACCAACACGGTCCGAGTCTAAGTGCCTGAAAACAAGTTAACTGCTCAGAAAAGCCGTTCCGCGTCATTATTCATGATTTCTGCGCAGGCAGGAGAGCTACCCAGACTCCCGACCCGTTGCCGGGCAACCCTGGCTTGGGGCGGAGTCTGAGGAGGAGGCGCGGGAGTGCAGGGACGCGGCCCGCGGAGGTCGCGGGGAGGCCGGGGGCCCCAGCTCCGCAGGGCTGGGAGCGGTTACCTTGCCTGCTTGGGTAGCGGCCGCCAGGCACGGGTGAGTCCCGTCGTAGCGCCCGACGGCCACCATGCGGGGGCTGATTTTGTGGCGCAGTTTCAGGGTGAACACGGGCAGCAGCATGCTGGCGATGGCTCGAGAGTCGTGAACGAGCGGCCCGCGACCGGCGCAGCGGAGCCGGCCTCACCAGCGGCGGCGAGGGGCGCAGGGACCGAACAGGACCGGGTCCCGCTGCCTCAGGCCGGGCGGGAAACTGAGCCGGACCGAGCTGGACCCCAGGCCGCGGGCTCTTTCTGCGGTTGCGCAGGCCCGCCCACCTAGTTCTGCGGCTGCGCAGTGGGGTTAAGGCGGAAGTTGGGTCTCGGGGGTAGGGTCGTTCCTTTTGTGGCTGTAACTTAGTCACATTGGATTCCACTCAACTAACGGCTCTGTGGTGGCGGTGTCTGAGCCAGCGCACCCCTAGGGCTTCTCCTCCTAGCACCACAACCAAGCTGCTGCACCGTTGCAGACTACACGCATTCCAAAGGGTCATTAATTCAAGAAATATGACTTGAATGACTACTTTTCCCCTTCCTTTAACTGTTATGTTGATGCCTTACAGTAGTTACTAAATATATCGATCCTCTAAAAACAGAACAAAAATAAACCAAAAAATATACTTTAAACTCTCACCTTTAAATAGTCCATGGCCGTTTGTAAAACTCTCTATAAACTTTAAATGCGAACATAAAAAATTGAAACGTCATTAAACTTCTCGACATTCATTCAGTTAATTTTTGAGGGTTTACTATGTGTCAGGCACTGTTCTAGACAATGATATATGGCAGTAAACATGACAAACCTCTGCTCGCCTGGAGCTGACATACAAGTCAGAGGAAACAAACACTAAATGAGAAATGCACGTGGGAGGTCATTTGGCAATAAGAAGAGAAGAGGGGTAGAAGTTTGGAGGAAGTGCAATTTTAAATAAGATGGTAGGGAAGAGACCAACCTCACTGAGAAAGTGACATTCAGGCAAGAACTTGAAAGAAGTAAGGAAGTCAGTTTTGAGGAGGAGTGTTCCAGCAGAGGAAATTCAAGTGCAAAGGCACTGAGGGATCACGTTGCCTTCTGGAAATAAACGTTTAGGGCTGGGGGATGAGATGAGTAGGAGCTAACAGAAGAGACTGAGAAGGAAGCCAAGTGAAGAGAGTGTTGCCAGAAAGAGGAAAATAACCATGTCAGATGCTGTAGGTAGGTCTTGAAAGATGAGTTCTAGAATATTCTTGATATTTGCATTCTGTAATTACAGCTGTTCAAATGAGCATCTTTTTTCAAGTCTATTGGAAGTGTCTGTGACTAGTTGTAATCTCTTTGGAGATAATGTCAAAAGACTAGATTTGAACGCCTTGAGGGAATGTAAGGCCTGAGCCAGTAGCCTAATAAGCTCCCTCTGATAGGCCTTGCCTCTGAGTTCTCCCAGCTCCTTTATGCCCCAGTGTCTCTGCTGTCACTGTCTAGCACTTACCTGATCAGCCCTGTAATGGAAAGTGCCCTGGGTCTGTCCTCCTTCTTTTTACCATCAGAACTTTGTGAGGTACCCCTCCCCTCAGCCCCTAGACTCTGCCTCCAGGGAGTCATCAGCTCACTGAATCCACTCCATTTTGCTAACAGCTGACCACAAGGCTGATAGGCCACCTCTCCCAGGAACAGCTTGAAAGGAATACATCTCTAATAGAGGTCATCTCACAGTCTTCATTTTTCTGACGAACATTTATTGAAGGTTTCTGGGTGTTAGTCAGTGTTCAAGTAGTTAGGGACACTGTGGTATACAAGAAAGACATCATCTGTGCCCTCATGGAATTTACATCTAAGAATGTATTCATTTGATAATGCACTACTATAACAAAATACCACAAACCCGGTAGCTTAAATAACAGAAATTTATGTGATCACAGTTATAAAGGCTGTAAGTCCAAGATCAAGATGCCAAAACAACTGATTTCTCCTGAGGCCTCTCTCCTTGGCTTGCAGATGGCCACCCTCTTGCTGCCTCTTCCCATGGTTGTCCCTCTGTGCATGCACCCTTCTCTGTGTGTCCAAATTTCCTCCTCTTGTAAGGACACCAGTCTGATTGGGTCAGGGCCTGCCCTAACAGCTTCATTTTCATGTAATCACCTCTTTAAAGGTCCTAATTCCAGATACATTCTGCATACTGGGGGTTAGGACTTCAACAAATGAATTGGGGTGGAGGCGTACACAATTCAGCCCATAATAAGGGAACACGGAGCAACAGACATTAAACATGAAAGCAGGGACTTCCCTGGTGGCTCAGTGGCTAAGAATCCACCTGCCATTGCAAGGGACACAGGTTCGATCCCTGGTCCGGGAAGATCCCACATTGCCGCGGAACAACTAAGCCCATGCACCACAGCTACTGAGCCTGCGCTCTAGAGCCTGCAGCGAGCCACAACTACTGAGCCTGAGTGCTGCAACTACTGAAGCTTGCAAGCGTGCCTAAAGCCCATGCTCTGCAACGAGAAGCCGCCTCAATGAGAAGCCCGCACACTGCAACAAAAAGTAACCCCCACTTGCAGCAACTAGAGGAAGCCCGTGTGCAGCAACAAAGACCCAACGCAGCCAAAAAAACATGAAACAAAAACATGAAAACCAACAAGATTGCTTTATCACTTTATCTGGAGATAAGGCTGATGTGCTGAGGCTCAGAAAAGGCTTTTCAGAGGAAGTGACATTTGAACCAAGAGCTTTAGGACAAGAAAGGGGCAACCATTAGAAAAGTGGGGGAAGGGCATTCCAGACAGAGGGAAGAGCAAAGGCAAAGGCCCAGGCTGGGCATGTTTGAAGATCAGAAAGAAGACAAGGTGCCTGGAGCCTAGTGAGTGAGAAAGAGAGGCTGGGAGGGGCCGCAACACACAGGGCAGCGAGCCACACCAAGGAGCTTGGGACTTAAGTCTTTAGCAGACAGACAAGTCCATGGCCTGCTGGATATCCACGTAAGGCTGGTCTTGGCCTCCATCCACCCAGTCAAGCCTCGCTCACTCAGTGTACTGCCTTGGTGGCCTGCAACTTCACTTCCGCTCTTGCCAACAGGACGGTACCAGCAGCAGCACAGCAGCACTAACATTTAATGAGCATTTTTTTAGGTGCCATTCTGAGCACTTTACGTGGATCATGTCTCTCAGTCCTCCCTATGAGGCAGATACCACTGTTATCCCATTTGACAGATGACAAAACCTTACCAGAGTCACCTCCTCCCTTCATAACTCTTCACTGGCTCCCCATTTTCAGCCAAAGTAAGTTCAAGCTCTTTGACAGATTACACAAAGATCGCCAAGCTCTGACCCCTGTTGGCCTCTGCAGCCTCCTCTTTTGTTGCCTCTTGCCTCACGCTCAGTCCCTTCTCAGATGCTTTCTTAGCCTCTCTGCCTTTGCTCACACCAGCCCTCTGCCTGGAATGTCCTCACCCTCACCTCATAGGCTGGACGGCACCACTCCGGGGGGTCATGTCTGACAGTCTCTCTCACAGCGGCTACCACACTCGGGAGGTTCCCGCCCTTCCTCTGTGCTTCCATTGGTCCCCCAGCAGTCATATTGGGAGTATTTGAGTCTTTGCATCACAACTCTAATCAGGAACAGCATGGATCCCCAGAAGGGTAGAGAATCCCCATCCTCCCAGCCAAGCCCTCATCAGGGGCAGGGGACTTGGAGGCCTTCCGACAATGGCCAGGAGAGGCTGGCCCACAGTCTTTTCTACCTCTCATGACCCACTAAGAATCACTGGCTTTTCAGAGGGGACACATCTTCATATCAGTGATATCTGAGGCCCCATGAGAACCCAGGACTTGGAGGGGTAGGAGCTCGTGGGCTCCAGGTTGGCAGCATTCCATAGCAGGTAAGCCCACAAGCCTTGAGAGCCTGCAGACCTAGGTTCAGATTCCTCCTGGGTCAATCACTAGTTGAGACTGGGGTCCATCATTTAACCCTCACGCTCACATTTTCTGAGTGCCTTCTCTGTGCCAGGCGCTTGATACACTAACTCAGTGAATCCTCACAGCCACCCTCTGAGGGAGATTCTGTCATCATCCCATTTTACAAGAGAGGAAACTGAGTCATGGGAAGTTATATAACCTAAGCCCAAGGTCACACAGCTGGGAAGTGGCAGAACCAGGATGGCCCACCCAGGTGGTCCAGGCTCCAGAGCCTGAGCTGCTGAGTACTGCACATCCTGTCTCCTGCAGTCAACACCCCAAGCGCCAGTGTCTCTTCTAGAAAAGAGAAAGATTAATAGTACTACTTCTGGGGAATGTTGTTGTGAGAATTAGACCAACTAATATAAATAAAGGACTTAAAGCGATGCCTGGCACTTAATAAGGGATCCCATAAGTAGTTATTATCATTGTTATTGTAAGGTTATTATTATTACCTCTAGGTGAAAAGGCTGCTTTTGACTTGTTAGGGTTGCTATTGTAATAGAGTTGGTGTCTTTTTTCCTTTCTTTTTCTTTTCTTTTCCTTTTTTTTAAGCAGCTGGCTTTGTTCCCAATACCCTCTCAGTCCTGGGGTCAGAAAAACCAACCTCACTACTCAAGGTCTGGTGGGACTAGGTGAGACCAAGAATTCAGATCCTGACTTAACAGGGGCCACGCCTGCCACCTGCCTGTCTCTCTGTGTCCTCACCTCGCCCATGCAAAGCACTCCCACTAGAGGGTGTGCAGGTGTAAAGAATGGAGGCTTTCAAAGCTCAGGACTCAGGACTAAAGGCCTAGAGGGAGGCAGGGTGAGAGGGGCCCCAGGACCCGTGGCTTCCACTAGTGGCAGGGTTGAAGCCTAGCAAGAGGACTGGGGCTGGGGAGCAGCTGGAGAAGGATTTCTGCCTTTTTCTTTATGCACTGTGGTGTTGGCTGTTTTCGTAGCAAGCTCGGTTTACTTTTGTAACAAACACATACACACAACTTGAAAATAAAGGAGTATAAGGGGGCTGTCTGTGAACTTCAGAGATCCACAGCTTCTCCTCACCCATTGCCCCAGAACTTGCCAATAAAGGACCCCAGCCTCAAGTTTCCCCAGACTTAAACTCCATTAGGCCACGGAGGGGCAGGGGCCGCGGACCACCGGGGCAGAGCAGACAGCACAGAGCCTGGCTCTGTGAGAATGGTTCACAAGCAGCCCTCCCGGATGCCCCATCCTTCAGTCTTTCATCACATGACTCCCTGGTACCTGTGGGATGCGTCTGCTGGGGGCCATGAGGGTGAGCCCGTTCATGTGGGTATCTTCTCTCAGCCCATTTCACACATGTGAAATGAGGACTAGAAGACATATTCAAAGCCACTTCACCGCATGTCAGTTATGCAAAACAGAAACAGCTGCCTTTTGGTCAGCAGACTGGGAAAAGCTAAATAATAACAATAATAACAAGAGCTAACGTCTGTTGAACACTTACTATGTGCCAGACTCTAAATTATTTACTTGTTTTTATCTCACTTGATCCTCATAATAACTCTATGAGGTAATATTATCCCCATTTTACAGCTGCAGAAACTAATTTCAATTCCAATTTTCCTCTACTCCCCCTGCCCCTTACTTCTCCCCAACCTGCACATTTCACTGAACGGGTAAGAAATGCCATCCATCAGTATTAGGTATCCCCCCATCACCCACTTTACCCCAGCCCCACCTTACAGAACCATCAGAACTTGGGAGGCCTAGTGATGCCAGAAAATAGGGAGAAGGCTCTCTGACCACCATCTCTTGTGGTTGCTGCCAATATCCTTGCCCAAGGTCTCAGTGGCCTCTTGTTATGGGGGATTCTCTGACACTTCCATGGGACTTGAAACTCCCTGGAGAGGCCAAAAATCCCAGCGCCCAGGGTCCCATATCCCTCAAAGCATCATGCCTTTTTCTTGGGGCTCTTGCCACATCCCCAAGGTGAAGCCAGGGTCCACCATGGTGCCCAGATGCTTGTAGCTTAAGTCTGTGAGTAACCTCGGGCAGAGAACGCTGAAAGTCACACGAAGTGAGAAACTCTTATATTAAAATGGAATTGCTAGGGGCTTCCTAGGTGGCACAGTGGTTAAGAATCCTCCTGCCAATGAAGGGGACACAGGTTCCATCCCTGGTCCAGGAAGTTCCCACATGCCACGGAGCAACTAAGCCTGTGCGCCACAACTATTGAGCCTGTGCTTTAGAGCCCGTGAGCCACAACTATTGAACCCATGTGCTGCAACTACTGAAGCCCATGTGCCTAGAGCCCGTGCTCCACAACAAGAGAAGCCACGGCAATGAGGAGCCCGCGCACCACAACGAAAGGTAGCCCCCACTCACGGCAACTAAAAGAAATCCCGCACATAGCAAAAAAGACCCAACACAGCCAAACAGATAGATATGATAGATTGATAGATAGATAGATAAATAAATAAATAAAAAACATGGAATTCCTAGGGATCTCAAATTTATCCTGTACAGGTAAGGAGTTGTTTCCAGAGCTCCGCCACTATTGAGTTTTTGAAATTGTATTCCTGGTTAGTCTCCATTTGTCTCTCCAGCTCCATTTTCTCTGTCCTGGTGCCCCAGAAGGCTGGCCTCTGCAGACTTCATCACCCAGGCTCCCTTGCACTGCTGGGGATCAGAGGACGGGAGAGAAAGGGGATGGGGAGGAAGACTGAGTCCTCCCCCACTGCTGGGTATGACTTGGGCAATGGATGCATCCGTTCCTCTATCTCCCACCACAGCTCCTGCGGGGAGTTCTTCAACTTCAGCTGCAGCTTTCACCTGCTTCTGGTACCACCGTCTCCTTCCTCCGGGCCTGGTGAGTACCAGCTTCCCACTGTGCTGGTCTCCAGGTGCCTGGTCATCCCTTCTGGGTTTCCCTTAGCCCTGCCCACACCTCTACACCCTGTCCCTTCATTGACCCTCTTCCTCTATATGTTTTGTGCCCTCTCTTTCCTGCTGAAACCTGACTGATGCACAGGTTGTGCTTCCCAGGCTGTCGAAGATGGAAAGGAAAAAATAGTAACTTTACAGGGGAGAAATCTGGCGGACACCACCTTGATCGAGTGGTCAAGGTCAGCATCATGTAGGCATTTCCCTTCTGTGCTGTTCTTCCCCCAAATCCATAAAACCTGTCTAATTATGAGAAAACATTAGATAAACCCCAAATAAGGGACATTCTGCAAAATACCTAACCAGTGCTCCTCAAAATTGCCAAAGTCATGAAAAGCAAGGCAAGACTGAGAAACTATCACAGGGTGGGAGGGATTCAGGAGACAGGAGACATGATTGGACTGGATCTTGGAACAGAAAAAGGCCATTAGTGAGGAAACTGGTGAAACCTCATTAGGGTTTATAGTTTGGTTAGTGATATCTTGCCAATGTTAATTTCTCAGTTTTGACAGACGTTCCGTGGTTGTGTAAGATGATGGCATTAGGGAAAGTTGGATGAAGAGTCTACAGCAACTCTCGCCTAGGGCTGGGGATTGGAGTGGTGATGGGAGGGAGGACTGACTCTAAAGGGGCACGAGGGAACTTTGGGGGTGATAGGAATGTTATATATTTTGATTGTGGCTGTGATTACATACATGTATACATTTATCAAAATTCATCAGCTGTACACTTAAGTAATTTTATTGTATGTAATTTATGCCTCTAGGAAGTAGGTTTTTTTTATATTTTTAAATCAAAATATAAGATCATGTCACTCCCATACATAAAATCCTCCAATGGCTTCCCATTACAAGTTGAACAAAATCTAAACTTTTAACTTGGCCTACAGAACTCTGGTGTCTGTGAATCATCCCAACACACCAAGTATGGTCTCACCTCAGGGTCTTTGCACTTATGGTTTCCTCCACCTGAAATGTTCCCCAACCAGGGATCAAATCCGTGCCCACCGGACCGCCAGGGAAGTCCCCTTATTTTTTTTTTTTAATAAATTTATTTATTTATTTATTTATTTATTGACTGTGTTGGATCTTTTTTGCTGTGCACGGGCTTTCTTTTAGTTGCAGTGAGTGGGGGCTACTCTTAGTTGTGGTGTGCGGGCTCCTCATTGCCGTGGCTTCTCTTGTTGCGGAGCACGGGCTCTAGGTGCATGGGCTTCAGTAGTTGCAGCACATGGGCTCAATAGTTGTAGCTCACAGGCTTAGTTGCTCTGCGGCATGTGGGATCTTCCTGGACCAGGGATGGAACCCATGTCCCCTGCATTGGCAGGCGGATTCTTAACCACTGCGCCACCTAGGAAGCACCCCCCCCCCCCTTATTTCTTTACTTGTTTTTTTGTCTCTCCACACTACAATTCAAGTGTCTTGCCCACTTTTGGTAAGGAAGCCCAGTACACAGCAAGTCCCCAAACCCCAACACCTGAAGAGAAAGAGACAGGAAATCAGGCAGATGGAGGTCAATATACTACTTTATCCCTGGTAAGAAAAGATAAAGAAGAATGTGACTTCTATTTGCCAGAAAATGAGCTTCCTAATCCTGAACGCCAGAATCAGGAGATCTGTTCATCACTGGAAAACCACAGGCCAAGTCCTGGAGGCAGGCCTCTTTCACCACGCTTCTGGGAGTAGGCAGGCCAGCACTCCGGAGGCAGCCGAGCTGCGCACCCCAGGAGTAAGAGCAGAGCAGCAGGAGCAAAGGACACCAGGGACGTTATGCAATGTTCTCACTCCCTCCACAAAGAATACTCCAGCCTAACATCGTCCAAACGTCTTCAACAGTTCCTGGCACATAATGGCTGCACTTTAAATATTTGGTGAATGAATACATTAACATTCACGTCTTAGATAACTCACTTGGCAGGACTTACTAAACCACCTTCCAGTTCCCTCCATCTGGAATGCTCAGCCCCCAAAGCATTTCAATCCTGACTCCCATGCGTCAATCAGATCTCAGCTCAACACTTCCCCCCTCAGAGAGGCCTGCCCGTAGCCCCCATCTCTCTCTCTCTCATGACTCTGCTTCTCTAAATCCCACTCTTTAGGACCAGCCTACATACCTTCCCCCCACTGAAAAACTCAAAACAGACCATATGGTTTTGTATTACTGAGCATTAAGAAGTGACGTGTCTTCCTTTTTCTTGTTTTGTACCAAGACCATGCCTGACATTCTGGGCATGATGTGAGCAAGATTCATGATTCTGGGTCAGCCAGTGATTCCTGAAGCGAAGAAGGGAAGCCATGAGGGAATGATTAGCGTTTGCACACAAATGAGGATCAGGAGTTTTGGGGTTTTTTTTTTTAGTAGAAACAACAATAAAGCAATGTTTTAATGCATCACATTCTCAGTTATTCAAAGGCTTAGTGAGTTACACTTAAAGACTCTTTAAGAAAGATTTTTGTCTAGCAGGATTCAAATATTATAATAGGGATCAAACAATTCACTGGAAGAAACACATTTTGATTAATTTCTGTTGATGTTCTTTCTAATACTCTCTGGCTTTAAGCCTAAGCTTCTGATTTTGAAATCCTTATGTAACTTACATGAGTTGTGATTTTTTTTTAATCTGCAAATCTGCTCTCCTTAATCTTTTTGTTGTTGTAATTGATGAAAAACTCCTCCCATTTTCATCTTCACCTGCTAAGCCCACCGTGGCAAAGGGTATTGACTGATGGGAAGGCGTGACCAGAGGTGTGCTGACATGATGAGTCCGCTCTGCCAGGGCAAGGAAGACCCCAGAGTCTTCAAGTGATTCCGAAATTAAACGAGGCCACACAGGATGCAGGAAGCCCAGTATCCAAGGAGCAGGGGAACCAGTTCCTGGCCCAGCCCATCCCCAGGGGTTCAGATCAAAGCTGATGGTTGAAGTCTGTTTCAGTTTCCAAGGAGTGTGTTCTTTATAGCTGCCTGGAGCCATACGTGGGCGTGGGCAGCACCCAACGCTGGCTGAGGCTTGTCTCAGCTTTTGTAACCACCTATTTGGGCAGGAAGCCAACCTCTGGGGCACCTGCTCTGGAAAGTTTGAGTTTTTCTACCTTTGTAGGAACTCCAGTAGCTGAAAGCAGTGTTCAGCTTTGCAGATCTGAGCATTCCGTCTTCAAGGGGCAGAGCAAGCTAAAGGAAACTCCATTTCTACAATCATGGCATTTCCCAGTAGGAAGGGGCCAGAGAAATTGCTAGCCCAACACAAGAATCACCATCCAGCCTATCTGAATACTTCCCATGATTGAAGGGCTTATGACTCACATGGAGGCCATTACATTTGCACATGATTCTCAGAAATCCCTTTTTATATTGGGCCATGTATCAGCCTCTCTATAGAAATAGACAGATTGGGACTTCCCTGGTGGCACAGTGGTTAAGAATCCACCTTCCAATGCAGGGGATTGACCAGGTTCGATCCCTGGTCTGGGAAGATCCCACATACCGCGGAGCAACTAAGCCCATGCACCACAATTACTAAGCCTGTGCTCTAGAGCCTGCGAGCCACAACTACTGAGCCCACGTGCTGCAACTACTGAAGCCCACGCACCTAGAGCCGGTGCTCCGCAACAAGAGAAGCCACCACAATGAGAAGCCTACACACCACAACAAAGAGTAGCCAGATTTGCTGCAACTAGAGAAAGAGTAGCCAGATTTGCTGCAACTAGAGAAAGCCCCACACACAGCAACGAAGACCCAACAGACCCAATGCAGCCAAATAAATAAATAAATTTTTTTTTTTTTTTAAAAAGAAATAGATTGACTTCATCACTATCCCCATGTGAGCTCCTCAGGTGTTTGAAGATGTCTCATCTTCCCTGAATGGCTTTTTTATGCTGAACACCCCCACGTGGATCCTTCAAAGGTTTGGGAGTTTGAGGGGCTGAAAGTCCTAGTTCTCTTACCCACCTGGACACACTTAACCATTACTTCTTCCTTAAGAAGCCTGCTGGGACTTCCCTGGTGGCGCAGTGGTTAAGAATCCACCTGCCAATGCAGGGGACATGGGTTCGGCCCTGGTCCAGGAGGATCCCACATGCCACAGAGCAACGAAGCCCACGCGTCAAAACTACTGAGCCCGCGCACCTAGAAGCCCATGCTCCACAACAACAGAAGCCACTACAATGAGCAGCCTGCGCATTGCAGTGAAGAGTAGCCCCTACTCACTGCAACTAGAGGAAGCCCGTGCGCTCCAACAAAGATCCAACGCAGCCAATAAATAAATAAATTTGTTTTTGTTTTTTTTAAAAAAGAAAGCTGCTTTGAGAAGAACTTTAAAGCAGACATGACATATTGTGAGCCCTTTCCTCCCCCACACACATTCTTTCCCTCCACCTGCCTCAAGCTCCCAGGGATAAGGTCGATGTGATGACAGCAGTACCACACAGAGAACAGGGGTGTCAGGCAGCCATGAAATTCTCCAACAGTGACACCAGGAGACAAAGATCGGGGATATATTTTGAAAAATAGACAAAAGCAAATGGCCAGAGCACTAAGGCTTGATGGGTGCTTGCAAGACACAGAAGACATGCTCAACTGGGATGGTGAGAAACTGAATGAAGGTGTGGGCAGGACTTGGGAAACCAAGTCTTAGGAAAAGGAGGCACCTGTTATAGGCTGAATTGTATCCCCCATACCAAAAAAAGGTATGTTGGATTTCTAACCCCCAGTGCCTCAGAATGTGACCTTATTTGTAGTTGGGGTCTTTACATAGATAATCAAGTTAAAAGAGGTCATCAGGACATCATAATCCAATATGACTAGTGTCCATGGCAGAGGGGAACTTTGGACACACACACACACAGAGAACACCATGTGAAGGTGAAGGTAGAGATCAGGGTGATGCTTCTACAAGCCAAGAGACACCAAAAATGGCCAGCAAACCACCAGAAACTGGGAGAGAGGCAAGGAAGAGATGCCTCTCTTGGCCCTCAAAAGGAACCAACCCTGCTGATACTTCAGTCCCAGACTTCTAGCCTCCAGAACTATGAGACAATATGTTTCAGTTGTTTAAGCCCCTCGGTTTGTGGTATGTTGTTATGGCAGCCCTGAAAAATGAATACACCACCTCTAGGCCTAAAGACACAAGGAAAGGAAACTACGGTCAGAAATAAATGAAATAGAAACAAAGAAAACAATAGCAAAAATCAATAAAACTAAAAGCTGGTTCTTTGAGAAGATAAATAAAATCGATAAACCTCTAGCAAGACTCATCAAGAAAAAGAGGGAGAGGACTCAAATCAATAAAATCAGAAATGAAACAGGAGAAGTTACAACGGACACCGCAGAGATAAAAAGCACCATAAGAGATTAATACAAGCAACTATATGCCAATAAAATGGACAACCTGGATGAAATGGACAGATTCTTAGAAAGGTATAACCTTCCAAGACTGAATCAGGAAGAAATAGAAAATATGAACAGACCAATCACAAGTAATGAAATTGAAACTGTGATTAAAAATCTCCCAACAAACAAAAGTCCAGGACCAGATGGATTCACAGGTGAATTTTATCAAACATTTAGAGAAGAGCTAACACCCACCCTTCTCAAGCTCTTCCAAAACATTGCAGAGGAAGGAACACTCCCAAACTCATTTTATGAGGCCACCATCACCCTGATACCAAAACCAGACAAAGATACTACAAAAAAAGAGAACTACAGACCGATATCACTGATAAATTTAGATGCAAAAATCCTCAACAAAATACTAGCCAACAGAATCCAACAACACATTAAAAGGATCATACACCATGATCAAGTGGGGTTTATCCCTGGAATGCAAGAATTCTTCAATATATGCAAATCAATCAATGTGATACACCATATTAATAAATTGAAGGATAAAAACCACATGATCATCTCAATAGATGCAGAAAAAGCTTTTGACAAAATTCAACACCCATTTATGATAAAAACTCTCCAGAGAGTGGGCACAGAGGGAACCTACCTCAACATAATAAAGGCCATATACGACAAACCCACAGCAAACATCATTCTCAATGGTGAAAAACTGAAAGCATTCCCTCTAAGATCAGGAACAAGACAAGGATGTCCACTCTCACCACTACTATTCAACATAGTTTTGGAAGTCCTTGCCACAGCAATCAGAGAAGAAAAAGAAATAAAAGGAATCTAAATTGGAAAAGAAGAAGTAAAACTGTCACTGTTTGCAGATGACATGATATTATACATAGAAAATCCTAAAGATGCCACCAGAAAACTACTTGAGCTAATCAATGAATTTGGTAAAGTTGCAGGATACAAAATTAATGCACAGAAATCTCTTGCATTTCTATACACTAACAATGAAAGATCAGAAAGAGAAATTAAGGAAACAATCCCATTCACCATTGCAACAAAAAGAATAAAATACCTAGGAATAAACCTAACCAAGGAGGTAAAAGACCTGTACTCAGAAAACCATAAGACACTAATGAAAGAAATCAAAGACGATAGAAACAGATGGAGGGACATACCATGTTCTTGGATTGGAAGAATCAACATTGTGAAAATGACTATACTACCCAAAGCAATTTACAGATTCAATGCAATCCCGATCAAATTACCAATGGCATTTTTCACAGAACAAGAAATTTTACGATTTGTATGGAAAGGCAAAAGACCCCGAACAGCCAAGACAATCTTGAGAAGGAAAGACAGAGCTGGTGGAATCAGGCTTCCTGACTTCAGGCTATACTACAAGGCTACAGTGATCAAGACAGTATGGTACTGGCACAAACACAGAAATACAGATCAATGGAAGAGAATAGAAAGCCCAGAGATAAACTATGGTCAACTAATCTATGACAAAGGAGGCAAGGATATACAACAGAGGAAAGGCAGCCTCTTCAATAAGTGGTGCTGGGAAAACTGGACAGCTACATGTAAAAGAATGAGATTAGAACACTCCCTAACACCATACACAAAAATAAACTCCAAATGGATTAAAGACCTAATGTAAGGCCAGACACTATAAAACTGCTAGAGGAAAACACAGGAAGAACACTCTTTGATGTAAATAACAGCAAGATCTTTTTTGATCCACCCCCTAGAATAATGGAAATAAAAGCAAAAATAAATAAGTGGGACCTAATGAAACTTCAAAGCTGCTGCACAGCAAAGGAAACTATAAGCAAGACAAAAAGACTGCCCTCAGAATGGGAGAAAATATTTGCAAACGAATCAACAGACAAAGGACTAATCTCCAAAATATATAAGGAGTTCATCCAGCTCAATATCAAAAAAACAAACAACCCAATCAAAAAATGGGCAGAAGACCTAAATAGGCATTTCTCCAAAGACGACATATGGATGGCCAAGAGGCACATGAAAAGCTGCTCAACATCACTAATTATTAGAGAAATGCAAATCAAAACTACAATGAGGTATCACCTCACACCAGTTGGAATGGGCATCATCAGAAAATCTACAAACAGTAAATGCTGGAGAGGATGTGGAGAAAAGGGAACGCTCCTGCACTGTTGGTGGGAATATAAATTGATACAGCCACTGTGGAGAACAGTATGGAGGTTCCTGGCAAAACTAAAAATAGAGTTACCATATGACCCAGCAATCTCACTACTAGGCATATACCCAGAGAACACCATAATTCAAAAAGACACATGCACTCCAGTGTTCACTGCAGCACTATTTACAATAGCCAGGACATGGAAGCAACCTAAATGTCCATCAACAGATGAATGGATAAAAAAGATGTGGTACATATATACAATGGAATATTACTCAGCTGTAAAAAGCAAGCAAACTGGGACATTTCTAGAGACATGGATGGACTTGGAGACTGTCATACAGAGTGAAGTGAGTCAGAAAGAGAAAAACAAATACCGTATATTAACACATATATGCGGGCTATAGAAAAATGGTACAAATCAACCAGTTTGCAAGGCAGAAATACAGACACAGATGTGGAGAACAAACATATGGACACTGGGTGGGGAAAGTGGGGAGGGTTGGGGGGGAATGAATTGGGAGATTGGGATACCAAATTGTATGCTCTAAATATATGCAGTTTATTCTATGTTAACTGTATCTCAATAAAAAAAAAAAAGACACAAGGGAAGGAAACTATTGTCTCAGGAGCCCAGTGAGGGTGCGCCTGGTGGGAGCTGTATTCACAGAGGTGGCAATGCAAGGAGGGAAGCAGTAAAGACCCCCACTGCTCTCTCCACCCACACTCCGAGTCTCCTGCAGTGCCTAAGCCAATGGAAACCAGCAGGCAAGGGAGATGGAAGATGCACATGGAGAATCTATCTGGAGGGGGGTGTTGTCCACTTCTCTTGGGACCTATCTGTGTGGAATCCGCAGCTGATGGACCAGGAAGGGAGCTCAGGGACACCCAATTCAACCCTTTTATTTGACCCCCGAGGAAACCGAGTCCCAAAGAGGGATGTAGCAACACGGCCAATTAAATGCAGAGACTAAAATTCAACCCTCTGGATTCTGAGTCATGCACTCCTTCCGCATATCAAGGCTGCTTTTTGTTTTACTGTTGTTGTCTCATCCTTCGACTGGAGCACCCTAACCTCTTTAGCACGATGTCTTTTTGAAAATGTTAATTTGTGATTTGAAGAGGTAACACTTTGATATCGTAACATATTAAAAGCTATCAAAGCATATGCAGAAAGATCTGGACAAATAGGAATCCTTGTGCACTGGGGATGGAAATGTAAAATGATGCAGCCCTTATGGAACCCAGTAGGACGATTCCTCAAAAAGTTAAGCATAGAATTACCATATGATAATTCCACCCCAGGTATATATCCAAAAGGTTTGAAAACATGTACTTAAACAGATATTTATACACGGATATTCATAGCAGCATTATTCACAATAACCAAAAGTGACAACCCAAGTGTCTACCAATAGGTGCACGCATAACTAAGAGGTCATATACACGGCTATATGGGATAATATATGACTGAACATTATTGAGCCATAAAAAAGAATGAAGTACCAAAACAAGCTACAACATGGATGAATCTTGAAGACATTATGCTACGTGAAATAAGCCAGACACAAAAGGACAAATAGGATATGATTCCACCTATATAAGGTACTAGAGTAGACAAATTCATAAAGAGAGAAAGGAGAATAAGTGTTACAAGGGGCTGGAGAGGTGGAAGGAATGGGGCGTTAATGTTTAACGGGTATAGTTTCTCTTTGGAATGATGAAAAGGTTCTTAAAATAAATAGTGGCGACACTTACATAGCATTGTGAATGTGCTTAATGCTACTGAATTGTATGCTAAAAATGGTAACATTTATGTTATGTATAGTTTACCATAATAAAAATGTATATGTATTTTTTAAAAGTGTTATACAATGGAAACAAAGTCCCCCTCTCACCCCCATACTCACCACCAGATCCCCTGCCTAGAGACACCCCTGAGACCAATTTCCTGGGTCTATCTGTGACTACACAGGTAAGTCCTCTCTTGCTATGTATACCCTTCTCCCTAGTTTTTGTTTTCTCCATAAATGGTAGCATACTAGACACAGGGTTTTACATTTTGCTTTTTGCACTTAACGATATCCTTTGGAGAGCATCCTCATTTTCCTCTTAAGGCCACAGAGGATATTCCTGGGGGAAGTCTTTTACACAGAAAGTGTTCAACTAACATTTGAAGATGACAACATTTGCATTTTAATAAGGTATGATGTCTTCACTCCAGAGAATGAATTAGGAATGACAGAATTTCAGAAACCTGCCGAGTATATGATGAGAGGTGAGAATACTGTCTTTTCAATTCAGCTTAACAAATATTTATGGGAAATTCCTTGATAGTCCAGTGGTTAGGACTTTGTACTTTCACCACCCATGGTCTGGGTTCAAACCCTGGTCAGGGAACTAAGATCCTGCATGCCACAGAGCCCAGCCAAAAAAAAATAAAATAAAATAAACACCTCCCCCCACCAAAAAAAACCAAAACAACCCCACAAATATTTCTGGAGGCCACACCAGGAAAAAGGTCCTTTGTGAGATGTTTGGTATAATAGCCAACAGCTATAAAACTCCTACCATGTGGCAGCTTCTGTCCTACACACTGTAACTTATTTAATCCTCAGCCTTATGATGTAGGTGCTATTATCAATGATTTCCATTGCACAGGTCAGGACTCCCAGGCATAAAGAGGTAAGTGACTTGCCTAAGATCACATAGCTAACGGATGACAGAATGGGGACTGAGCCCACAGAACAGGCTCTAGGGCCCTCGTTCTTGTTCACTACACGGCCGCCCTGCTGCCTCTTGGGCACACAAACAAGTATGGAATTTCATGCCAGGCCCTGGGCTTCCTCCCCACAGAGGTATAATGATGCCTTTGACCAAAGCCCCAAGCTCAGTGAGTTAACGACTGCAACAGGGGCCCAATCCCCCCTCATGCAAAACAGAGACGTGATCAGTGTTAAAGGAGAAATACATATGGAATGTTCTGGAGGTGAGAGGAAGGATGATGAGGAACCCCGAAACACCCCGTGGAGGAAGTAGCATCTTGGTATGAAAGGAAGCAACGTTTATAGAGCAGCTGTCCCACACCAGCCGCTTGATATGCTGAGTGCTCCCAACAACCTTATCATCACCTGCATTTCATAGGTGAAAAAAACTGAGGCTCCAGAGATGCTTTAAAGGGGTGAAAGGACTTCCCTGGTGGTCCAGTGGTTAAGACTCCAAGCTTCCAATGCAGGGGGCACAGATTCGATCCCTGGTCAGGGAACTAAGATCCTACATGCCGTGCGTCATGGCCAAAATTTTTTTAAATAACAAAATAAACAAACAAACAAATAAGTTGACTACTTGAGGATTTTCTTCCAAGGTGATAAATATTATTAAAACAAAGGCGGGGAGGGGGTGAAGCCAGCATCCTCTCCCAGGCTGGTCTCCAGGGTGGGGCCCGGCCACCCGCCTGGCAGGGTGTTCCCAATGCCAATGACATCAGCCCTCCTCTGTCGAGCTATGTGGGATTTTGAGTGAGCTTGGCATGAACTGCAGCCAACTAACAAGCCAAAAGCGCTTTGAAGATGACATTGCCCATAAAAAGGGCCAGTTCCCACAGTTGCAGGCTTTTAAGGCAGCGATGCTTTGGGGGAGGCTGCAGTGATGACAACAGAACAGAGTAGGGATTCCTGGGCAAAGGAACATTAAGCCAGGAGGCTCAGCTTCCACGCTGTTCCAAACATTTTCTTCTCTGGCCCCAGAGGTAGCCACAATCTAGGGCAGAGATGCCCAAACTTCTGTCTCCCGTGAAAATTTCCTCCAAATTTTGCCATTACTGCATTCTGCCTGTGCTATAATTTACTTAGTCTTTCCATTACATTGATTCAGTTAAAAATTATTCATCCTAAACACAAAACGTATGCAATTACAAATGCCTTGTGTTAGTTGCATTTCTTTCCAATATGCATAAAAGTCAATTAAAACTACTAAAACGTTTCTCGCACACCATCTTAACGCCTCTCCCTTTAGGGAACCCCAGATTAGAAAACCTCTCTCCCTGGTGAGCAGAGGATTCACTAACCCCACTCTTCTTGCTCCACGACCTTGAGCAAGTCTGGGCCTCAGGTTCCCCATCTCCAGGTTCCTCACAGCTCTTACATAACGAGGTGGTAAAATGCACAGATTCAAGCCAGTCAGCCTCAGTTAAAATTCCTGCCTTCCCTTTCTTGGCAGTGTGACTCCAGACAAGTCACTAAACTCACCTCTGGCTCAGTTGCACCATCTGTGAAATGGCGGCTACTGCACAGGGCTGTTGAGGGACCTTCTCTACGGAGCCTACCCTGACCACCCTATTGTATATGCCACGTGTCCCCTGTCCCCAGCAACTTCTGTCCCTCTTGCTTTTCTCTACTTGTCTTTTTCTCCATAGCAGTTACTACTTCCTAACAAACTGTAGGATCAACCGATGTTTATTTTATTTATTTGTTATTATTTTGGTCATGCCACATGGCATGTGGGATATTAGTTCCCCGACCAGGAAGTGAACCTGTGCCCCTGCAGTGGAAGTGCGGAGTCTTAAGCACTGAACCACCAGGGAAGTCCCATGCTCATTCTGTTTTTTCCTCTTGCTTTTCCCTGAGAAGGTAAATTCCGTGAGAGCTGGAAGAGTCGTCAGTTTTGTTCACTGATGTAACCCAAGCACCTACACACACATGCCTTTTAAATCTGGGGAGCTACTGTGGTTATCCTGCAGTCTGGAAGTCACCATCCATGACGTGGCTGCTCACCTGTTTCCCCACAGCCCTCCTACGCAGCATCCTTCACATTTTGGGATCCCTGCCAGTCAGACAGATTTGTTAAAAATGATACCTGGTTGTAGTTTGAATTTGCGTTTCTATTAGCATAAGTGTAGATGAGTATCATATCATTTGCTCTAAGAGCCATTTGTGTTATTTTTCTATCATGTCTCTCTGCACTTATATGAATGGTCTAAGTTTTCTACCACAGGCCCAGCCCTCCCACAGGGAAACCCATGGCCTGGATCTCAGGCTGAGCCCTCTTTGGACCCCTCTGAGGACTGAAAAGATAGAGGATGCTTATCTTCTGACGCGTCCAGGTCACAATCCTGCCCTTTTGGGTTTTCTAGCTGTAAACCGAGGGCGATAATTTACTACCGGGACTGGAAAGGCGACTCAGCCCAGGCCCAGGGCAGCCCCCAGCTCTCCCATCAGCAAGCTGCAGGTGCCTGTCTCACTGGCAGGCCTGTCCTCAGACTTTTCAGAACTCCTGCCTGCTCGCCCCCGGGGAACAGAACTTCTTAGTCCTTCTGGGTTTCTATTTTCTCCCCACATCTTTAAAAAGCTGTGGTGGGAACAGAACACTTCATTCAAAGGAGGCCCTGAATGGCCCTTTTGTGCTGCATCAATTCCAGGAACCAGCTCAGGTTTCTCTGAAAGAGAAAAGACTTGGACAAAAGCTGGCATCCTAAGAACCCGGGAGGCCGGGTCCTCATTAATTAGCCACTGGCATCTCTGCCTCTTTAGTATGCAAACAGAGCCTCTGCAACTTGAGCTTTCCCTTGACCCAGCTCTGTATAGATATTGATTTTAGAGAATGGGGTTTTTTTCCCTCCAGCATTTGCAAGGAGAGCGCCACAGATGGGGGCTTTTTCTACCTGGGGACGTGGCTGAGGATGGTATTTCCAGGCGTCAGTCATGATCTTGACTCTGCATGCATGGTGGGCAAAGCCCAGGGTTCTGAACAGATAGACAGGGGCTCAACTCCTTGCTCTGCTCCTTCCTGTCTGGATGACCTTGGCAGATGACCTCTCTGAGCCAGTGTTGTCATCCCAATGTGGATCTACAATAGTACCTACTTTACAGGTGAGATTCTGGTGTCTCGGGGTGAAGAAAAGATGCAGAAAGGGCATCTGGAGATCACAGAAGATGTATTCGCTGGCCAGGCTTTCCTCAAAGGAGATGAGACCAAGGGAGTAACCACTGAGTTCCAGAATAATGTGATCAAATCCTAACATTTCTCTTTGGGTTGAAACTCATCAACTTTTTATTACCCTGTTATTCTCAAGGTTAAAAAAAAGAAATCTTTACCCTGGCTCCTAAAACCCACGTAAGCTGGACCTGCACCCTCCTAACCACCAATCCACCATTTGGCCTTAGGCTCTGAGGCCCCGGAAGTGTGGGCTTCAATTCAGGTCCAGGAACACTTAGTGCACCTTCACCCCTCCTCCAGCCTCTGATCCTGGAAGCGCCCTCAACCTGGAATATTGCCCAACTCTTGTCTCCACTCTGGCTAACCCTTGCTCAACATTCAGCTTTCAAGTGAAACATCACTTACGTGGGACCAGAGGTGGGTTTCCTGAAACCCAGGGTGAATTATTGGCTTCTATGATCCCCTGCAAGTTCCATCTTGTAATGTGCACAGCGTATGTCATTTCTGACTCCCTGTTTTCCTCACTGGGCTGCAAGTTCCACAAGGATGCATTCCTGGAGCCGACACTGTGACTCCCTGTGACTGACCCCACTGAGTCTCTGGGCAAGGACAGAAATGGAACAGAAGAGAGGGAAGGGAAGGGGAGGGGAGGGGAGGGGAGGGGAGGGAAAGGAAGGGAAGGGAAGGAAAGGGAAGGGAAGAGAAGGGAAGGGAAAGGAAGGGGACGGGAGGGGAGGGGAGGGGAGGGGAGGGGAGGGGAGGGAAGGATAGGCTGCTGGGGAAGACACGGAGAAAGTGGGGGCTCCCTGGAATCCCACAGCATTGCTATCTGGGGAAGGCAGCCCCCCGCCCCCAGAGATGGGGGGCGCGGATATACAACTTGGTGGCACTTTAAGAAACAGTCCCCTTCTGAAATTTGGTGGGTACTTCACTCTTGGAAGGTTCAAAGTCATTTTCAAACCCTAATTACCCCACACATTAGAACCCCAGGGAGCCACCAGTCTTGGCCTCAATCCTCCCATGTGCAAATTAGAAAAACTGAGCCCCACAATTAAAAGCTTGCCTGGAGCCAAAAAGGAAATCAGCCTAAAAGGCTACTCATTCCTCAGGAAACCACTGGATAAACCGGAAACAAAGAGTACTTGGGGCATCAGTTTACTTTCCTGGGTGAGGGACACCCCCCCCCCTATAATTCCTTAATTCTCTACTGTGGATCTACTCAGTTCAGGGGCCACCAAGAGGCAGCACCCAGGCAGGCCACATTCAGCCCTCAAATATGTATTGCGAAGATCTCAATATTTTTTCAAAATAGAAGATTTTTAAAATAAAAATCTAGATTTGAGAGTTCTCTTGAACAATCCAAAGGTCTGGCAATACTGGCCAAGATTCCATTTTCACATGTACAAGTCTGGCTGGAGCTGAGCAGTGACTGCCTCCTTTACATAAGGTGTGTGGTCACCAATTTGCCACAGTCCCCACTACTCCCTCTTGTCTCCCATCTGGCTCACTTCTCTTATTCATGAAACCTACTGAACCCTGTAGGCATTCAAATCACAGTTCCTGAAGTATCTCCTACCCTTTGGCCTTCTCTGGGTTTCTCAACAAAGTCATGCTCTTTCCAGCCACAGGGCCTTTGCATATACTGTTCTCTCTGCCTAGAACACACTTTCCTCCACAAGTCTCAAGGGTTACTTCCGCTGTCTGAATTGTGTTCCCCTTAATGTATCTGTAGTTATCTCTCCTTTCACATATCACAACTTATAATTATTCATGTGTGTGCTTATTTATTTGTCTCCATCTCCCCTACTAAAATAGAAACCCAAGGAGGGCAAGGATTGCTTGCTGGATGCACTTGCAGCATGCAGCCCAGAACCTGCCTATCTTACGAACTTGGTAAATATTTGTTGCATGAATGAATGATGGATGCATGAGTGGGACTCTGCCAGGTCCATGAGTGTCCATTCAGTGACAAGGGGCCAATCCTCTCTGTCTTCCGTTAGGGTTAGTAAGAGGATACCATTCTCCCTGTGGGATTCACTCAAGCCTATGTTGGGCAGGCTCATGTGTCCCTTTCCCCAGAAGCTCTGGGCTGAAAGGTGAGTGAAAGCACTTAGGGGCATTTGCATTCAAACCCAAGTACATTTGTCAGGCAAGTACAGATGACTAAAGTGATCAAAGGGATGATGAGATGACACAGCTTGCAAATGAGGCTTCTTCCAGATGGAGAAAAAGGAGAGTTGAATTAAGCCTATAAAATCCCGAAGTGGATGCAGAGGGAGGGATGATGGACACCCAACCTCAACTATCAGAAGAAGGAGAGGTTCCACCTTGAAGTTTAAAAGACTTTAAGGCAAAGAAAAGCCACACACACACACCCCAACCTACTTTGCTCAGAAGGACCTTATGATGTTTTCTACCCCAAGGTAGAGGTGGGATGGGCCAAGAATAAAAACAGGTTTAAGAAGGCTTCAGATTGCGAGGTGACAGAGCTGAGGCTGGGCTGGAGGCCCTTTTACAACCGTGTGGTTAATATTTAGCTAATGTTGGATGAATGTGATGGTGTGAATATCACAGCGAAATTCATCTCCTGCAAGCGCTCACCAGACCCTGATCAAAGCAAGAGTGCTGCGGGGAATTCCCTGGCGGTCCAGTGGTTAGGACTCCAGGCTTTCACTGCCAAGGGCTTGGGTTCAATCACTGGTCGGGGAACTAAGATCCTACAAGCCACATGGCACAGCCAAAAAAAAAAAAAAAAAAAAAAGGAAAAAAGCAAGAGTGCTAGGTTAAATAGATTCAAATGATCATTTATTTGATGCTTCTGGTATCTCGAAGCTGTACCTGACTCATGTTGAAAAAATTCATCTCTCAAGCTTGGGGGTCAGCCATTCCAAGAGAGACAGCCACAGGGAAAGGTCCAGGGAGAGGATGGTGATGATGAAGTAGGTTTGGTATTTCATGCTGGATTCACGGAGAGGGGTCTCTAAAGAGGACAAAGGGATGAGGTGGCAGGAACAGGACTCACCAAGATCTGGTCAATAATCTGCTCCTGAAGTCTCAAATCCCAAGAGGAAGAGCGCTTCATCCTTGGCCGCCCCTGAGCTTCTCCTGGCCTCCTGCCGCAGCTCTCCCCTATAGACCCCAGTAAAACCAGAAAGGTGAGCCAGAGTATGAATGTGGGACTTACAGGTAAAAGCTAGGAGTGCTGGAGAAGGCTGCTTGTGAGAAGAGGCAGCCAGTTTCTGCCCATCACAAAAAGGACTTTACTGAAAACTAATGCTCCCCAAAAGGGGATAGACCTTCCCCAAAGGTAATGAGCTCCCTGTCACTGGAGGAGCGAGACCCCAGAGGTTATTTTCATGGCACTTGTAGATGGGATTCCAGCATCAAGTACTGACAAGGTTCTTTAGTGGGTGGTCTTGGATGGCCTTCAGAGGGAGGGTATTCAGACTCCCTGACATTCGATGCAATTTTTTGGATGAGCATCTCTTTTCTCCAAGGAAGGTGTTGATAACTCTCTTCAGCTTCTCAAAAGTGTTTATGACTTTAAAAAAATTAAAAGTCACTAAGAAGAACTGATGAGGTCACCATTTCCCAAACCTGGTTGCATATCAGAACATTTGAGGAGTTAAAAAAAAAAAAAAAATAGGAGACCCACCCCAGATCCCACTCCAAGCCCACCGAATCAGAATCCCAAATATTTGTGTCTTTTAAAAGCTTTCTGGGGCTTCCCTGGTGGTGTAGTGGTTAAGAGTCTGCCTGTCAATACAGGAAAGGCAGGTTCAAACCCTGGTCCAAGAAGATCCCACATGCCGAAGAGCAACTAAGCCCATGCACCACAACTACTGAGCCTGAGCTCTAAAGCCTGTGAGCCACAACTACTGAAACCCACATGCTACAAGTACTGAAGTCTGCATGCCTACAGCCCATGTTCTGCAACAAGAGAAGCCACCACAATGAGAAGCCTGCACAACGCAACGAAGAGTAGCCCCCACTCGCTACAACTAGAGAAAACCAACGCACAGCAACAAAGAGCCAACACAGCCAAAATAAATAAAATAAAATAAAAATAAATAAATAAATTTTTTAATATTTAAAAAAAAATTAAAAAAAAAAAAGCTTTCTCTGGATAATTCTGAAACCCTTAACCAGGGACTGGTCTGAAGTCTCTAGAAAATAGTATACAAAAGCCTTAGTGAATTTTAAGAGACTCTGCACTCTTGAAGCTTTAGAATTCTGAGAAAGAGGTCACAAAATAGGACCCTATGGGCTGCTCTGGCCTATGGATGTGTTTGTTCACAAGGAGAGTATTTCAAAACAATAAACAAACAACTTTGATTACTATTTAAAAATTGGAATATTTCACACATATACACAAAATCCAGTTTTACATTTCTCCTACAGAATCAGAAGAGATGGTAAAATTTGACCCTCATTCCCGAATCCCAATATTCAACTGGAGCTTAGACAATCAGCCACAAGTCCCCACTACTGTCTATTACTATAATCAGTTGACTTTGCTCTTATGCATTAACTATCTAGCCCCCAAAGTCACTTAAGTTTGAGACCCCTATTTGAGGTTTCCCCAGCCTTCACCGTGGGGAGATCCTACGGTGATTCCCAAATTGAGACAGGGGCCATCTGCTCCTGGCTGAGCTGGAACCTGAGGGGCCTCAGGTCCAGACTTTCCCCAGCCCCCTGCCTCCCACCCTGCTGACATCTAGGAGTTCTCCTGTCACTCCAGCACTGGGGCCAAGGACTTCAAAGCCAAACAACATCCAAATTGAATTGGCACTAATCCTTTTCAGTCTCAACCTCTTTTCCTCTGCCAGGCAGAACCTTCCCGCCTCTGCTGGCTTCCTATTAAAATTAACAAGCGTTGCGGGCAGGCATCAAAGGCAGGGTTGTGCCTTTAATACCCCACGCAGGCCCAGGCTGTGATCCCAGCCTCCCTCCCCCACCTTACTCTCTTCCAACTGAACTGGGTGGCTTCAGCTGGGAGTGCCAGAATCAGAACATTGGCCATCCTTGTCTGTTTGATATATGCACCAAGGAAAATTCCCGGGCCAGCAGAACATCTTCACAGCAATTTTCTTCAAACTGCCCCGCAAAAACTGGCCAATTATTCTTAAGAGGCACCCCAGGAAGAGTGTGCTATTATCCCCATTTTATTGGCAGGGAAACTGAGGTCAAATGGCTTGCCCAAGGCCATACAGAGAAAGAGGGAGATGGAATCAAAGCAGTGGCAGCGCAAATCTATGTTCATCTGAGGCTCACTCAGACCTGTATCTGGCCCAGTACAGGTGCTCCTGCCCAGCTGGGTTGTCCTGGCCACTCCTCCTGGTTCTCACGCTGGGTTTCTCAGACCCGAACTTCACAAAAACATTAGTAACCCCTCAGGTGTTGAGGGAGGCAACACGCTCTGTCATCAACCCCTTTACAATGAAGGAAATGACTGCAGTGGATAATTATTCTCTTCTCTACAACCCTCAAACTGTTGTCTTTGTTTTTTCTCCCTAACATTAATTGGCAATGATCTGATTATTTTCAAAGAACTATGTATTTATACTGGAGAAACCAACAAATTCAATAACAAGAGCACTATGGTTCTGAGTTAAATCCCTGTCACACTGGGGAAGGCTCTATGCGTTAAGCCTTGGTCCCTCTATCTAAGGGGCCTGTTTAAACAGGAGTCCCCAGACCCTAAGGATTTTGAAACTGGAGAAGATGTTGCTCTGGCAAGCCCATTGTTGGGAGAACACACTGCAGGGCCTGGACTGTTGAATTCACTCCCACATCCTTGGAGGAAAAGTGCCTGCAGAATTAACAATTAGTGAAGTTTTGGACTTCCCTGGTGGCACAATGGTTAAGAATCCACCTGGCAACGTAGAGGACACAGGTTTGAACCCTGATCCAGGACGATCCCTTGTGCCATGGAGCAACTAAGCCCGTGCGCCACAATAAGAGAAGCCATTGCAGCGAGAAGCCCAGGCACCGCAATGAAGAGTAGCCCCTGCTCACTGCACCTAGAGTAAGTCCATGTGCAGCAACAAAGATCCAATGCAGCCAAAAATAAATAAAATAATAATAATAATAAAGTTTTTAAAAAAACAATTAGTGAAGTTTCTCCAAGAAGTGGCTTTGATCCCAAAGCTGTGGATACAAACTGCTTTGGGTGGGGGGTGGGATGTTGGCTGAGGGGCTTACCCCTCTAGAAATCTTAGAAACAGGCATCTTCTAATCAAGCTGCCTCAGGACTTCCCTGGTGGTCCAGTGGTTAAGACTCTGTGCTTCCAACGCAGGGGATGCCGGTTCCATCCCTGGTCGGGGAACAAAGATCCCACGTGCCGTGTGGCGTGGGCCCCCCACCCCCCAAAAAAAGCTGTCTCTTTACCTGCACCCAGAACACAGCTGGGAGAGGCCCGAGTAGTCATCCAGCTATGACCACCTTCTTGTTGTTTCGGGGAAACTGTGGCCCAGGGCAGGAAAGTGAACCATCCCAGTGAGTGAGTTTAGAGGACTCAGTTGCCCTGACTCCCCGGCTGGGCTTCTTGCCCCAGGAGAGACAAAAGAGGAGACAAGAGAAAAAGTGAGATGTGCGAGGGTAAAGGGGGAATGTGAGGAAAGGAAGAAGAGGAAGAAGAAAGGCAAGCAAAAGAAGAGATGGACAGTGAGAGAAGAGGCAGGGGGAGAGACGGGCACAGAGATAGCCTTGTTTATTTCACCATCTGAGCATACGAGTCTGTGATGCTCACCAATGGTTCCTTCCCTGGTGTCTCAGCTCCTCAGGAAAACCTTCTTCTTTGGACCCTTGGGAGAGGCAGGTGGCACTGCGTGGGGCCCTCAGCGGATACTTAACCCAAGCAGGTGGTTCTGCGAATGGCCTCACGCCACCGTCACCTAAGAGGTTTCAAAGGCCCTGGGACGTTTTCTTCCTCAGCGCACCACCTGGTCCAGCTGATCTGCACGGTGGGTACACGGGTGGCCGGGGCACTTCCCCTCTGGGGCTTCAGGCTCCCAATCTGTAAATGGGGTTGAGACTGAGACCAGGTCTGGACCACACTATTGCCCGGACAGCGCTGGCATTCGAGAATTATGTTAATTCCAGGAGTTCTGCTTCCCTCCTCCTTTTTTGAGAATTCCTGAGAAGTATTATAAAGCAAACCCAGAATGCCTTGCTAGGACGCAATTTCAACCTGGAGGAAGGGTTTCTAAACAAAGAGGGGAACGTGCAGGAGCCTGAAACGAGCTTTTCTGACGGGTCCCCTGGGGCCTGCGGAGGACCTGGGGCCTGCGGATGCAGCTGCGGCCGCCCCTCCACTCCCCCCACCCCCACCTTGAGTGGCCTTCCTGGGGATACACCAGGGTGTCCATCTTCTCCACCAACCCAGGCCACTCTGAGCCTCCCGAATGCGGAAATTATTAAAAAGCCAGGAAGGTGGGAAGACAGAGACTTGCCATGTATGTGAGAAAATAACATACAGACAGATCCCAAAGTGGGACTGCTCAGCGCTATGTCCTACGGAGCGATGGCGGAATGCCGCATTTTAGGAAGAAGGGTGGGCCCCGTAGGAGAGACCTGAGGGGCCAAAAGTCTTATGATAGTACTCTCAGCCTCGGCAGTAATTAGGGAAATGCAAATCAGCAGCCAAGGATATGCCATTTCACATCTGTCAGACTGGCAAAAATGAAGTCCGGCGGTACCAAGTATTAACAAGGCCATGGAGAATTGGGCACTTGAGTACATTGGTCATGGGAGTGTAAACCCCTGTGGTGAGCAATTTGGAAAGAGCGCGTAAAGCAGACCAAGTATGTCCCCTTCAATCCAGCAAGTCCACTCCTAGGTATACCCCCTAGAGAAACCCTGGCACATGTCACATATAGAAACACGTACACGTGGACATTCACAACAGCAGTGTTCATAACAATGAAAAAGTAGAAGGAAATGTCTAAATGCCCATCAACCAGATACACTGTGAAGCAGTCATATAATAGAATAATATAAAGTAGCTAAAATCATAAATTTCAAAATGCTGAGACAAAAAAGCCAAAAAAAAATTGTAAAAGGCTACACAGAGAATGATGCCATTTTATAGAACGTTTACAAACCTGTAAAACAAGGCTATGTAATTTTTATAGATACATACATATATAGTAAAAACTAGAAAAACATGCATAGACATGATAAACACTTCATGAAATTGGTTCCTGGGTTTGGTAGTGGAGTAAGAATGAGATATGGAAAGTTTACACATGGGGTTTCCACTCTGATTATTTTGTTCCTTTAAAAACTGAAATGAACAGGACAATGTTAATATCTGACAACATTGGAAGCTTCTGTATTTAATTTGCTATTCTTATCTGTTTTTGAAATCATTCCGAATTTAAAAAATAATCTTAACGAGAGAAAACACCACTATTGAGAACAGTATGGAGGTTCCTTAAAAAACTAAAAATCGGGGCTTCCTAGGTGGTGCAGTGGTTAAGAATCCGCCTGCCAATACAGAGGACATGGGTTCGATCCCTGCTCCAGGAAGATCCCACATGCCGTGGAGCAACTAAGCCCGTGAGCCAGAAAAAGAAAAAAAAACAAACTAACTAAAAATGGAACTACCATATGAGCCAGCAATGCCATTCGTGAGCATATATTTGGAGAAAACCATAATTTAAAATGATACATGCACCCCAATGTTCATTGCAGCACTATTTACAATAGCCAGGAAATGGAAACAACCTAAATGTCCATTAACAGATGAACAGATAAAGAGGATGTGGTACATATATATAATGGAATACTACTCAGCCATAAAAGAGAAATAATGCCATTTGCAGCAACATGGATGGACTGAGAGATTATCATACTAAGTGAAGTAAGTCAGACAGAGAAAGACAAGTATAATATGATATCACTTATGTGTGGAATCTAAAAAAAAAAAATGATGATCTAATGAACTTATTTAGAAAACAGAAACAGACTCACAGACTTCGAAAACAAACTTATGCTTACCAAATGGGAAGGGATAAATTAGGAGTTTGGGATTAACATATACATACTACTATATATAAAATAATAAGGACCTGCTGTATAGCACAGGGAACTCTGCTCAATATTCTGTAATAACCCATATGGGGAAAGAATATGAAAAAGAATGGGTATATGTATATATATAACTGAATCACTTTGCTGTACACTGCAACTAACACAACATTGTAAATCAACTATAATATAAAATTTTTAAAAACATTATTTAGATTCACATGTAATGGGTTTATTATTGTTATTTTAAAGAATTAGTAAATAAATGTTTTGGGAAAAAAAAACAAAACAAAACAAGAAAGTGCAGGGGGCCTGAGCTGCAATTGGAATTCCAGGCGCAGATCTGGACGTTCCCACGGTTCCCTCGGGCAAGGCCATGAACCTCGAAGGCAGACCTGTGTCCAACGGTCTTTCAGCTGGTTCTAGGTGCAGCAACCCTGCTCCACACCCAGCACCCAGATAAAATCATTATAAGAGGGATGGCGGGGTGAGAGGCACAAAACAAAATGGATTTTAAAAAGAGGAGCTGCCCTTTTAAATAGGGGGAGGGGAGAGGGGTGGGACCTAGCATCCCATCTGCAGCAGCCCCTGCAATACACCTCCGTGAAACCCTGGGGCTCTGAGCCTGAACAGTGTGAAAACCCAATATTCCATGAGGAGCCCAGAGGTTACCTAGACAGGGAGAAATGAAGGGCTGAGACCAGGGTGAGGCAAGGAGGTACCTCAGGGGCCACGTTTAGGGAGGCACTCGTTCTCGGGGGGCTTTCAAATGCCGCCCTGCCCTGGTGTGTCCTCACAGAAACCCTGCTTGCTTTCTCCTTTTCCGATAGCTATGGATATGCTCACCGCCCCACCAGAGAGCAAGCTTGAGAGGACCAGGCCCTGGGTCTGGCTCACTTACTCCATCCAGAGGGCTAACCCGAGCAGGGCACATAGTAGGCCCCAAATATGTTTGCTGAATAATTGATTAAGGGAAGGAAGGAAGGAAAGAAGGGAGGGAGGGAGGAAAAAGGAGGGAAGGAGGGAGGGAAGGAGGGTCAGATAGAGGGAGGAAGGAAAGAAGAAAGGGAGAGGGTGAGGGAGGGAAGGGCGAAGGGAGGAAAGGTGAAATAAGGAATTATTTGAACCTCCTGCCCCCTCTCCAAAGCTCTCATCTGGGCATTCAGCCAACCTGGACCAGCCACGTCGCTGCTGGAGGCAATGAGTGTGGGTGACTGTTGGCTGTGGCTTTACTCATCCTCGCCTGGGGCCGTGTGCAAAGCAGAGGTCTCCCTTGCCCAGTGGGTGCTGAGCTACAGCCGAGGAGCTGCAGGCCTATGTAATTAACCAGCCGCCGCCAGCCCTGGACAGCGTGTGACGCTTGCCCAGGGTGCAGGTAGTTGGGCACCAAGCAAGGTGGCTCCTGATTAGCCGTGGCCTCCTTTCTACAGTCTACGGAGCTGGGACCCACCTCCTCACAGGCTGGGGACACACGGGCTGAGGGCTTCTTTACTGGGGCTCCGTGAGTGGAAATGGGAGCCAGAAAAGCAGAATTCTGTGTGTGTGTATATTTTGGTTGGGGGGAAAGATGTCTTAGAACTATCCGGAGAGAGGACAGCCCCAGCCCTTCTGGCATACACAGCTTGCTCAATCTCTCTGTCTGTCTCTCACATACGCACACACGTGCGCACACACACACACAGATACAGTTTGTCACCGTAGGTAATGGAACAAATCTCTGGAAATAAATACATTTAAAGGAAATGTGAAGAATCTCCGAGTTTGTCAAAATCTGCAGAACCTCTTCCTGATAAGATCTTTAAAAATCCCCTCAGTACAGTCCTCAGATCTCGGATCACACAGCAGGAGGCATCTCTTTAGCCCAGCAGGGGAGGGGTAGTTAGTGTGTGGGGGTGGGGGTGGGGGGTTGCCCCCGTGCCTCCCAACCAGCCTCCCACTCCAAAGCCCAACCCACCAGGGTTTGGGGCTCTGTGTGGGGACTCACCTCTCTGTGCCGTGCTTCTCCATCTTCTGTGACAAAGGTGCTCGCCCTTTATGTCCTTCACGGTTTCCTACTTCTCCTTTGTGCCGTCTACTCTAGGAACTCCTGTCCTGCTCTTTCCATCTTCCTCTTAAAGACGCCCACCTGATGTCTGGAGAGGTGACAGGCCTTGCCAAAGCACTGAGGCTGAACTCCAGGCATATCTGACTCCATACCTAGCTTCCTATCAACATATCACTCCACCATAAACATGAAATCTTAATACCTACCATTCCTCAAGTACATGGTGTGTTAAATGCCTAATCGTCTTCATTTTCCCTTAATCCTCACCATAACTCCATGAGTAGACCCCGTTATCCCCATTTTATAGTTGAGGTTCAGAGAGATAAAGGAGCTTGTCTGAGGTTGTATGGCAAGCAGCTGGAGAAGCCAGAATGGGAACCATGTGTGAAGGACACAGCCCATGATCTTCACGGTGCTCTCTCTTGATAGAGTGTGAAAGACTGATGAGATGTGCAGTCAGTGTGAGGACAACTAGACCGGGACTCACTTCCTGGATGTTAGTGGATGGTAAAGCTGGGAGGCAGGGACATGCAAATTACGCCTCAGGGAGGTACCATTACACCTCTTCACACTTATCAGATGGGCAAACATTTCAAAGTCTGAATATAGGAAGTACTGAAGGAGGAGGTGGGGAGAATGCTAGAGGGAATGTAAATTAAGCTCTTTGGAGAGCAATTACCCCTTACAACCTAGCCATCCTCCTTCTTGGGATGAGTGAGTCTTGTACACTCATTTACATGACATGAATGGGTAATTCCTTGCAACATTTTTTTAAGAAATATTTTTTATTTAATTTAATTAACTTATTTTTGGCTGCACCAAGCAGCTTGTGAGATCTCAGTTGCCCGACCAGGGATCAAACCTGGGTCCTCACAGTAAAAGTGCAGAGTCCTAACCACTGGACTACAAGGGAATTCTCCAGCAGCACTTTTTATAATAAAGAAAATGTGGTATAAAGGGCCCAGGGCAAGGGCAGGTGCAAGAAAGTCAGTTAGGAAATGAGTGCTGAATCTTCACGGGAGGTGATGGTGGCAGCAATGGAGGCAGACAAGGTGTTGATCTGGTTGGAGGTGCTGCAGGGAGCAGGAGCTCACTTGAGGAGTCTGAGATGCTCTTTGACATCTGCATGGAGATGCTGAGTAGCTGTCAGAAATAAGAGCGTGGAGCTCCAAAGAGAGGCGCGGGCTGGGAATGATAAATGGGGAGTCACCAGCACATAGGTGGTATTTAAAACCATGATCCTGATAATTTTTTACGTCTTGTAAATAAAAGAGCTGAAGCAAATACGACAATGTTGACATGTGTTAATTCCAGGTGGTAGATACAGTGGTGTTTGTAATGTACTTTTTAGTATGTTTGAACTTTTGTAATAAAATTAACAAACAGTATACAAAGCCACAAGGTTCCAAACTGCTAAACAGTTCTGCCTTAGACCTCAAGAGTGGGTGCTGGCAGTGAGTCAAGGAGCCAGCTCCAATTCCCCCACCACCAACCTAAGCTGGGCGACGAGCAGTTGATTCTGCCTCTCTGGGCCTCTGTTTCCCAACTTGGGTAAGAAGCTGGCCCGTGACTTCTCAGGGTTCTTCCAGTGCTGACCATCTTGATTCAAGCTGGTGTCCCCTGAGGCCCCTGCCTGCTTTGATTTGATCCACTCATGTCTTATGCCTACTCCTACAGGGGAAACCAGAAATACCCTATAAGAGGGCCTTGCAGGTGGAAGGTCAACTCTGACTCCAAATAGATGCAAACTGGACGTCCCTGGTGGCGCAGTGGTTAAGAATCCACTTGCCAATGCAGGGAACACAGGTTCGATCCCTGGTCCAGGAAGATCCCACGTGCCGCAGAGCAACTAAGCCTGAGAGCCACAACTACTGAAGCCCAAGCACCACAACTACTGAGCCCGTGTGCTGCAACTATGAATGAAGCCCGTGTGCCTAGAGCCCGTGCTGTGCAACAAGAGAAGCCACTGCAATGGGAAGCCCGCGCACAACGAAGAGTAGCTCTCCACAACTAGAGAAAGTCCGCATGCAGCAACGAACACCCAACGCAGTCAAAAATAAACAAACAGACGCAAACTACAGTAAGGGAACTCAGAAAGGAAGGACAGTGTCCCATGGTCCCCGGGCCCTGGGACCCAAAAGGAATTAGGCTGAGCTTAAAAGTTGGGAACCGAGAGACTAAAACTCTTCATGATATTTACTGCTGAACCAATCTGTCAGTTGCAATAGGCACAGATAATAATATTAATAGCGACACAATAATATTTATGTGTCAGATGCTGAACTAAGTGCTGAATATACATTCTCTCATTTAACCCTCCTGATGACAGCCCCATGGGGTTATCATTTTCATTAGCCACACTCAGCAGATGGGGAACCTGGGGCTCAAAGGGGTTAAGCAGCTTGCCCCAAACCATGCAGCAGAGAAGCAGAACCAGGGTCAGGACCCAGGCAGCATGACTCCAGATCTCAAGCTCTTGACTGCTCCTGGTGAGCGACAAGGTCCTCTAAATCTCTTCAGCAAGAGCTGGAGAAGACAGCCCGCATGTAACTCTACTGAGTCGTTCACTCGTCAGCGCTCATCGGTATTTAGTGAGCACCCACTGTGTGGCAGCACTCACGTGTGCCTGGCCACACGGCTGTGGAGACGAATAAGCATGGCCTCTGTTTGTGAGAAGCTTGCGGTCCAGGACCAGTTTGTGAACCAGCGTTCTCTAACCAATGGCTCCAGGGCTGCTCCTGGGAAGACCCTCTGTCCGGAGGGGCCCTGCACGGGAAAAGCTGGTGACCCAAAAGCAAAACGAGGACCAGGGTGTGGAGTGGCACCACAAGACCGTTCTTTCTCACCATCAGCGTTGGCTGAACCTGCCATTCCCAGGCCGTGAGTCCCAGAACTTCCGGCAGAAACTGCTGGGCGCAGGAACAGCGGGTGTCTAGCTTTGACCTTTGTGGGAGGGGGAGAAAGTGACAGCACCGTCACTTTAGGTTAAGAGGTGGAGCCTTAGCTGCTCCTCTGGAACAACCCGCTTCATTGGTCTGAGAAAAACCACTTGACTTTTCACATGGAGAGACTGTAACTGGAGAAGGAAATATTTAGGGCTCAAGGGGCTCATAGGAGCTACAATTTCTACGTGGCCACAGAAGAGCTGCTCAGGCAGGACTGCTTCTTTGCAGAGGAGCTCCTACCTCAGGATCCCTGGGGCGAGTGCGAGGAAGCCCAGCAACGGGATTCAGGAGATCCACAAATCCCTCGAAGTTGCAGGGGGAAAACGTCATGTTATCTGTGCGTTTCTTTTGCAAGATAGAGCGTTCATCGGACTTTCAAGGGCCCCTCGCATCCCCTGAGAAGGCTAAGCATCACGTCTCTGAAGAAATACAGTCGTCCCTCAGTATCCATAGGGGACGGGGTCCCGGACCCCAGCAGATACCAAAGTCCACGGATGGGGAAGCCCTGTATAGGAGATGGCGGGTAGAGTCCGCCCTGTGTAGCCGCGGGTCCCACGGCCGTGGAAATGGAGAGCCAGTTGTATTTATTTTCTGAGTGCAGATTTAAGCGGTGCCCAGCGGCCATTTCATGTTCCTGGGATGGCATGTGTGTTCTTGTTTTCCTGCTGTCACGCAGCGACCAGCAACTGAGACCCAGAAGATGACTGAAAGGGCAGATGGGGCCTGTGGAGGTGCTGCTCCAGGCCCTAGGGGACACGGTGTAGCAGGAACAGGACGGCCTGGGTGCAGTCAACAGGGACTCGACGGCCCAGTGCTACACATGGTCGTTTCAATCTACACAGCCCAGAAACTGGGCAATAGCTTCATGCTTGGGGATTGGATTTTGATATTCAGTTGAGGTCTTAAGCAATAATGCACTGTCACTCATCCAAGGAAGAAGCAACTCCTGGCTCAGAGAGTGAGGAGGGAGGCAAGATGGCTTACATAAGAGGGAAGGGAACGCCTTTCCTTTCTCTGGGCTCACCTAGTTGGCCCAGACCTTCTAAAACATTTATATCTGCTACAAGGCACACCCGAGAGTCGGGGGGCAGGCGTGGAGAAGCTGGACCTGCCAAGAGATGGGCTGGGACTGGGCTGGAAACGCAGGCTCGGGGAGGCAGATCCAGCCTCTGGACTCTGAGAGCAGCTCCGCCGGGTCGTGGGTTTCCTGGGCTGAGATGTCCTCCTGCCCTTCTGCTCCATTCGCTCTGTCTTTAGCCACCCCTGGCTCCCCAGTGCCCAGCACAGTGCTGGCCCTTGGAGGGTGCTGAATGAATGAATGAGCCTGGACCCCTATCAGGCTGTGACCTCCTTCTGGGCAGGGACCATTTGGGGGCCACTACAACGCTGCCCCTCCCCATCCCTCCCCAGTGCCCTGAGGACCGTGGGGCTGAATCCCCCTCTGCTCACGAGACGTTCTCAGCTCAAACCCTTGGCTCCATGGGTCAGACTGAGGCCCCGGTGGTCCCTGCAGACGAGTCATGGAGACCCCACCAACCTACAGATGGGAGGAACTATCTCCGCTGGTGGTGGCCAGGACTACTTTTTGGACTTTCAGCGTGAGGAGGAGCGGGCGAGACCAGAGGAGGCGCGTTCCAGGCCCCTCCTAACATTCAGGAGGGCAGAGCAAGAATACAAGTGGGGGTCCACAAACTACCCGGCTAAAACATTTAAAAGGTATAACTCAAATAAACAAATAAAATACACGCTATCCTCCTACCTTAACATTGCAACCGAGAATGCAGAGGTGCCAGGAGATCCATGCTGTGGCCCCAAGCCCCAATCTGTGGCCCACCTCCCTTCTCCCCCCACCCCTAGCTCCTTCCCTCACGCACCCCTGTGGTCACCCAGCCCACACGTCCAAACTCTGTCTGTACCTCCAGCAAATGGCCACCCCCCGGCTACCCCTCAGGCCTAGAGGGACACACACTGGCTGCACATCTGTCCTTGGGAGCCTAGGGAAGAGGACTGAGCAAATCCTTAGAAGCAAGCAGGCTTGGGATGATAGAAAGTTCCAGAATTCAGGGCGTTCCACATGTGGTGTAGAAAGAAAGGTTACAGGCTCTGGGTGGGCACCTGCCCCTGACTTTTGGGGGCATGGCCAGGAGGGGACCTCAGCAGGGCCTTCTAAAGCCAGGGCCCAGGGACTTCCCTGATGGTCCAGTGGCTAAGACTCCATGCTCCCAATGCAGGGGGCCCAGGTTCAATCCCTGGTCAGGGAATTAGATTCCACATGCATGCTGCAACTAAGAGTTCGTATGCTGCAACTAAGAGTTCGTATGCTGCAACTAAGAGTTCACATGCCGCAACTAAGAGTTAGCCTGCCACAGCTAAAGGTCTCACGTGCCACAACTAAGATCCGATGCAGCCAAATAAATAAATAAATATTTTAAAAAATAAATAAAGCCAAGGTCCGGAACAGGGGCCCCCGCCTGCCCATGGTAAGGGCTTTTATAGTCAACCAGGGGAGACAGATGAGACCCTGGACCAGGACAGCAGCAGCTCTTGTGAAGGAGAGATCAGAAATGGCAGATATGTATGCTTAGGACTTCGAGATGTGACACAGGTAGCTCCCAATCTGAGCACCGTGACTGCCATTTGAACCTGAGCCTGGCTCCCTGACACTTTGGCAGGTGGGTGGGTACAGCCACCTGCACCCCTTGTGAAAAGCCACCTAAATGACTGTACTGCTTGTGCTCTCCTCTGCCAACCCCCAGCTCATGGCTGGGCCGTGTGCAGGGCGTCTGGCTCCGGGGAGAGGTGGGGTGGGCCCAAGTTTACACCCACACGGCTATAAATAAGGACTGGCGACTGCTCACTCAGCCTCCCTTCCCCAGCGGTGACAGCACCAGAGCCTCTCAGACACCTGGACCATGGACCCCCGGGAATGCACCTGCATGTCTGGTGAGTAAGGATGCCTACCCAGGGATTCTGCGACCTCTCGCCAGCTTCCCACAGGGAGCCTGCAGGACTGTGATTAATGCTTCTCTTCTTCCAATTAGAAACACCAGTGGGGTTTGTCTCAGACTGGCCACCTCTGGGGCTGCTCCCGCTCTCTGTTGGATACCAGCTTGATTGGCTAGAATTAATAACCTGGCTTAGGAACGATAGTGGAGGGACCTAGCGGCAAGCCTCTGGGGGCAGCCACCAGGGTGGGAGACAAGCCCTGGCCCAGAGCAACCTGCTTCTGGTCCATTGCTCCCATCTACTCCTGACACTTATTATTTCCCAGCCTCAGTTTCTTCATCTGAAAAACAGTTACTTATCCCCAGCTGCCCACCTCCTAGGGTTGCTGTGAAAGTGCTAAAATCATAAAGCATCTGTGATGTCAGGTCCGCATAAGCGGACTTCCGAGCCTGCAACTGCTTAATTCCGTGGAAGCATATTGGCCAGCAGAAGTGAGGTCAGCGTTCAGAGACATCTTGGGTTTTATGACCTTGGGAAATGGCATTAAGAAGTCTCACAAGCCTCCCTGGTCCCTAACAGGACATGTCTGTCCCCAAAATTTGCCCAGAAAGGCAGAAGCTTCCAGCCTCTTGAAACTCAAAACAATAAGTGGGATGATTTTTGTAAAAAACAAAACAAAAAACACCAAAACATCCCCCCTAGTTTTATGATATGGAAACAAGTTGTAGCTGTGACTCTCTTTTTGTTTCTATCCTTTGCTCTTCCTCCTATCTGTTCAGGATTTCCATCTTGCCTGATACCTTGAAAAGGTGAGAAGGGTATGAAAGGCTTCCATAGTCCCCAGGGGACCTTGGGCTTGGCGCAACCTAGGGGTTCTCAAACCTGACTGTACATCAGAATCATCTGGGTTGCTTTATAAAAACACTAATTCCCTTTCCCTACGCAGACCTATAAATCAGAATATCTCAAAGCTTGGCTCTAGGCATCTGCATTTTAACAAGCTCCCCCGGGGATGCTAATGCAGCCCCCCAGTTTCCGTCCATGGACTGTGACTGGGAACCACTGGACGGTCTTCACCACTGGGGTGATTCTCAGCAGCATCTTGTCCAGCCGCTTGTCCCTCTTGTCCAGCCACTGCCCAAGGGCAGCCCAGACCCCCGGCCACCACGACAGCCTGCCGCACACCTGGGCGCCCCGCTCCACCTCAGTGCTCACGTTTGCGGCTCTGTCCTTTCTTCTAGGAGGAACCTGCGTCTGCGGAGACAACTGCAAATGCACAACTTGCAGCTGTAAAACATGTCGAAAAAGTGAGTCTGGTGACGAGGGCACACACTGCTGGCCGGGAGCTGGGAGAGTCTGTTTCTGCCATCCTCAACCCTCCAACCATGATGGGATTCAGGGGGTCCTGGATGCCTTTTACCCATTTGGGAGGGACCTGAAATGAAAGCTGAGTCCCCCAGGCTGCAGCCTATCTGGGGATGAGGGCATCCACGGTGTTTCAGGGGTTTGGATAAGAAGAGGGCAGAGGGGAGGTTCCAGCCTGCCCAGTGGTGAAGGGGATAGAACACTGGCCTGGCGTCATGAGCCCTTGGATTTGCCACTGTCCAATCCCTTCCCCTCCCTAGCCTCTGATGGACCCTGGGTGACCCCTGAGGTCCCTTCCAGCTCTAACATCCCACCACTTCCTGTCCCAGGTTTTTCATGCGTGTGGATGGGAGCCTGTGTGTATCCTGCTCTTCTTTTTCTACTTCCTCTAAGTGGTGAAGGGGGAAGTGGTCAGATAAGAGTGTTGACCCAAAGCTAATCTGTCCATCTCCTACCCCTTTTAGGCTGCTGTCCTTGCTGCCCCCCAGGCTATGCCAAGTGCGCCCAGGGCTGCATCTGCAAAGGGGCCTCAGACAAGTGCAGCTGCTGCCCCTGAAATGCATCCATTGTGCTGGGGATGAGACCTGGAAAGCATCTATATAGTGCAGCAGCTGAGGAGTTGGAACGACTGTACAATAGGTTGTACTTTTTATATATTTGCCCCAGTCAGGTGGTGGTGACATTTACATAAAGTGCTTGAAGCAATAAAGTTTTCACTTGTGGTTGTCTGGTGGCTCAGAGCAATGTTTTACCCTAACCCAGCAGGACCAAGAAGGGCTGGCCCCATGCAGACACACCAGGCGCCAGCCTGTACCCATTCTGCAGGCAACAGCTAACCCCGAGATCCTACCGTTCTGCCTGAGGGTTTTCTCCTGCAGCAAGAGCTTGCCTGATGTATGCACAGGGCAGGCCACCCCTGGGAACAGCCCTTAACCAATGATAAGCAGGAGTCAGTCAATGAACACCGTCAGCATCTTTACCCTTATAATGGGACAAATCTGAGTCATGTTCTACACTGTCCCCCAGAAGTCCTCAGCGGCACCGAACTCCAAAAGCCTATGGAGGTAACTCCTTATTAACGTACTCCTTATTGGCCTCCTTCCTTCTCTGCCTCACTTCTCCATTCTCCTTCCAGGGCTTCCTGGGATCCCCGCCCAAAGAAACTACTTGTACGGTGTCCGCTTTGGACTCTGGGTCCACCCAAATTTAGCCAGGCTCTCCTGGAATAGTGATGGCCCTAAATGCCTTGTGTGAATGGTGCTGCTTAAGGGATGTTAGCACTAAACCAGCTATGAACAGGTAAGAGGTCTGGGCAGATCTAAAGAACATCCCCATGGCCAAGGCAGTGAGGGCATTAGCTGCTTTAGTTACCTGGGTTCACCTTTAGCACTGGGTGACGGGGCAGACATGGACACTAATGATCTTGCATTTCACAGAAGTCAATGTAAAGAGAAACTGAGGTTATATCTCCCCCACTGCCTCCCCAGATTGCTGACACATGTATCTGAGCTTTCACTCCACCATCACCATTCCAATTAAGTTTGATGGTAATTAGTGCTGTCATTTTGCAACACTTAAATACACCAGCCCCCATGCTGAGCAATGCACACACGTGCTCCTCGTTTAATCCCTACAATAGTCCCACAAAGGGTGTGTGGAGGAATCCTTGGTTTTTAAAAAAACATGTTTTTAAACAGGTCTTCATACACAATGTACAAAACACAAAAGATACAAAGGGTATAAGACTCCTTCCCGCCTTTGCACCCCAGTTCTCCTTCCCTAAGACAACTGTCACCACTTACTGGTGTAACCTTCCAGGGATATTCTGTGGCTACACAAGCACAGATGACACATAGCCTCTCTCTCTCTCACACACACACACACTGTACCCTGGGAAACTTGACAAGTGTTTTCTCTTATATAGTAAACTCCCTGCCAAGTCCTTTTTTCCATTTAAGAGAGAAGAATAGATAGATGGAGAAAATTAAAAGCTTAAACAACCAAAAAATAAAATGACAAAAGAAAAAATGGGTGAAACAAAAGGGTTAAAGAAAATATGGGAGACAAATCGAAAATTCCACACACACCTCTGCCATGGTGGCGCTGCCGAAGGCAGCTGAATCTGTGACTACATCTTTTGGCCTTTTTCTGATCCACTGAGCCTAGCAGTGTGTCTGGGACCCCCTCAGAGCAGGGGTCATAAACACCCATAAAAATTCACTGACAGCAATGAACCTTCCTCTCCCTAAAAATACCCATACCTCACTCAACCTTACATATGATCTTAGGGAATTCACAGCCCACCCCCCCAAAGCCAACTCTGGACCCCTAGGAGACCCTGATTAAGAATCTATGGTCCAGGGACTTCCCAGGTGGCACAATGTTTGGGAATCCGCCTGCCAATGCAGTAGACACGGGTTCGATCCCTGGTCCAGGAAGATCCCACATGCTGCGGAGCAACTAAGCCTGTGAGCCACAACTACTGAGTCTGCGCTCTAGAGCCTGCAAGCCACAATTACTGAGCCTGCATGCCACAACTATGGAAACCTGCGCACCTAGAGCCTGTGCTCCACAACAAGAGAAGGCATCACAATGAGAAGCCCGCCCACCACACACTGCAACAGAGTAGACCCCGCTCGCCACAACTCGAGAAAACCCATGCACAGCAACGAAGACCCAATGCAGCCAAAAATAAAACTAAAATAAATCTTTAAAAAAATTTTTAAATTTTTAAAAATTAAAAAAAAGAATCTATGGCTCATGTAATCTGTTAAAAGAATAAAATAGTCTAATAATAGATTAAAATACTGAGCACTGAAGACCTGCCAGGCACTTGGTCCAGCTCAACTATGCATTCCTTCATTTGGTTGTCACAACACGACCCCACGGGGTCAGTACTGTCATTAACCCCATTTTACAGATGAGGAAACCAAGGCACAGAGGTTAAATGACTTGCTCAAGACCACCCATCTAGTTTTGTAGAATTGAGATTTGAACTCAGGTCTGATAGACTCCAAAGCCGTGCTCTGAGAGCAAGTGGAAGTACAGAAACAACTTCCGGGATGGAAGGCTGCGAATGCTGAAGTCCCCGACGCCGACCCTGGGGAGGAGGCGGAAATGCAGTCCACGCTCACCCACACCACCGCCCTCAGCAGAGCAGAAGGTAAACTCAAGCTCTGGGAGGGTGTTCATTCATGCTACCAAGGGCCTGAGACCAGGACCCAGAAGAGGCCAGGAGCAGCCTTCTCCACCACAGGCCTGGGTCAAGGTGACCCAGAGGCAGGAGCGGGTGAGAATGGAGCCTTTTCCCAAGGGTGTCCCATGGGGTTGAGCTCAGTTGGCAAAACAAGGAGCAGGACTTACTGTGTGTTTCCTGGAACTGGGCACTTCCATAATCCACACTGTCATCCTCTCTATTTGGAAATCATCTGGGGCCTTCCTGGGGAGGTTTCCCCTTCCGCCCATGAATTGTGCTTTAGACGCAGCATCACAGTGCAACAGAATGTGCTCGGCCTTGGGAGTCAGACACTCCACCCTCCCCGGCTGCACGACCCTGACCAAGGCACTTACCCCTCGAGGCTCAGTTTCTGCATCTGCCAAGTGTCACCCCCTCCTAGGGAGAAACTGCAGTATACCGTCTACGCACACAGTCGGTGCTCCATAAACGGACTTGTAAGCCTTTCTTAGGCTTCTGTTTATGAATCTCTGAGGAGGCCCCTGCTAAGTCCCTCTCTGTGACTACATCTCTGGGGCCCCTTGGGAAGGACACGATGCTGGTAATGATACCGTCCGGGGGCAGAGAGGCCCCCTGTGTCTCCAACAAGCAGGCTGGCCACTCTCCATGCAACCTGAGCCTTGGCGCACACAGGGATGCCATCTCACCTCATCCAAATGCTGCACCTGAATACTCTCATTTATTCCTACCACATCCTCGAGGGGAGAATCAGCGCTCAGAGTCTCATTTTAACAATAAAAATGCTAACAACTTATATTTATTGAGTGCCAAGTGCTGAATGTAACAAGTGCCAAGCACTGGGCTGAGCGGTTTATAAACATCATCTCATGGACCTTGCACCACCACGACCACTTTAGAGCTGGACAGTCAGGGCCCTGCTATGGACCCTCTGCCTTAGAGGGTCTGTCTCTGGCCCTCCTCCCCATGGATGAGGTGTCTGAGGGTCCAAGAAGACACACCTACTTGGAATTTTCATACCAGTCCCTCACCCACTCCCCTCATCCCACCAACTAGAAAGGCTTTGAGTACCTGGGACCAATTTCAGAGTCTGCATGGGCCTCCTCCCCAGGTCAGTCCTGCCTGAGGGTGGACCATGCCATCAGTCTGTGTACTCCTAGGCCTGAGGGATGGCCAAGGGGCAGCTGTATTCAAGGATGGGTGATGTATGGATAGGGACTGAGTACTTGCACTTTGATGTCTACAGTATGGAATGGAGCCAGGGGTGGGAAGAGAAGGGATGAACTACAGGCTAATCTTCCATCTTTGCTTTTGCCCCAAGCCCGGCAAGTGTTTGGGGGAGGCGTGCATTAGCAACCCTGGAGAAGAATCCTGTTATGACCCCACCTTACAGGTGAGGACGCCGAGATTCAGGAGATTCAATGGCTTGCTCAGAGTTATGAGGCTAGTAAGGGGCAGACCTAGGACCTGAATTGGGGGCTGCCTGACTTAGAGGCCGTGCTCGTGCCTGTGCTAGATGGATGGGGCAGAGAGAAGGCTGCAGGGAATCCTGCCCCACACCCAGGCATAAAAGGTCCCTGCCCTGAGCCTTGTGCTTTAGAGAGCCTACATATCCAAACACTCAAAACACAAATTTATTAAAGAATACATGGGGGCCTCTGTCGTTCACGATCTAGTACTTGTTTGTCGCCTTGTGATCCATCAACCCTAAACATCTGCTCTTGTGTCTAACACTCTTCCCTAAGAAAATACTCCTCCAGCTCTTGTCCTATGTCCTCAAAACAACAAAAAGTAAGTCAAAGACCTTAACAGGCATCCCACTAAAGAAGATATACAGATGCCAAAGAAGCATATGAAAAGATGCCCCACACCATATATCTTTAGGGAAACGCAAATTAAAACAACGAGATACCACTGCACACCTATTAGAATGGACAAAATCCAGAAGACTGACAACACCAAATGATGGCAAGGATGTAGAGCAACAGGAACTCTCATTTGTTGCTGGTGGGATGCAAAATGCTACAGCCACTTTGGAGGGCAGTTTGACAGTTTCTTACAAAACTAAACATACTCTTATAAAATCCAGCAATTGCACTCCTTGGTATTAACCCAAAAGAGCTGAAAACTCATGTCCACACAAAAGCCAGTACATGAATGTTTTGTGGCAGCTTTATTCATAATTGCCAAAATCTAAAAGCAACCAAGATGTCCTCCGGTAGGCAAAGGGATAAACTGTGGTCCATCCACAGCGTGAATGGAATATTATTCAGCACTAAAAAGAAATGAGCAATCAAGCCATGAAAAGACATGGAGGAAACAAATGCATATTACTAAGTGAAAGAAGCCAATCTGAAAAGGCTACATACTGTGTAATTCCAACTAGAGACATTCTGGAAAAGGCAAAACTATGGAGACATTAAAAAGATCAGCAGGGAATTCCCTGGCAGTCCAGTGGTTAGGACTCTGTGCTTTGACTACAGGGGGCCCAGATTTGATGCCTGGTTGTGGAACTAAGATCCCGCAGCTGCACAGTATGGCTGTAAATAAATAAATAAATAAACAAGTAAAAAAAAAAAATCACTGGTTCGTGGAGGGAGGGATGAATGGGCAGAGCACAGAGGATTTTTAAGGCAGTGAAACTACTCTGTATGATACTCTAACAGTGACTGTATGTCAGTTAACATTTGTTCAAACCCATAGAATGTACAACCCAACAGTGAACTCTAATGTAAACTATTGCCTTTGGGTGATTAAAATATGTCGATGCAAGTTTATCCATCGTAACAAATGCATACTCTTGCTGAGGGATGCTGATAACAGGGGAGGCTGTGCATGTCGTGGGTCAGAGGGTACATGGCAAATCTCTATACTTTTCTTTCACTTTTGCTCTGAACCTAAAATTGCGCTGAAAAATAAAGCCTACTTCAAAAACGTATCTTGTATCTGAATGCCAAGAGAGTTTATGGATGGCCTCAATGCCAATGTCAGAGATGGAAACTGCTTTCAAGGTACAGGGAGGGTCTGAGTGGAAGAAATGAGAGAAAAGACAAATTAACTCATAAATCTTTCTCCTCAAAAAGTGTGAATGCAATCGATTCTCATGGCAGAAAGTATCGTTTCCCATTAGTGTGACACATGAACTTCTCTCAGTTTTCTTTGCGTTCTAATTTGTTTCCAGAACATGCATGAGTTTATGCTATTTGTAGAAGTTTCACAAGGCAACTGAGGAATATTTTGTAATACTAAGCATTTCATATTACTCTTAAATTTATATATATACCATATATACATATAGTCAGCTAAGCAGAAACTGGCACAACAGTGTAAAGCAATTATACTTCAATAAAGAGCTTAAAAAAAGAATTCAATGAGATTATAAAAAGCAGTCAGCTAGATACACATTGAACGCTAGAACTATGAATAATTTTATTTTTACAAAAAATCTTATTAAAATTCCATTAAGTCTTTAGAAAATTTAATAATATAGGACAGTGAAGCTAGAGGGAGAAAACTAGATGGGCTTGGTAGCCTCCTTCAGCAAGTGCTTCGGTCCCTGGGGCCACCATCTCTGGTCTTGGAACAGGGGGAAAATAACCTTCTATTTGGGTAAGCCACTGTGCAGCTGAAAGCAAACTCACTGATACATTGTGTAACTGTGATTAAGTCCTCCGTGCTCTGTCTGTAGATTGATTATGACATTTGAAATAAACAGTTCTTACAATCTTATGAATATATACTCTTTACTGGAGAACTAAGGGTGAATGGACCCAGAGAGAAGGATATGTAACTCCATGTCACTGAAATTGGGCTACTTGAAGGAGAAAGGAAATAAAGAAGAATACTCTCTTCTAAGACATGCTCAGAATCAGGATACAGGATACTTTTTAGTTTGCTTCATATTTGGACTCCCATTTTCTTACAGGGCTTTTGTTTTTCCTGGCATTTCTAATTGCCAGGAATTTTCCCTCCTGCTATTCGTTAAATGATCTAATATCCATTACCTTCTTTCCTGATTATCTGTCCAACTGTCATTCTGGGTTCGCTTTTCATTGCTCTCCTGGGTTGTATTCACTGCTTCTTAGATACTTTGTCAGCCTCCATCTTGGACTTTCATTTGGTGGAGTACATCCTTAAGCAATCTTTTACCAAAAGGATGAATTAGGGGAAACTTTCAGAATCCCTAAATGTTGGAAAATACCTTAATTATTCTCTCATGCCTGACTGATAATTTGGCTGGATGTCACATTTTAAGTTCAGTATCATTTTCTCTTAGCCCCTTTGAAGGCACTGTTCCACTGTTTTCCAACATTCAGTGTTGCTGCTATGAACACTAACATGACCTTTATTTCTCACTGGAAGTTTGTTTTTGAGAAATTTCTCAGCCTTTTTGCAGTCCCTTGATTATCTTTCAAAATGTTGTCCATCATATTTTAATATATAAGAACTCCTTCTCTGAATGTTTATCATAATACCCGGGTTTTATTTTTCCTGAATGGAGTCATTTCCCGAATCTCCCTCATGAGGTAAAGGTTTTTTACTTAAGTTTTCTGATAGTTTCTTGAGTTATTTCTGCTTCTTTGAGCTGAAAGCAGGCTTTGTGGGTGTGAGTGGGACTTGTTGGCTGGCAGACTTGGTTTTAGCATGCCCAGGTAGGGAGCTGGCAGGAAGGTCTGGCCTGTCAAAACAAGAAGGGCCCTCCTCTGACTCTCCTCCGGGAGCTTGGCCCTTCCTAGACTGGTTACTCTGTTTCTTTCTCAGCCTGGGGGGAAATGGTGGACACAAACAAGTGGAGGTGAAGGAAGCCACCTGGCAGCTCTACAGCCTCTTCTCCCATCAGTTGCCATACTAGTTTCAGCCCCTCCTTCCTCTTCTGCTCTCCCAGTTTGACTCCCCAACTAAAACAGAACAAAATACCCACCCCCACCCCATAGACTTCTCTACTTCTTGATCTGAGCTGTGGCTTTCTCTGCTCCCATTTACCCATAAGTGTGACTTGACTCCTTCCGGTATTCCAGAAAAATGTTAAAATCTGATTCTTTGATCCAAGTCATCCTCCCCCACACCAATTTTCTGCTGCTCTATGATTTTTTCTTTCTGTCTGTCTTTCTTTAGTTTCTTTCCATGGATTTTCAGGAGGAAGGAGAGGTAAACACACGTGCTCAGCCTCCTATCTTGAACTGAACAACTGGGCTCGGCTTCTTATTGGTATTATTTGAATGTCTGCATTATCTTCATTCTACAGGTGAAGAAACTAGACTCAGAGAAGTTCAGGATCTTTTCCCTCATTCAGGGGGAACCAGCTGAGAGGGAAGCTTGAAGACCATGAGGGAAGATGAGCTGGGGAAAAGGCTGAAGGGAGCAGACTGCTAACACATGGCCCCGAATGGGTAACACTTGAGCAGGTGCAGGGAAACACCAAGGAAAGCAATTTTAGGTCAAGAAAAAGATCTGTTTCATGGGAGAGCCACATGGAGCAGGAAAGCGCTGCGTCACCAGGCTGACACATCATGGATTGTGCTCCTGTGTTGCCTAAGGGACAACGGAGACCTTAGAGAGGCTGTGACGGACGCTGCACCTGCTCAGGACACACTCCAGCCTGGATGGGGACGAGAGGAGGGTTTGGTGGGGAAGGAATGGAGCCCAGGTCTCAGGCCTGGGAGGGAAGTTCCTTGTATGGACTGCAGGGGGCGCTCCAGACCCAGGGGCAGATTCAGCCTGAGTAGTCTCTCAGCCCAGAGGAATTGTACATGGGATGAGGGGGTGGCGGGAGCCTGTTTGAGGATCTGTTCCCACCTCAGTCTGGCTGGGTTTGGATCCCAAAAGATCCCAGGAAGGGACTAGAACCCTCAGACACTGCTGCCAGAGGATAAGTCAGGATAAGTTCTCCAAGGGCCGATTAAGCCTTAGGTAGAAAAGGCCTTAACAAGGTGCAAACCACCCAGATTCCTAAGGCTTTTAAAATAATTTGGCAATGTACAAAGACCGTAAAATCGCTCTTCCCATTTCTCCCATTAGTTCCACTTCTGGAAATCTATTCTAAGAAGTTCACAGTGAATTCAGGGGGAAAAAAAAGTGTCTCACTCACTCACAAAAAGGTTCTTTTTCGCTATTTACAATTGTGAAAAACTGGAAATAAGTTTAAGTCCATGAAGTTGCTTAAGTAAGCCATGGTCTGTGCACACAGCAGGATGTGATACAACCATTAAAAATGCAAAAACACAGGAAATGATTATGGTAACACTCAAGTAAATAGTAGGCCACAAATTCATTATGCAGGAATTTTTTTGAAAAAAGAAGCCATACAAAATATGGAAATGAAATATACTAAAATGTCAATAGTGGTTGTGTTCAGTTCATAGATAAAAGAATTCTTTACTTTTCCTTCTTTCTATTTTTCTGAATTTTCCAAAATTTACTGAAGTAGCATTTTTTAAAATAAATACAATTTGAAAAGGAAAAAAGTATGTGTACTTTGAGCCAGAAATTCTACTTCAAGGAATGCTGTGTCCTAAGGAAAAAATTATGAATGGACACACACAAAACATACCAAGATGTTTATCACAGCATGGAGTATAATAGTGAAGATTTGGAAACAACAAAAATGTTTCAAAGTTGGGGATTGCTTAAATAAATTGTGGAATGAATCTACTAAAATAAAATTGTAGAAGTCAAACTATTTTCATGGACAGGTGTTCATAACCTACAGATAAGCAAGGAAAAGTCATTTATAAAGTAGTGTTTACTTTAGTGCTTCTATTTTGATATTTGGAAGGATTACGCATGTATTTTTTTTAATTTTTGAAAAGTGTCTACAATAAACAAAAAAGGGAAAAGAAGGGAAGCTAGATCCAGGCTGTTTTTTGTTTGTTTGTTTTTTAAGGCCACACGGTATACGGGATCTTAGTTCCCCAATCAGGGATTGAACCTGAGCCCCCTGCAGTGGAAGTGCAGAGTCTTAACCACTGGACCACCAGGAAAGTCCCTAGATCCAAGTGTTTTTAAATCTGAGGTACAGATGGCCTGCTTTGTACAATTTATTTTAGAAGACAGGGGAAGGGCAGAATATTTGAAATTAAAACTGTCTTGGAAAATTTGGACCAAGTGACTGCAATAGACATTAGCTAGCTGGGGGCTTCCCAACCAATCCAAGCCCCGCCTCACCATCCGCCTTCTCTGGCAAACACTCTCAATTGCTTTCTCATATTTCAGCCCCCAAGTATCTTCATCAAGGAGGCAGGGCTAGCCCTGATTATCCACATTTGATGGACCTTGAACCAGAGGTCCAATACAAGTTTATGATAAGGCAGGGCTTGGAAAGCAGGTTTTCTGACTCCCCTGGATCCCTTCCCAACATGTTTGACCTGCTAAAACTCATCTCACTGTTTTATAGGGTAACATACAGCAGGGTTTCTCAACCTCAGCCCTATTGACATTTTGCGCCAGGCAATCCTTTGTTTTGAGAGGTTACCCTGTGCATTGTAGGATGTATAGCAGCATCCTGGGCCTCTACCCATTAGATGCCAGTAGAATAGCTGCCTCTCCCCACCCAGTAGGTTGTGACCAAAAACGTTTCTGGACATTGTCAAATATCCCCTGGGAGCCTAAATCATCCAGAGCTGAGAACCACTGAAGTAAGATAAGATGTGAAATAGAACGTCCCCAGGGTCATTCCTGAGAGAAGGTGATGCCACTTGTCCCCAGACCGGGGGTGGGGGAGTCCAATAAGGAAGGGAGGGCAGATTGGTTTATGTATAATAAAAAGGCACAGGTGCTACCACTCTACACAGTGCTCATCTTACTGTGTGTTTTTTATTAAACGGCTCCTTACCCAGAGGGTGGGTTCCTGGAGAAGACAGACATTGTCCTACACATCTTTGTGCCCACTGTTCCTAGCACAATGTCTGCATTAAGGCAGAGCTCAGTAAACATCTGTGGTATGAAATGAAAGAATTCACCACCACATGACTCATTAGGCAAAGCAGGATGCTAGGGACCATAGGATAACTTCATTAATACATATTTAATTCAACCTCTTTTCCTGACCCAGCCTTCAAGGATGTCCCACAAAAAGTGAGCCCAAAGTCGGGCTCTCTCGGTTCTCACATTGATTCATTCACTTAACAATCAAAGGACATTTCAGGTGTGCAGGGGGCTTTGCTAAGCACAGAATCAAGGAGAGAGGAAGGAATCGCCTCTTTCAGCCCCAGTCTTCGGGGACCTCAGAGTTGGCTAGGGAGACTGTCAGACTACCTTCTCCCCTCTCCCACAGGGCAGAAGTATAGAGGTATCCAGACAAACCCCCACAGACGTTAAAGAGGGAAATTTACACCGAGCTGTAGGCAGGAGTGAAGACTTCCTGAAGGAGGAGGCCTCGAAGGATTTTAAACAAGTAGAAATTGTGGGCAGGAAATCCAAAAAAGACTCAACAGCATGAGCAGAAGCATGGAGGCAGGAGAGCTTGGGGCATATTTCTGGGTTAGCATGGACTATATTTGGTTGCCAGGACAGGTGGGGGCCAGACCATGAAGAGATTGGAAAAGTAGGCTAAGGGGAACTAGTGTCCATCATTTGCTAGTGCCAGATCCTAGAAGATTTCTGAACAGAGAAGTGTTCATTGAACACTGTTTATTGAGCACGTATTACGTGTTAGGCAATATGCAAGAAGAACCTCACTTAACGTGCTGGAGAGGGTGTGGAGAAAAGGAAACCCTCTTACACTGCTGATGTAAATGTAAATTGGTGCAGCCACTATGGAAACAGTATGGAGGTTCCTCAAAAAATTAAAAATAGAGTTGCCATATTATTCAACAATCCTACTCCTGGGCATATACCCAGACAAAACCATAATTCGAAAAGATACATGCAGCCCTATGTTCATAGCAGCACTATTTGCAGTAGCCAAGACATGGAAACATCCTAAATGTCCACTGACAGATAAATGGATAAAAAAAGATGTGGTATAATATATATATTATTACTCAGCCATTAAAAATAATGAAATAATCCCATTTGCAGCAACATGTATGGATCTAGAGATTATCATACTAAGCAAAGTAAGTCAGAAAGAGAAATACAAATACCATATGATATCACTTACATGTGGTGAGTACAACACAAATACAACACAGATGAACATATCTATGAAACAAAAGCAGACTCACAAATGTAGAGAACAGGCTTGTGGTTGCCGAGGTGGGCGGGGGCGGTTAGGGGAGAGACGGATTGGGAGTTTGGGATTACCAGATGCAAACTATTATACATAGGATGGATAAACAACAAGGTCCTACTGTATAGCAGAGGGCACTACATTCAATATCCTGTGATAAATCATAATGGAAAAGAATATGAAAAAGAGTATATATGCAACTGAGTCACTTTTCTGTACAACAGAAATTAACACAACATTGCAAATCAACTATACTTTAATAAAAAAATTTTTAAACTTCCTTTAATGCTCACCATAGCCCAAGAAGTAAGGAGTATTATTATTCCCACTGAATAGCTGAGGGAACTGGGGAGATTCAAACTCAAGTCTGTCTGACACCAGAGCCAGTAACTCTTAAGAACTGCAGTCTTCACTCACTGCAGTTCAAAGATTCGGGCAGTGCTGTCAAGATGGTCTGGGTTATGCGGGCAGTGCAGAAACCCCATTGTGCCTCTTCTGTGGGAGCCCAGCAGACACCCAGGAGCAGTCCCTGCAGTTCAGGAGCTCTGAGGGCTTTCCCTGGGCTCCCCAGTGAAAGTGGACTCATCCCCCAACATAACACCCTCCCTCTGAGCCACAGAGGTACAGCCCCAGCCACTTACACAGGAACTTCCAAGACAGGCTGGCCCTGGCACCCCAACCCACCAAGGCTCAAAATCAGCTCAGCCTGAGCCTCTAACTCTCTCAGGGTTTAATAACTACTCCCCCAGGTCCTGCACCGAGAGGGGATGGCAGGCCCCCTCTGTGCCTACTCTACTGAGGGGGTTCCGCCTCTAGGGAACACTCCACGTTACAATCCGTAGAGCCAGGCGTACACACTGAGAACCAAGATACTGGCACAGTTGCTGGGGTCATCCTGGCCACCTTGTGAAACCTGAAAGCGTGGAGATAGCCCTTCCCTGCCTCCTTCTTCCAACACCCCCCAACCCATCAACAAGCAAAGAGAAACGCAGACTTGCCTTTTGGCATTTAGAGCCCACACAAAAGTGCCGATGCCCGGCTAGGGAGGATGCAGGAGGGAAGAAGAGACAGAACCAGTAGCCAAGTTGGATTTGCGCACTCAGGGGCTCAGCCTGGTGTAGGGCAGTATTGCCCCAACTGCAGTCCTTCGAGAACCACCTGCACTATTTTAGACATCAGCACGTATCACCTGGTCTATGATACTGAAATTTATTTTAAAAGGGAATCTTGTATCGCTACTGTAGAGGAGACACAGAATCGTTTGCCATCAGCAGGGGTTAACCATGGAGACAGAGAGGAAATGAAGCAAGGTTATGACATTTCTAGCCAGGTTCTGCAGCAGGCTGAGGCTCGCTCCCCATCCTTTCTCTGACTCCTTTGTTAAAAAGAGGAGCTGTGGAAGTGTGGGACATGCATTGAAGACATCCTAGCACTAAGTCGTGTCTCCTTGAGGTAATTAGGAAGACTGATGGAGAACTGAAAGGGGGATAACCTTGTGATTTTGTGTGTCCAGGTTGTTTTATAAACTCATCTCACTTTGGGAAGCTGGACCACTAAAATTAGACTTAGACTTGGAGTCAAGAGATGGGGTTCAAGTTCTGGCTTTACTACAACCTTGCTGTGTGACTTTGGAAAAGACTCTTGCTGTCGCTGGGTCTCCTCGTCTGTTAAATAAGGCAGATGGTACCCACGGCATGGGTTATTGGGAGACGTCTCAACCACTGCTCAAACCCTGCAGTGAGTGGGGCAAGAATAGGACAGGGAGGGGAAGGGCACTTTGCTAAATCAAAGGTAAGACCCCAGATGCATCGATAATCTGGTGGCAATTGGGAAGCCAGTGTCACAAAAGGCTAGAATTGGGTCCCCCCACCCCAGGATCAGAGATGTGGTCCCCTGGAGATGAAAACTGGGTCCCTGACATTGTAGGGGTGGGACCTGGTCCAGGCTAGGGTTGGCTTAGAGTGGAGAGTCCATCTTCACCGGGACGTCTAAGGTCAGGGCTTTGATGGCCTCCTGCCTCTCTCAGGAGTGGAAAACCACCTGTATCATGGTCCAGGCTGGGTTGACTCAGTGCAACTGCACATCATGGAGGGCCTACATGGGCCATTTTCAGGGGCCTCAGACCTGCCTTGTGGGTAAAGAGGCAGGATGACTTTGTTGCAGACCTGAAGATTCTGCAATTCCACAAAGTCTGCTTGGGATATCAAAATGCAGTTGGCAACTCAGAAGCCTGGCACATAACAGGTGCTTAAAAACTGGAATTCATGGCAAATTGAATTAAAGATATCGGGGCAGGCTGAATAGCATTGTGTTTAGATTCAAGTCCTGGCTCTACCTCCAGGGCAAATCATTTACTCTCCCCAGCCTCACTTTCCTCACCTACAAAATAGGTTAACAAGGCCTACCATAGGGTTATCGGAAGGAGTCACTGAGATAACAGGTGGCGTGTTTAGCTCCACATGGTGCTCAATATGGTGACTCAATACGCACAGTCAGTGCCCAGCAAGCGGTGGATGTTATCCACATCAGCCACTAGCGGTCATCTGGTCAACCCATGTGAAAACTAGGGAGAGACTTGAGTTCAGAAAGCTAGTTATTGAAAGAGCTGGAACCAGGAACTATGTGGCTCTTAGACCAGTGCCCCTTCCCCTGCTTCAGCTGCCCCTTGTGAACAACATTGCTCACTCAACAATCATTCCACTAATAAATCTCTAGATCTCTCCAAGAAATGACTTTATTTGCAAATAAAATGTTTGCAAACTCTTTTGGTACACTACTGTTTACTCAGGCTCCTAAACTCTTGGCTAATCTTCAGTCCCACGATAATACATTGGGAAACTCTTTTTAAGAGCAATGCAACAGTCTTAATCCTGCACTGAACCAATTTCAGCCAGGGGTGGGACTTGCTGGGCTCCTTGCTTTTTTTCTGAGATCACCTGAGGATTTTCCATCCATTAGTTGGTGAGACTCTGAGTGATCTCCGTCCCTCAACCTACCTGATCCTGCCTCCTGGCCCCAATCTAATTAAAAAGATAAGCATGTCCATGCGCTCCCTTCTCCCAGGAAGCACTGGGAATGGGTGCAGGGCCCAGGGTGAGGCGTGATGTCTGTGACTCAGCTGGTCCAAGCCGACACCTGTAAACAAGTTAATCACAGGCAGCTGCAATTCAAGAAGCACAGAACTGAGGCCAACAATGGAGCAGGGTGTCAGGCAGGACCTGTAGGGATCCCAGGCTCCTGCAGAGGCCTCACCTGACTTCCTGAGTCCCAGACTTATTTGCAAATGTTTGGTAAGAGTCAACGTGGCTAGTGCCGTGCTCTGAGAGCTTTCCAAGTGCCATCGATTTAAGCCCTTTTTACCCTCCAGCAACCCAAGACATGGAAATGCTAGCGACGTGCTAGTAACCTGTCACGTTATCAGTAAGTGGCAGAGTCAGACTGTGAATGTGAGACAGGCTGGGACCTAGGGCCCTTTGCTGCAATGCTTGCACCAGAACAAACATCTGCTTGAGCAACAAAATACAAAGAAACTATAGGGCACAAATAACTGCATGCATGCACAGCTGGGGCAAATTATGAACAAGATACAAAAAGACCAAAAATCCACACAGCACTACCAAGGGGGTGGGCAGACCACCTAAGTCACCCCTCGGGTCAATTCCTGGATCCATCCCTGCCCTTACCCCATATAAGGAACCAGCTCAGGGAGCGAGCAAGGAAACCCATTACTTGTTCTCGCTCCCTCCTGCTGCAGTAGGGGCCCCAATAAATCCTTGCCTGAATTTCTTGTCTGGCCTCTTATCAATTTCTATTGATTAAGGAGGCCAAGAACCCTGGTTGGTAACAAAAGCAACAGCTTGACTTCAGAGCCACTCATTCATTCATTGAATAAATGTCTCCCATGTACAGGACACTGTTCCAGACACTTCAGATGTCAGTGAACAAAAGAAATGATTCTTTATCAGATCACGGCGCTTACATTCCAGCAGGGGGAAACAGCACATAAGCTTTACAAGTAAGTAATTTAGTTCATTAGAAGGTGTTAAATGCTATAAAAAAAGAAAAGACAGAGCAAAGTATGGGCGATCAGGAGACCTGGCGGTTTGAGGTACGTGTTGCAATTTCAAACAGGGTGATCACGGTGGGCTTCATGGAGATGGTAAGATTTGAGCAAAAGCTTAGAAGTAAAGAAAGAAGGGAGTGAGCCATGTGAATATTTGGGGAAGGAGAATCACAGGCAGAGAGCGCACAGACAGAATAAGTTTACACTGCGAGAATTATCAAGGGGTCAGAGGGAAATAAAGGTGGGGGTGATGGGGAACCTCTGGAGTGACGCACCTACATGAAATGCTCTTCGGAGCTCACAGAAGCTGAGAACTGAAGGATGAGAGGCCTGGGCATGTGAAGAATTGGGGGGGAGTGTGTTTCAGAAGGATGTTGTGGTTTTCAAATCTCAATATCCTGGCCACCCTTGGGTGTGGGGTGATATATTACAACTCTACAGAGAACCAGAACAGTAGGAGATCTACATATATATATATAGAGAGAGAGATTGACGTTAGGAATTGACTTACATGATTATGGAGGCTGAGAAGTCCCACAACCTGCCATCTGCAAGCTGGAGACCCAGGAAAGCCGGTGGTGTGATTCAATCTGAGTCTGGAAGCCTGGGAACGGAGGAGCTGATGGTGTCAGTCCCAGTCCAAGTCCAAAGGCCCGAAAACCAGGAGTCCAAAGGCAGGAGAAGATGGATGTCTCAGCTCAGGTAGAAAGCAAATTCACCCTTCCTTGGCCTTTTTGTGCTACTTGGACCCTCAACAGATTGGATGGTGTCCACCCACAATGGTAAGGGTGATCTTCTTTACTCAGTCTTCTGATTCAAATGCTAATCTCTCCTGGAAATACCCTCACAGACATGCTTAGAAATAATGTTTAATCAGCTTTCTGGGCATCCCTGAGCCCGGTCAGGTTGACACAGAAAACTATCCATCACGGTGGAAGGTGGGAGGAGATTGTTCTCCCAGCTCAGTCGCAAGGAATCTAAGAGGCCAGAGGGGAAATGGCGGGGAGGCAGCTTCAGCTGAGTGTGTTGGGATGCACATCTCACCTGGCACTGAAAGTCCTAGATATTGAGGCCTTGAGTAGGGTCAAGGCTAGGGCCTAGGCCAGCCAAGTCTAAGGCTGGAGCGCCCTCAGGCAAAATGAAAACAAACAAGCAAGAAATAAACGGTAGTGCTGGAAGTGGTGAGCTCTGCGATCTGAAATTGCACGAAGTCACTGTTGAGAATCAACTTGGGCTTCCTGTTAAACACCTTGGGGCATGAGATGATATCGTCTCCTTTTCGGACACTTCTTTCTTCCTTTTTTCTCTTCAATTTTACTGAAATTTAAGATTTGCAGGCCAACACGTAGCAAACTTGCAAAAGCCTGGAGAAAGCTAGCTCAATCCCTTATTTGAGGCCATTTGGAGGTCCCCTGGAAGCTAATATTTTGGAGGTGGAAAGTTTCCAACCAACATTTTAAACTGCTTTGTCCAGCTCAGATTTAGAAGAGGCTCAGCTTTGCATTTGGGAAATTCAGAACAGGGTCCAGTCTCCCCCACTCAGCAAAACCAAAGCCTGGAGACTCACCAGACTTGCCTTCCTTGGGAAGCAGCCTTGAGACCTCCTCCAAAGAGGGAGGGCTGCAAATCCTACACAGGTGTTGACTCTTTAAGCAAGAGAAATTGACGAGGCCGGAGGAGAAATTCAGGCAAGGCTATATTGGTCTCAGGCTCCAGCAGGAGGGAGTGAAAACAAGAAACAGGTGCCCTTGCCCGCTCTCCAAGGATGATGGGCTGGTTCCTTAAATGGGGTGAGGGTAGCAGCAGTTCAGTGAATTGGGCGGGAGGGGTGGCTTAGATGGTCTGCCCACCCCCATGGTGGTGCTGTGTGCAGGGACCATGCTCAGTATCCTGATTTCACTCCCAGCACCTCAGAAATGGCAGCTGGTTTGTGGCCCTTTTGTAACTGATTGTTCATAATTGCCCTGACTGGGCATGCGTGGCTATTTTTAATCTCTTACAGTTCCTTCCTTCCTTCCTTCCTCCCTTCCTTCCTTTTTAAAAAATTTTGTAGCCACACCACATGGCATATAGGATCTTAGTTCCCCAACCATGGATCAAACCCGTGCCTCCTGCATTGGAAGCGCAGAATCTTAACCACTGGCATGCCAGGTAAGTCCCTCTTATAGTTTCTTTGTAAATGAAGAGACGTTTGTCCAGGTTCAAGTGCAAGCATGCTGGTAGAGAGTCCCAGGTCCCAGCCTATCTCAGTATCTCTTTTAAAAGAAGATGTGGCATATATATACAATGGAATATTACTCAGCTATAAAAAGGAATGAAATGGAGCTATATGTAATGAGGTGGATAGACCTAGTCTGTCATATAGACTGAAGTAAGCCAGAAAGAGAAAAACAAATATTGTATTGTATGCTAACTCATATATACGGAATCTAAAAAAAAAAAAATGGTACTGATGAACCCAGTGACAGGACAAGAATAAGGATGCAGATGCAGAGAATGGACTGGAAGACATGGGGCTGGGGGGGGCAGGGGGTGAAGGGGAAGCTGGAACGAAGTGAGAGAGTAGCATAGACATATATATACTACCAACTGTAAAATAGCTAGTGGGAAGCTGCTGTATAACAAAGGGAGATCAACTCGATGATGGGAGATGCCTTAGAGGGCCAGGACAGGGAGGGTGTGAGGGAGTGACGGGCGGGAGGGGATATGGGGATATGTGTATAAATACAGCTGATTCACTTTGGTGTACCTCATAAGCTGGTACAAGAGTGTAAAGCAATTATATTCCAATAAAGAGCTTAAAAAAAAGTGGAAGCTGGGTGTGAGAGGTGATAAGATCCCTTTGGCAGGACTTATGGAGGAACTTCCATTCTTGGAGAGCCAACAGGTGTTCCAACCAAATGTCACATGCTAACCCCTCCAACCTTTACCTTTCAAATATTTTATTGCAGGGGTCCCGGGATAATTTTTTTTCACTGTCTCTAGATGAGCCTTGCCCCGTGAAGCCCAATGCAACCATGTGAAATGTGCTTGCACTACAAGCAGGAAAAGTAAGTGAGGCCTCCTCATGAGGGTCACCATGTGACTGCCCTGTCTGAAATGCCATTAGCAATCCTTTCTCCTACTTCTTTAACCCTTGACCAGTTGTCTAATGCTGTCCTTTGCTCCTCTGTTTCCTAGGGACTAAGTCTCTTGATTTGCTGAGTGAGGACAGACTTACAGCAAAGGACATGAACTGTTCTGTGTCCAGCTTCTGTGGTTGCCAGCCACATCACTACAGTCTCTGCCTCCTTGGTCACAGTGCCTCCTCCTCTTCTGTCCTCTGTAGACCTTCTACGGATGCTCATCGCTGGATTTAGGGCCTATCTGGATAATCCAGGATGATCTCATCACAAGATCCTTAATTTAATTACATCTGCAAAGTCCCCTTTTCCAAATAAGGAATAGTCACAGATTTCAGGATGTGATGTGGATAACTCTGGCGGGACCATTTTTCAGCCTACCACACACAGGCTCTGAGAAACTCAGCAGAAGGAACAGATAGAAACAGAGAGGCTTCCCGCTGAAGGTGAGATGCAGCCACCTAGCACCACTATCCCTCCTCCCCTGCAAAACTCCCACTGGTCACCCCAGCCCAGCCCTCTAGGCTTCCCAGAGCAGGTCCCTCCCAAGCCAGTTTGTAAGAGCCCTTCCAGGGGTGTTCTCTCTGCATAAGACACACACGGAACGGAGTCCTAGAGCAGCAGGGTGGCTCAGCACCCCACTTGGGCGAATCTGGCACACTGGGGAATTCTAGAATAAGGGATAAGAGGGGTGCAGGGGATGAGGGGGTGGAGGGGATAAGAGGCAGGGGAAGGCTGGGAAATAACAAAGGCTTTTTCTCTCCCTCCGCTTTCAGAGGCGGGAAGTGTGCACTTTCTGGGGGGAAGGCAGCTGCAGCGGTGGACAAGGGTGGGCAGGCCGGCGGGGCGGGTCCCCTGTGCACACGGGGTAGGTGGGTGGCTGCGCGCATGGCGCCGCGCACCCTTCTGTGCACACGGCCGCGGGGCGGGGTGGGGGGAGCGCCCGGGCCTTGCAGCCGGCAGGGGGGAGGGGCGGCGGGGACCGCTGCCGCAATGCGCGCCTCCGCCCAGGCTTGTGCTCCCAGATGGAGAGAGGGGGCGCGCGCGCCTCGCGGGCTGTGCCTGCGCGCCCCCGCCTGGGGCTATAAAAGCCTGGCCACCTGCTGCCGCAAGTGCGTCCAGTTGCCCGAGAAGCCAGTTCACCTCCTCCGGCGGCAGCTCCTCTCGACATGGACCCTGAGACCTGCACCTGCCCTACTGGTGAGCCCCCGCCGCCATCCTGCGGCACAGTGCGCCCCTTTACTTGCAAAGAACCCTCTGCCCTAGGCCTTGGCTCAAGGACATTTGGAAGGAGGGAGCCTTATTTCCCCCAAGGGGCTGGCCCCCTCCCGAGTTTTACCACATTAACCCTTCCTGTGGCACCTCCCTCTCTCTCCAGGCGGCTCCTGCACCTGCACTGACTCCTGCAAGTGCGAGGGATGCAAATGCACCTCCTGCAAGAAGAGTGAGTGTGGGGACCCCTCTGCCCCTCCCCCTCCCCCTGTGCCCCCCTGAGCACAGCGCCTGTGCACGCAATACGGAGCGACCCCAGGCCCCCTGTTACACTGCTTTGACTCTTGCTGGAACTGAACTACCGCGGAGGCCTTAAGACTCAGTTGCAGGGGTCCCCTCCCTCAATGATTGTTACCTTGGGCCTGTGGCAAGATATTTTTGTAAATTCCGAGAAGATTCTAATGGGCAGTTGGGAATGAGAACTGCTATCCTCGTCCAGCCCCTCCCCTCAAAACCTCCAGTGCCTGGGGAGCCATCAGTGAGGCCGGGGGTTAGCTCTGGAGTTGGGGTCCCTGGGGCCTTCTCTCAGGCCTTTGTGGATCCCCTCGATTTTACCTGCCCTGAAACTCCCCCAAGCAGTGTAATATGCAGGGGGGAGAAGAAGGTGGGTGAGGGGAAGGTCCACGTCTTCCTCTGTGCGTTAGACTAGGCATGGGCAACCCCCCTCCTACACCCAGGGATCTCCTGGACCCCCACACCTCTACCATCTCTGCTCCTGCAGGCTTATTCTTCAAGGCCATTTACCCTGGATGTTTTCTTCTTAAGACCTAGCACTGCCCCAGCCTGGGCCTAACCCCACCATCCCCAGGACTCCTGTGCTCACAGAGGGACTGTGGGCTAGTTATTAGGTACCCCTCTCCCAGGGTAGCCCCGCATATAGCTGACACACCAGAGATGCTGAGTCGACCCAGGTGTGAGACTGGGAAGGGGGCAGTGACCTCGGGCCCCCCTCCTTCCCCCCTCCCTTTTGATGGGGACAGACAGGGGCGGAGAGGCCGTCAGACTGGGCACCCCCTATTTTATCTTCAGGCTGCTGCTCCTGCTGCCCCGCAGAGTGTGAGAAATGCGCCAAGGACTGTGTGTGTAAAGGTGGAGAGGGGGCCGAAGCTGAGGAGACGTGTAGCTGCTGCCAGTGAGGACGTGCCCCTCGTGCCAAGCATGTGTAAATAGTGCTGGGTGGCTCAGTGCCGCCTGTGGCCCTCCCCTGCTAGCCACTGGCAAGTGACAATAAATCCTGCGAATGGCATAAGCCAAGGACTGGTCTCTTCTTAAAGGGGAAGGACGTGGGAGGTAGGAGGAGCCTCATCTCCCGGAACTGCTCACTTGGAAGATAAAATCCTGAGATTGGCCACTGGTCTACTTGGGACTGGGATGGAAATTTGGGGGCCAAGGACATCCTCCACCACCTTCAGATGGCTCTTGACCCCCTTGCCACGTCAAGCCTTACTCTGGGGAAAGAGGGGAGACCAGACCCATAAGGGGCTGTCTCTTTCTCCTGCCTCTCAGCCTCACTCTCTACATCTGTACAGTGGGGTTGGGGGAAGTTAAAACCAGACCCCAGCCCTAAAGGCTTGTGGTTTCTGGAATTTTCTAACTGATGCTGCAAAGCTGCCTGTTTTCAGAGTCAGAGGAGAGGCCAGGAGGCCCGGGACCTGTCTTGGAAAACTGTCAGCTGCGTTTCCAAGGTCACCACCCTGAATGGCCTGTCTCCCCAAAACACATTGTTCAGCTCCTTTTCAAACCTTCTCAGCTGGCAACTTGTGTCCAGCTCCTTCCTCCTTCAAGGGGAAGTAGGGTAATGAGAGCTTTAATCCACGGTGTTTGTGGTGTGGTCCTTGATGAAAGGGAACACTCATATCTACCTGGGTTGAATGGAAAAGAAAAATAGAATTCCAGGAGAGAAAAGTTTCCCAGTTAAGAGAACACAATACTATAAACATGTCAGTTTTCCTCCAAGTTACTTTATCAGGGCAGTCCATTCAAAAGCCCACCAGGATTTTTTTTTTTTAACCCAATAGTCTGAGTTTTGAAAAACAGAGCGCAAGAAAAGCCAAGCCAGTTTTGGAAAGGGACAACAAAAAAGGCTTGCTCTGACCGCACAGCAGTACTTGTTCTAAAGCTCCAGAAGTGGTGTCGGCTCAGGAATGGATTAGCTGCACAGAGGATAGTTCAAAAACAGGCCCCAGGGCAGCTGCAAGTAAGAGACGATCAAATCAAGGATAGGCTAGTTAGTGAAAAGTGTTGAAACAATTGGCTACCCCTATGCATATCAGATAAAAAAAAATTATTTTCAATTGACTTAAACACCCAGCAGCAAAATCAAAGCTATAAAAGAATTTGGAAGAGGAAAACAGGAGCATGCTTACTACTTTTGGTGGAGGTGACTTTTTCTTTCCTTCCTTCCTTCCTCCCTCCCTTCCTTCCTCCCCCCACCCCCTTCTTTCTTCCCATGCTACACGGCTTGTGGGATCCTAGTTCCCTGACCAGGGATCAAACCAGGGCCCCCTGTAGTAGAAGTGAAGAGTCCTGACCACTAGACCAACAGGGGTGGTGGCTCTTTTAATTAAGACACCGAAAAGATTGATAAATGTGAGATTATCTTGTGCAAAGTTCTCTTAAGTACATTATCTTACTTGATCCTTACTTGATAGTATGACTGTTATACCCATTTTACAGATGGAGCAATAGGGCTTAGGGTAATTTACATGCAGTCCATTGAAAGATAAAGTGAGGCATATTAAAATTTGTAAGATATGATTTGTGCCAATATGTATTCGAATTGGGCAGCATCCAATGTAGCAGATAGAAAGGAGCTCTGAGGAGCTGCACAAAACGAAAGACTTTTATAGCCAGAAGGGAACAAGGAAGTTATAACAGGCAAAAAAGCAGGTTGGTGATTGCAGTTACTTTCCTTCAGGGGATGGCAGGGGCCTCTCAGGCAGATTACCCAACAAGTGCTGATTAGGTGATTTCTGATTGGTTAAAGGTTCTGTTTCTGGGAGAGCCGAAGTCTCTGGTGACACGGGGAGTAACATAAGCAACTCCATTTTGAGCCTGCTGTCTTGTGTTTAACAGGCCACAAAGCTAGAATGTGGTAGAGCCAGGATTTGAACCCAGGCCGGCTGACTAAAGTCTAGGCCCTTAAACCTAACGATGCTTGTTTTCTCTGTTTCTGACTTGCCTTGTGTTACAAAAAGCATCAAAACAAAGCGAAATCACCTCATACCCAATAGGATGGTGTCTGTCATAACAAAATACCCCAGACTGAGTGGCTTATACACAACAGAATTTTATTTCTCACAGTTTGGGAGACTGGAAGTCTGAGATTAGGGTGCCAGCATGGTTGGGTGAAGCCCCTTTTCTGGGTCAAAGACTTCTCATTGCATCCTCACATGGTGGAAAGGACTAGGGGCTCTGTGGGGTTTCTTTTAGAAAAGCTCTAATCCCATTCATGAGAGCTCCACCCTCATCGACCTGAGCACCTCTCAAAGGCCCCAAAGGACACAAACATTCAGACCATAGCAGATGACTACCATCGGGAGAAACAACAACAGCAACAAAAACCAAAACAGAAACTAAGAATTGTTGGCAAGGATGTGGAGAAACTGGAACCCTTGTGCACTGTTGGAGGAAATATAAAATGGTGGTTCCTCAAAAAGTTAAAAATAGAATTACCTTATCACCCAACAATTCCACTTCTGGGCACATACCCAAAAGAACTGAAAGCAGGGTCTTGAAGAGATATTTGGAGGGTATTTTAACAGTAGTTACTCAAATTTAAAATGTACATACCTTCAACACAGGAAGTTCACTGTCCCATCGTTGGTATCAGCAGAAGCCTCAAAACAAGCTAAATATCCTTCAGGAGGGAAGTATAAAAATGGTCATAATAAACATCTGATAAAAAAGAATACTCTCGGGACTTCCCTGGTGGCGCAGTGGTTAAGAATCTGCCTGCCAATGCAGGGGACACGGGTTCAATCCCCACTCCAGGAAGATTCCACATGTCGCAGAGCAACTAAACCCGTGAGCCACAACTATTGAGCCTGTGTGCCCCAACTACTGAAGCCCACGCACCTAGAGCCCGTGTTCCACAAGAGAAGCCACTGCAATGAGGAGCCAGCGCACCACAATGAAGAGTAGCCCCTGCTCACCGCAGCTACAGAAAGTCCGTGTGCAGTAATGAAGACCCAACACAGCCAATAAATAAACGAATAAATAAATAAATTTATAAAAAAGAAAAAAAGAATCTGCCTGCCAATGCAGGGGACACAGGTTCGATCCCTGGTCAGGGAAGATCCCACATGCCGCAGAGCAACTAAGCCTGTGTGCCACAACTACTGAGCCTGTGCTCTAGAGCCCGCGAGCCACAACTACTGAGCCCATGCACTGCAACTACTGAAGCCCACACTCCTAGAGCCAGTGCTCTGCAACAAGAGAAGCCACTGCACTGAGAAGCCCATGCACCGCAACGAACAGTAGCCCCCGCTCCCCACAACTAGAGAAAGCCCATGCGCAGCAACGAAGACCCAATGCAGCCAAAAATAGATAAATACATAAATAAATAAATACAAAAAATAAATAACAAAATCTCCTTTAAAAAAAAAAGAAACAACTGACATTATTAAAAAAAAAAAAAAGAATGCTCTAAGGCTCTGGGTACTTCAATGGAAAGATCACCACATCTTATCATTCACTGGGAAAAGAAAACAAGGTGTACGTATAGCATAATGGTAATCACATTAAAAGGGAAATTTATATGTGTGTGTGTGTGTGTGTGTATGGGCAAGGGTGTCTTTGATGAGCGTGTGCACGATGGTGGTGACAGAGGTGCTCAGGGCGTTGGTGATTTCGAAGGAGACCTTGTAGAGGTAGGCCAGTTCATCACCTCCACGATGTTGATGATCTTCTCGGGATAAATATATCTATTCTTTCTATCCTGCCATATCATGCCAGAATCCACCAGCCTGTGCTCCCATTGCCGTGGTGGCAGGAAACTATCTCCCACGGTGGTCCCTTCCAGTTGCTACCAGCTCTAATTGCAAGAAAGGCCTTTCCCACCCAGAGCAGAATCTTTATTCCTTATTCTGCCCTTGAGACCACAGAGCACAAGTCTACTTTCTTCTTTTCAGCATGGCATAAACATGTAGGTGTGAAGTCAGAGAGTCCTGGGTTCAAATCCCCACACTGACACTTACAGCTGTGTGACCATGAGCAGGTCATGTAACTCTTCAGCGCCTCATCTATAAAATGGAGATGCTGACAGCATCTGCCTTGTAGGACTGTGCCAAGGTCTAAGTGAAATAAACTCAGGATATTCTGATGCAGAGTAGGTCCTCAATATTATACCCATGACTACTATGGCAGATGAGAGATAGCTGCAAACGTGTTGACTCCTTCCATCAAGACCTGGGGTCTTCATCCTTTCCCCTCAAATCTGGACAGGCTCTGTGGCCTCTTGACCAATCAAAAGGGGTGAGAGTGACCTGTGCTAGTTTCAGGGCCCCAGGCTTAAGAGACTCACAGTTACCACTCCTGTCTCTTGGGATTCTCACTCTTGGTGCTCTGAACTAACTGTAAGGAACCTAAGTGCCCTGAGGCCACCATGCTGAAAAGGCCACACGAGGGAGCTCTGGTCTTTAGTTCCAGCTGAGCTCAGCCTTCCAGCCAGGCCTGCTAGGATGCCAGATTCGTGAGTGAAGCTGTCTTAGATCCTCCAGACCAGCCCATCCACCAACTGAATGCCACCAAGTGACCTCAGACAGTGACACATGAAACAAAAGAATCACCCAAATGAGCCCTTCTCAAATTCCTGACCCACAAAACTAGGAGAGACAATAACCTGGTTGTTGTTTTAAGCTGCGAAGTTTTGGGTGATTTGTTGCACAGCTACAGATAATTGGAGCAACCACTGTCCACATATCTGAAGGTAACTGTTTTCTTGCAGACTGAACCTGCCCACCCCTCTCAGCTGTTGCTCACACTGATGTGGTTTTCAGTCTTAGGACTATTGTGGTCAACTGTCTTCTGGACTGCTCAAGCCCAACAATGAACACAGCCCTCAGGGTGGTCTGCCCAACTGTGCCAGTTATGAATCTATCCAGAATGATTTAAATGAAAAAGGAAATTTTGGACTCACAGTTGGCTTCAGGCTTGGCGGGATCCAGGTGCTCCAATTATACTGTCAGGCTCCATTTCCTTTATGATGAATTTGTTCTCAGGCTCTTTCTCATGGAGACAAAGGTTTTAGAAACTCAGCTTCACATCCTTTCAGGTTCAAGCCTAGATGGAAAGAGTATCTCATTCTCTCAGCATTTCCAGGGCGAGTTCCATTGATTCTCTCTTGTTCATGACCAGGTGACCCAATCAGAGCCAGTCACTATAGCCAGGAAGATGGAATATCCCAGGAGCTCTTAGTTGAGGCCTACTCCATCCAAATGATATGGACTAAGAGTAGGGAAGAGTGATTCTACAAAGAAAACCTAAGGGTACTGTCATAGGGGAAGGATGAATGGGTGACTGGGCAGTAGAACTATAAATATCTACATGAGCAGTTAAAAAGAGATGAAAAGTCACCTCCCTCATTCCAGATGGCATACTTCTGTTAATGCAGGCTAGGGCCACATCACTGCCTCACACTGATGACTCACACCAAATTTGCAGAGGGGTGTTTTTCCTCATCTAATGCTGCCTGGCTTCATTTTCCTCACTTCCGACCATGTGAGGATGCGGGCATTAAAAACCCCTCCGTCTCCTCCTCTGTCCCACACACAGTGAGGCTTTCAGGGGTACAGAGATGAACAAAACTGGGCCTGGGCTGCCCTTCACCTTTGCTGATTGGTCATCCCTCTCCTCACAGAGTCAAAGATGACTCAAGGGACACAGCTTAGACCTGAAAACAAATTTTACTGCCAACACAGATGCCCAAACCCAGGGCCTGATTCAATACTTTGCAGGGCAAAAACTGGCCTTATTGTCTCCTCATAGAGTTGGATTGTTTCCCCTGAGTGGACAAGTGACCATTTGACTTACTAGAAACCAGGAATTTTGCATATGGTGCACATGCATATGTAAATAACAACAACAACAAAATCTGCCCACCGTCCAAAGAGCAGCCCTTCCATGCTCTCGGTCCATGGGGCTGCCAAACATGAGATTTCTGAGACCTTGGCTCTAAAATCAGAGCTTGTTTGCATGTGACCTTCAAATTCTAGTACAATCTAATCATTTGACAGATGAGTAAACTGAGGCTTGGGGGAGCCCTGGACCATAACAGCCCCAAGGTCACTCAGTAAGTGAGTGTTAAAGTGACCATTAGAATTTAGTCCTTCTGACAGTTCAACTCTCCTGCCCTGCTTGGCATTTTTGAGTGACCACACAGGTCCCAGAGTGGTGAAAAACAAGTTTTTTTACTTTCATTTTGTAATCAGCCCTAATGCCAAGGGGGCGGGGCTGGGAAGGGAGGACACATGGGGGAATCGTCCCCATTAATTGAGTTGACAAATATTTATTAAGCGCCAACTGCAAACTTGGCCCTGGCCTGAGGGCTGGAGGCACACACGAGGGGCAGTGAGTGCTCTTGGTGTTTTCAGTGGCAGGCAGGTGAATCACACACTTTGCTACGTATTACACACATGGGAAGTGCCAGGAAGGATAAGGACAGGCTGTTTACCAGCACATTCCACAGGCATCCTGACTTAGCAGGGGGTTCAGGACAGGCTCCCAGGAGAAAGTGACGTGTGAGCTGAGCGGCAAAGACATTTCCACAGGACTTTACAGTAAATGCTGCAAGGACAGCCTGTCCTCCGCCCACCTCCTCACTAAACTCCACTCTGCAGCAACCAGCATTCCCCAAGCCACCAGGAAATTTCCAGTAACCCGCTCTTCCGGTGACACGCGCTGGGCAATCCCAGGGCGATGATCTAAGAGCCGCTGCACAGCAGCCAGACATGTGCCAACAGGGAAGCAGGATGTGCCTCCCCAGAGAGAAATCTGGACACCACCTCCACTCTTCCCCTCCACTGGGGAAGAAAGTTCTTATGGAGTTTTCCCTTCCAAATGTTCCAGGGTGATGCCAACTTTCCATCCGGCTGCTTCTTCCAGGGGCTGGAATCCAGCTCCTTCCTCTTCCCCTGTCTGGCGAAGACTTTCTCACCCTCAGGCCCAAGGCAATGGCCCACCTCACGGGCCCACCTCTTACCAGGCTGGACTGGGTCTCCCCTCCCTGCTCCCCCACCTCCATCCTAGCCATGACCCTGGTATTACTTTTCCCCATGCACACGTGAGGCTGCCCCCGTGACTATGAGTTTCCTGGGCACAAGGCTTGTGGCTTCTTGATCCTTATTCTCCCCTGTTGGTGATGTTTACCCTTAGAGGGCCTTCAGCATCTGCTGGGCCCACTGATTTGAATCACCAGGCTTTGCCACTCACTAATTCTGTGACCTTGGGCAAGTTACTTAACCTCTCTGGGCTTCCACACTGTTAAAAATGGAAATGACGAATAGGTGTTAGAGGGTTGTTAGAGGACCAAATGAAAGCTGGCACATAACATGTTTACTACCTTCCCTATCACACGCTAACGCACTCAATATACAGTATTTCATCACTAACCATCCCACGGGTCCAAGATGATGCTACACAATTTTTAAGCCTTGACAGAAACAAAAAAGAGCTGTTGTTTTTTTTAATCTGTCCTGACTTCCAACCGGTTTTCCGCCAGAGCAGGATCCCAAGCCCCGCTAACTACACGGGTTCAAGCACAGGGCACCGAGGCGTGGCGGAAGGGGGCCGGGGGCTGGGGGAGGGGGCAGGCGGTGGCGGGAACTGTGCACACAGCGGAGGGCAGGGGGCAGGGTGCTCGGCGCACGGCCCGGGGCAGCCCTGCACACGGGGTCCGCGCTCTGCGCCCGGCCCCGTCCCTCCGTCGCCAAGGCGTACGTGGGGCGGCTTCTGGGAACTGGGGCCCGGTGGCCCGTGTGCACTGCTCTGCGCGCCGCGCGGGCTGCCAGTGACTCAGCGCCGGACGTGTGCAGGCGGCGCCCGCCCCTGAGGGCTTTTGCACTCGCCCCGGCTGCTTCCCGCTATAAAGGCAGCCCCCCGCGCGCTCCGCTCCAGCTCGCCCCCTCCACGTCCACGCCATCCTTCGTGCAGCCGTCTCCGGACCCCAGCCTCCGCTTCAGCTCGCCATGGATCCCAACTGCTCCTGCGCCGCGGGTAAGGAGATGTGTTTGGGGTTAGGTGTCAGTTGTAGAACTAGAGAAGCAATTTCTGACTCATCACTCATTTTCAGGGCACTAATCGCCCCTTTCGAAAGCGTTTCTGGTGTACCCTCCTCTAAGTTAAACTAGGAGACTCCCATTTGACCGATAAGGAGATCAGACTTCGTGGCTTGCCCAGGTTCCCAGGGGTTGGTTGTGGAACTGGGACTCGAACCTGGGCTCCTAGCATCCATGCCCGCGTTCGAGTCTCCAGGGACCGTTCTTAATATCTGCCTTTCTCTTTGCAGGTGGATCCTGCTCGTGTGCCGGCTCCTGCAAATGCAAAGAGTGCAAATGCACCTCCTGCAAGAAGAGTAAGTGGAATTTTCTCTACGTCTACCCCTAACGCGACCCTTGCGCCGCGCCCACCACCACGTCCCCAGCCCTCTACACCACGGAGGGGAATTTAAATAGGGCAGTAAGTGCTCCTTCTCCAGGGAAGGTGGCGCCTCCACTGGAGAGGACGGGAAGCCTTATTCATCCTTTGTCCCAAGCGCTCATCTCTGCCGCCTCCTTCCCTTCCCCAGGCTGCTGCTCCTGCTGCCCCGTGGGCTGTGCCAAGTGCGCCCAGGGCTGCATCTGCAAAGGGGCCTCCGACAAGTGCAGCTGCTGTGCCTGAAGGCAAAGAGAGCCTGCTCCCAGGTGTAAATAGAGCAACGTGTACAAACCTGCATTTTTTAATACAACCTGACCCGTTTGTTACATTCCTCTTTTTTTTGTTTTGTTTTTGTCCTATAAAATACAAGAATGATAATAAAAGTGGTTGGCCTTATTTTGGCTGTTTTCCTTGACTTGACCAGGGCTGGGGTGAGGGATTGGACTAGAAGTACAGAGACTTGGTTTCTGGGCCAAAATGTTAGCCCCTAACAAACCCAGTGCCTTGTTCAAGCCACACTACCCCACTGGGCTTCATCTTCTGCAAAATGGAAGAGACTTAGGCCAGATGCTATAAGGACACTGGGCACATACAGAGTCCCCTCTGTTTTCAAGTCAAGGGATGGTGTCAGAGAAATTTCTCAATCCAGAATTCTCATTCTCCATGGTTTCCCTGTTCAAATTCAGTTCCTCGTTGGATTTTAGGCTTAAAAGTGACTAAAGGGGGTGGGAAGGGGTGGAAAACTCCCCCACCTGCTTGAATCTAAATGGGGCTTCTAAAAAACCCCTGTGGTGAAGGAACAGATTTTATTTCCCATCCATTGCAGACCTAAACCTTGGTTTAAAAAAAATTAATTACTATAAAAATGCCATAAAAGAACAATACAAAGCCCATGTTTTTAGATTCAACACACGTAATTTCAATCAATATATGAAGAACAAACAAGAAAATTAGAGATTTAAAAATGCCGCACATATGGTCATTGAAGGTGTCCACTGAGCCCTGGAAATAATGCATAAACTAGCCCCACAGTGTGGGCCCCACACACCTTGCGCAGCACTGCCCCCCCCCCACCCCCACCCCCCCAGCATCCACAAAGGGAACATACGCTTGGCTGGCCCAGTGCCACAGACAGGACACCTGCTATCCCTGAGAGCTCCCTGTTGTGACTTGGCTCTGAATCTTTGGAAGTTCTTCCATTGCTCAGGCTGAAATCTATCCCTCCAAAATCCAGCCCTTGGCTACTTGAGAGCAGCAAAGTAAGTAGGGATTTGGAGGGAAATACACAGTCATTTCCCATGAAGAGAGTGTGTGCCAGAGAATTCATTCCAGATGGAGTATTTCAGGTCCACCCTGCTGGGTGATGGCAGAGTCTGAAGCCTGGAGGGTGTGGTGGTGTTTATTAGGCAGGAGTGAGGTACCCAGTTATTTATAATTAATGCCAACGGTTAGTCCCCCTGGCTCTTTGTGGAGGGAATTGCCATTTGATGTAAAATAAAAAGGAAAGACAAGTCATGTGGCCCAGGAGTCAAGATCATGCTTGCCCACAGGTGCCCGGTGTGAAGAGGGGATTTCAGAAACCAACTTGTGCTGAGTGCATGGGCGTCTCAGTTCACAGCCTACTTTGCCACAAGTGGTATGGCCTGGGCATGTTACTCAGCATCTCTGAGGCTCCATTTTCCCATTTATGGAAAGATTATATTGCTATGTGGGGATTAAATGATAGTGTCCCGACTCCTGGCTTAATAAACAGTGGCCATTATGACCATGACGTCCACACTGACATTGGTGGAGAGAGAATCCTTTTAGCTCCCAGCAAGCCCTTGGGGAAAGGCTTATTGGTTTAGAAGCATTACTCTGGGTTGGAGGTTAAGAATGGGTTCGGAAATTTGCTGATCCGGTGCCAAAGGGAGTGTGGGTGACCTCCAATGAGCCGCCAGGACAAGATGCTGCCGCAGCATTTGGACAGACTCAGAAGCCTTTCCCATGCTTCGTGTCATTTGATCTGCACATTAACCAGTGAGAGAGTGAATGTGCAGGGGCTGGAGGGGTTGTGCCAATTCCAGAGAGTTTAAGCAAGCTGCCCAAGGTCACACAGCTCAGAGGTCAGAGATCTGAACATACACGACAGCTGACCTCACCCCCTGGCCACGGCTGGCAGATTATGATGTTGCTGAATGCTAAATCCTGCCTCTCACTATTCAGAGTTAGAAGAGCCTTTTGAAATGGACCAATTGTGTTCCTGGCTTGATACATGGGAAACTGAATTCCAGAGAGGCCACAGAGCTAAACAGACTGCCTGCTCAGGGCTCTTCCCACTGCTGCCTCTGTGCCAGCTTTTGATACCCTCATCTGTCATATGAGGTCGTGGTGTAAGATTGTGGGTGAAGGCAGGAGGCTGCAGTCAGCCTGCATGCAGGCCAATCCCACCTGTGTCCCTTAAGCCACGGGACATAAACCTCTCTGTGGCTCAGTCTCCTCCACTGCGAAAGGGGCAAAATAAAAGCATATGGCTCAGGGGACATCCCTGGTGGCACAGTGGTTAAGAATATGCTTGCCAGTGCAGGGGACAGGGGTTCGATCCCTGGTCCAGGAAGATTCCTCATGCCACAGAGCAACTAAGCCTGTGTGCCACAACTACTGAGCCTGTGTGCTGTAGTTATTGAAGTCCGAGTGCCTAGAGCCCGTGTGCTTTGCAACAAGAGAAGCCACCACAATGAGAAGCCTGCACACCGTAATGAAGAGTAGCCTCCACTCACCACAGCTAGAGAAAGCCTATGCACAGCAACAAAGACCCAATGCAGCCAAAAAGAAAGGTATATGGCTCAGAAGATTAAAAAACTAATACATGTGAAGAACTTAGTATGGGGCTTGGCATGTGGTGAGTGGTCTATAATGTTACCTATTTATTATTATTAATAATAACATGGGGTATTTATTTACCTCTAGACACAGAAGCAGTGCTGGTGTGTCTAGCTGTATGTGTTGTCCTCATCAATCACTTGAGCATGTGACCTGTGGTCCAAAAAGAGTCATTCATACTTCTCATAAAATTGTGATCAGCACTGCGAATGTGTAACACTGAGCACAACAGCCTGCGTCCTTATGGTACATATAGAAGGTTGCCTGAGATTTCTTCTACCACTTGCACCAGAATTTTACTTAGCATTTTTCCTTTAAATGATTTATGTTTTAAAATATATTTGTATTAGCATTCTCCAGAGAAACAACCAGTAGGATGTAGGTAGGTAGGTAGGTAGGTAGGTAAATAGGTAGAGAGAGAGAAAGAGGGAGATTTGTTTTAAGAAATTGGCTTATGCAATTGTGGAAGCTGGCATGTCTGAAATTTGTAGGGCTAGCCAGCAGCCTGGAAATTCCAGTAGGAGTTGATGTTGGTTGCAGTCTGGAATCTAAAGGCCATCTGGAGGCCCAATTCCCTCCTCTTCAAAAGACCTCAGTTTTTCCCTAAGGCCTTCACCGACTGGGTGAGGCCTTTCACATTATGAAGGGTAATCTGCTTTTCTCAAAGTCTACTCATCTAAATGTTAATCTTATCTGAAAAATACCTTCACAGTAATATCAGGCTAGCGTGTGATCAAGGACTGGGCACAATAGCCTGGACACGTTGGCACATAAAACTAACCATTATAGACCACCACTTATCAACCTAGCACCGATACAACTTCTTAAACCATACTTAATCTCCCAACAAAGACAATAACAAGGTCATACATCTGCCTAACATGACACAACTATCCTACCTACAACTGAAAAGGTATAACACTGTCCCCAAAGGAGGATGCAAAGTCCTTGGGTGATGGTCACTTTTGTACTTGATATCGTGTAACTTAAATACTGTGATGTTAACAATACATAAGTATTACAATGTACAGTCAGTACGGTCTATGCTATATGAGAAGGGGATAAAAGAGGGAAGAAAACAAAGATATTTGCCATATATATATAAACATATTTATAACAAAATAATGAAGTACTCCTAACAATGACAGTTGTCATTTCTGTTTCTGGAACTGGTCACGTGGCCATAGCTGACATTTATAAATACCTTCTTCTACTACCTATTCTGTATTCCCTTTGCCCCCTGCATGCACCTCAGTTGCTCATGGTTCTTTTCCATGGTGGGGTGACCCAAACCTTCATTTTTGAAGGGTCTGGGCCTTTATCAGTCCTGCCTTGAGTGGGCTGTGACAGTAGTTTTCCACTGACTTTAACCACAGGGCAGGGTAGTACTAAGAGATGCCCTAAGGCATCTCCTCTATTCCATCGGTTTTTTTTTTTACAGCCATTGCAGAGTCTTACTAATAAACCTAGCATAGTTGCTACTTCTTGCAACTAGCTCCAAGCAGCATAATATCATCCATGTACTGGATCAGTGTGATGTCTTGCAGAAGGAAAAGACAATCTAGGTCCCTGAAAACAAAATCATGACATAGGCCTGGAGAATTGATAAGCTTGAGGCTTATCTCTGTTTAAAAGATTTCAAGCAGTACACTGATGTTGAAGATACATGAAAGGAAAACTTTGGGCCAAAGGACAACTTTATCCGTGACCTTCTCCTTCCCTTGGGAAGCCGACTGAATTCAGATCCATTGGCACTACTTCCCAGCTCTGTGACCCTAGGCAAGTTACTTAACATCCTTGTGATTTCCTTTCCCATCAGCCAAATGGCTCCTCTTTTAGAGTCATTGTGAGGGTTGAAAGATCACAAAATGATTAACCAGGTGTGACACACACAAAATACTGTCCAATTGGTCAGTAATATTGAAAGGGAAACAATTTTCTTGAAATTTATGTAAGGCTAGATCTGCATATCACCTAAAATGATCCCTCCCCTGGAGGCATCCCACTTTCTGAACAACTTTCCTGGAGTGAGGTGGGTTGGCTAGGCTGTGGAGAGTCTCTGGAGAGTTTTATGCAGAGGACCCAGACAAGTGTGCCTATCCAGCCCTTCAAACTTTGAGAGTGGAGGAAGGATGGAAGCAGAGGCCAGTGTCTGCCTTGAAACTAAGACAGAAACATAGGGCCAAAGGCCCTCTGGGCACGGGGAGAGGAGACAAAGATCACATCCACTGCTGGGACACTGCACACAGCTCCCTTGGATCTTTCCACCGCCCCCTTCAAGCCAGGTACGTGACCACAGGCTGGGGTTGCACGTGGGCTCCGGAAAGGACGAAATTGAGCACAAAGGCAAGGGGCCTGCTGTGGCGAAGAGAGGGAGGACTGGGTTCCTGGAAGATCCCAGAACAAAGGTGGCAGCCTACACTGGGAAAATTGGGAAGGGGCGGGCAGGGAAGCTGGGACACCGAGAGCCGCCCGGCACACCGTCCCTCCGCGAACTCTAGCGCCAAAAGGGCGACCCGGGCACTGCGCACCAACCCAAGCCTTGTTGACCGAACCCTGCGCTCAGCCCGGCCCGGTGCGCTCAGCCCGGCCAGGTGCGCACAGCCCGGCCGGGCGCTGCGGGCGGAGCGGGCGCGGATCCGCCGGGCGGTGTAAGGCGGGGGCGGGGCCCCTGAGCCCCGGCTGCCTCCTCCGGGAATAAACTGAACCCTCGGGCTCCTAGACTCCAACACGCCGCCAACCGGCCCAAGTCCCTCTTTTTAGCCACTTGCTTTGGAACTCCAGTCTCACCTAGCCTCCAAATGGACCCCAACTGCGCCTGCTCCAACCGTAAGGGACCCCTGGCTCTGGGACTTTGGGTGCCCCTTCCCCAATACCAAGAAGTGTCCCTGGGTTTGGAGGAGGGAGTATTTTGATCTTGAGCTGAAGTGGGCATCTGTTCTTAACCCGGCATTTGCTTTCTTCCTGGACAAGCGCCTTCATGCCCCATTAGAGCGTTTCCATCCTCCTAGGGGCTTCCATTTCAGAGGCGAGAGGCCTGAGGCTCAAGGCTGTCCTGCGCCACATCATCCAGGGGGCTTCTGGGTCGGCCGCAGTGCTCTGTCCAGGCCTCTGCATTACTTGTGTTGGGTGCAGAGGGGACACTGCCTCTTCTGGGCTCAGACAGAAGGTCCTGGCCACCAGACCCAGGCTTCCTGAATGGGCTCTGGAGCCTGGGACCATCCCTGTGGGGTAAATACAAGGCAGTGCACAGCCCTTTGCACAGAAGGGCAGAGAAGGAGGGGTGAGACTTCTGTGTGTTCTTTGCTGGACAGGAGCTCCCAGCACTGGGCCCTGCACCAGGAGGAGGATGCAGGAAGGGACTGCTGACGGTTGGCTGTAGCTCCTGCATCCCCCTCCCTGCTCACAGCTGCCCTTTCCCTTCCTGGCAGGTGGCTCCTGCACCTGCAAAGCCTGCAGATGCACCTCCTGCAAGAAGAGTGAGTGCAGGGCCTTCTCTGGGAACCTGGAGGCTGCAGCTAGGGTGAGGGAGGGAACCCAGAGCGGGTTCTGAGTGTATGGTTCTGGGTGGGGGGGAGGCTGGTCTTCCTTTGCCCCTTGGCACCTGTCACTGATGTTTCTGACTTTCTGTCCTGGGCTTAGATGGGGCAGGACAGCCAGTTCCTAGTGGAACCCAAATCCCAAAGCTCCTCCCAGTTGTCTTGGAACAGAGCATATTTTTCTATACTAAGTGTCCTCTGGGTCTGAGGACTTGTGGCAGGGCAAGGAGGTACCTGGGAAAGTCATCACTGACATTTGCTTTCCCATATCTCTTGCCAGGCTGCTGCTCCTGCTGCCCTGCAGGCTGTGCCCAGTGCGCCCAGGGCTGTGTCTGTAATGGAGCATCAGAAAAGTGCAGCTGCTGTGCCTGATGTCCAGGAGAGCCTTCCCCAGATGTAAATGGAGAATTGTGGGCAAACCTGCATTTTTATACAACACTGACTTGATTGCTACACACCCTTTCCTATGAAATATGTGAATGGTAATAAAAGTTCTTGACAGTATTCTGACTTGGCTTTCTTTTCTGTGAATTGGGAATAAGAGCTTTTGTGCCATCCAGGGATGGTGTAGGAGACTGGATGAGAAGTGCAGAGACTTGGGTACTGGAACAAAATGTTAGTCCCTAATAAACTGAGTGCCTAAGGCAAGACACATCCCCTCACTGGGTTCATCTTCTGTGAAATGAAAGAGCATTAGGCCAGATGCTGTAAGGATGTTGAGCAGAGGGTCCCCTCCATTCTCATGTCAAGGGTTAGTGCCATGGCAAGGGTCAGTGACTTCTCAATGCCTCATTTTCCATCCTCTGATTTCCCTGGATAACTTCAGTTCCTCACAGATTTTAGACTCTTGATAGACTCTAAACAATTTGGAATAACACCCCCAGTTACCTGAATCCCTTCCTGGGAGTCTCAGACTCCCTGCACTGGAGACTAGCTGTGGTTTCTATCTTCACAAACTTAAATTTTGGTAAAATAAAATTAAATGAAGTACTAAGAAAAATTTTAAAGGACACAAAATACAAAACCCAATTTTTGATTCAACAAATTTGAATAAATGTATGAGGAACAGTAATGCAGGGAAAATTTTAAAGGTAAAAACTACATGTTTGTTCACCTGAAACTAACACAACATTGTAAATCAACTATAGTTCAATTTAAAAAAACCACTCATTTGTTCATGGAAGGAGTATGTCAAACAATGAAAACACTGCAAATGCCCCACTGTGTGGGCCACCCACACCTGGAGTAGCTCTTCCCTCATCTCCACAGTGAACATCTGTCTTGGCTGGCCAGTGCCAGTGCCAGGACACCTGCTATCCCTGAGAGCTCCCTGCGATGAGTTGGCTTTGAATCTTTGGGACTTCCTTTAGGTCAGGCTTTCAAAATCCAGCCTGTGGCTACTTGAAACCAGCAAAGTGACTAGGGATTTGGAGGTAATGCCCAGCCATTTCCCAACAAGAGGGAGAGTACCTGGAAGTTGGTTCCAGATGAAGGACTTCTGTCTGCCTGTGCAGGGTAGTATCAGATTCTGTAGTTATGAAGTTCTGGTGGTATTTATTAGGAAGGAGTGAGGCGCTCAGTGATTTAAATAATGGCAATGGCTACTCCCCCTGAAAACTTTTGGAGGGATTTGCTATTTGATGTAAAGTCAAAGAGAAAGACAAGTCACATGGCCCAAGTGTCAGGACCACACTTACCTACAGGTGTCCTGTGTGAGGAGGGGATTTCAGAAGCCAGGCTGTGCTGGGTGCATGGGTGCTGGTGTCAGGCACCCCTGGTTCACAGACCACAGTGGCACTTACCTGCCATGTATCCTGAATGAGTGGCTCAACTTCTCAAAGTCTCCACTTCCTGTAAAAAGGAGATTATATATCTATGTGGTATTAAGTGAGTGGCCTAGCTCCTCACTAGGGCTTAATAAACAGTGTCTGTTATGATCCTTCTGTTCACAGTGACTTTACTGGGACAGAATCTTGTTGAATCCCAACAAGCTCTTGGGGAAAGGTTCATGGTTTTGCAAGCGTTACTCTAGGTTGGAGGTTAAAGCTTGATTGGAAATTTACTGCTCCATTGCCAGGGGGAGTGTGGATGCCCTGCAATAGCCCCCCTAGGATAAGACACTCCACACCATTTGGACAAACACAAAATCAGTGCTGACCCTTCACATCACTTGATCTACATTGAGCCAGAACAGAGTGAACTTGCAGGGGCTGCAGTGATTGTGCCAATTACCTAGAGTTTAAGTGACCTGCCTAAGGGCACACAGATCCTATTCAGAGGTGTGAATTTACACTACTGCTGTCTCACCTCCTTGCCAAAGGTGACTGATTATGATGTCACTGAATGCTGAGTCCTGCCTATCATTATTCAGAGCTGGAAGGGTCCTTTGAGACAGTCTAATTGTGCTCCTGGCTGGGGAGATGAGAGGCTGAAGCCCAGAGAGGTCACAGAGCTAAGCAGTGGGATCTGAGTGCCTGCTCAGTGCTCCCCACTGCTGAATCAGGGAAATACCCACCTGTCTTGCTTTGTTATTGAATGCCAGATCTGCCCATCACTTATACTGAGCCCTTCCCTGGGGTGGGATCTCATGCTTTGGGAACCTCCATCCTGGAATGGGGTGGACTGGCTCGGGTCAGGAAAACCCCTGGAAAGTTTAGGCCAGGAGCACTGGGACAAATATGTCCATCCATTCAGTCGTGGAGAAAAGAAGGAAGGAAGGGAGGCAGAGGCCTGAGTCGGTCCTAGTGCTGTTAAGGAGAAACGTTAGAGAAAGGCTGCCTAAGGACCATCATGGGGACCAGGACAAAAAATGGTGGAGGAAGAGGGAGTCGGGGATTGGTGGTGAAGATCACATCCACCACCGGTCTCTGCACACAACTCCCAGCCTCCAGCCAAGCCTGGGACGTGAGCGCGAGACTAGGCTTGTACACGGGCTCTGGGAAAGGGCGAACCTGTGGACAGCAGCGCGGGGGGCGGGGATGGGGAAGACGGGCGAGGACACGGAGGCTGGGTTCCCCGGAAAACCCGGGAACAGGGCGGCTGCCGCCCTCGGGAAAATTGGGAGGGGGCGGGCAAGGAGGCTAGGACATCGCGTACCTCCGGGCAAACAGTCCCTCCCCGCGAGCAGGCGCCAAACGCGGCTCTCCGTGTGCACAGCGGACCCAGGTGCACTAGGAGAATCGCTTGCTCGGCCCACGTGTTGCTCACAGCCCGGCTCCCAGCGCAGCGCTCGCGGATCGCGGGGCGGGTGCAAGGCGGGGGCGGGCCTCTGCGCCCGGGGCCGCTTCCTCTGGGTATAAACACAGCAAGCAGGCGCCCAGGCTCGACACGCCTCCCATCGGCTCAGGTGCCTCTTCTTTGCCGCCTGCTTTCAACTCCCGGCCTCACCTCGGCTCCAAATGGACCCCAACTGCTCCTGCCCCACTGGTAAGAGACCCCTGGCTCTCGGCCTTGGATGCCCCCTTCCCAGGCACAGGAAAGGGTGTCCCTGGGGTTAGAGGAGGTACGATTTTGAATTTGAGCTTAAGTGGACGCCTGCGCTTCCCCCAGTGCTTTCTTCCCAGCCAGGGTAGCAACGTCATTTTTTCAGTCAGTAGGGGTTGATCCAGGCCCTAGACAGTGAGACCGCGGAGTTCTAACCACTGGACTGCCAGGGAATTCCCAGCCTCTATTTTTGAATAGGGAGTACTGAGGCACAAGACTATCCTTCTTGAGGTCACCCAAGTGGTCAGGAAACTGAGAGGCCGGGACCCAGTGCTCTGAGGAGGACCTGGAGCTGCCAGGATTGGATGGGGGCGGGTGGGGGCATTGTCTCTTTGGGATTCAGGCCATGGGCCCTGGCCCCCAGCCCCAGTCAGCCTGGGCTGGATCTGGAGTCTGGGACCTCCTGTGTGGAGTCCATCAGGCGGGGACCCACTTTCCTTGGACCAGAAGAGAGGGGCTGGGGCTTCTCTATCCCCCTGAGTTGAGTGGACGGGAGCTCCCAGGGCTGGGTCCTGATCCAGGAGGAGGGTTCAGGGAGGCAGGGCCCACTGTCAACTGTCTCTCCTGCATACCCCCCCTCCCTGCTCACACTGGCCTTTCCCTTCCTGGCAGGCGGCTCCTGCAGCTGCGCTGGCTCCTGCACCTGCAAAGCCTGCAGATGCACCTCCTGCAAGAAGAGTGAGTGCGGGGCCTCCTCTGGGAATCCGGGCTCTGGGCTGAGTCATCCGATGAGGGGGCCCAGAGCTCAGCAGTGGGCTGAGTGACCAAACTTCTGTACATCCCCTCCCTCAGCACTGAATCAGAATTTGAGGTGAAAGAGCCATAGAGATGATTGAGTCCCAACCTCTCATTCTATAATGGCAAAATGAGGCTGAGAGAGGTCAGCGAACAGTGTCAAGGATGGAAACTAGACACAGAACCTAGGTCTCCTGTCTCTGATGCTACCTTATGAACCCTGCAGCGTCCTGAGGGCTTTAGGTTCTTGAATTTGGTGACCAGGTCTAGTTTCTCTGATCTGCGGGTGCAGCCTTTTCTTCTACAGGCAGCCCAGTGTCTCCCTGTCCCCTAGTGAGCAGCTGTGGCAGCAGTTTGCTCCTATCTTGACCATTTTCCTTACTTCACTGTATGTTTCTGAGGGGTGGGGGGGCTGCACTTCCATTGCCCCTGTAAGCCCTGCCTCAGTCTCTAGGCTCTCTGCCCTGCCCTGAACTCAGATGGAGCAGGACAGCCTTTTTATAGTGTCAGAGACCAATTTTTTAGGACAGAGCATGCCTTCCTAAGGTCAGGGTCCTCGGCCTCAGGGCAGCTTGGGCCAGGCCTGCCGTTGGGAAGGGCGTTTCCGGATACCGTGTGGTCCCACTCTCCTCTGCCCTTGCTTCCCCAGGCTGCTGCTCCTGCTGCCCCGTGGGCTGTGCCAAGTGCGCCCATGGCTGCATCTGCAAAGGGGGCTCGGACAAGTGCAGCTGCTGTGCCTGATGTCGAGCAGAGCCTGCCCCACGTGTCGACAGAGCCACCCGGACAAACCTGCATTTTACTGTTTTCACACAACCTGACCTGATGCTACATTCCTTTTCCTATGAAATATGTGAATTGTAGTAAAATTTGTTGGCTCTATTCTTGCTTCTGTTTTTGTTTGTGTGTCTTGGGCGGAAGTGCAGTGACCTGGGTTCTGGACCTAAATAGTTGTCCCTAACACACTGAGTACCTTAAGCAGGTCAGGTTACCTCTCCGAGCTTCAGTTTCTCAGGTAAAAGGGAATGCATCCTCCAAGTGACATAAGGGCATCGGGCACATATAGGTCCCCACTGTCCTCACTGTAAGTGTTGATGACAGGGAAACTTCTCAACTTCTCATTTTCGTTCTCTGGGTATCCCCTGCCAAAATTCAGTCCTCAGCGTTATTAGGTTTCAAAAGCACTCAGACCGGAGGAAATCCAAACCCCAATTGTTTTACTTCTACACAGGGTTACTTCTAAAACACTGTTGAAGGACCAGTTTTTATTTTCTAACGCTCACAGATTTAAACGTTGGTAACTAAAATAAATTTCTAAGAAAAAATTTTAGAGGATACAATATACGAAACACATTTTTAGATTCAACACACATAATTTCATTCATATATGAAGAACCAATAAGAAAACTAAGACTTTTAAATTATACACATATGTTCATCGAAGCCGTGCGTAAGCACTGGGAACACTTCACCAGTGCCCCACTGTGTGGACCACGCACATACCTGAAGCAGCTCTGCGTCCCTCTCCCCACAGGGAACCTCAGTCTTGGCTTGCCCAGGGCTACAAACAGGACACGTGCTGCGCTGACAGCTCCCTGTGGTGACCCAGCTCTGAATCTTTTGAAGCTCCCCCCTAGGTCAGGCTGAAATCTGCCCCTCCCTCAAAATCCAGCCCTTGGCTACAGGAAACCAGCAAAGTGACTAGAGATGTAGAAGGAACCACCCAGCTGTTTCCTATGAAGTGGGGGGTGGGGGTGGTGAATATATCGGAGAACTGGTTCCCGGTGAAGGGTTTCGTGGCTGCCGAGGCAGGGTGAGAGCTATTCCACACTTTTGTCAACTATAACTTGGAACTTGCCATCTGCGTGTACAAGAATTAAATCACTTTGTGCTGCTGTAGCTACTGACCTTCCACATCCCCTGAAGGGAATTCAGGGTGGACACCAGGAATGAGGCGCTCTGTGCTTTGGAGGATGGGCGGAACAGGTCTTCAGATAGTTAGATATCTTCAGGAGCTGATTTTATGAGCCCAACCCTTGCATCTCCTCACATCTAGAAAAGCACTAACTCCCTACATGGTGACATCTGCTCCTTGTGACTAGCAGAAAGCCCCTACAAAAAAATGTGATTGATTGCATGTACTCCTCCTTTACCAAGAATACATATATACTAATCTTCCCCCTGCCTCTTTGGAACAGTTTCTCAGAGCTATCTGGGATGCTTTCTCTCAGGATGCAGTCCTAATTTTGCCCCAAATTAACTCAACTTGCAACTCTCATGTTGTACATTTATTTAAGTGGACAGTTTGGAGGGTGAGGTGAGGTTTATTAGGCTGGAGTGAGAGGCCCAGTGACTTATTTATATCAAAGATTGCTCCCCCCCGGCTATTTGTGGAGGGAATTGCTTTTTGTTGTTCAAAGAGAAAAACAAGTCACTTGGCCTAAGAATCAGGACCGTGCTTGCCCACAGGGGCCCTGTGTGAAGGGGGGATTTCAGGAGGCAGCATGTGCTGCATGCATGGGTTGTGGTGTCAGGCATCCTGGTTCACAGCCACTTGCCACTATCTGACTTGGGCATGTCTTTGATACTGTCTGAGCCTCCATTTTCTCATGTTATAAGGGAGATTACGTCTCAATGTGGGGGGAGGGGGGCAGCATAAATGAGATAGTGGTGACTCCTACACACAGCTTTAAAAAGTGGCCATTATGATCATTTTATATATATATATATATTCTTTTTCTATCACTTTTGCCTGGATTGAGTTCAAGATAGTAGAGGGGTGCTTAAGACATACCTCTGGGCAAATGGAAGCTTCACCACGGACTCTCCCTTGGGAAGTGACAGGAATCAGATCCAGGACACCACGTCCCAGCACTCTGAGCCTGACTTAGTAGCCTCCTTGTACTACATGTAGTTTTGTTGGGAAACTGGCTTCTAACTTGTATTTCCCTTTGGGGTTGCTGTTAGAATTCAAAGAGCAAAAGTGATTAACAAGGTTTAGCATAGACTCCATGAGATCTACTTGTCAGGAAAACTGAAAGAGAAATACCCACTAGTCTCGCTTTGTTACTTAATGCCAGGTCTGCCTTCCCCGGGGAGCATCCCTTGATTAGGGAAACTCCATCCTGGAGTGCAGTGGACAGGCTAGGCTGAGGAAACCCCTGGAAAGTTTAGTCTTTCCAGGACTTACAGGACGGGCCATGCCTGTGGGCAGAGGGGGTGCAGGAGTGCTGGTGAAGGTCACATCCACCACCAGACTCCAACACAACTCCCCTGCTCCGCCAAGTTGGAGCCCATTGCACAAGGGCTCCAGGAAAGGGTGAATATGATGAATGTAGCACTGGGGCCAGGATGGGGAAGACAGCTAGGACTCACGGATAGATTCCAGGAAAACCCGGGAACAGGGCTGGTTTAAAACCTCGGAAAAATTGAGAGGAGACGACCAGAGAAACTGGGACAATTGTCAGAAGGCACACAGTGCCTCTTCACAAACTAGCACCCACAGGGCAGCCCCACCCAGGGCACATGGCACGGCCAAGGGCACTGCAGACTGGACTGACCCCAGCGGGGGCGGGGCCTCTGCACCTGGGCTGCCTCTTCTGGGTACAAACACAGCAAGCAGACTCCTAGGTGCAACACGACTCCCTGAGGCCCAGAAAGGTCATCAAATAGCTTCAAGGATGGAGGCAGGACTACAACCTATGTTTCCTGTCTCTGATGTAGCCATCTGAATCCATCAGGATCCCAAGCAAATTTATACACATGAACTTGATAACCACGTGTGGTTTCTCAGAACTGTTGGTACAGCCTTTACTGTAGATGTACCCCATAGCTTCCCTAGCCCTCCTGGGAGTAGCTCTGTCCGGGGTTTACCCCTCTCTGATCTTGAGGTCTTTTCTCACTTTATTTGATTGTTCTGCGGGCTGGACTTCCATTGCCCAGAGGCCATGTCACTGTCTCTCCAAGGTTTTCTGCCCTGTCCTGGGGTAGCCTTTTTCTAGTATCAGAGAGAAACTGTCTCAGGACAGAGCTCTCCATCCTGAAGTCAGGGTCCTCTGGACCTGAGGGCAGCTTGGGCCAGGCCTGCCGTTGGGAAAGACGTTTCCGGATACCGTGTGGTCTGACTCTCCTGTGCCCTTGCTTCCAGGCTGCTGCTCCTGCTGCCCCGTGGGCTGTGCCAAGTGCGCCCAGGGCTGCATCTACAAAGGGGGCTCAGACAAGCACAGCTGCTGTGCCTGATGTTGGGGAGACTCTGCCCCATGTGTCAACACAGCAATGAGGACAAACCTGACCCTGTTTGCTTTTATTTTTCATACAAACTGACCCTATGCTACATTCCTTTTTCTATGAAATGCATGAATTGTAACAAAAGTTGTCAATTTCATTCTGGCTAAGACTCTGTTTTGGTCTCCATGAAACCAACAAAGTGATTAGGGATGTACAGGGAATAGGCCAGCCATTTCCCAGCAGGCAGCAGTGTGCTTGAGAATTGATTCCAGACGGAAGCCTTTATATCTGATGTGCAGGGTGATGGCTGTTCTGCAGTTTGGAGGGAGGTGGTGGTGTTTATTAGGGAAGAGTACGGCATCTAGTGATGTAATATATTAAAATCGTTTCTCTCCCTGGATATTTTTGGAGGGAATTGCTATCTGATGTTCAATCAAAGAGAAAGAGGAATCACATGGCCCAGTGGTCATGCCCACACTTGCCCACAGGTTTCCTGTGTGAAGAGGGGATTTCAGAAGACAGACTGTGCTAAGTGCATGGGTTCTGGTGTAAGGCATCCTTGTTCATGTTCACCTTGTTACTTCCTGGCCATGTGACCTCAGCAGATCCATGATAGTTTCTTAGCCTCCTTTTACACATTGTATAAAGCAGATTACATTTCAGTGTGGGGGGTTAAATGAGATGGTGGCTGGCTCCTCACTAGAGCTTAAATATGGCCATTATTTTGACTATATCCACAGATATTCGTGGGGACAGAACCCTTTCAGCTCCCACTAAGCTCCAGGAAAAAAAAGGCTCATTGGTTTGGAAGCATTACTCTGGGTTGAGGCTAGAGATGGATTAGACCCTTGTTGATCAAGTGCCAGAGGGTGTGTAGTTGACCTCCAGCAAGTCACTGCCACACTATTTGGACAGACAAAAGCCTTTTTTAACCCTTCAAATCACTTGATCTGTACAGGAACCAGTGAATGAGTTAAAATGCAGTGGTCTGAATGGTTGTGCCATCTTCCAGACAGGTTAAGCAACCTACCCAAGGTTAAACAGCCCACAATCACATGTCTACCCCTACACTACAACCATCTCAGTTCCTGGACTCAGTTGGCTGATTATGATGTCACTAGAGTCTAAATCCTGCCTCTCCTTATTCAGAGCTGGTAGGGTCCTGGGAGACAGTCCAGCCGTGCTCCTGGCTCCTGGCTGGAGAGAGATGAGAGACCAAAGCCCAGAGACATCACAGAGCTATGCGGAGGGTTCTGCCTGCCAGCTCAGGGCTTTCCCATGGCTGCCGCTGTGCCAGGTGTGCGGTGCCCTCGCCTTTCCTGGGATGACACAGTGCCCGGCAGGGGGTGAAGGCAGGAGGCAGCAGTAAGCCTGCATGCTGGCTAGTCCCACCTGTGTCCCTTATGGCCACCTGACATAACCTCTGTGTGCCTCAGTCTCCTCTGCTTTAAAGGGTAAAATAATAGTGAGGATTATTGGCTCCTAGGATTAACACATGCAAAGAATTTAATACACGCAAAGAGTTTAGAATGAACCCTGGCACACAGTCAGTAATCTATAATATTAGCAATTATTACCATCAGTCAAAGGATAGGATACATTTCTCTACATCCAGATCAACAGGCCGAAGCTGGTGTGCTAGCTGAATGTCCTCTCTTGTTCTCATCACGCATGTGAGCAGGTGACCACTTGCCGTGAGAGGGATAATGCCCCTCTTCCCACAAAAGGGGCTGGCACTAGGGTTATCAAGCCATGAGCAACACAGTCCGGGTCCGCCTAATAGATACTGAAGGACCCTGCCATTTCTGCTGTCACCTGCACCAAGATTTTACTTAACACTTTATATACATATACATTTATTTATAATTTATACATTTATTTATATACATATGGATTTATTTAAAACTCTTTACTACTACTGAATATGAAAGTCAGTTTACTTCTAGACAAACATAGTAGCCACTAAAACATGTATGCATTTCTTTTCTACCATTTTTGTCAATGCCACGATTGAGCTTATGCCCTAGAGAAGTGCTGACGACGTACCTCTGGGACAAAGGGAAGCTTCATCACTGACTCTCTTCCTTGGGAAGAGACAGGAATCAGATCCGGGGAACCACATCCCAGCACTGTGACCTTGGCTTACTGGCCTCCTTGTACTGCATGTAGTTCTGCCTTTGGGAAACAGGCTACGAAGTAGTATTTCCCCTTAGCTGTTGCTGTTAGAATTCAAAGAGCAAAAGTGATCGAACAAGGCTTGGCACAGACTCCATGCTATGTAACTGTCACGACTCCTCAAAGGGAAGTACTCACTTGATTTGTTACTTAACGCCAGGTCTGCCTATCACCTACCATGATGCCTTGCCTCGGAAGGAGCATCCCATGATGAGGGAAGCTTCATCGTGGAGTGGGGTGCACCAGCTACGTTGAGGAAAGCCTCTGGAAAGTTTAGGCAAAAGAGAGCCAAGTAAAACGTGCCCATCATTCTCGGCAGTCCTGGAGAATGGAAGGAAGGGTGGGAGGCAGAGGGCTGAGTTCCCGCCTTGGCCGTCACAGGAGAAACCTTAGGGAAACTCCCTCTAGAGACCACCGTGGGGACCATGGCAGGAAATGTTAGGGAAGAGGGGTTCGGGGCATTGGTGGTGAAGGGCACATCCACCACGGGTCTGCACACAACACGGGCTGCAGCCCAGCCTGGGAGTGAGCGCGGGGCTCAGGTTGCACAAGGGCTCCCGGAAACGGTGAACCTGAGGCCAGAGCTGCGGGGGCCTGGGGTGGGGAAGACTGCGAGCACTCGGGGGCTGGGTTCCTGGAAAACCCCGGGACACGGATGACGGCCGACCTGGTGGGAAGCTGGGAAGGGGCGGGCGGGAGCCTGGGCCGCTGCTGGCCGCTGAGCAAAAAGTCTCTCCGCGCTGGGGGCGAGAGGGAGGCGTTGCGGTGCGCACGTACCGCAGCCGCCTTCCGGGACTCGTGCGCTCGGCCCCGCGGGCTGCTCACAGCCCGGCCCCGGGCGCTGCGGCCGGCGCGCGCGCGGGCGCGGATCCGCGGGCAAGACGGGGGCGGGGTCTCTGCGCCCGGGCCGCCGCCGCCGCCACCTCCTCCTCCTCCGGGTATAAGTGAGCACCGGGGCTCCGGGGCTGCGACACGCGTCCCACCGGACCAGTGAATCGCCTTCGCCACTTTGGAAGTCGGGTCTCACCTCGCCTGCAAATGGACCCCAACTGCTCCTGCCCAGCTGGTAAGGGAGCCCTGGCTTGGAGCCCTAGGATGCCCCCTTCCCAGGCACAGGATAGAGTGTCCTGGCAGCTCGAGAAGGGAGGCTCTTGAGTTTGAGCTCAGGAGGACTTCTGTCGTTGGTGCAATGTTTTTTTCCAAGCCAGGATTATGAGAGCATTTCAGTCTCCCTTTGCCTCTTTTTTTTTGGTTTGCCGCCCTGCGTGGTGTGTTGGGTCTTAGCTGGCCCTGATCAGGTTTGAAACCCGTGCCCCCTGCAGGTGAAGAACAGAGTCCTAACCATTTGACCGCCAGGGAATTCCCTGCCTCTGATTTTTCACTGAAGGTACTGAGGCTCCCGGCTGTGTTTTTCAGGTCACGCAGCAGGTCAGGGGTCTCCTGGACCAGGCCCCAGTGCTCTGAAGAGGACCTGGAGCTGCCAGGACTGGATGGGGGCGGGTGGGGGCATTGCCTCTTTGGGATTCAGGCCATGGGCCCTGGCCCCCAGCCCCAGTCAGCCTGGGCTGGATCTGGAGTCTGGGACCTCCTGTGTGGAGTCCATCAGGCGGGGACCCACTTTCCTTGGACCAGAAGAGAGGGGCTGGGGCTTCTCTATCCCCCCGAGTTGAGTGGACGGGCGCTCCCAGGGCTGGGTCCTGACCCAGGAGGAGGGTTCAGGGAGGCACGGCCCATTGTCAGGTATAGCTCCCGCACATCTCCCCTCCCTGCTCACGCTGGCCTTTCCCTTCCTGGCAGGCGGCTCCTGCAGCTGCGCTGGCTCCTGCACCTGCAAAGCCTGCAGATGCACCTCCTGCAAGAAGAGTGAGTGCGGGACCTCGTCTGGGCATCTGGGCTCTGGGCTGAGTCCTCTGAGGAGGGGCCCCAGAGCTCAGCAGTGGGCTGAGTGACCAAACTTCTGTACATCCCCTCCCTCAGCACTGAATCAGAATTTGAGGTGAAAGAGCCATAGAGATGATTGAGTCCCAACCTCTCATTCTATAATGGCAAAATGAGGCTGAGAGAGGTCAGCGAACAGTGTCAAGGATGGAAACTAGACACAGAACCTAGGTCTCCTGTCTCTAAAGCCACATTCTGAACCCTCCAGTGTCCTGAGAACGTCATACTTGAACCTGGTGACCATGTATAGTTTCCCTGAACTGCCAAGGGCAGCCCTTCGTTGTAGGTGCAGCCCAGAGCATCCCTGGTCCTCCTGGGAGCAGCTCTGTAACTGGTTTGCCTCCACTCTAATCCTGAGCACTTCTTCACTTCATTAGATGCTTCTCCCGGCAGCCTTGCCTTGCCTGGAGGCCCTGTGTCGTACTCACATGGGGCAGGGCAGCCTTTTCCTAGTGTCATAGAGCAATTATCTCAGGACAGAGCTCTCCATCCTGAGGTCAGGGGAGTCTGGGCCTGGAGGAAGACCTTGTGCCAGGCCTGCCGTTGGGAAGGGCGTTTCCGGATACCGTGTGGTCCCACTCTCCTCTGCCCTTGCTTCCCCAGGCTGCTGCTCCTGCTGCCCCGTGGGCTGTGCCAAGTGCGCCCAGGGCTGCATCTGCAAAGGGGGCTCGGACAAGTGCAGCTGCTGTGCCTGATGTTGAGCAGAGCCTGCTCCAGATGTCAATAGAGCAACCATGACAACCCTGCATTTTACCGTTTTTCATACAACATGACCCGATGCTACATTCCTTTTCCAATGAAATATGTGCATTGTAATAAAAGTTGTTGATTTTATCCTGGCTCTGTTTTCCTTTACTTGTCTTGGAAATAAGACACTTCATGCCCATGAGGTCTGGGGTGGGGACATGGACTGGAAAAGCAGAGACCTGGACTCTGGACCAATTTTAGCTCCTATACACTGAGTGCCTTAAAGCAGGTCAGCTTACCTCTTTGAGCTTCAGTTTCTCAGCTCAAGATGAAAACACAGTCCACATGACATAAGGACATTGGGCAGGTACTAGTTCCCTTCTGTTCTCATTTGAGTATTGATGGCACAGAAACTTCTTAGTTTTTATTTTCATTCTCTGGGATCCATACCAACCTCGGTCCTCAGTGATGTGAACCTTTAAAAGTACTCGGAGAGGATGATATCCAACTGCCCTCCTGTTTGACTTCTATATAAGGCTTGCTTCTAAAGCAGTGTGAAAGAACCTGTTTTTATGTTCTATCACAGTTTTAAACTTTGGTAAAGAAAATGAATTGCTAAAAACATTCATAAAGGATACAATATATAAAAATTTTGTGTTAGATTCAATGCAAGTGATTACATTAATATATGAAGAACATAAATTTTAAAAATTAGAGATGTTTATATGCTGCATAGATTTTCACGGATGACGTTGATGAGTCCTGGAAACACTTCCCAAATGCCCCACTGTGTGGACCACACACCCCTGAGTAGCTCAGCTGGCCATCCCTACAGGGAACATCAGTCATGGCTGGCACAGTGCCAGAGACGGGACACTCGCGTCCCCTGAGAACTCCCTGCAGTGACTTGCTGTGAGTCCTTGAAGTTCCTCCCTAAGTTAGGCTGAAATCTGCCTTCCTTCAAAATTTAGCCCTGAGCTACGTGAAACTTGCCAAGGGATTGAGAATTTCCCAGCCATTTCCCAACAAGAGGGGGTGTACCTGAGACTTGGTTTCAGATGAAGGACTTCATGCCTTCCTCTGCAGGGTGATGCTTCTTCTGCAGTTTGAAGGGCCTGGTGCTGTTTATCAGCGAGAAGTGTGTACTGAAGGAATGGTCATCTCTTCCAGATGTTGCACCCCCTGGTGGTCGTGGAGGGAATTGCTATTTGATGTTCAATCCAAGAGAAAGAGGAGCCCTGTGGCTCAGAAGTCAGGACTGAGACTGGCCTCAGATCCCCTGTGCGAAGAGGGCATTTTGGGGGCCAGCCTGGGTTGGGGGCATGGGTTTTGGTGTCAGGCATTCAGGTTCACAGCCACCTTGCCACCTCCTGACCTGGGCAAGTCACTGATACTCTCTGAGATTTCATTTCCTCCTTTCTTTCAAAGAGACTACAGTTCAACGTGGGGGGCTAAGTGAGATGGTGCTGTGGCTACCAGCACGGGCTTCCTGAATGGTAGCCATTAGGATCACTATATCCACACTGATATTTGTGCACAGAGAGTCCTTTTAGCTCCCCAAAACCTCCTGGAGAAAGGCTCACTGGTTTGGAGGCATTACTGAGTAGAGGCTAGAGATGACATGGAAACTTGTTGATCCAATGTCAAGGGAAATGTGAATGACCTGCATAAGCCCTCTGGCACACATGCTGCTACAGTATTTGGACAGCCACAGGCGCCTTTCCCACCCTTCGTGTCATTTGATCTGCTACAGCCACTGAGAGTGAACATGCAGAGGCTGCAATGATTGTGCATTCATCCAGAGAGTGTAAGCAACCTGCCCATGGTCACACAGCTCACAGTCAGAAGTCTGAACCCACACCACAGCTGTCTCACCTCCTGGCCACTACTGCAGATCATGATGTCCCTGGGAGCTGAAGCCTGCCTCTGCTTATTCCGAGCTGGAAGGGTCCTCGGAGACAGTCCAGCTGTGCTCCTGGCTGGAGAGAGATGGGAGACCGAAGCCCAGAGTGGTCACAGAACTATGCAGAGGCTTTCCCACCACTCTCTCTGTGCCAGGAGTTCGGTGTCTTCACCTTTCACAGGATGACACAGTGCCCGGTGAGGGGTGAGGGCAGGAGGCTGCCGTTGGCCTGCATGCGGGCCAGTCCCACCGGTGTCCCTTACGGCCACCTGACATAACCTCTATGTGCCTCAGTCTCCTCTGCTTTAAAAGGTAAAATAATAGTAAGGATTATTGGCTCAGGATTAAAGAATTTAATACATGCAAGAATGTAGAATGAAGCCTGGCACACAGACAGTAATCTATAATATTAGCTATTATATTATTATCATGGGTCAGAGCATAGAATATATTTCTCTACATCCAGATCAACAGGCCAGGGCTGGTGTGCTGGCTGAATGTCCTCTCTTGTTCTCACCAACCATGTGAGCAGGTGTCCAGTGCCCTGAGAGAGTTATGGCCCTCTTCCCACAAAAGGGGCTGGCACTAGGGTTATCAAGCCATGAGCAACACAGTCCGGGTCCTCCTAATAGATACTGAAGGACCCTGCCATTTCCACTGTCAGCTGCACCAGAATTTTACTTAACATTTTACATACATGTACATTTATTGATATGAAAAGCAAACGCTTTATCACTACTAAGTATGAAAGTCAGTTTACTTCTAGACAAACATAGTAGCCACTAAAACATGTATGCATTCACATTTGTCACCGCCACGATTAAGCTTACGCCCTAGAGAAGTGCTGACGACGTACCTCTGGGACAAAGGGAAGCTTCATCACTGACTCTCTTCCTTGGGAAGAGACAGGAATCAGATCCGGGGAACCACATCCCAGCACTGTGACCTTGGCTTACTGGCCTCCTTGTACTGCATGTAGTTCTGCCTTTGGGAAACAGGCTACGAAGTAGTATTTCCCCTTAGCTGTTGCTGTTAGAATTCAAAGAGCAAAAGTGATCGAACAAGGCTTGGCACAGACTCCATGCTATGTAACTGTCACGACTCCTCAAAGGGAAGTACTCACTTGATTTGTTACTTAACGCCAGGTCTGCCTATCACCTACCATGATGCCTTGCCTCGGAAGGAGCATCCCATGATGAGGGAAGCTTCATCGTGGAGTGGGGTGCACCAGCTACGTTGAGGAAAGCCTCTGGAAAGTTTAGGCAAAAGAGAGCCAAGTAAAACGTGCCCATCATTCTCGGCAGTCCTGGAGAATGGAAGGAAGGGTGGGAGGCAGAGGGCTGAGTTCCCGCCTTGGCCGTCACAGGAGAAACCTTAGGGAAACTCCCTCTAGAGACCACCGTGGGGACCATGGCAGGAAATGTTAGGGAAGAGGGGTTCGGGGCATTGGTGGTGAAGGGCACATCCACCACGGGTCTGCACACAACACGGGCTGCAGCCCAGCCTGGGAGTGAGCGCGGGGCTCAGGTTGCACAAGGGCTCCCGGAAACGGTGAACCTGAGGCCAGAGCTGCGGGGGCCTGGGGTGGGGAAGACTGCGAGCACTCGGGGGCTGGGTTCCTGGAAAACCCCGGGACACGGATGACGGCCGACCTGGTGGGAAGCTGGGAAGGGGCGGGCGGGAGCCTGGGCCGCTGCTGGCCGCTGAGCAAAAAGTCTCTCCGCGCTGGGGGCGAGAGGGAGGCGTTGCGGTGCGCACGTACCGCAGCCGCCTTCCGGGACTCGTGCGCTCGGCCCCGCGGGCTGCTCACAGCCCGGCCCCGGGCGCTGCGGCCGGCGCGCGCGCGGGCGCGGATCCGCGGGCAAGACGGGGGCGGGGTCTCTGCGCCCGGGCCGCCGCCGCCGCCACCTCCTCCTCCTCCGGGTATAAGTGAGCACCGGGGCTCCGGGGCTGCGACACGCGTCCCACCGGACCAGTGAATCGCCTTCGCCACTTTGGAAGTCGGGTCTCACCTCGCCTGCAAATGGACCCCAACTGCTCCTGCCCAGCTGGTAAGGGAGCCCTGGCTTGGAGCCCTAGGATGCCCCCTTCCCAGGCACAGGATAGAGTGTCCTGGCAGCTCGAGAAGGGAGGCTCTTGAGTTTGAGCTCAGGAGGACTTCTGTCGTTGGTGCAATGTTTTTTTCCAAGCCAGGATTATGAGAGCATTTCAGTCTCCCTTTGCCTCTTTTTTTTTGGTTTGCCGCCCTGCGTGGTGTGTTGGGTCTTAGCTGGCCCTGATCAGGTTTGAAACCCGTGCCCCCTGCAGGTGAAGAACAGAGTCCTAACCATTTGACCGCCAGGGAATTCCCTGCCTCTGATTTTTCACTGAAGGTACTGAGGCTCCCGGCTGTGTTTTTCAGGTCACGCAGCAGGTCAGGGGTCTCCTGGACCAGGCCCCAGTGCTCTGAAGAGGACCTGGAGCTGCCAGGACTGGATGGGGGCGGGTGGGGGCATTGCCTCTTTGGGATTCAGGCCATGGGCCCTGGCCCCCAGCCCCAGTCAGCCTGGGCTGGATCTGGAGTCTGGGACCTCCTGTGTGGAGTCCATCAGGCGGGAACCCACTTTCCTTGGACCAGAAGAGAGGGGCTGGGGCTTCTCTATCCCCCCGAGTTGAGTGGACGGGCGCTCCCAGGGCTGGGTCCTGACCCAGGAGGAGGGTTCAGGGAGGCACGGCCCATTGTCAGGTATAGCTCCCGCACATCTCCCCTCCCTGCTCACGCTGGCCTTTCCCTTCCTGGCAGGCGGCTCCTGCAGCTGCGCTGGCTCCTGCACCTGCAAAGCCTGCAGATGCACCTCCTGCAAGAAGAGTGAGTGCGGGACCTCGTCTGGGCATCTGGGCTCTGGGCTGAGTCCTCTGAGGAGGGGCCCCAGAGCTCAGCAGTGGGCTGAGTGACCAAACTTCTGTACATCCCCTCCCTCAGCACTGAATCAGAATTTGAGGTGAAAGAGCCATAGAGATGATTGAGTCCCAACCTCTCATTCTATAATGGCAAAATGAGGCTGAGAGAGGTCAGCGAACAGTGTCAAGGATGGAAACTAGACACAGAACCTAGGTCTCCTGTCTCTAAAGCCACATTCTGAACCCTCCAGTGTCCTGAGAACGTCATACTTGAACCTGGTGACCATGTATAGTTTCCCTGAACTGCCAAGGGCAGCCCTTCGTTGTAGGTGCAGCCCAGAGCATCCCTGGTCCTCCTGGGAGCAGCTCTGTAACTGGTTTGCCTCCACTCTAATCCTGAGCACTTCTTCACTTCATTAGATGCTTCTCCCGGCAGCCTTGCCTTGCCTGGAGGCCCTGTGTCGTACTCACATGGGGCAGGGCAGCCTTTTCCTAGTGTCATAGAGCAATTATCTCAGGACAGAGCTCTCCATCCTGAGGTCAGGGGAGTCTGGGCCTGGAGGAAGACCTTGTGCCAGGCCTGCCGTTGGGAAGGGCGTTTCCGGATACCGTGTGGTCCCACTCTCCTCTGCCCTTGCTTCCCCAGGCTGCTGCTCCTGCTGCCCCGTGGGCTGTGCCAAGTGCGCCCAGGGCTGCATCTGCAAAGGGGGCTCGGACAAGTGCAGCTGCTGTGCCTGATGTTGAGCAGAGCCTGCTCCAGATGTCAATAGAGCAACCATGACAACCCTGCATTTTACCGTTTTTCATACAACATGACCCGATGCTACATTCCTTTTCCAATGAAATATGTGCATTGTAATAAAAGTTGTTGATTTTATCCTGGCTCTGTTTTCCTTTACTTGTCTTGGAAATAAGACACTTCATGCCCATGAGGTCTGGGGTGGGGACATGGACTGGAAAAGCAGAGACCTGGACTCTGGACCAATTTTAGCTCCTATACACTGAGTGCCTTAAAGCAGGTCAGCTTACCTCTTTGAGCTTCAGTTTCTCAGCTCAAGATGAAAACACAGTCCACATGACATAAGGACATTGGGCAGGTACTAGTTCCCTTCTGTTCTCATTTGAGTATTGATGGCACAGAAACTTCTTAGTTTTTATTTTCATTCTCTGGGATCCATACCAACCTCGGTCCTCAGTGATGTGAACCTTTAAAAGTACTCGGAGAGGATGATATCCAACTGCCCTCCTGTTTGACTTCTATATAAGGCTTGCTTCTAAAGCAGTGTGAAAGAACCTGTTTTTATGTTCTATCACAGTTTTAAACTTTGGTAAAGAAAATGAATTGCTAAAAACATTCATAAAGGATACAATATATAAAAATTTTGTGTTAGATTCAATGCAAGTGATTACATTAATATATGAAGAACATAAATTTTAAAAATTAGAGATGTTTATATGCTGCATAGATTTTCACGGATGACGTTGATGAGTCCTGGAAACACTTCCCAAATGCCCCACTGTGTGGACCACACACCCCTGAGTAGCTCAGCTGGCCATCCCTACAGGGAACATCAGTCATGGCTGGCACAGTGCCAGAGACGGGACACTCGCGTCCCCTGAGAACTCCCTGCAGTGACTTGCTGTGAGTCCTTGAAGTTCCTCCCTAAGTTAGGCTGAAATCTGCCTTCCTTCAAAATTTAGCCCTGAGCTACGTGAAACTTGCCAAGGGATTGAGAATTTCCCAGCCATTTCCCAACAAGAGGGGGTGTACCTGAGACTTGGTTTCAGATGAAGGACTTCATGCCTTCCTCTGCAGGGTGATGCTTCTTCTGCAGTTTGAAGGGCCTGGTGCTGTTTATCAGCGAGAAGTGTGTACTGAAGGAATGGTCATCTCTTCCAGATGTTGCACCCCCTGGTGGTCGTGGAGGGAATTGCTATTTGATGTTCAATCCAAGAGAAAGAGGAGCCCTGTGGCTCAGAAGTCAGGACTGAGACTGGCCTCAGATCCCCTGTGCGAAGAGGGCATTTTGGGGGCCAGCCTGGGTTGGGGGCATGGGTTTTGGTGTCAGGCATTCAGGTTCACAGCCACCTTGCCACCTCCTGACCTGGGCAAGTCACTGATACTCTCTGAGATTTCATTTCCTCCTTTCTTTCAAAGAGACTACAGTTCAACGTGGGGGGCTAAGTGAGATGGTGCTGTGGCTACCAGCACGGGCTTCCTGAATGGTAGCCATTAGGATCACTATATCCACACTGATATTTGTGCACAGAGAGTCCTTTTAGCTCCCCAAAACCTCCTGGAGAAAGGCTCACTGGTTTGGAGGCATTACTGAGTAGAGGCTAGAGATGACATGGAAACTTGTTGATCCAATGTCAAGGGAAATGTGAATGACCTGCATAAGCCCTCTGGCACACATGCTGCTACAGTATTTGGACAGCCACAGGCGCCTTTCCCACCCTTCGTGTCATTTGATCTGCTACAGCCACTGAGAGTGAACATGCAGAGGCTGCAATGATTGTGCATTCATCCAGAGAGTGTAAGCAACCTGCCCATGGTCACACAGCTCACAGTCAGAAGTCTGAACCCACACCACAGCTGTCTCACCTCCTGGCCACTACTGCAGATCATGATGTCCCTGGGAGCTGAAGCCTGCCTCTGCTTATTCCGAGCTGGAAGGGTCCTCGGAGACAGTCCAGCTGTGCTCCTGGCTGGAGAGAGATGGGAGACCGAAGCCCAGAGTGGTCACAGAACTATGCAGAGGCTTTCCCACCACTCTCTCTGTGCCAGGAGTTCGGTGTCTTCACCTTTCACAGGATGACACAGTGCCCGGTGAGGGGTGAGGGCAGGAGGCTGCCGTTGGCCTGCATGCGGGCCAGTCCCACCGGTGTCCCTTACGGCCACCTGACATAACCTCTATGTGCCTCAGTCTCCTCTGCTTTAAAAGGTAAAATAATAGTAAGGATTATTGGCTCAGGATTAAAGAATTTAATACATGCAAGAATGTAGAATGAAGCCTGGCACACAGACAGTAATCTATAATATTAGCTATTATATTATTATCATGGGTCAGAGCATAGAATATATTTCTCTACATCCAGATCAACAGGCCAGGGCTGGTGTGCTGGCTGAATGTCCTCTCTTGTTCTCACCAACCATGTGAGCAGGTGTCCAGTGCCCTGAGAGAGTTATGGCCCTCTTCCCACAAAAGGGGCTGGCACTAGGGTTATCAAGCCATGAGCAACACAGTCCGGGTCCTCCTAATAGATACTGAAGGACCCTGCCATTTCCACTGTCAGCTGCACCAGAATTTTACTTAACATTTTACATACATGTACATTTATTGATATGAAAAGCAAACGCTTTATCACTACTAAGTATGAAAGTCAGTTTACTTCTAGACAAACATAGTAGCCACTAAAACATGTATGCATTCACATTTGTCACCGCCACGATTAAGCTTACGCCCTAGAGAAGTGCTGACGACGTACCTCTGGGACAAAGGGAAGCTTCATCACTGACTCTCTTCCTTGGGAAGAGACAGGAATCAGATCCGGGGAACCACATCCCAGCACTGTGACCTTGGCTTACTGGCCTCCTTGTACTGCATGTAGTTCTGCCTTTGGGAAACAGGCTACGAAGTAGTATTTCCCCTTAGCTGTTGCTGTTAGAATTCAAAGAGCAAAAGTGATCGAACAAGGCTTGGCACAGACTCCATGCTATGTAACTGTCACGACTCCTCAAAGGGAAGTACTCACTTGATTTGTTACTTAACGCCAGGTCTGCCTATCACCTACCATGATGCCTTGCCTCGGAAGGAGCATCCCATGATGAGGGAAGCTTCATCGTGGAGTGGGGTGCACCAGCTACGTTGAGGAAAGCCTCTGGAAAGTTTAGGCAAAAGAGAGCCAAGTAAAACGTGCCCATCATTCTCGGCAGTCCTGGAGAATGGAAGGAAGGGTGGGAGGCAGAGGGCTGAGTTCCCGCCTTGGCCGTCACAGGAGAAACCTTAGGGAAACTCCCTCTAGAGACCACCGTGGGGACCATGGCAGGAAATGTTAGGGAAGAGGGGTTCGGGGCATTGGTGGTGAAGGGCACATCCACCACGGGTCTGCACACAACACGGGCTGCAGCCCAGCCTGGGAGTGAGCGCGGGGCTCAGGTTGCACAAGGGCTCCCGGAAACGGTGAACCTGAGGCCAGAGCTGCGGGGGCCTGGGGTGGGGAAGACTGCGAGCACTCGGGGGCTGGGTTCCTGGAAAACCCCGGGACACGGATGACGGCCGACCTGGTGGGAAGCTGGGAAGGGGCGGGCGGGAGCCTGGGCCGCTGCTGGCCGCTGAGCAAAAAGTCTCTCCGCGCTGGGGGCGAGAGGGAGGCGTTGCGGTGCGCACGTACCGCAGCCGCCTTCCGGGACTCGTGCGCTCGGCCCCGCGGGCTGCTCACAGCCCGGCCCCGGGCGCTGCGGCCGGCGCGCGCGCGGGCGCGGATCCGCGGGCAAGACGGGGGCGGGGTCTCTGCGCCCGGGCCGCCGCCGCCGCCACCTCCTCCTCCTCCGGGTATAAGTGAGCACCGGGGCTCCGGGGCTGCGACACGCGTCCCACCGGACCAGTGAATCGCCTTCGCCACTTTGGAAGTCGGGTCTCACCTCGCCTGCAAATGGACCCCAACTGCTCCTGCCCAGCTGGTAAGGGAGCCCTGGCTTGGAGCCCTAGGATGCCCCCTTCCCAGGCACAGGATAGAGTGTCCTGGCAGCTCGAGAAGGGAGGCTCTTGAGTTTGAGCTCAGGAGGACTTCTGTCGTTGGTGCAATGTTTTTTTCCAAGCCAGGATTATGAGAGCATTTCAGTCTCCCTTTGCCTCTTTTTTTTTGGTTTGCCGCCCTGCGTGGTGTGTTGGGTCTTAGCTGGCCCTGATCAGGTTTGAAACCCGTGCCCCCTGCAGGTGAAGAACAGAGTCCTAACCATTTGACCGCCAGGGAATTCCCTGCCTCTGATTTTTCACTGAAGGTACTGAGGCTCCCGGCTGTGTTTTTCAGGTCACGCAGCAGGTCAGGGGTCTCCTGGACCAGGCCCCAGTGCTCTGAAGAGGACCTGGAGCTGCCAGGACTGGATGGGGGCGGGTGGGGGCATTGCCTCTTTGGGATTCAGGCCATGGGCCCTGGCCCCCAGCCCCAGTCAGCCTGGGCTGGATCTGGAGTCTGGGACCTCCTGTGTGGAGTCCATCAGGCGGGGACCCACTTTCCTTGGACCAGAAGAGAGGGGCTGGGGCTTCTCTATCCCCCCGAGTTGAGTGGACGGGCGCTCCCAGGGCTGGGTCCTGACCCAGGAGGAGGGTTCAGGGAGGCACGGCCCATTGTCAGGTATAGCTCCCGCACATCTCCCCTCCCTGCTCACGCTGGCCTTTCCCTTCCTGGCAGGCGGCTCCTGCAGCTGCGCTGGCTCCTGCACCTGCAAAGCCTGCAGATGCACCTCCTGCAAGAAGAGTGAGTGCGGGACCTCCTCTGGGGATCCGGGCTCTGGGCTGAGTCATCCGAGGAGGGGGCCCAGAGCTCTGCAGGCGGGAGCAGGACACTGACCCAGCTTGCAGGCACCCCCACCCCCCTCACCAGGAAGTGATTCAGAATCACAGCTAGCTTCAGCCTGGACCTGACCAAGACCCAAGCCCTCACCAGAGAACAGGGAGACGCAGGCCCAGACGGGGGGCCACCGAATGACTTCAGACCCGTCACTAGAACTCGTACTCCTGCCTCCTGCTTTGCTTTTCTTGATCCTCTCAGGGACTTAAGCACTTTATGCAGGTGACCTAGTGACCGTGGGTGGTTTCTCTGCCCTGGTGCAGCCCCTTCCTGGCGATGCAGCCCAGAGCTTGCCTATATCGACTGGGACCGGGATCTGCTCTGTGAGCAAGTGAGGGATTTTCTCCCATCACTGATGGCCCTGGGGGCTGCTGTCTCTTGTGCCCAGAGGCCCTCATCAGTGTCTCGCTAAGGCTCTGTGCCCCATGCCGGGCACAGGTAGGGCAGGCCACCTGAACCTAGTGTCTGAGAGCAACTCTCTCAGGACACAGGACGCCATCCTAAACTCAGGACCTGTGCCTCAGGGCAGCTTGGGCCAGGCCTGCCGTTGGGAAGGGCATTTCCGGATTCCGTGTGGTCCCATTCTCCTGTGCCCTTGCTTCCCTAGGCTGCTGCTCCTGCTGCCCCGTGGGCTGTGCCAAGTGCGCCCAGGGCTGCGTCTGCAAAGGGGCCTCGGACAAGTGCAGCTGCTGTGCCTGATGTCGAGCAGAGCCTGCCCCACGTGTCGACAGAGCCACCTGGACAAACCTGCCGTTTACACTTTTGCGTACAAGCTGACCTGATGCTCCATTCCTTTGTCTCTGAAACCTGGGAATTGGAATAAAAGTTGGTGACTGTATTCTGGCTCTGGTTTCCTTGGTTTGTCTTGGACAAGGAGACCTCATGCCCATCATGGCTGGGGTGGGGAACTGGGCTGGCAGTGCAGAGACCTGGGTTCTGGACCACACAGTAGGGCCCTCCTCTGTGCCCCCCACCCCCACCCCAACGAGGGTCTCAGCAGGTCAGGTGACCATTGAACTGCAGTGTCTCAGCTTAAAACCAAAGCCTCACCCAGGTGACATAGGGTGTGGGACACACACAGGTTCCCCTCCATTCGCCTTCAGCGAATGGATTACCCAGACAGTTCTCTATTTCTCATATGCCTTCTCTGGGGGACTCTGCCAAACTCAGTCCTCAGGGATGAGAGCCTGGAAGAGGACCCAGAGGGGATGGAACCCAAAACCCCTCTTGTTTGACTTCTTCGCAGGGCTTGCTTCTAAAACACCCTGGAAGGACCTATTTCTTTTTTTGACCAGACTTTTAACCTTTGGGCAGTAAAAAGAACTGTGAAGAGAAAGGGTTCAAGGGAGCACCCCATGAACCCCCGTTTTCCCTTCAACACATAAAAATGCCTTAAATATGTGAAGGATACATTATGACAATGAGAGCCTTTTCTAGGCGGCACACATGTTCATTGGCAGTGTGCTCGTGTCCTGGAGGAACTTCGCGGATGCCTCACTGGGGGCACCACACATGCCTGGAGTGCCCATGCCCCCTGCCCCCCACCTCCCCACAGGGAACACCAGTCTTGACTTGCCCAGGGCTACCGACTGGACACTCGCCACCCCTGACAGCTCCCTGCAGGGACTTGGCTGTGACTCTTTGGCAGTTGCTCCCTCGATTAGGCTGAAATGTGCCCTGCCGTCAACATCCAAACTGATTTGGATTTGGTGAGACTTTCCCAGCCACGGACGTGAGACTTGGTTCCAGAAGAAGGACGTGGTGTCTTCCTCTGCAGGGTGAGGGCTGTCCCGCAGTTTGGAGGGCCTGGGGCTGTGTCTTAGGGAGAAGAGTGTGCTGAGGGAAGGAGGGGTCATCTCTCCCACGTGTGGGGCCCCCTGGCGGTCTGTGGAGGGAATGCCTCCTTGATGGGCCATCCAAGAGAAAGAGCAGTCCTGGGGCTCCCAAGTGAGGAAGGCCCAAGATTGGCCTCAGGTGCCCTGTGTGAAGAGGGGGCCTGGGGAGCCAGCCTGCACTGGGGGCATGGGTGTTGGTATCGGGCGTCCTGAGACACGGCCACCTTGCCCCTTCCCGACCTGGGCAAGTCACTGATAGAACTCTCCGAGGTTTCATGTCCTCCTTTCTATCCAAGTGATTCTATTTCCGTGCGGGAGCTTAACTGAGGCAGCGTCCTCGCTCTTAGCACGGACTTCCTCAACGGTGGCCACGAGGATCCCTCTATGCACACTGACATGTGTGCCCAGAGAGTCCTTGGAGCTCCCAACAAGCTCCTGGAGAAGGGCTCATTGGTTTGCAAGCAGGCTCAGGGGCAGGCCAGGGGTGGAGAGGAAGCTTGCTTCTCCAGGGCCCGAGGGTGAGTGGATGTCCTCTAATAAGCCCCATGGAACAACAAGTCAATGCCACAGCACTCCCATAGACTCAGAAACCTTTGATTTTGCACGGGAACCAGTGAGAGAGTGACCCTGCAGGGAGTGGACTGATTGTGCTGGTTCCAGAGAGGGTAAGCAACCTGCCCAAGGTCACACAGCCTGGAGTCACAGGAACCCATCTACACGACAGCTGTCTCACCTCCTGGCCTCGGCACGCAGAGGAGGAGGTCCCTGGGTGCTGAATCCTGCCTCTTCTCATTCGGAGCTGGAAGGGTCCTCGGAGACAGTGCAGCTGTGCTCCTAGCTGCAGAGAGATGGGAGACCGAAGCCCAGAGACGTCACAGAGCTCTGCAGAGGCTTTCCCACTGCTCTCTCTGTGCCAGGAGTTCGGTGTCTTCACCTTTGCATGGGATGACACGGTGCCCAGTGTGGTGTGAGCTGTTGAGGGGACAGGTGTGAGGGCAGGAGGCTGCAGTTAGCCTGCATGATGGCCAGTTCCACGTGTGTCAGTTCCTGCCAGGTGACATACCTTCTCTGCTCAGTCGCCTCTGCTGTAAAAGGGTAAAATTATATTTGCTGGCTATTTGCGAATGTAATTCATGCAGTAAGCCTAGGAGTTAAGAATATAATACATGTAACCATCTTAGTTTGAAGACTGGCACACGGTAAGCAACGAAAATATCAGCTATTACTCCAATATTATGAGTCATATTATAGCAGATATTTTTCTCCCTACAGACCCATAAAGCCGGGGCTGCTGTGCGTGGCTGTGTCCTGTGTCATCTTCATCAACCACGTGAGCAGGTGCCGCTTCCCCGGGAGGCTTATCCTCTTTCCCACAGAAGAGGGGCTGGCACTAGGGATGTAACGTCCTGATCAAACGGTCCCGTCCTCCAAACAGATGCAGGAGGAGGCCTATTGTTTCTGCTGTCACCTGCACTAGGATCTAGCTTAACATTTGTATGTATATACAAAATTTTAAATTTTCCTTTCCCTCATCTACACCAGGGCTTACCCAGAGCTGCAAAGGAAGTGGGTTTGCTGACCTTTCTCCAGTGGTTTGGGGAGTTTATTTTTTAAGGGAGACGTGTCTAAGCAGAACTTCAAGCCTGCACCCCTGAGGCAGGTTTTCTGTGGTCTCATGTCCTTTCCCCAATATTTCTCATGGGTCCCTGATAGAGGTCCATGGAGAAGCCTTGTAGCTAGTGTCAATTCTCTGTGTGTCTGTGGTTTTCTTTAGGATTTTGTACTTTGATACTCGCCCACAGTTGGCCTTTACTCCTCGATTCGAATTTTTAGAGTAATTGTACTCACACATATGGTGACTGCATCTTCAACCTGTGGCAGACAGGAAGCCAGTGTTCACATCCCCTCTCTCCTCCAAAGTGCCGTCTTTCCTGAGTTTCAGGGTAAGTGTTTGCCTTGCAAACTCTGAATGAATCAGGAAAAGTCACGATTTTGAGGATAATCCATTTCCCTTCTGTGAAGGTGGAAGTGGCTTTCCTCAAAGGTTTCTACATCCCAGATGAAGCCAGAAGCCACCCCAGGGACTCGGAAGGAGACAGTGTTCGAGTTACGCTTCAGGGACTCATTCCATGGTGGTCACTGCTCGGACCTGCTGTGGTCCAGGCTGTAGAAAGGGCTCAGAGGAGTTGTTGGAAGAGATGGCCTCAGGGAGGGGCCTGGGAGGATACTGTGTAAGGTGAGGAAAGAACTGTAGACCTGTGGGAGGGCCAATAAGGGCCACATCACAGTGTCACTGTGTCACTGTGGCAAGCCCCTCTCTTTCCCAGCCCAGGTACATCACCAGTCTGTGCCACCTCCATCTCTACAGTGTCCTCCACATGGAGGAGAGGGACACTGCACTCTGGTACCCCCGCATCCTCTCACTGGAATTGTTGACGGCCCAGAGACATGGAGCAGGTGCAGCGTCCCGCTCAGCCCCTGCCAGGGCCCAGCCTGCTGAACTCTTCCTGTCCAGAGGCCAAGCCAGAACTGCCCGAGTCACCTTCCTGCCAACGGTGCCCTTTCTCATCCTTTTCCCGCTAATGAGGATGACTTCATTCCAGCCCCAGACAAAGACACTGACGTGGTCTCCGAAAGAACATGTATTTCCAAAATTGAGGCCACAGAAACAGAAATTTCCCCTCCCTGACCTCTTCCACTCCCATCAGATAATTCCCCAGCCTCCACACACGATGCCTCTTTGGCCCATAAACACTTTCTATAGAACACCCCTCTATGGGGTCCCCAGCTGGGCCTCCTGTTCACAGCTCAACATGTTTTAACGGGGGTGGCTTCTTTGCTGCCTCCTTGGACAGGAGCTCATTCCAGAAAACCACTTCCTTGTCTTTCAGCTTGTGGGCTGCCTGGGTGGTGACGCCAATCTCCAGGTACCCTTCTTTCTGGTCATACACCGGCCAATGGGGAAACTCCTCCCCATTGGGGTTCCTGGGAACAGAAATAAATAGAAATTCACCAAAGCTACTGTGTGGTCCCAACAACCCTGTGATATTGTCAGGGAGCCCTGGCTTCATCTCTGCCAAAGGCTCCTATGCTTCTAGAGACAGAAGGTGATCCTCTCCTGGGCAGCCTGTCCATTGACGGAGCTCTCATGTCAGAGGTCACAGGGTGTGGAGTTTGACCATCACATGTTGGAAGCTCCCCCCGCCCAGCAGACACGCCCTGCCCCTTCCCCACCCTGCTCCATCTTTGCCCCCAGCTCACCCATTCCGAGCAAAGTTGGCCCAAAATCTCATCACCATCTTGCTGAGATTGGTCTCCTTTTCTGAGGCACCATCTATGGGGAGGAGACAAAGCCAGTGCTACTCACAGTGTGGTTCAGGGGCTGCAGGAGCACTTGAGACCTTGTTAGAAATTCAGAAATGGAGCCCTTACTCCAGACCTACTGAGTCAAAGCCTGCAGTTTTAGAAGATCTTGGGTAATTCGTGTGCACTTCAAGCATGACAGTTACTGACCTAGGTTGGGCTTAGTGAAGGGCTGCAGTCCATCCATACACTGGCTGCTTTGGCCTTCTGTGCCCACCCGCCTGCCCCTCCCCCCTTAGGGTCGCAGGGCCACACCCCAGGGTTTCTGCTGCAGTAACCCCACCTCCCAGGATGCTCTCCTTTGGGTCTCTTCTCAATTTCCTTCACCACACACATTTTCACAAAATCTCAAAAATAACTAAGCTCCAAAGTCCCCAAAGAGTCATCCATCGAGAAAGTACCCAGAGGCTCTGGGTGTCATGTACAGCCCTGGGGTGTGTCACACACAAGTTGTAAGTGCTAATGGTTAAGACAGTGAAGACATCTGTGAAAAGTGTTTCTTTAAAATATTATACTCCTAAATATATTTAATTTTAACAGATATGAGTTTTAGATGGATGGTTGGATAGAGAGACATACACACATTAGCCCTGATTCAAGGTTAAGAGCAATTCTAACCTTACTGTCACACATTCTGATATGCTCTTGTGAGTGGGGAGTACGTGGTGGCATTGTAGCCCTGAGCAGGGCCCTGAAGGTGACCTGCCTCCTGTCTTGCTGATGCCCAGGTCTGGGTTCTTAGAGTGGCCATGGATGAGGGCACATTCTCCAGCATGCTCATTAAAACAAGAGAGAGGTTGGGACCCTTTTTCCTTCAACCCTGTTATGGTGAATTCAGGAAACTAAGACCTGGAGAGAAGGAGGAATTTGCCCAAGGCCACCAAACTAAGACTTGCACCTAGATCTCCTAAGTCCAAGTTTGTAGTCACCAAAGGGCCATCACCTTGCAAAAGTGGAGCCCCGAAGACCGAGAAGAGCTCATCCCCGTGGTCCCCTATCACCGTCTTGGGTTTCATCTCTGATGAGAAGCTTGGGCGATACTGAAACTCATACATGTAGGTTGGAGCGCCAGCATCTGGAAGACATGGATTCATGCACAGGTCATTTCATCAGACGCACACCTGGATGGTATCAAGGTCTCCAGGGGGCTGTGAGCAATCAGGAAATTGGGGTCATGCCCCATCCTGAGAGAACAACAATATTAACAGCAGCTGCCCACTGTGAGAACCAACTGTGTGCCAGACCCTGTGTGTCCCTGCAGGAAGCCCCTGCTTATCAGCACAATAGAGAAAAAGAGTTTGGGAAAAGGTCTATGACTTGCTTAAGGGAGCATTAGTGGTGGAAGTAAGACTAGATTTGAGCCAGGTATTTACTGAATGAATGAATGAATGAATGAATGAAGGTTGAAACTTTGGGGAAATTGATTCAAAATAACTATCTTTATAGAGACATGGGGTGAATTCCTATGAACCTCTTTTCCTACTGATGCATTCATATACCAGAACATTTGGATACATACAGTTTATGTGCACAGAAATACCACTGCATGTCATTGATAATAGGCTACTTTCCATTCCCTTGGAGAATACCTGGAGCACAACAGGTGCCTTCCATTCTGCCTGTTTTTGAGTGTTTCCAGAGTTTTCCTTACCTATTCTAAGATGAGTGAAACAAGTTCAAGGAAATCCAAGTTGCTGCTCTGAAAGTGCCGATATTTAAATACAAGCCTATGCAGAAAGGGGACAGTCTATTCCTTGTGTCTCAGGAAACCACAATTCAGCATTTCCTTTTTCTCTGTCATCTCACATGTCTTGCTTCCTTCATGGCCTGGAGAGTGTTAAGGTCGTGGCAGAAGGGAGAAGGGGCCAAGGAAGGGAACGTTCCTCTCTCCTCCTCTCCCCCGCCCCTGCTCTCACCACCCCCTCTCTAAGCCCCAAGAAGATGTGAGTTTTCCTGCTGAGGCGTCAGCAGAGCTGCCCATCTTGCTCCCTCAGGGCGAACGCGTGGGCCACCCGCCTGGGGAGCTCTGCGCTTTGATCACTGTGCCCAGAGCCAGTGACTCTCTGGGGGAAGGGTCGGCCCCCAAGTCAGACTGCAGGGGAAATACCACAACCTTTTCCCCTCTTGGGGACAGGATCACATTGAGAAAACGCAGAAAAAAAGAAATATGAACAAAAATATCTGTTATAATCCCACCGCTCAGAGAAACCTCTGTTAATATTTTAGCACTGATCCCATTTATGTATATAAAATTAGGATAATATTGTATACGTTATTTCATAAGACTATAATAATTGCTTCATATCATTGAATATTTGCTGATAAAGTAGTTTAACAATATATGCCATCCCGACAGGAGGATGTAGAATAATGTACTTAACTGCCTCCCTCTCCAGGCCCCACCCCCCCACCATTGCACCTTTGGTCTAGCAAGAGGTGTTGTTTGGAAGTAGCAATTCTCCTGTGGTTTCTCAAGTGGTTTCATAATCTACTTACTAAACAGCTGTTTCAGGGTCAAGCAGAACTCTCTGAAAGGAGGGTGTTTAACCTTGTCTCTGCCACTCAGAAGTGTTAGAAAGGAAATCAGAACCCCACCATACCAAGAACGACCTAGACTGAATCAGAGAACATAATTACGGCAGCATGCTGCCCAAAAGATATTCTTCTTCTCCTTGTTCTCCTTCTTCTTCTTTTTTACTATTTTGCCTTAAACCACTGAGATTTATCAAAAAATATCTATAGGGCAACCACCCTGGTGGTCCAGTGGTTAAGGCTCCACGTTGCCAATGCAGGGGGCCCGGGTTCGATCCCTGGTCAGGGAACTAGATCCCACATGCTGCAACTAAGAGTCCTCTGCTGCAACTAAGAGTCCTCTGCTGCAACTGAAGACCCCGCATGCTGCAACTTAAAAAAAAAAAGATCCTGCATGCAGCAAAGACAATCCCGCCCATGGCAATAAAGATCCCACGTGCCACATGTAAAACCCAGCAGAGCCACATAAAAAAATTAATATTTTTTAAAAATTCCTACAAGTAGTGCAGAGATTTCAATAATACTAATTAGGACCAACAAGAGAAGCAGGGGGAAGGAGAGAGCTAGTAATAAAAAAAATACACAAATTAAGACAATATGATGTTCTTTTTTTGGTGAGAAAGTACTTACATAAAATTCATAGCATTATTTTTGTTCTTTTAATCTGACTATTCCAAGTGAGAGAATTAAGAAATCCACACTCCCATACACTGGAAAGCAATTTCACAAAATGTGTCAAGAACTTCAATAAATGCTCCTACAGGCCAGCTTAACAATTTCACTTCTAAAAACCAACCCTGGGACTTCCCTGGTGGCACAGTGCTTAAGAATATGCCTGTCAACGCAGGGGACATGGGTTCGATCCCTGGCCCAGGAAGATCCCACATGCCGTGGAGCAGCTAAGTCTGTGCGCCACACACCCTAGAGTCCACATACCCCAACTACTGATGCCCACGCACCTAGAGCCCGTGCTGTGTAACGAGAAAAGCCACCACAATGAGAAGCCTGCGCACCACAATAAACAGTAGCCACCTGATCGCCGCAACTACAGAAAGCCCACATGCAGCAATGGAGACCCAACGCAGCCCCCAAAAATAATTTAAAAAAAAAACTCCCCTTAAAAAAAAAAAGCCAACCCCAAGAAAATTATTTGAAACTTGGTTAAGATTTATACATATAATGCTGAATGTGATGTTTTCTGTAGCATCAAAATGAGCAGCCAGGCCAAATATCCAATAGGACAGGAATACTAGGTAAATTTTAATCCACTGCGCCATGAAATAATTGATATTTCCCATGAATTTTTATTGACATTGAAGAAATGCCTACAATACAGTGTTCTAGGAAGAACATAAAATTAATTTAAAAATTATATGTAAGGCATGGAGAGGCTAATAAAAAAATGTGAAAACTTTATAACTGAAACTTTTAGGTGAAGGAATTATGAATGATATGTAGTTGCTTCTTTACGTGTTCCCATATTTTCAAAACCTTCTACAATGGTAAGATTATTTTTATACTCAGAAAACTTCTTTTTTATCAAAAAGAGATTGAGAGAAATACAGTAATGAAAAAAATAACATTGATAAACTCTGGGAAGTGCTGGCAATAACTCTGAATTCAAAGTTACGAGATGTCAGGTTAAAAATTCAAGTCCAGTATGGGTGGAAGCAGGACAGATGCAGAAATGGATACTAAAAATCAAACACGTAGCAGGAGGCAAGACACAGTTTATGAAAGAACACATTTGACCCCAGGCAGCTCCTGGCTGGTCTCTAGGACCCTAGGGAAGAAGAAGTGGTAACTAGCACCTCCAAATGACAGTACTGAGTGCCTGGGGACACGGTAGGTCAGCTGCAGCTACGTTTTATCATGCTTCTAGAATCTCAAAGTTTAAAACCCTTCTAGCCTGGTTAGGAAGAGAGGTCTGGACCAAAGAACCATCTCCTGGTTTACAGACTAGGTGAATGAGGGCTCCAAGAAAGGAGAGGTAATGTGAGGAACTCAAAAGGTACCCAAAAGGGACACCTCCTCTCCAGGTGAGCTCATCCATCCCTGACCTCCACACACAGCCTTGGGTCAGTGGTGGAAGGTCCTGTGGTAGATACAACACACACTGGGATAGGCTAAAACCGGCCACAGACATTGACATTGTCCAGACCACCTGCCTCCACTTTCCCAATGCTCACTCTTTTCAGCTTTCTTGGTCCCAGACAACACTCCTGATCTTACTCTGGGCTGACTCTACCTCCCAGCGCCACTGGTTAACAAACTAGTTTGCAGCTAGTTCTGACCCTGGAAATCTTCCAAGCCTTACCTGCCAAGATTTCCCCTCTAGCCCCACAGACCAATGCAATTCAGGTGAGGAGTCCTGTGGCAGATGCTGTCGGTGCCTCCCCCATCCCTGGTTCTGGGCATGCCAGCCTGAGTTCCACCGCCTGCATCTGTAGCTCTTTGCCTGGGGTCTTTGGCAGGCAGCGACCACTCTGCCCATGTGTGCAGCAGGTCAAACCACAAGGCAATTAACTGCCCTCAGGAATAGGCTTCAACCAATGACTCATCAAAGTTGGAGGATAAATACCCCAGCTCTCTTGCCACTCTTGGGATAACCCTAAGACACATCTTTCCCAGAGCCCCCCAGCTCCAGATGCCCACGGTGGATACTTGCTTGACAGTGCAGTGTGGACTGGTTTTTCTACATTCATGTCACTTCTCCACTCCTCTACTGGTGTGTTCTGGGATCACCCCCCAAATAAAAGTACTTGTATGTGGATGCTTTTCTTGGAGTCTGCTTCTGGTAGAAACCAAAATAGGACAGTACCCCATCCGAGGTCATATGAAATGGACCTTGGAGTTTCCACATATCTTTCTATGCTGCGGGTTAGGAGAGAATACAGTGTGAAACTGGTGCGGTCAGTGTCCTTCTCATGTCCAATGTCTGTGACTCACCTCTGTGGCGACGGGCCACATTCACAGATGGGACACCAAACATCCCATCTGCAATCAAGTCCAGGAACAGGTCTTTCTTTTTGGCAGGGTCATCTGTCCCTCCTAAATACTTCTCAGTAGCCACTGGAGCCAGTTCCTCAGGGATGTGCTGAAATAGATCAAAAGTGAAAGTGACCACCAAGCCCTAGTGAACAGCATGGCTTGTCCAGCCAGGGAGGAAGGCTTGCATTAATGGTGAACCTCTCAAGCCCTGTGCAACCACTTCCGCCCACCCCTGGTGGTGAGGTCGAAAGGCATAAAAATGGGAGCAGAAGCCTCCAGCCCCAGTCTTCATTCTGCCATTTAATTGCTCTGCAGTTTGGGACAAGCCCCGACCCACTTTCGGGCTCAGCCAGTTCCTATGATTCCTCAGCTCTTACAAGGATGGGGTAGAACTTCCACAGGAGTGATGTGGCCGTCTCCTGGTCCAGCTTGCCTTCAGAGAGTGGGTAGCCCATCATCTGTTAAAACAAAAATGAAGCAATTGTGAGTCATCAGGTAATGGCAAGAAAAACCAAAGTGACCAACAAACCAAACTAATGCAGGTCGAAGGTCACTTTGTCATGCCTTGATGCGCATGGGTCCTTGATGAGTTGGGCAAAATCAATGAATCAAATGGACTTTTATATCCAGAAGTCAAGGAGTGCACAGAGGATAATGTCATTTTTAAGGGAAGCTGTCCCAGTCTTTATACACACACACACACACACACACACACACACACACACACACACACACACATAATCAGGGTAGAGTTCCCGCAATGGCCATCCATCAAGACAAACAGGGACCAGGTCATGGAAGCAACCTAAATGTCCATCAACAGATGAATGGATAAAGAAGATGTGGTACATATATACAATGGAATATTACTCAGCCATAAAAAAGTAACAAAACTGGGACATTTGTGGAGACATGGATGGACCTAGAGACTGTCATACAGAGTGAAGTAAGGCAGAAAGAGAAAAACAAATATCATATATTAACACATATATGCGAATATAGAAAAATGGTACAGATCAACTGGTTTGCAAGACAGAAATAGAGACACAGATGTAGAGAACAAACATATGGACACCAAGGGGGTAACATGGGGTGGGTGGGTAGGGGTAGGATGAAATGGGAGATTGGGATTGCCATATATACATTACTAATAAGAAAAAAATATCAAATAGTACACTTTAAATATATGCAGTTTACTGTATGTCAATTGTATCTCAATAAGAGTTCTTAAAAGAAAAAAAAAACAAACAGAGAGTGAAGGTTTCAGCCAGCCGAGTGTTGAAGTGGAGGGCTCTGGGGCAGAGGACACAGACCTCACAAATACCCCGCCTGTGTCAGATAACTGAGAAAGCCCCAAATCCTGCCGTTATGGCTTTGGTCCTTCGGTATCACCTCTGAAATCATTCTGAAGAACAGCAGAACTCTGCACACAATGACTCCATCAAAACTCTGCACTAAGAGACTTGATCAGACTCTAGCACAGCTACAAGCAGCTGAAGGCCACATCCCCAGGATGACCCCAGGCCCCCTTAAAAAGCTCTGCGCTGCCAGGAAAATTTACTCTTTGTTCCAGCCAAAACCTGGTGATAGGCATGTAAGTAACTGAATCCTTTCTTAGAGCAGTTACTTTAGCAACATTGTTACCATAAATCCTTTCTGCCCTTTGAGATGTAAATCTACCACCCAAACCTGTTTCCTCAAGGACCTGAGAGCCATCTCTACCAATAGCAAACATTCAGGGGCTAATTCTTGCTCTCTCCCCAAGTCCCTGTGGGAAGATAAAGGCTGAACTTCAGCGGGCGCCTTGCTTTTACTTACACCACAGCCTCCTGTCATAAAGACAGGAGAAGTTTGTTCCTTCTCCAGATAAATACCAGCTAACAAATCCAGGTGGCCCAGTCACATGGACAAGCCCCCTCCTCCCTGTCCCCTGCCTTAAATAGGCTCCAGCCTCCTGTTTCACGGGTTTGGGTTCAGTTCTCATTGGATCTTTTCCCTACAGCAAGGGTGTAACTGAATCAAACTTATTGCTACTTCAACTAGTGTCCGGCTTAGATTATCTTTGGCAGAAGGAAAGCCCTTTCTAACTTTTAGAAGTCAATTTTAACCCAGGAGGAAGCAGGCTCCTTTGAATCTTTCCAGTTAGATGACTGAGCCCCTGTCGGGGATGGCTGGAACAGAATTCTTGGAGAAAGTATGAAAACGCCAAGTCCAAGGGGGAGAGGCTGCAGGTCCCAGGCCTCACTCTCCTTAACTCCCGAGCCCCTTCCCCTTTCTAGCCCTTGGGATTGTCATCTGCCCAATGATTCTCTCTACCAGCCTTCCTGGCACCGACATTTCAGGATTCTTGGATGGGAGGAGAAGCAGAGAGTGTGTGGGGACATGGGTCCCCAAGGCCACACCTCCCAGATGACAGCTGGACCATCATGGAGAAGGTTTCCACAGAAACGTCAATATGTACGAAGGTCCCAGAGGGAGGTCAGTACAAGGAGGGGTCCTGTGCCCAGAGATGGGAGGGGTGATGTGAAAGGCAGGGGAGGCAAGCGGGAGAGGCCTGCAGTTTCTCACCGTTGGCAGAACCCAGCCACACTCTTGCTTGTTGATTCCCACGATGTAGGGAACGGTGTTGAACTTCTTTTCAGCCAGAATCTCTTCGGGCATCTTTGGCAGCAGCACTCCATCAAGCACAGCGGGCAGGAAAGGATAGCTCTGGGGAAGAGGGCAGCGTAGTGTCTGTGCTTCCCATTCGAGGTCACACTCGTGTCATCCTCTCCACCTGCCTGAATTCGTGGCCAGCTTCACAGACCTGTTGGCTCATGGGTGGTGGCCACACACTCAGGGTCCTAACAAAGGGGGCTCAGTGTGTTGACACCAGGGGGCAGAACTCTGAGCAGGGGCCAGCTGTGGTCAGGTGATGGGGGGCAAATCTTCACTCAAAGTGGTATAAAATATATAATATAATGTGTATTTAATTTGAAGTGTATGTATATCTATGCATCTCTCCATCTACAGTCAGTTCTTGTAAGCCTCCCTTTACAGGAAACCACCCTCAGCAGGAAGCCTCTTTTTTTTTTTTTTTTTTTTGGTTACTTTAGCGAAGCTATATGGCAGCTACCTACTAAACCTGGTACCCCCCAAGCTCTACTCATCTCCAGCCCAAGTACACCTTTCAAATCTTTAAATCACACAATTTCTTGCCTAACTTGTTGGTTCTTCCCATAGATCAAAGACATAGAAATGAAGAATAAGTAAGGAATGGATGGCCAGTTCCCTAGCCTCCCCGTCAGTAATCTCCCCAACAAACTGTGTGACCAAACTGTGTGAACAAGACAACACCTAGAGAAAGATCACAAGCCGTGGACACCCTGCACACCAGCCTGCAGGCAGTGGGGGACGGCCATGCCTGTGACCCCCTTCTCAATGATTAACTGAGATTACCTCTCTGTTGCTCTTTAAAACGTTTCATGGCTGAATGGAAACTTGGGAGGCGGTTTTCGGGGGACGCTGAGTCTGCCATCTTCTCACATTGCCAGCGTTCTGATTAAAGCCCCCTTTCTCTTCTACCATTTGTGAGCACGTAATTGATTTTGTAAGCAGTGAGCAGCGAGACCCCCGATTTATTTGGTAACATTCTCATGATTCCTGGTTCTTAAGTTCTAAAAAGTCACCGTGACTCTGATTTAGGGAATACTGAGCCACGGCTCACGGGAAATAAGGGATCAGGTTCCTGAGAGCCTCTGGTCACATTTTCTCAGCCTTGTGTCGTGTATGTTTCTGTTTAAAGACCATTAGTTATTGATAATAAAGCACCAGCTGCCAAGGGCTCAATGTTTTCCTGGCCTGGGGAGGCTGCGGTTGGAAATTCCCGCGTGGCTGGGAGGAGGGTGGTGCCTCAGGACTGGGATTCATGGCTCCTTTCCTCGAGCCCTGCACAGAGTGCGATGTGCACAGCCAGTCACCCCAGCAGCTTCCCTCGAGAAGATCCGGGCTCCCCGTGACGCCTCCTGAAGAGCCCTTGCCTCCACTCCCCGCAATGGAAGTTTCTAGTCCAGCCTTCTCCCAACAGGGCATCTTTGGGGAATGTAAACAAGATGGGGGGCTGGCTGGGCACAGGGGACACAGAGTTCATACCTGGGAGCCCCAGCCAGAGGCACCGGCTCCAGTCCTAGATTTGGTCTTCCTGGCTGTTGACCCAGGCACGTCACTGCCCCTCTGGGCCTTACTGTGATTCTACAAAGGAGAATTCTTTCCTTTTCACTAACTAAGCTTATGGCCTCAAGGGTTAAAACATGCAATCAAGAAAGCAGAGGTCCTTACCTCTCTGGGGTCTCCATGAAAATCAACAGCAAAAAATTTCTGTGACAACAAAGGCAGAAGTGTGGGTGAGAAGGCTTCCTGGGAGAAAAGCTGGACTTTTGGGCGTGAGCACAGGGTGTAGCTATGGGATGGGGGAGGAAGCTCTGGAGAGGACTGTGGCTCCTGCCTATCCTGCCCTCCACCCAGTTCCCGTCTTGTTCCCCGAGGCAACAACATCCTAATTTCCCTTTAGGGTACCCATCTCTTACCCACTTTCACTCCATGAATCCAGGCATCTATATGTGACCTGAGGGGCACCATCTCCCTGAAGACAGCGACTACTTCAGGGATGGACATGTGTCCGTGTCACTTCAATAGAGTGTACCTGAAACCTTTGCTGGAATTATTGGGAAAGATGGTTTCTAAGCAGATAGGACCTAAGTCTAAAGAGCTGCTGTTGTCTTTAACCTGCCCAGGAGACAAACCTGCCTGACAGTGAAGCCAACACAGAGACGTAAAAAGCTGAGTGTTAGAGACAGATTCTTACTAATATCATACGTGCATCTGGATCCAGACATGCCTGAGGCCGTCCACACCTGGACTTTCAGTTGGTTACCTGAGGATTATGTTACAACGTATCCCTTCCTTTGCTGAAAGCACTTTGAGATAAGTTTTGTCCTCTCCCATTAGAAAATCCTAACTCATACAAGCTCATTGAAATTCACCCCAGCCCACACTTCTCTTTGTTGTAAATTCACCAAGATTGTGTTGATTTTATTGTTACACTGTAGCTAACAGGCCTGACCAGTATGCAGGAAGTCCCAGTAAGGGTTCTCCATTATGGGTTGTAGCCTGGCAATCCAGGGGTGTGTGTGTGTGTGTGTGTGTGTACTGGGGAGAGAGGATAATCACAGAAACACTTACAGATGATTGGGAAAATCTCAGAAGGATAACATGGGCTCTTATGTTCTCTGGCTTTCCCCAAACTCACCAGCTCTCCCCTTATAGGCTGGATCTCTTGTGCCACATGGAGAAGTACTGAAATAAGTTTCCTTCTTTCCAGGCATTAGAAAACAGTTGTGTTTTTATCTTTGGACACATTGGTCACCTTATTTGAACCTGAGAAGCCAGGATCCAAGGCTACATTGGACTTAACCATGGAAACAGAACAGAGTCTAGTGCTGGAGGCTGGCCCCTGGGAGTCCAGGAGTATCCTCAGGAGTCCAGGGTCCACACAGAGAGTCCAGGTCCTCAGGCTACTCCAGTAGTTCCCATTGGCTCTAAATGTGATAGTGATAGTCTCTGGGTATATGTCTTGCTGTAGCTTCCTGTGATGACCCATGACCATAGCCATCCATCAATCCTGAAATGGTACCTCCTCTGTGAAGCATCCCTGCTGAGTATAACGAATGCCTCCCCCTCTGTGTTCTCACCACACTTAAGCCACTAAGTATATGGGCATATTTTTCTTTGAATAGTTCCTTGTTAGCAGGGACTATATTCAATTATGTCTGCATCACTCACTCTATTACCACCTCCCCCACCCCCCATACACTTAGCAGAGACAGACGGATGGTTGGATGGATGGATGGATGGATGGATGGGTGGATGGATGGATGGATGGATGGATGGAATTAGCCAGTACATGGAGTATGGGTGAATTGCGGGGATAAGTGGATAGATGGATGATAGCTAGCAGATTAAGTAATGGATGGATCATTGATTTCAGAGAGATGGATGATGAAATACAGATATATGGATGATTGATAACATATGAATGAATGTTCAGATGAATTGATATTAGATTAATGAAAAGACGATGAAATGGATTCATTGGTGGATGGACAGATATATAATAAGATGATGAATAGATGGATGGATGGATGAATGGGTAGATACACCATTATTTTAGAATCACTATTGAGGCAAACATGCAGAAAATCTAGACAATTGGGCCACCACTGGGTTATAATTGAGGTGGTTTCTAAATTAACTAAGACAAATTGTGACAACCTTTCTGAAAATCTTTGTTCTAGATAACCCCGATCCCAAACTCAGGATGGTAATTGCCTCTGAGAATGTATAATGTTTATTTTCTTAAAAATAGATCTGAAAACAAGATTGGAAAAAGTCAGTTTTGATAGATATAAGGGGTTTTTACACAGTTGTTTGTTACATTGTTTTTTGTCTTTGCTAATATCTGAGACATTCCATAATGAAAAAGAAAGAAGGAAGTTCCCCAATTGGATCCAGAGCTCTGACACTGCTCTTGAGAGGTGAGAAAATGTCCTGGGTAGTTTTTCCAGGGCAAGAGGACAGCTGAAATGATGAAGCCTGGGGCCATGTTTACAGGCTGGGGCGCTTGTGTGGCCACAAGAGTGGATAAACTTACCATCTTCTGCGTTATCTCCAAGAGCTCGTCCTCTGTCTTCTGGTGCAGGCAGTGAACTAGGACAGCGGAGGTGGTGGTTTTACACCCAGCAAGGACAGCAATTTGCTGCAGAGATCACAGGTGACAGCAGAATTCAAGAGCCACGTCTCTACCCTCCATCAATAACAAGGTGTTCTCTTCCAACCTCAGTTTCTATAGGCAGCCCGTGGGAGCAGAAGATACTCTAGACCAGGATGTCCTGGGTCCCAGGCATGCCTATTACACTCCTCAGCCTCCGCTGCCTTATCCCTGTTAAACTGACATAATGATCTCAAAGCTGAACCTCTGAAGAGAGGCAGCATGGAGTGGGGCTCAAGAGCATGGAATCCAGAATCCCACTGTCTAATTTCAGATCTCGGCTCATCCAATTAATAGCCATTTGGCCTCAGGCCAGACACTTGCAAAGTGCATTCAGAGAGGAAGATGCTGAAGGAGAGAAGTCAGGCTCCATGATGGCGGGACCAGGGAGAGTGTGCGTGGGCTGCCCAGAGCCTCATTCAGTGTCTGACACAAAGTCAATGCTCAGTATGTATTTGGTGAAAAATTAAATAAAAAGGCACATGAGGAAGTAGAGGAGAGAGAGAGAGGGCGTAAGAATAAGAGTCTTAGATTCTTCATTCTGCCAATTTCCAGTCCTGTTTGATAGCGAAATCCAGCCCCATCTCTGCCACCTTTGTTTCCTTTCAAAACACTCCCCCTTCTGAACTTAAGCCTGATCAATGGGCTTCTGCTGTTAAAAGCCAAAGAATTCTGAAAAACATTCTCAACAATCTTTAAAATTCTTGGTGTCTTGTCTCCTCCCCTCCAGTCCCTTTCAGTCTGGCTGCTGCCCCCACCCCTCCACCAAACCAGCTCTCACAGCCTGACCAAAACGCTCCACATCACTGACTCCAATGCACACTCCTCAGCAGAGCCTCTCTGTTACTCACCCTTCCTTGGCTTCCTAACACTCTCCAAGTAAAGACAAAGTCCTCACCAGGTCCTGTGCAGCATGGCCCTGCCAACGGCCCCCTCCTCCCCTCACTCCAGGTTCCGTGCACTCTTTCTGCTCTGGCCACATCAGTCTTTCTCACTCTCTCTCACTTCAGATACCTGCTCCTGCCACAGGACATTTGCACAGGCTGTTCCCTCTTCCTGGAGATTCTTTTCTTAGCAAGTAATTTACTGTTCATCCTTCTCATCTCAACTTGTTGATCGTTTTTTTTTTTTTCAGGAAGCCTTTTCTGATAACCTCCCCCCTACACTGGATGCAGTGCTCTTTCTGGATTCTGTTATGACATCAGGCACCTGTCCTCTATTGCTCTTGTCACAGTTGACATTTTATAAGCTGTGCAATTATATAATTACTAATCTGTCTCCTAAATTATAATAGCAGCTTCATGAGGTTGCTAGATGTCAGACTATATCAAAATTATTTGTTAAATGAATGAATGAATCAATCTGAGTGATTTCTCCAGGAACCCACACCAGACCCAAGCCCCCAGGGTGAATCCACTCCAGGCGCACATGGTGCCAATGAGTTCATCAGATCTCAGACACTGAGAGAGGAAAGACAGGATGACAGTACATTGCCCACTGTCCAGGCTAGTACCTCACCTCGGACACTTTGGGGAACGTGTTCAGTGGACCGTGCATGGCGCTGGCAGTCCAGCGTCATGAGCTTGAGTCACAGCTCTGCTCCGATCACTCGCTGATCTTGGCAAGTGCTTCTGCTCTCTGCCCCTGATTGCTCAGCAATAGAACTGGCAGGTGGGATGAGGTGTGTTCCTGCGCTCCCCGCTCAGCCATCCCCACTCCTGTGATTTTTCGAGGATGTCAGCTGGACCCCACAGTAAGAAAGGCCTCTGACAACTCCAGGAGAGCAGCGCAAAGGGTGTGGGGAGAGTCCAGAGTCAGACCTACCTTAACTGCAGCCTTCATGTCCTTCTTGATCAGGACAGAAGTGAGGGCCACGCCACTCTCAGAGATGGCCCGGTGGAAGAGATTCTTGGCCAGGGGAGATAACACCTGGGAGGAGAGTGGCGAAAATGGAAGTTTATGCTCATGGGGAGGAATCTTCAAGAGCCATCGCCACCCACAGCGCTGTCCTGGACTGTTCCCCTGGAGACTGTGGGGCCGGCTTCTACAGGAAAACCTTAGCTGGAGGGAGCCAGGAGCAGAGTGCAAGGCAAAACAGGAAGTGTGTGGTACACACTGAGGATAACAATCAATAGCATCTGAAGCGCAGCTCAGCAATTCCTAGCATCACTTTAAAGGCACAGTTCTAACTCCCCATTTCCATTACTCAGAATTTATCCTAAGGAAAATGAACGTGCAGTCACACAACAGTTTCCAAGAATGCTCACGTTGCTTATGATAGTAAAAATTGGGAATAACCCAAGGTTCCAATGTGATGAGATTGGGTAAATAAGTTATTTTTCATTCTTACAATGGAATATAACTTGAGAATAAACACAAAAAATGTGAAAGAGTGCTTAATGGTTAGGAAATATTTACCTTATTCTATATTGCTAAGGAAAGTTTCTATTTAAAAAATTCTAGCTAGATCGATAGATGGAAAGAGAGAGATACATGCATAGATAGGGTGAATCAAGGAAATAACACTAGAAAAATACAGATCCAAATGTTCATGGTGAGTATCCACAGATAATGGGATTCTGAAAGACTTTTTTCTTCTTTGAGATTATCTGTACTTTTCCTTTTCTCCACTGTATGAAATATAAAACATCTTCCCTTGAGCATTCCACTATGAAACCTAGATATGTTTCTAAAATGCAGTAACAGCACTGACCCTCTGCTCAACTGTGAGGCAGCTGGAGGTTTGCACAGCTCCCAGCACCGTCTAACCTGGTTTTCCATCTTGGCTTCCCTCAGTGTCTCCCTATTCCCGTTCCCCACACCAGACTCCCAGGTCGTGTCTGTGTCCCGTATCCCCTGTCCTATCTCCCCTTCCATCGCCCTCCTCTCCCTACTCCTCCTCCCCCAGCCCCGCTCCATCCCTCAGTCCCAGAGACTGCTGCCCTCCCTCTTGGGCATGAACAAGCCATCAGACCGCCTCAGAGGAGGCCTGCAACCTGAGCTTCGTGCTTGTGTCCCCTGAATGGTAGGTCTGGCCTTAAGCCAGACAACGACACTCTGCACAACTCTCATGGTTGCCTCTTCTTGCTCAGAATTTACACCCGCCCCCTACCTCCCAAGAGGAATGAGGTGAGTGCTGATGGTAAAATGAGTTGGAAGGAGAGTGAGAGTTCAACCAACAGAGGACAGGAAGAATGTCTCTGTTGCAGCTGTGGCTGGAAATATGGCCCCAGGATGCTAAGCTGAGTTCTGAGCTTCCTGGGGGCCAAGGATCGTTTGGCCATTAACTTTCCACCATCTGATGCTGCACAGAGTAGGGTCAGCCTCGAATGCAGGTCTTGTAAGTAAAGGTCCCATAACTAGACTGGCTGGTCTGCAATAGGATCCCATCAGTAGCCACATCAGGGCCAGGAACACTTACAAGAATAGAGACACTTGCGCCTCCTGCTGATTCTCCAAAGATGGTCACAGAGCCTGGATCCCCTCCAAAGTTGGCTATGTTCTCCTGGACCCAGTGCAGTGCGGCCAACTGGTCCAAGAGACCCCAGTTGCCCCGACAGTGTTCATCCCCTGTGCTGCAAGAGAACAGGGTGGGTTGAGAGCAGGGATGTCACAGCAGGGCCCTCAGGACCAGAGGCAGGGATGGGGGTCCAGGTGAGCCTTCTGGAAACGACTAGGTTTCCACAGCTCTGACACTGGGGTCTTCACCTGTCTCCCATCCTGTAGCATTGTTCTGCTATAGGACTCTACACACCCATCCCGCAAGTATTTATTGAGCATCTACTTTGAGCACATCAACCTTGCAAATATCCAAAGAAGGAAATTCCAGGTAGAAGAAACAGCACATGCAAAGGCCCTGGGGTCCAGTGAATAAAAGTATGAGTCTAGGACATACAGCTACATAGGGCCCTGAGGGCCTTGGTAAGAATGTCAGTGTCATGGTAAGTAAGTTGGGAAGCCATTGCAGGGATGGCCTGACTCCAGTTATGTCTTAAATGATCACTCTGGCTACTGCGGAGCCAAGAGGATTTGCTGGTGACTGGATGTGGGTGTAAAAAACAGAGAAGAATCCTGAGTAACTGGAAGGGTGGAGCTGCCAGGGGCTGAGCAGGAGGCTCTGTGGGGAAAGGAGGAGTGTTTGGGGGGAGGGGCATTGGGAGTCAAGGGTTAAGCTTATCTGTGGGAGGGAGAGGTGCCCTCAGAGGTCCCTTGGGGATGGCAGGAGGTAGTTAATGATGTACCTGTTGGCTTCAAAGAAGAACTGGGCTAAACATAGGGAACTTGGAAGCGCCCCCTGAGGTCACTCAGGGAACCAGTGGGACAGAGAAGAAGATGCACACAGAGGCTGAGACTGGGAGGGAGAGGGTCAGGGAGGGGCCAAGAGGGAGCAGCCATGAGGCAGGAGGTGGCCAGGAGCCAAGAGAAGGAAGCTTTTCACAAAGATCTGAGCGATCACGTGTGGATGCTGCCAAGGTTGGGCCAAGAGCTGGTGGGTCATTGGTGACTGGGCCCAGAGCAGTCTGGTGTCCGGTTGCAGTGAAACCCTGACTGATGTGGTACAGGAGAGACTGGCTGAGAGGAAGTGGGAGAGTGTACGCAGTTATACTGTAACTGGGAGCAGACACGGGCTGTGGGGGAAAGAGCTGAGGAGGCTCCGTGAAGGTGACACATCCTGGGACACGACTCTCCTGGGGCAACCCTCCTCCAGCCCGTAGGTCTTTCCAGTGAGGTGACCAGCCCTCCCCAGCCCACGCACCAGGCATCTCAGGGTAAGAGGTCCTGGGGCTGGTACATTCAGAAAAGGCTCAGCAACTGCCTGCAGGAAACCCGGTTCCTGTCCCCATGGAGATTCCATGGAGGAGACTCACACCTTCACTCACACATCTGCCAAATCCCACGAAGGAAATGGGGTGAGTGGGTCAAACATTCCTCCCAGTAGGTGTGCCCACTGGAGTCAGATCCTTTTTACAAGCTCCCAGTTCCAACCACCCGTTCCTTCACCTACAAGACTTCCCGGAGCTCTCACATGAGTCTGCTCCTTTCCTACTTCTCCATGAGGTAAGATGTGTAAGCCTCTAACTGCTGTGCTGCAGGGTAACTGTCATCTTAGCGGTAATGCAACATGCTGGGCAGCACAGGTGAAAAACAGATGAGTATTTCAGACAAGGTAACATTTGGGTTGGGCTTTGCAGGATTAATAGGAGTTTGTTAGGCAGATTTACATGTAAAAGCTCAGAATTAAGTGGACCAGGGTGGCTGGAGAATAAGGTAGGTGGAGCCCAATTATGAGGGGACTTGGATGTCTTAGTGGGGATCCTCTTGAGAGTTTGCATGACCAGAGCTGAGTCCTAGCACCCCCACATTGAGGGTCAATGTGCTGTGAGTAGAGGCCAGTGTCTTACCTGAAGAATCCCCAGATGCCCAGGCGGTACTGAATGGTCACCACCACCACATTTTCAAGGGCAGAGAGGGCCAGCCCATCATAGGTTGACGCCCCGCCCACCACCAGTCCTCCTCCGTGGATCCACACCATCACCTGGACGGGGAGGATGCAACCATGCAGGTTATAAGAAGCAGAGCTGGGGGAGATCTCAAGAGGATGTGTGGTTTGGTCACCTACCTGTTCTCCCCGCTGTGGCCCAGGCCACCACCCCACTCAATGCACCCTGGCTGCTCCTGCCTGTCTCCCCGGCCCCAGTGCCACCTCCTCCCAGCGCTCTTCATGCTGAGAACATCATCATGGGAATAGCCAAGGCTAAGAGTGTCATCTTCTCTCTGACACTCCCACCATCCTCACTCCTGGGCCTCTCACACAGCTCAGCACACTCTGCATGCAGCAGCCCTTGGTTAGAAGCTTATTTCAGTTTCACCTTAGTTACCTTTTGTATGGGGAAACAACCTTCTCATGTGAATGAATGATCATGTCAAGAAACACACACCCTGGGTGGTACCTCTTTGTAATAGGCCTTCCTGCTGCCTCCTCTCCTCCGCACATCCAACCTACCCTCCAAACCCCAGTGTAAAAGCCACCTCCTCTAAGAAGTCTTCAACCATTAGTTGAATATGATCTGAAAACTGACTAGGTACCGGGGACTGTGGTAAGAACTAAGGATGAGAGTGGATACACAATTTATAATGCGTGGCTCCTACACTTAAAGAGCAAGGATGTGAGAAGAGCTAAAGTAATAATAGTGCAATAACTTTGTTAATGTTTTAAAAAGGAACTTGAGGAATTCCCTGGTTGTCTAGTGGTTAGGGCTCCGTGCTCTCCCTGCCAAAGGCCCAGGTTTGATCCCTGGTCTGGAAACTAAGATCCTACAAGACGTGTGGTGTGGCCTAAATAAATAAGTAAATAAATAAAAATTAAAAGGGAACCTTAAAAATGAACTATGTGCCAAGCACTGCTCTAAACATTGAAAAATAAACCTTCCATGAGATAGGGACTGCTACTGTCCCATTTCACAGACAGGAAAACTGAGACACTTAACCATTCTGAGATCACACAGCTGATAGGCGGTGGATTCGGAACTTGAACCCAGGCAGTCTGGCTCCGGAGTTCACATGTTGAGCCCCTGGCACACAGCAGCCAATGGCCTCAGTGCAGTAGGTTGGCTGTGGGGGCCGGAGGGATTTCTTCCCTTCAACTCTAACGAATGCATCAGGAAGACTTGCCTCACTCGTGTCTGTGCCAGACACTGACATAAACCTTGATATTCATCACTGAACACTTGTGTGTGATCACCCCTGATTTGAGGACACAGAGCCAGGTCTCTCAGCAAGCAAAAGGCAGAACCAGGATTTACACCCAGACCCTGCGGTTCCAGAGCCTGTGTCCATAGTAGAGGCTCTCCAGCCTCAGGTTCCCAGATCCCCAGCTTTCCCTGCACCTCCGATCCCTGCCTACCTCCGGGCACAGGGCCTGAGTTTGCAGTCATCTCTGAGTCCAGGCTGAGCCAAGGGTCTGTCAGCAGTGAGCTGCTGCTGAAGAAGCTAGTCCAGCTCTGTGCAGCCCAGATGGTAAGATCCTCGAAGGCAGGGGCTGTGTGGTCATGCTTCTACGTTCCTCCTTTCTCCTAACCCCCAATCCTAGCTATGCGTGTGGGGGCGCTGGGTACGTAATAGGGGAGTGAATGAATGCATGAATGGATGAATTAACAACTGTCCCCACCTCTCTGAGCCAAGCACGTGCAGGGCCAGCTTCTAGTCACAAGCTCCCAGACGCCTTCCTCCACATCTGGGCACCATGCCAGGGGTGTTCCTGGGAGATGGCTGGGTGCTCACGCCCCTTCTGTCTCTACCCCACTGACCCCTCCTTTTCCAGTAGACCAGTCCCCACCCTCCAGCCTGAGTCTGGAAAGCTGACCCACCTCTGGGCTTCCATTTGTTTTGGAAATGCAGACTCACTGGGTCATCAGCTTGCGTGCGCCAAAGACAATTAGGAAGTGAAATTCGCCACAATAAAATCTTGATGGTGGACAAAGGCAAAGGAAAGTGCTTGTTTTGTTGCTCCAGGCTCTGATCCCCCATCCCCAACCTGTGACACCGAGACACTGCAAGGTTGTCAGAGAAGGTCTTTGTGTGCAGAGGAAAGGCCCACACAGCCTCCCCTTGCTCGTGTGTATCAAAGAGCGTGATTGGAACATCAGGAGACCTGTGCTCTAGTCCTGCCAACCCTACTCTGTGACCTCATCTTCCCCTCACTGGGCCTCAGGTTATCTGACAGGGGAGGTTGGATTGTTGGCTTATCTCTAAGATTCCTTCCAGCTCTGACTTTATTGGCAATTACGTTTCTCCACTCTGGGTATCAGATTCCTAATCTAGCAATTAAGAGTATCCTTCTGGTCCATCCATTAGCATGAGAGATCTTAGAAAATTCAAAATGTGCATTACAGATACACAGCAAACTCCCCCAGAGGCCCTACTCTACTGTAGGGGAAATTCAGGTGTGGAAAACCTGTGTTCCCTGATGTCGGGTTTGGCTGTGGTGGTAAAGCAAGCTCTGGGTCCCATACAACAGGCTTGATCCAAGACACCCCCACCCAACACTGCCTTCACCCCCTTCCAGTCTACACCAGCCTTGAACAGTGGTTCCCACTGCTTACCGGCAGCCTGCTTCTCTTTGTCAAGTCAGCAGGAGTGTAAATATTTAAGTAAAGACAGTCTTCGGAAAATGTGAGATTAATGTTCTCCTTTCTGTTGGTAAAGAGCTCTGAGAGCATCTGTCCCCCAACTGGGTCTTGGGAGCACCTGGGAGGGACAAGGAGAGAGAAGAATTCTTGAGGTTCAGTCAGAGCTGACCAAGGAGATGTCTCCTGCAGTCAGGCCACGTCTTGGACTGGCAGTTTAGGGCAGTAAATAGAGTTGTTCTCACCAGACTCAAGACACTGGGTTAGGTAGGAGGATACCGGGGCATCCAATGGGGGCTTCTCAGGCTCACCAAGGTCTCTCAGCACCATGTATGATGAGGCCTGACCCTCTTTCCTTCCTGGGGCCTTGGGATGCCCTGGCTCAAGGAAGGAGGCTGCCTATATGCTGATGGGCCTGGAAAGGACCATTTCCTGCATGTCCTGGGTCCAGACCAGCTCTCTGCTGGGTGCAGTATGATGCCTGCTAAAGGGTGACCATATTGTGCCAACAGGGAAACATGCTCTAGCCCACGGAAGACTTCCACAAGCTAGGGAAAATCACTCAGGTGGCAGATATTTAGGGCCTACAACAGGTCAGTGGTGAAATTTTTGTGGGGCAGCATTAGGAGAACTACATTGTAGTCCTGCCTCAGCCTAATTTGCTGGGTATCCTTGGATGAATTCTTGCCTGCTCTGGCGCCAATCTGCTTTTCTGTGAAAATGAGGGGATTGATTTCCCTAAGGGTCTTACAGCACTGACATGCTAAAATTCTATCATCATCCCATCACAGACAAGAGCTATTGGTTGCTCTAATAGGAGATCATAAAGAAGCAACAGTGTTTATAATTCCTAATGTTTATTGAGTTCTCTCATCATGCCAATTGTTGTTTTAAATACTCCTTCTATATTAACTCATTTACTCTTCATAGCAGCCTCTTGATATAGGTTCTATTATTATCCCCATTTTACACTTGAGAAACCAGGAGGTTAGAGAATCTGCCCAAGGTCACACAGCCAGAAAGAACCATACTATGTAGTGTTTATGTTTCCAAGGACATCATAAGCCACATTTCCAGTTCTCAATCTCCTCAGAAAGCAGGAATGACTGCCCCCAGAATGTCGATGAGGTAACTGAAGCACTGAGGTGCTTGGATGACACAGCTCTCAAGTGGCAGAGTCAGAGCCCCAAAGATAACCTCTGGATTTCCATCCGGGGGAACCTTCCCAGATCACCAAGACAAAGGGCATAATATTCATGAAAGAAGACAATCAAAAGTTAAAAAAGGGAAAAAGAGTCAATGTCACTAGTATTCAGATAATGCAGAATAAGAAGAATAATTATATACATAACAATGATAATAAAGATTATTATCATTATTTTGCCCACTCAATAGGCAAAACAGAAGCGATTTTTAATAACTCCAAGCACTGCCAAAAGTTCCGTTAATGGAGGTTTTCATATATTAATTAAAGAGGTTCAGGTGGAATATTTCTGAAGGGAAATTTTTAAAATACTCAGAAATGTCACTTCTTAGAACTTATCCAAAAATATTTATGCATGTGCATGAAGATTCAGCTACATGCTGTTCATCATAGTGCTACTTATATTATTAAAATCATCAAGAACAGTTAATGATCCCAAATAAGAGATTGGATAAGTAAATTATGGCTCAATACAAATGTAATGCAGCTGAAATGTCAGGTTGTGATATGTAATGACATCGAATGATGTTCATGATACACTTTCAAGAGCAAAACAGGCATCTAAAGTATCTGTACCACGTGATATGACATTGTGATATAAGAAGCAATATGATTTGATCTTTGTCCAGTTTCTGCTGAAGAGCTCTTAAAACCCTTTCCTGAATGGTGTATACTGCTGGGTTGAGGAGGTGACATTTGGACCCACCTAAGGGCAGGCACTGGTTGCCAGAGGAACAACCATGTGATCAGAGGGCTGGAACTTTCCGTCCCAGCCCCCTGACCTCTGGAAAGGGGAGATGGGCTGGAGAGGAATATATCACCAACGACCAGTGATTTCAGTCCTCCTGACCATGTAATGAAGCCTCCATCAAATCCAAAAGGACAGGGTTCAGAGAGCCTCCTGGTTGGTGAACACAAACTCTTCTAAGTGCCAGCGTGCTGGGTCCCAAACTCCAGAAGGGTGGATGCTCCTTTGTTAGGGATCTCACCTTATAGATCTCTTCATCTGCTTAGTGGCCTGTACCCTTTAATATCCTTCATAACAAACGGGTAATCTAGTGAGTACACCAATTTCCTGAGTTCTGTGAGCTGCTCTGGCAAGTTAATAGAACCCATGGAGGGGATCATGGTAACCTCTAATGTACAGCCAGTTGGTCAGAAGCATAGGAGACAACTTGGACTTGGCACTGGCATGTGAAGCAGAGGGAGTTATTGTGGAACTGAGCCCTTAATCTATGGAAGAGCATCTCTTAATCTGATGCTCTCTGGGAAGAGAGTGTCACAATTAGTTAAATTACTAGACACCCAGATGGTGTGTGAGAATTGCTTTTTGGTGCAGGGGAAAAACACACAACTTAGAATTGTTTACAGAAAATTATGTGATTCCATTTTAAGTGAGAAATTTTGCAACAGATAGAAGACTGGAAAAATTGAATCTAAAAGATGAACAGCAGTTCTCACTAGGTGATAGAGTTGTGTACAACTTTCAATTTCTTGTTTAATTACTTATAGTTTCTCACTTTTATGTAATAAGCATGTATTACATAACTACTTGCAATCAGGAAACAAAATGTATACTTGCAATAAAAAAATAAAACATAGTACTTACAATCAGGAAAAAAAAAGAATGAATATTATTTTAAAAGAAAGAGAAAAAGTAAGGATAGAAGAGAAGGAGAGAAGTGAAAAGAGAAACGAAGCGAAGAGAAGAAACGAGATGAAAAGAAAATGCAGCAAGAGGCAGGACTCTGGAAAATATTAGGAATTTCTTGCTCAGATAAATAAGGTCTCAATCAACGCTTGTGGACATCCAAGGTGCCTTGGGGGAAAGTTGTGAGTTGTTTTTGCCCAACTTGACCAGCCAACTAGGACACATCAGCCATGGTTCTGCTTGTGACTAGGTAGCTAGACACATCTGCGAGTTGAGAACTTGGGCACTACCCACCCATACATGTCCTGGTCCAACTCACACTCCAGTATGGTAAAGTTCAAGAAGGAAAATAAATAGAACTGTGAAAATTAATAAAAGGAAACCTCACTAACATGGAATCTGGAGGTCAGGAAGGGGAGATCTCAGGAACATACCACTCCACTTCAATACAGATCCCCCTAGGAAGAGACATACTGTGCACCTCTGGCCAGAAGTGACACCACTTTACTATGAAAAAGATTTCCCCCTTGCCTGGCAACAGCTCAGCCAATGAGAGACTGTCATTACTCAGCCAATTAAAATCACCACACAACAAACTCCCAGTTTCCTCCAATGGACTTTCAGTTAATAACAGTGCTTCTGAATTTCCCCTTGCCCTCTATAAAAGAGTTTCCTTTCCTTTGTTTTATCAGACTTGCATATGGTTCTCCATAGTTGCATGTCCCCATTTGCAATTCTTGCCACTTCCAAATAAATCCCTGGTTTTGGTGCTAAAACATAGGGTTGTTTTATTGTTTTTGGTTAACAGAATCATTACTTGTAAAACCCCTCACCTGTTCAACTTTCTATTTTTTCCACAGCACTTATCATATTCCAACATATTATGTAGTCTACTTATTTGCATATTGTTTACTGTCTGCCCCTGCTAGAATGCAAGCTCCTTGAAGGTGGGATCTTTGTTCTGTTCACTAATAGCTTGCAGGAAACTAGCAGATGCCTGGCAGAGTTGCTCAATAAATATTGTTGAATAAACAGCTCTTGAATGCTGTGAGTGTCCTGGAATATTTTTAAGGATCTACAATAGTTTGAGGATTCCAGGACAAGGTATGAGTCACTCAGAGGACTGCTCCTTCCTGCATCCCTTTGAGGCTAACATCCCCACTGAAAGATGCCAAAGCCACACCTTGACTTACATGGGAGGGTAAGAGGTGGTATTCTTCACGAAGATCCATGGTTCTGCAGGCTGTGGTGGAGCAAACCTCAAGGATCCAAGAGGGGGCTTGGCAAAAGGGACTCCCAGGAAAACGGCCACAGGCTGTGTGATTCCTTCTAAGTTGACATATTTCCCCAGGACTCTGCCCTGTGTGGTGTCCACAACAGGCGGTGAGGGTGGCTGCCCTGCTGGACATTGAGAAGAAATGAGGGCATGTCAGTGCTGAAGGTTTGAACCGGATTCTGGGTGGATTTTGTTACTTTTGCCACGTGATCTTGAATGTCCCCTCAACATTCTAAGCCTCAGTTTCATCCTATGTAAGAGACAGTGAAGCTAACTGTCCTTCCTCACTCACAGAGCTATCCGAAGGAGTGAATTGGAATTGGAGGAGTAACAGCATCAAATAAGACATAAATGCCAAAAGGAGAGCCTCTGGGAATGAAGGCACTCAGTTTCCACACTCAGGAGCCTCTGGAAACAGTCATCCACTGGACCTGGCGCTCAGCGGCAGCTGGATGAGAGGATGGACGAGCGGCGGTCGCCCTTCTCAGAAAGCTGCCCTTCTGTGGAGCATGAGCCACACATGCAGCTGACCCTGCTGCTGGGAAGAAGTGGTCCTCTCTCAGCGTCCTGAGAGCGGCACCAAGCAAGGTCCCGTAGGAGACAGAAGAGGGAGCCAGGCCCTGTGGCCGGTGGCTTCATGGAAGCAGGGACCTTGGAGCTGGGACTTGCAGTAGTGGAAGGAGTGACAAGGGGAGGTGGAAGAGGGGGTATCAAGGTATAAACAGATGAGACTGGGCAGAGGTGAGGCTCTGGACAGCAAAGCGCAAGGCCTGCCTGAGGAGGAGCGGGGGGCCCACGTGGGGCAGGAAGAGCAATGGGGGCGGAACATAATCCTGGATGAGACAGGTTCCTGCCTGGGAGGGTCTCAATGCTGGGCCAACGATTCAGGCTTATTTAGTGGGTAAATGAGCAGCAGTGAACCGTCCCGGAGTAAGAGAGAGGGACACAATCGTCTTGAAGAGGCTCCTTCGGCTGACTCTGAGCAGGGTCATCCAGAGGGAACGAGATTCCATGTCCCATTCTCGTGGAGCAGACAGTTCTTTCTCACTGAGCTGAAAAGCCTCTCCCTGCATCTGCCACATCAGTCCTGGACCTAGCTGCTCTGGGACCATCCTGCAGTCCTGTGGCAGGTAGCCTTAGCAACCCATGTTTATGCCCATCCCTCAAGTCTTCTCTTGTCCGTCCTCAGCAGCTTCAGTTTGTTTAAGCATCCTAACAGGAAATGATTTCTAGCCTCTTATCCTCCCAGTTGTTCCCCTTTAGATACAGACAAAATCCCCTCCCTCAAAGTATGTGGCCAGAACAGAAGAGAATAATCCAGATTTGGCCTTATAGAAAAACCCACTGATAAACTTCAGGAGAGATGAAGTGGACAGATGTCCAATTGGTGAGGGTGAAGAAGAGGGAGATGGGCTGAGAGGCATAGGCAATACTGGTAACAGCAGCAGTTACCACTTGTGTTACAGGTAATGTTTGCATATTGAGCAGTTGCTATGTGCAACATGGGCATTCCAATTCCTTTAAGCTAAACGTCACAAAAGCCTTGCTAGGTAGACATTAATATGCCCATTTTACAGATAAGGTAACTGAGGAAATGGAAGCAGCCAGTATGAACCCTCTAAAGGTGGAAACAATATGGTCCTGCCAGGGGGTAACCAGCAGTAAGGGAATAATCAGCTCCTAATTTGGTTCTTACTCTGCTCTTACCCTCAGTGCCAGGCCTCTCACAGTGTCATAGCACCAGGAGGAAGAGAAAACCCAGTGCAGCCTGGGCTGTCAGAGCACTGATGGCCAGCGCAGAGGCACTGGACTCAGGAGGTACAGATAGAATTCAGAGCATGATTTTCCAGCTGACCTTGGGCATGCGCACTTCCCTCTCTGAGTCTCAGTTTCTCCATCTATAAAATGGCACAGATGAATTCTGTGGTCCCTTGCTGCACCCTTGTATTAACCATGTCTTTTATGTTCTGTATTCTGATGCTTTGACATCTGGGGCCTTGCTGATTCTGGAGGGACTGCTCTTCCCAGACTTAGCCAATTCCTGGAGATGGGAATGAACTTCCCCTTCAAGCAACCCCCGTCACCTTCTCTACCGGGCCCCCCACCACTGGCCATTATCATCCTGCCCTAATCACTCCAGGGCAAAGTACCTGAGAACTGTGTCGTTCCTAAGCCCCAGAATCTGTTGAAATTGGCTATTTGCCAATCACAAACCTGCATATCCTGCCTCACCCCTTCCTTCCCCTGTGGCAACCAATATAATGTCCCCAACCCCCAGTTCCTCCTTCTTCCCTGTGCCTGGTGACCCACCCAGGGCTTCACCTCCATGCCCACCATGGTAGGGCCATACTCCCTGCTCTGGGGAAATAGAGTCATAAACCATCTTTTCAATGACAGTTGGCTCCTGATCTGTGGGCCTTAGAATACCCCTAATTGCCTATTAGTGCCCTTTTTTTTTGGCTGCCCCCACGAGGCATGCAGGATCCTAGTTCCCTGACCAAGTTTAGAACCTGAACCCCATGCAGAAGAAGTGCATAGTCTTAACTACTGGATCACCAGGAAGTTCCAATACACCGTCTTTCAAAACAACCTCTTTATCCCTTTTTTGCACTCTCTCCATTCTAGGCACACTTTAGAAACAGCAGCCCATTTCAACCTCACAATAGTCCAATGATGTAGATAGAGCTGTCACCCCTATTTTATAGAGGGGGAAACTGAGGCACAGAAAAAGGAAATCCTTTGCCAGAGCTCACAGCGCTAAGTGCTGAGGCGGGATGCAAACACACACACGCTGCTTCCAAAGGTGGTGTTAATATTCTGGAAAGCTACACTCCAGTTTTTGGCCACATCCCTATTAGCAATCAAGAGGGAAAGATATGGAGTTCTACAAAGTCCTCAGCAGGGATGTGGGAGGTTAGCTGGTTGTCCTCCCCTGGTGTGGTGGTTTGCAGCCAAGTCTAGGGTGTTTATCGTCCACTGTGTCTCCTGCCGCGGGGGACCGGCTGGGCTAGACCATCCAAGCGCACAGAGCCCGTGCTGATGCAGAACCTGACCTGCCACTCCTTTGCCCTGTAAGCATCTCCTCCACCTTGTTCCCCACAGGGATTTCCAAAGGTCCCCCGCTGTTTGCATTTCAGGAGGACTCACCCAAAGCTGTGGAAGTGGCCAGGGAGAACAGGACCAGAGTGAAGAGCCACATCTTTGAAGGACAGCAGCTTCTGTGCCCGCAGGTCTCCACGTTGCTCACAGCGGCTGTTCCATTTCTGGCCCCCAGCTTCCTCCCCAAGCTCCTGCCCCAGCTGCTCAAAAGCCTAATCAACTTGTAATAGAAAAGCTCTCCTCCCTTCCCTGTGGTTGGCAGTTTCCAGGTCTGTAAGCCACACCCACTCAAGAGTTTACCCTGTTTGAAGTCAAGAGCCTGGACTTAACTTTCCAATTACAGGTAGCCACAGACTCTTCAAACAACTTGTTTCATAAGTGTTTCTCTCTCCTGGACCCTAACTTTAGTACACTGTGAGCTACCCAAGGCAGGCACAAGCAGACAGAGGCCTTTAAACAGGGGAGGCTTTGGTCTGGGGACCTTAGAAAAACCTGAAAACTTTCAGAGTGACTCCCACACCCACAGCTGCCAAGCTGGGCGATTTAGGGCAAATCTTTTCATTTCCCTGGGCCTCTATTTCAAAGAGTTCCATGCTCTTATTTTGGAAATATATTAAATTTCATTCAGTCTGCCTTCTGATACCTAAATCAGCTTTACACTATTCCTGCCAAATGACTCAGGCTCCTGCTGCACACCTCCAGGTTCAGGGAACTCATTACCTATCCAGGCAGGGGTCTTTGGGTAGAACGTTCTTACTCTAAAGTTACTCCATCTCTCCATAGTCTTTGGCTGTAATTCATTTGTCCATCCCTCCATCCTTCCTTCCATTTATTCATTATTTCATTTATACATTTATTCTCCAAACATTTACCAAAAACCTGGCACTATGCTAAGTGTTATGGATACAAAGATAAATGCAAGATGTGTTCCATGTCCTGGAGGAGCTCACCACGTAATAGACAAGACAGATGCAGGGAGAGGTGATAGATAGATTGCAATGCAATGTGAAAGCCCCAAAGTAGAGGGATACAAAGTGCTCTGAGTGCACCTGTGAAAGTGCTGCCTATCTACTAGGGACACAAGGAGGCTGCTCAGAGCCTGTCTTCTAGCATCAGTAAATGTCCAACAATTGGACATTCTCTAAATACACTGTGGTAGAGCTGGCTAAGGAAATACTATGCTTTCACTCAGCCTAGTGATGCACACCTCTATTTGTTGAAAAGCAAATGCAGTCACGATCTATTGTGAAGGGGAAAAAACAGATTACAATATAGTTATGACTACTTTGGGATACAGTTTGGCAGTTCCTCAAAAATCAAATACAGGGACATCCCTGGTGGTCCAGTGGTTAAGATGCTGTGCTTCCACTGCAGGGGTCATGGGTTCAATCCCTGGTCAGGGATCTAAGGTCTCGCATGCTGCGTGGTGCAGCCAAAAAAATTTAAAAATTAAAAAAAAAAAGCAAACACAGAGTTACCATATTTCCCATCAATTTCACTGCTAGGTATATACCCATAACATATTTTGTATGAAAACATATCCATACAAAAACTTGTACACAAAAAGCAGTATTATTCATAATGGCCCAAAGTGGAAAGAACCCAAATATCCAGGAACTGATGAATGGACAAATAAAATCATATCTGTCTATACAATGGAATAGTATTCAGCCATAAAAGGAAATGAAGTACTGGTACATGCTAAACATGGATGAACCTTGAAAATATCACACTAATGAAAGAAGGCAGACGTGAAAAGACATATATTATATGATTCTATTTACATGAAATGCCTAGGTTAAGCAAATCCAAGGAGGCAGAAAGGGGCTTAGTGGCTGCAGTGGGCCCGGGGTGGGGGATGATGTATGGCTGCTAATGGGTAGAGGCTTCTCTTTAAGAAAAGTGAGGAAAGTATTCTGGGATTACACAGCGGTGATGGTTGTACATCTCTGTGGATATACTGAAAAACCACTGAATTGTACGCCTTAAAAAGGTGAATTTTGTGGTGTGTGAATTATCTTTCAGTAAAGAAATATTTTTAAAAAGCTAATCACGTGGGGACTTCCCTGGTCGTGCAGTGGTTAGAATTCCGAGCTCCTGATGCGGGGGTCCCAAGTTCAATCCCTGATTGGGGAACTAGATCCCACACGCATGCCGCAACTAAAAAGCCCATGTGCCGCAACTTAGACCCAGTGCGGCCAAATGAATAAGTAAATAAATATTTAAAAATAAGTAAATTAATTAAAATAAAGAATCTAATCATGTATAATATTCCAGTATAATATAAAAAACATCTTTCGGGAGGGAAATTTTGGGAAGGTTATATACCTAATTTGTGTTGCAGCAGCCATTTCCTGCCAATAGTATGTGTGAGTGTTTTTATTAGTATTTTCCACTTTTATTCATTCAGACATTCATTTGATAAATATTTATGGAGCACTCACTGTGTGGGAACCACTGTGCTGAGGGTTTTGTATGCCGGATCTCACTTACTTCTCAAAATAAACCTGCAGATTGAAACTGTGATCTCCCAGCGCTCAGTGAGGACCAGGAAATGGCCCACAGTCACACAGCAAGCGAGAGGAAGAGCTGAGGACTGAACAAAACCTGCACAATATTACAGCCCTCACTCTAGAGATTGTGTAACCGGGAGTCGGGAGATGTGAAATTCGTTTTGGCCAATGGAGACGGAGCAGATGTGAAGGGGTTGTCTCTAGGGCAGCAGACTGAAGGGGCGCCTGTGCTTCCTCCGTGCTTGCGCTGCTTTCCAACCGTCACGTGTCAAAACTGGCCTCCTCCGGGTCAGACGATATTGACATTAGGGAGAACTGGGCAACCACAAAGCACATGACAAACTTAAAAAAGCTCCTGGGTTCTTGGCCAAGGTCATAGGTTATAGCTGAAACGAAGCTTCTGGGACCAACGTTCAAACGTGGTGCTCATTTGCACTCATCCTAGCCACCGTGGCAGGCCGGTGAGGGGTGAGGGTTTGGGACAGCAGTAGAGTCAGTCCCCAGAGGTGACTGCGTCCACAGAGACTGACCCGGGCTGGGGCGCCTCCATTTTACCAGGAAAGAAACATAGGTCCTAAAGAGCTTCCCAATAGAACACCCTATCTCTATCCACACTGAACAATCCAGGCTGTCTTCCTAAGCAGACAACTAGGCTGTTTCTAATCATGTAGCGTGCACACACAGACACACACACAAACACGCACACACACACAAACACTCTCTCACACACACACACACACATGCACACATGCACGCACAGCAGTTAAGACATAACTATCCTGCCTTTTGCGCTGGCCAGCTGGCCTTTATAACTTGGGACACGACCTGGCTCTTAGACTATGAAGACTGCAGGATGCTGCCTTAGCAAAAAAATAAAAAGTAAGGGTGAATTATTCTCCCAGTCCCACTGTTCCATCACATGCTCTCTTGTGACACCCACAACTCTGCGAACTTGGGCAGCGGTGCCCAGACGTTGATGTGTCTGTCTGCCGCCTGCACGCCCCCTCCTGGCTCATGATGACACAGCAGAAAAGTGTGAGGCATCAAGCCAGATGTTAATTACTTAACCTGGGTCCTCTCCCTGGGTCACACCAGCCGTAAGAGGTTCAGCTCTTGTTTCAGTGGCATTTGATACAGAGTACAGCTTTTAACATGGGAAACTGCCACATGAAACAGGATAGTCTGAAGAGTAAAATCCTAGACTGGCCTTAATGCCTACGTAGTTGAGCAGGTCTTGGGAAAGAAGACACCTCTAAGTTCTAAATCAGTCCTCTGCCATTTCCAGCAATTCACTCAACAGATATATGGCGAGCACATACCAGAAGCACTGGACAAGTCTGAGCCCATGTCCTACTGGACCATTCACTGGACTCTGTCCATTAATCATGGAGTTAATCAGGCATAGGCTTCATGGTGGACAACGCCGCACTGGGGGGCCAGAGGTCTGGGAAACCCACAGGGTGACTTCAGGGGTCCTTTTTGGAAAACCAGTGGTGGGGGGGTGGCTATGGGTGAGGTGATCTCTCATACACCATCCACCTTGGATCAACATTCTACGAACCAAGAATTCAAGAATTCTATGAAAATTTTCAAAGCAGCCTAGACATGTACAGTGCTTCTGGCGTCTGTTATTCTTACGCTAACATCATACTTTTAGTCATATAGCATACCATGTGTACTATTATGAGCAGTTTTCTTAAATGAATTAATTCTTTTCATTTTAATGCAATTGTTGAAAAAGAAAATTTTACCAATTTCCATAAATGGAAGATTATATACTGCCATGAATTAAAGGTGTTAAAAAATAAAACTTCAACTGAGTAAAATGTAAAGATCTTATTGGCTCTATTCACTGATTCATGAATCAGGCAGCATTCCATCTAGCAGAAAGAAAGATGCTCTAAGAGCTATAAAAAGTGAAACAGTCTTATAGGCAGAAGGAGGGACAAGAAGTTAGTAAACAAGAGTGGATTGTTTATGGCATAGTCACCTTCCATTAAGGGATGGCAGGGGTATATCAGGCCAATGACCTCACTGATTCTGACCAGTCAATTCCAGATTGACATAAATCACAGCAAGATTTTTCTGGACCCACCTCCTAGAGTAATGAAATAAAAACAAAAATAAACAAATGGGACCTAATGACACTTAAAAGCAAAAACAAACAAACAAACAAACAAAAAACCCAAACTTAAAAGCTTTTGCACAGCAAGGGAAACTATAAACAAGACAAAAAAGTCAACCCTCAAAATGGGAGAAAATATTTGCAAATGAAGCAACTGACAAGGGATTAATCTTCAAAATATACAAACAGCTCATGCAGTTCAATACAAAAAAAACAAACAACCCAATCAAAAAAAGGGCAGAAGACCTAAATACACATTTCTCCAAAAAAAGACATATAGGTGACCAAGAGGCACGTGAAAAGATGCTCAACATCATGAATTATTAGAGAAATGCAAATCAAGACTTCAGTGAGGTACCACCTCACACCAGTCAGAATGGCCATCACCAAAAAATCTGTAACAATACTGTTGGTGGGAATGTAAATTGATACAGCCACTATGGAGAATAGTATGGAGGTTCCTTGAAAAACTAAAAATAGAATTTCAGTATGACCCAGCAATCCCATTCCTGGGCGTATACCCAGAGAAAACCGTAATTCCAAAAGATACATGAACCCCAGTGTTCACTGCAGCACTATTTACAATAGCCAGGACATGGAAGGAACCTAAATGTCCATCAACAGAGGAATGAATAAAAAAGATGTGGCAGATATATACAATGGAATATTACTCAGCGGGAATCTATCAGTTGAAGCTATAATTAAGTTTGATATTAAATCTGTTTGGTGACAGGTGCTTAGTGCAAGAGACTCCATTTTGGGACCATTGTCTCTTTGGAAAATTTCCCACTTTTGGTCAGAGTCTTAGCTTAACTAAGACTAAAAATTTAAGGCATCAGTGCCACTCCCAGCTGCCACTCTGAAGTTTATGCTGATCCTCTGTGTGGTATTCACAGGTCATGATGTTCTTTGCTGAATCTCTGTGGTATTCAGAAGTCATGATTTTCGATTCACAGTTTTTTAGTTGGTTATTCTTTTTGCTCCTTTTCTGATGTTCCAGTCTTAGGGAGGTCATTTGGTTGGTGGTTAATAGCTGTGAATATGTATTTAAAGATTTTGAGAGACTCCAACACACCAGGGAGATTACTATGATTTTTAGAAGCGGGATAATTGCCAATGTCTAGAGTATGCTTTAAAGCCATGGTCCCCAAGACCTAAATCAGTCAAAACTGAATAAGTCAAGGAAGGATCTCATTGAAGGAGTCACTTTCTTAAGCCACATGGCTTGCTCAGTGATCTCCTGCCCAAGTGACGTTCAACTTCCCCAGAAGTGTTAATCCAGGTGCCTCAAGTGCCGTGGGCCACAGCACAGACACCTACTTGTTCAGCTCAAAGAGAAGCTGTGGCTATTTTATTATCAAGAACAAGCTGTGCAGAGAGTCTAAGGATTTTTGTTGGGCAGCCATTGTGCTAGCAGAAGATCCCGCAATACTTTTAGCAGTTGAGGAGAGGTTCCTGGTCACAGCCTCATCTGCACTTGCTCCTACCCGGGGCGGGGTAGTAATCTGCGAAAGGAAGCTAATTCTGAATCACGAACACCTCTTGATAATTCCCACTTGAGTCTGTGTCTCAGGGCTGGGAAGGCATCAGCCATGGAGGCCAGTAAAATTTGAGGGTCTGTAGACCACACAGGCATATTTATGCCAGTTATCCTTGCCTTGTGTCTGTGTTTTTGTACAGAGTTTGGCATCAGAGGCAGGGAATGAGAGCCAGGGAAGTGGACCCCCAGGGTCAGGTTGTCTGACACAATACAGAGGGGACTGAGTTTGTTCCAGGGAAACTGAGGCATTGGAAATCAGGGTAAGTTTGTGGCAGGAAAAACTGCAGAATCAGCACCATCATGGCAAATCCTCCAGTCATGTGCAAGTTGGATTATCATTATTTGCAAAGTCCTGAGGTATTAGGACAATGCCATTATCTTTCCAGGCCACAGCAAGGTGAAAGGTGGACAAAAGAATCATAAGAGATCTTCATGGTGTAAGAATTAGGAAAAGAATGGTCAAAGAGAGAAGGAGAAATGGAATGAAACTTTCTGGATCCAATGTCTTGGGAAGTAGTCTACCTCAGTTTTGGCTACTTCTCTTCCTAGTCAATTTAATTTTGAGGTCTCCAGCAGGTGTGCCCTTCCTAGGGTCTAGAGGAATCCTTTTAAGTTGAGAAATGAGGATTCAAGGGTTAAGCCCCTGATATTTGCCTGTCATCTGGGTAGTGAGGAGGACCTGTTATAACAGCTTCCCTTCTAAGGAGATTCAAGGGCAGTCTTTGTGCATAGTGATTCCAAATCAGCAAGGTGGCGAAAGAACTTGAAACTTTAGTTTGGCGAGTCATAGCCAGATATTTGAGGAAAGTAGAAGAATTCAGGATTCAGTCCAGTTTACAGCAAGATGTGTTGGATTTATCTTTGTATCCATAACACTTAGCATAGTCCCAGGCATTTGGTAAATGTTTGGAGAATGGATAAATAAATGAATTAAAGAATAAATGGAAGGAAGGATGGAGGGATGGATGAATGAATACTTAGAGCCAAAGACTATGTAGAGATGGAGTCCCTTTACTGTAACAACATTGCTAAATGGAATATTTACAAATGGAATATTTCCCGCCTTATCAATAAACAAAGGATGTCACAGTCATCAAGGGATGTTGCAGCCCTCCGATGTGAATCAGCGAGCAGAGAGAGCTCAGGGCTGAAAAGAATACCTGCCATCAGACTGCAAGCCACTCCCTGTGGTGAGCCCTGAGGAAACTCAGGATGTGAAAATACAGGCCCCAGATAGCTAAGTTGCATATCAAAGGAATGATTTCGGTGTGTCCAGAGCTTGCATCTTCCCATACATAGAAAAGCGCTAAATTCCTTAAGATACCTGGTTTTCTTTAGTTAACAGTAATCTTTTGAGGTTCCTGACCACCTGCCTTTTGTTGCAAATGTCCTATATATCCTGGCTCCTTCCCTGGCCTCCTCAGGAATGAGTGGTTTCTGAAATGCTGTCTCCTGGGCTGCAGTCATCATTTTCCCCTGAATAAAACTTAACTCCCAACTCTCACCCTATGCATATATGTTTTTAAGTCAACAACCTTCTATCCAAAGATCTCTGCCTGGAGAGGTAATGAGTTCCCTGACCCTGCAGGTATGCAACAGGAGGCTGATTCACTTAGCAGGAATATTGTAAAGTTACTTTAGGTATCAGAAGGGGGAGTGAATGAAATTTTAGATGTTCCCAAAATAAGAGCATGGAACTCTATGAAATAGAAGGCCAGGGAAATGAAAAGATTTGTCCTAAATCACCCAGCTTGGCAGCTGTGGGTGTGGGAGTCACTCTGAAAGTTTCCAAGCTGTTCTGAGGTCCCCAGACCAAAGCCTCCCCTTGTCTAAAGGCCTCTCTCTGCTTGTGCCTGCCTTAGGGAAGCTCACAGCACACTAAGGTTAGAGTCCAGGAAGGGAGAAACACTTATGAAACAAGCTGTTTGAGGAGTCTCTGGCTACCTGTAACTGGAGAGCTTAGTCCTGGCTGTCACTATAAGAGAGGGCAGACTCTGGAGAGGGAAGGTCCTGCCTTAGAGGTGGCCGGGGGTGGGCTTGGGGGTGAAGGGGGTGTGGGGGCTGGGCAGGAGCTTGTGGCCAGAGCTGGAGAGGGTGGGAACTGGAGGGGGGCCGAGCTGGGGGAGGGGGGACAGCAGGGCACCTCCAAACTCCTAGAGACCTGCAGGCATGGGAGCCGCTCTCCTTCAGCACTGTGGCTGTTCGCTCTGGTCCTGACCTCCCTCTCCACTTCCACAGCTTGGCCTGAGTCCTCCTGAAATGCAAATAGCGGGGTGACATTTAGAAATCCTTGGCTGGGACAAGGCGCCAGAGATGAATACAGGGCATATGTTCCCTAGCAGCGGCTTGACCTCTGGACTTGGAGCTTTGCGCCCAGCCAATGTGGTGACAAGAGAGCGAAAACACCCAGAAACACAGCTTCACAGGCCACGTGCAGGAGGGAAATCAACTAACCTCCCTCCTGCCTTGCTGCTGAGAACTTTGGAAAGCGCCTACTATTTTCCTCTTGACTATTAGTATGGAGGAGGCCAAATCATGGAGAGTGGCTTACCAGAATATTAATACCGAGTCCGGAGCCAGAGTGCATGTATTTGCATCCCAGCTCAGCACTTACTAGCTGTGTGTCCTTAGGCAGGAACCTTCCCTTTTCTGTGCCTCGGTTTTGCATTTCTAAAGTGGGGGTGACAAGTGTAGCTACCTCATTGGGCTGTTGTGAGGTTGTAAAGGGTTGTTGTTTCTAAAATGTGTCTGGCATGGAGAAAGTGCAAACAAGAGATTCATAAATAAAGGGGTTGATTTAAAATGCAGTGTATTAATAGACAATTTGAGATGTGGTAGGGCATCATAGATCAGGAGCCAACTGCCACTGAAAAGATAGTTTGTCACTCACAGTTCCCCAGAGGAGGAGGTGTGACATCACCATGTTGGGCCACAAGGTGAAGCACCAGGTGTGTCAGGAGGCTGAGGAAGGACGGAAGAATTGGGGGCAGGAATCTTAATCTTGTTTATGGGGGGATGGGGTGGGTGGGAGGTGAAGGTAGAGGAGAAGCAGTAACAGCAAGGTTTGGGATTGGCTAACTAGCCAGTTGCGATGGGCTCTGGGCTTAGGTTGTTCCCACAGTTGTCAGGTACCTGGCCTGGAGTGATTAGGGCAGGATGATAAGGGCCAGATGTGGAGAGCCCAATACAGAAGGTGGTTGGGGTTCAGGCTCTGGCATGCTTGAAGGGGAACTTCATTCCCATCTCCAGGAATTGGCTAACTCTGGGATGGGCAGTCCCTCCAGAATCAGCAAGGCCCCAGACGTCAAAGCACCAGAATACAGAACATAAAAGACATGGTTAATACAAGGGTGCAGCAAGGGACCTCAGAATGCATCTGTGCCATTTTATAGATGGAGAAACTGAGACTCAGAGAGGGAAGTGCACATGCCCAAGGTCAACTGGAAAATCATGCTCTGAATTCTATATCTACCTCCTGAGTCCAGTGCCTCTGCTCTGGCCATCAGTGCTCTGACAGCCCAGGCTGCACTGGGTTTTCTCTTCCTCCTGGTGCTATGACACTGTGAGAGGCCTGGCACTGAGGGTAAGAGCAGAGTAAGAACCAAATTAGGAGCTGATTATTCCCTTACTGCTGGTTACCCCCTGGCAGGATCACGCCACTTCCACCTTTAGAAAGTCCATACTGGCTGCCTCCATTTCCTCTGTTACCTCATCTGTAAAATGGACATATTAATGTCTACCTAGCAAGGCTTTTGTGGAGATTAAAGGATCTGGACTGCACATGCAATAATTTAAAAATCATTAAGCATTTCAAGATGGCAATAGCAGAGTACTAAAGCAACCACAGAGCCTGGAATTTTCCAGGTGCACACTCTGTGACAGCACAGGTCTCATACCCACAGCAGAGCTGGTGACAGAGCTGGGATACAGCCTTTGGCAATTTGGCTTTAGAACCTGAGTCCTTAAGTGCAAAGTAATCCTTTCCTCCTACACAGAACATGGTTTAAAAATCTCTGTCTGGAGACTTCCCAGGTGACGCAGTGGTTAAGAATCCACCTGTCAAATACGGGGATATGTGTATAAAAACAGATGATTGAACCTGGGGTATCCCCCCAAAAAAAATTAAAAAAAAAAAAAGAAAAAAAAAAGAATCCACCTGTCATTCCAGGGGACATGGGTTTAATCTCTCTTCCAGGAAGATCCCACATGCCACAGAGCAGCTAAGCCCCTGCACTGTAACTACTGAGCCTGCATTCTAGAGCCCGCGAACCACAACTACTGAACCCACGTGCCACAACTACTGAAGCCCATGCACCTAGTGCCTGGGCTCTACAACAAGAGAAGCCACTGCACTGAGAAGCCTATGCACCACAATGAAGAGTTAGCCCCCACACTCACCGCAACTAGAGAAAGCCTGAGCACAGTAAAGAATACCCAACGCAGACAAATAAATAAATAAATAAATAAATAAATTTATTAATAAAAAAACCTCTATGTGGCAGGGCAAGAATAAAGATGCAGATGTAGAGAATGGACCTGAGGACATGCAGGGAGAAGGAGAAGCTGGGATGAAGTGAGAGAGTAGCTTTGACATATATACACTACCAAATGTAAAATGGATGGCTAATGGGAAACTGCTGCATAGCACAGGGAGATCAACTCGATGCTTGGTGATGACCTAAAGGGGTGGGATAGGGAGGGATATGGGGACATATGTATAAATACAGCTGATTCACTCTGTTGTACAGCACAAACTGGCACAACATTGTAAAGCAATTATACTCCAATAAAGATCTAAGGAAAGAAAAAATCTCTCTCTGGGCTTCTCATCTTTAACTTCACCTGATTCTGGCCCAAGGCACCATTTGACTGATGATTCTCTGCTGCCCTCTTGCGGGTAGTGTCCGTATAGCCACACCTCTTTCAGAGATGGAGCTGGACCACAACCCTGGGGCAAGACTCCCAGCAATGTTCCCAAATAATGGAGCTGTCACATCCAGGGACAGCATTCAGACTGGTCCTTTGGCTCTTGCAGCCTCTAGAGCCCTAACCATAGAGCGCTGCTTGGGTGGGAGCTCCCCAAATCTCATTCCTCCTCTTCAAACTGAGATTAAATGCCTTCTGGTCCAGGTGGCCTCCCCAGCCTCCAAGATGGGCCTAATCCAGTACCTGGCACCTCGGAAGTGCTAAGGAGACTTCACTCACAGAGCATTTCTCTGAACAGGATCTATCCTTTGCCTCTTACCTGGGCTAATCGAAGACTCTAAGTAGTTCTCCCTGCTGCTGTTCTCCACCCTGCAGAGCCAGAGTGAGCCGTGTGAATGGCTGTAATCCTTTTCACGTCTCTCCGTACGTGCCCTTTGCCATGTGATTTTGCAGCTGCACTCATGAAGGGTCTGGGCTGCCCTCTTCACTTTCTTTGATAATAAAACACAGCAGATGTGATGGTGTGTCAGCACTCAGCTCAGGACTCAAGAGGCCTTGCATGTGAACACATACTCCCTTGGAGCCCTGTGACCACCATGTGAACAAGGCCAGCTGCTCCTGCTGGAAAAGGAGACAGCACCTGGAGGCAACTAAGACCAGCCAGCCTCTGGCTGACCCACAGCTGCAGACACATGGGTGAGCCCAATCAAGATCAGCGGAGGCTGGTCCAGATCAGCAGAACTTCCTAGGTGGCCCACAGACTCAGGAGCCAAATATACAGTTGTTGTTCTCAGTTTGTGGCTGTTTGTTACACAGCTGATAACACTATACAGTGTTATCAGTTTGCTCACTGATACACTATATAACATCCAAGTACAATCACATTACCCCAGCAATCTAGAGCTTTTCAGTGGCTCCTCACTGACATCTGGATAAAGTTCCATCTCATCCAGAATAGGAGGGCCTTGTATTCTGGATTTTATTTCCCTCTGCAGCCCTTTCACTTAGGCCCTTCAAATCTGCAAACACTGGTATTCCCTGTATGCTGCATACTTCTGTGCTGTCCCTTTTGTGACTCTCACGACCTGGAATTTCCCTCATGACTCAGCTCAAGTGCCATAGTTTATAGGGAACCCTGTCTCCCTCGGTGGAATTCTGTGCATGGTTTCACTGTCAGGTGTCTGAGACCCAAGCTCTCACCAGAGAACAGGCAGACAGAGGCTCAAACGGGTCAGCACCAAACTACCTCAGACCCCTCACTAGAACTCGTACTTCTGCCTCCTGCTTCATTTTCCTGAATCCTCTCAGGGACTGAAGCAATTTATGGACTGGAACTAGTGACCGTGGGTGGTCTCTATGACCTGGTGCAGCCCAGAGCTTCCCTATCCCAAAAGGGTGCTGCTCTGTGAGGGGTCTGCCTCCACTTCGATAGTGAGGGATTTTCTTCCATCACTGATGGCTCTGGGGGCTGCCTTTCTCTTTGGCCCAGAGGCCCTCATCAGTGTCTCACTAAGGCTCTGTGCCCCATGCCAGGCACAGGTGGGGCAGGCCACCTGAACCTAGTGTCCGAGAGCAACTCTCTCAGGACACAGGACGCCATCCTAAACTCAGGGCCTGCACCTCAGGGCAGCTTAGCCCAGGCCTGACATTGGGAAGGGTGTTTCCGGATACCGTGTGGTCCCATTCTCCTGTGCCTTTGCTTCCCTAGGCTGCTGCTCCTGCTGCCCCGTGGGCTGTGCCAAGTGCGCCCAGGGCTGCATCTGCAAAGGGGCCTCGGACAAGTGCAGCTGCTGTGCCTGATGTCAGCGCAGAGCCTGCCCCACGTGTCAACAGAGCCACCTGGACAAACCTGCCGTTTACACTTTTGCATACAAGCTGACCTGATGCTCCATTCCTTTGTCTCTGAAACCTGGGAATTGGAATAAAAGTTGCTGACTGTATTCTGGCTCTGGTTTCCTTGGTTTGTCTTGGATAAAGAGACCTCATGCCCATCAGGGCTGGGGTGGGGAACTGCGCTGGCAGTGCAGAGACCTGGATTCTGGACCACACAGTAGGGCCCTCCTCCGTGCCCCCCACCCCCACCCCAACGAGGGTCTCAGCAGGTCAGGTGACCGTTGAGCTGCAGTGTCTCAGCTTAAAACCAAAGCCTCCCCCAGGTGACATAGGGTGTGGGACAGACACAGGTTCCCCACCATTCGCCTTCGGAGAATGGATTGCCCAGACAGTTCTCCGTTTCTCATTTGCCTTCTCTGGGGGACCCTGCCAAACTCAGTCCTCAGGGATGAGAGCCTGGAAGAGGACCCAGAGGGGATGGAACCCAAAACCCCTCTTGTTTGACTTCTTTGCAGGACTTGCTTCTAAGACACCCCGGAAAGACCTCTTTCTACTTTGGACCACAGTTTTAACCTTTGGGCAGTAAAAAGAACTGTGAAGAGAAAGGGTTCAAGGGAGCACCCCATGAACCCCCATTTTCCCTTCAACACATAAAATGCCTTAAATATGTGAAGGACACATTATGACAATGAGAGCCTTTTCTAGGCGGCACATATGTTCACTGAACGTGTGCTCGCGTCCTTGAGGAACTTCGCGGATGCCTCACTGGCGGCACCACACATGCCTGGAGTGCCCATGCCCCCTGCCCCCCACCTCCCCACAGGGAACACCAGTCTTGACTTGCCCAGGGCTACCGACTGGACACTCGCCACCCCTGACAGCTCCCTGCAGGGACTTGGCTGTGACTCTTTGGCAGTTGCTCCCTCGATTAGGCTGAAATGTGCCCTGCCGTCAACATCCAAACTGATTTGGATTTGGTGAGACTTTCCCAGCCACGGACGTGAGACTTGGTTCCAGAAGAAGGATGTGGTGTCTTCCTCTGCAGGGTGAGGGCTGTCCCGCAGTTTGGAGGGCCTGGGGCTGTGTCTTAGGGAGAAGAGTGTGCTGAGGGAAGGAGGGGTCATCTCTCCCACGTGTGGGGCCCCCTGGCGGTCTGTGGAGGGAATGCCTCCTTGATGGGCCATCCAAGAGAAAGAGCAGTCCTGGGGCTCCCAAGGGAGGAAGGCCCAAGATTGGCCTCAGGTGCCCTGTGTGAAGAGGGGGCCTGGGGAGCCAGCCTGCACTGGGGGCATGGGTGTTGGTATCGGGCGTCCTGAGACACGGCCACCTTGCCCCTTCCCGACCTGGGCAAGTCACTGATAGAACTCTCTGAGGTTTCATGTCTTCCTTTCTACCCAAGTGATTCTATTTCCGTGCGGGAGCTTAACTGAGGCAGCGTCCTCGCTCTTAGCACGGACTTCCTCAATGGTGGCCACGAGGATCCCTCTATGCACACTGACATGTGTGCCCAGAGAGTCCTTGGAGCTCCCAACAAGCTCCTGGAGAAGGGCTCAGTGCTTTGCAAGAAGGCTCAGGAGGAGGCCAGGGGTGGAGAGGAAGCTTGCTTCTCCAGGGCCCGAGGGTGTGTGGATGTCCTCTAATAAGCCCCATGGAACAACAAGTCAATGCCACAGCACTCCCATAGACTCAGAAACCTTTGATTTTGCACGGGAACCAGTGAGAGAGTGACTCTGCAGGGAGTGGAGTGATTGTGCTGGTTCCAGAGAGGGTAAGCAACCTGCCCAAGGTCACACAGCTTGGAGTCACAGGAACCCATCTACACGACAGCTGTCTCACCTCCTGGCCTCGGCACGCAGAGGAGGAGGTTCCTGGGTGCTGAATCCTGCCTCTCCTTAGTATAAGCTGGAAGGGTCCTCGGAGACAGTGCAGCTATGCTCCTAGCTGCAGAGAGATGGGAGACCGAAGCCCAGAGACGTCACAGAGCTCTGCAGAGGCTTTCCCACTGCTCTCTCTGTGCCAGGAGTTCGGTGTCTTCACCTTTGCATGGGATGACACGGTGCCCAGTGTGGTGTGAGGTGTTGAGGGGACAGATGTGAGGGCAGGAGGCTGCAGTAGGCCTGCATGATGGCCAGTTCCACGTGTGTCAGTTCCTGCCAGGTGACATACCTTCTCTGCTCAGTCGCCTCTGCTGTAAAAGGGTAAAATTATATTTGCTGGCTATTTGCGAATGTAATTCACGCAGTAAGCTTAGGAGTTAAGAATATAATAGATGCAACCATCTTAGTTGGAAGCCTGGCACACAGCAAGCAACGAAAATATCAGCTATTGCTTTATTACTATCAGTCATGTTATAGCAGATATTTTTCTCCCTACAGACCCATAAAGCCGGGGCTGCTGTGCGTGGCTGTGTCCTGTGTCGTCCTCATCAACCACGGGAGCACGTGCCAATTCCCCGAGAGGGTTACCCTCTTTCCCACAGAAGAGGGGCCGGCACTCGGGATATAACGTCATGATCAAACGGTCCCGTCCTCCAAACAGATGCAGGAGGTTGCCTATCATTTCTGCTGTCACCTGCACGAGGATTTAACTGAACATTTGTATGTATATATAAAATTTAAAAATTTTCCTTTCCCTCATCTACAGCAGGGCTTACCTGGGGCCCCAAGGGAAGTGGGTTTGCTGACCTTTCTTCAGTGGTTTGGGGAGTTTATTTTTTAAGGGAGACGTGTCTGAGCAGAGCTTCAAGCCTGCACCCCTGAGGCAGGTTTTCTCTGGTCTTACGTCCTTTTCCCAATATTTCTCATGGGTCCCTGATAGAGGTTCATGGAGAAGGGCCTGTAACTAGTGTCAATTTCCTGTGGGTCTGTGGTTTTCTTTAGGATTTTGTACTTTGATACTCGCTCACAGTTGGCCTTTACTCCTCGATTCGAATATTTAGAGTAATTGTACTCACACATATGGTGACTGCATCTTCAACCTGCGGCAGACAGGAAGCCAGTGTTCACATCCCCTCTCTCCTCCAAAGTGCCGTCTTCCCTGAGTTTCAGGGTAAGTGTTTGCCTTGCAAACTCTGAATGAATCAGGAAAAGTCACGATTTTGAGGATAATCCATTTCCCTTCTGTGAAGGTGGAAGTGGCTTTCCTCAAAGGTTTCTACATCCCAGATGAAGCCAGAAGCCACCCCAGGGACTCGGAAGGAGACAGTGTTCGAGTTACGCTTCAGGGACTCATTCCACGGTGGTCACTGCTCGGATGTGCTGTGGTCCAGGCTGTAGAAAGGGCTCAGAGGAGTTGTTGGAAGCGATGGCCTCAGGGAGGGGCCTGGGAGGATACTGTGTAAGGTGAGGAAAGAACTGTAGACCTGTGGGAGGGCCAATAAGGGCCACATCACAGTGTCACTGTGTCACTGTGGCAAGCCCCCCTCTTTCCCAGCCCAGGTACATCACCAGTCTGTGCCACCTCCATCTCTACAGTGTCCTCCACATGGAGGAGAGGGACACTGCACTCTGGTCCCCCCACATCCTCTCACTGGGGTTGCTGATGGCCCAGAGACATGGACCAGGGGCAGTGTCACCCTCAGCCCCTGCCAGGGCCCAGCCTGCTGAACTCTTCCTGTCCAGAGGCCAAGGGAGAACTGCCCGAGTCACCTTCCTGCCAACGGTGCCCTTTCTCATCCTTCTCCCGCTAATGAGGATGACTTCATTCCAGCCCCAGACAAAGACACTGACGTGGTCTCCAAGAGAATATTTATTTCCAAAATTGAGGCCACAGAAACAGAAATTCCCCCTCCCTGACCTCTTCCACTCCCATCAGATAATTCCCCAGCCTCCACATACGATGCCTCTTTGGCCCATAAACACCTTCTATAGAATATCCCTGTCTGGGGTTCCGAGCTGGGCCTCCCGTTCACAGCTCAACATGTTTTAACGGGGGTGGCTTCTTTGCTGCCTCCTTGGACAGGAGCTCATTCCAGAAAACCACTTCCTTGTCTTTCAGCTTGTGGGCTGCCTGGGTGGTGACGCCAATCTCCAGGTACCCTTCTTTCTGGTCATACACCGGCCAATGGGGAAGCCCCTCCCCATTGGGGTTCCTGGGAACAGAAATAAATAGAAATTCACCAAAGCTACTGTGTGGTCCCAACAACCCTGTGATATTGTCAGGGAGCCCTGGCTTCATCTCTGCCAAAGGCTCCTATGCCTCTAGAGACAGAAGGTGATCCTCTCCTGGGCAGCCTGTCCATTGACGGAGCTCTCATGTCAGAGGTCACAGGGTGTGGAGTTTGACCATCACATGTTGGAAGCTCCCCCCGCCCAGCAGACACGCCCTGCCCCTTTCCCACCCTGCTCCATCTTTGCCCCCAGCTCACCCATTCCGAGCAAAGTTGGCCCAAAATCTCATCATCATCTTGCTGAGATTGGTCTCCTCTTCTGAGGCACCATCTGTGGGAAGGAGACAAAGCCATTGCTACTCACAGTGTGGTTCAGGGGCTGCAGGAGCACTTGAGACCTTGTTAGAAATTCAGAAATGGAGCCCTTACTCCAGACCTACTGAGTCAAAGCCTGCATTTTTAGAAGATCTTGGGTGATTCGTGTGCACTTTAAGCTTGACAGTTACTGACCTAGGTTGGGCTCAGTGAAGGGCTGCAGTCCATCCATACACTGGCTGCCTTGGCCTTCTCTGCCCACCCGCCTGCCCCTCCCCCCTCAGGGTCGCAGGGCCACACTCCAGGGCTTCTGTTGCAGTAACCCAACCTCCCAGGATGCTCTCCTTTGGGTCTCTTTTCAGTGTCCTTCACCCACAGCATTTTCACAGAATCTGAAAAATAACCAAGCTGCAAGGTCCCAAAGAGTCATCCACCCAGAAAGTACCCAGAGGCTCTGGGTGTCATGTACAGCCCTGGGGTGTGTCACACACAAGTTGTAAGTGCTAATGGTTAAGACAGTGAAGACATCTGTGAAAAGTGTTTCTTTAAAATATTATACTCCTAAATGTATTTAATTTTAACAGATATGAGTATAGATGGATGGTTGGATAGAGAGACATACACACATTAGCCCTGATTTAAGGTTAAGAGCAATTCTAACCTTACTGTCACACACATTCTGATATGCTCTTGTGAGTGGGGAGTGCGTGGTGGCATTGTAGCTCTGAGCAGGGCCCTGAAGGTGACCTGCCTCCTGTCTTGCTGATGCCCAGGTCTGGATTCTTAGAGTGACCATGGATGAGGGCATATTGTCCAGCATTCACATTAAAACAAGAGAGAGGTTGGGACCATTTTTCCTTCAACTCTGTTATGGTGAATTCAGGAAACTAAGACCTGGAGAGAAGGAGGAATTTGCCCAAGGCCACCAAACCAAGACTTGCACCTAGATCTCCTATGTCCAAGTTTGTAGTCACCAAAGGGCCATCACCTCGCAAAAATGGAGCCCCGAAGACCGAGAAGAGCTCATCCCCGTGGTCCCCTATCACCGTCTTGGGTTTCATCTCTGATGAGAAGCTTGGGCGATACTGAAACTCATACATGTAGGTAGGGGCTCCGGCATCTGGAAGACATGGATTCAGGCACAGGTCATTTCATCAGATGCACACCTGGATGGTATCAAGGTCTCCAGGAGGCCATGAGCATCAGGAAATTATGGGCATGCCCCGTCATGAGTGAATGACAATATTAATAGCAACTGCCTATTGTGAGAACCAACTGTGTGCCAGACCCTGTGTGTCCCTGCAGGAAGCCCCTGGTTATCAGCACAATAGAGAAAAAGAGTTTGGGAAAAGTTCTATGACTTGCTTAAGGGTGCATAGTGGGGGAGGTAAGACTAGATTTGAGCCAGGTATTTACTGAATGAATGAAGAGATGAATGAATGAAGGTTGAAACTTTGGGGAAATTGATTCAAAATGATTATCTTTATAGAGGCATGGGGTCAATTCCTATAAACCTCTTTGCCTACTGACGCATTCATATACCAGAACATCTGGATACATACAGTTTATGTGCAGAGAAATACCACTGCATGTCATTGATAACAGGCTACTTTTCATTCCCTTGGAGAATACCTGGAGCACAACAGATGCCTTCCATTCTGCCTGCTTTTGAGTGTTTCCAGAGTTTTCCTTACCTATTTTAAGAAGAGTGAAACAAATTCAAGTAAATCCAAGTTGCTGCTCTGAAAGTGCCAATATTTAAATACAAGCCTATGCAGAAAGGGGACAGTCTATTCCTTGTGTCTCAGGAAACCACAATTCAGCATTTCCTTTTTCTCTGTCATCTCACATGTCTTGCTTCCTTCATGGCCTGGAGAGTGTTAAGGTCGTGGCAGAAGGGAGAAGGGGCCAAGGAAGGGAACGTTCCTCTCTCCTCCTCTCCCCCGCCCCTGCTCTCACCACCCCCTCTCTAAGCCCCAAGAAGATGTGAGTTTTCCTGCTGAGGCGTCAGCAGAGCTGCCCATCTTGCTCCCTCAGGGCGAACGCGTGGGCCACCCGCCTGGGGAGCTCTGCGCTTTGATCGCTGTGCCCAGAGCCAGTGACTCTCTCGGGGAAGGGTCGGGCCCCAAGTCAGACTGCAGGGGAAATACCACAACTTTTTCCCTTCTTGGGGACAGGATCACATTTGGAAAATGCAGAAAAAAAGGAATAATAAGAAGAAGATCACAGTAATCCCACAGCTCAGAGAACCCTCTGTTAATATCTTAGCACATATCCCAACTATGTATATAAAATAAGGATAGTATAGGATACATAGTTTGATAGTAGTAGATATGTAGTCATTATAGTAATGACTATAAAATTTCTTCAAATCATTAAATGTTTGTGCACTACATGGTGTAAGAGTATATGCCATCCCCACAGGAGGGTGTAGAATAATTTATTTAATTGCCTCCCTCCCCTGCCCCTACCCCCCATCACTGACCCCTTGGTTTAGCAAGAAGCCTTGTTTGGAAGAAGCAATCCTTCTGTGTTTCCTTAATCCTTTTGCTAAACAGCTGCTTCTGGGTCAAGCAGCACTCCCTGAAAGGAGGGTGTTTTACCTTGTCCCTGCCACTCAGAAGTGTTAGAAAGGAATTCAGAACCCAACCATACAAAGAACGAGCTAGAGTGAATGAGAGAACTTAATTATGGCAGCATGCTGCCTGAAAGATATTTTTCTTCTCCTTGTTCTCCTCTTCTTCCTTTTTAATGTTTTGCCTTAAACTACTGAGATTTATCAAAAAAATGTCTACAGGGGGAATTTCCTGGTGGTCCAGTGGTTAAAGTTCTAAGCTGCCAACGCAGGGGGCCTGGGTTTGATCCCTGGTCAGGGAACTAGATCTTGCATGCCACAACTAAGAGCCCATATGCTGCAACTAAGAATCCACATGCCACAACTAAGAGTTCGTATGCTGCAACTAAAGATCCCACATGCTGCAACCAAGAAAAGAAAAAAGATCCTGCATGCCACAATGAAGATCCCACTTGCCACAATAAGACCCAGCACAGCCAAATAAATAAATAAATAAATAAATATTTTTTAAAAATCCCTACAAGTAGGGCAGAGAATTCAATAACAATTAGGAGCAACAAGAGAAACAGGGGGAAGGAGAGAGCTAGTAATAAAAACGATGCAAATTAAAACAACATGATGTTCTTTTTTTGGTGAGAAAGGACTTACATAAAAGTGGTAACATTATTTTTATTCTTGTAATCTGACTCCCCCAAGTGAGGGAATTAAGAAATCCACACTCCCCTAAACTGGAAAGCAATTTCACAAAATGTGTCAAGAACTTTAAAATAAATGCTTCTACAGGGCAGCTTAATGGTTTCACTTCTAAAAACCAACCCTGGGACTTCTCTGGTGGTGCAGGGCTTAAGATTCCGCCTGCCAATGCAGGGGATATGGGTTTGATCACTGGCCCAGGAAGATTCCACATACTATGGAGCAGCTAAGCCTGTGAGTCACAACTATTGAAGTTCACATCCCCCAGAGCTCATGCTCTGCAACGAGAAAAGCCACCACAATGAGAAGACCAGGCACGACACTGAAGAGTAGCCCCGCTTGCTACAACTGGAGAAAGCCTGCATGCAGCAACAGTGACCCAACAGAGCCAAAAACAAAAAAACAACAACAACAAAAAAACCCTTAAAAAAAAAAAGCCAACCCTAAGAGAATTATTTGAGACTTGGTTAAAAATTTATACATAATGCTGAGTATGATGTTTTCTGCGGCATCAAAAGGAGCAGCCAGGACAAATATCCAATAGGACAGGAATACTAGGTAAATTTTAATCCAAGTGCCACGAAATAATTGATATTTCCCATGGATTTTTATTGACATTAAGGAAATGGCTATAATATAGCGTTCTAGGAACAACAACATAAAATTAATTTTAAAATTATATGTAAGAGATTGAAAGACTAATAGAAAAAATGTCAAAACTTTATAGCTGATACTTCTAGGTGAAGGAATTATGAGTGATATATAGTTGCTTCTTTACATGTTCCCATATTTTCAAAACTTTCTACAATGGTAAGATTAATTTTATACTCGGAAAACTTATTTTTTATCAAAAAGAGATTGAGAGAAATACAACAATGAAAAAAATAAACTCTGGGAAGTGCTGGCAATAACTCTGAATTCAAAGTCACGAGATGTGAGGTTAAAAACTCAAGTCCAGTATGGCTGGGAGCAGCACAGATGCAGAAACAGATACTACAAATCAGACACATAGCAGGAGGCAAGACCCAGTTTATGAAAGAACACATTTGACCCCAGGCAGTCCCTGGCTGGTCTCTAGGACCCTAGGGAAGAAGAAGTGGTAACTAGCACCTCCAAATGACTGTACTGAGTGCCTGGGGACACGGTAGGTCAGCTGCAGCTACGTTTTATCATGCTTCTAGAATCTCAAAGTTTAAACCCTTCTAGCCTGGTTAGGAAGAGAGGTCTGGACCAAAGAACCACCTCCTGGTTTGCAGACTAGGTGAATGAGGGGAGGAGCCCTGTGGCAGATGCTGTCGGTGCCTCCCCCATCCCTGGTTCTGGGCACGCCAGCCTGAGTTCTACCTCCTGCATCTGTAGCTCTTTGCCTGAGGCCTTTCACGTGTGCAGCAGGTCAAAGCACCAGGGAATTAACAGCCCTCGGCAACAGCCTTCAATCAACGTCTTGACAAAGTTGGAGAATAAATACCCCAGCTCTCTTGCCACTTTCTTGGGATAACCCTGAGACACGTCTTCCCCAGAGCCCCCCAGCTCCAGATGCCCACGGTGGATACTTGCTTGACAGGGCAGTGTGGACTAGCTTTTCTTCATTCATGTCATTTCTCCACTCCTCTACTGGTGTTTTCTGGGATCACCCCCCAAATAAAGCATTTGTATTTGGATCCTTTTCAAAGGACCCAAAATAGGTGGAAACCAAAATAGGACAGTGTCCCACCCCAGGTCATATGAAATGGACCTTGGAGTTTCCACATATCTTTCTATGCTGAGGGTTAGGAGAGAATACAGTGAGAAGCTGGTGCAGTCAGTGTCCTTCTCCTGTCCAATGCCTGTGACTCACCTCTGTGGCGACGGGCCACATTCACAGATGGCACACCAAATATTCCATCTGCAATCAAGTCCAGGAACAGGTCTTTCTTTTTGACAGGGTCGTCTGTCCCTCCTAAATACTTCTCAGTAGCCACTGGAGCCAGTTCCTCAGGGATGTGCTGAAATAGATCAAGAGTGAAAGTGACCACCAAGCCCTAGTGAACAGCATGGCTTATCCAGCCAGGGAGGAAGGCTTGCATCGATGGTGACCCTCTCAAGCCCTGTGCAACCACTTCCGCCCACCCCTGGTGGTGAGGTCGAAAGGCATAAGAATGGGAGCAGAAGCCTCCAGCCCCAGTCTTCATTCTGCCATTTAATTGCTCTGCAGTTTGGGACAAGCCCCTGCCCCTCTCTCGGGCTCAACCAGTTCCTGTGATTCCTCAACTCTTACAAGGATGGGGTAGGACTTCCACAGGAGTGATGTGGCCGTCTCCTGGTCCAGCTTGCCTTCAGAGAGTGGGTAGCCCATGAACTGTTAAAGCAAAAGTTAAGCAGTTGTGAGTCATCAGGTAATGGCAGGAGAAACCAGTGACCAACAGACCAAACCAATGCAGGCCAAAGGTCACTTTGTCCTGTCTTGATGGGCATGCGTCTTTGATAAGTTAGGCAAAATCAATGAATCAAATGGACTTTTATATTCAGAAGTCAAGGAGTGCAAAGAGGATATAATTGTTAAGGGAAGCTGTCCCAGTCTTTTTTTTTTTTTTTTTAATAAATTTGTTTATTTATGTATTTATTTATTTATTGGCTGTGTTGGGTTTTCGTCACTGAGCTCAGGCTTTCTCTAGTTGCAGAGAGTTGGGGCTACTCTTCATTGTAGTTCAGGGGCTCCTCATTGCAGCGGCTTTTCTTCTTGAGGAGCACGGGCTCTAGGCGTGCGGGCTTCAGTAGTTGTGGCTCACGGGCTCTAGAGTGCAGGCTCCAAAGCTGTGGTGGACAGGCTTAGTGGCCCTGTGGCATGTGGCATCTTCCCAGATCAGGGATGGAACCCATGTCCCCTGTATTGACAGGCAGATTCTTAACCACTGCACCACCAAGGAAGTCCCTGTTCCAGATTTATATGTATCTATGTCTGCACATACAGTCAGGCTAGATTTCCACAGTGGCCATCAAGACAGAGAGGGAAGGTTTCAGCCAGCCGAGTGTTGAAGTGGAGGGCTCTGGGGCAGAGGACACAGACCTCACAAATACCCCACCTGTGTCAGATAACTGAGAAAGCCCCAAATTCTGCCATTGTGGCTTTGGTTCTTCGGTATAACCTCTGAATTCTGCACGTAATGACTTCATCAAAACTCTGTACTAAGAGACTTGACCAAACTCTAGCACGGCTATAAGCAGCTTAAGGCCACGTCCCCAGGATGACCCCAGGCCCCCTTAAAAAGCTCTGCGCTACCAGGAAAACTTACTCTTTGTTCCAGCCAAAACCTGGTGATAGGCAGGTAGGTCCCTGAACCCCTTCTTAGAGCAGTTACTTTAGAAACCTTGTTACGAGGGTGAGTCAAAAATTATCCGCACTCTGTTATATTAAAACTTCTGTAAATTCTACAGCCAGAGTGCAGATAATTTTTGTCTCACCCTCGTATTATAAATCCCTTCTTTGCCCTTTGAGATGTAAATCTACTACCCAAAACTGCCTCCTTAAGGACCTGAGAGCCATCTCTATGAAAAGCAAACATTCAGGGGCTAATTCTCACTCTCTCTCCCCCAGTCCCTGTGGGAAGATAAAGGCTGAACTTCAGTGGGCACTGTGCTTGTACTTATACCACAGCCTCCTGCCATAAAGACAGGAGAAGTTTGTTCCTTCTCCAGATAAATGCCAGCTAACAAATCCAGGTGGCTCAGTCACATGGACAAGCCCCCTCCTCCCTGTCCCCTGCCTTAAATAGGCTCCAGCCTTTAGTTTCAGGGATTTGGGTTCAGTTCTCAGTGGATATTTTCCCTACAGCAAGGGTGTAACTGAACCAAACTCATTGCCACTTCAACTAGTGTCCGGCTTTCTTTATTTTTGACAGAAGGGAAAACCCTTCCTAACTTTTAGAAGTCAATTCTAACTCAGGAGGAAACAGTCTCTTTTGAATCTTTCCAGGTAAATGACTGAGTGTGTGACAAGCGTGGCGTGGGCAGAATTTATGGAGAAACTATGAAAGCGCCAAGTCCAAGGAGGAGAGGCTACAGGTCCCCACCTCACTCTCCTTAACTCCCGAGCCCCTTCCCCTTTCTAGGCCTTGGGTTTCTCATCTGCCCAATGATTCTCTCTAGCAGCCCTCCTGGCACCGACATTTCAGGATTCTGGGATGGGAGGACAAGCAGAGAGTGTGTGGGGACTGGGGTCCCTAGGGCTGCACCACCTAGATGACAGCTGAGCCACCAGAGATGGTTTCCAAGGAAATGTCAACTTGTATGAAGGGGGCAGCTGCCCTGGTAGAAGGAGGGGTCCTGTGCCCAGAGATGGGAGGGGTGATGTGACAGGCAGGGGAGGCAAGTGGAGGAAGCCTGCACTTTCTCACCATTGGCAGAATCCAGCCACACTCTTGCTTGTTGATTCCCACGATGTAGGGAACGGTGTTGAACTTCTTTTCAGCCAGAATCTCTTTGGGCGTCTTTGGCAGCAGCACTCCGTCAAGCACAGGGGGCAGGAAAGGATAGCTCTGGGGAAGAGGGCAGCGTAGTGTCTGTGCTTCCCCTTCGAGGTCACACTCACGTCCTCCTCTCCACTTGGCTGAGCTCATGGCCAGCATCACAATCCTGTGTGCCCATGGGTGGTGGCCACACACTCAGGGTCCTAACAATGGGGGCTCAGTCTGTGGACCCCAGAGGGCAAGACTCTGACCAGGGGCCAGCAGTGGTCAGGTGATAGGGGGCAATCTTCATTCAAACTGATATAAAATATACAATATAACGTGTATTTAATTTGAAGTGTATGTATATCTATGCATCTCTCCATCTATAGTCAGTTCTTGTAAGCGTCTCTTTACAGGAAACCACCCTCAGCAGGAAGCCTCTTTTTTCTTTTTTCTTTTTTTGGTCACTTTAGGGAAGCTATATGGCAACTAACTTCTAAACCTGGCACCCCCAAGCTCTACTCATCTCCAGCCCAAGTACACCTTTCAAATCTTTAAATCACACAATTTCTTGCCTAACTTGTTGGTTCTTCCCATAGATCAAAGACATAGAAATAAAGAATAAGTAAGGAATAGATGGCCAGTTCCCTAGCCTCCCCGTCAGTAATCTCCCCAACAAACTGTGTGACCAAACTGTGTGAACAAGACAACACCTAGAGAAAGATCACAAGCCGTGGACACCCTGCACACCAGCCTGCAGGCAGTGGGGGACGGCCATGCCTGTGACCCCCTTCTCAATGATTAACTGAGATTACCTCTCTGTTGCTCTTTAAAACGTTTCATGGCTGAATGGAAACTTGGGAGGTGGTTTTCGGGGGACGCTGAGTCTGCCATCTTCTCACATTGCCAGCGTTCTGATTAAAGCCCCCTTTCTCTTCTACCATTTGTGAGGACGTAATTGATTTTGTAAGCAGTGAGCAGCGAGACCCCCGATTTATTTGGTAACATTCTCATGATTCGTGGTTCTTAAGTTCTAAAAAGTCACCGTGACTCTGATTTAGGGACTACTGAGCCACGGCTCACGGGAAATAAGGGATCAGGTTCCTGAGAGTCTCTGGTCACATTTTCTCAGCCTTGTGTCGTGTATGTTTCTGTTTAAAGACCACTAGTTATTGATAATAAAGCACCAGCTGCCAAGGGCTCAATGCTTTCCTGGCCTGGGGAGGCTGCGGTTGGAAATTCCCGCGTGGCTGGGAGGAGGGTGGTGCCTCAGGACTGGGATTCATGGCTCCTTTCCTCGCAGCCCTGCACACAGTGCGATGTGCACAGCCAGTCACCCCAGCAGCTTCCCTCGAGAAGATCCGGGCTCCCCGTGACGCCTCCTGAAGAGCCCTTGCCTCCACTCCCCGCAATGGAAGTTTCTAGTCCAGCCTTCTCCCAACAGGGCATCTTTGGGGAATGTAAACAAGATGGGGGGCTGGCTGGGCACAGGGGACACAGAGTTCATACCTGGGAGCCCCAGCCAGAGGCACCGGCTCCAGTCCTAGATTTGGTCTTCCTGGCTGTTGACCCAGGCACGTCACTGCCCCTCTGGGCCTTACTGTGATTCTACAAAGGAGAATTCTTTCCTTTTCACTAACTAAGCTTATGGCCTCAAGGGTTAAAACATGCACTCAAGAAAGCAGAGGTCCTTACCTCTCTGGGGTCTCCATGAAAATCAACAGCAAAAAATTTCTGTGACAACAAAGGCAGAAGTGTGGGTGAGAAGGCTTCCTGGGAGAAAAGCTGGACTTTTGGGCGTGAGCACAGGGTGTAGCTATGGGATGGGGGAGGGAGCTCTGGAGAGGACCGTGGCTCGTGCCTATCCTGCCCTCCACCCAGTTCCCGTCTTGTTCCCCAAGGCAACAACATCCTAATTTCCCTTTAGGGTACCCATCTCTTACCCACTTTCACTCCATGAATCCAGGCATCTATATGTGACCTGAGGGGCACCATCTCCCTGAAGACAGCGACTACTTCAGGGATGGACATGTGTCCGTGTCACTTCAATAGAGTGTACCTGAAACTTTTGCTGGAATTATTGGGAAAGATGGTTTCTAAGCAGCTAGGATCTAAGTCTAAAGAGCTGCTATTGTCTTTAACCTGCCTAGGGGACAAACCTGCCTGACAGTGAAGCCAACACAGAGACGTAAAAAGCTGAGGGTTAGAGACAGATTCTTGCCAATATCATATGTGCATCTGGATCCAGACATGCCTGAAGCCATCCACACCTGGACTTTCAGTTGGTTACCTGAAGATTCTGTTAAAACATATTCCTTTCTTTGCTCAAAGCACTTTGAGATAAGTTTTGTCCTCTTGCATTAGAAAATCCTAACTCATACAAGCTCATTGAAGTGCACCCCAGCCCACACTTCTCTTTGTTGTGAGTTCACCAAGATTGTGTTGTTTTCATTGTTACACTGTAGCTAACAGGCCTGACCAGTATGCAGGAAGTCCCAGTAAGGGTTCTCCATTATGGGTTGTAGCCCTGCAATCCAGGGATGTGTGTGTGTGTGTGTGTGTGTGTGTGTGTGTGTGTGTGTGTATTTTGGGGAGAGAGGATAATCACAGAAACACTTCCAGATGATTGGGGAAAATCTCAGAAGGATAACATGGGCTCTTAGGTTCTCTGGCTTTCCCCAAACTCACCAACTCTCCCCTTATAGGCTGGATCTCTTGTGCCACATGGAGAAGTACTGAAATAAGTTCCCCTCTTTCCAGGCATTAGAAAACAGCTGTGTTTTTATCTTTGGACACATTGGTCACCTTATCTGAACCTGAGAAGCCAGGATCCAAGGCTACATTGGACTTAACCATGGAAACAGAACAGAGTCCAGAGCTGGAGGCTGGCCCCTGGGAGTCCAGGAGTGTCCTCAGGAGTCCAGGGTCCACACAGAGAGTCCAGGTCCTCAGGCTACTCCAGTAGTTCCCATTGGCTCTAAATGTGATAGTGATAGACTCTGGGTATATGCCTTACTGTAGCTTCCTGTGATGACCCATGACCATAGCCATCCATCAATCCTGAAATGGTACCTCCTCTGTGAAGCATCCTTGCTGAGTATAACGAACGCTTCCCCCTCTGTATTCTCACCACACTTAAGCCACTAAATATATGGGCGTGTTTTTCCTTGAATAGTTTCTTGTTAGCAAAGACTATATCCAATTATGTCTGCATCACCCACTTTATTACCTCCCCCTCACACACACTTAGCAGAGACAGACAGATAGATGGATGGAAGGATGGATGGGTGGATGGAATTAGCCAGTACATGGAGTGTGGGTGAATTGCAGGGATAAGTGGATAGACGGATGATAGCTAGCAGATTAAGTAATGGATGGATCATTGATTTCAGAGAGATGGATGATGAAATACAGATATATGGATGATTGATAACAGATGAATGAATGTTATAGATGAATTGATATTAGATTGATGAAAAGATATTGATGAATTGGGTTCACTGGTGGATGGACAGATATACAATAAGATGATGAATGGATGGATGAATGGATGGATGGATAGATGAAGCGCAGTTGTACGATTATTTTAGAATCACTATTGAGGCAAATATGCAGAAAATCTAGAAAATTGGACCACCACTGGGTTGTTATTGAGGTGGTTTGTAAATTAACCAAGACAAATTGTGACAACCTTTCTGAAAATCTTTGTTCTAAATAATGCCATTTCCAAAATTCAGGATGATAATTACCTCTGAGAATATGTACTGTTTAATGTCTTAAAAATAGATCCAAGAACAAGATTGGAAAAAGTCAGTTTTGATAGATATAAGGAATTATTACACAGTTGTGCATTATGTCATTTTTTGTGTTTGGTAGTATCTGAGATATTCCATAATAAAAAAGAAAGAAGGGAGTTCCCCATTTGGATCCAGAGCTCTGACACTGCTCTTGAGAGGTGAGAAAATGTCCTGGGTAGTTTTTGCAGGGCAAGAGGATGGCTGAAATGATGAAGCCTGGGGCCATGTTTACAGGCTGGGGCGCTTGTGTGGCCACAAGAGTGGATAAACTTACCATCTTCTGAGATATCTCCAAGAGCTCGTCCTCTGTCTTCTGACGCAGGCAGTGAACTAGGACAGCAGAGGTGGTGGTTTTACACCCAGCAAGGACAGCAATTTGCTGCAGAGATCACAGGTGACAGCAGAATTCAAGAGCCACGTCTCTACCCTCCATCAATAACAAGGTGTTCTCTTCCAACCTCAGTTTCTATAGGCAGCCCGTGGGAGCAGAAGATACTCTAGACCAGGATGTCCTGGTTCCCAGGCGTGCCTATTACACTCCTCAGCCTCCACTGCCTTATCCCTGTTAAACTGACATAATGATCTCAAAGCTGAACCTCTGAAGAGAGGCAGCATGGAGTGGGGCTCAAGAGCATGGAATCCAGAATCCCACTGTCTAATTTCAGATCTCGGCTCATCCAATTAATAGCCATTTGGCCTCAGGCCAGACACTTGCAAAGTGCATTCAGAGGGGAAGATGCTGAAGGAGAGAAGTCAGGCTCCATGATGGCGGGTCCAGGGAGAGTGTGCGTGGGCTGCCCAGAGCCTCATCCAGTGTCTGACACAAAGTCAATGCTCAGTATGTATTTGGTGAAAAATTAAATAAAAAGGCACATGAGGAAGTAGAGGAGAGAGAGAGAGGGCGTAAGAATAAGAGTCTTAGATTCTTCATTCTGCCAATTTCTGGTCCTGTTTGATAGCGAAATCCAGCCCCATCTCTGCCACCTTTGTTTCTTTTCAAAACACTCCCCCTTCTGAACTTAAGCCTGATCAATGGGCTTCTGCTGTTAAAAGCCAAAGAATTCTGAAAAACATTCTCGACAATCTTTAAAATTCTTGGTGCCTTATCTCCTCCCCTCCAGTCCCTTTCAGTCTGGCTGCTGCCCCCACCCCTCCACCAAACCAGCTCTCACAGCCTGACCAAAACGCTCCACATCACTGACTCCAATGCACACTCCTCAGCAGAGCCTCTCTGTTACTCACCCTTCCTTGGCTTCCTAACACTCTCCAAGTAAAGACAAAGTCCTCACCAGGTCCTGTGCAGCATGGCCCTGCCAACGGCCCCCTCCTCCCCTCACTCCAAGTTCTGTCCACTCTTTCTGCTCTGGCCACATCAGCCTTTCTCACTCTCTCTCACTTCAGATACCTGCTCCTGCCACAGGACATTTGCACAGGCTGTTCCTTCTTCCTGGAGATTCTTTTCTTAGCAAGTAATTTACTGCTCATCCTTCTCATCTCAACTCATTAATCATTTTTTTTTTTTTTTCAGGAAGCCTTTTCTGATAACCTCCCCCCCACACTGGACTAAGTGATTCTTTCAGTTTCTGTTATGACATGAGGTACCTGTCCTCTATTCCTCTTGTCACAGTTGACATTTTATAAGCTGTGCAATTATATAATTACTAATCTGTCTCCTAAATTATAATAGCAGCTTCATGAGGTTGCTAGATGTCAGATTATATCAAAATTATTTGTTGAATGAATGAATGAATCAATCTGAATGATTTCTCCAGGAACCCACCTCAGTCCCAAGCCCCCAGGGAGAATCCACCTCAGGCCCACATGGTGCCAGTGAGTTCATCAGATCTCAGACCCTGAGAGAGGCAAGACACAATGGCAGTCCACCACTCACATCCAGCCCAGCACCCCACCTTTTGGAAATGGATTCAGTGGACCGTGCATGGGGCTGGCAGTCGAGAGCCCAGTTCCGTTCCGATCACTCGCTGACCTTGGCAAGTGCTTCTGCTCTCTGCCCAAGATTGCTCAGCAATAGAACTGGCAGGTGGGGTGAGGTGTTTTTGCCCTTCCTACTCAGCTACCCCTACTTCTGTGATTCTTTGAGGATATCAGCTGGATCCCACAGTAAGAAAGGCCCCTGACCACTCCAGGAGAGCAGAGCAAAGGGTGTGGGGAGAGTCCAGTGTCAGACCTACCTTAGCTGCAGCCTTCATGTCCTTCTTGATCAGGACAGAAGTGAGGGCCACGCCACTCTCAGAGATGGCCCGGTGGAAGAGATTCTTGGCCAGGGGAGATAACACCTGGGAGGAGAGTGGTGGGAAAGGAAGTTTATGCTCATGGGGAGGAATCTTCAAGAGCCATCGCCACCCACAGCCCTGCCCTGGACTGTTCCCGTGGAGACCGTGGGGCTGGCTTCTACAGGAAAACCTCAGCTGGAGAAGCCAGGAGCAGAGTGCAAGGCAAAACAGGAAGTGTGTGGTACACACTGAGGATAACAATCAATAGTATCTGAAGCGCAGCTCAGCAATTCCTAGCATCACTTTAAAGGCACAGTTCTAACTCCCCATTTCCATTACTTGGAATTTTTCCTAAAGAAAATGAACGTGGAGGCACACAACAGTTTCCAAGAATGCTCACATTGCTTATAATAGTAAAAATTGGGAATAACCCAAGGTTCCAATATGATGAGATTGGGTAAATAAGTTATTTTTCATTCTTACAATGGAATATTACTTGATTATACACACAAAAAAATATGAAAGAGTGCTTAATGGTTAGGGAAATATTTATCTTGTTCTATCATGCTAAGGAAAGTTTCTGTTTAAAAAAACTATAGGGCTTCCTTGGTGGCTCTGTGGTAGAGAATCTGCCTGCCAATGCAGGGGACACAGGTTCGATCCCTGCTCCAGGGAGATCCCACATGCTGCGGAGCAACTAAGCCCGTGGACCACAACTACTGAGCCCATGTGCTGCAACTACTGAAGCCCACGTGCCTAGAGCCTGTGCTCTGCAACAAGAGAAGCCACGGCAATGAGGAGCCTGAGCACCACAATGAAGAGTAGCCCCCATTCACTGCAACTAAAAGAAAGCCCGCGCACAGCAAAAAAGACCCAACACAGCCAATAAAATAAATAAATAAATTCAAGCTAAATCGATCGATAGATAGAGATACATACATAGATAGGGTGAGTCATGGAAAAAACACTAGAAAAATCCAAATCCAAATGTTCATGGAGAGGGACTTCCCTGGTGGTGCAGTGGTTGAGAATCTGCCTGCCAATGAGGGGACATGGGTTTGAGCCCCGGTTCAGGAAGATCCCACATTCTGCGGAACAACTAAGCCCATGCGTCACAACTACTGAGCCTGTGTTCTAGAGCCCTCGAGCCACAACTACTGAACCCACATGATGCAACTACTGAAGCCTGCGTGCCTAGAGCCCGTTCTCCCCAAAAAGAAAACCCATGGGAATGAGAAGCCGGCGCACCGCAATGAAGAAAAGCCCCCCACTCACTGCAACTAGAGAAAGCCTGCACGCAGCAATAAAGACCCAATGCAACCAAAAATAAAACTAATTAATTACAAAAAAAAGAAAGAACAAGTTGCATTAAAAAAAAATCCTTAAAGAAATGTTCATGGTGAGTATCCACAGATAATGGGATTCTGAAAGACTTTTTTCTTCTTTGAGATTATCTGTACTTTTCCTTTTCTCCACTGTATGAAATATAAAACATCTTCCCTTGAGCATTCCACTATGAAACCTAGATATGTTTCTAAAATGCAGTAACAGCACTGACCCTCTGCTCAACTGTGAGGCAGCTGGAGGTTTACACAGCTCCCAGCACCGTCTAACCTGGTTTTCCATCTTTGCTTCCCTCAGTGTCTCCCTATTCCCGTTCCCCACACCAGACTCCTAGGTCGTGTCTGTGTCCCGTATCCCCTGTCCTATCTCCCCTTCCATCGCCCTCCTCTCCCTACTCCTCCTCCCCCAGCCCTGCTCCATCCCTCAGTCCCAGAGACTGCTGCCCTCCCTCTTGGGCATGAACAAGCCATCAGACCGCCTCAGAGGAGGCCTGCAACCTGAGCTTCGTGCTTGTGTCCCCTGAATGGTAGGTCTGGCCTTAAGCCAAACAACGACACTCTGCACAACTCTCATGGTTGCCTCTTCTTGCTCAGAATTTACACCCGCCCCCTACCTCCCAAGAGGAATAGGTGAGTGCTGATGGTAAAATGAGTTGAAAGGAGAGTGAGAGTTCAACCAACAGAGGACAGGAAGAATGTCTCTGTTGCAGCTCTGGCTGGAAATATGGCCCCAGGATGCTAAGCTGAGCTCTGAGCTTCCTGAGGACCAAGGATAGTTTGGCCATTAACTTTCCACCATCTGATGCTGCACAGAGTAGGGTCAGCCTCGAATGCAGGTCGTGTAAGTAAAGGTCCCATAACTAGACTGGCTGGTCTGCAATGGGATCCCATCAGTAGCCACATCAGGGCCAGGAACACTTACAAGAATCGAGACACTTGCGCCTCCTGCTGACTCTCCAAAGATGGTCACAGAGCCTGGATCCCCTCCAAAGTGGGCTATGTTCTCCTGGACCCAGTGCAGTGCGGCCAACTGGTCCAAGAGACCCCAGTTGCCCCGACAGTGTTCATCCCCTGTGCTGCAAGAGAACAGGGTGGGTTGAGAGCACAGATGTCACAGCAGGGCCCTCAGGACCAGAGGCAGGGATGGGGGTCCAGGTGAGCCTTCTGGAAACGACTAGGTTTCCACAGCCCTGACACTGGGGTCTTCACCTGTCTCCCATCCTGTAGCATTGTTCTGCTATAGGACTCTACACACCCATCCCGCAAGTATTTATTGAGCATCTACTTTGAGCACATCAACCTTGCAAATATCCAAAGAAGGAAATTCCAGGTAGAAGAAACAGCACATGCAAAGGCCCTGGGGTCCAGTGAATAAAAGTATGAGTCTAGGACATACAGCTACATAGGGCCCTGAGGGCCTTGGTAAGAATGTCAGTGTCATGGTAAGTAAGTTGGGAAGCCATTGCAGGGATGGCCTGACTCCAGTTATGTCTTAAATGATCACTCTGGCTACTGCGGAGCCAAGAGGATTTGCCTGTGACTGGATGTGGGGTGTGAAAAAAAAGAGAATTCAGCTGACCACAAGGCTTTTACCCTGAGTAACTGGAAGGGTGGAGCTGCCAGGGGCTGAGCAGGAGGCCCTGTGCGGAAAGGAGGAGTGTTTGGGGGCAGGGGCATTGGGAGTCAAGGGTTATGCTTGTGTGTGGAAGGGAGAGGTGCCCTCAGAGGTCCCTTGGGGATGGCAGGAGGTAGTTAATGATGTACCTGTGGGCTCCAAAGGAGAACTGGGCTAAACATAGGGAACTTGGAAGCGCCCCCTGAGGTCACTCAGGGAACCAGTGGGACAGAGGAGAAGATGCACACAGAGGCTGAGACTGGGAGGGAGAGGGTCAGGGAGGGGCCAAGAGGGAGCAGCCATGAGGCAGGAGGTGGCCAGGAGCCAAGAGAAGGAAGCTTTTCACAAAGATCTGAGCGATCACGTGTGGATGCTGCCAAGGTTGGGGCAAGAACTGCTGGGTCATTGGTGACTGGGCCCGGAGCAGTCTGGTGTCCGGTTGCGGTGAAACCCTGACTGATGTGGTACAGGAGAGACTGGCTGAGAGGAAGTGGGAGAGTGTGTGCAGTTATACTGTAACTGGGAGCAGACACGGGCCGTGGGGGAAAGAGCTGAGGAGGCTCCGTGAAGGTGACACATCCTGGGACACGACTCTCCTGGGACAACTCTCCTCCAGCCCATAGGTCTTTCCAGTGAGGTGACCACCCCTCCCCAGCCCACGCACCAGGCATCTCAGGGTAAGAGGTCCTGGGGCTGGTACATTCAGAAAAGGCTCAGCAACTGCCTGCAGGAAAGCTGGGTCCTGTCCCCATGGAGACTCCATGGAGGAGACTTAAACCTTCACTCACACATGTGCCAAATCCCACGAAGGAAATGGGGTGAGTGGGTCAAACATTCCTCCCAGTAGGTGTGCCCACTGGGGTCAGATGCTCCTTACAACCTCCCAGTTCCAGCCACCCGTTCCTTCACCTGCAAGACCTCCCGGAGCTCTCACATGAGTCTGCTCCTTTCCTACTTCTCCATGAGGTAAGATGTGTAAGCCTCTAACTGCTGTGCTGCAGGGTAACTGTCATCTTAGCGGTAATGCAACATGCTGGGCAGCACAGGTGAAAAACAGATGAGTATTTCAGACAAGGTAACATTTGGGTTCGGCTTTGCAAGAATACTAGGAGTTTATCAGGCAGATTAGGTGTTTTACATGTAAAAGCTCAGAAGTAAGTGGACCAGAGTGGCTGGGGAATGAGAAGGTAGGTGGAGGCCAATTATGAGGGGACTTGGATGTCTTAGTGGGGATCCCCTTGAGGGTTTACATGACCAGAGCTGAGTCCTAGCACCCCCACATTGAGGGTTAATGTGCCGTGAGGAGAGGCCAGTGTCTTACCTGAAGAATCCCCAGATGCCTAGGCGGTACTGAATGGTCACCACCACCACGTTTTCATGGGCAGAGAGGGCCAGCCCATCATAGGTTGACGCCCCGCCCACCACCAGTCCTCCTCCATGGATCCACACCATCACCTGGACGGGGAGGATGCAACCATACAGGTTATAAGAAGCAGAGCTGGGGGAGATCTCAAGAGGATGTGTGGTTTGGTCACCTACCTGTTCTCCCCGCTGTGGCCCAGGCCACCACCCCACTCAATACACCCTGGCTGCTCCTGCCTGTCTCCCCCGCCCCAGTGCCACCTCCTCCCAGCGCTCTTCATGCTGAGAACATCATCATGGGAATAGCCAAGGCTAAACGCGTCATCTTCTCCCCGACACTCCCACCATCCTCACTCCTGGGCCTCTCACACAGCTCAGCACACTCTGCGTGCAGCAGCCCTTGGTTAGAAGCTTATTTCAGTTTCACCTTAGTTACCTTTTGTATGGGGAATTAACCTTCTCATGTCAATGAATGACCATGTCAAGAAGCACATGCCCCAGGTGGTACCTCTTCCTTTTTAGTTGCATTTTTTGATGTCTAATCTTATTTATTTGTTACTCTTAGAACATCTTATTTTTGACTGGACTCAGATTTAGAAGTGGATGCTCCCAGAGAGGACAGCCTCTGTCTCTTGGCAATCAGTTCCTGGCATATTTCTTTGGCCTCCTTCCTTTTCTCGGCTAAAAGTTTAGCATATTCTGCAGCCTCTTCCTTACTTTTCTTAATACACTGTTTGTTCAGAGCAATACGCTGACATTTGTATTGCAGAACACATGGAGTAACAACACGCTGAATCTTGGATGCTTTGGTCCTAGGTTTGTTACCTTCTTTGTTTAGGGGCTTTCTCACAACATACTGGCGGACACCATCTTCTTTGGAGATTGAAAAGTTTGAGGATTCTGCTATCTCTTTTGGACCCCAGGCAACAAGGCACAGTGCTATCAGCGAGTTCAGGAGTATCCTTCTCCCCTTTTTTTACAATGACCAAATTGAGAACATTCGGATTGGCATCCACAATGCAACCTCGCACACATTTGCGCTTTCTTTCTCCAGTGCTCCTTGGTCTGTAACAGGAATGCCTATTACTCAGTAGCAGGGGGACTCGGCCATGGGTCAAGACACCCTGCTTCATGCGGAAACCTTGTTTGTAATTCCCACCACTGCTTCGGACCACATAACCCTGCCATTCTTCACTCACAGTGTCAGCAGCAACTTCTGTGGCCACACACTTCTCAGAAAAGGTACGAAGTTTTCTTTCATCGTCCACATCTGGCACCCAGTGGCTGGGAAAGAGATGTTCAGCTTCATTCTGAAGGGGCCAGCCACCTCCAAGGCACCATGAGAAAGAGCGGTACCTCTTCTTAATATGCCTTCCTGCTGCCTCCTCTGCTGCTCAAATCCGACCCATACTCCAAAGCCCAGCCTAAAAGCCATCTCCTCTAAGAAGTCTTCAACCATTAGTTGAATATGATCTGAAAACTGACTAGGAACCAGGAACTGTGGTAAGAATTCAGGATGAGAGTGTACACACAATTTATAACGCATGGCTCTTGCATTTAAAGAGCAAGGATGAGAGAATAGCTAAAGTAATAATAGTGTAATAACTTTGTTGATTTTTTAAAAAGGAACTTGAGGAATTCCCTGGTGGTTTAGTGGTTACGGCTCCATGCTCTCCCTGCCAACGGCCCAGGTTTGACCCCTGCTCTGGGAACTAAGATCCCACAAGACGTGTGGTGTGGCCTAAATAAATAAATAAATATTAAAAGGGAACTTTAAAAATGAACTACATGTCAAGCACTACTCTAAGCATTGAAAAACAAACCTTCCATGAGATAGGGACTGCTACTGTCCCATTTCACAGACAGGAACACTGAGGCACTTAACCACTCTAAGGTCACACAGCTGATAGGCAGTGGATTCGGGACTTGAACGCAGGCAGCCTGGCTCCAGAGTTCACATGTTGAGCCCCTGGCACACAGCAGCCAATGGCCTCAGTGCAGTAGGTTGGCTGTGGGGGCCGGAGGGATTTCTTCCCTGCAGCTCTAACGAATGCATCAGGAAGACTTGCCTCGTGTGCTGTGCCAGACACTGACATAAACCTTGATATTCGTCACTGAACACTTGTGTGTGATCACCCCTGATTTGAGGACACAGAGCCAGGTCTCTCAGCAAGCAAAAGGCAGAACCAGGATTTACACCCAGACCCTGCGGTTCCAGAGCCTGTGTCCATAGTAGAGGCTCTCCAGCCTCAGGTTCCCAGATCCCCAGCTTTCCCTGCACCTCCAATCCCTGCCTACCTCCGGGCACAGGGCCTGAGTTTGCAGTCATCTCTGAGTCCAGGCTGAGCCAAGGGTCTGTCAGCAGTGAGTTGCTGCTGAAGAAGCTAGTCCAGCTCTGTGCAGCCCAGATGGTAAGATCCTCGAAGGCAGGGGCTGTGTGGTCATGCTTCTACGTTCCTCCTTTCTCCTAACCCCCAATCCTAGCTATGCGTGTGGGGGCGCTGGGTACGTAATAGGGGAGTGAATGAATGCATGAATGGATGAATTAACAACTGTCCCCACCTCTCTGAGCCAAGCACGTGCAGGGCCAGCTTCTAGTCACAAGCTCCCAGACGCCTTCCTCCACATCTGGGCACCATGCCAGGGGTGCTCCTGGGAAATGGCTGGGTGCTCACACCCCTCCTCTCTCTACCCCAGTGACCCCTCCTTTTCCAGCAGTCCAGTCCCCACCCTCCAGCCTGAGTCTGGAAGGCTGACCCATCTCTGGGCTTCCATTTGTTTTGGAAATGCAGACTCACTGGGTCATCAGCTTGTGCCAAAGACAATTAGGAAGTCAAATTATCGACAATAAAATCCTGGACTTCCCTGGTGGTGCAATGGTTAACAATCTGCCTGCCAATGCAGGGGACACGGGTTTGATCCCTGCTCTGGGAAGATCCCACATGCTGTGGGGCACCTACGCCCGTGTGCCACAACTCCTGGTACCTAAAGCCCATGCTCCTCAATAAGAAGCCACTGCAATGAGAAGCCTGCGCACCACAATGAACAATAGCCCCCACTTGACACAAGTAGAGAAAGCCTGCACGTAGCAACAAAGACAGAAGGCAGCCCCCCCCCCCACCAAAAAAATCTTGATCGTTGGCAAAGGCAAAGGAAAGTGCTTCTTTCTTGCTCCAGGCTCTACCCACTCCCACCCCACCAACACACACACACACACACAACCTGTGACACCAAAACACTGAAAGTTGTCAGAGAAGGTCTTTGTGTGCTGAGGAAAGGCCACACACACCCTCCACCTGCTCGTGTGTGTCAAAGAGTGTGATTTCAAGATCAGGAGACCGGTGCTCTAGTCCTGCCAACCCTACTCTGTGACCTCACCTTCCCCTCACTGGGCCTCAATTTATCTGTCAGGGGAGGTCGGGTTGTTGGCTTACCTCTAAGATTCCTTCCAGCTCTGACTTTATTGGAAATTATGTTTTTCCGCTCTGGGTGTCAGAATCCTAATCTAGGAATTAGGAGTACCCCTTCTTGTCCATCTATTAGCATGAGAGATCTTAGAAAAATTAAGATGTGTATTACAGATGTACAGCAAACTCCCCCAGAGGCCCTACTCTACTGTAGGGGAAACTGAGGTGTGGAAAACCTGTGTTCCTTGATGTCGGGATTGGCTGTGGTGGTAAAGGAAGCCCTGCAGTTACTGGAAAAGCCTTGGTCCAAGACGACCCCACCCAATAGTGTTTTCACTGCCTTCTAGTCTACACCAGATTTGACCAGTTGTTCCCACTGCTTACCGGCAGCCTGCTTTTCTTCGTCAAGTCAGCAGCAGTGTAAATATTTAAGTAAAGACAGTCTTCGGAAAACGTGAGATTAATGTTCTCCTTTCTGTTGGTAAAGAGCTCGGAGAGCATCTGTCCCCCAACTGGGTCTTGGGAGCACCTGGGAGGGACAAGGAGAGAGAAGAATTCTTGAGGTTCAGTCAGAGCTGACCAAGGAGATGTCTCCTGCAGTCAGGCCACGTCTTGGACTGGCAGTTTAGGGCAGTAAATAGAGTTGTTCTCACCAGACTCAAGACACTGGGTTAGGTAGGGGGCTACCGGGGCATCCAATGGGGGCTTCTCAGGCTCACCAAGGTCTCTCAGCACCATGTATGATGAGGCCTGACCCTCTTTCCTTCCTGGGGCCTTGGGATGCCCTGGCTCAAGGAAGGAGGCTGCCTATATGCTGATGGGCCTGGAAAGGACCATTTCCTGCATGTCCTGGGTCCAGACCAGCTCTCTGCTGGGCGCTGTATGATGCCCGCTAAAGGGTGACCATATTGTGCCAACAGGGAAACATGCTCTAGCTCATGGGAGACTTCCACAAGCTAGGAAAAATCACTCAGGTGGCAGATATTTAAGGCCTGCAACAGGTCAGTGGTGAAATATTTGTGGGGCAGCATTAGGAGAACTACACTGTAGTCGTGCCTCAGCCTAATTTGCTGGGCATCCTTGGGTGAATTCTTGCCTGCTCTGGCCCCAATCTGCCTTTCTGTGTAAACGACAGGAGTGATTTCCCTAAGGGTCTTGCAGCACTGACATGCTAAAATTCTATCATCATCCCATCACAGACAAGAGCTATTGGTTGCTCTAATAGGAGCTCTTAAAGAAGCAACAGAGTTTATAATTGCTAATATTTATTGAGTTCTCTCATCATGCCAATTGTTTTAAATACTGCTCTTATATTTTTTTATTTTATTATTATTATTTTAAGCTCTTTATTGGAATATATTTGCTTTGCACTCTTGTACCAGTCTTTGAGGTACACCAAAGTGAATCAGCTGTATTTATACATATATCCCCATATCCCCTCCCTCCCGAGACTCCCTCCCCCCTTCCCTGTCCTGGCCCTCTAAGGCATCTCCCATCATCAAGTTGATCTCCTTTTGTTATACACCAACTTCCCACTAGCTATCTAACTTACAGTTGGTAGTGTAAATATGTTTATGCTACTCTCTCACTTTGTCCCAGCTTCCCCTTGCCCCCCACCCCAGCCCCGTGTCCTCAAGTCCATTCTCTACTTCTGTATCTCCACTCTTGCCTGTCACTGGGTTCATCAGTACCATGTCTTCAGATTCCATATATATGTGTTAGCATACAGTATTTGTTTTTCTCTTTCTGGCTTATTTCACTCTGTATGACAGTCTCTAGGTCTATCCACCTCATGACATATAGTTCAATTCCATTCCTTTTTATGGCTGAGTAATATTCCATTGTATATATGTACCACATCTTCTTTATCCACTCATCTGTTGATGGGCATTTAGGTTGCTTCCATGTCCTGGCTATTGTAAATAGTGCTGTGATGAATATTATGGTGCATGTTTCTTTTTGGATTATGGTTTTCTCTGGGTATATGCCCAGTAGTGGGATTACTGGGTCATATGGTAGTTCCATTTTTAGTTTTTTAAGGAACCTCCAAACTGTTTTCCATAGTGGCTGTACCAACTTACATTCCCACCAACAGTGCAGGAGAGTTCCCTTTTCTCCACACCCTCTCCAAGATTTATTGTTTCTCGATTTTTTGATGATGGCCATTCTCACTGGTGTGAGGTGATACCTCATTGTGGCTTTGACTTGCATTTCTCTAATGATTAGTGATGTTGAGCATCTTTTCATGTGTTTGTTGGCCATCTGTATGTCTTCTTTGGAGAAATGTCTATTTAGGTCTTCCGCCCGTTTGTGGATTGGGTTATTTGCTTTTTTGGTATTAAGATGCATGAGCTGCTTATGTATTTTGGAGATTAATCCTTTGTCTGTTGCTTCGTTGGCAAGTACTGTCTCCCATTCTGAGGGTTGTCTTCTTGTCTTGTTTATGGTTTCTTTCGCAGTGCAAAAGCTTTTAAGTTTCATTAGGTCCCATTTGTTTATTCTTGATTTTATTTCCATGATTCTAGGAGATGGGTCAAAAAGGATCTTGCTTTGAAGTATGTCATAGAGTGTTCTGCCTGTTTTCCTCCAGGAGTTTTATAGTGTCTGGCCTTACATTTAGGTCTTTAATCCATTTTGAGTTTATTTTTGTGTATGGTGTTAGGAAGTGTTCTAATTTCATTCTTTTACATGTTGCTGTCCAGTTTTCCTAGCACCACTTATTGAAGAGACAGTCTTTTTTCCATTGTATATTCTTGCCTCCTTTGTCAAAGATAAGGTGCCCATATGTGCTTGGGTTTACCTCTGGGTTTTCTATTCTGTTCTATGGATGTTCCTTTCTGTTTTTGTGCCAGTACCATACTGTCTTGATCACTGTGGCCTTGTAGTATAGTTTGAAGTCAGGAAGCCTAATTCCACCAACTCCATCTTTCCTTCTCAAGATTGCTTTGGCTATTGGGGTCTTTTGCGTTTCCATACAAATCGTAAAATTTTTTGCTCTAGTTCTGTGAAAAATGCTGTTGGTAATTTGATAGGGATTGCGTTGAATCTGTAAATTGCTTTGGGTAAGATAGTCATTTTCACAATATTGATTCTTCCAATCCAAGACCATGGTATGTCCCTCCATCTGCTTGTATCATCTTTGATTTCTTTCATCAGTGTCTTATAGTTTTCTGCATACAGGTCTTTTGCCTCCTTAGGCAGGTTTATTCCTAGGTATTTTATTCTTTTTGTTGCAATGGTAAATGGAAGAGTTTCCTTTATTTCTCTTCCTGTTCTTTCATTGTTAGTGTACAAGAATGCAAGAGATTTCTGCACATTAATTTTGTATCCTGCTACTTTACTAAATTCATCGATTAGTGCTAGTAGTTTTCTGGTAGAATCTTTAGGGTTTTCTATCTATAATATCATGTCATCTGCAAAGAGTGACAATTTTACTTCTTCTTTTCTAATTTGGATTCCTTTTATTTCATTTTCTTCTCTGAATGCTGTGGCTAACACTTCCAAAACTATGTTGAATAATAACGGTGAGAGTGGACCCCCCGTCTTGTTCCTGTCCTTAGAGGGAATGCTTTCAGTTTTTCACCATTGAGAACGATGTTGGCTGTTGGTTTGTCATATATGGCTTTAATTATGTTGAGATAATTTCCTTCTATGCCCACTTTCTGCACAGTTTTTATCATAAATGGATATTGAGTTTTGTCAAAAGCTTTTTCTGCATCTGTTGAGATTATCATATGCTTTTTATCTTTCAATTTGTTAATATAGTGTATCACATTGATTGATTTGCATATATTAAAGAATCCTTGCCTTCCAGGGATAAACCCCACTTGATCATGCTGTATGATCTTTTTTTTTTTTTTTTTTTTTGTGGCACACGAGCTTAGTTGCTCCGCGGCATGTGGGATCTTCCTGGAGCTGGGATCGAACCCGTGACCTCTGCATTGGCAGGCGGATTCTTAACCACTGCGCCACCTAGGAAGCCCCTGTATGATCTTTTTAACGTGCTGTTGGATTCTGTTTGCTAGTATTTTGTCAAGGATTTTTGCATCTATATTCATCAGTGATATTGGCCTGTAATTTTCTTTTATTGTGACATCTTTGCCTGGTTTTGGTATCAGGGTGATGGTGGCCTCGTACAATGAATTTGGAAGTGTTCCTCCTTCTGCTGTATTGTGGAAGAGTTTGAGAAGGATGGGTGTTAGCTCTTCTCTAAATGTTTGATAGAATTCTCCTGTGAAGCCATCTGGCCCTGGGCTTTTGTTTGTTGGGAGATTTTTCATCACAGTCTCAACTTCCATACTTGTTATTGGTCTGTTAATATGTTCTAATTCTTCCTGGTTCAGTTTTGGAAGATTGTTCTTTTCTAAGAATTTATCCATTTCTTCCAGGTAATCCAATTTATTGGCATATAGCTGTTTGTACAAGTCTCTCATGATCTTTTGTATTAATGTAGTGTCCATTGTTACTTCTCCTTTTCCATTTCTAATTCTGTTGATTTGCATCTTCTCCCTTTTTTTCCTGATGAGTCTGGCTAATGGTTTATCAATTTTGTTTATCTTCTCAAAGAACCAGCTTTTAGTTTTATTGATCTTTGCTATTGTTTCCTTCATTTCTTTTTCGTTTATTTCTGACCTGATCTTTTTGATTTCTTTCCTTCTGCTCACTTTGGGGTTTTTTTTGCTCTTCTTTCTCTAGTTGTTTTAGGTGTAAGGTTAGGTTGTTTATTCAATATTTTTCTTGTTTCTTGAGGTAGGACTTTATTGCTATAAACTTCCCTCTTAGGACTGCTTTTGCTGTGTCCCCTAAGTTTTGGTTCATTGTGTTTTCATTGTCATTTGTTTCTAGGTATGTTTTGATTTCCTCTTTGATTTCTTTAGTGATTTCTTCATTGTTTAATAGTGTATTGTTTAGCCTTCATGTGTTTGTGATTTTTACACTTTTTTTTCCTATACTTGATATCTAGTCTCATGGCATTGTGGTCAGAGAAAATGCTTGAAAGAATTTCAATTTTTTTGAATTTACCAAGGCTTGATTTGTGACCCAAGATGTGATCTATCCTGGAGAATGTTCCATGTGCACTTGAGAAGACAGTGTATTCTGTAGTTTTTGGATGGAATGTCCTATAAACATCAATTAAGTCAAGATGGTCTAATGTGTCATTTAAAGCTTGTGTGTCCTCATTTATTTTCTGTTTGGATGATCTGTCCATTGATGTAAGTGGGGTGTTGAAGTCTCCTACTATTATTGTGTTACTGTCAATTTCCCCTTTTATGGCTGTTAGCATTTTTCTTATGTGTTGAGGTGCTCCTATGGTGGGTGCATAGATATTTACAATTGTTATATCTTCTTCTTGGATGGATCCCTTGATCATTACGTAGTGTCCTTCCTTGTCTCTTGGAATAGTCTTTACTTTAAAGTCTAATGTGTCTGATATGAGTATTGCTATACCAGCTTTCTTTTGACTTCCATTTACATGGAGTATCTTTTTTCCATCTCCTTACTTTCAGTCTATATGTGGCCCTTGGTCTAAAGTGGGTTTCTTGTAGGCAGCATATAAAAGGGTCTTGTTTGTGTATCCATTCAGCCAGTCTGTGTCTTTTGGTTGGAGCATTTAATCCATTTATATTTAAGGTGATTATTGACATGTATGCTCCTATTACCATTTTCTTAATTGTTTTGGGCTTGTTTCTGTAGGTCTTTTCCTTCTCTTTTGTTTCCTGCTTGGAAAAGTTCCTTAAGCAATTGTTGTAAGGCTGGTTTGGTGGTGCTGAATTCTTTTAACTTTGGCTTGTCTGTAAAGCTTTTGATTTCTCTGTTGAATCTGAATGAGATTCTTGCTGGGTAGAGTATTCCTGGCTGTAGGTTTTTCTCTTTCAAGACTTTCAGTATATCCTGCCACTCCCTTCTGACCTGCAGAGCTTCTGCAGAAAGATCAGTTGTTATCTTTATGGGTTTTCCCTTATATGTTATTTGTTGCTTTTCTCTTGCTGCTTTTAATATTTTTTCTTTGTGTTTAACTTTTGTTAGTTTGATTACTATGTGCCTCAGTGTATTTCTCCTTGGGTTTATTCTGTATGGGACTCTCTGTGCTTCTTGGACTTGATGAATTATTTCCTTTCCCATGTTGGGGAAGTTTTCCACTATAACCTCTTCAAATATTTTCTCAGACCCTTTCTTTTTTTCTTCTTCTTCTGGGATGCCTATGATTTGAAATTTGGTGTGCTTCATGTTGTCACCAAGGTCTCTGAGACTGTCTTCCATTGTTTTTATTCTTTTTTCTTTTTCGTGCTCTGTGGCAGTTATTTCCCCCATTCTATCTTCCAACTCACTTATTCATTCTTTTGCCTCAGTTATTCTGCTGTTTATACCATCTAGAGTATTTTTAATTTTGGTTTTTTGGTTATTTATTACTGTTTGTTTGCTCTTTAGTTCTTCTGAGTCCTTATTAACTGTTTCTTGTATTTTCTCTATTTTGTTATTGAGATTTTGGACCATCTTATCATAACTGAATTCTTTTTCAGGCAATTTTCCTATTTCCTCTTCGTTTATTTGGTCTTGTGTATTTTTACCTTGTTCCTTCATCTGTGACATATTTTTTTATCGTCTCATTTTCCCCCCACTTTGGATGGGTGGGATTGTGTTCCTGCTGGGTCTTCGTGTTAAGTTGAGAACCTCTGGGAGAGCTCACGGTAAAGGGTATTCCCTGGGAAATGGGTTTCCCTGTTATTCCAATGTTTTGGACTCAGAGTCCCACCTCAGCAGCACAGGCCTGACACTGGGCTTGTGTATCAATATCCCACAAGCTGTGTGGAGCAGGGAAAATGAAAAAAAAAATTAAAAAAAAAAAGGTAGGAGAACAGCAGAACAATAGCAAGCTAAAAAATACGATAGTAGGAAACTAACAGATGTGTTAGAAAAAATTTTTAAAAAAAAGATAGAGCAATAGCTGAAGGTAAAACAATTGCAATATCCTAAGTGAGGAGGTGGGAAGAAGAAAAGAAAAAAGAAAAAAAAAGCCAGAAAAGGCCTTGGCTGTGGGGATGGGACTTAGACTAGGGCAGGAGTGGGGGGGGAAGTTAGGCAATGGGCAGAGCCTACCCTTAGAGAAGGCTCTGGGGGTGGTGGGGAATCAGGCTTAGGCCCAATGAGGTAGAGGGGCCCAGAAATGCCTCTGGTCCTGGGAGCAAAGGACCAGGTCAAGGTACTCAGCAGGCTCCCTGGGCCCGAGTTGGTGGGAGAGATGCTAGGCACCTCCCCAGTCCTCCAGTCATGGAGGGTCCCTCTCCCTTGGTTTCTCTTCTTTCCCACCCCCTCTGTCCTATTCCCCTAGAACCCTCACAGCTGCAGGGGGCACTGAAAGGCAGGAGACTAGACTCTGACATCCAACAGGCTTCCCAGGGCCAACTGGGCTAGGGTAACGCCTGCGGCACTTCCTCAGATCTCCCAGTCTACTAGGGTCCCTGTCTGCCTCTCTTCCTCTCCCCCATCTCCCACTCTCCTAGGTTCTAAGCAGCTGGAGGGGCCCTGGAGAATGAACGACCAGGTCTGGGAGCCCAGTCAGCCTCCCTGGCCAAGAGCGCAGGTGAAAGGCCCTCCAGCGTCCCCCATCCCCCAATCTCAAAGCCCCCACCCCCTCCTGTCTGCCTCTCCACCTCCTCGCCCCTCCTCCCTCCTTCCACACCCCCAGGACCCAGGCAGCTCGGAGGGGGCCTTGTAGGGTGGAGAACCCTGTTGGGGAGCCCAGCAGGCCCCCAAGCCGGGGAGCTCAGCAGATCCCCTGGCCTCCTGGGCAGGAGAAACCCAGTCATGGTTTCCCCGGTCTCCCCAGCCCCCAACGGTCCCTCCAGGCAGGAACCTCCGCCCTTCCCCAGTCATCTCCCAGGGGCGTCAATCCTGTCAGGCTTCCCCTTCCCCGCCCCACTGACTTCCCCCAGGTCCTACCCGGTTGCTGTGGGGTTCTTGCGGTCTGCTTGGGCCTCAGGTCCCCTGCTGGCCCTCCCTGGTAACTGTTCTATTTGTGGGGAGACACGATCTCTGCGTCTTCCCACGCCGCCATCTTGTCTCCTCCCCTTACTCCTTCTATATTAACTCATTTAATCTTCATAGCAGCCTCTTGATATAGGTTCTATTATTATCCCCATTTTACACTTGAGAAACTGAGGCACAGAGAGGTTAGAGAATCTGCCCAAGATCACACAGCCAGAAAGAACCATACTATGTAGTGTTTATGTTTCCAAGGACATCATAAGCCACATTTCCAGTTCTCAGAAAACAGGAATGACTGCCCCCAGAATGTCGATGAGGTAGCTGAAGCACTGAGGTGCTTGGATGACACAGCTCTCAAGTGGCAGAGTCAGAGCCCCAAAGATAATCTCTGGATTTCCATCCGGGGGAACCTTCCCAGATCACCAAGACAAGGGGCATAATATTCATGAAAGAAGACAATCAAATGTTAAAAAAGGGAAAAAGAGTCAATGTCACTAGTATTCAGATAATGCAGAAGAAAAAGAATAATCATATATGTAACGATGATAAAAATTATTATCATTCTATTGGCCACTCAATAGGCAAAACTATTTTTAATAACCCCAAGCATTGCCAAAAATTTTGTTAATGAAGGTTTTCATATATTAATTAAAGGGGTTCAGGTGGAATATTTCTGAAGGGAAATTTTTAAAATACTCAGAAATGTCACTTCTTAGAACTTATCCAAAAATATTTATGAGTATGCATGAAGATTTAGCTACACGGTGTTCATCATAGTGCTACTTATATTATCAAAATCATCAAGAACAGTTAATGATCCCAAATAAGAGACTGGATAAGTAAATTATGGCTCAATACACAATGTAATGCAGCTGAAATGTCAGGTTGTGATATGTAATGACATAGAATGATGTTTATGATACACTTTCAAGAGCAAAACAGGCATCTAAAGTATCTGTACCATGTGATATGACATTGTGATATAAGAAGCAATATGATTTGATCTTTGTCCAGTTTCTGCTGAAGAGCTCTTAAAACCCTTTCCTGAGTGGTGTATACTGCTGGGTTGAGGAGGTGACATTTGGACCCACCTAAGGGCAGGCACTGGTTGCCAGAGGAGCAACCATGTGATCAGAGGGCTGCAACTTTCCGTCCCAGCCCCCTGACCTCTGGAAAGGGGAGATGGGCTGGAGAGGAATATATCACCAACGACCAGTGATTTCAATCCTCCTGACCATGTAATGAAGCCTCCATTAAACCCAAAAGGACAGGGTTCAGAGAGCCTCCTGGTTGGTGAACACAAACTCTTCTAAGTGCCAGCGTGCTGGGTCCCAAACCGCAGAAGGGTGGATGCTCCTTTGTTAGGGATCTCACCTTACGGATCTCTTCATCTGCTTAGTGGCCTGTACCCTTTAATATCCTTCATAACAAACAGGTAATCTAGTGAGTATACCAATTTCCTGAGTTCTGTGAGCTGCTCTGGCAAGTTAATAGAACCCATGGAGGGGATCATGGTAACCTCTAATGTACAGCCAGTTGGTCAGAAGCATAGGAGACAACTTGGACTTGGCACTGGCATGTGAAGCAGAGGGAGTTATTGTGGAACTGAGCCCTTAATCCATGGAATCTGGTGCTATCTCTGGGAAGAGACTGTCAGAAATAGTTAAATGGTTGGGCACCCAGATGGTGTGTGAGAATTGCTTTTTGGTGCAGGGGAAAAAATACATACATTAGAATTGGGCACAGAAAATTATGAGATTCCTTTTCAAGGGAGAAATTATGCAACAGATAAAAGACCAGAAAAATTGAATCTAAAAGATGAAGAGCAGTTCTCACTGGGTGGTGGAATTGTGTACAATTTTCATTTTCTTACCTTTACTTACCTATATTTCCTCACTTTTATGTAAGAAGCATGTATTACATAACTAGTTGCAATCAGGAAACAAAATGTATACTTGCAATAAAAAATATTACAATCAGAAATAAAAAGAATGAATATTATTTTAAAAGAAATAGAAAAAGTAAGGAAGGAAGAGAAGGAGAGAACAGAAGAGAAGAGAAGAGAAGAAGAGACGAAAAGAAAATGCAGCAAGAGGCAGGACTCTGGAAATTATTAGGAATCTCTTGTTCAGATAAATAAGGTCTGAATCAATGCTTGTAGACAAGCAAAGTGCTTTGGGGGACAGTTGTGAGTCTTTTTTGCCCAACTTGGCCAGCTAACTAGGACACAACAACCAGCATTCTGCTTGTGACTAGGTAGTTAGACACATCTGTGAGTTGAGAACTAGGGCACTACCCACCCACACATCTCCTGGTACAACTCACTCCCCACTACGGTAAAGTTCAAGAAGGAAAATAAATAGAATTGTGAAAATTAATAAAAGGAAACCTCACTAACATGGAATCTGGAGGTCAGGAAGGGGAGATCTCAGGAACATACCACTCCACTTCAATACAGATCCCCCTAGGAAGAGACATACTGTGCACTTCTGGCCAGAAGTGACACCACTTTACTATGAAAAAGATTTCCCCCTTGCCTGGCAACAGCTCAGCCAATGAGAGACTGTCATTACTCAGCCAATTAAAAGCCACCACACAACAAACTCCCAGTTTCCTCCAATGGACTTTCAGTTAATAACAGTGCTTCTGAATTTCCCCTTGGCTTCTATAAAAGAGTTTCCTTTCCTTTGTTTTATCAGACTTGCATATGGTTCTCCATAGTTGCATGTCCCCATTTGCAATTCTTGCCACTTCCAAATAAATCCCTGGTTTTGCCGGTAAAATATCTGGTTGTTTTATTGTTTTTGGTTAACAGAACCATTACCTGTGAAACCCCTCACCTGCTCAACTTTCCATTTTTTCCATAGCACTTATCATATTCTAACATATTACATAGGCTACTTATTTGCATATTGTTTACTACCTGTCTACCCCTGCTAGAATGCAAGCTCCATGAAGGTGGGAGCTTTGTTCTGTTCACCAATAGCTTGCAGGAAACTAGCAGATGCCTGGCAGAGTTGCTCAATAAATATTGCTGAATAAATGGCTCTAGAATGCTTGAGCATTCTGGAATGGTTTTAACTATCTACAATATCTCGAGGACTCCAGGACAAAGTACGAGCCACTGAGAGGATTGCCTTGGCTCCTTCCTGCATCCCTTTGAGGCTAACATCCCCACCGAAAGATGCCAAAGCCACACCTTGACTTACATGGGAGGGTAAGAGGTGGTATTCTTCACGAAGATCCATGGTTCTGCAGGCTGCGGCGGAGCAAACCTCAAGGATCCAAGAGGGGGCTTGGCAAAAGGGACTCCCAGGAAAACGGCCACAGGCTGTGGGATTCCTTCTAAGTTGACATATTTCCCCAGGACTCTGCCCAGTGTGGTGTCCACAACAGGTGGTGAGGGTGGCTGCCCTGCTGGACATTGAGAAGAAATGAGGGCATGTCAGTGCTGAAGGTTTGAACCGGATTCTGGGTGGATTTTGTTACTTTTGCCACGTGATCTTGAATGTCCCTTCAACCCTCCAAGCCTCAGTTTTTTCTTATGTAAGAGACAGTGAAGCTAACCGTCCTTCCTCACTCACAGGGCTATCCGAAGGAGCGGATTGGAATTGGAGAAGTAACAGCATCAAATAAGACATAAATGCCAAAAGGAGAGCCTCTGGGAATGAAGGCACTCAGTTTCCACACTCAGGAGCCTCTGGAAACCATCATCCACTGGACCTGGCGCTCAGCGGCAGCTGGATGAGAGGATGGACGAGCGGCGGTCACCCTTCTCAGAAAGCTGCCCTTCTGTGGAGCATGAGCCACACATGCAGCTGACCCTGCTGCTGGGAAGAAGTGGTCCTCTCTCAGCGTCCTGAGAGCGGCACCAAGCAAGGTCCCCTAGGAGACAGAAGAGGGAGCCAGGCCCTCTGGCCGGTGGCTTCATGGAAGCAGGGACCTTGGAGCTGGGACTTGCAGTAGTGGAAGGAGTGACAAGGGGAGGTGGAAGAGGGGGTATCAAGGTATAAACAGATGAGACTGGGCAGAGGTGAGGCTCTGGACAGCAAAGCGCAAGGCCTGCCTGAGGAGGAGCGGGGGGCCCACGTGGGGCAGGAAGAGCAATGGGGGCGGAACATAATCCTGGATGAGACAGGTTCCTGCCTGGGAGGGTCTCAATGCTGGGCCAACGATTCAGGCTTATTTAGTGGGTAAATGAGCAGCAGTGAACCGTCCCGGAGTAAGAGAGAGGGACACAATCGTCTTGAAGAGGCTCCTTCGGCTGACTCTGAGCAGGGTCATCCAGAGGGAACGAGATTCCATGTCCCATTCTCGTGGAGCAGACAGTTCTTTCTCACTGAGCTGAAAAGCCTCTCCCTGCATCTGCCACATCAGTCCTGCACCTAGCTGCTCTGGGACCATCCTGCAGTCCTGTGGCAGGTAGCCTTAGCAACCCATGTTTATGCCCATCCCTCAAGTCTTCTCTTGTCTGTCCTCAGCAGCTTCAGTTTGTTTAAGCATCCTAACAGGAAATGATTTCTAGCCTCTTATCCTCCCAGTTGTTCCCCTTTAGATACAGACAAAATCCCCTCCCTCAAAGTATGTGGCCAGAACAGAAGAGAATAATCCAGATTTGGTCTTATAGACAAACCCACTGATAACCCTCAAGAGAGATGAAGTGGACAGATGTCCAATTGGTGAGGGTGAAGAAGAGGGAGATGGGCTGAGAGGCATAGGCAATACTGGTAACAGCAACAGTTACCACTTGTGTTACAGGTAATGTTTGCATATTGAGCACTTGCTATGTGCAACATGGGCATTCCAGTTCCTTTAAACTAATCTCCACAAAAGTTTTGCTAGGTAGACATTGATATGCCCATTTTACAGATAAGGTAACTGAGAAAATAGATGCAGCCAGTATGGATCTTCTAAAGGTGGAAACAATATGGCCCTGCCAGGGGGTAACCAGCAGTAAGGGAATAATCAGCTCCTAATTTGGTTCTTACTCTGCTCTTACCCTCAGCGCCAGGCCTCTCACAGTGTCATAGCACCAGGAGGAAGAGAAAACCTAATGGAGCCTGGGCTGTCAGAGCACTGATGGTTACAGCAGAGGCCTTGGCCTCAGGAGGGAGACATAAAATTCAGAGCGTGATTTTGCAGTTGACCTTGGGCATGAGCACTTCCTTCTCTGAGTCTCAGTTTCTCCCTCTATAAAATGGCACAGATGCATTCTGAGGTCCCTTGCTGCACCCTTCTACTAACCATGTCTTTTATGTTCTGTATTCTGATGCTCTGACATCTGGAGCCTTGCTGATTCTGGAGGGACTGCTCTTCCTAGAGTTAGCCAGTTCCTTGAGATAGGAATGAACTTCCCCTTCAAGCATGCCAGAGCCTGAACCCCAATCACCTTCTCTACCAGGCCCCACAACTGGCCATTATCATCCTGCCCTATTCACTCCAGGGCAAAGTACCTGACAACTGTGTAGTCCCTAAGCCCCAGAATCTGTTGAAATTGGCTATTCACCAATTCCTAAGCTGCTTATCCTGCCTCACCTCTTCCTTCCCCCACAGCAACCAGGATAAAGGCCCCAACCCCCAGTTCTCCTTCTTCCCTGTGCCTGGTGACCCACCCAGGGCTTTACCTCCATGCCCACTATGGTAGGGCCATACTCCTTGCTCTGGGGAAATAGAGTCTTAAACCATCTTTTCAATGACAGTTGGCTCCTGATCTGTGGGCCTTAGAATACCCCTAATTGTCTATTAATACACTTTTATTTTTGGCTGCCCCCACGAGGCATTCAGGATCCTAGTTCCCTCATCAGGGAGTGAACCTGAATCCCCTGCAGAAGAAGTGCATAGTCTTAACTACTGGATCGACAGGGAAGTTCCAATACACTGTCTTTCAAGACAACCTCTTTATCCCTTTTTTGCACTTTCTCCATTCCAGGCACACTTTAGAAACAGCAGCCCATTTCAACCTCACAACAGCCCAATGATGCAGATAGAGCTGTCACCCCCACTTTATAGAGGGGGCAACTGAGGCACAGAAAAAGGAAATCCTTTGCCCGAGCTCACAGTGCTAGTTGGTGCTGAGGTGGGATGCAAACCCACACACTCTGTCTGCAGAGGCAGGATTAATATTCTGGAAAGCTACACTCTAGGATTTGGACACATCCCTATTAGCAATTAAGATGAAAAGATATGGAGCTCTCCAAAGTCCTTAGCTGGGATGCGGGAGATTAGCTGGTTGTCCTCCTCTGGTGTGGTGGTTTGCAGCCAAGTCTAGGGTGTTTATTGTCCACTGTGTCGCCTGCCGCGCGGGACCGGCTGGGCTAGACCATCCAAGTCCAGAGAGCCCACGCTGCTGCAGAACCTGGCCTGTCACTCCTTTGCCCTGTAAGCATCTCCTCCACCTTGTCCCCCACAGGGATTTCCAAAGGTCCCCTGCTGTTTGCATTTCAGGAGGACTCACCCAATGCTGTGGAACTGGCAAAGGAGGACAGGACCAAAGTGAAGAGCCACATCTTTGAAAGAGAGCAGCTTCTGTGCCCACAGGTCTCTGTGCTTCTCAGAGCAGTTGTTCCATTTCTGGCCCCCAGCTGCCTCCCCAAGCTCCTGCCCCAGCTGCTCAATACCTAATCAGCAAGTAATAGAAAAGCTCTCCTCCCTTCCCTGTGGTTGGCAGTTTCCAGGTCTGTAAGCCACGCCCACTCAGAGTTTACCCTGTTTGAAGTCTAAAAGCCTGGACTTAACTCTCCAGTTACAGGTAGCCACAGATTCTTCAAACCAAATGTTTCATAAGTATTCTCTCTACCCGGACTCTAGTGCACTGTGAGCCACCCAAGGCAGGCACAAGCAGACAGAGGCCTTTAGACAAGGGGAGGGCTCAGTCTGGGGCTCTGAGAACAACTTGAAAACTTTCAGAGTGACTCCCATACCCACAGCTGCCAAGCTGGGCGATTTAGGGCAAATCTTTTCATTTTCCTGGCCTCCTTTTTCATAGAGTTTGATGCTCTTATTTTGAAAATATCTTAAATTTCATTCAGTCTCCCTTCTGATACCTAAATCAACTTTACACTACTCCTGCCAAGTGACTCAGCCTCCTGTCGCACACCTTCCAGTTCAGGGAACTCATTACCTCTCCAGGCAGGGGTCTTTGGGTAGAACGTTCTTACTCTAAAGTTACTCCATCTCTCCATAGTCTTTGGCTGTAATTCATTTGTCCATCCCTCCACTCTTCCTTCCATTTATTCATTATTTTATTTATACATTCATTCTCCAAACATTTACCAAAAGCCTGGCACTATGCTAAGTGTTATGGTCACAAACATAAATGCAGGATGTGTTCCATCTCCTGGAGGAGCTCACCATGTAATAGATAAGACAGATGCAGGGAGAGGTGATAGATAGATTGCAATGCAATGTGAAAGCCCCAAAGTAGAGGGATACAAAGTGCTCTGAGTGCACCTGTGAAAGTGCTGCCTATCTACTAGGGACACAAGGAGGATGCTCAGAGCCTGTCTTCTAGCATCAGTAAGTGTCCAACAATCGGACATTCTCTAAATACACTGTGGTAGAGCTGGCTAAGGAAATACTATGCTTTCACTCAGCCTAGTGATGCACATCTCTATTTGTTGAAAAGCAAATGCAGTCACAATGTATTGTGAAGGGGAAAAAAACAGATTACAATATAGTTATGACTACTTTGGGATACAGTTTGGCAGTTCCTCAAAAATCAAATACAGGGACATCCCTGGTGGTCCAGTGGTTAAGATGCTGTGCTTCCACTGCAGGGGTCATGGGTTCAATGCCTGGTCAGAGAACTAAGGTCCTGCGTGCTGCGTGGTATGGCCAAAAGTATTTAAAAATTAAAAAAAAAAGGAAACAGAGTTACCATATTTCCCAACAATTTCACTCCTAGGTATATACCTATAACATGTTTTGTATGAAAACATATCCACACAAAAACTTGTACACAAATAGCAGTGTTATTCGTAATGGCCCAAATATCCAGGAACTGATGAATGGACAAATAAAATCATACCTGTCTATACAATGGAATAGTATTCAGCCATAAAAGGAAATGAAGTACTGGTACATGCTAAACATGGATGAACCTTGAAAATATCACACTAATGAAAGAAGGCAGACATGAAAGGACATATATTATATGATTCTATTTACATGAAATGTCTAGATTAAGCAAATCCACGGAGGCAGAAAGGAGCTTAGTGGCTGCTGTGGGCCCGGGGTGGGGGATGATGTATGGCTGCTAATGGGTAGAGGCTTCTCTTTAAAAAATGTGAGGAAAAAAAAAAAAAGTGAGGAAAGTTTTCTGGGATTACACAGTGATGATGGTTGTACATCTCTGTGGATATACTGAAAAACCACTGAATTGTACGCCTTAAAAAGGTGAATTTTGTGGTGTGTGAATTATCTTTCAGTAAAGAAATATTTTTAAAAAGCTAGTCACGTGGGGACTTCCCTGGTCGTGCAGTGGTTAGAATTCCGAGCTCCTGATGCGGGCGGCCCAAGTTCAATCCCTGACTGGGGAAGTAGATCCTACACGCATGCCGCAACTAAAAAGCCCATGTGCCGCAACTTAGACCCAGTGCAGCCAAATGAATAAGTAAATAAGGAAATATTTAAAAATAAACTATTTAAAATAAAAAAATAGAGTCATGTATAATATCCCATTATACTATAGAAAAACATCTTTCGGGAGGAAAATTTTGGGAAGGTTATACATCTAATTTGTGTTGCAGCAGCTATTTCCTGGAGATAATATTTGTGAGTGTTTTTATCAGTATTTTCCACTTTTATTCATTCAGACACCCATTTGACCAATATTTACGGAGCACTCACTGTGTGGGAACCACTGTGCTGAGGGTTTTGTATGCAGGATCTCACTTCTCAGAATAAACCTGCAGATTGAAACTGTGATCTCCCAGCGCTCAGTGAGGACCAGGAAATGGCCCACAGTCACACAGCAAGCGAGAGGAAGAGCTGAGGATTGAACAAAACCCGCACAATGTTACAGCCCTCACTCTAAACATTGTGTTAACTGGAGTCGGGAGATGTGAAATTCGTTTTGGCCAATGGAGACGGAGCAGATGTGAAGGGGTTGTCTCTAGGGCAGCAGACTGAAGGGGCGCCTGTGCTTCCTCCATGCTTGCGCTGCTTTCCAACCGTCACGTGTCAAAACTGGCCTCCTCCGGGCCAGACGATATTGACATTAGGGAGAACTGGGCAACCACAAAGCACATGACAAACTTAAAAAAGCTCCTGGGCTCTTGGCCAAGGTCATAGGTTATAGCTGAAATGAAGCTTCTGGGACCAACGTTCAAACGTGGTGCTCATTTGCAATCATTCTAGCCACCGTGGCAGGCCGGTGAGGGGTGAGGGCTCCGGAGAGCAGTAGAGCAGTCCCCAGAGGTGACTGCGTCCACAGAGACTGACCTGGGCTGGGGCGCCTCCATTTTACCAGGAAAGGAACATGGGCCCTAAAGAGCATCCTAGTAGAACACCCTATCTCTATCCACACTGAACAATCCAGGCTGTCTTCCTAAGCAGACAGCAAGGCTGTTTTGAATCACTTAGCACTCATACACACAGACAGACACACACACACACACACACACAACACAGAGACACACACAAACAGCAAAGACATAACCAGCTGGCCTTTACAACTTGGGACACAACCTGGCTCTTAGACTATGAAGACTGCAGGATGCTGCCTTAGCAAAAAGTAAAAGGTAAGGATGAATTATCCTCCCAGTCCCACTGTTCCATCACATGCTCTCTTGTGACACCCACAACGCTGCGAACTCGGGCAGAGGTTGATGTATCTGGCTGCAGCCTGCATGCCCACTCCTGGCTCATGATGACACAGCAGAAGTGTGTGAGGCATCAAGCCAGACCTTAACTTGCTTGACCTGGGTCCTCTCCCTGGGTCACACCAGCCATAGGAGGTACAGCTCTTATTTCAGTGGCATTTGATAGAGAGTACAGCTTTTAACTTGGGAAACTGCCATATGGAACAAGATAGTCTGAAGAGTAAAATCTGAGACTGGCCTTAATGACTCAGGAGTTGAGCAAGTCTCGGGAAAGAAGACACCTCTAAGCTCTAAATCAGCCCCCTGCCATAACGATTTTGACAGGCTACCACACACCAGGGAGATTACTATGATTATTAGAAGTGGGATAATTGCCAATGTCTAGAGTGTACTTTAAAGGCATGGTCCCCAAGACCTAAATCAATCAAAATTGAATAAGTCAGGGAAGGACCTCATTGAAAGAGTCAGTTTCTTAAGCCACGTGGCTTGCTCAGTGATCTCCTGCCCAAGTGATGTTCAACTTCCCCAGAAGTGTTAATCCAGGTGCCTCAAGTGCCGTGGACCGCAGCACAGACACCTACTTGTTCAGCTCAAAGAGAAGCCGTGGCTATTTTATTATCAAGAACAAGCTGTGCAGAGAGTCTAAGGATTTTTGTTGGGCAGCCATTGTGCTAGCAGAAGATCCCGCAATACTTTTAGCAGTTGAGGAGAGGTTCCTGGTCACAGCCTCATCTGCACTTGCTCCTACCTGGGGCGGGGTAGTAATCTGCGAAAGGAAGCTAATTCTGAATCACGAACACCTCTTGATAATTCCCACTTGAGTCTGTGTCTCAGGGCTGGGAAGGCATCAGCCATGGAGGCCAATAAAATTTGAGGGTCTGTAGACCACACAGGCATATTTATGCCAGTTATCCTTGCCTTGTGTCTGTGTTTTTGTACAGAGTTTGGCATCAGAGGCAGGGAATGAGAGCCAGGGAAGTGGACCCCCAGGGTCAGGTTGTCTGACACAATACAGAGGGGACTGAGTTTGTTCCAGGGAAACTGAGGCATTGGAAATCAGGGTAAGTTTGTGGCAGGAAAAACTGCAGAATCAGCACCATCATGGCAAATCCTACAGTCATGTGCAAGTTGGATTATCATTATTTGCAATGTCCTCACGTATCCTAACAATGGCCTTATCTTTCCAGGCCACAGCAAGGCAAAAGGTGGACAAAAGAATCATAAGAGATCTTGTTGGTATAAGAATTAGGAAAAGAATGGTCAAAGAGGGAAGAAGAAATGGAATGAAACTTTCTGGATCCAATGTCTTGGTAGGAAGTAGTTTACCTCAGTTTTGGCTACTTCTCTTCCTAGTCAATTTAATTTTGAGGTCTCCAGCAGGTGTGCCCTTCCTAGAGTCTAGAGAAACCCTTTTAAGTTGAGAAATGAGGACCCAAGGGTTAAGCCCCTGATATTTGCCTGTCATCTGGGTAGTGAGGAGGACCTGTTTTAACAGGTTCCCTTCTAAGAAGATTCAAGGGCAGTCTTTGTGCATAGTGATTCCAAATCAGCAAGGTGGCGAAAGAACTTGAAACTTTAGTTTGCTGAGTCATAGCCAGATATTTGAGGAAAGTAGAAGAATTCAGGATTCAGTCCAGTTTGCAGCAAGATGTGTTGGATTTATCTTTGTATCCATAACACTTAGCATAGTGCCAGGCATTTGTTAAGTGTTTGGAGAATGAATAAATGAAATAATGAATAAATGGAAGGAAGGATGGAGGGATGGATGAATGAATAATTAGAGCCAAAGACTATGGAGAGATGGAGTGCCTTTATTGTAAGAACATTGCTAAATGGAGTATTTGTAAATGGAATATTTCTTGCCCTATCAATAAACAAAGGATGTCACAGTCATCAGCGATTTCAGCCCTCCAACGTGAGCCACTGAGCCGAGAAAACTTAGGACTGAAAAGAATACCTGCCATCAGACTGCAAGCCACTCCCTGTGGTGAGTCCTGAGGAAACTCAGGACTTAAAATACAGGCCCCAGGAAATGAATTGTCGGTGCTGCCTTTTTGCACTAGGAACTCTGGTCTTAAGTGCTGGGTACAAGGCCTCTGCACACATCTGGGCCTTTGATAGTCTTTTTTAATCTCCTTTATTGCCAGTACAAGCGACATCTGAATTCTGGATTACATGATGAGAAGTTAAGTTGTAGACTCTGGGGAGGGAGCACTGAATCCAGGACGCTAGACCACTAGATACTCCTCAACCACAGGGAAGATTAACTGCAGAGAATTCTCACTAAGCCTTCTATCAGAGTGTAAGACCTGGCTTCGCCCAACTGTCTGCAACTGCCAGTGCTGGAAACGTCACACCAAACTACAAACAAGAGAGGAACACAAACTCACCCATCAGCACACAGACTACCTAAAGCCATATTAACCTCACAGATACCCTAAAACACACCATCTGACATGGCCCTGCTCATCAGATAGAAATAGCTCCACACACCAGAAAGCAGGCACCACACCTTCCCATCAAGAAGCCTACCCAGGACACTGGACCAACCCCAACATAGGGGGCAGAGGGCAGAAACAAGAGGAATTACTACTAGGCAGCATAGGAAAAGGAGACATCAAACACTATAAAGTAGACAAAATGAGAAAACAAAGAAACACCTTGCAGGCAAAGGAGCAACATAAAAACATACAAAAAAAAAAAAAAAATACAAGACCAAATAAATGAAGAGGAACTAGGCAAATTGCCTGAAAAAGAATTCAGAGTAATGATAATAAAGATAATCAAAAATCTTGAAAACAAAATAGAGAGAACACAAGCAACATTTAATAAGGACCTAGTAGACTTCCTAGGTGGCGCATTGGGTAAGAATCCACCTGCAAATGCAGGAGACACAGGTTCGATCCCTGCCCCAGGAAGATACCACATGCCATGGAGTAACTAAGCCCATGAGCCACAACTATTGAGCCCATGTGCCGCAACTACTGAAGCCCATGCTCCTAGAGCCCATGCTCTGCAACAAGAGAGGCCACCACAATGAGAAGGCCATGCACCACAAGGAAGAGTAGCCCCTGATCACCACAAATAGAGAAAGCCCATGTGCAGCAATGAAAACCCAACACAGCCAATAAAATAAATAAATAAATAAATAAGGACCTAGAAGAACTAAAGAGCAAACAAAAAGTAATGACCAATGAAATAATTGAAATTAAAAATACTCTAGATGGTATAAACAGCAGAATAACTGAGGCAAAAGAATGAATAAGTGAGTTGGAAGATAGAATGGGGGAAATAACTGCCACAGAGCAGGAAAGAGAAAAAAGAATGGAAGACAGTCTCAGAGACCTTGGTGACAACATGAAGCACACCAAACTTCAAATCATAGGCATCCCAGAAGAAGAAGAAAAAGAGAAAGGGTCTGAGAAAATATTTGAAGAGGTTATAGTGGAAAATTTCCCCAACATGGGAAAGGAAATAATTCATCAAGTCCAAGAAGCACAGAGAGTCCCATACAGAATAAACCTAAGGAGAAATACACCGAGGCCCATATTAATCAAACTAACAACAATTAAACCCAAAGAAAAAATATCAAAAGCAGCAAGAGAAAAGCAACAAATAACATATAAGGGAAAACCCATAAGGATAACAACTGATCTTTCTGCAGAAACTCTGCAGGTCAGAAGGGAGTGGCAGGATATACTGAGTATCTTGAAAGAGAAAAACCTACAGCCAGGAATACTCTACCTAGCAAGAATCTCATTCAGATTCAACAGAGAAATCAAAAGCTTTGCAGACAAGCCAAAGTTAAAAGAATTCAGCACCACCAAACCAGCCTTACAAGAATTGCTTAAGGAACTTTTCCAAGCAGGAAACAAAAGAGAAGGAAAAGACCTACAAAAACATATCTAAAAAAGTTAAGAAAATGGTAATAGGAGCACACATGTCAATAATCACCTTAAATGTAAATGGATTAAATGCCCCAACCAAAAGACACAGACTGGCTGAATGGATACACAAACAAGACCCCTATATATGCTGCCTACAAGAAACCCAATTCAGACCAAGGGACACATATAGACTGAAAATAAGGGGATGGAAAAAGATACTCCATGCAAATGGAAGTCAAAAGAAAGCTGGTATAGCAATACTCATATCAGACACATTAGACTTTAAAGTAAAGACTATTCCAAGAGACAAGGAAGGACACTACGTAATGATCAAGGGATCCATCCAAGAAGAAGATATAACAATTGTAAATATCTATGCACCCACCATAGGAGCACCTCAACACATAAGGCAAATGCTAACAGCCATAAAAGGGGAAATTGACAGTAACACAATAATAGTAGGAGACTTCAACACCCCACTTACATCAATGGACAGATCATCCAAACAGAAAATAAATGAGGACACACAAGCTTTAAAAGACACATTAGACCATCTTGACTTAATTGATATTTACAGGACATTCCATCCAAAAACTACAAAATACACTGTCTTCTCAAGTGCACATGGAACATTGTCCAGAAGAGATCACATCTTGGGTCACAAATGAAGCCTCGGTAAATTCAAGAAAATTGAAATCATATCAAGCATCTTCGGTGACCACAATGCCATGAGACTAGATATCAAGTATAGGAAAAAAAAGTGTAAAAAACACAAACACGTGAAGGCTAAACAATATGCTATTAAACAACGAAGAAATCACTAAAGAAATCAAGGAGGAAATCAAAAAATACCTAGAAACAAATGCCAATGAAAACACAAGAACCCAAAACCTATGGGACTCAGCAAAAGCAGTCCTAAGAGGGAAGTTTATAGCAATAAAGTCATACCTCAAGAAATAAGAAAAAATATCGAATAAATAATCTAACATTACACCTGAAACAACTAGAGAAAGAAGAGCAAAAAAACCCCAAAGTGAGCAGAAGGAAAGAAATCATAAAGATCAGATCAGAAATAAAAATGAAATGAAGGAAACAATAGCAAAGATCAATAAAACTAAAAGCTGGTTCTTTGAGAAGATAAACAAAATTGATAAACCATTAGCCAGACTCATCAGGAAAAAAAGGGAGAAGATGCAAATCAACAGAATTAGAAATGGAAAAGGAGAAGTAACAACAGACACCAGAGAAATACAAAACATCATGAGAGACTACTACAAGCAACTATATGCCAAGAAATTTGATAACCTGGAAGAAGTGGATAAATTCTTAGAAAAGTACAATCTTCCAAAACTGAACCAGGAAGAAATAGAAAATATGTACAGACCAATCACAAGTATGGAAATTGAGACTGTGGTGAAAAATCCCCTAACAAACAAAAGCCCAGGGCCAGATGGCTTCACAGGAGAATTCTATCAAACATTTTGAAAAGAGCTAACACCTATCCTTCTCAAACTCTTCCACAGTACAGCAGAAGGAGGAACATTCCCAAACTCATTCTATAAGACCACCATCACCCTGATACCAAAACCAGGCAAAGATGTCACAAAAGAAGAACATTACAGGCCAATATCACTGATGAATATAGATGCAAAAATCCTCAACAAAAAACTAGCTAACAGAATCCAACAGCACATTAAAAAATCATAAAGCATGGTCAAGTGGGGTTTATCCCTGGAATGCAAGGATTCTTCAATACATGCAAATCAATCAATGTGATACATCATATCAACAAACTGAAGGATAAAAAGTATATGATAATCTCGATAGATGCAGAAAAAGCTTTTGACAAAATTCAACATCCATTTATGATAAAATCTGTGCAGAAAATGGGCATAGAAGGAAATTACCTCAACATAATAAAAACCGTATATGAGAAACCAAAAGCCAGTATCATTCTCAATGGTGAAAAACTGAAGGAATTCCCTCTATCAACAGGAACAAGACAAAGGTGCCCACTCTCACCATTATTATTCAACATAGTTTTGGAAGTGTTAGCCACAGCATTCAGAGAAGAAAATGAAATAAAAGGAATCCAAATTAGAAAAGAAGTAAAATTGTCACTCTTTGCAGATGACATGATATTATACATAGAAAACCCTAAAGATTCTACCAGAAAACTACTAGCACTAATCGATGAATTTAGTAAAATAGCAGGATACAAAATTAATGTGCAGAAATCACTTGCATTCCTATACACTAACAGTGAAAGAACAGGAAGAGAAATAAAGGAAACTCTCCCATTTCCATTGCAACAAAAAGAATAAAATACCTAGGAATAAACCTGCCTAAGGAGGCAAAAGACCTGTATGCAGAAAACTATAAGACACTGATGAAAGAAATCATAGATGTTACAAACACATTGGAGAGATATACCATGGTCTTGGATTGGAAGAGTCAACATTGTGAAAATGACTTTACTACCCAAAACAACTTACAAATTCAATGCAATCCCTATCAAATTATCAACAGCATTTTTCACAGAACTAGAACAAGAAATTTTACGATTTGTATGGAAACGCAAAAGACCCCAATAGCCAAAGCAATCTTGAGAAGGAAAGATGGAGTTGGTGGAATTAGGCTTCCTGACTTCAAACTATACTACAAGGCCACAGTGATCAAGACAGTATGGTACTGGCACAAAAACAGAAAGGAACATCCATAGAACAGAATAGAAAACCCAGAGGTAAACCCAAGCACATATGGGCACCTTATATTTGACAAAGGAGGCAAGAATATACAATGGAAAAAAGACTGTCTCTTCAATAAGTGGTGCTAGGAAAACTGGACAGCAACATGTAAAAGAATGAAATTAGAACACTTCCTAACACCATACACAAAAATAAACTCCAAATGGATTAAAGACCTAAATGTAAGGCCAGACACTATAAAACTCCTGGAGGAAAACAGGCAGAACACTCTATGACATACTTCAAAGCAAGATCCTTTTTGACCCATCTCCTAGAATCATGGAAATAAAATCAAGAATAAACAAATGGGACCTAATGAAACTTAAAAGCTTTTGCACAGCGAAAGAAACCATAAACAAGACAAGAAGACAACCCTCAGAATGGGAGACAGTACTTGCCAACGAAGCAACAGACAAAGGATTAATCTCCAAAATACATAAGCAGCTCATGCATCTTAATACCAAAAAAGCAAATAACCCAATCCACAAACGGGCGGAAGACCTAAATAGACATTTCTCCAAAGAAGACATACAGATGGCCAACAAACACATGAAAAGATGCTCAACATCACTAATCATTAGAGAAATGCAAGTCAAAGCCATAATGAGGTATCACCTCACACCAGTGAGAATGGCCATCATCATAAAATCGAGAAACAATAAATCTTGGAGAGGGTGTGGAGAAAAGGGAACTCTCCTGCACTGTTGGTGGGAATGTAAGTTGGTACAGCCACTTTGGAAAATGGAAAGGAGGTTCCTTAAAAAACTACAAATAGAACTACCATATGACCCAGTAATCCCACTACTGGGCATATACCCAGAGAAAACCATAATCCAAAAAGAAACATGCACCATAATATTCATCACAGCACTATTTACAATAGCCAGGACATGGAAGCAACCTAAATGCCCATCAACAGATGAGTGGATAAAGAAGATGTGGTACATATATACAATGGAATATTACTCAGCCATAAAAAGGAATGAAATGGAGCTATATGTATTGAGGTGGATAGACCTGGAGTCTGTCATACAGAGCGAAGTAAGCCAGAAAGAGAAAAACAAATAATGTATGCTAACCCATATATACGAAATCTAAAAAAAAAAAAAAAAAAAATGGTACAGATGAACCCAGTGACAGGGCAAGAATAAGGATGCAGATGCAGAGAATGGACTTGAGGACATGGGGTTGGGATGGCAGGGAGCGAAGGGGAAGCTGGGACGAAGTGAGAGAGTAGCATAGACATATATATACTACCAACTGTAAAATAGGTAGCTAGTGGGAAGTTGCTGTATAAAAAGGGAGATCAACTTGATGATGGGTGATGCCTTAGGAGGCCAGGACAGGGAGGGTGGGAGGGCATCGCGGGAGGGAGGGGATATGGGTATATACGTATAAATACAGCTGATTCACTTTGGTGTACCTCAGAAAATGGCACAAGAGTGTAAAGCAATTGTATTTCAATAAAGAGCTTAAAAAAAAATGTCTCCCAAACATTGGTCAAATTTCTGACCAAGAGGAGGGACTGATAAATGGAATATTTATAAATGGAATATTTCCTGCCATATCAATAAACAAATGTTGTCACAGTCATCAATGACCACAGCCTCTCCAATGTGAGCCACGAAGCAGAGAGAGCTCAGGGCTGAAAAGAATACCTGCCATCAGACTGCAAGCCACTCCCTGTGGTGAGCCCTGAGGAAACTCAGGATGTGAAAATACAGGCCCCAGGTAGCTAAGGTGCATGTCAAAGGAATGACTTCAGTGAGCCCAGAGCTGGCATCTTCCCATACATAGAAAAGCCCTGAATTCCTTAACTTGAGATATCTGGTTTTCTTTAATCAACAATAATCTTTTGACATTCCTGACTACCTGCCCTTTGTAGCAAAAGTCCTATATATCCTGGCTCCTCCCCTCGCCTCCTGGGAGCAGTTTCTCAGAGCAACCTCAAATGCTGTCTCCTAGGCGGCAGCAGTTCTCATTTTTCCCTCAGTGAAACTTAACTCCCGACTCTCACGTTGTGCATATATGTTTCTAAGTCAACAACCTTCTATCCAAAGATCTCTGCCTGGAGAGGTAATGAGTTCCCTGACCCTGCAGGTATGCAACAGGAGGCTGAGTCACTTAGCAGGAATATTGTAAAGTTACTTTAGGTATCAGAAGGGGGAGTGAATGAAATTTTAGATGTTCCCAAAATAAGAGCATGGAACTCTGTGAAATAGAAGGCCAGGGAAATGAAAAGATTTGTCCTAAATCGCCCAGCTTGGCAGCTGTGGGTGTGGGAGTCACTCTGAAAGGTTCCAAGCTGTTCTGAGGTCCCCAGACCAAAGCCTCCCCTTGTCTAAAGGCCTCTCTCTGCTTGTGCCTGCCTTAGGGAAGCTCACAGCACACTAAGGTTAGAGTCCAGGAAGGGAGAAACACTTATGAAACAAGCTGTTTGAGGAGTCTCTGGCTACCTGTAACTGGAGAGCTTAGTCCTGGCTGTCACTATAAGAGAGGGCAGACTCTGGAGAGGGAAGGTCCTGCCTTAGAGGTGGCCGGGGGTGGGCTTGGGGGTGAAGGGGGTGTGGGGGCTGGGCAGGAGCTTGTGGCCAGAGCTGGAGAGGGTGGGAACTGGAGGGGGGCCGAGCTGGGGGAGGGGGGACAGCAGGGCACCTCCAAACTCCTAGAGACCTGCAGGCATGGGAGCCGCTCTCCTTCAGCACTGTGGCTGTTCGCTCTGGTCCTGACCTCCCTCTCCACTTCCACAGCTTGGCCTGAGTCCTCCTGAAATGCAAATAGCGGGGTGACATTTAGAAATCCTTGGCTGGGACAAGGCGCCAGAGATGAATACAGGGCATATGTTCCCTAGCAGCGGCTTGACCTCTGGACTTGGAGCTTTGCGCCCAGCCAATGTGGTGACAAGAGAGCGAAAACACCCAGAAACACAGCTTCACAGGCCACGTGCAGGAGGGAAATCAACTAACCTCCCTCCCGCCTTGCTGCCGAGAACTTTGGAAAGCGCCTACTATTTTCCTCTTGACTATTAGTATGGAGGAGGCCAAATCATGGAGAGTGGCTTACCAGAATATTAATACTGAGTCCGGAGCCAGAGTGCATGTGTTTGCATCCCAGCTCAGCACTTACTAGCTGTGTGTCCTTAGGCAGGAACCTTCCCTTTTCTGTGCCTCGGTTTTGCATTTCTAAAGTGGGGGTGACAAGTGTAGCTACCTCATTGGGCTGTTGTGAGGTTGTAAAGGGTTGTTGTTTCTAAAATGTGTCTGGCATGGAGAAAGTACAAAAAAGAGATTCATAAATAAAGGGGTTGATTTAAAATGCAGTGTATTAATAGACAATTTGAGGTGTGGTAGGGCATCATAGATAAGGAGCCAACTGCCACTGAAAAGATAGTTTGTCACTCACAGTTCCCCAGAGGAGGGGGCATGACATCACCATGGTGGGCCACAAGGTGAAGCACCAGGTGCGTCAGCAGGCAGAGGAAGGAAGGAGGAATTGGGCGCAGGAAACTTTATCTTGGCTTTTGGTGGTGATTGTGGGGGAACTAGCCAATTCCCCCCAAGCTCTGGAGCTTAGGGACTGCCCACAGTTGTCAGGTACTGGACCTGGAGTGATTACGGATGGATGTTAGTTCCCTGGTGTGTGAGAGCCCAATAAAGAAGGTGGTTGGATTACAGGCTCTGGCATGCTTGAAAGGAAAGTTCATTCCTATCTCCAGGAATTGGCTAACTCTTGGAAGGGCAGTCCCTCCAGAATCAGCAAGGCCCCAGATGTCAAAGCAATAGAATTCAGAATATAAAAGACATGGTTTATAAAAACAGATGATTGAACCTGGTGTACCCTCCAAAAAAAAAAAAAAAAAAAAAAAGATCAAAAAAAAAAAAAAAGACATGGTTAATACAAAAAACAGAATTGCTAAGAGCAAGTGTTAAAGGCCACAGCGCATGAGTCCCTGTTTTCCCTTCAAAACATAAAATCATCTAAATATGAAGGACACATTATGACAGTGAGAGCCTTTTTTAGGCGGCACATATGTTCACTGAACGTGTGCACGCGTCCTGGAGGAACCTTGCGGATGCCCCACTGGGGGCACCACACATGCCTGGAGTGCTCATGCCCCCTGCCCCCCACCTCCCCACAGGGAACACCAGTCTTGACTTGCCCAGGGCTACCGACTGGACACTCGCCACCCCTGACAGCTCCCTGCAGGGACTTGGCTGTGACTCTTTGGCAGTTCCTCCCTTGATCAGGCTGACTTCAGCCCTGCCGTCAAGATCCAAACTGATTTGGATTTGGTGGGACTTTCCCAGCCACAGACCTGAGACTTGGTTCCAGAAGAAGGACATGGTCTCTTCCTCTGCAGGGTGAGGGCTCTCCCGCAGTTTGGTGGGCCTGGGGCTGTGTCTTAGGGAGAAGAGTGTGCTGAGGGAAGGAGGGGTCATCTCTTCCAGGTGTGAGGCCCCCTGGCGGTCTGTGGAGGGAATGCCTCCTTGATGGGCCATCCAAGAGAAAGAGGGGTCCTGGGGCTCCCAAGGGAGGAAGGCCCAAGATTGGCCTCAGGTGCCCTGTGTGAAGAGGGGACCTGGGGAGTCAGCCTGCTCTGGGGGCGTGGGTGTTGGTGTCGGGCGTCCTGAGACACGGCCACCTTGCCCCTTCCCGACCAGGGCAAGTCACTGATACTCTTTGAGATTTCATTTCCTCCTTTCTAGCAAAGAGATTATATGTATATATATAAAATCTTTATTTTTTTATTTGGCTTCAATCGGGTCTTAGTTGCGGTACGTGACAGTTTTCAGTTGCAGCCTGTGGGATCTAATTTTCTGACCAGGTATTGAACCTGGCCTCCTGCACTGGGAGTGCGGATTTTTAGCCCCTGGAACACCAGGGAAGTTTCTCAAAGAGATTATAGTTCAATGTGGGAGATTAAGTGAGATAGTGTCCTAGCTCCTAGCCCAGGCTTCCTGAATTGTGGCCTTTAGGGTCACTGTATCCACATTGACACTCATGCAAAGAGAATCCTTTTAACTCCAAACAAGCTCCTGTAAGATGGCTCATTAATCAGAAGCATTACTGAGTGGAGGGCAGCGATGACATGGAATCCTGCTGTTAGTGTGTCAAGGGTATTGTGAATGACTTACCTAAGCCTTTTGGGATGTTGCTGCTATATCATTTGGACAGACACAGGAGCACTTCGCACCCTTCATCTCATTTGATTTGCCACGAAACAGGGAGAGTGTAAACATGCAGGCGCTGCAGTGATTGTGTACATTCATCCAGAGAGGTTAAGTAACCTGCCCAACATCACACAGCTCATAGTCAGAGGACTGAAACGATAGTACTACTGTCTCACCTCCCGGCCACGTGCTGTTGATTATGACGTCCCGGGATGCTGAATCCTGCCTCTCCTTTTTCTGAGCTGGAATGCTCCCCAAAGACAGTCCAGCTGTGCTCCTGGCTGGAGAGATGGGAGACTGAAGCCCAGACAAGTCACAGAGCTATGCAGAGGGTTCCGACTGCCAGCTCAGGGCTGTCCCACTGCTGTCTCTGTGCCAGGTGTTCGGTGTCCTCATGTTTGGGTGGGATGAGACAGTGCCCTGTGGGAGGTAAGGGCAGGAGGCAGCAGTGAGCCTGCATGAGGGCCAGTCACACATGTGTCAGTTCCTGCCAGGTGACATACCCTTTCTGCTCAGTCGCCTCTGCTGTAAAAGGGTAAAATAATACTTGCTGGCTATTTAAGAATTTAATCCATGCAACAGACTTAGGAGTTAAGAAGTTATTGGGATTTCAGAATTTAACAGATGGAGCATTCTTTTAGTTGGAAGCCTGGCACACTGTAGGTAACGAAAATATTAGCTATTGCTTTATTACTATCAGTCATGTTTTAGCAGATATTTTTCTCCCCACAGACCCATAAAGCCGGGGCTGCTGTGCGTGGCTGTGTCCTGTGTCGTCCTCATCAACCACGGGAGCACGTGCCAATTCCCTGAGAGGGTTACCCTCTTTCCCACAGAAGAGGGGCCGGCACTCAGGATATAACGTCATGATCAAACGGTCTCGTCCTCCAAACAGATGCAGGAGGTGGCCTATCATTTCTGCTGTCACCTGCACGAGGATTTAACTGAACATTTGTATGTATATATAAAATTTAAAAATTTTCCTTTCCCTCATCTACAGCAGGGCTTACCTGGGGCCCCAAGGGAAGTGGGTTTGCTGACATTTCTTCAGTGGTTTGGGGAGTTTATTTTTTAAGGGAGACGTGTCTGAGCAGAGCTTCAAGCCTGCACCCCTGAGGCAGGTTTCCTCTGGTCCTACGTCCCTTTTCTAATATTTCTCATGGGTCCCTGATAGAGGTCCATGGAGAAGGGCCTGTAACTAGTGTCAATTTCCTGTGGGTCTGTGGTTTTCTTTAGGATTTTGTACTTTGATACTCGCTCACACTTGGCCTTTACTCCTCAATTCAAAATTTTAGAATAATTGTACTCACACATATGGTGACTGCATCTTCAACCTGCGGCAGACAGGAAGCCAGTGTTCACATCCCCTCTCTCCTCCAAAGTGCTGTCCTCCCTTAGTTTCAGGGTGTTTGCTTTGCAAACTCTGAATGAATCAGGAAAAGTCACGATTTTGAGGATAATCCATTTCCCTTCTGTGAAGGTGGAAGCGGCTTTCCTCAGAGGTTTCTACATCCCAGGCGAAGCCAGAAGCCACCCCAGGGACTTGGAAAGAGGCAGTGTTCAAGTGACGCTTCAGGGACTCATTCCACAGTGGTCACTGCTCGGACCTGCTGTGGTCCAGGCTGTAGAAAGGGCTCAGAGGAGTTGTTGGAAGCGATGGCCTCAGGGAGGGGCCTGGGAGGATACTGTGTAAGGTGAGGAAAGAATTGTAGACCTGTGGGAGGGCCAATAAGGGTCACATCGCAGTGTCACTGTGTCACTGTGGCAAGCCCCCCTCTTTCCCAGCCCAGGTACATCACCAGTCTGTGCCACCTCCATCTCTACAGTGTCCTCCACATGGAGGAGAGGGACACTGCACTCTGGTCCCCCCGCATCCTCTCACTGGGGTTGCTGACGGCCCAGAGACATGGAGCAGGGGCAGTGTCCCCCTTAGTCCCTGCCAGGGCCCAGCCTGATGAACTCTTCCTGTCCAGAGGCCAAGGGAGAACTGCCCGAGTCACCTTCCTGCCAACGGTGCCCTCTCCCTTCCTTCTCTCACTAATGTGGATGACTTCATTCCAGGCCCAGACAAAGACACTGACGTGGTCTCCAAGAGAATATTTATTTCCAAAATTGAGGCCACAGAAACAGAAATTCCCCCTCCCTGACCTCTTCCACGCCCATCAGATAATTCCCCAGCCTCCACATACGATGTCTCTTTGGCCCATAAAAACCTTGTATAGAATACCCCTGTCTGGGGTCCCCAGCTGGGCCTCCCATTCACAGCTCAACATGTTTTAACGGGGGTGGCTTCTTTGCTGCCTCCTTGGACAGGAGCTCATTCCAGAAAACCACTTCCTTGTCTTTCAGCTTGTGGGCTGCCTGGGTGGTGACGCCAATCTCCAGGTACCCTTCTTTCTGGTCATACACCGGCCAATGGGAAAGTCCTTCCCCATCGGGGTTCCTGGGAACAGAATCAAAGAGAAATTCACCAAAGCTGCTGTGCGGTCCCAATAACCCTCTGAGATTGTCAGGGATCCCTGGCTTCATCTCTGCCAAAGGCTCCTATGCCTCCAGAGACAGAAGGTGATCCTCTCCTGGGCAGCCTGTCCATTGTCGGAGCTCTCATGTCAGAGGTCACAGGGTGTGGAGTTTGACCATCACAGGTTGGAAGCTCCCCTCGCCCAGCAGACACGCCCTGCCCCTTCCCCACCCTGCTCCATCTCTGCTCCCAGCTCACCCATTCCGAGCAAAGTTGGCCCAAAATCTCATCACCATCTTGCTGAGATTGGTCTCCTCTTCTGAGGCACCATCTGTGGGGAGGAGACAAAGCTAGTGCTACTCATAGTGTGGTTCAGGGGCTGCAGCAGCACTTGAGACCTTGTTAGAAATTCAGAAATGGAGCCCTTACTCCAGACCTACTGAGTCAAAGCCTGCATTTTAAGAAGATGTTGGGTAATTCGTGTGCACTTCAAGCATGACAGTTACTGACCTAGGTTGGGCTCAGTGCAGGGCTGCAGTCCATCCATACACTGGCTGCCTTGGCCTTCTGTGCCCACCCACCTGCCCCTCCCCCTCAGGGTCATGGGGCACACCCCAGGGTTTCTGCTGCCGTAACCCCACCTCCCAGGATGCTCTCCTTTGGGTCTTTTCTCAATTTCCTTCTCCCACACAAGTTTTCACAGAATCTCAAAAATAACTAATCTGCAAAGTCTCCAAAGAGTCATCCATCGAGAAAGTACCCAGAGGCTCTGGGTGTTATGTACAGCCCTGGAGTGTGTCACACACAAGTTGTCTATAATTGCTAATGGTTAAGACATTTAAGACATCTGTGATAAGTCTTTCTTTAAAATATTATACTCCTAAATATATTTAATTTTAACAGATATGAGTATAGATGGATGGTTGGATAGAGAGACATACACACATTAGCCCTGATTTAAGGTTAAGAGCAATTCTAACCTTACTGTCACACACATTCTGATATGCTCTTGTGAGTGGGGAGTATGTGGTGGCATTGTAGCTCTGAGCAGGGCCCTGAAGGTGACCTGCCTCCTGTCTTGCTGATGCCCAGGTCTGGATTCTTAGAGTTACCATAGATGAGGGCATATTGTCCAGCATTCACATTAAAACAAGAGAGAGGTTGGGACCCTTTTTCCTTCAACTCTGTTATGGTGAATTCAGGAAACTAAGACCTGGAGAGAAGGAGGAATTTGCCCAAGGCCACCAAACCAAGACTTGCACCTAGATCTCCTAAGTTCAAGTTTGTAGTCACCAAAGGGCCATCACCTCGCAAAAATGGAGCCCCGAAGACCGAGAAGAGCTCATCCCCGTGGTCCCCTATCACCGTCTTGGGTTTCATCTCTGATGAGAAGCTTGGGCGATACTGAAACTCATACATGTAGGTAGGGGCTCCGGCATCTGAAAGACATGGATTTAGGCACAGGTCATTTCATCAGATGCACACCTGGTTGGTATCAAGGTCTCCAGGAGGCCATGAGCATCAGGAAATTATGGGCATGCCCCGTCATGAGTAAACGACAATATTAATAGCAACTGCTTATTGTGAGAACCAACTGTGTGCCAGACCCTGTGTGTCCCTGCAGGAAGCCCCTGCTTATCAGCACAATAGAGAAAAAGAGTTTGGGAAAAGTTCTATGACTTGCTTAAGGGTGCATAGTGGGGGAGGTAAGACTAGATTTGAGCCAGATATTTACTGAATGAATGAAGGGATGAATGAATGAAGGTTGAAACTTTGGGGAAATTGATTCAAAATAACTATCTTTATAGAGGCATGGGGTCAATTCCTATAAACCTCTTTGCCTACTGATGCATTCATACAGCAGAACATCTGAATACATACAGTTTATGTGCACAGAAATGCCACTGCATGTCATTGATAACAGGCTACTTTTCATTCCCTTGGAGAATACCTGGAGCACAACAGGTGCCTTCCATTCTGCCTGCTTTTGAGTGTTTCCAGAGTTTTCCTTACCTATTCTAAGAAGAGTGAAACAAATTCAAGTAAATCCAAGTTGCTGCTCTGAAAGTGCCAATATTTAAATACAAGCCTATGAAGAAAGGGGACAGTCTATTCCTTGTGTCTCAGGAAACCACAATTCAGCATTTCCTTTTTCTCTGTCATCTCACATGTCTTGCTTCCTTCGTGGCCTGGAGAGTGTTAAGGTCGTGGCAGAAGGGAGAAGGGGCCAAGGAAGGGAATGTTCCTCTCTCCTCCTCTCCCCTGACCCACTCTCACCACCCCCTCTCTAAGCCCCAAGATGATGTGAGTTTTCCTGCTGAGGCGTCAGCAGAGCTGCCCATCTTGCTCCCTCAGGGCGAACACGTGGGCCACCCGCCTGGGGAGCTCTGCGCTTTGATCGCTGTGCCCAGAGCCAGTGACTCTCTCGGGGAAGTGTCGGGCCCCAAGTCAGACTGCAGGGGAAATACCACAACTTTTTCCCTTCTTGGGGACAGGATCATATTGAGAAATTGCAGACAAAAAGGAATATGAACAAAAATATCTCTTATAATCCCACTGCTCAGAGAAACCTCTGTTAATATTTTAGCACATATCCCACTTATGTATATAAAATAAGGATAGTATAGGATACATAGTTTGATAGTAGTAGATTTGTAGTCATTATAGTAATGACTATAAAATTTCTTCAAATCATTAAATGTTTGTGCACTACATGGTGTAAGAGTATATGCCATCCCCACAGGAGGGTGTAGAATAATTTACTTACTTGCCTCCCTCCCCAGCTACTCGCCCCCTGCCCCCTGTCATTGCACCCTCCTCCTCCCCCTCCAGCTCCAAAAAAATTCTACATAGGAACTTCCCTCATGGTCCAGTGGTTAAGGATGTAAGCTGCCAATGCAGGGGGCCCAGGTTCGATCCCTGGTCAGGGAACTAGATCCCTCATGCCACAACTAAGAATCCATATGCCGCAACTATGAGTCCGCAGGCTGCAACTAAAGATCCCACATGCTGCAACTAAGAAAAATAAATAAAAGATCCTGCATGCCTCAATGAAGGTCCCACGTGCCACAAGTAAGACCCAGCACAGGCAAATAAATACATAAATATTTTAAAAATTTTCCTACAAGTAGGGCAGAGATTTCAGTAATAACAATAGGAGCAATAAGAGAAGCAGGAGGAAGGAGAGAGCTAGTAATAAAAAAGATGGAAATTAAAACAACGTGATGTTCGTTTTTTGGTGAGGAAGGACTTACATAAAATTTGTTAGCATTATTTTTATTCTTTTAATCTGACTACCCCAAGTGAGAGAATTAAGAAATCCAGACTTGCAGACACTGGAAAGCAATTTCACAAAATGTATCAAGAACTTTAAAATAAATGCTCCTACAGGTCAGATTAATGTTTTCACTTCCAAAAACCAACCCTGGGACTTCCCTGGTGGCGCAGTGCTTAAGAATCCACCTGTGAATGCAGGGGATATGGATTCAATCCTTGGTCCAGGCAGATCCCACATGCTATGCAGATTCTAAGCCTGTGCTCCACAACTACGGAAGTCTGCACGTCCCAGAGCCTGTGCTGTGCAACGAGATAAGCCACCACAATGAGAAGCCTGTGCACCACAACCAAGAGTAGACTCCCTGCTTGCTGCAACTACAGAAAGCCCGCTTGCAGCAACGGAGACCCAACACAGCCAAAAAAAAAAAAAAAAAAAAAAAAATCTCCCCTTTAAAAAAAGAAAAAGGAAGCCAACCCTAAGAGAATTATTTGAGACTTGGTTAAAGCTTTATACATTTACACATAATGCTGAGTGTGATGTTTTCTTTAGCATGAAAATGAGCAGCCAGGTTAAATATCCAATGGGACAGGAATACTAAGTAAATTTTAATCCAAGTGCCATGAAATAATTGATATTTCCCATGAATCTTTATTGACATTGAGGAAATGCCTACAATACGGTGTTCCAGGAACAACAACATAAAATTAATTTTAAAATTATGTGTAACACATGGAAAGGCTAATAGAAAAAAATGTCAAAACTTTATAGCTGATACTTCTGGGTGAAGGAACTATGAGTGATACATAGTTGCTTCTTTATGGGTTTCCATATTTTCAAAACTTCCTAAAATGGTAAGATTAATTTTATATTCAGAAAACTTATTCTTTATGAAAAAGAGATTGAGAGAACTACAATAATGAAAAAAGTAACATTGATAAACTCTGGGAAGTGCTGGCAATAACTCTGAATTCAAAGTCACGAGATGTGAGGTTAAAAACTCAAGTCCAGTATGGCTGGGAGCAGCACAGATGCAGAAACGGATACTAAAAATCAGACACATAGCAGGAGGCAAGACCCAGTTTATGAAAGAACACATTTGACCCCAGGCAACCCCTGGCTGGTCTCTAGGACCCTAGGGAAGAAGAAGAGGTAACTAGCACCTCCAAATGACTGTACTGAGTGCCTGGGGACACAGTAGGTCAGCTGCAGCTACGTTTTATCATGCTTCTAGAATCTCAAAGTTTAAAACCCTTCTAGCCTGGTTAGGAAGAGAGGTCTGGACCAAAGAACCATCTCCTGGTTTGCAGACTAGGTGAATGAGGGCTCCAAGAAAGGAGGGGTCCCGTGAGGGACTCAAAAGGTACCCAAAAGGGACACCTCCTCTCCAGGTGAGCTCATCCATCCCTGACCTCACACTCCACACACAGTCTTGGGTCAGTGGTGGAAGGTCCTGTGGTAGACACAACACACACTGGGATAGGCGAAAACCGGCCACAGACATTGACATTCTCTAGACCACCTGCCCCACTTTTCTAATACTCACTCCTTTCAGCTTTCTTGGTCCCAGACAACACTCCTGATCTTACTCTTGGCCTCACTCTACCCCCAGCTCCACTGGTTAACAAACTAGTTTGCAGCTAGTTCTGACTTTGGAAATCTTCTAAGACTTACCTGCCAAGATTTCCCCTCTAGCCCCACAGACCAATGCAACTGAGGTGAGGAGTCCTGTGGCAGATGCTGTCGGTGCCTCCCCCATCCCTGCTTCCGGGCACGCCAGCCTGAGTTCCACCGCCTGCATCTGTAGCTCTTTGCCTGAGGCCTTTAGCAGAGACCACTCTGCCCAAGTGTGCAGCAGGTCAAAGCACCAGGGAATTAACTGCCCTTGGGAACAGCTTTCAACCAATGACTCATCCAAGTTGGAGGATAAATATCCCAGCTCTCTTGCCACTCTCTTTGGATAACCCTGAGACATGTCTTTCCCAGAGTCCCCCAGCTCCAGATGCCCACGGTGGATACTTGCTTGACAGTGCAGTGTGGACTGGCTCCATTCATGTCACTTCTTCACTCCTCTACTGGTGTTTTCTGGGATCACCCCCCAAATAAAGTACTTGTATTTGGATCCTTTTCTTGGAGTCTGCTTCTGGTAGAAACCAAAGTAGGACAGTGCCCCACCCCAGGTCATATGAAATGGACCTTGGAGTTTCCACATATCTTTCTATGCTGAGGGTTAGGAGAGAATACAGTGAGAAGCTGGTGTGGTCAGTGTCCTTCTCCTGTCCAGGGTCTGTGACCCACCTCTGTGGTGACGGGCCACTTTCACAGATGGGACACCAAATGTTCCATCTGCAATCAAGTCCAGGAACAGGTCTTTCTTTTTGTCAGGGTCGTCTGTCCCTCCTAAATACTTCTCAGTAGCCACTGGAGCCAGTTCCTCAGGGATGTTCTGAAATAGATCAAGAGTGAAAGTGACCACCAAGCCCTAGTGAACAGCATGGCTTGTCCAGCCAGGGAGGAAGGCTTGCATCAATGGTGACCCTCTCAAGCCCTGTGCAACCACTGCCGCCCACCCTTGGTGGTGAGGTCGAAAGGCATAAAAGTGGGAGCAGAAGCCTCCAGCCCCAGTCTTCATTCTGCCATTTAATTGCTCTGCAGTTTGGGACAAGCCCCTGCCCCTCTCTCGGGCTCAACCAGTTCCTGTGATTCCTCGACTCTTACAAGGAAGGGGTAGGACTTCCACAGGAGTGATGTGGCCGTCTCCTGGTCCAGCTTGCCTTCAGAGAGTGGGTAGCCCATGAACTGGTAAAATAAAAATGAAGCAACTGTGAGTCATCAGGTAATGGCAAGAAAAACCAAAGTGACCAACAAACCAAACTAATGCAGGTCGAAGGTCATTTTGTCATGCCTTGATGTGCATGGGTCCTTGATGAGTTGGGCAAAATCAATGAATCAAATGGACTTTTATATCCAGAAGTCAAGGAGTGCACAGAGGATAATGTCATTTTTAAGGGAAGCTGTTCCAGTCTTCATATACACACACACATATACACACACACACACATACACATAATCAGGCTAGAGTTCCCGCAATGGCCATCCATGAAGACAAACAGGGACCAGGTCATGGAAGCAACCTAAATGTCTATCAACAGATGAATGGATAAAGAAGATGTGGTACATATATACAATGGAATATTACTCAGCCATAAAAAGTAACAAAACTGGGACATTTGTAGAGACATGGATAGACCTAGAGACTGTCATACAGAGTGAAGTAAGGCAGAAAGAGAAAAACAAATACCGTATATTAACACATATATGCGAATATAGAAAAATAGTACAGATCAACTGGTTTGCAAGACAGAAATAGAGACACAGATGTAGAGAACAAACATATGGACACCAAGGGGGTAACATGGGGTGGGTGGGTAGGGGTAGGATGAAATGGGAGATTGGGATTGCCATATATACATTACTAATAAGAAAAAAATATCAATTTGTACACTTTAAATATATGCAGTTTACTCTATGTCAATTATATCTCAATAAAAGTTCTTTAAAAAAAAAGAAACAGAGAGTGAAGGTTTCAGCCAGCCGAGTGTTGAAGTGGAGGGCTCTGGGGCAGAGGACACAGACCTCACAAATACCCCGCCTGTGTCAGATAACTGAGAAAGCCCCAAATCCTGCCGTTATGGCTTTGGTCCTTCGGTATCACCTCTGAAATCATTCTGAAGAACAGCAGAACTCTGCACACAATGACTCCATCAAAACTCTGCACTAAGAGACTTGATCAGACTCTAGCACAGCTACAAGCAGCTGAAGGCCACATCCCCAGGATGACCCCAGGCCCCCTTAAAAAGCTCTGCGCTGCCAGGAAAATTTACTCTTTGTTCCAGCCAAAACCTGGTGATAGGCATGTAAGTCCCTGAATCCTTTCTTAGAGCAGTTACTTTAGCAACATTGTTACCATAAATCCTTTCTGCCCTTTGAGATGTAAATCTACCACCCAAAACTATTTTCCTCAAGGACCTGAGAGCCATCTCTATGAAAAGCAAACATTCAGGGGCTAATTCTCACTCTCTGTCCCCAAGTCCCTGTGGGAAGATAAAGGCTGAACTTCATTGGGCACCTTGCTTCTACTTACACAACAGCCTCCTGTCATAAAGACAGAAGTTTGTTTCTTCTCCAGATAAATGCCAGCTAACAAATCCGGGTGGCTCAGTCACATGGACAAGCCCCCTCCTCCCTGTCCCCTGCCTTAAATAGGCTCCAGCCTTCTCTTTCAGGGGTTTGGGTTCAGTTCTCATTGGATCCTTTCCCTACAGCAAGGGTGTAACTGAATCAAACTTATTGCTACTTCAACTAGTGTCTGGCTTAGTTTATCTTTGGCAGAAGGAAAGCCCTTCCTAACTTTTAGAAGTCAATTTTTACCCAGGAGGAAGAAGGCTCCTTTGAATCTTTCCAGTTAGATGACTGAGTGCGTGTCGGGGGTGGCGGGGGACAGAATTTTTGGAGAAAGTATGAAAACGCCAAGTCCAAGGGGGAGAGGCTGCAGGTCCCAGGCCTCACTCTCCTTAACTCCCGAGCCCCTTCCCCTTTCTAGGCCTTGGGTTTCTCATCTGCCCAATGATTCTCTCTAGCAGCCCTCCTGGCACCGACATTTCAGGATTCTTGGATGGGAAGACAAGCAGAGAGTGTGTGGGGACATGGGTCCCCAAGGATGACAGCTGGGCCATCGTTGAGGAGGTTTTCACAGAAATGTCAACATGTATGAAGGTCCCAGAGGGGGGTCAGTAGAAGGAGGGGTCCTGTGCCCAGAGATGGAAGGGGTGATGTGACAGGCAGGGGAGGCAAGCGGGAGAGGCCTGCAGTTTCTCACATTTGGCAGAATCCAGCCAAACTCTTGCTTGTTGATTCCCACGATGTAGGGAACTGTGTTGAACTTCTTTTCAGCCAGAATCTCTTCAGGCATCTTTGGCAGCAGCACTCCGTCAAGCACAGCGGGCAGGAAAGGATAGCTCTGCGGAAGAGGGCAGCATAGTGTCTGTGCTTCCCTTTCGAGGTCACACTCATGTCCTCCTCTGCACCTGCCTGAGCTCACGGCCAGCATCACAGACCTGTGCGCCTATGGGTGGTGGCCACACATTCAGGGTCCTAACAATGGGGGCTCAGTGTGTTGACACCAGGGGGCAGAACTCTGAGCAGGGGCCAGCAGTGGTCAGGTGATGGGGGGCAAATCTTCACTCAAAGTGGTATAAAATATATAACATAACGTGTATTTAATTTAAGGTGTATGTATATCTATGCATGTCTCCATCCAGAGTCAATTCTTGTAAGCATCTCTTTACAGGAAATCACCCTCAGCAGGAAGCCTCTTTTTTTTATTTTGGTCACTTTAGCAAACTTATATGGCAACTAACTTCTAAACCTGGCACCCCCAAGTTCTACTCATCTCCAGCCGAAGTAAACCTTTCAAATCTTTAAATCACACAAAATCTTGCCTAACTTGTTGGTTCTTCCCATAGATCAAAGACATAGAAATGAAGAATAAGTAAGGAATAGATGGCCAGTTCCCTAGCCTCCCCGTCAGTAATCTCCCCAACAAACTGTGTGACCAAACTGTGTGAACAAGACAACACCTAGAGAAAGATCACAAGCCGTGGACACCCTGCACACCAGCCTGCAGGCAGTGGGGGACGGCCATGCCTGTGACCCCCTTCTCAATGATTAACTGAGATTACCTCTCTGTTGCTCTTTAAAACGTTTCATGGCTGAATGGAAACTTGGGAGGCGGTTTTCGGGGGACGCTGAGTCTGCCATCTTCTCACATTGCCAGCGTTCTGATTAAAGCCCCCTTTCTCTTCTACCATTTGTGAGGACGTAATTGATTTTGTAAGCAGTGAGCAGCGAGACCCAGTTTATTCGGTAACATTCTCATTATTTGTGGTTCTTAAGTTCTAAAAAGTCACCGTGACTCTGATTTAGGGAATACTGAGCCACTGCTCACGGGAAATAAGGGATCAGGTTCCTGAGAGCCTCTGGTCACATTTTCTCAGCCTTGTGTCGTGTATGTTTCTGTTTAAAGACCATTAGTTATTGATAATAAAGCACCAGCTGCCAAGGGCTCAATGTTTTCCTGGCCTGGGGAGGCTGCGGTTGGAAATTCCCGCGTGGCTGGGAGGAGGGTGGTGCCTCAGGACTGGGATTCATGGCTCCTTTCCTCGCAGCCCTGCACACAGTGCGATGTGCACAGCCAGTCACCCCAGCAGCTTCCCTCGAGAAGATCTGGGCTCCCCGTGACGCCTCCTGAAGAGCCCTTGCCTCCACTCCCCGCAATGGAAGTTTCTAGTCCAGCCTTCTCCCAACAGGGCATCTTTGGGGAATGTAAACAAGATGGGGGGCTGGCTGGGCACAGGGGACACAGAGTTCATACCTGGGAGCCCCAGCCAGAGGCACCGGCTCCAGTCCTAGATTTGGTCTTCCTGGCTGTTGACCCAGGCACGTCACTGCCCCTCTGGGCCTTACTGTGATTCTACAAAGGAGAATTCTTTCCTTTTCACTAACTGAAGCTTATGGCCTCAAGGGTTAAGACATGCAATCAAGAAAGCAAAGGTCCTTACCTCTCTGGGGTCTCCATGTAAATCAACAGCAAAAAATTTCTGTGATGACAAAGGCAGAAGTGTGGGTGAGAAGGCTTCCTGGGAGAAAAGCTGGACTTTTGGGCGTGAGCACAGGGTGTAGCTATGGGATGGGGGAGGGAGCTCTGGAGAGGACTGTGGCTCGTGCCTATCCTGCCCTCCACCCAGTTCCCGTCTTGTTCCCCGAGGCAACAACATCCTAATTTCCCTTTAGGGTACCCACCTCTTACCCACTTTCACTCCATGAATCCAGGCATCTATATGTGACCTGAGGGGCACCATCTCCCTGAAGACAGCGACTACTTCAGGGATGGACATGTGTCCGTGTCACTTCAATAGAGTGTACCTGAAACCTTTGCTGGAATTATTGGGAAAGATGGTTTCTAAGCAGATAGGACCTAAGCCTAAAGAGCTGCTATTGTCTTTAACCTGCCTAGGGGACAAACCTGCCTGACAGTGAAGCCAACACAGAGATGTAAAAAGCTGAGTGTTAGAGACAGATTCTTGCCAATATCATATGTGCATCTGGATCCAGACATGCCTGAAGCCATCCACGCCTGGACTTTCAGTTGGTTACCTGAAGATTCTGTTACAACATATTCCTTTCTTTGCTCAAAGCACTTTGAGATAAGTTTTGTCCTCTTGCATTAGAAAATCCTAACTCATACAAGCTCATTGAAATGCACCCCAGCTCACACTTCTTCCTTGTGAGTTCCCCAAGATTGTGTTGTTTTCATTGTTACACTGTAGCTAACAGGCCTGACCAGTATGCAGGAAGTCCCAGTAAGGGTTCTCCACTACGGGTTGTAGCCCCATAATCCAGAGGTGTGTGTGGCTGTGTGTGTGTCTGTGTGTGTGTGTGTTTGTGTGTTTTGGGGAGAGAGGATAATCACAGAAACACTTCCAGATGATTGGGGAAAATCTCAGAAGGGTAACATGGGCGCTTAGGTTCTCTGGCTTTCCCCAAACTCACCAATTCTCCCCTTATAGGCTGGATCTCTTGTGCCACATGGAGAAGTACTGAAATAAGTTTCCCTCTTTCCAGGCATTAGAAAACAGTTGTGTTTTTATCTTTGGACACATTGGTCACCTTATTTGAACCTGAGAAACCATGATCCCAGGCTACATTGGAATTAACCATGGAAACGGAACAGAGTCCAGAGCTGGAGGCTGGCCCCTGGGAGTCCAGGAGTGTCCTCAGGAGTCCAGGGTCCACACAGAGAGTCCAGGTCCTCAGGCTACTCCAGTAGTTCCCATTGGCTCTAAATGTCATAGTGATAGTCTCTGGGTATATGCCTTGCTGTAGCTTCCTGTGATGACCCACGACCATAGCCATCCATCAATCCTGAAATGGTACCTCCTCTGTGAAGCATCCCTGCTGAGTATAACGAACGCTTCCCCCTCTGTGTTCTCACCACACTTAAGCCACTAAGTATATGGGCGTGCTTCTCCTTGACTAGTTCCTTGTGAGCAGAGACTATATCCAGTTATGTCTGTATCACCCACTTTATTACCTCCCCCCACCACACACTTCGCAGAGACGGACAGATTGATGGATGGAAGGATGGAATTAGCCAGTACATGGAGTGTGGGTGAATTGCGGGGATAAGTGGATAGACGGATGATAGCTAGCAGATTAGGTAATGGATGGATCATTGATTTTAGACAGATGGATGATGAAATACACATATATGGATGATTGATAACAGATGAATGAATATTATAGATGAATTGATATTAGATCGATGAAAAGATATTGATGAATTGGGTTCACTGGTGGATGGACAGATATACAATACAATGATGAATATATGGATGGATGGATGGATGGATGGGTAGATATACCATTATTTTAGAATCACTATTGAGGCAAACATGCAGAAAATCTAGACAACTGGGCAACCACTGGGTTATAATTGAGGCAGTGTCTAAATTAACCAAGACAAATTGTGACAACCTTTCTGAAAATCTTTGTTCTAAATAATCCTATTCCCAAAATTCAGGATGATAATTACCTCTGAGTATATGTAATGTTTAATTTCTTAAAAATAGATCAGAAAACAAGATTGAAAAAACTGAGATTTGATAGATATAAGGGGTTATTATACAGTTGTGCATTATGTCATTTTTTGTGTTTGGTAATATCTGAGATATTCCATAATAAAAAAGAAAGAAGGGAGTTCCCCATTTGGATCCAGAGCTCTGACACTGCTCTTGAGAGGTGAGAAAATGTCCTGGGTAGTTTTTGCAGGGCAAGAGGATGGCTGAAATGATGAAGCCTGGGGCCATGTTTACAGGCTGGGGTGCTTGTGTGGCCACAAGAGTGGATAAACTTACCATCTTCTGCGTTATCTCCAAGAGCTCGTCCTCTGTCTTCTGACGCAGGCAGTGAACTAGGACAGCGGAGGTGGTGGTTTTACACCCAGCAAGGACAGCAATTTGCTGCAGAGATCACAGGTGACAGCAGAATTCAAGAGCCATGTCTCTACCCTCCATCAATAACAAGGTGTTCTCTTCCAACCTCAGTTTCTATAGGCAGCCCGTGGGAGCAGAAGATACTCTAGACCAGGATGTCCTGGGTCCCAGGCGTGCCTATTACACTCCTCAGCCTCCACTGCCTTATCCCTGTTAAACTGACATAATGATCTCAAAGCTGAACCTCTGAAGAGAGGCAGCATGGAGTGGGGCTCAAGAGCATGGAATCCAGAATCCCACTGTCTAATTTCAGATCTCGGCTCATCCAATTAATAGCCATTTGGCCTCAGGCCAGACACTTGCAAAGTGCATTCAGAGAGGAAGATGCTGAAGGAGAGAAGTCAGGCTCCATGATGGCGGGACCAGGGAGAGTGTGCGTGGGCTGCCCAGAGCCTCATCCAGTGTCTGACACAAAGTCAATGCTCAGTATGTATTTGGTGAAAAATTAAATAAAAAGGCACATGAGGAAGTAGAGGAGAGAGAGAGAGGGCGTAAGAATAAGAGTCTTAGATTCTTCATTCTGCCAGTTTCCGGTCCTGTTTGATAGCGAAATCCAGCCCCATCTCTGCCACCTTTGTTTCCTTTCAAAACACTCCCCCTTCTGAACTTAAGCCTGATCAATGGGCTTCTGCTGTTAAAAGCCAAAGAATTCTGAAAAACATTCTCGACAATCTTTAAAATTCTTGGTGTCTTATCTCCTCCCCTCCAGTCCCTTTCAGTCTGGCTACTGCCCCCACCCCTCCACCAAACCAGCTCTCACAGCCTGACCAAAACGCTCCACATCACTGACTCCAATGCACACTCCTCAGCAGAGCCTCTCTGTTACTCACCCTTCCTTGGCTTCCTAACACTCTCCAAGTAAAGACAAAGTCCTCACCAGGTCCTGTGCAGCATGGCCCTGCCAACGGCCCCCTCCTCCCCTCACTCCAGGTTCCGTGCACTCTTTCTGCTCTGGCCACATCAGTCTTTCTCACTCTCTCTCACTTCAGATACCTGCTCCTGCCACAGGACATTTGCACAGGCTGTTCCCTCTTCCTGGAGATTCTTTTCTTAGCAAGTAATTTACTGTTCATCCTTCTCATCTCAACTTGTTGATCGTTTTTTTTTTTTTTTAAGGAAGCCTTTTCTGATAACCTCCCCCGTACACTGGATGCAGTGCTCTTTCTGGATTCTGTTATGACATCAGGCACCTGCCCTCTATTGCTCTTGTCACAGTTGACATTTTATAAGCTGTGCAATTATATAATTACTAATGTCTCCTAAATTATAATAGCAGCTTCATGAGGTTGCTAGATGTCAGACTATATCAAAATTATTTGTTAAATGAATGAATGAATCAATCTGAGTGATTTCTCCAGGAACCCACACCAGACCCAAGCCCCCAGGGTGAATCCACTCCAGGCGCACATGGTGCCAATGAGTTCATCAGATCTCAGACACTGAGAGAGGAAAGACAGGATGACAGTACATTGCCCACTGTCCAGGCTAGTACCTCACCTCGGACACTTTGGGGAACGTGTTCAGTGGACCGTGCATGGGGCTGGCAGTCCAGCGTCATGAGCTTGAGTCACAGCTCTGCTCTGATCACTCGCTGATCTTGGCAAGTGCTTCTGCTCTCTGCCCCTGATTGCTCAGCAATAGAACTGGCAGGTGGGATGAGGTGTGTTCCTGCGCTCCCCGCTCAGCCATCCCCACTCCTGTGATTTTTCGAGGATGTCAGCTGGACCCCACAGTAAGAAAGGCCTCTGACAACTCCAGGAGAGCAGAGCAAAGGGTGTGGGGAGAGTCCAGAGTCAGACCTACCTTAACTGCAGCCTTCATGTCCTTCTTGATCAGGACAGAAGTGAGGGCCACGCCACTCTCAGAGATGGCCCGGTGGAAGAGATTCTTGGCCAGGGGAGATAACACCTGGGAGGAGAGTGGCAAAAATGGAAGTTTATGCTCATGGGGAGGGATCTTCAAGAGCCATCGCCACCCACAGCGCTGTCCTGGACTGTTCCCCTGGAGACTGTGGGGCCGGCTTCTACAGGAAAACCTTAGCTGGAGGGAGCCAGGAGCAGAGTGCAAGGCAAAACAGGAAGTGTGTGGTACACACTGAGGATAACAATCAATAGCATCTGAAGCGCAGCTCAGCAATTCCTAGCATCACTTTAAAGGCACAGTTCTAACTCCCCATTTCCCTTACTCGGAATTTATCCTAAGGAAAATGAACGTGCAGTCACACAACAGTTTCCAAGAATGCTCACGTTGCTTATGATAGTAAAAATTGGGAATAACCCAAGGTTCCAATGTGATGAGATTGGGTAAATAAGTTATTTTTCATTCTTACAATGGAATATAACTTGAGAATAAACACAAAAAATGTGAAAGAGTGCTTAATGGTTAGGAAATATTTACCTTATTCTATATTGCTAAGGAAAGTTTCTATTTAAAAAATTCTAGCTAGATCGATAGATGGAAAGAGAGAGATACATGCATAGATAGGGTGAATCAAGGAAATAACACTAGAAAAATACAGATCCAAATGTTCATGGTGAGTATCCACAGATAATGGGATTGTGAAAGACTTTTTTCTTCTTTGAGATTATCTGTACTTTTCCTTTTCTCCACTGTATGAAATATAAAACATCTTCCTTTGAGCATTCCACTATGAAACCTAGATATGTTTCTAAAATGCAGTAACAGCACTGACCCTCTGCTCAACTGTGAGGCAGCTGGAGGTTTGCACAGCTCCCAGCACCGTCTAACCTGGTTTTCCATCTTTGCTTCCCTCAGTGTCTCCCTATTCCCGTTCCCCACACCAGACTCCCAGGTCGTGTCTGCGTCCCATATCCCCTGTCCTATCTCCCCTTCCATCGCCCTCCTCTCCCTACTCCTCCTCCCCCAGCCCCGCTCCATCCCTCAGTCCCAGAGACTGCTGCCCTCCCTCTTGGGCATGAACAAGCCATCAGACCGCCTCAGAGGAGGCCTGCAACCTGAGCTTCGTGCTTGTGTCCCCTGAATGGTAGGTCTGGCCTTAAGCCAGACAACGACACTCTGCACAACTCTCATGGTTGCCTCTTCTTGCTCAGAATTTACACCCGCCCCCTACCTCCCAAGAGGAATGAGGTGAGTGCTGATGGTAAAATGAGTTGGAAGGAGAGTGAGAGTTCAACCAACAGAGGACAGGAAGAATGTCTCTGTTGCAGCTGTGGCTGGAAATATGGCCCCAGGATGCTAAGCTGAGCTCTGAGCTTCCTGGGGGCCAAGGATAGTTTGGCCATTAACTTTCCACCATCTGATGCTGCACAGAGTAGGGTCAGCCTCGAATGCAGGTCTTGTAAGTAAAGGTCCCATAACTAGACTGGCTGGTCTGCAAAGGGATCCCATCAGTAGCCACATCAGGGCCAGGAACACTTACTAGAATCGAGACACTTGCGCCTCCTGCTGACTCTCCAAAGATGGTCACAGAGCCTGGATCCCCTCCAAAGTGGGCTATGTTCTCCTGGACCCAGTGCAGTGCGGCCAACTGGTCCAAGAGACCCCAGTTGCCCCGACAGTGTTCATCCCCTGTGCTGCAAGAGAACAGGGTGGGTTGAGAGCAGGGATGTCACAGCAGGGCCCTCAGGACCAGAGGCAGGGATGGGGGTCCAGGTGAGCCTTCTGGAAACGACTAGGTTTCCACAGCCCTGACACTGGGGTCTTCACCTGTCTCCCATCCTGTAGCATTGTTCTGCTATAGGACTCTACACACCCATCCCGCAAGTATTTATTGAGCATCTACTTTGAGCACATCAACCTTGCAAATATCCAAAGAAGGAAATTCCAGGTAGAAGAAACAGCACATGCAAAGGCCCTGGGGTCCAGTGAATAAAAGTATGAGTCTAGGACATACAGCTACATAGGGCCCTGAGGGCCTTGGTAAGAATGTCAGTGTCATGGTAAGCAAGTTGGGAAGCCATTGCAGGGATGGCCTGACTCCAGTAATGTCTTAAATGATCATTCTGGCTACTGCGGAGCCAAGAGGATTTCCTGGTGACTGGATGTGGGTGTAAAAAACAGAGAAGAATCCTGAGTAACTGGAAGGGTGGAGCTGCCAGGGGCTGAGCAGGAGGCTCTGTGGGGAAAGGAGGAGTGTTTGGGGGGAGGGGCATTGGGAGTCAAGGGTTAAGCTTATCTGTGGGAGGGAGAGGTGCCCTCAGAGGTCCCTTGGGGATGGCAGGAGGTAGTTAATGATGTACCTGTGGGCTTCAAAGGAGAACTGGGCTAAACATAGGGAACTTGGAAGCGCCCCTGAGGTCACTCAGGGAACCAGTGGGACAGAGAAGAAGATGCACACAGAGGCTGAGACTGGGAGGGAGAGGGTCAGGGAGGGGCCAAGAGGAAGCAGCCATGAGGCAGGAGGTGGCCAGGAGCCAAGAGAAGGAAGCTTTTCACAAAGATCTGAGCGATCACGTGTGGATGCTGCCAAGGTTGGGGCAAGAACTGCTGGGTCATTGGTGACTGGGCCCAGAGCAGTCTGGTGTCCGGTTGCGGTGAAACCCTGACTGACGTGGTACAGGAGAGACTGGCTGAGAGGAAGTGGGAGAGTGTGTGCAGTTATACTGTAACTGGGAGCAGACACGGGCCGTGGGGGAAAGAGCTGAGGAGGCTCCGTGAAGGTGACACATCCTGGGACACGACTCTCCTGGGACAACCCTCCTCCAGCCCATAGGTCTTTCCAGTGAGGTGACCAGCCCTCCCCAGCCCACGCACCAGGCATCTCAGGGTAAGAGGTCCTGGGGCTGGTACATTCAGAAAAGGCTCAGCAACTGCCTGCAGGAAACCCGGTTCCTGTCCCCATGGAGACTCCATGGAGGAGACTCACACCTTCACTCACACATGTGCCAAATCCCACGAAGGAAATGGGGTGAGTGGAACCAACATTCCTCCCAGTAGGTGTGCCCACTGGAGTCAGATCCTTCTTACAAGCTCCCAGTTCCAACCACCCGTTCCTTCACCTACAAGACTTCCCGGAGCTTTCACATGAGTATGCTCCTTTCCTACTTCTCCATGAGGTAAGATGTGTAAGCCTCTAACTGCTGTGCTGCAGGGTAACTGTCATCTTAGCGGTAATGCAACATGCTGGGAAGCACAGGTGAAAAAGAGATGAGTATTTTATATGAGGTAACATTTGGGTTGGGCTTTGCAGGATTAATAGGAGTTTGTTAGGCAGATTTACATGTAAAAGCTCAGAATTAAGTGGACCAGGGTGGCTGGAGAATAAGGTAGGTGGAGCCCAATTATGAGGGGACTTGGATGTCTTAGTGGGGATCCTCTTGAGAGTTTGCATGACCAGAGCTGAGTCCTAGCACCACCACACTGAGGGTCAGTGTGCTGTGAGTAGAGGCCAGTGTCTTACCTGAAGAATCCCCAGATGCCCAGGCGGTACTGAATGGTCACCACCACCACATTTTCAAGGGCAGAGAGGGCCAGCCCATCATAGGTTGACGCCCCGCCCACCACCAGTCCTCCTCCGTGGATCCACACCATCACCTGGACGGGGAGGATGCAACCATGCAGGTTATAAGAAGCAGAGCTGGGGGAGATCTCAAGAGGATGTGTGGTTTGGTCACCTACCTGTTCTCCCTGCTGTGGCCCAGGCCACCACCCCACTCAATGCACCCTGGCTGCTCCTGCCTGTCTCCCCCTCCCCAGTGCCACCTCCTCCCAGTGCTCTTCATGCTGAGAACATCATCATGGGAATAGCCAAGGCTAAGAGTGTCATCTTCTCTCTGACACTCCCACCATCCTCACTCCTGGGCCCCTCACACAGCTCAGCACACTCTGCATGCAGCAGCCCTTGGTTAGAAGTTTATTTCAGTTTCACCTTAGTTACCTTTTGTATGGGGAAACAACCTTCTCATGTGAATGAATTATCATGTCAAGAAACACACACCCTGGGTGGTACCTCTTTGTAATAGGCCTTCCTGCTGCCTCCTCTGCTCCGCACATCCAACCTACCCTCCAAACCCCAGTGTAAAAGCCACCTCCTCTAAGAAGTCTTCAACCATTAGTTGAATATGATCTGAAAACTGACTAGGTACCGGGGACTGTGGTAAGAACTAAGGATGAGAGTGGATACACAATTTATAATGCGTGGCTCTTACACTTAAAGAGCAAGGATGTGAGAAGAGCTAAAGTAATAATAGTGCAATAACTTTGTTAATGTTTTAAAAAGGAACTTGAGGAATTCCCTGGTTGTCTAGTGGTTAGGGCTCTGTGCTCTCCCTGCCAAAGGCCCAGGTTTGATCCCTGGTCCGGAAACTAAGATCCTACAAGACGTGTGGTGTGGCCTAAATAAATAAATAAATAAATAAAAATTAAAAGGGAACCTTAAAAATGAACTATGTGCCAAGCACTGCTCTAAACATTGAAAAATAAACCTTCCATGAGATAGGGACTGCTACTGTCCCATTTCACAGACAGGAAAACTGAGACACTTAACCATTCTGAGATCACACAGCTGATAGGCGGTGGATTCGGAACTTGAACCCAGGCAGCCTGGCTCCGGAGTTCACATGTTGAGCCCCTGGCACACAGCAGCCAATGGCCTCAGTGCAGTAGGTTGGCTGTGGGGGCCGGAGGGATTTCTTCCCTGCAGCTCTAACGAATGCATCAGGAAGACTTGCCTCGTGTGCTGTGCCAGACACTGACATAAACCTTGATATTCGTCACTGAACACTTGTGTGTGATCACCCCTGATTTGAGGACACAGAGCCAGGTCTCTCAGCAAGCAAAAGGCAGAACCAGGATTTACACCCAGACCCTGCGGTTCCAGAGCCTGTGTCCATAGTAGAGGCTCTCCAGCCTCAGGTTCCCAGATCCCCAGCTTTCCCTGCACCTCCGATCCCTGCCTACCTCCGGGCACAGGGCCTGAGTTTGCAGTCATCTCTGAGTCCAGGCTGAGCCAAGGGTCTGTCAGCAGTGAGTTGCTGCTGAAGAAGCTAGTCCAGCTCTGTGCAGCCCAGATGGTAAGATCCTCGAAGGCAGGGGCTGTGTGGTCATGCTTCTGCGTTCCTCCTTTCTCCTAACCCCCAATCCTAGCTATGTGTGTGGGGGCGCTGGGTACGTAATAGGGGAGTGAATGAATGCATGAATGGATGAATTAACAACTGTCCCCACCTCTCTGAGCCAAGCACGTGCAGGGCCAGCTTCTAGTCACAAGCTCCCAGACGCCTTCCTCCACATCTGGGCACCATGCCGGGGGTGTTCCTGGGAGATGGCTGCGTGCTCACGCCCCCTCTGTCTCTACCCCACTGACCCCTCCTTTTCCAGTAGACCAGTCCCCACCCTCCAGCCTGAGTCTGGAAAGCTGACCCACCTCTGGGCTTCCATTTGTTTTGGAAATGCAGACTCACTGGGTCATCAGCTTGCGTGCGCCAAAGACAATTAGGAAGTGAAATTCGCCACAATAAAATCTTGATGGTGGACAGAGGCAAAGGAAAGTGCTTGTTTTGTTGCTCCAGGCTCTGACCCCCCATCCCCAGCCTGTGACACCGAGACACTGCAAGGTTGTCAGAGAAGGTCTTTGTGTGCAGAGGAAAGGCCCACACAGCCTCCCCTTGCTCGTGTGTATCAAAGAGCATGATTGGAACATCAGGAGACCTGTGCTCTAGTCCTGCCAACCCTACTCTGTGACCTCATCTTCCCCTCACTGGGCCTCAGGTTATCTGACAGGGGAGGTTGGATTGTTGGCTTATCTCTAAGATTCCTTCCAGCTCTGACTTTATTGGCAATTACGTTTCTCCACTCTGGGTATCAGATTCCTAATCTAGCAATTAAGGGTAATCCTTCTGGTCCATCCATTAGCATGAGAGATCTTAGAAAATTCAAAATGTGCATTACAGATACACAGCAAACTCCCCCAGAGGCCCTACTCTACTGTAGGGGAAATTCAGGTGTGGAAAACCTGTGTTCCCTGATGTCGGGTTTGGCTGTGGTGGTAAAGCAAGCTCAGGGTCCCATACAACAGGCTTGATCCAAGACACCCCCACCCAACACTGCCTTCACCCCCTTCCAGTCTACACCAGCCTTGAACAGTGGTTCCCACTGCTTACCGGCAGCCTGCTTCTCTTTGTCAAGTCAGCAGGAGTGTAAATATTTAAGTAAAGACAGTCTTCGGAAAACTTGAGATTAATGTTCTCCTTTCTGTTGGTAAAGAGCTCTGAGAGCATCTGTCCCCCAACTGGGTCTTGGGAGCACCTGGGAGGGACAAGGAGAGAGAAGAATTCTTGAGGTTCAGTCAGAGCTGACCAAGGAGATGTCTCCTGCAGTCAGGCCATGTCTTGGACTGGCAGTTTAGGGCAGTAAATAGAGTTGTTCTCACCAGGCTCAAGACACTGGGTTAGGTAGGAGGATACCGGGGCATCCAATGGGGGCTTCTCAGGCTCACCAAGGTCTCTCAGCACCATGTATGATGAGGCCTGACCCTCTTCCCTTCCTGGGGTCTTGGGATGCCCTGGCTCAAGGAAGGAGGCTGCCTATATGCTGATGGGCCTGGAAAGGACCATTTCCTGCATGTCCTGGGTCCAGACCAGCTCTCTGCTGGGTGCTGTATGATGCCTGCTAAAGGGTGACCACATTCTGCCAACAGGGAAACATGCTCTAGCCCATGGAAGACTTCCACAAGCTAGGGAAAATCACTCAGGTGGCAGATATTTAGGGCCTACAACAGGTCAGGGGTGAAATTTTTGTGGGGCAGCATTAGGAGAACTACATTGTAGTCCTGCCTCAGCCTAATTTGCTGGGTATCCTTGGGTGAATTCTTGCCTGCTCTGGCCCCAATCTGCTTTTCTGCATAAATGAGGGGATTGATTTCCCTAAGGGTCTTACAGCAGTGACATGCTAAAATTCTATCATCACCCCATCACAGGCAAGAGCTATTGGTTGATCTAATAGGAGATCATAAAGAAGCAACAGTGTTTATAATTCCTAATGTTTATTGAGTTCTCTCATCATGCCAATTGTTGTTTTAAATACTCCTTCTATATTAACTCATTTACTCTTCATAGCAGCCTCTTGATATAGGTTCTATATCCCCATTTTACACTTGAGAAACCGAGGCACAGAGAGGTTAGAGAATCTGCCCAAGGTCACACAGCCAGAAAGAACCATACTATGTAGTGTTTATGTTTCCAAGGACATCATAAGCCACATTTCCAGTTCTCAATCTCCTCAGAAAGCAGGAATGACTGCCCCTAGAATGTCGATGAGGTAACTGAAGCACTGAGGTGCTTGGATGACACAGCTCTCAAGTGGCAGAGTCAGAGCCCCAAAGATAACCTCTGGATTTCCATCCGGGGGAACCTTCCCAGATCACCAAGACAAAGGGCATAATATTCATGAAAGAAGACAATCAAAAGTTAAAAAAGGGAAAAAGAGTCAATGTCACTAGTATTCAGATAATGCAGAATAAGAAGAATAATTATATACATAACAATGATAATAAAGATTATTATCATTATTTTGCCCACTCAATAGGCAAAACAGAAGCGATTTTTAATAACTCCAAGCACTGCCAAAAGTTCCGTTAATGGAGGTTTTCATATATTAATTAAAGGGGTTCAGGTGGAATATTTCTGAAGGGAAATTTTTAAAATACTCAGAAATGTCACTTCTTAGAACTTATCCAAAAATATTTATGCATGTGCATGAAGATTCAGCTACATGCTGTTCATCATAGTGCTACTTATATTATCAAAATCATCAAGAACAGTTAATGATCCCAAATAAGAGATTGGATAAGTAAATTATGGCTCAATACACAATGTAATGCAGCTGAAATGTCAGGTTGTGATATGTAATGACATAGAATGATGTTCATGATACACTTTCAAGAGCAAAACAGGCATCTAAAGTATCTGTACCATGTGATATGACATTGTGATATAAGAAGCAATATGATTTGATCTTTGTCCAGTTTCTGCTGAAGAGCTCTTAAAACCCTTTCCTGAGTGGTGTATACTGCTGGGTTGAGGAGGTGACATTTGGACCCACCTAAGGGCAGGCACTGGTTGCCAGAGGAACAACCATGTGATCAGAGGGCTGCAACTTTCCGTCCCAGCCCCCTGACCTCTGGAAAGGGGAGATGGGCTGGAGAGGAATATATCACCAACGACCAGTGATTTCAATCCTCCTGACCATGTAATGAAGCCTCCATCAAATCCAAAAGGACAGAGTTCAGAGAGCCTCCTGGTTGGTGAACACAAACTCTTCTAAGTGCCAGCGTGCTGGGTCCCAAACTCCAGAAGGGTGGATGCTCCTTTGTTAGGGATCTCACCTTATGGATCTCTTCATCTGCTTAGTGGCCTGTACCCTTTAATATCCTTCATCACAAATGGGTAATCTAGTGAGTATACCAATTTCCTGAGTTCTGTGAGCTGCTCTGGCAAGTTAATAGAACCCATGGAGGGGATCATGGTAACCTCTAATGTACAGCCAGTTGGTCAGAAGCATAGGAGACAACTTGGACTTGGCACTGGCATGTGAAGCAGAGGGAGTTATTGTGGAACTGAGCCCTTAATCTATGGAAGAGCATCTCTTAATCTGATGCTCTCTGGGAAGAGAGTGTCACAATTAGTTAAATTACTAGACACCCAGATGGTGTGTGAGAATTGCTTTTTGGTGCAGGGGGAAAACACACAACTTAGAATTGTTTACAGAAAATTACGTGATTCCATTTTAAGTGAGAAATTTTGCAACAGATAGAAGACTGGAAAAATTGAATCTAAAAGATGAACAGCAGTTCTCACTAGGTGATAGAGTTGTGTACAACTTTCAATTTCTTATTTAATTACTTATACTTTCTCACTTTTATGTAATAAGCATGTATTACATAACTACTTGCAATCAGGAAACAAAATGTATACTTGCAATAAAAAAATAAAACATAGTACTTACAATCAGGAAAAAAAAAGAATGAATATTATTTTAAAAGAAAGAGAAAAAGTAAGGATAGAAGAGAAGGAGAGAAGTGAAAAGAGAAACGAAGCGAAGAGAAGAAACGAGATGAAAAGAAAATGCAGCAAGAGGCAGGACTCTGGAAAATATTAGGAATTTCTTGCTCAGATAAATAAGGTCTCAATCAACGCTTGTGGACATCCAAGGTGCCTTGGGGGAAAGTTGTGAGTTGTTTTTGCCCAACTTGACCAGCCAACTAGGACACATCAGCCATGGTTCTGCTTGTGACTAGGTAGCTAGACACATCTGTGAGTTGAGAACTTGGGCACTACCTACCCATACATGTCCTGGTCCAACTCACACTCCAGTATGGTAAAGTTCAAGAAGGAAAATAAATAGAACTGTGAAAATTAATAAAAGGAAACCTCACTAACATGGAATCTGGAGGTCAGGAAGGGGAGATCTCAGGAACATACCACTCCACTTCAATACAGATCCCCCTAGGAAGAGACATACTGTGCACCTCTGGCCAGAAGTGACACCACTTTACTATGAAAAAGATTTCCCCCTTGCCTGGCAACAGCTCAGCCAATGAGAGACTGTCATTACTCAGCCAATTAAAATCACCACACAACAAACTCCCAGTTTCCTCCAATGGACTTTCAGTTAATAACAGTGCTTCTGAATTTCCCCTTGCCCTCTATAAAAGAGTTTCCTTTCCTTTGTTTTATCAGACTTGCATATGGTTCTCCATAGTTGCATGTCCCCATTTGCAATTCTTGCCACTTCCAAATAAATCCCTGGTTTTGCCGGTAAAATATCTGGTTGTTTTATTGTTTTTGGTTAACAGAATCATTACTTGTGAAACCCCTCACCTGCTCAACTTTCTATTTTTTCCACAGCACTTATCATATTCCAACATATTATGTAGTCTACTTATTTGCATATTGTTTACTGTCTGCCCCTGCTAGAATGCAAGCTCCTTGAAGGTGGGATCTTTGTTCTGTTCACTAATAGATTGCAGGAAACTAGCAGATGCCTGGCAGAGTTGCTCAATAAATATTGTTGAATAAACAGCTTTCGAATGCTGTGAGTGTCCTGGAATATTTTTAAGGATCTACGATATCTTGAGGATTCCAGGACAAAGTACGAGCCACTCAGAGGATTGCCTTGGCTCCTTCCTGCATCCCTTTGAGGCTAACATCCCCACTGAAAGATGCCAAAGCCACACCTTGACTTACATGGGAGGGTAAGAGGTGGTATTCTTCACGAAGATCCATGGTTCTGCAGGCTGCGGTGGAGCAAACCTCAAGGATCCAAGAGGGGGCTTGGCAAAAGGGACTCCCAGGAAAACGGCCACAGGCTGTGGGATTCCTTCTAAGTTGACATATTTCCCCAGGACTCTGCCCTGCGTGGTGTCCACAACAGGCGGTGAGGGTGGCTGCCCTGCTGGACATTGAGAGGAAATGAGGGCATGTCAGTGCTGAAGGTTTGAACCGGATTCTGGGTGGATTTTGTTACTTTTGCCACGTGATCTTGAATGTCCCCTCAACATTCTAAGCCTCAGTTTCATCCTATGTAAGAGACAGTGAAGCTAGCAGTCCTTCCTCACTCACAGAGCTATCCGAAGGAGTGAATTGGAATTGGAGGAGTAACAGCATCAAATAAGACATAAATGCCAAAAGGAGAGCCTCTGGGAATGAAGGCACTCAGTTTCCACACTCAGGAGCCTCTGGAAACCGTCATCCACTGGACCTGGCGCTCAGCGGCAGCTGGATGAGAGGATGGATGAGCGGCGGTCGCCCTTCTCAGAAAGCTGCCCTTCTGTGGAGCATGAGCCACACATGCAGCTGACCCTGCTGCTGGGAAGAAGTGGTCCTCTCTCAGCGTCCTGAGAACGGCACCAAGCAAGGTCCCGTAGGAGACAGAAGAGGGAGCCAGGCCCTCTGGCCGGTGGCTTCATGGAAGCAGGGACCTTGGAGCTGGGACTTGCAGTAGTGGAAGGAGTGACAAGGGGAGGTGGAAGAGGGGGTATCAAGGTATAAACAGATGAGACTGGGCAGAGGTGAGTCTCTGGACAGCAAAGCGCAAGGCCTGCCTGAGGAGGAGCGGGGGGCCCACGTGGGGCAGGAAGAGCAATGGGGGCGGAACATAATCCTGGATGAGACAGATTCCTGCCTGGGAGGGTCTCAATGCTGGGCCAACGATTCGGGCTTATTTAGTGGGTAAATGAGCAGCAGTGAACCATCCCGGAGTAAGAGAGAGGGACACAATCGTCTTGAAGAGGCTCCTTCTGGCTCTGAGTAGGGTCGTCCAGTGGGAATGACATTCCATGTCCCATTCTCGTGGAGCAGACAGTTCTTTCTCACTGAGCTGAAAAGCCTCTCCCTGCATCTGCCACATCAGTCCTGCACCTAGCTGCTCTGGGACCATCCTGCAGTCCTGTGGCAGGTAGCCTTAGCAACCCATGTTTATGCCCATCCCTCAAGTCTTCTCTTGTCCGTCCTCAGCAGCTTCAGTTTGTTTAAGCATCCTAACAGGAAATGATTTCTAGCCTCTTATCCTCCCAGTTGTTCCCCTTTAGATACAGACAAAATCCCCTCCCTCAAAGTATGTGGCCAGAACAGAAGAGAATAATCCAGATTTGGCCTTATAGACAAACCCACTGATAAACTTCAGGAGAGATGAAGTGGACAGATGTCCAATTGGTGAGGGTGAAGAAGAGGGAGATGGGCTGAGAGGCATAGGCAATACTGGTAACAGCAGCAGTTACCACTTGTGTTACAAGTAATGTTTGCATATTGAGCACTTGCTATGTGCCACATGGGCATTCCAGTTCCTTTAAACTAATCTTCACAAAAGCTTTGCTATGTAGACATTAATATGCCCATTTTATAGATGAAGTAACTGAGGAAATGGACGCAGCCATTACAGACCTTCTAAAGGTGGAAAGAGTATGGCCCTTCCAGGGGGTAACCAGAAGTAACGGAATAATCAGCTCCTAATTTGGTTCTTACTCTGCTCTTACCCTCAGTGCCAGGCCTCTCACAGTGTCATAGCACCAGGAGGAAGAGAAAACCCAGTGGAGCCTGGGCTGTCAGAGCACTGATGGCCAGCACAGAGGCCCTGGACTCAGGAGGTAGATATAGAATTCAGAGCATGATTTTCCAGTTGACCTTGGGCATGTGTACTTCCCTCTCTGAGTCTCAGTTTCTCCATTTATAAAATGGCACAGATGCATTCTGAGGTCCCTTGCTGCACCCTCGTATTTACCATTCTTTTATGTTCTGTATTCTGATGCTCTGACATCTGGGGCCTTGCTGATTCTGGAGGGACTGCTCTTCCCAGAGTTAGCCAGTTCCTGGAGATGGGAATGAACTTCCCCTTCAAGCATGCCAGAGCCTGAACCCCAATCACCTTCTCTACCAGGCCCCACAACTGGCCATTATCATCCTGCCCTAATCACTCCAGGGCAAAGTACCTGACAATTGTGCAGTCCCTAAGCCCCAGAATCTGTTGAACTTGGCTATTCACCAATTCCTAAGCTGCTTATCCTGCCTCACCTCTTCCTTCCCCCACAGCAACCAGGATAAAGGCCCCAACCCCCAGTTCTCCTTCTTCCCTGTGCCTGGTGACCCACCCAGGGCTTCACCTCCATGCCCACTATGGTAGGGCCATACTCCTTGCTCTGGGGAAATAGAGTCTTAAACCATCTTTTCAATGACAGTTGGCTCCTGATCTGTGGGCCTTAGAATACCCCTAATTGCCTATTAGTGCCCTTTTTTTTTGGCTGCCCCCACGAGGCATGCAGGATCCTAGGTTCCTGACCAGGGATTGAACCCAAATCCCCTGCAGAAGAAGTGCATAGTCTTAACTACTGGATCACCAGGGAAGTTCCAAAACACTGTCTTTCAAAACAACCTCTTTATCCCTTTTTTGTACCATCTCCATTCTAGGCACACTTTAGAAACAGCAGCCCATTTCAACCTCACAACAGCCCAATGATGTAGATAGAGCTGTCACCTCCATTTTGTAGAGGGGGCAACTGAGGCATAGAAAAAGGAAATCCTTTGCCAGAGCTCAAAGTGCTAGTAAGTGCTGAGGTGGGATGCAAACCCACAGGCTCTGTCTGCAGAGGTGGTATTAATATTCTGGAAAGCTATACTCCAGTTTTGGCCACATCCCTATTAGCAATTAAGATGAAAAGATATGGAGCTCTCCAAAGTCCTTGGCTGGGATGCAGGAAGTTAGCTGGTTGTCCCCCTTGGTGTGGTGGTGCGCAGTTGAATCTAGGGTGTTTATTGTCCACTGCGTTGCCTGCCGTAGGGGATCCGCTGGGCTAGACCATCCAAGCGCACAGAGCCTGTGCTGCTGCAGAACCTGGCCTGCCACTCCTTTGCCCTGTAAGCATATCCTCCACTTTGTCCCCCACAGGGATTTCCAAACGTCCCCCACTGTTTGCATTTCAGAAGGACTCACCCCAAACTCTAGAAGTGGCCAGGAAGGACAGGACCAGAGCGAAGAGCCACATCTTTGAAGGACAGCAGCTTCTGTGCCCACAGGTCTCTCTGCTGCTCAGAGCAGCTGTTCTAGTTCTGGCCCCCAGTTCCCTCCCCAAGCTCAGGTCCAAGCTGCTCAAAAGCCAAATCAGCAAGTAATAGAAAAGCTCTCCTCCCTTCCCAGTTGGTAAACCACGCCCACTCAGTTTACCCTGTGTGAATTCAAGAGCCTGGACTTAACTCTCCCCTGTAGCCAGAGACTCTTCAAACAACTTGTTTCATAAGTGTTTCTCCCTTCCTGGACCCTACCTTTAGTGCACTGTGAGCCACCCAAGGCAGGCACAAGCAGACAGAGGCCTTTAGACTAGGGGAAGCATTGGTCTGAGGACCTCAGAACAGCTTGAAAACTTTCAGAGTGACTCCCATACCCACAGCTGCCAAGCTGGGCGATTTAGGGCAAATCTTTTCATTTCCCTGGCCTCCTTTTTCATAGAGTTTCATGTTCTTATTTTGGAAATATCTTAAATTTCATTCAGTCCCCCTTCTGATACCTAAATCAACTTTACACTATTCCTGCCAAGTGACTCAGCCTCCTGTTGCACACCTCCAGATTCAGGCAACTTATTACCTCTCCAGGCAGGGATCTTTGGATAGAACGTTCTTACTCTAAAGGTACTCCATCTCTCCATAGTCTTTGGCTGTAATTCATTTGTCCATCCCTCCATTTTTCCTTCCATTTATTCATTATTTTATTTATACATTCATTCTCCAAACATTTACCAAATGCCTGGCACTATGCTAAGTGTTATGGATACAAAGATAAATGCAAGATGTGTTCCATGTCCTGGAGGAGCTCACCACGTAATAGACAAGACAGATGCACGGAGAGGTGATAGATAGATTGCAATGCAATGTGAAAGCCCCAAAGTAGAGGGATACAAAGTGCTCTGAGTACAGCTGTGAAAGTGCTGCCTATCTACTAGGGACACAAGGAGGATGCTCAGAGCCTGTCTTCTAGCATCAGTAAATGTCCAACAATTGGACATTCTCTAAATACACTGTGGTAGAGCTGGCTAAGGAAATACTGTGCTTTCACTCAGCCTAGTGATGCACATCTCTATTTGTTGAAAAGCAAACACAGTCACAATCTATTGTTAAGGGGAAAAACAGATTATAATATAGTTATGACTACTTTGGGATACAGTTTGGCAGTTCCTCAAAAATCAAATACAGGGATTTCCCTGGAGGTCCAGTCGTTGGGACTCCAAGCTCCTGATGCAGGGGGCTCAGGTTCGATCCCTGGTCGGAGAACTAGATTCCGCATGCATGCCGCAACTAAATAGCCCATCTGCCGCAAAAAAGACCTGGTGCAGCCAAATGAATAAGTAAATAAATAAATATTTAAAAATAAATAAACTATTTAAAAAAATCTATTCATGTATAATAGCCCAGTATAATATAAAAAATACTTTCTTTCGGGAGGAAAATGTTTGGACGGTTATACATCTCATTTGTGTTGCAACAGCCATTTCCTGCCGATAGTATTTGTAAGTGTCTTTATTAGTAGTTTCCACTTTTATTCATTCAGACACCCATTTGACGAATATTTAAAGAGCACTCACTGTGTGAGAACCACTGTGCTGAGGGTTTTGCATGCAGGATCTCACTTACTTCTCAAAATAAATCTGAAGATTGAAACTATGATCTCCCAGCGCTCAGTGAGGACCAGGAAATGGCCCACAGTCACACAGCAAGTGAGAGGAAGAGCTGAGGATCGAATAAAACCTGCACAATGTTATAGCCCTCACTCTAGAGATTGTGTAACCTGGAGTCGGGAGATGTGAAATTCGTTTTGGCCAATGGAGACAGAGCAGATGTGAAGGGGTTGTCTCTAGGGCAGCAGACTGAAGGGACGCCTGTGCTTTCTCCGTGCTTGCGCTGCTTTCCAACCGTCACGTGTCAAAACTGGCCTCCTCCGGGCCAGACAATATTGACATTAGGGAGAACTGGGCAACCACAAAGCACATGACAAACTTAAAAAAGCTCCTGGGCTCTCGGCCAAGGTCATAGGTTATAGCTGAAACGAAGCTTCTGGGACCAACGTTCAAACGTGGTGCTCATTTGCACTCATTCTAGCCACCGTGGCAGGCCGGTGAGGGGTGAGGGTTCCGGACAGCAGCAGAGCAGTCCCCAGAGGTGACTGCGTCCACAGAGACTGACCCGGGCTGGGGCGCCTCCATTTTACCAGGAAAGGAACATGGGTCCTAAAGAGCATCCTAGTAGAACACCCTATCTCTATCCACACTGAACAATCCAGGCTGTCTTCCTAAGCAGACAGCAAGGCTGTTTTGAATCACTTAGCACTCATACACACAGACAGACACACACACACACAACACAGAGACACACACAAACAGCAAAGACATAACCAGCTGGCCTTTACAACTTGGGACACAACCTGGCTCTTAGACTATGAAGACTGCAGGATGCTGCCTTAGCAAAAAGTAAAAGGTAAGGATGAATTATCCTCCCAGTCCCACTGTTCCATCACATGCTCTCTTGTGACACCCACAACTCTGCGAACTCGGGCAGAGGTTGATGTATCTGGCTGCAGCCTGCATGCCCACTCCTGGCTCATGATGACACAGCAGAAGTGTGTGAGGCATCAAGCCAGACCTTAACTTGCTTAACCTGGGTCCTCTCCCTGGGTCACACCAGCCATAGGAGGTACAGCTCTTATTTCAGTGGCATTTGATAGAGAGTACAGCTTTTAACTTGGGAAACTGCCATATGGAACAAGATAGTCTGAAGAGTAAAATCTGAGACTGGCCTTAATGACTCAGGAGTTGAGCAGGTCTCGGGAAAGAAGACACCTCTAAGCTCTAAATCAGCCCCCTGCCATAACGATTTTGACAGGCTACCACACACCAGGGAGATTACTATGATTATTAGAAGTGGGATAATTGCCAATGTCTAGAGTATACTTTAAAGGCATGGTCCCCAAGACCTAAATCAATCAAAATTGAATAAGTCAGGGAAGGACCTCATTGAAAGAGTCAGTTTCTTAAGCCACGTGGCTTGCTCAGTGATCTCCTGCCCAAGTGACGTTCAACTTCCCCAGAAGTGTTAATCCAGGTGCCTCAAGTGCCGTGGACCACAGCACAGACACCTACTTGTTCAGCTCAAAGAGAAGCCGTGGCTATTTTATTATCAAGAACAAGCTGTGCAGAGAGTCTAAGGATTTTTGTTGGGCAGCCATTGTGCTAGCAGAAGATCCCACAATACTTTTAGCAGTTGAGGAGAGGTTCCTGGTCACAGCCTCATCTGCACTTGCTCCTACCTGGGGCGGGGTAGTAATCTGCGAAAGGAAGCTAATTCTGAATCACGAACACCTCTTGATAATTCCCACTTGAGTCTGTGTCTCAGGGCTGGGAAGGCATCAGCCATGGAGGCCAGTAAAATTTGAGGGTCTGTAGACCACACAGGCATATTTATGCCAGTTATCCTTGCCTTGTGTCTGTGTTTTTGTACAGAGTTTGGCATCAGAGGCAGGGAATGAGAGCCAGGGAAGTGGACCCCCAGGGTCAGGTTGTCTGACACAATACAGAGGGGACTGAGTTTGTTCCAGGGAAACTGAGGCATTGGAAATCAGGGTAAGTTTGTGGCAGGAAAAACTGCAGAATCAGCACCATCATGGCAAATCCTATAGTCAGTGGAGGTTGGATTACCATTATTTGCAATGTCCTGAGGTATTAGAACAATGGCCTTATCTTTCCAGGCCACAGCAAGGCAAAAGGTGGATAAAAGAATCATAAAAGATCTTTGTGGTATAAGAATTAGGAAAAGAATGGTCAAAGAGGGAAGAAGAAATGGAATGAAACTTTCTGGATCCAATGTCTTGGTAGGAAGTAGTCTACTTTAGAGTTGGTTACTTCTCATCCTAGTCAATTTAATTTTGAGGTCTCCAGCAGGCGTGCACTTCCTAGAGTCTAGAGGAATCCTTTTACGTTGAGAAATGAGGACCCAAGGGTTAAGTCCCTGATATTTGCCTGTCATGTGGGTAGTGAGGAGGACAGGCTATAACAGGTTCCCTCTAAGGAGATTCAAGGGCACTCTTTGTGCTTAGTGATTCTAAATCAGAAGGGGGGCGGGAAGAGTTTGAATCTTTAGTTTGGCGAGTCGTAGCCAGATATTTGAGGAAAGTAGAAGAATTCAGGATCCAGTCCAATTTACAGCAACGTGTCTTGGATTTTTCTTTGTATCCATAACACTTCACATAATGCCAGGCATTTGGTAAATGTTTGGAGAATGAATTAATGAAATAATGAATAAATGGAAGGGAGGATGGACAGATGGGTGAATGAATAATTAGAGCCAAAGACTATGGAGAGATGGAGTGCCTTAATTGTAAGAACATTGCTAAATGGAATATTTGTAAATGGAATATTTTCTGCCCTATCAATAAACAGAGGATGTCACAGTCATCAACCATTGCAGCCCGCAACATGAGGCAGTGAGCAGAGAGAGCTCAGGGCTGAAAAGAATACTTGCCATCAGACTGCAAGCCACTCCCTGTGGTGAGCCCTGAGGAAACTCAGGATGTGAAAATACAGGCCCCAGGTAGCTAAGGTGCATGTCAAAGGAATGATTTCAGTGAGCCCAGAGCTTGCATCTTCTCATACATAGAAAAGCACTGAATTCCTTAACTTGAGATATCTGGTTTTGTTTAATTAACAATAATCCTTTGATGTTCCTGACTACCAGCCTTTGCTGCAAAAGTCCTATTTATCCTGGCTCCTCCCCTTGCCTCCTGGGAGCAGTTTCTCAGAGCTATCTGAAATGCTATCTCCTGGGCTGCAGTCCTCATTTTGCCCCCCAAAAAATTTAACTCGCAACTCTCACATTGGCATATATTTTTTTAAGTCAATAGTTATGGTGACCGAATAAAGGACCCAGAGTGGACTTCTCTCCTTTGCCTGCACTCTGCGAGGAACCAGAGCCTTGGTACCAGCAGAGGCCCTTGCGTCTATCTTCCTCCTTAGAGAGTCCAGATGAATTTGGGTAAGTCTCTTCTGGTTCTCAGATCTCCCATGTTGGTTGATGATTTTGAGTTTTATTTGGTGGTGTATAGCAGATACCTGCCTCCTCCCAGTTGAAAGATAGTGGCGGGGGTGGCGGGGCTGGTTGAAAGATACCAGGGAAATACCAATCCAGCTGAAAGATACTGGTGGGGGGTGGGGGGGGGGGTGGAGGTTGTGTCCTGAATGAAAGATACCGGGGTTTACTCAGTTGTAAGAGACTGAGTGGTCTGCACTGAGTGGTTAAGTAAGAGGCTGATCTGACACTTTTCCTCCGTGAGGCTGCCTTAACAGAATTTGTCAGCATAAAAGTGAAGATGTTACGTGAAAGCTTTGCTCCAAAGAAAAGGGACAAGACTCCTCCTGGCCAGTTATGACTTTCACAGGTGATTGAGAAATTTATCAGAGTGGTGGAGGCAGAGGCCTCATTCCATGCAGTGGTCCCGTAGGAAATCCACTCATTAATTAAAACACATGCTCGTCCAAGGTTCACAGATAAGAATTGGCCATTCAGAGATCTGAGCACCGGCGGTAGTCTTAAACTGCTGAAGGGAGAAACTGGACATGTAAGAGGGCTGAAATGATGCTGGGGTGATGCCTAGGGGAGTCAAGCTCACAAGCAGCAGACGGGCCCACCACACAATTTCACTTGTAAATTTTATCCCTGAGAAATTCAACTTAAAATGAGAGAGAGAATCTCTCAAACACGAAAACCTGGGGTGCCAGAAAACCAACTTCTGACTAACACCCCAGCCAGATTCATGTACAACATGTACGGAACTCATACTTGCAAGTAACTATTTAATTGGGGAGATTATACTAAAAGAGAACTCAACCTAAATGGCCAAATTGCCATTCTCTGATATTCCAAAAGTTGCTATTTTTGCGTGCACAGATTGAAAAAAAAAAAAAAAAAGCCAACCATAGATCACACAGACTGAATGGAATAATTATTTTCATATCTAGAAGCTTCTAAAAGAGGAAATGATAGAGTAACTTTTTGAAACTATGTCAGAACTTAAAAAAAAAATGGCTACTAGCCCTCTGTTTCTGACTCTGTCTCTCCCTCTGCTCCTCCCACAAATCCTTTTCTATTACAACTGCCTGGCCCATGAGCTCTTTTTCTCTCCAACTCTTCCGCCTCCTGCTGCTCCCTCTTCCCCAGTATAGGGAGATAAAAGAAATTCAGAAGTGATTATAACTCCTTTTAAGAAGAAACTTATTACAGGGAGAATTGAGCTGTCCTTGGTGCTTACTGGCACACCCAGGACTGGAGCAGAACTTAGAACCTTGGCTAAGGAATTTCCCAATCCATTGGGATTTGCTAAAGAATTCGAGTTGACCATCCAGACCTATGAGCCTGTATATCAATTAGTATTTACTTAATTGGAAATTAAAGGAAATCTCACCCTAAAAACGAGGAGATTCTTTTTATTGCATATGCAGTTGAGTTAAATTACGGTTAAAAAGCTGCTTAGTAAAAATATCTTTTCAGAATTCTGACTTTAAACAAAGACCTTCTATGGGGAAACTTACATTTCTCTTCCTGTGTCTTTGAGATGCAAATATTCTACGTGATCTTCCTAGGATGTTCTGTGTGAACATGTGTTTATCTTATTAATAGCCAAATGATGGATCCTTTAAAACTGGAGAAACTAATAAACTGGTGAGTTTAGAGCACTGTCATAAGCAGCTGTTTTATTGTGACCTATAAAACAAAAATCAAACTAAAGATGGAAAAAAAAGGATAGATATGAGGGTGAGTCAAAAATTATCCACACTCTGGCTGTAGAATTCACTTTAATTAACTTTTAGAAAAGACAAATACATCATTTGTGGACATAATCTCCTTGCTTTTCAATACACCTTGTCCATCTGTCAACAAGCTTTCGTATTCCCTCATTAAAAAATGTTTTAGGCTGAGCTACGAGCCACAAATGCACCACTGTCTTCACTTCTTCATCAGAACTGAATCTTTGTCCTTGTAGGACTGCTTTCAGGGGACCAAACAGGTGAAAGTCCAATGAAACAAAGATTATTTCATACACAGAGCCATGGCTGATTTGCAAATGATTTGCCACATAATCTACTATCATTCGTCTATGCGACAGAATCATTTCATGTGCACGCTCAATGTTGTCACCAGCCGTGGACGTGGACAGACGTCCGGCTCCTTCTTGGTGGCTAACACTTATGCGACCTTCCTTGAAGTTCTCTACCCATTCATACACCCTTCTTTGAGACAAAACACTTTCTCCATACTGCGCACAAAGTCTTTGATAAATAATGGCATCAGGTACACCTTCTGACAACAAAAAACAAATCACTGCAGGCCTTTCTTCTTTCATGCAGATCACAAGTGGGGCATCCAGTTTTGCTCACACCACAAATGAACTGAAGCAACATGTTCATGCCTGCACAGCAGGCAAATGAACTGAAGCAACATATTCATGCCTGCACAGCAGTGACTGGGGAGACAGTAGCCTTGAAAAGAAAGCGCTGAAGACATTGCGGCCCACAGAAGTTTTAATATAACTGGAGTGCAGATAATTTTTGACTCACCCTCCTATATCTAATGGTTAACCCAAGAGCTTTAATTTAAAACAAGAAAAACTGGATTGGGAAGCTGCATTTGTGGTCTTTGATTCTCCCCATGTGTCTTACATATGCTAATAAAGCATTAGAATAATTAATGTTAACAGCAAAAATCCTGTAAGGAAAGTCTAGATACTATTTCCAACAAGGTAGAAATTTTAAAGGAATTTTCTTAAATGAATAAAGAAATCTTTAGACGGTTATTTAAAATGGGATAAATGGACATTTATGTGATTAAAGCACAAGGTTTTGATGTTACCACTACCTAAGGTAAAATGGGCCAAAAGGGACCCCCTACTAGTCCCCAACTTTAAAAGCCAAACAAGTCTGTTCTATTTACCCCAGTTTTAAAATATATATTTAAGGGGCTAGAAAAAGTTTTACACTGAGATACCTAACCTGCAATTATTTGGGGCAACAATTAGGTCAAACGGGCTAAGTTCCTCAGCTAAACCCCATTCTGGGGATCCCAGAGCCTTTTATACAAAAATAGAGAAAATGGACAGAGAACAAAAAGAAGAAAAACTTTTAGAACTCCTCCTGTAAGATAAAAGCTTGTTGACTGGATCCTAACAATAGCTAAAGTTAAAGGTATAAAGGTTGACAGAACTGAGATGAAAGTGTATAAAATCGGTATATTTAAATGGGCTTTATATAAGGTGGTTACGTCTTTTTTGTTTAATTATGTTGTGGGATAGGCATGTTTCACTGGGAAATACTTCCCCTGTGTCATGTTACGAGACAAGCAAATAGACTGCCCCTCAGAAAATATTAAATATACTAAAGCAAAACAATAGTGTCAGGAGAAACACAGACTGAAACCGCCCATCCTGGCCAGGCAGACAGTAATAATTTTCATGAGTTATTTTATGATAGGATATCCTGGTAAGGAACACAGAACTAACAAGCCACCACCAACCAGAAGAATACAGGCAAGGTCAAAAAGAGGTGCCAGTCCACACGTCCTACCCAGCTCCCAGAATTCTCCTTGCTGGAGTCCATCTTGGCTGAGAGATGCTTGCGTCACTGGACAGGACCCTAACTCATAAGGATAGGCCAGAGACAACCTGGAAACTGATCCCATCACCATAACACCCAAGACTGTGAGCCAAGGGGCAGAACAGTTCTCTGGGTTCCCTTCCCATCCCAGTCTCCACCCGGGCACCCCTTCCCAATAAAGTTTCTTGCTTTGTTAGCATGTGTTTCTCCTGGAACAATTCATTTCGAAGTGTTAGACAAGAGCCCCCTCTCTGGCCCTGGAAGGGGTCCCCCTTCCTGCAACAATAGGGTTACCTGAGCCATACAGTTAAAAACTGGGAACTAACATTGAAGGGCTAATAAAAAAATAAAAATAGTGATTTTGCTCTGGGCTTAACTTGTGAACTCAAAATGAAGGTCTTTGCTGAATGCCTTATATAAACCTTTGAAGGCATAATAAATTAAACTCGAAAGTTCTAGAACATAGAACTTGTAAAATAAATTTCAGTTTAGTTAGAAATCTTGTCACTGATAAAATCTTCAGTAAGGTTTAGATGACAGACCTGTTCTTTGGGGCACTAAAAACAACTGTCTTTCTCCTGCAAATCTCTAGGAACCAGAATGTAAATACAGATGAAGAGCACCGGAGACTGAGCCAATTGGCTCAATCAGGCAAGACCTGAAACCAAGGGGGGAAAAAGTGGCAGTTTTAAAGTTCAAACTGCTGAAAATGCTCCCTCAGCCAAACTTTACAAATAGTAAAGCCTTAGTCATCTGAGCAAGCAACTTCAATATATTACAACATTTTGTAAACAGTAATTTTACATTGTAATACTTGGTTCATAACTGTTTCCAAGTAAGCCATGATGATACAGACAGAGTAAAGGGACAAAGTAGGTGATTAAATAGTTAATCCCATTAGGGGATTTTAAGTAGCAAAAGGTATGGGACACCCCTGTAAGCTAATGATTACTCAAGAAAGCAGGCTTGCTTAGCAACAAAACCATGCAACACAAGCATGAGACATGCCCCCAAACAATAAAACAATGGTGGCATGAGACCCACATCCTGCCCAGTGAGCTCAATGAGTTAATGATCCCTAGGACATGCTCTCTGCACAGATAAAGAAACAATAATTTATGGAAAGGTGCTCACTGAACAGAGACCTGAAATAATTTTTACACTCCTGGCTTGAGCATGTAGGGAGAAAAAACTTCCCTGGCCAGCCTGGAGGAGGAGCTGATGATGGAAGCATGACACCAACTCAAGAGAGACAAAGAAGATTCTTTCCCCTTCCCCACTTTTCCTTTGATTATAAAACAGTAGCCCACTAAGTTCTCGCAAGGCACCCTCTTGCCCACCCTCTTGTAAGCCTCAAAAGCGTCCTATTCTAATAAATCACTTCTTATCTATCACTGCCTCTTGCTGAATTCTTTCTACACTGAGACCTAAAGGACCAGGCTCCTCAGAGTCCCCTGAAACCACACCCATCTGTTTCAATGAGATCTCTAGTTTTGCTTGTTTATATGTCTTTGTACACATTATACATATGAGATATCTCTACCTCTGAAAAGTATTATAAAAATTGAATTTATGAAGAGCTCTATTCAATTTAGAAGTAAGAGCTTACAAATTAAATATAAAAGAAACTGGCCAAAATGACTTTCAGGTTCATGTGAACTGGGAAATGTTCAATATTAAGTTTATACCTGGTATTAAAGTTTGTTTGTTGATCTAATTAATGTAGACTTGTCTTGAGAGTCATCAGAATTAAGTGTAATACTTTATTGTACCTAGGTTTAATCAAAAGCAAATAAGACATTATATTTGTTGCAAGGAAAACAACTTGATATGATGAGACTTTAAATGTAGAAGAGATAAGAACTTTTGGGTAAATTCTTTAAAAATAATTATATTTTAGAAACATCTACTTAAAATGATCTTTACAGGTATTTGGTAACTCAAAGTTCTAGAGTTGTGCTAATTTCAGTAATGGAAGTTTATTGAATAGATAATTTCCAAAAAAAATTAAGATACTGAGACATCAATTATTAAATAGAAAAACTAAAGGTATGTAATGAAAATGGTGTCACCCTGAGATGTTTTCTATAAGAAAACAATTTTTTTTGAAATGATCACTGATATTTGTGTTCATCAACCTACAGAATGCTAATATAAAAAAAGTTCATAATTGCTTACTTCTTAACTTTCACTAGAAGTTAAAGTTTTTAAGCGTTGAGGATTCTAATTTAAACATGTACTTAAAGCCAATAGAAATAATATGGAAATGTCTCAGTGTAGAAAAATAGAATGTGTGTTTTCAGTAAAGAAAGTATGAGGAATTAAATTACATTTTATTGAGGGAAAAGAAAGAAAGCATGTCTTAGAACTGGTTCCTTTATTTGGATGGCAAAAAGAAGGGACTAGAACCAAAATTAACTTGGAAGGAAACAAGTCAGTTTTGTATTTCATAATTTTTGTGATGGCATAATTCTTTTTTGATCCTGTGTGATGACATGAGTACAGTGTTCTCTTGCTTGTGTCTTACTCCATCTTGCCCAGTGGCCTTGTCTGATGGCAATGTTGTATAAAAATGGTTTCTGCCCAGAGAAGTCCCCTGAAGTGTATTTTAAAATATGTAACTATTGGAATGTCAGTAATTTTATTTGTTTCTAATTATCATCATGTTCCAGTCTATACTTTGGTTCTTCCTGCAAGTTCCAACATGTCCACTCACACCACTGCTTTTATACTTTCTTGGATTGATGACCTTTTCTGAACATTCTCTCTTTTCTCCAGTTTTTACCATATTTGTGTTGGGTCTGATTTGTGTAGTGAACATCTTCTTATAATATATCAGGTTACCCTGTGTTCCTGACTCTATCCTGAAAGTTATAGTTATGACGTCAGAAAACATGTAGGACTTTATTTCCTGATGGCATTGTTGAGGGGTTGCATTTACTCTGCACTTTTTGTTTCCAGATTATTCCACATGAGAAACAGACAAATGCAGATACATGAAACAGATAGTGTGAGTCTCTGTGCCCTTAAGTGATCTGTATTTGTTTTCTTTTAATCATTTTGCAACTTTGGTTAAATGAATAAGTATTTTTTCACAGTGACCTATGATCCTGTTGTGTTTTAAAATCTTTTCTTGATATTTTTAACAAACTTCTCGAAGTCTAACTAAAGTTCTTTTAGCCTCCAGCTAACTTTGGGATGCTTCGAAGGAGCATCCTAAGACCTCTCAGAGATGAATGTTAAACTAACTAAGTTTATTTGGTATATTTAATTACTTCAGAAACATTGTCAAGTGGTTGCAGAGGAACCTTAGGTTATAGTATATGGATACATATTATGATATGTCTTGATATGTCATAATTCTAGTTAGTCTAAAAAGTTATATGTCACAGAAATATCCAGGTTTCCTACTAATTGCATTGTACTCAGATCTTTAACCATGCCATTTTAAGTTTTGTCCGGATGCTTTTACAAAATGAAGACTTTCAAGAAGACTTTTAAGAAGAACTTTTAAAACAAACATAAGTTTCTGATGGCCTTTAGATAATACCACTGAACTATGTAGCAAATGATGGAAAACCTGATAACTTTATCCAAATCAACAGAAATCAATTACATGGGATTGAATGAACTGATACGTATGATTTATAACTTAATGAATTTGGGAAATACACTAGCCTACTGAATTCTTAGGCATCAATGACAAAAACATCAACAACAACAACAACAACAAAAAAACAGTGTTACAAAACTGTGTGGCCCTTGACATCCTTACATCTCAGGGAGGTATCTGTGGCAGGATTCAAAGTGAATGCTGGGTTTTCATACCTGATGAATCCTCTAATGTAACACATTTAATTAATCATATGAAAAATCAGATTTCTGCTTTAAGTGACCCACTCCCAAGTTTTGACAAGTTCTTAAAAAACTGGTGTGGCATAAAAAGCTCCTGGCTTAAATATTTACTTTTACCTCTATCAATGTTAGTAGCTATATTATTTGTATTTTGCCGGTTTTACAAGATTATTGTTTTGTATTACTAAATGTGTGCCTGAGCCTTCAACAAAAATAATGATGACTAGGTGACTTGAAACAGTTGATCAAATATATAGTTCTATATGTGATCAATAATTTTAATAGTGCAACTCTAGATGTGAGAAGATGCAGCAAGGGAAAACATTTCCTGGATCATAATAGATTAGTAAGACAGAGGATCCAGAGAATCTTTAATCTGATGATTAAACAGGGCCTAATCCAAAAATTAACACCTGGAGTGACATTAAAGAAAAAATTTCGCCTGATCTGGTATGAGCCTCCCAGCACCGTAGGACAAAGATTGGTCATGAAATGTCTCCCAAACATTGGTCGAATTTCTGACCAAGAGGAGGGACTGATAAATGGAATATTTATAAATGGAATATTTCCTGCCATATCAATAAACAAATGTTGTCACAGTCATCAATGACCACAGCCTCTCCAAAGTGAGCCACGAAGCAGAGAGAGCTCAGGGCTGAAAAGAATACCTGCCACCAGACTGCAAGCCACTTTCTGTGGTGAGCCCTGAGGAAACTCAGGATGTGAAAATACAGGCCCCAGGTAGCTAAGGTGCATGTCAAAGGAATGACTTCAGTGAGCCCAGAGCTGGCATCTTCCCATACATAGAAAAGCCCTGAATTCCTTTACTTGAGATATCTGGTTTTCTTTAATCAACAATAATCTTTTGACATTCCTGACTACCTGTCCTTTGTTGCAAAAGTCCTATATATCCTGGCTCCTCCCCTCGCCTCCTGGGAGCAGTTTCTCAGAGCAACCTCAAATGCTGTCTCCTAGGCGGCGGCAGTTCTCATTTTCCCCTCAGTGAAACTTAACTCCCAACTCTCACATTGTGCATATATGTTTTTAAGTCAACAACCTTCTATCCAAAGATCCCTGCCTGGAGAGGTAATGAGTTCCCTGACCCTGCGGGTATGCAACAGGAGGCTGATTCACTTAGCAGGAATATTGTAAAGTTACTTTAGGTATCAGAAGGGGGAGTGAATCAAATTTAAGATGTTCCCAAAATAAGAGCATGGAACTCTATGAAACAGAAGGCCAGGGAAATGAAAAGATTTGTCCTAAATCGCCCAGCTTGGCAGCTGTGGGTGTGGGAGTCACTCTGAAAGGTTCCAAGCTGTTCTGAGGTCCCCAGACCAAAGCCTCCCCTTGTCTAAAGGCCTCTCTCTGCTTGTGCCTGCCTTAGGGAAGCTCACAGCACACTAAGGTTAGAGTCCAGGAAGGGAGAAACACTTATGAAACAAGCTGTTTGAGGAGTCTCTGGCTACCTGTAACTGGAGAGCTTAGTCCTGGCTGTCACTATAAGAGAGGGCAGACTCTGGAGAGGGAAGGTCCTGCCTTAGAGGTGGCCGGGGGTGGGCTTGGGGGTGAAGGGGGTGTGGGGGCTGGGCAGGAGCTTGTGGCCAGAGCTGGAGAGGGTGGGAACAGGAGGGGGGCCGAGCTGGGGGAGGGGGGACAGCAGGGCACCTCCAAACTCCTAGAGACCTGCAGGCATGGGAGCCGCTCTCCTTCAGCACTGTGGCTGTTCGCTCTGGTCCTGACCTCCCTCTCCACTTCCACATTTCAGTCCTCCTGAAATGCAAATAGCGGGGTGACATTTAGAAATCCTTGGCTGGGACAAGGCGCCGGAGATGAATACAGGGAAAATGTTTCCTAGCAGCGGCTTGACCTCTGGACTTGGAGGTTTGCGCCCAGCCAATGTGGTGACAAGAGAGCGAAAACACCCAGAAACACAGCTTCACAGGCCACGTGCAGGAGGGAAATCAACTAACCTCCCTCCCGCCTTGCTGCTGAGAACTTTGGAAAGCACCTACTATTTTCCTCTTGATTATTAGTATGGAGGAGGCCAAATCATGGAGACTGGCTTACCAGAATATTAATACCGAGTCCGGAGCCAGAGTGCATGTGTTTGCATCCCAGCTCAGCACTTACTAGCTGGGTGTCCTTAAGCAAGAACCTTCCCTTTTCTGTGCCTTGGTTTTGCATTTCTAAAATGAGAGTGACAACTCTATCTAACTCATTGAGCTGTCGTGAGGTTGTAAAGTGTTGTTGTTTCTAAAATATGTCTGGCATGAAGAAAGTACAAAAAAGAGATTCATAAATGAAGGGGTTGGTTTAAAATACAGTGTATTAATAGACAATTTGAGATGTGGTAAGGCCACAGATCAGGAGCCAACTGCCACTGAGAAGATAGTTTGTTGGGACTTCCTAGGTGGCACAGTGGCTGAGAATCCGCCTTACAATGCAGGGGACATGGGTTCCAGCCCTGCTCCAGGAAGATCCCACATGCTGTGGAGCAACTAAACCCGTGCGCCACAACTTAAGCCTGCGCTCTAGATCCCGTGAGCCACAACTACTGAGCCCATGTGCCTCAACTACTGAAGCCTACGCGCCTAGAGCCTGTGCTCCGCAACAAGAGAAGCCATGGCAGTGAGGAGCCCGCACACCACAATGAAGAGTAGCCCCTGCTCGCTGCAATGAAGACCCAACACAGCCAATAAATAAATATATAAAATAAAATAAGAAAATTTTTAAAAAACTAGAATATTAAAAAAAATAAAAAGGAAGATAGTTTGTTACTCACAGTTCCCCAGAGGACGGGCCGTGATACCGCCATGGTGGGCTACAAGGTGAAGCACTGGGTGGTCAGGAGAAAGAGGAAGGAAGGAGGAATTGGGGCTGGAAAACTTTATCTTGGTTGTTGGTGGTGGTGGTGGGAGAAGTAACCAATTCCCCTCAAGTTCTGGAGCTTTGGGACTGCCCACAGATTTCAGGTACTTGGCCTGGAGTGATTAGGGCAGGATGTTAGTGGTCAGATGTGGAGGGTTCAATAAAGAGGGTATTTGGGTTCAGGCTCTGGCATGCTTGAAGGGGACGTTCATTCCTATCTCCAAGAATTGGCTAACTCTGGGAGGGGCTGTCCCTCCAAGAATCCACAAGGCCCCAGATGTCAAAGCATCAGAATACAGAACATAAAAGACATGGTTAGTACAAGGGTGCAGCAAGGGACCTCAGAATGCATCTGAGCCATTTTATAGATGACGAAACTGAGAGTCAGAGAGGGACGTGCACATGCCCAAGGTCAACTGGAAAATCTACTCTGAATTCTGTTTGTACCTCCTGAGTCCAGAGCCAGTGTTCTTGCCATCAGTGCTCTGACAGCCCAGGCTCCACTGGGTTTTCTCTTCCTCCTGGTGCTATGACACTTGAGAGGCCTGGAACTGCGGGCAAGAGCAGAGTAAGAATCAAATTAGGAGCTGATTATTCCCTTACTGCCAGTTACCTCCTGGCAGGACCATGCCAGTTCCACCTTTAAAAGGTCCATATTGGCTGTGTCCATTTCCTCAGTTACCTCATCTGTAAAATGGGCATATTAATGTCTACCTAACAAGGCTTTTGTGGAATAGTTTTAAGGAATTGGACTGCACATGCAATAACTTAAAAGTTAAGCATTTCAAGATGGCAATAGCAGAGTACCAAAGCAAACACAGAGCCTGGAGGTTTCCAGGTGGGCACTGTGTGACAGCACAGGTCTTACACCCATGACAGATCTGGTGACAGAGCTGGGATACGGCCCTTGGCAGTTTGGTTTTAGAACCTGATTCCTTAAGTGCAAAGTAATCTTTCCTTCTTACACCGAACATGGTTTAAAAATCTCTGTCTGGGGACTTCCCAGGTGGTGCAGTGGTTAAGAATCCACCTGCCAATGCAGGGGACATGGGTTCGATCCCTGGCCTGGGAAGATTCTATTTGCCTTGGAGCAACTAAGCCCATGTGCCACAACTACTGAGCCTGCACTCTAGAGCCAGTGAACCACAACTACTGAAGCCCAAGCACCTAGAGCCCATGCTCTGCAACAAGAGAAGCTGCTGGCACTGAGAAGCCCAAGCACCACAACGAAGAGTCACCCCCACACTCACCGCAACTAGAGAAAGCTCATGCATAGCAACGAAGACAACGCAGCCAAGAATAAAAATAAATAACTTTATTAATAAAAAAACTCTATGTGTCAGGGCAAGAATAAAGATGCGGTTGTAGAGAATGGACCTGAGGACATGGAGGGGGAAGGAGAAGCTGGGACGAAGTGAGAGAGTAGCCTTGACATACATACACTATCAAATGTAAAATGGATGGCTAATGGGAAACTGCTGCATAGCACAGGGAGATCAACTCGATGATTGGTGATGACCTAAAGGGGTGGGATAGGGAGGGTGGGAGGGAGGCTCCAGAGGGAGGGATATGGGGACATATGTATAAATACGGCTGATTCACTCTGTTGTACAGCAGAAACTGGCACAACATTGTAAAGCAATTATACTCCAATAAAGATCTAAGGAAAGAAAAAATCTCTCTCTGGGCTTCTCATCTTTCACTTCACCTGATTCTGGCCCAAGGCACCATTTGACTGATGATTCTCTGCTGCCTTCTTGCGGGTAGTGTCCATATAGCCACACTTCTTTCAGGGATGGAGCTGGACCACAACCCCGGGGCAAGACTCCCAGCAATGTTCCCAAATAATGGTGACTATGCCTGAGCTGGCACCTCCAGGGACAGCATTCAGACTGGTCCTTTGACTCTTGCAGCCTCTAGAGCCCTAACCATAGAGCGCTGCTTGGGTGGGAGCTCCCCAAATCTCATTCCTCCTCTTCAAACTGAGATTAAATGCCTTCTGGTCCAGGTGGCCTCCCCAGCCTCCAAGATGGACCTAATCCAGTACCTGGCACCTCGGAAGTGCTAAGGAGACTTTGCTCACAGAGCATTTCTCTGAGCAGGATCTATCCTTTGCCTCTTACCTGGGCTAATCGAAGACTCTAAGTAGTTCTCCCTGCTGCTGTTCTCCACCCTGCAGAGCCAGAGTGAGCCGTGTGAATGGCTGTAATCCTTTTCACGTCTCTCCGTACGTGCCCTTTGCCATGTGATTTTGCAGCTGCACTCATGAAGGGTCTGGGCTGCCCTCTTCACTTTCTTTGATAATAAAACACAGCAGATGTGATGGTGTGTCAGCACTCAGCTCAGGACTCAAGAGGCCTTGCACATGAACACTTATTCTCTTGGGCCCCTATGACCGCCATGTGAACAAGCCCAGGTGCTCCTGCTAGAGAAGGAGACAGCACCTGGAGGCAACTAAGACCAGCCAGCCTCTGGCTGACCCACAGCTGCAGACACATGAGAGAGCCCAGTCAGCGGAGGCTGGTCCAGATCAGCCAGAACTTCCTAGGTGGCCCACAGAGCTAGGAGCCAAATATACAGTTGTTCTCAGTTTGGAGGTGTTTGTTACACAGCAATTGCTCACTCATACACTATATAACACCCAAGTACCATCACATTACGCCACCAATTTAGAGCTTTTCAGTGGCTCCCTACTGCCCTCTAGAAAAAGTTCCATCTTCTTATCCAGAATAGGAAGGCCCTTGTATTCTGGATTTTATTTCCCTCTGCAGCCCTTTCACTTAGACCCTTCAAATCTGTAAATCCTTGTATTCCCTGTATGCTTCATACTTCTGTGCTGTCACTTTTGTGACTCTCGCAATCTGGAATTTCCCTCGTGACTCAGCTCAAGTGCCATAGGTTATGGGGAGCCCTGTATCCCTCAGTGGGATTCTGTGCAGGTCCTGAAATGGTCTTGTCTCATTGCCAGGTCCTTGATTTCATTGCCAGGTCCTGAAATGGTCTTGCCTCATTCATCTGTAAAGCGAACCATCCACTGAGGGCCGACCATGTGCCAGATACTTGTCTAGGCACTGGAGATACAAATATAAGTAAGTGCTTGTGACCTCCTGTCTCAAAAGTTGTTGTTCACCTGAAAGATCAGTTTGACAAATTTTGGTAAATGCAGTGACAAGGATTGGTTTAGAAAGCCTTTTTTAAGAGGTGACATTTTGGGCTTCCCTGGTAGTGCAATGGTTAAGAATCTGCCTGCCAATGCAGGGGACATGGGTTCAAGCCCTGGTCCGTGAAGATCCCACATGCCATGGAGCAACTAAGCCTGTGTGGCACAACTACTGAGCCCTTGTGCCACAACTACTTAGCCCAGGTACCACAACAAACAGTAGCTCCTGCTCACCACAGCTAGAGAAAGCCCATGTGCAGCAACGAAGACCCAACAAGAAAGAAAGAAAGGAAGGAAGGAAGGAAGGAAGGAAGGAAGGAAGGAAGGAAGGAAGGAAGGAAGGAAGAAAGGAAGGACCAATCTAAAGAAAAGGAAAAAAAGATGACATCTTGAGGGACGAATAGGAATTAGTTTCAGAGAAACACACAGGGATAAGGCCCAGGGGGCCAGGTGTGCTTCGAGACACACCTGAAGTTAGTATGGGGTGATTGGAGCAGAGAGGTGGGGTGGTCTGAGGAGGGGGGGGTTTGAATTTACCTTGAAGGTAATGGGAGCCACTAGAGGGCTTTAAAGAAGCATGCAGCAGGTGCTCAATCAATATTTCCTTATTAGCACACCATCTGTCTTCTCCATCAGATTGAGAGCTCCTGGGGACAGAGTTATTCTTTCTTTGTATTCTCTTCCTGGAATAATAATAGGACTGGGTGTGATTCTGATCAATGAATGAATGAGTGAATAACTCCACCCAAGATATAACAATACAAAACCCAATGGGTCTTTTTTTTTTACATCTTTATTGGAGTATAATTGCTGTATAATGTTGTGTTAGCTTCTGCTGTACACCAAAGTGAATCAGCTATAGGTATACATATATCCCCATATCCCCTCCCTCTGAGCCTCCCTACCACCCTCCCTATCCCATCCCTTTAGGTAGTCACAAAGAGCTGATCTCCCTGTGCTATGCAGCAGCTTCCCACTAGGCATCTATTTTACATTTGGTAGTGTATAAATGTCAATGCTGCTCTCTGACTTCATCCCAGCTTCCCCCCACCCCCATGTCCTCAAGTCCGTTCTCTACATCTGCATCTTTATTCTTGCCCTGTCACTGGGTTCATCAGTACCATTTTTCTAGATTCCATATATATGCGTTAGCATACGGCATTTGTTTTTCTCTTTCTGACTTACTTCACTCTGTATGACAGACTCTAGGTCCATCCACCTCACTACAAATAACTCTCTCCTACGCACATTTTTGTTCTCACAGGGTCAGAATTCTGGAAAAAAGCAGTTTATCTAACCAGCTTTCTCTAACTGCATATGCAAAAAGAAACAGTTTTGGAATAAAAAACTTCATCTTGGACATATTTCTCTGGAGTCTAAAGAACACTACGGCCATACAGTGTTAAAAAACAATCTCCTTTCTTTCTCTTTCTAGGAGCATACTAAAAATCTCCAGTTTTGTAAAATACATCCTAGGGAACAACTACAAGATGGAATAGAACTCTCATTTCCCATTTTCCTTTTAGACATAGGCTTATAGCTGTAAGTAGGTCATTCTGCCATAATTCTTTCCAAGGGACTTTCAGATGGATTTGAAACGGCACCTCCCATGTTTAAAAGCAGACTCACGACAAAGGAACAACAAAAGAATCAAACCCCAAATATATCAAAACCGAGTCCAGCTAAACAAATAGGAACCTTTCAAAACTCAAAAGAGGACAAAAGGGAACAACTTCCCTGGGTTCTCTGGTCCCAATCAACCGTGACCTCCATACCAACGGCCCTGCAAATGCCCTTTAAAGGGCTGGAAGGCTCACAACCTTCCTTAAAAGTGTAGCATCAAGGATCTCGGTGTGCACAGCAGGGGACTTACCCAAATGGCCAAGATGTCTTGACTCTTCCAAAATCTGTTTCCTTTTCCTCAAACAAGGTTTGAGTTGGAGGATACCACGTCCTATTTGGGGAGAGAGACAGGAGATCCCCAGAGCCCCTGGACAGTCCCTTACTGTCTTCCCGGGAGGCAGCACTGCTGCTGGCAAGGGCTCAAAGTACAACCCTGGGCAGCCCCGCCCTACCCAGACAGCATTCAGTTAGAGGTCGGTAGGCGATACACACCACTGGGGTGCTGAGGTGCCTCCTGGCCGACTCAGCCAATTTGTCCCAGTCCCCAGTGCTGAATGAGGATAATGAGGACAAGGTTTTGAGGATAAAGGAAAGAAAAACTTCTTAATGTGCCAGCAAATGAGAAGGGTAATAGACTATCGTCTTGCAAACTACTGTCCTACTCTCTGAAAGAGGGCAGGTCTATTTAAGGAGAATTTTGAGGGTGGGGGTCACAAGACTACATGACCAAGACCTCGTTGGGCTGGCACCATTTCTTTTGATATTTCCGTGATTTATAGACATTGTGGTGGTCTGCCTCTGGTCAAGATGTTCTGTTTATCTTTTTTTTAAAAAAAATATTTATTTATGGCTTCGTTGGGTCTTCATTGCTGCTTGGAGGCTTTCTCTAGTTGCAGCGAACGGGGGCTACTCTCTGTTGCGGTGCTCAGGCTCTAGGCGTGCGGGCTTCAGTAGTTGCAGCACGTGGGCTCAGTAGTTGTGGATCGTGGGCTCTAGAGCACAGGCTCAGTAGTTGTGGCGCACGGGCTTAGTTGTTCCATGGCATGTGGACTCTTCCCGGTCCAGGGAGTGAACCTGCATTGCCAGGCAGATTCTTAACCACTACGCCATCAGGGAAGTCCGCAAGATGTTCTGTTTTTCTTTCTGCTGCTTGATCCTAAACACCTGCGACTCAAGATAAAAAGAACTAGCCAAACAGGCTAGGACTTATTAGCATAGTTAGCCGAAAGAAGCAGCAGGTGTACATTATTTGATTTAATGTATGAGTTAAAAGAGAAGGCCAGTTGTTAAATTTTAACTCTATATTCAGCTACAAGCAGACATACCCACCTGCTCAGCCAGTTACAGGTGCCTTTGTAAATGCCAACCCAGGTCAAGACCTGCATCCTGAGTCCCATAGACTTGAGCCCAAGAGAGTCATTGATCTCACCCTGTAAGACAGAGAAGCCCTTTACCTATGGCCACTCAGACCATAGTACCTTCCACAAGGGCCCCTGTCATTGTTAGCAGATGATGGAATCCAGGTGAGGAAGCCACAAAGGGGTGATAATGACCAGCATCCTCCCAATATCCCTCTTATCCTCTTCCTAAAATCCTCTTCCTGATTCTGACCAGAGCAGCGATGTATCCAGTTACACAGTCTTTTTCCCACCCCACTCTCTTAAAGCTACAAGTTGCTAGGTTACATGAATCTGGCCAATGAAATGTAGGTGGATATTTCGTAGGGCTCTAGGAAATCTATACTTCTCCAGAGGCAAGAGGCACAGACACAGCTTGCCTCTACTCTTTGCCCTTCTCTTTATTTCTCTTTCTCCTGCCTGGAAGGTAGACAAGATGTCAGCAGGTGGATTAGCCATTTTTCTCCATGATCATGAGAACAGCAAGCTACGCATGGTAGAACAGGAAGCTAGAAGGAGTCCAAATCCTTCATGACTTTCTTAAGCATCTCCAGAGTCACCCTGGGCTTCTGGGCATGTCCAGGAGGAGGTCCTCACTAAAGTCCTTCTCTAGAACCAGGGACACTTCTCCCTTTTTTTCCTGTTGAAGAACATTCGTCTCTCTGACTCTTCGCCTATTTGTTACAAGAGAATGAGAAAACCTCATTGTTAAGAGACCATGGTTAGATGTCAGTTACATGCAGCCACTTATCCTAATGCATATATGTGTAATATTTCTGCTTTTTGATAGTGAGCCCAGATGGACATAAAGACCAGAGAGCATGGGACTGGGGTATGTTTGGAGAAAACAAAGGTATTTTCCTTGAGATACAGGAGAGTTCTGTTCAAGATGAAATCTCTTACTTTGTGATCTAGGACAAGTCATTTGTTTCCTAGCATACTGTAGGTAAATTACATTTATATATAAATGTATATATATTTAAGTGCATGTATATGTACATATATAACATGTATATAAAGTATGTAAATGTGTACAAATTAAAAATGTGTATACATACAAATTAATTTATTTTTGTAGCTATTATGTATTTGTAATTGAGAGGGTGTTGAAACTAGTTGAGGACCCATGCCTCTACCAGCTGGACCATGTTATGCCTGGATAGCTGGGGACCAAGGGATATGGTACATCAGAGTGGTTAGAAGCACAGACTGCAGCCAGTCTTCCTGGCTTCAAATCCCAGTCCCACCAGCTAGTAAGTTGTTTCATCTCTTTGTGTCTCAGTTTTCCCCACTTACAAAGGGGGACAATAATACCACCTCATCGACTCAGTAAGAGGATTCAAAGAGTTGCAATTTGTAAAGCACTGGGAACTGTAACTTCCCCAGGATTAGCCAATGTGCTTGTTTATTGAGTGTCAGCCCAGTGCACTGGCCTTGTCCAAGGTGCTGATACGCCTAAGGTCTAGTCCTCCTGGGAACCATGGCTTGTGAGACATGGATGGCCCCATTCTCTCTCCTTGTGCCATGCTCCCTTCCAATTTCAAAACTCCAGTGGGGAACTCTATACATTTAATTGCTTACCTAATAATTCTAATCTTGGCTCTGAAACTCCCTGATCTGATTCTGCAGCTTACTTGAAGTGTTAGAGTTGCAATGTCCTTCCTTATCTGTGAAGTGAGTTTGCCTCATTTATTGGCCCTGCCCCCTGGCTCCTCTCTGTTGATAAGTTATTGTTATTATTAAGTGACTGGAGATGGGGGTCAGGGGTCAGTGGCAACTACCAGGGAAGTCTGGGGGGGCAGTGGTGCAAGAGCAGAAATGTAGCAGGAACCTGAGAATGGACCCAGGGTGGGCAGCAGGCAGGTGCCCTGTTGTTGGCCTGACCATGGCCTTCAAGTCTGCCCCAGGCTCACCATTGCCAGAAGCTGGGCTTTCTTCAGGCCACTCCTCTTCTGACTCCACCTCTCCCTGTCCTAGGCTGGGACTCTGCACTGGAGCCTGAAGCTGAAGTAGGTGGGGTGGCTGCTCCCTCTATAAAGCCATTCTTTGCTGCAGAAACAATCAACTGTGACTCAAGGGGATGTTCAGGCCATGACCCTTGCTGGGCCTTCTCTGGGGACAGAGATGGTTTTCCTTGACTTCCTGCAGCCCAACCCCTTACTTTCATGCCCTGCTAATCTGGCCCAGCTCAGCCCCTCCCAGGCCTGATGCCAACAAGCCAGTAGCTGATAAGGACATCAGAAGCCAATCAGTTGCCAGCTCTTTCAGGAGTTTCTGGCTACCACACTTCTGCCTCCACCTCTTCTGGATCATAGCTGAGGTCAGGGCCTCCCTGAAACATGGCCCAACTGAGGGAGCATCTCCCTTGCCAGCAGCCTAATGGGGACTGACAGCAGATGGCTGGTGGGGCAGCCAAGTCCTGAAGGAGGTTGGCTGCTGCCTGGCAAGGTCGGTGGAGGCTGGTATTTTCTGAAGCTGGAAATTCCTGCCCAGGTGGTCACATGCACTCAAGCCCAAGGAGACTCAAATTTGGCTACTCAGACCCAAATTTAAACCTCTGGGGCACTATCCTAAGGAGGGGACAAGGGAACAGAGACATTGTTTCAGCTATATGAAAACACAGCAGTAGCTGGGCTGCCTTTGATATAGGCAAATATGGATGAGAAGGAGAAGAAATAATCATTATGTAACTGACATGTACTAAACATATAACACCAAGCTGTGTAAGCTAGCACTATTCTGAATCCAATATTCATATTTAATCCTCTCCACGGCCCCATGAGGTGGTCACTATTATCATTCCCATGGATAGATGATAAACCAAGGCAAAGGGAGGTTAGGTAACTTGCCCAAGTCGTCACACAATTGAGTGATGGAACGAGGATTTGGATCCAGGCACTTTGGCCCCAGAGGCTCTTAAGTGTTCCTCATTGTGCTTGGTCCTGCTGATCACCTTGGCAGTCTTATTCCCACTCTTCAGAAGCTAGAGAGACTCCGAGATTTTACATAACTTGTCCAAGATTCCACACGAGGAGGAAGCAGAGCTGGTATTCAAATCCATTTCTAATCTGACTTGAAACCCTTTGTTCTTTTCACTAATCCAGGGCAAACCACAAACCTCAGGCCAAATCCAGCTCACCACCTGTCTTATAAATAAAGCCGTTTTCATGCTATAACAGGAGAGTTGAATACTTGTGACAGAGACCTTTACAGAAAATATTTGCTGAAATCTACACTAAAAATGTAGAATGGATGAAGCAGTAACTCCCACTTCTGTCTATCAGCAGCTGCCTAGAAAGGCAGCCATTCACATTTTAGTGTGAATTCATCCATCACATCTGTGACTGGGGACTTTACAGAATCACCTAATCCAACCCTTTCATTTTGCCAATTGGAAAACTAAGGTTTAATGATAACCGTTGCCAGGAAAACAGATGAGATATTAGATATGGAGTGGATTCAAATGAAAAGTCAACATAATACAGGATGATGGAGATTTAGAAATGAACTCTGTTGTCATACTAATTTCTTTTGGGGTGGGGACAGAGACAGATGCTGTGTACTATTGGAAGAGAGAGGTCCCCAAAGGTAATATATACCTGGGAGTCTTGAGAATCTGATGAATGTATCAATTCTCTCTCCCAGAAAGGTAGATGCGAACTCATGCACACAAAAATTTGCATTTCATTTCAGAAGGACCTGACATTTCTGAAGCCTAACCATGAAGACTTAGTTTTAATAACCCCTGACCCATTGAACAAATTGAGGCCTAGAAAGAGATTCCACATATCAGGGCTTTTTGGAAGGAGATAAAAATGAAGCTCTGTCTCCAAATATAGGACAGGAGTGCGATTAAAATTGGGACATTTCAAAAGCCCACCCAGTTTGTTAAAGTGAGGCCCACCTGTGAGGCTTCTCCAACCACATTTGTCAGCCTAGGGGACACAGTGGCAGCCAGCCCCCCAGCAGAGCTGCCCTTTCCTCCTCTGCCCCAAGCTCCCTCTTCTACTCCCTCAGGGCCACTTAATAAATGTCAGCAGGCGTGAGGGGAGGGCTGGAAGCAGTGTGGCTGCCTTTTGTTTGATTCATTATAATAAACCCTAACTTCAATTCTGGAGGTAAAATTAAAGTGATCAGATGATAATACCCTCTCTGGGATGTCTGCCCAACTCCAATTCAACAAATCAAACCACTCCCTGCCCTGAGATCTCTGGCATAAATGTATATAAATGTATTTGACTCTCCCAATGCTGCTGTGCAAGGCTGGGTTCGTGGCCATCCAAAAAAAAAAAAATTCCAAAAGCTCCAAATGAAAGGGACCTTAGAGGTTATGCAATCCCCCCCCTCACACCCCTACCTGACACTAAGTCCCCTCTACAACCTCCCCAAGAGACATGGCTGAGGTGTTCACTACTTCTGGCATCAGCCCATTCTCTGTTCTGGTCTAATCTTGTAAACCATGTTCTTGGACTGCCTATAACTGGCCCCAATTCAGCCCTTGGGCCCACTACCCACTCCCTGACAGCCTCTGCATACTTGAAGACACAGACTGAATTGTTGGTTGTCAATATCTCCCTTATATTGGTGTCACTGTCTATTTACTTACTTGCATTAAAAATAATAATGTACAGTCACACCTTCCCCAAACAGTACAGTATAGCACTAGGCCTTAGTGCCTTAGTGTTAGTGTATCCCTCTTCCCAGAAAAATGCACACAAGTGCTAAATTGCGCATACAATTTCATCCAACTGGAAGTTCTGATCCCCTTGAAATTCAGCCCTAGGAATGAAAAAGCAAAACTAGTTAGCTAACTTGATATCTACTTTCTATTTAAACCAAAATATGTCAATCTCAGAGCTAAGATTACAGATTTAACTCCCCCCAGTCTTCTGTTCTATAGGTTATAAAAAGAGTTGTTTGGGTGAAAGGTGGGCCACTATGACCAGAAGCTCTTCTTTACTAGCCGGAGGCTGATCACAGAAGACCCATTGGACTTATTTAATTTGTAGCATTTTACCTTCAAGCCAGAAAGAATTCCACTACCAGATACATGGCACAGGAAATATCCTTTATTATTCTGTACACTTAATTTTCCATGAAGAGAACAGCTTTTAAAATAAATGCACACCAGATATAGAAATCTGCATGACATTGGAACAGTCCATGACCATGACACAGGGCACCATTGAAAGAGTCCTTATTTACAGAGAAGTGGAGAAACAGAGGAATGAGGGAGGGAACCTCAAAGGCAACTTCACACTCACCAGAATTTTGGTGACTTCTGTGATCACAGCAATAGCCATGCTGCACATCCTCAGAGCTGTGGATTTCCGGACTCACAAGGGCATGACAACCTGTCACCCTCAAATTCCTCAAAACAAAAGGGTTGGATTTATTTTTTTAAATACCAAGCGTTTCCGGCATCAGTTGAAGAAATATTGAAGAAAGAGGAAATACTGAATGTCCAGAAAAAAATCATAGTTCTGACATGTCTCTGCTCAGTAGTAGGTTACTGGTCACCAGATCATTCTGGAAAGTCCTATAGTAAACCATGTGCCTCCTTTATTGTAAATTTACAACAATAACATTGTTATGGAGACAGGAAATTTTTTTTACTGGATGGGACCTTTGATCTCTGATCCAACCCTTGCTTTTACAGACAGAGAACTCTGAAGCCTGCGGAGGTGGAGCCCCTCTCCCCAGGTCACCCAGCAAGACAGCCACAGACCCAGGTCTGTGCGACTCTAAATGCTGTGCTGTTTCCCCCATGCCACACTCCCTCTCTGTTCTTCTCCCTTCCATGGCTTTCAAAGGAAGTAAAGAAATGAAATGAGCTCAGTGGGCTTCTTACTAAGAAACGATACCTTTGGTAAGAATGTTTGGTCTCACATTACCAGGATCACTTGGCAAGAGATTGGCTCCCACCTGGGCCGGAACCCCTCTAAGAATTAAGGCAGCTTTGAAGACCTTTATTCAACAGGATATTTGGCAAGAGTTGGCAGGTCCCCTGCTCCTCTGTCTCACTCGCATCTGGAATGAAGACCAACTCACAGGTTGACACTAAGTAGTATAATTAGACATTGAGTAGATATTAATGGGATGGTCTTTAACAGATATTTTTATACTTAGTGGAAAATAATAGTTCTTTAAAAAATCTGGTAAAATATCAAAAGTGCCCTATACAGTACACAGGAGCACTGGGTAACCTCTACTATCGAAAAAAGACCTCAAATAAGAAGTCAAACATCACTTATGATAAAGCCCACGCTCCCTCTCCATTAAGTGTGGGTGAAAGGTGAACCCAGAAGGTCTGCCAGCACCTCCTCGAGAACGTCCATGGGTGTACCGGGTCCCCCTACCCCCAGAGCCCCTCCTCAGGTTCAGGAGCCAACTTCCCCCGCAAGGCAGCACCACTGGGTTGGTTGGTGTTGGTTCAGCTAGCACCGCATCTCCGATTCATCTTCAGACAAATGTCTGGAGGCAGAAGGGTCACGTGCAGATGGCAAAGAGCAAATGGCAGGCTCTTTCTGAAGGGTGCCCCTGATACACAGGCTTTTCTGATTCATTTCTGCCAAGTAGACTCAGCTTTTCATATCCCACTGTTCCCTAGAGTGATTATTTTCATCAAAAGAGAGCAACTAAATCACTTTCTCTCTAGCAACCAGCTAGAGGAGAATAAATGATATCCCCTCCTCACTTCCTTTCTTCCAACACATTGTTCTTTTGCTAAGAAATACTCCTTGGCCACCTGACAGGATGGATTTTCATTTATGTTTAATGACAGCCCTGGGTGGGGTGAACCATATTGTGCTGAGAAGTTCAAAGTGTTCTTGCTGAGAGTCAGGGGCTCTGACTTGAGGGTCCAACTGGATCCCTTAGTAGCTGAGGAATCTTGAGCAAGAGTGACTGAAATGCTGGGCCTGGGTTTCCTCACTGGGGAATGGTGACACAGAAGCCAGCCCTGCAGGCAGATGGGAGGCAATGTGGATGAAAGTGCTTTGTTAAAAGAACAAAAAAACAAAAAAGTGTCTCATCTAGGGAGGAATTACCCTTCCTGGGCGGATTCAGAGTTGCAGGTGGGGCCAGATTCCATTAGTGATGGACCACCCTGCTCTCATTCCCAGGCCCCCACCTGTTTGTTCCACTCCATTGGATGCCCCCTGGTGCCACCTTTTTCAGGGTCCAAGACATCTGCCACTTGGGTTGTCTCAGATTTTGAACTGGACTTTTTATCCTAAGTCTCCTGATTTTCCCACTTTTCTTTAAAGAATGACACAAGGACCCTGACTCTGAGAGAAAACCACCTCCCTGCCCCCAGCCAGCACCCACTTAACCATCTTCCACAGACTGAATGATCAATAGATCAGGCTCAGTGACACCCCACTTTCCCCAAAGCACCTTTAGGATGTGTGTCACCCTCTACTCCCGGTGGAAATAATGTGGTCTCTTTTTTTGCCCCAGATTCTGCAACAGGGGCTCCGACAGTTAGAACAAGAACCCACAAGTCTAGGTTGCCGAAGAGAGTGTAAGAAACTCAAACCATAAATAAAAATTCCAAATAGGTGCCACAGAATTACCAAACTACAAATCTGAATGAGCCGAAACTAACCACCAGCACCACCAGAGGGCACCACTCGTGAGTTTGTATCAGAAATCAGTCCAGAAATTCTCTACAACGGCCAACCTGCTCTGTCAACTCAGAATATTCTCCCCTCAACCTGGGTGACCGGGGTGCTGTGTGCTTCGTTCCATGCTGCCCTCCACAGTGCAAAGTCTGGTCCATGAGGAGAGACAAAGGGAGTTTTCAGGGCCCACTCCCCATCATTCAAGACCCCTGGTCCACGCTGGGTGGGATTTCCAGGGACAGGTTTTGCAGGTGTCCGTGAACAATATAGAAACAAATAGCCTGTCGGGCTGCCCTTGGACACCCACCTGGCCCTGTGAGGACAGTAGAGGATCCTATAGTGGATCCCAGCTGTGTAGCTGACCTCACTGGGTTCCCCAGGAAGGTCTCAGGAGCCACAGGTAGGTTTCTGGGTTCCATGTACCTGACAGAGTGATACCCACATGTAGCCTGTACAGATTTGTCTGGTTCTTCTGCAGAAGCCACTTGCTGTGCCACCCATAGCTCTGGGCCCTCTGAGCACCAGAAGCCAGAAGAATATTCCAGAACACACACAAATCAAACCCAGGTCAACCAGAGTGAAAACTAACTATGAAGATTTCTTCTCATGATCCCCCAAAGCTTCTATCCACAGACTTCATAACAGCAACAAATATCCCCAAGATCCCCGACCAAGGTCCAGACTCCAGAGCACTGACCAGGGTGGACAAGAGAGGCAAGATCTTTGTACCCGCCAAACTCAGCCGGGCTTTTTATTTGTGTTTTGGTTTTATGGTATCTGACCAAAAAGCAACATCCTCTGTCTGATTTGGTGGACTGAGGATTTCTTCTGTGGCTCAAAGTACCAGCAAACGTGGTGGGGGAGTTCTGCCTGAGCCACAGACCTCAGTTCAGGCCGGCTCCCACACTGGGTGAGACTTCCTCAAAACTAAAGAGGATCAACAGAAGTCATTTTTCCTGTTCTCTCCTCTCTGCTTCTCCCATGAGGCTTACCAATCCAAGCTCACAGCCCTCAGGCCAGGTGAACAGAAGGTGAACGAAAACCAGGTCTCTAAATCAGTTGTAACTTGGAAAAGAGGAAGATGAGGGTCGGAGAGAAATCCCAAGACAGTGTCTGGGGTGGTAGGAAGCCTTTGACCTGAACGTTGGTGCAGTAGGGTTCCTCCTCGGGGCCAGGTTCAGATGGCCAGCCAGTGTTGCAACTGCAGAGAAAGATGGCAAGGCCGTTAGGCCAGGGTCAGGGCAGGCAGGGACCGAGGGACAAGGGCCAGCTGAGAAGGTCAGTAAGACACACAGAGGGGAAGAAAAGACAGCTGCTTCCTTCAAATACCCGGAGAACATGTAGGTGGATTCCCTAATTGTCACTGGGACCCAGAAAGGGCAAAGGAGCCTTCACAAAGTCACACAGTAAGTCTGAAGCTGGGGGGGCTCACCGGGACCCTCCCCGATACCCATCCCCAGATTTTTAAGGGGAAAAGGATAGGACTCAGGTCAGCATGTTACTGATGTACCTGCAGCACTTCCCTCAAGATAAGAAATCCTCAACCTAATCTGGGGATACTCCATGGTCACAACTCAAACAGGGAGAACAGGGTTTAGGAAAGCTTGGGCATTTGGTATCCGGTCCAAGGAGCGGAAGGGCAGGCAGAAGCTGGTAGAAGGCAGTAGACAGGCCCCTCTCTTCCTTTCCTAAAATCACATCCCCAGGGGCTATGGCCTGCAGCTGCTCTGGGTTTTCTGGTGTGTGGTCCTGCCTTGGACAGCAAGCAGGGAGCAGTAGGGCCCCAGCCCCATGGCCCCCATCAGAATGGTCCAAGCTGCACCTACTTGGAACTGCCTGACGTCCCTCTGGGCCACCAGGTGATGCTCGTTCTCTGGGGTGATGCCATAGGCCAGTCTCTGTGAGAGGATAGAGAAGGCGAGGAGGCCTCAGCTTGGCTCAGGGACACCCTCCCAGTAGACCAGAGGACACCCCACACCAGGGCCACCTGCTATTTGTCCCTGAAGTCCCACATGGACAGCGGGAGAGGTTCGTACAAGACACTCTGCACCCTGGTTTGTGGAGCTGGTCGGTACACTTTGAGATATTCATCCAGTGAATGTTTACTGAGCCAATGACTGCAGTCACATCCTGGCCTAGGCCCTGGGGATCCAGAGCTGAAGGTCACCCACACGCTCTGCTTTGGGGGAGCTTATAGCTCATGGAAGGGGCTGACACTGAACAAACACACACACAGGCGATTTTACAACCACAATTGGGGTCAGTGCTGCAGAGGACAAGTTCAGAGCCCAAAGAGAACTCAGTGATGGGACCTCAGTCCTGCCTGGGCATTGGGGCCACCTCCTTGGGGTGTAGACACAGGAATAGACTCAGGGAACGTGTCTGGAATCAATGCCTGATCACTACAGGGGGATCCCAAAGTGTGAAGAATAAAAAGCTCAAAGTAGGTCCTGGTTCCACGTCTGGGATAAGCTCACAGAACACGGATCCTCCCAGTGACCCAGAGGCTCCTAGACTTTGGGATTTCACTGACAGGAAACATGTGACAAGGGGGAAGGGGTGGACACAGCCCTGCCTGTGACCCTTTGCCCTACGTTCCTGTACGGCTCACTCCTTTACGTCCTCCCGTGTCTATCTGTTCCTTCATGAGAATGTGAGCTTGGGGAGTGTGTCTAGTGCCGAGAATACCGCCTGCCCGGTACAGGTCCTCAGTAAATATCTGTGAAGTGAGTGGATAAAGGAATGAAGGAATGAGATCTTTATATTTCAAAGTAAGGACATGAGGAACAGACTACCACCATTATTTATAAAAGAAAGGGCATTTAACAACCAAAGTATAGGAAAGACATCATTTCAGTGAAAAGGTGCTGTTTTCCAAATACTGATCCTGTGTATATGTACCTGCAATGCGCGTGAGTCAAAGAAGAGACTGTATCTGGGAAATCTCTGGTTTAGGCCCATCAGGTATCAGGTTCAGAAAAGAGGCAGGTGAAAGCCAAGATACAAGGTCATGGTGAGTTTGGATAGGAAGAGTGAGGGACATCTGGGGATATGACAAACCTTAGGAGGTGGGCACAGAGCGGGCACAGTTAATGCAGACTAATTCCTCCCTAGGGGACTGGAGGGCTGAGCTCCTCACATAAACAACGTAGGAACAGAGTGGGCACACACAGTGCATATGACATACAACATAATCGCAGGTGCCATGGGATGACGGTCTACCGTGGGCCAGGCACGGTGCTAAGCACGTCCTTTCACCTTTCAAGGTCCACATGATTATCCCAGGTTACAAATGTGGAACCGGAGGCTAGGGGTTAAATAACGTGGCCAACATGGTGGGTCCATCTGACTCTAGAGTCGTGTCCTTCTGTCTCCCTCTCTCACTCCAGTGGGCATGACTCGGGATGCCCCCTCCCCCGCTGTCCCCCACCCTCCCCCAGGCTCGGCCCAGAGCTCACCTCACGAATGGAGCCCCGCGTGCTGAGGAACTTGTAGACGACGTAGGCGGGCACCAGGACCATGGAGGAGCACGCGATGCCCCACCCGACCCAGTTGGCCCAGAGCGGGAAGATGTAGTCATCGTAGGTGAGGGGCTTGAAATTGATAATGCTCACGACCACCACAAACTGGGGGGAGGGTTAGAAGGAGGAGGGAGAGAGACAAGGAGAGGGGAGAGAGAGGGAGGGAGGTGGGCGAGAGGGAGATGCAGAGAGGGACCAGAGAGAAGTGAGGGCCAGTGCGTGAGAGGGATGCAGGGAATGGAGAAGATAAGGAGGGAGGGAGATAGAGAAAGAAGGAAGAATTCAAGTCAGGAAGGATAACAAAAAGGAGACAAGGAAACAGGAGCAATACGAAGACTAGAAAGGTGACCTGGGAGCTGGCCTGAGTGGTAGCACACATAGCTCCCCGCCCAGACCTGGCCCCAGGCTGGAGACCCCGCTCACGTGGAGCCTCCTGGGAATCAACAGGGTGGAGCCTCCCGGGCATCTGTCTGCATGACCAGGGCCCTGCATCCCAACCTCCACCCCTCAGAGGCAAGGCTCCCCACCCCCACCCGTACCCCAGACACAGCTCCCCTCACCCCGGGAGGCCCCAACCACACACTACTTACTAGGAGGAAGGCAGGGCTGACAAACTTCCAGCAGAGTCTCCAGTACAGACCCGGCTTGAACCCCATCATCTGCTGGATGTCATTGCTGAACCTGTCCACACCTGCACACACACAGGGCAGGTCCGTCACAGAGGCCCCTGCGGAGCCTGGGGCCACCCCTGCTGCCTTCCCAAGATGGTCTGTCCCCAGGTGGAGAGCAGAACAGTGGGGCAAGATAGGGACACCCTGGCACTTAGGAGACCTGGGGATAAGGACTTGGCTGGTTCAGAACAGGGGAGAGAACTCACTCGGGAGGTAGCATCCCCTTGTATGTGTCATCCCTATTCGTTTTTCAGAGGGAAAACCGGGGCTTGGGGAGGGGAGAGGATTTGACTCTGGTTAAGTCTAATGGCCTGACTACAAAGCCCAGCTCTTTCCTCTTGCTCCCTGTCTCTTAAAACAATGATGGCTGTGTGTATAGAGCTTTCCCCAACTTTAGTCTGGTAGAAGAGACCAGACTCTGATGAATTGAAAACAGTGAGAACAGGACTAACACTTTAAAGGGACACATGGGGAAAAAACGAACAATGAAAATCACATTTCACCATGTTCTCCCCATTCAGCTCCAGAATAAGGTTGCCAGAGAAAATACAGGACACTCAGTTACATTTGAATTTCAGATAGACAACAAAAGACAGTTTAGTTTAAGTAATTTCTTGCAATATTTGGGACATATACTAAAAAAAATTATTCATTATCTGAAATTCAGGTTTAACTGGGCGTCTTGTATCCCAGATGTGCTAAACCTGGCAACCCTACTCTAGAATGAATCACAGGGCTTTGAGGAGCAGCAGCTTCCTCTGAGTTCCTCTCTAACAGCTGACACTGATGCCTTCGAGGCCTTTGCAGCCTCCTTTTAAAGGAAGCTCATGCGAAGATGAGCTGAGGGCTGGGAGGGCTGTGTCCAATAAGCAACTTGCTCAACTCTGGGATCAGCCAGTGACCGCCCTGGAAATGGAAAACTCCTTTGCATCTCCAGGTGAAAAGGTTCCAGAAGCACAGGGGGCCGAGGCTTTTCCACACACTCAGGGCCCAGCACGTACCATAAAACCAGGACACGCCGATGGCCTCCATGAGCACAGCAAACAGAATGGAGGTCCCCGCCGCAAACGTGTCCAGCAGGGTCAGCACATATATTCCACCCTGGGGCATGGACAGAGAGAGCCTGAGGCCATCATGACTAGAAATGGCTATCAACTATTACATCCATCAGAATTTAGCTGTGCCCTGTCCCGTTCATTCAGAACCTACCTCCACACACCATACACAGGTAATGGGGTTTATGGTGCTACTGCGTTGCTGCTATGTATTCTAACAAAGACCTTCTGGTGTCACTGGGTCTGAGGGTGGGGACTTCAGCCAGTAAAAAGCAAGATGGATTTCATGGTTCCCCTGAGCTCACCCTAGCCCTGCCCCCCAGCTTCAAGTCTGAGAATATCTGGCTGGATTGAAATGCAGCCTCACAAGCCCCGGGTGACCCAGAGCTCCCCTCACCTTGGTTATGCAAAACAGGGCCAGAAGGAAGGTTCCAAAGGAGACACCAAATGTGAAGAGTTTCCGGTGTCGCTTCAGGACCTGGAAGTCGTCAGCCAGGCCTGTGATGACCGCCTCCATGCCTCCCATCTGGAGGGAACCAGGCAGGTAGGATGCAGGGGTGAATGAAAAATGTCCGCCATACCAGCAAACAAAGGATGCTGCGGCCATCAAGCCATTGGCCACTGGCGCTGTCCCCCTACCCCCGAAGGTGCACCCTGAGGGGACTCAGGATGGGAAAGAACAGGATACTGGCCCTAGATAGCTAAGGTGTATATCAAAGGAATGATTTCAATGAGCCCAGACTCTTGCATCTTCCCATATACAGAAAAGCGCTAAATTCATTAACTGGAGATGTCTGGTTTTCTCTAATTAATAGTAATCTTTTGGCACTTCTCTGGCAGTCCAGTGGTTAAGACTATGCGCTCCCAATGCAGGGGCTGTGGGTTCGATCCCTGGTCAGAGAACTAGGATCCTGCGTTCCACATAGTGCAGCCACAAAAAGAAGAAAAAAAAAAAAAGGAATCTTTTGATGCTCTGACCACCTGGTTTTTGTTGCAAAACTCCTACATATCCTGGCTCCTCCCTTACCTCTTTGGAGCAGTCCCTCAGAGCGATTGAGAGGCTGCCTCCCAGGCTTGAAGTTCTCAGAAAAGTCCACCAAATAAAACATAATTCTCAACTCTTAGGTTGTGCACTTTTTTTTTCATTCAACACAGGAGTGAGGGATTCCCTGGACCCTAGTCTCAGGCCTCCAGCTTCCCCGGACCTCCCCCAGCCCAGGACTCACGCACCCTAGCGGCTGCCTTGCTTCTCTAGAGAAATCGGCAGGTCCTGCTTCCTCCTCATCCTCTCACCCCACTTCTGCCCTGTTCTCAACCAAGCTCAGAACTCAGAAACCATGTGGGAGAAGGTGAAGAGTTAACTCCTGTCTCTCCTTATCAACAGGGACCTGACTCCTGTCTAATCACTCAGTCTGAGTGGATGCTGATGAAATAGCATGGGAAGATTGGTTGATTAGAGAACAAGAGTTCTTTCAACGCCCTCTCTGAATTCAGTTTCCCATCTGTAAAAGGAAAGCATTGGGCTGGCTTATCCGAGCTCCCCCTTTTCTCTTCTTTTTGGCCACGCTGCACAGCATGCAGGATCTTAGTTCCCCGACAAGGGATTGAACCCATGCCCTCTGCAGTGGAAGCACAGGTCTTAACCACTGGACCTGGCCAGGGAAGTCCCTCTGAGGTCTCTTCTAATGTAGGTTTCCATGATGCCAAGGGGGGTTCTCTTGGTTCTTAGCTTTGGCCTAAATCTTGCCTTTCTGAGTGAGTACTGATTTCCTTGTTTGCTTTTAAATAGGGCCTTCTGGAAACAAATACTAATCAGGGGTTAGAATGGGGGGAACTTTAGACTGAGTAGTGTGTGTGTATTTAGGGGAGGGACGGTCAGGTCTAGTGGTGTCTGTGGGGGGATGGTATCCCGATGGTCACTCACTGAGCTGTCAATTCCCAGAGCCAGGAGCATGATGAAGAACACGACAGCCCAGAACGTGGATCCCGACAGGGTGGAAATGGCTTCTGGGTACAGGATGAAGACTAGGCCAGCTCCTGTAAGAAACATCATGGACCTCATCAATAGGTCCTGTTGGTTTGAGCTGCAGATGCTAGGGAGCATTTTGAGGCCAGTAAGCCCCAGCCCAGCACCATGATATTTGGTCAGTCATGTGTGGATGGAGCAAACCAAGGTCTAAAGATGACTGATGAAGCCAGGTCCAGCCCGAGTCCACCTATGTGCTAAGGAGGTTGACCTCAAACAGCCAAGACAGAGAGCAGTGCCTCACCTGGACAGCTACAGCCAACGGGCCTCAAACCCCACCTCCTGCACCTCATGAGGGATCCTCTTAGTCCCAAAACTTTGTGATATTCAGAGTCCATCAGAGGCAGCTCCTTCCCAAGTCTTGGCCTGTTTGTGGCCATAAGTATATGAGAAGCAGCGGGAAAGGACACAAGAAATGGTTGACCTTGAACAACTTCAATCGCCGGAGTCTCAGCTTTTTTATCTTTAAAGTGGGTCTATGGACACTTGCCTAGTAACACTGTGAGAACTAAAGCAAGATATGTCAAGTGCTTAGCAGAGGGGCTGGTACAGAGTGGGTGCTCCAAAATCTCTCTGGCCTGGCCTGACTCAGAAGATGATTCTGCCTGGAATTCCTACTGATGGCCTCAAAGAAAGTCCATCAAATAGGCAGTTGGGAAAGCTCCAAGTCCAGGCCTCTCAGTCCCGCAGCCACAGGAGAAATGCACAGCTAAGAAAGAGGTGAGTTTCTCAGCCCCTCCTCCTCAGTGGGCAGGTCCGCTCACCCACCTTCAGTGGCAACATCCTCAATGTTGACCTTGTGTTCATGGGCCATATAACCAAGGATGGAGAAGATGGCGAACCCAGAGATGAAGCTGGTGACACAGTTGATGGTGCTGGTGAGCAGGGCGTCCCTGGGGAAAGAAGCACTGTTAGTTCAAATTGTTTGACTCTCCCCAACCCCGCTCATGGACTACTGGGCCATCTTTGGAATCCATAGTTTCAAATGCCAACCCCCTCTTCAGTTTCCCTGCTGCCACATGACTCCCATCACTGGGTCAGAACCTGTAGGTGTAGGAAATAGGTCAACAGCTTCTGGATGAAATGCTTTGATACCACAGCCTGATATCAAACTCTTGTTGGGAAACTGAGTCACCAGCCTCCTTCTTCAACAAACTTTCTGTGGCTCCCCAGTGCCTCTCAACTTCTCACCCAGGCATTCAAAAGCTTTGCTGAGATGACCCCACCTTCTTTCCAGGTTTATTTCCTGTGACTCCTCAACATGCAGTCTCTGAGCAAACCAGTCAACTTGCTGGATCACAAACATACCACCTCCCCTGGCTTTGCTCAAGCTGTTTGTTGTCCACTCACTCCAGGCCTGCCTGTCCCAACCCTAACTATCCTGCAAGGCTCACCTCAAATGTACTTCCATGCTCTCGCTGACTCCCCATGAGAGGGCTGATTGCTCCATTTCCTTATCCTCCGTATAGCCTGTCCCACTGGTATGCATTCACCCTACTCTGTCTCGTACCAGGGAGGTTATGATTCTGTCTTAAACCTTTGATAGAGAGGGATGAAAGCAGCACCATCTGTGTCCATGTCTGAAGCCCTCACAGCACTGGGCATGCAGGAGGCAGCATTAAATGCTTACAGAGCCAGTTGATCTAGAGCATGGTCTTCTGATTCTACTGCCCCAAGTAGACTTCTCATTCTGCTCTATGGCCTTAAGCTCTGACCCTACCAGGCCTTCACCCCTCAAGCAACCAGCCTAGATATTCCACCCTTGTCTGCCCACACATCAGATGGACAGACAGGCAGTGCTGGCTGCTCTGAAAGCCACACAGTGCCCCTCTGTCCCAGCTACTCACCCCCATGACATCCTAGTGTTAGTGGCCTCAACTTTCCAGCTCCTCACCCTGCATCTGTTTAAGAGGTGTCCTGCACTGACATATGTTCATCAGGACCCCCAGAGGCCATGTCAGCATTCACAGAACATCCAGGATGGTCTACTCTGTCTCATTTCACAGGGTAAGAAACCCAAGAAGAAAATCCAACTTGTCCCAGACCAGAACTCTCTCTCCCATCCCTGCGAGGGTAGATCCCCAAGACTGAGAGCTTTCCAGAGGCCCAGGAACGATCTTACCTGTAGCAGTTGTTGTCAAATTTGTTGTAACTAGCAAATGCAATCAAGACTCCAAATCCAGCCCCCAAGGAAAAAAATATCTGAGTTGCAGCATCAATCCATACCTGAAATGGGCAGACAAAGGCCATCACCCTCTGCTTCCAAAGAATTGGACTACCTTACTGCTTTGGAATGGCTGGGAAACCCCAGTGATGCTCTGAGACCTGAGGAAATGAGGTCTGAACCAGAAATGGGCAGGCCAGCAGCCTGTACACAATCACTGTGGAGAGAGGCTGGAGTCTCTTTAGCACCTCCCAGCCTTGGGTGGATCATGAGAGAGCTCACCCTGGAAGAACTCACTGACTCAATTCAATATACTGATTTTCAAAGAAAGTTAATAAATGAAACGTTCTAGGCTAGAATGTGGATAGGGCAAGGGCAAAAGGTTATGACTATCTTGGGGTTATGGAGACAATATCTTCAAAAGGGGGCAATGATTCCTAGTAGCTCCTACCAGCCCAAAGCCAGTGGTGACTCCTTGGTGGCCAATGGGGTTTACTTCCTTCATCTTTTGGATGATGAAACTGCATGGCTGGAAGCCCAGTGATCTGAGCTCCTCTCCAACCTCTCAGCCTCATGGTCTTGCCCTGGTCAATTTCACTCTCTATATTTCAGTTTCCTCATCTGTGCAATGGGGATAATTTTACCTAGTTCACCAGGACTAAGCCACAATTTGGATTTGTGAGACTTCTGTCATCTCTTCACTTGTGTTATTCTAGACTTCCTCTGCTTTGTAAGCAGAGGGTGTAACGACAGAAGCAATCTGATGGAGGAAGATAGATTTGCTCCTTGAGATGGCACTCAGGCTCAGTTTCTACTGTCTGAAAAGATTTAGGATATTTAAACAATGGAGAACAGATAGAAGTCTGACTTGCTTCACAATTTACAAGGCTGATTTGTGTCTTATGCTGTTATTTTCTGACAGTTACTAAGGAAGTAGGGTTTCCTCTTGGTTATCAGGCTATAACACTGAGCTGTGCTGGGACAATGGGAGGTGTGTACTGGGAGGTGTCCCTCCTAATCCTATGCCGAGCCTGCCTGCCAGGATTATTGTGGGTTCAAACAGAGTGTGGGGGAGTCTTTGGGGATTGTGAGAGGGACATGCTGAGGTGTGGTCACTGAGATGGACATGAGGAAAGAGGTTGGAAATAATCTCAGCTGTGATTTGAAGATGCTCAAGGCACTGGGAACATCCAAGATGTCTCTGCTCCCAGCCTCACCCTGCTGCTTTGGACTCCATTCCAAATTCCCTGCACCTTCATTGTAATCTGTGTCTTCGGGCAGGACAGTGAGCTGGAGAGGCTGCGAGGGGAGAGAGTCAGCAGGGTCTGGGTCTCCCTGCGGCTGATGCTGCCCCTTATGCCAATATCACTGATGGTAGCAGAGGCCAGGGTTGGAGACCAGATTAGAAATAGAGCTGGGATGGCTGGGGTGGGTTAGGGGGCCATGGCACAGGACAGGGGTAAGAACTCAGGACAGGGTATTGCTTTCTTTGAAAAGAGGGGTCTGCAAAGGCCACTCAATGAAACCACAGATCCCAGACCATCAGGGTGGATGGGCTCATGAGACTGTCAGGTGAAAATCAAATCAGCTTTGGTCAGATGGAGAAGCTGCAGCCCAGAGTGGGAAGGATCCATCCCAGGCTACACAGAGCTGGGACCAGATTTTCTATCACTGCCTGCACTGAGAACCCTCCCCAACCCTTGCCCAAGGGTGGGTGGTCACTGGGCACTGACCGTGGCCTCTTTTAGACGGTAGAAGTCGATGTGCAGGTAGGCGTTGATGCCGTTGGAGGCGCCGGGCAGCGTGATGCCGTGGACCAGGAGCACAAACAGCACAAGGTAAGGCAGCGTGGCCGTGATCCACACCACCTGGCAGTGGACAAGCTTGCCGTGAGAGCCTGGCTCTGCTGCCAGCATCATGAGGGGCCGGGGGGCGGGGGGAGCCAGTCACACCCTCCCCACACCTTCCTTCACACAGTGCACATGCTAAAAGCTCCACCTTTAGGCCAGGCCTGGGGCACGCCAGGACAGAGTGGACAGACCAAGGTTGCACCCAGTGAGAAAGTCAGCACTATGGGGATGCGGCTACCAAGGAAGCGGAGGGCAGCGAGGATGAAGACTCTCATAGCACCCAACGCCTCCTCCTCTACAAACTTCCTGTACTGACCCCCTCGTGTTGCCCCAGGTAGAACTAAGCACCCCCACCTTTATGTCCTCCTTCCTCCCTCCTCTCTCTCCCTCTCCTTTACCTTCAATCAGGCATATCCTCCTAAGGTCACTGCCCAAGGAGGGATGTGGCTGGGCAGAAAGCAGAATCCCTGGCTGTTCTTTATTTTGGGATGGACTTAGGACAAAGACAAACTGCCTTGTCCAAAAACCCATAAGGGAAGAGACTGTCCCTAGACTAAAAAGAGACACCAGCCACCTTGCCCAAGGTGAAGAAACAAGAGAAATGGGGAGAGAAGAAGTTGTGTGGGCTTCCTTGCTGTTCCTTCTCACCCCTGACTATACATTAGCATACTCTGGGGGAAGTTACAGACAAAAATGTTACTGTACAGCACAGGGAACTCTGCTCAATACTCTGTAACAACCTAATCGGGAAAAGAATTTGAAAAAGAACAGACACATGTATATGTAAAACTGAATTAATTTGTTGTACATCTGAAACTAACAGAACATTGTTAATCAACTGTACTCCAATACAAAATAAAAAGTTAATAAAATAAAGCAAAAGAGATATTTAAAAAAATGTCAAAGTTTACATCCCATTTTTGGAGTTTCTGATTTAATTGGCCTGGGGTAGGGCCTGTACTCCATGTTCCAAAGCTCCCCCAGGTGGATGCAGGGGACAAAGACAGATGAGGATCATTTGTTGAGTAATTTCCATCTGCTAGCCCAGCACTGACTGAGGACCTCTCACTCCATCCTCCCAACTATCCTGGAGGCTGGAAGGATCATTAACTGCCCTCACTTTACAGGCGAGGACACTGAAGCTCAGGGAGCATCATTCATCCCGAGGTCACCCAGTAGGGCATGATGGTGCCTGGACTCCATCCCAGATGTTCTGACCACAAATCCATGTTCTTAATCACTCATGCTACTGTATATTTGAGACCCAGGTTCAAGTTCTGGCTGTGCCAAGACTGCTGTGAAACCCTGTGCCTCTCTTGACCTAAGCTTCCTCATTTGTACAAGCAGGCTGGAATAGATGGCCTTCGAGAACCTTCCAGTTCAACATTTAGGCATTTGGTACAGCCTTGTAGTTGCTTAGTGCCAGTTCAGCCAAGGACTGTGACTTGGGGAAGGCAGGACTCCAGGGCAGCAAGCAGCACTGTGTGCATACTTGCCCGACACCCTGGGGGCTGACTGACTCCCGACTCAAACCTCCACCCTCTACCCTGTGGTAGTCAGTGGGCCAGGGCCACAGAGTGTGTGGTCTGTGGTAACCCCTTCCCTGATTCAGACTGTACCCTGCTCCCCACCATCCCAGCTGCCAGTTGTGGAGTCATCTTTCCAAGAACTAAGCCTTCACCAGCCAAGACAGGAAGTGTGAACACTTGCAATTCGTTTCAGGCCGGCTCTGTGGCTGTGGCAGCCTGCTAAGAAAAGGTCCATGTCCTGTTCCAGACATAGTCTGGGAAGAAATAATCAACGCTTTTGGTTTTCTCGAGAGCCAGGGTATAAAAATAATTAAAGACAGGGCACAGCAATATCCTGCGTGAAGCTTCCCTGGTAGTGTGGTTAAGACTTCGCCTTCCAGTGCAGGGGGTGAGGGTTGGGGAGCTAAGATTCTACATGTCTCACCGGCAAAAAACTAAAACATAAAACAGAAGCAATATGGTCACAAATTCAAGAAAGACTTTAAATCTTTTAAAAAAAGAAAAGAAAGAAAGAAAGCCCTTTCCCATGGACTGCAGGGGCTCTTGCCCTCTCAGCTGCCAGAATACTGGAGGACTTAGGCAAAATGTGTGTGTGAAGTGAGGGGGATGCTCCTGCCCCACCCCTCATTACACTCCTCAGGGGAGGGGAAGATCCCTCCTCCAAAGGTGCCTTTGCACAAAGAAATGGAACATGCTCAGCTCCACCCCTTTTCTCTTTAGCATCAGTTGCCCCATAGACAAGTTATGCCTGCTCCAGCCAAGTGCTAAACCAGGTGCGGCAGGCTGCATCCCTTTGGCAATGGCTATGGGAAACTTAATCTTGGGGTGTAATATTAGAAGCCTGTGATGACCTTTCACCCAGGCCGGCAGCAGTAGTAAAGCTCATTCACCTTCTGCAGCTCTGCTGCTTACAGAGGCCAGGAGAGCCCTGCTCCTGTTACCCAGGAGAGGCGCAGAGAGGCTGGACTTGGGCTTCTATAGTTTTGCTTGCAGCTGTTTCCACTGAAAACCCTTTCCCTCTACCCCATCTCTACCTGACCTAGCCCAATGCAGCCTTCTCCATGTCTTTGCAGACCCTCTCAGTCTGAAGAGCTTCCTTCTTCCACTAATGCAGCATCTTATGCTTTTTGGACCGTGAGACCTCATGGTAAGAAAAACCTTATATATTGAGACACATGGATTGCTATAATTGAAACACAAATTCCACAAGACAGCTCTTACTTTGCTATGTGAAATGCATGCTGACATTATCTAGATGATTTCATTTTGAAAAATTGTGGCGACCCACTAAATTGATTGAATGACAGTTGAAACACCCACAGTTTGTGTCTCAATTAAAGTACGACCTGACTACCTGATGTAAAATTATCTTCAAGGTAAAGTTAAGTTTTTAAGACAGCAAGATCTGTAATAGTGTATATAGTTCGTGACCACTAGTGTTTATTGAAAGGGGGATACACGTCTCTGAAAGGAGATGCAGGAAACTAACGACATTGACCTACACCTGGCTGTAACACACATAAGACTACAAGCAATTGAATCTATCTTATTTATTCTTGCATCACTAGTACTAGCATCAAGCCTGGTACATAGTAGGTATCCATAAATGTTTAACAAGCTGAAGTGAATTCAAAAGAACACTTAGTGAAGTTCCCCAAACTTATTTACCCATCTGTCCTTCTCCCTACCTTCCCTTCTTTCCTCATTAGTCCTTCAATAAATATTTACTGAAGACCTACTATGTGTCAGGTGTTGGGGTGGTTCTGGTCCCAGCCTGATTTTGCTCTATCTTAGAATTCCTCCAAGCCCTGGTCTGCATTTCATTTGGGCTCTTCCTTGGGGCAGATACCATGTCTCCAATACACGGGTAAGAAGTTCCACTTCAAGCTCTTCTTGACAGATTTCATCCCCGGTGGCTGCTGGTCCCCTGCCACCATCTTTGCTATCTATGGCATAACCAAGATTCTAGGAGAACCAGAGAGAACCCTGGTGCACCCCACTTCCCAAAATCAGTTGCCTAACGAAGCTTCTCATAAATTCATGCCTACTTGATTATGGTAGGTTGTTGCCTTGTAACCCTCAACAAACACACACACTGTGTGTTCCACACTGACTCTAGGCTTTACCACAAGACTTATCTTGGCTATCAGGACAATAGCAAGCATGATGCAGACAGAGACTGGCAGAGTTATTTGCATATTGGGGCTTGTTTGCTTGGAACATGCTCTTGGAACTCAGCCACCATGCTGTGAGAAGCCCAAGTCACATGGCAAGGCTGCGTGGAAACAACCCAAGGTGCTCTGGTTGACAGCTCCAGCTGAGCTCCCAGTTAATACCAACTGCCATTCATGAATGTTTGCCATCTTGGAGGTTCCAGCCCAGTCAAGCCCCCAAACATGTAGCTCAGGTGATATCACATGGAGCAGAAGAACCATCTCACTGAGCCCAGTCAACCCACAGAAACATGAAAGATAATAACATGGCTGTTATTTCACATCACGAAATCTTGAGGTATTTTGTTACACAGCAATAGCTAACCAAAACACTGGACAGAATATTTCCCAGCCATAGCCTCTTTAATATGGTTGAACTCCATGTGGACCCATAGGGTCAAAATGGAGGTGTTGTCTTCATGATGTTCCTCAGGCTCAGAATCAACATGGGCCATGACCTGAGTACACGCCACCCTGAGGGGCTGACCAAGGGAGGCAGTGTCACCCAACTGTGCTCCTCTCTCCAGGAAACCTAGACCCTTACGAGCACTCAGCACTGTGTCAGAGGATGCCCCAAGAGTCATCAAGATATCTTCTGGAGTCTTTTCTTTCACTCAGAAATTCAGAGGTGAGAACGACCAATTTTATAGTGAAGGAAATGGTTATATTCTGGAGAAGGCTGCAACATTTGCTTGCAGTTTTAGTCCAGAATTTAAGATTCATTAAACACATGTCAATAGGTTGCTTTGGGCTTTTTCCTGAGATCCTTGGGCTGTCCCATTCCCTCGTCTCTGCTATTAGGGAAGCTTTGGTGGGAAAGTGGGAAGAATCCTGATCCACTTGCAACCCCTTACCCTACTCGGGGGAGCCCTGGGCTTAGGGAAGGGAGGGGATTCGTCCAAAGTCTCTAGCAAGCCGGTGGCAGAGCTGGAGTGCAAACCCAGGCTTTGTACTTCTAAGCACCGCCTTTTATTTTCACCAACTACCTGGTTATAGGTAGAAAAAACATCTTGTTTGAGGCCAACCTTCCAAATGAAACAAAGATATTACCTTTCCTGATGTCTTCACTCCTTTCCAGAGGCTAAAAAACAGGACGATGACAACGACGGTCAGGCAGAGCAGGAGCTGCCACTGGGGTAGGCCGATGTCATGAATCCCACTGCTCTCATGAAGGTGCAGGACGCCACGCCTGCCGGGAAGAGAGGGGAAGGGACCAGGGAAGACAGTGTCATCAGGGAGAATCACCAAGGCCTTGACCACAGCTCAGTCCTCAAAAGTACACACTGATGGAGACGGGCCCTGGGCTGCCCTGGCCAAGGCCCTGCATCACTTGGACCTGCTCTGTGCAGTCATGGCCTGTTCCCAGCACTGCCCTGCCCTGGGCCAGCAACTCATCTGGGGAGATGTCCCTGACCAAGGCTGCTTTTTAAACAGTAACAGAAGTTTCTAACATAACAAATATCTCTTGAGTGCCACCTGCAAGCCAGGTCCAGGGGATGAGAGTTCCAGGGGCTGACTTGGCTGGGGGAGGGGTGGAAGAACTGGAAAAACGTGACTTAACCTCACTTATTCTTTAAGACTGATTCTTACGACTCTCCCTTGTGATCTTGATTATAAACTAGGGTAGTGGTTAACTGGGACATCACAGATCACTGAGTAATGAAATTCTTTGCTCTGATGAATATTAAGAACGTTTCTAAAGAAACAACCAATCCTAACAATCAACCCTAATAATCAATCCTAAGGTGGGGACTGTAATTAACTCTGGTCTAAAGGTATATAACTTGCTCATGTAAGAACCCTTCTCGGGTCTCTCCACCCGCTTCTGGTGTCTGTGCCAGAAGCTGTTGTACTTTCTTCTTAATAAACTGTTATTCTGTGACTTAAACCTTAGAGATGGCTTGTTATTGATCCTGAGGAGAAATTCTTTTCCTTCGGAGATCACGAATCCACTCCCTAGACAGATTCTATGGCAACAGGGAGATGGTGGTAAATAAACAGAGGAAAGGTCTCTGCCCTCATAGCACTCATGGTTTAAAGCGGTGGACACTGGAACATTTGGCAACATCTGGAGATATCTTTGATTGCCACGACTTGGGGAGGGAGGCATCTAGAGGATAGAGAAGTGGGATATCCTACAATGCACAGGACAACCTAAACATCCTATAAGGCACAGGACAGCCTCCAAAATTCCCATGTTGCTGAGGTTTAGAATCCCTGGTCTAGAGACTGAGATACGAGTAAACATTTCTCCTATTTGGGAATATTTACTCAAACTAAAGGTATGTGTATCCTCTGCTTTAGCAATTCCACTCCTGCGTATTTGCCCAATAGAAACATGTACATATGTTTACCAAAAGACAGTCTAGAATGTTCATAGAGCATTATTCATAACAACCTCAAATTGCAAAATAGATATCTATAAACAGTAGCCTACATAAATTATGGTATATACATAAAATGGAATATATACAGCAACTAGCTCTGTATGGATGAACCTCACACACATAATTTCATGAGAAAGAAGTCAAAACCAAAAGAGGACTGCTGGGGGCTGGTGACGAGGCTGCGGACAAGCAGGTGAGGGCTCCAGCCACATGGAGCTCCTGGGTGATAATAGCTGGTGTAAATATTCCCCATCTTGAGCCTTTTTCCTCCTCAGTGAAATGGCTCTCATGAGGCTTGCATTGCAGAATGTGAGACAGTGCCTAGAGCCCAGGAAATGCTCAACACCAATGGTCACTGTGACTATCATTCTGATTGAGTCCCAGCCTTCAAGGAGCAGAGAGCATTGGCAAAGAAGCTAAGGGGGGCCCAGAAAACTCAGCCAAGGGAGTCAGGGGGCAGGATCCACTGAGGGGGTGGCTGGTGCCTCCTCTGAGGTCCTGTGGGAGAGCAGGTGAGTTGAGAAGGGGTGCCCAGGTGTGGCAGGGGTGAGATGGGGAGAGGGGGTGTGGACAGGCATACAGAGGGGTCTGCAGTGCGTACACAGGAATGAATGAGCAGAGCTGTGTGGCTGATCAAGGCTGACAAAGACCCGTGTTTCCATCTCCAGAAAGGCCTTCATTCCCACTGCCCCCAGGCAGGATGCTGGGTTTTAAACTACTGCATCAGCTTCCCCGAGCAATCAGTCTCTGCATCTGGCCTCTCCTGGTCCTATCTCTTGATGTCCTACCAACACCCCCATCCTCATGGCCCAGTGCCCGGCCACACCCATATTCTGCTGCTCCAGGACCACTGTAAAAACCTCTCCATCCCCCTGCCATCTCAGTCTCCCTACCTCCAGTCAGCCCACTTAAATCCACAGTCTGTGCTGCTACGGAACCATCAGATCCATCTGACTAACTTTGTCACTCTTCTACCCCCAAATCCTCAGAGGCTCCTCATCACCTAAAACAGTGGTTCTCACTGGGGTCAATTTTGCCCCCCTTCCCTGGATACTTGGCAACATGTGGAGGTATTTTTGGTTGTCACAGCTGGAGGGCAGAGGGGTGTTACTGGTATCTAGTGGGCAGAGGCCAGGGATGGGGTTAAGCATCCAAAATGCACGGGACAGCCCTCCCCCTGCAACGTAGAATTATCCAGCCCAAGATGTCAAAAGCATCGAGGTTGTGAAATCCTGGTCGAGAGGATAAAAACATAAGCCTTTCAGAATCTGAGGCCTTTCACAATTGTCCTGTGCCAAGTGCATCCCCTGCCTCCCCACATCCTGCCTTTGGCTCCTGGTGACCACCAGTCATCTGTCATTCCCCAGTTATATGAAGCTCTCATCACTCTGGGCCTTGGAACTGTCTGTTCCTTTCTGCCTAGAACACACTTCCTGGCCCAATGTATCTGCCTGATGAACTTCTCTCCCTGCTAGTCTCAGCTCAAAAATGGTGCCCTGAAGGCCCTCTTCTATGCTGAGAAGGAGGGAGAGAGAGAGGGGGAGACAGAGGGAGGCTGAGAAAGAAGAAGGAGGAGGAGGAGGAAGAGGAAGAGGAGGAGAAGGAGAAGGAGGAGGAGGAATTAGAGGAGGAGGAAAAAGAGGAGGAGGAGCAGGAGGAGAAGGAGGAGGAGGAGGAAGAGGAGGACAGGGTGGGGGAGGGGAGAGGGGAGGGAAGCAAAGGCAAGGGAGGAGATGGGAAGAAAAGAGAGGCCAGCATATCTAAAAAGATGGAGAACCAGAATCAGGTACGGAGCCCATCTGACAATCCTGCTTCTTCCTGTTGCTTTATATATGGGCTAAGTATTGGATGGTATCAATAATCATTTGGTGAATTTGACTGTTAAAATCATGAAAAAAAAAGGGCACTAAACCAACTGTGCTTGCCCTAAAACGTGCTAAAATGACTCTAGAATCCAATCGGATGGCCAAAATTCTCCCTAACCGGCCCACGGGACCCACATGTGTGTGAGGTTCACTTTCAGGCTTGCAGTGGTTGTCTAGATATTTCATCAGTGAAAAAGCCAGACTCCAGAGCTAATTTCCAAGAAAAGTGAATCCAGCCTCCTCCCCGCTGACAGGCCCAAGCCTTGGGAGTTAGTACAAGTAACTTGGGTTTGTTGTAGTTTTCCAGCAGTTTAATGAAAATGAATCATCGTGAAGTACACGGTCCAGACTTTCCAAAGTCTATGTGCCAAACAGGCTCAGATCCCACTTGACATTTAAGTGCAGGGGGTTAGTCTTGGGGTAGAGGGAGAGTTCTCTTCCCCACCAGGAACAGGCAAGGGGTAGAAGTTTTCTATTCCCCATATATATTCACCAAGGGTGCCCTTTTACAGATAGAGTTACAGAGCATCAGGGTTTCTTTTAGCCTTGGGCTATTTGGCTTCAGGCCTGGAGCCTGGGGAGTATTGCAGTTTTGTTCCCTTGAATGATATGTTCAATTCATCAGCTTAAATGAATACAAGATGGCAAGAGAACTGGCCAGCAGGCTCTGAGGAAAGCAAAAAACCCAACTAACCTCCTCGGGGTTGGCACTGGGAGTCCTACTTGCTGGGTCCCCAGACTGAAAGGGGGTAACTTTTAAAGCAGAAGCATTTAGACAAAAGGGCCATTAAAAACAAATCCAGAGGCAGCTCATGACATAGATACTGAGAAGCACACAAAAGCAGCTTCAAGATGAGAAAGAGATGCATGAGAAGGGCTCTGATATACCCACAGAGACTCCTGCACTCCTGTCCTGAATATACCACACTGGAGGCTCTGACGGGACAGAGGAGAAGACAGGGGAGAGGCTCGTGGATGGGGTGAGAGCCTTGACTCAGACAGTCTGGGTTCAGATCCCAGCTCTGCCACTTCCCTAAAACCTGAACCACTACATTCTTATCTGTAAATTAGGAGTAATTTCCACCTCCATAAACTGTGAAGACTAGGTGGGACTTGGATTTGAGAAGATGCTTTGTGCCTGGCTCATGGTAGCTACTATGAAGCTTGAGGGGGGGCGGGGGGCTACTTAAAAGGATGGAGGAGGGGAAGAGAGGGGGAGGAGGGGAGGGGAGAGGAGCTCTGCAGAGCAGAAAGCTGCTGAAATAAGCCCTGGATACCGCTCCCCACTACATCCCCCAAGCCCCCTTACTCCCACACAAGAGAATGTCATCTTCCTCCACCTTATTCTGCTCACAGCCAAGCCTGGAGGAAGTTTAAGGCTGTAATTAAAGCAACCTGGGTCTCAAAACCCAGCTCACTTCTCCCTCCTGCTGGGGCAGACCTGCTGGCCATGAAGATGTCAGAGGAGGAATCAAATAATAACTAGACTAGAAACGAGGTTATCATTTTCCATTTTAATTTATAAGGATGAGGGTTGCCAAGAGCAAAAAGAAAAGTCATGTTTTTTCCCTTATCATGAGATGATGAAGGAGAAAGCACGGAACCAATCACGTGCATCAGCAGTACTCTCAGCTCCACTACTCTCTCCCATCTCCCAGTCCAAACCACACTCATAAACCAGGAAGGCCTAAAACCTCCACCTGCAAGCTCCCCAGTGGTTCTGGCATTGTCGGAGGCCACACCCCTTAGGAGAAGAATAAACGAGGCCCTAGGTTTTCCATGACATGATACTGTAGGCATGTGAGTCTGACCCTAGTAAAGATCTTATTCTGTTTGAGATGGGAAAGTGCACTGGCTGAGACAGGGGCTTTCAACCTTGACTGGATATTAGAATCGCTGGAGGTACTGTTAATAAAAGTCTCCATACCCCGGCTGCACCCAGACCAATGAAATGAATCTCTGGGTATAGGGACCAGGCATCAGTGTGTTTTAAAGCTCTCCAAGCGGTTCCGATGAGCAGCCAACGCTTAGAATCGCTGGGCTAAGAGCCTGGACTTTGGAGCCAGACTTCCTGGATTCAAACCGACTTCAAATGTCACTTCTGAATGCACAACTGGGACATAATCTAAGCTGGATAAATGTTAGTTGTGACTATGACAGTATTTTGGAAGAAGAATAGCCGTTTATGATGGCTAGGATATAGTATAACACAGAGGTTAATTAAGCCTGCAGGCTCTGGAGTTTCGCTGCCTGGCAATGCAGGGGCTAGGGTGAGGAAAGGCAAGGCTCCTGTGAGCAAAGTATAAGAAAGCTCCCACTTTTGGAGTCCCGCAGGTGCAAACTGTCTGAGTCCAAATCTTGGCTCTGCATGGGACTAGCCACGTGGCCATGGGCCAGTGAGTTACAGTGATTGATTCATCTGTAAAATGAGGCCGCGTCATGTATGCAATGAAGGTAAGAGTTACAGAAACCTCATTGGGCGTACATGAAGAGAAGTTAACCGAAAGCCTGATGCACGTGGTAAATGATTAGCTGTTGATGTGATGAGGAGGAAGACAGGGATGATGGTGTTACTTAGATGCTCACTTTAAGTAACAGCAATCCTTCAGATCCTTCACGGGCTATAGAAGGATTCTGAATTCTATGACAACTGTGGACCCTCTCCCCGCAAGTCCCCACATCTACATAATTGTGCACATGCCTGCTGCAAGTCCATAGGAAATGCAGATGGAGGCAGATGGACATGCAGGTCTAGGACCCTTAGCAAATTCTCCACCATGGCTCATTGAGGATAGTTCCTGGGTCCTGAGAACCCTGATTCCTCTGAGCCCCAGGAGGCAGCAGACTTTCCAGAGGCCACTTTTAACCACACTAAAACTCCTTGGTCATGCTGCACCGAGACGGCAGGTGTGGAAATGGTCCTAAGGAATCCCCTTCTCTGGATAATCAGAACTCATTCTGAGGTGCTTGGCTTAGGGAATACATAGAACCAAAGAAGACTGGCCCTAAAGTTTTGTTGTTGGTGAATTTGTCATTTTCCATCTTCTAGACCTGCACTGTCCAATACAGTAACCACTGCCTATTTACATGTAAATGAATGAAAATTAAATAAAATTAAAAATTCAACTTCTCGGTCACACTAGCCACATTTCAACAGCTCACTAACCACATGTGGCATGTGGCTACTGCACTGGGTTGTGCAGACACAGGACATTTCTATCATCGTGGGGAGTTCTCCTGGAAAGCACTGTTCCAGGCCGGGAGTTGGCAAGCCCGCCCCGCCCCGCAAATCTGGCTGTGGCCTATTGAGTTACGGTCTCTGAGCTAAAGACGGTTTTTATCTTTTTAAAGGGTAAAATCAAATAAAGAATATGCAAGAAACCTATGTGGCCAGCAAGGCCCAAACTATTTCCTATCTAATTTTTTACTGGAAAGTTTTCCAATCACTATTCTAGACCATGTGTACCTTGAGAATGAGGTTTGAGTGGGATTTACTTCTCCTGCCCCACAGCTTATACCAGGGACTTTCTGTTTATCAGCTACCACTTGTGTAGGAATTGCTAAAATGGGACTCACCCCCGCCTGAAGGATAAAGACAATAGATGCTACATTCTGAAGAGACCACCATGCAAACATGTGAAATTAGGTGGCTGAAAATAAGTTGGCTATCACCAACCTCAAGGACTTAAAAGGATGGAGTAGAGGTTGAGAGGATTCAAGGGAGCAACAAAATAATGATGGTTATGGGTTAAAACCACACAATAAAATAAACACCAATGAGCCCATACTGATAGGAATGAATGAATGAGGAAATGAATAAATAGGGGAAAAGGGACAACTTCTCTCTTCAATTAATCTAGAGGGAATGGTGGGACTAGAAATCACTTTAGACCAACACTATCATAATAATCCTCATTTGCAAGAATCATTGAAGGATGATAAGAACTGTGGGTAAAAGTCTGATGAGAAATGAGATATCTGCATAACCTCAAAGTAACTCCCCACAAGACACTTACTAATTACAAAGAGAATAATGCTACCTCTGCACAGGAGGAAGCTGGTAGATAGCACTTTAGCCGAGTGATCAAGGTCAACATGCCCAGTAATAAGGGACTGGCATCCTGTACCCCCTGATACGATGCACCAAGAAGGACACAACATTTCCAAGTTATTCTTGCCAAAAATGTCCAACTCAGTCTAATCAGAAGAAAACAATGACCAACCCGCACTGGGGGCTATTTCACAGAATAACTGACCAGTGCTCTTCAAAAGTGTCAAGGGCATGATACTCAAAGAAAGACCAAAGAACTCTCACAGATTGGAGGAGACTAAGGAGATGTGACAATTAAATGCCACATGGGACTCTAGGTTGGATCCTGGACCAGGATATGACATTAGTGGGAAAACTAGCAAATTCAAAAACAGTCTTTCGCAGGTTAGTTACTCCATGTTAATTTTCTGATTTCAATCACTGCATGGTTGTATAAGGTGTCAACATTAGGGAAAGCTGAGTGAAGGGTCTACAGGGGCTCTGTGTACTACATTTGCAACTTTTTTCTACCTCTAAAATGATTTCAACATAAAAAGTTTCTTTTTTTAAAAGATGTTCTGTCTTCTACCACCAGTCAGTGCCTCCCATGCCCGTAGCCCAAATAATTTCCCTGAGCTGTACATAGCCGGCCTGCCTCCCACTTCCTAAATTTCTCTCACAAACTCTGGCTACTTATACCTATGGAAGCCCCAGACAGACAGCAGCACAGGGTGGACCAGGTGACAGCTTCAGGATAAGATCAACTTGGGTTCAGGCTGCAGCTCCATCATCTACCAGCTGAACCCCTAGGTGTTCCCCTGGCTGACTTTATCATCATTGGGTCTTACGACACCTCCTCCTAGAAGCCCTCCCTCACCACCTGTGCTAAAGTTCCTTTTTCCTCCACAATCACTGTGTAGCACTGGTTTTAGTTTCTTAAAAGCACTTACGCTCCCTAAAATGTGTATTTATTTCCTAAAGGGCATGTTCAGTCTGTAAAGTGTTCTTGCTTCCTTACCATTTTGCTAGTGTTGTCTCCCCACCCTGACTCTGTGCCAGAACACAAGCTGCTCCAGCTTGTCAACAGCTGTATCCTCAGCTCCACCCAGGCGGCATGGCCCCCTCCTCTCCTGTGGTTTTCCTTAGTGTTTGGTTCAGGTCCTGCCCAGCACAGGTCTCGATGCACCCATGTGAACAAGACAAAGGGTCGATGACTCACTCATAAAACTCTGCTGCCGGTGTGAACTTGTACTTGGAGTACTTGGTGTGGTTGCCCAGCACGGAGCTGTTGAGGAGCTTGGGGTCGGTGCAGTTGGGGCTGTTCCAGGCATGGCCACAGTCAGTCCAGGGCAGGTTAAGTGTGAAGGAGGAGAAGAGGTAGTAGAGTGACCAGGCGATGATGACATTGTAGTAGAAGCCAACGTAGAGGGCGATGAGGATCACAGCATAGCCAACTCCTGGGTTGAGGGCAGAGGGGGTCAAGCAGGGGCTTCCCCAGGCCCACCCCAGAGCCACCTCTTCTGGGGAGCTGGCTCCAACCACTGCACTACCTGACCCCCCCACCTCTCTTTTTTACGTAGCAGATTGTCAGAGCCCTAAATCCCCTAGGCACCCACCATCCCTTTGCCTAACGGCTTTCTCTCGCCACTGAAGCCACTTTTGCCCACTCATCAGGCACGGCAGAAGTGCCAGGACCTTAATGCTCCCAGCAGCCGGGTCAGGTATTGGAGCATAAGTATCCCAGCTCCCTCACCCCTTGGGAAGGATAACACTGAGGCATAATAACATTCTCTCCTAGTGGAACGAAGCCCCTTGCCCATGGTGGAAAGGCACATGATCCTTTTATCATGTCTGCCATGGGAACAAGAGGGGAGAGTAGTGGTATGTGTACTGGGTACTTCTGACACTTCTATGAGTATTTCCTAGACAGGAAAACAGACTCCCTCTGGCCACTCAGCTGTACAGCCTGGACTGGAACCCAGATTTCCAGACTTTCTAGACTAAAGCTATTCCTGATACTCCCAATGCGCTCCATGTAACTTTGAATGGTACACGCTTGGCCTTGCCAATAGCTGTAAATCCTATGGGAGAGTTGGTCTATTGCAGGTCACACCTTTGAAGCAGATTCTCCAGGGGCACACAGATGCCTTAGAACAAGCTCTGGGACTTCTCTGGTGGTCCAGTAGCTAAGACTCCACACTCCCAATGCAGGGGGCCTGGGTTTGAACCCTGGTCAGGGAACTAGATCCCACATGCCACAACTAATAGCCTGCATGCCTCAAATAAAGAGCCCGCATGCCGCAACTAAAAAATAGATCTCGCATGCTGCAACTAAAGAGCCTGCACGCCATAATGAAGATCCTGTGTGCTGCAACTAAGACCCAGGGCAGCTAAATAAATAAATATTGAAAAAAAAACCAACAACCTTTGACTCCCCCAGACTCCTTCTTTACCTTTGAAGAACGGGCAGATCTTCCACACAGTGGCTGCCCCTTCCCGGTTGTACTGGCCCAGAGCCAGCTCCATGTAGAACAGGGGCATCCCGGCGATGATGAGGAACAGGGTGTATGGGATCAAGAAGGCACCTGGAAGACACAGAGGCAGCGCATGAGCCCCTAGACCCCTGCCCAGCCTTGGGCCTGCCCCTCAGAGTGTGTGGACCCATGTCAGCCAGAGCTGCGAGGGTCCTCATTACTCAAGGGATGTCTTGTGGTGCGTAAACCAGAGAAATTAATACAAATAATTGTAACATAATAATAGTTATAACAGTAGTCATAATCATAATCATAATAATGAGGTTCTGTGCTCAGATAAGTAAAATCTTCTTCACCAAAGCTAAAGAGGCTTGTTCTTGCAGGATTCTCCTAGCCTTTGATACACAGCCCACGTTGTGATGTGCTATCAGGAAGGTCAGGTACAGTCTTTACCAAATTGATTTCAACATAGAACCTTTTCTTTCATGAGTCACCTCTCTGGGGAATGCCAATTACCCCAAACCCTTCCTTTTACAGGTAAGGAAATTGAGACCGGAGAAGGAGAGACAGCGCCCAGAGTTACGTATGACTGAGTTTTCATTTTGATCATATCTATATCATTGAAGGTCACCTGGGGCTTTCCCGAACATGACCTCACTGGATTGTCCTCAGTCTCACATCAGCTCCCAGACAGAATCAGAGAGGGTCATTATCTCCCCCTGGGGGAAACTGAAGGCTGAGAAGGGAGTTGAATCAGTTTTGTCTGCACTGCTGCTAAACGACAGAAGCAGGATTCACATTCACGTCTTCCAACCCATCAGGCTCACTCTGTTACCGGCAGCTGAAGGTAAATGAACACTGGAATGAAGAGGACAGAGGCTCAAGTCTCTGACCAGGGAAGATGAGGGAAACTAGAAACTACGAAACTAGAGGGAGCCTTTGGCAATGGGCAGCAACGGATCCCTGGGAAAATTCCTGATAGAATTAGACACGTCTGAATTCCAGAGACAGTTCTCAGTATGCCCGGTAGCCTGGGGTGAGCTTAACGGGCTCTGATGCCGTGAGGTGACTCATGGGGGTACATGCCACGTCAGCCTAGGCTGCAAGCGTGACCAAAGCAAAATGCCAGCTCCTTGGCCTGGTGCAGCCAGACATGGCCAGGCCAGATCCACATTCCTCCCGCCATTGGCCTTTGGCTGAGATGCTGTAACCTTGGAAACTAAACACTCCCTGACCCGCCCACACTAGGAAAGTGCAGAAACTGGGAAGTATTTATTGATGATAGTATTATATTCCCTACTGTGTTCCAGGTACTGTGTTCCATGCAATGTCTCATTCCATCCTCACAACAACCCTAAAAGTATTACTACCTCCATTTTACAGATGTGGAAACTGGGGCTCCAGGCTAGCAGAGAATTGTGGCAAAGTCGCATGCACCTAGGGTCAAACTCACCCAGCTACTCAGACTGCCAGTCTCCACTTTCCTCCCAGGGCTTCTCCTCAGGAAGCCCAGTGCTCTTAGGGACAAAGCATGAAGTTTTAGCCCCAGTGCTCTGAGACTCAGTCCTTCTGTAGCAGAGATGGAGAAGCAGGGTGGGCAATAGGGAAGAAACCACTGGAAAATGAGTAGCTCCTATGTATCAAGCAGAGCACTGGGCACTGGACATCTGTGATCACACTTACTCTACCCAGAAACCGTCTCAGGTAGCAACTGCTATACCCATTTTTCAGAGGATGAAACTGAGGCTTAGAGAAATTAAGTGACTTATCTAAGTCAGTGAAAGATCTGGGATTTGGGCCCAGGTCTGCCTGGCTCCAGAGCTCCAGAGCCATTTCCAAAATATTCTGCCAATTCCAGAATACCCCAGCCTAGGTGGAGGACACAAGTCTACAGAGAAGCTTGGTGGAGGGTGTTCTGAAACTGGGACTCTGGGGCCACCTGAGCCAGCTGGTCTGCTGATCATGGGCTGGTCCAACACTTGAGCCCCTGCTCCAGGCTGGACTTCTTTGAAATGGCCACATGCCAACCTCTCTCTTCCCCTCCTCATTTCTTACTTTCAATCTCCACCCTTCTCTCTCCCCACACAGAGAGGGCTAGTCTGGCACCAGCACCCATGTCTGTCCACATTGCTGAGAGCAATGCTAGTGATGCTGACGGAGGTCGGGGTGGGGTGGTGGTGATGACAGTGGAGCTGGTAAAAGTAACAAGTACCATTTACTGAGCCTCCGTTATATGTCAAGCCACACACTACATTTTTGCATAATTATTCCTTTAAAACCATCCCTGAGAGAGCTGCCCAGTGGCCAGCATCTTATTCTAAAAGAGGACATCCTCTAAAAGAGGACAGTGTCTTATTCTAAAAGATGGCCCAAGCCCCCTGGCAGGAAGATCTGGAGAAAGCCAGGACAGAGCTGAAGAGTCAGAAAGGGATATCAGGGGTGCCTGAGATCAGCGGAGGATTATTCTCCTAGAAACAGCCCTACAGCAGATCCTGGGACACTGAGGCTGGTTGCAAACTTCCTAGGAGGTACTTCTCTGCAAGGCCCATAACTGCCACATTCCCATGGCCCTGCTAATCTCCATGCGCAGCAGTGCCAGCTGCATCCAGCCTCACACAGGGCCAGAGAGCTGAGAACCTCAGGAGCCATGAGCCCAGAATCCCAGCTCTGGAATGCTCCAGCTGTGCAGGTGCTGGGCTGACAGGGGCAGACCTCCTGGGGGTCTCAGCTCCTGGGAGTCTCAAACATCCACACACATACACAGATGCACACCTGTACATCTCCATGCAAAGGTACACACAGACTACTGCATGCTGACACACACACACACTCACACAGGAGGAAAAGACTGTCAACTGTGAAAGGGACTCCAACCAGTGGACTTTGGGTGAATTTAATAAGAAAAGCATTTGTCTGACACACACTGCCTGATGCCCCACCGTCAGAGAGGAACGCTACTGGTCAGAGAGGGCTTCTGGAATCTTCTGTGCAAATGCCAAGTCCTCAGAAAGGGAAGCCAGTGGTCACTCAGTTCAGAGTGGGGTGTGCTGGAGCAGACCCTGGTGGGGGTGAGGAGGAACCCAGGAAGGGGGAAGGGATGCCTGTGGGAGGGGGCTCAGCAAGAAGTGGCATGGCCCAGGCCTGGTGGGAGACAGTGGGGGTGGTGGTGGAGGGACTGTGATCAGGGAGGGGCTGCAGGAAGGAGAGTAGGGTCCCTTGAGACCTCACTGGACCAGCTTCCCAGTCTGTGGAGAGAAGAAGTCCTCAAACTGGCCACATCCTGATATTTTAAGAAGTGAAAACACACAGAACCTGGTGCCTGCAGCTCAGCTGTGGGTTGTCACTGCCTGTGGCTTTCACCAGAATTCCAAGAAAACCTTGGTCAATGCCTAGGGTGGCCAGATTTGTCCCTGCTCCCCAAATACTCCAATGGCAGAGACATCAGGGTGCAAGAGAAGGTGAGATTTCAGTAGAGACAGGGCTGCACGCAGCAGGCCCACCCAGCTTGCAGGGCTGGGGACAAAAGCACCTGCGGGGATCTACACCTCGATGTCTACATATCTAAAGATGACACCTCAGGCCACAGCTGTTAAACCAAACATGCTCTATCACCCTACCTTGACAACCAGACCTTCATCATGGTTCTATTCTAAAGTTTGAAACTAGAACCCTCAGTTCTCGGAGCTTTGCACTGGAAGGTGGAGGCATGGGGGAACCCCGCGCCCTGCTTCTTCCCCACCACAGCTCCATCCAGCGATGTGTGAGGCCTTTTGCACGTACATGTGGACTCTTGTGCCCACAAGTCTAAGCTATGTCTACAGCCTCTGCAGACAGGGGGCCCTTGGCTTCCCCTTTGCCTGGGGCTGTGCGCAGTCCAGTCTGGGGAAGAAGAATCCAGGTAAGAGGACCATGCAGACGAAGGTGGGTGGATGTTGGGGTGTCTGGGCAGGGAACTCCAGAGTCCGGTTTCCTAGAGTGTGGTGGGGGTTAGAATCAGTGTTCTGGGTGGGCAGGCCCCCTTGGCCCTGGCCCGGGTAAGGCGGAGAGGAGGGCAGAGCAGGGCACAGGGCCCTCCCTGATCTTCAAAGCACAGGGCCCAAGGCAGACCCCCGTATCTGCTCTGGACTCCTGACACAGAACTCCTAAAACCCTTGTAACTTCCTGAGTGATGGCGTAAAAGGAGCATCTTACACAGCGCTCCTAAAGCCTTTGGAATTTTCTAGGTGATAGAAGTGTCTTTTGTTCTAATGAAGCCACTCTTGGTGAGCTTCTGGAGAAGGGCTGGTCACCAGAAAGATCAAGTCGTGATTACAAGCTTAGAACTTTTGCCCCATGCCCATCCTCCAGGGAGGGAAGAGGGGCTAGAGATTGAGTTATTATCAGTCATATCTTTGTGAGGAGCCTCGATAAAAGTCCCGAACATACAGGGTTTGCAGAGCTCCTTGACTGATGTACTGGTGAGCACATCCATGTACTGGGAGGATGGTGAACCCCCATCTCCACGGAGACAGACTCTCCTGCACTCAGGACCCTTCCAGATCGCACCCTATATGTACTTCTTCACTTTCACCTGGCTGTTTATCTGTATCCTTTTATATTAATAATATCCTTTATAACAAACTGTAAATGTCTCCCTGAGTTCTGTGAGCTGTCATAGCAAATTATGGAACCTGCAGAGGGGGTCATGGGAGCCCCTGATTATAGATGGTTGATCAGAAGCACAGGTGACATCTTGACCCTTGTGACTGGCATGTGAAGTGGGAGAATTCTTGTGAGACTGAGCCCTAACCTGTGGGGTCTGTGCTAACTCCTGGTAGTGTCAGAATTGAATGGTAGGATACCTAGCTGGTGTCTCAAAGTTGGAGAATGGGTCGGTGTTAGGAAGACCCCCACACATTTGGTGTCAATATACTACAGAATGTGAACAGAAACAGTCTTCCTCTTACCCCCTTGCCTGGATCTGAGGCATTCCTGGCCCCCAACCCTGCTATTTATGGCTTTGTGACTTTGAGCCAGTGTGCCTTCTCTGAGCTTTGGTTCCCCCTTTGTAAGGGGGGATAATACCTGTATCACTGGCTTGCTGTGATCATTAGAGGTAATGGAGGTGAAGTCCCTGGCACTGAGGTGCTCTGTAAATGGGAAGCATGTCCTGTCATCACACACAAGAGCAGCTGGGATGTGCCTTTGTAGATGGGAAACCACAAGCTGAGGATTGCCTGTGTGGTTGAGGGTGGCCGGGTCCTTTGCAAAGCACAGCACAGAGGCTCCCAGCATAGAAGGACTTTGAGGCAGTTGCTTGGGCAACTCATGTCACCCTCCCAAGTGAGGCTGGCTACTCCTCCTCCTGTCTAAACAAGACTGCTGACCACAAGGGCAAGCGTAGATCCAAGAATTCCCTCAGGCCACAGCCAACCCCACGAGCAAAAAGGGCTCCAATGGTGCTGCCCAGATTCTCCTTCAAGAGTGAAGGACCTGTGCAACACCCCCCCCACTCCCCGCAAGCTGGGACTGCTCAGCGCTCAGCTGCAGGCCTTTGGGAATTGCCCTGGCTGAAGCCAGCTGCCTCGCCCAAGGCCACATCCCCTTCCTGGGGCAGCTGGCAACAGATGGACACTGGGGCATACAGTCCTGGCTCCCTCACCCCAACTCAGGACCAGTCTGAAGGGCCATCCCACCTTCAGAGGACACCATGGTCAGCTGAGGCTTTACTGACCCTGGTAGCCCACCTCTCCCTCTGGCCAGTGCTGCTTCCTCCCCTCCCCTGAATCCCTCTCTCCCTGCAGCCTCCATCTACTACCTTCATTCTGTCCCCCAGAGCCATGGAGAACAAAACAAATCAGGATTTTCCAAAGCAATTCTCTGTGCCCTTTGGGTGCCAGGAGTAGGGTCCCCCTCAGTTTTTGCCAGCAGCCTGTGGCCATTTCTGTAAGGAAACATGCCTGTTCCTATAATAAATCAAGCCCAGATCATTCAAGTTTGTCAATGTAGGCTGTCTGCCGTCGGTAGGGTAGCTGAGCCGTGTGGTGTCAGCTAGCGTCTTCTCTGCCCCAAGACCAATCTTCTCCTTAGAACCCTGAGCAACCACCGTAGGGCTCTGCCCACTGGCCTCAGAGTTCCCAGGACCTCAGCCCAAGTGGAGTCTTGCACCTCTTCACTCCATCCCCTGCACTTTACTGAGGCTAGCCAGCAGCATCCATACATGCCTCTACATAAGCCCCTACTGTTCCAAGAGGGGAGTCTACAAAATGACAAGAAGCAGCTTTTTTTGGCCCCACAAGAGGCTGTTCTCTCATCATCACTTTGGGTCCTTCCAGCTGATCTCTGGGCCTTAGCTCCGAAAGCAGGACAGTCCCGGCGAGGAAACATGCTCACTCCCCTGGCAGATTAAACCCTGCTCTTCTAAGGAGGTCAGTGGGGGTGGAATTCAGGGAGATTGGAGTTGGGCTACTTCTTCTCCTGTGACAATTCTCTCTCTGCTGTCAACCTTTCAGGACCTCACTTGATTCTTACTGATGAAGCTCCTTGAAGAGTCTGGTTTCCCATCTCTTCCATCCTGGTCTCTTTGAGAGGAACAAGTTACAGGGTGTTTGGAATGGTCAGAACTATATTAGAGAAGGAAATATAACCTAGGAAGAACAGAGTGGAACTTCACCTTCCTGATTTGGGATATAATACCTCCAATAACAGAATCTAAAATGACATTAACTTGTATAATAGCTGTAATAGACCATGAGCTCCCTAAGGGCAGGGATTGCCTTTGGCTCATCTCTATATTCCTGGCATATGATGGGCATTTAGTAAACGCGTTTCTTTGTTAAATAAATGGATCCCGGCAGTGACTCACACAGAAGATGCAGCTAATGAAAGGCCCGGGGCCTTTCTCCTCTGGTTCTATGGCCTAATCCTTACTTAGGCAGTTGGGTTTGGGACTGCAGGGCAGGATGTAACATTTACCCCTATGAAACCCCATCTTGTTGGAAACAGTCCCTTTAGATCATTTTGGCTAGCTCAGAGCAATGGGCCAAATCACCCCGGTAATGCCAAAGCATGGTCTCAGCTCCAGCCCCTGATGAACGCCTCATTCTTGCAAACTTGTTAGCCGGAGGGCCATACCAGCTGGCTGGTTTATGTGCATCTGGGCTGAACAATCAGTGTCAGGCTTGGCAAGCTCAGGGTGTAGACGGGCCCCTGCAGCCAGGCCCAACGTGAGGGCACTGAGTTTGTAAACTCCTGCACTTTGTACCTGCCACAGCCTCTGACTTGGCCTCAAGAACCCCAGATATTTTGGCCAAGAGGATTCCCAAAGGTCTGTGGGTACCTGAGACCCTGAGCTCACTTGAGGAAAGAAGGGAACCCCACTGGGGATCCAGAACTACATATCTCATCAGACCCTGTGTAGAAATGTTAATCCCCATTTTCCAGATAGGGAAACTACAGTGGGATAAGGTTAGGCTGTTAGAAACCCCAGGCCCAAGTGTAACTACTTTCTAGCCTTATATCCCTTCTAACTTCCTCTTAGAACCAAGTCTGCTCCCTCCAAAATCACAAGCCTGCCCTACTCCTGGATCTAGCAGTTAAAAATCATTGAACAATAAAAATAACAGTAACAACTTCATTTATTGAGCCCCTATTATGTGCCAGACACTGTTGCAAGTATTTTGCTTATATCTGATGTCATATCTCCCTGTGGGAAGATGCAGTCACCCTCTCTTTCTGCACAAGGAGGTCCAGAAAGAACAAGTGACTTGTCTGAGGCCACGTTTCCGGGAAATGTTAGGCTCAGATTCAAACTCAGGTCTGTCTGAACCTAAAGGACATCTCTCTGACAGCTCAGAGCTGTCAGCAGGACACGTCTCAGAAGGCTTCATTTACAAAGGATAATTCACAGTGGCCTCTTCCCTGGCAGGGAAGCAAACACAGGGACCCGAATGATCTCTCCACTCCTCCCCAGGTACCAGCATAGGCCTGGCCCAAGACCATAGGAGTGGAGGACCTTGGAAAGAGCCCCATTGGCAATGCCTCCCTGTTTGAGAAGGTTCTGAACAAAGCCTTGGAATTTCTGAGAGTAGCTTTCCCTGCTGGGAGCCACCTGCACCCATGCATCCCAGCAGCTGGCTTATGGGAAGATCTTTCTGGGTAATTCATTCAAAAAATATTAGCCAGGGGCCTAAACTATTGGCACCTTTATCATTTCGAAACATCCTCCAGTCTGGGCCAGCATAAACAGCTGGACTTGGAGGTTACTGTGTTAATACTGGCACCAGAAGAGCACACAGCCTGTTTAACAACGGGCGCATGAGTTCCAGATTGGGTGCAGCACTGAGCCAGGCATTGGAGAAAGGCGGATCTTGGGGGTTTCAAGCTAGCTTCCAGCGCTAGTGGGGGACTTGAGCTCAAAGAGGGTGACAGAGATGGGATTCAAACTTGGGTCTTTTGGCTGCCTCTAGAATTACAGGATATCCACCTGCCAGCTCACTTGCCCATCTTTGGGGCTGACTTTATAATTGCTGGATGAAAACTGATGCACAAGGAGCAGCCAGGAGCTCTCAGCAGAGACAAAGCCCAGAAGGGACCACCTGCTGAGCATCCCCTGGAGGAGTGAGGAGTAAGTTAGAACAGGAGCTGCCTCAGACTCTGAGAGGTGGGGCTGCGCTGCTCCATTGCGCCAACCACGGACATCCTAGCCAGAGATGGAAATTCACTGGTATAACTTCCCCACCCCGTAGCCTGCCAGTCAAGCCTCCTAGCCTGGCCCCAACTTGCCTCTCCACCCTTATCTCTCCCGCTTGCCCTTTAGCCAGTTTGTACTCTTAATCTTGGAGATGATCCCTCTTGCATTCTCCCACAACTAGAATACCTCCTCCCTTCCCGAGGTTTATCAGCGGCCCATCTGTCCCAAGGAGCTGAGCTCTAACCACAGCCCACCTCCTCCAAGTTTTTCCTAAGCAGCCCCTCCTCAGGCCTTTAGAGCATGTAACACCTCTCCCATCCATCCCACACATCATCCCAAGGATGTGAATAAGAAGCAGCAGCTCTCTTTACTAAGGCCATACTCCATGCTAGGCCCTTCATGCTAGGGCATTATCGCATTGAGTCCTCACAACAACCCTCTGAGTTGAACACCACTGTTTCCATTTGACAGATGAGGAAACTGAGGTTGGGAGAGTTGCCCAATGTCACACAGCGAGAAGCTGGAACCCAGGACTCCACAGCCAGGGCTGCTAATCTCTGGGTGCTAACCCGACCTCCCACCAGCACATGCTGCCTTACTTTGTTAGTTCCTGCGGGGGTGGGAGGTGGGGTGGGGAGGTAGGTTCTGCTGCTCCTGGGTAGGCATTAGGTCTCTGAGGGCTTGGACCATTTCATCCATTTATTCATTCAACAGAAGTTTGTCGGGCACCTTCTACCACATTCCCAGGATCTAACCCTTATCTTGGGTATTAGAAACATAGACACGAAAAAGCCACAGTCTCTACTCTCAATGTTCCCCAGTCTGTTTGGAAGACAGACCCACGAAGAGACAAATGACCAAACGACTTGGGAGGCATGATGTGCAGGGCTAGCAAGCCTAGCAGAGGGAGCTTCTGGCCAATTTCACCTAAAAATTGGAATGTGTGGCAAATGTGCTGTGTTTTGTGCCCTGGGCGCCTGGTACAGATCACCTTGCATACAGCAGGCACTCTCAGTTGGTGGTGACGGCCAAGTGAGAGGACAGTGTCAGTGAAAGCCCCAGAATATCCATCTAGCTGATGTGTCCAACTGACCATCTGGGGTGCTTTCAGTTTCAACAAACACTTATAACAATGGAAATGATGTGTAGCAGCATGACAATGAAGCCCTTAGGTGACTAGAGCTCCTGGCAGGCAGAAGTGGTGGTTAATACATCTAGGTGACCCCTGCAGGGCCTAGCACTGTGCCACATGCCAAGAGGAACCCAATAAATATTGCTGATTAATGATAGAAACTTCCGCTGTCTAGGGACATGCAGCCTCAGACAGTCATGGAGGACATGCCAGACAGAGTGTCCTAGGTTCTCTAAGTCTGTCTTTCATTCCTCATCTCCCTGTCTGATGAAAATACAGAGAATCTGCATCTCCTCTCTCCTTGGGTCCAAAAGGTCAGAATGCTTAAACACGACCAGAAACTCTTGAGAAGCTGCAGCAAATAAGGAAAAGTTTCATCTCTGGATCATCTGTTTTCCATTTCATTCCAAGTGTCCAGAGTACACGCTGAAGCAAACAGCAGGGTCCCAGACCCTATGGGACAAGGTCATGAGCTTTCCCTCCAACTCCAAACCCTCACCCTGCCTCCCTCTGACCCCCTGGAGTCCTAATCCAGAGCCCCTGCCAGGCAGATGGCCCAGTAGATAGAGAAATGTTTTAGTTGCGGGTGCCCCCCCGCCTTGGCCGACTTCTTCCTCTAGGTCATCTTCCCAGGCTCTCTACAGGGTACCCCTGAACTCATCCCAGCAAAGGCGGCAGGTCTGGGGTGGTCTGGGCAAAAGCTCTCAGGAAGGAGCTAGGGCTTTAGGCCCCAGTACTCTGCCCTCAGTCCTGCCCCCAGTACTCTACCCGCTGAGTGGGCTGTAGTTGATCTCTAGTCTCCCATCCCGGGGCAGATAGTAATTGGTCACCCAGAAGGAGGGGTGGGGGTGGGAGAAAGCCTGGCTGCTGGAGTGGAGTCTCCTTCAGGCCTTTCTCCCATTCCACTCTGCAATGTGTCCAGGACTGCAGGAGGTAGAGGCTTCATCCCAATCACCCAGGCCTCCTGCCTCAAGGACCAGGCCAGTTCTTGATACCCACTGACACAATCCCACCTAGGCTGTGCACTCTGGCTCCTCCAGCCAAAGGACAACCAACCTGAAAGTGGAGTTCTCTCTGCCACTAGTTTCTCTTTATGCATCTCTGTTTCTGGTTTTCTGTCCCCTAGAGGGCGGGGCCTCTCAAGCACCTTCAGGGAACCCAAGTCCTTTATCAAACTTGGAGTGCTGGAGTTAGGGTCACCATGTGCACTTTTGTCACCCAGTCAAGAGCTCTCCAGATCACCTCCCTTCCTTGTGGACTATCAAAGGTCAGAGTTCCTCACCCAACCTGGTCCTTCTACACATGCGCCTATCACTGTCCAAGGTCATGCCTCAATTTCCCTGTTCCACAGGGGACTCCTTTTTCAGTGAGCCCTGTCCAGTCCCTTCCTGGATCCCAGACTTGCCCTTCTGCATCCTCTTCTCCTCCCGTGTGTATCCCAGCTCTTCTCCCAGGCCACCGCTGCGGACCTTAGGTAGCCTCCCAAGTACAAACCCCCAGCCCATCAGGGGCTCACCGCCGCCGTTCTTGTAGCAGAGATAGGGGAAGCGCCACACGTTGGCCAGGTCTACCGCGAAGCCGACCACCGACAGCAGGAAGTCGATCTTCTTGCCCCAGGTCTCCCGGGGCTGCTCGTCGCCGTCGCGGGACGCCAGGAGGCACTGGACGCCGTTGCGTTCTTTCACCACCAAGAGTTCTGCAGCTTTCCGCTTCCGCGGGGGCTGCTCCGACCCCGGGCCCGCCCCGCTGTTCTCGGGCTGCACCTGCGGGTTCATCCGCGCCAGAAGCATGGGTGCGGCTGGCGAGAGGGGCGTCAGCGACACTGGGAGCGCGCCGAGGCGCTGCTGGGATCAAAGGAAAAGATGTGGTCACTGGGCCATTCCACCCTGCCTGCGCCTCCCGAGGCCTCCGGGGAGCGCCGGGATACTGTGGTCGGCGCACGCTGAGTGGACGCACAGTTCCCAGAAAAGGGCGCGCGTTTGTTGGAAAAATTTGGAAGCAGAGGTAGTGGCGCGCCTGACTGGGACGGAACTTAAACGTGGAGACCGACTCTGCCGCCCTAGGGATCCTGCTTGGGACACCGCAGCACTTCCCTCATTCGTCCGCTGTCTCTTGTTCCCAAACGGCAGGGTTTAGACACGCCCAGGCAGAGGTTTCCCAGGGCGGTGACCCGGCCGGGTGCAGCTGGCTGCCCCCTACCCTTAGCTCGCATCTGCGCCACGTCCAACAGCCCCAGGAGCCTCCCCGGACACTTCACTCTCTGGCACCCTAGCTCTGCGCATCCCAACCTGGGCCTCCCCGGCACACCTAGCTCGGTCCCGCGCGCAGGGCGCACTCACGTGTTCGACAGCGACGAGATCCCGGGTGCCGTGCGCCCTGCCTGCCTGCCCCGGACCCGCCTCGCCTCGCCAGGCTGTGGGGCGCGGGCTGGGGCTGGGCTCCGCCGCGTGGCGCTCGGGCGCGGCCCGAGGAGCGCTGAAAGCGCGGGGCGGCCGGCGGGGCGCGGGCTGACTGGTTCTGACCTCGCCGGATGGGGGCCGGGCTGGTAATGTAGCCTGCGCCCCAGGTAACGCGCCGATTGCATTAACCCAGCGCCGGGCTCGCTCTGTCTGGAGCCTGTTAGCGCTAATGGAGACTGACAGCGCGGCCGGGGATGGGCAGGGGCGGGGGCGCGGCGCGGGCTCGGGGATGGCGGGAGCTCCCCTCCCGGCGACTCACGGGACCCGGGCGCTCATTCCCTTTCCAGCACGCACTGGGACACCAGACTCAGTTCCTGGGGGCACCAGGCTCTGGCCTCTGACTACAGGAAGAGAGCGAGACTCTCAGAACTAGGATCTGAGTCGCGTTTGAGAGGGGACCAGGAAAGGACTGGGGAGAGCAATGACGGTTCAGCTCTGTCATCCGCCGCAGGCCACTTAAACTACCTGGCCAGAGTTTCTCCATCAACAAAATGGGAATGTTCTGTTCAGTGCCTAGGAAGGCACACATTGGGTAGTTTTGGTTAGTTGGCTTGATTGAAAGGCCACAATTGGGCACTTACTCCTACATCTGTTTGTTATGGGCAGGTTAGCAAGGCATTTGAGGTTGTGACCCCTGTTGCATGAGGCTTAGAGTTGCTATTCATTTATTCACCCATTCACACACCCCTTTGCTCACGTGTTCCTACATATGCCTGTTATATGCCAGGCACTGTTCTAGGCTCTTGAGATACATTAGTGGACAACTCAGTCAAAAATCCCTGACATGATGGAGTTTACAATCTGTCAGGGGAGTCAGGGGAAAGCAAAGAACATAATAAATAAATGCATTGTTATATAGTATATCAGAAGGTGATCTGTACCATGAGGGGATAGGGAGTGCTGTGTAGCGGGAGGGTGCAGTTGCAGTGTGACCAGGGAATTTGAGAAGGCGGCATTTAAACACGTGAGGGAGTGAGCCATTTGGACCTGATATTCATTCATTCATTCATTCATTCATTCACCTATTGGTTAATTTATTAATTCATCAAACATGCTGACCACTTGCTATATGCCTGAACAGTGCTGGCTGGTGGAGCTATGGAGACAGTCCCTGCCTTCAAGGAGCTTTCAGTCCAGTGTGTAAAGAGTTGATCACAAATCAGTGTGGTCAGGATTAGTTGTGACCACAGGGGTGTGAAAATTGGGCACAGCTGAATTAGTGAGTAAGGGGTGGGGTGGTGATCCAAGAAGGCTTCGTACAGGTGACTACACTTAAACAGGTTAGGTGGGAGTTTGGATAAGTCCAGGCACACTGACCTTTCTGATGTTTAAACATTCCAAGCTCAAACCCACCTCAGGACCTTTACGCTTGCTGTTTCCTCTGCTTGAGTTGTTCAGGTCTCAGTTCAGTGGTCCCTTCCTGACCACTCAAATTGAAAGTATATGCCCACTCTCTATCATATCATCCTATCACCCTATTTTATTCCTTTCACTACATCATTATCCAAATTTTAAAATTTGTTTATCTATTATATGTCACCTCTTGGCGGCTTATGAGCTCCATGAGGGCAGGGACCTTGGCTGTCCTATATACTACCATATTCCTAATATCTGCAACATACTAGGGCATCAGTTATGTAAAGTGAATTAATTAATGGTGGTGCATGAGGGTGTTTAGAACATTTTCATCAGGGTGACCAGCATGACAGATGTCCTCTGTGAAGAATGCAGAGAGAAGAGAAAAGGAAAAATAGTGGGGTGGTGGGTCGGCCCTGGACTTCTGGAGGCTGATGGCTGGAGGCAGAAAGTCAGGGAAAGAAGAAGGTTTTAAGAGGAAAGCCTGGAACTACACTTTCTGACCCGTGGACCATTTTGACAAGGCTGTGAGGAAAGCAGGAATGGAATCATCTAATTATCTTTCCAGTTGGGGGGTCAGGAAACTGTCGCTCTGAGGTCTCATAGGTTGGAGGTGACAGAGTTGAAATGAGAACACAAGTCTCCTGGTTCCCAGCCCCTGTCTCCTCCACCAGCTTATAGATGGAGACACTCAGAATCTCTTTGGGAGTCACGCTGCCCTTCTCTCTTCTACTCCCTGTCCCATCCAGCTGGTCCTGAGAATCCCACCTTTAAACATGCTGCGAAGCCCCATTCCCACTGCTGAAGCATCCCCACAGAGGGTCCCCACTCATCACTTTTCACAGCAGCAGGCTTCTTGCTGGTCACCTCGTGTCCAGTATCTTTCCAGCCACATGATATTCACCAGCTGCCAGAGCCTTTTCTAAAACTCATTTGATCACCTCACTCTTCTGCCTAAAACTCCTCTGAGAGACAACAACACATCAACATGATTTAATTAACCCTGGATTTGAGGTAATTTTATTTTCTTCTTTATACTTCTTATCTGCCAACTTTTCTACAATGAGCATTGGATACTTCTGCAATCAGAAGAAGATAATTTCTTAAAATCTTCCAGTCTTTCCAAGATTATATCAAAACACCTTGAGCAGTACAGACAAGATTCTGCCTGCCTATTTAACTACATCTCTTGCTATTCTAATTCTCTCCTCATTCTTTATAAAATTCCTTTACCATTTCCAAAATACACTTTATTCTCCAGCAACATGAGAGATACTCAAATACTAATGGTTCCTTGGACACCTTGTGCCTTTTTACACCTCTAGATTTTTAACTAGGTTTTCCATCTTCCTCTTATCTACTTAGAGAACTCCTATTCATCCTTTAAAACCTCAGATGTCACCTCCACTATAAAGCCTTCCCTGATAACCACTTCCCACAAGAGAGTAAACTCCTCCTTTATATTACTTTGTATATTTGTCTAGTACTTTATCTGTGTGACTTCCCTACTAGGGACAAGGATAGTACCTGATATATCCTGTTACATAGCTTGCGCTCCAGAAATGTGTACAAAACAGAACTAGGAGAGATCTCAATCATTGGTTGGCTTTGGTGTCTTTCGTTGGGATTTTTTCTGTTGGATTCTTCCAGAAATAGAATCTGAAACAAAGAATTGAATTCAAGTAGTTTATTTAGGAGACGATCCTGTAAACACTGATAGAGGAGGGGGGAGGTAAGAAAGGGAAGGAAACCAACAGAGGGGACATTAAGGAGTAGTTATAGCTGTGGGCAGCTGGCGGTCAGTCCTGCTGAGAACTTCTGGGAGACAGCATTGACCGTGCCTCAGAGTTGCCCCATCCCCGGGCAAGGAAGCTGGAGTATTTATCCATGAAGGCTGCTTCCCAGAATTTCCAGCCTGCCTGGTGTGTGAGCTGAGCAAGCTCCTGTTGCCAAAAAAGGCTCCCATCAGAGTCCCAGGTATGGGCAGTAGGAAGCTGGTGGGTCGGGTCTGCATTGGCAGGAATAGTGGATGACGAGGGGTGTGGGCGGGACACTGGAATTTTTCGCTACAGAGATGAAGGGAGACACCCCCCTCCCACAAATGCACATCATTGGAGGGCCCGTCAGCAAGTCCGGAGGGTTTCTCCACTTTGTGGTTTCAGAGACTTCTAGAGGATAGCATTAAGGATACCAGCCTGGGGCTGGGCTGAAGTGGAAGGCATCTCTCTCCATCTCTGGCCCAGACTCCCTGCCCTCAGATCGAAGAACCATGGGGCCATGTGGCTTCTCTCTGTGCCCTGCTTCCTGCCCCTCCAAGTGGCCTGAGGGCAAGTGGGTGGGCAGGCGGCTGGGGCATTATCAGAGCTAACGGAATCCCTGGGGAGGCGTCACTTCCACTTACCATGGCACCTGGTGACACAGGCCATGGGCACAAGGTGATGGCTGGTGCTGTCGGCCCGGCTCTGGCCATCTTCCCGCAGATGGAGACCCTGGCATACAAAGGCTGGTCTGGAGGATATTTGGAATCCAAGTGGCTCAGTTCTGGAAATGTTCTGAGGATACCATCAGAACCTGTACCTCCATTGCACTGATGAAGAAAATAAGGCCAGAGAATAGGAGAGGTTCGCCTGTACATTTCCTCCTTCCTTCTTTCCTCCCTCCTTCTCTCTCTCTCTCTTTCTCCCTCTCTCTCTCTTTTTCTCTTTCTTTTTCTCTTTCTTTCTTTCTCTCTCTCTCTCTCTTTCTTTCTTTCTTTCTTCCTTCCTTCCTTCCTTCCTTTTCTCTTTCTTTCTCTTTTCTTCCTTCCTTTCTTCCTTCCTTCCTTCCTTCCTTCCTTTCCTTCCTTCCTTCCTTCCTTCCTTCCTTTTCTCTTTCTTTCTCTTTTCTTCCTTCCTTCCTTTCTTCCTTCCTTCTTTCCTCCCTCCCTCCCTCCTTCCTTTCTTTTTTTTTCATCTTTTGATCGGGGGCATTAGACCTATGTCCTTGCCACTGGGTCATTGGTCACTGGCTAGATTAAACTGCATTTACAAATAGCAAAAAAGTGCCCTCAAAAAGCCCCCCAGGGGTCCTTGAGGCTTCCAACCTACCCAGATGGGGTTCAGTCCTTACACTGTTCTCTACAGAGCTCCTACCCCATCTGGGACCACATTCAGGTACTGGCATTAAGGAGCTTCTGTCCATCATTGACAATGGATACATCCATTTACATTCCTGCCTGGATCCAACTACAAACATCTCCACATGGGTAAGAAGTGGCACCTGGAACTCCCATGTCCAAGATAGAATTCTTGATGTACTCTTGCTAACCTGCACACACACCTGCTCCTCCTCATCTCCCTCATTCCAGGTGATGGCATCTTCTTCCTTGTAGATCCTCAGAGGCCAAAAACATTGGAGTCCTCTTTCTTACACTCCTACAACCAATTCTACTGCACACTCTGTTGGCTCCAAATCAGATCTCATCTCCCTACCTCCAAGGTCAACACGCTGTTCCCGGCTATGTCCTCCCTCACCTGGATTATTGTGGCAGCCTCTGAATGGCCTCCCTCATTTCTCCCTTTGCCCCCTGAAGTTTAATCTCTACACAGCCACCAGGAAGACCTTCTGGAGATGAATTCAGGTCCTGCCTCTTCCTCTCTCCAATGGCTTCCATCTCATTCAGAATAAAATCTGAAGAAGTCCTTCTGCAGGTGAGATGCATGAATGAGTAAACCATCCTTTTGTGTGGACTTGCCAATGCAGGCCTGGCCAAGCCTCGTGACCCACCCCCCCCAATGGAATGGACAGAAGTGCTGGGGGAGAAGACAACAGGTGTGGCAGGTGGGGGTGGCAGAAAAAGGACAGGGCTGGTAGACAATGCCCTGGGTCCTGATTCCTGCTCTGCTGCTTTTGGATTTTTGGTGAGGGTCAAGTCTGTCAGCAAGATGGGGATGAACAGGAGGAAGAAGAAAGACAGAAGTCATGTCAGGACTGGAACTGGGGAGGGAGAAAGGAAAGGAGTTTGTTCAAGGCAAAGAGACTCAGTCTCCTGGGAGGAAAAGAGGACCTCCCTCTTCTGCGTGAGCCACCAGATATATCCTTTGGCCTAAGGTGTCACGTGAGTTATGGTGACAGAGGACTCACACCTGGTTCATGTCCTGCTCTGAGGCAGAGGGGGTTGAGGTCAGCTGACCAGGATAAGCCACGATCAGGCTGACACAAGGCCTCTATCCATCTAGGGAATGAATATCAGAGCAGCACAGGACCACAGAAAGCTTCATGCCTGGGTGTAGTCTGTTAGAAGACCAGACACTCCTTCGATAATCTGATGAATGCGGACTCTCCCAGGAATATGCAGAGGCACACACAGCATTTTAAAATTTAGTGTGAAATTTCTCATACCTAAGAAAAAGTATATAAAACATGTATGAACAGTTTATAGTTTAAATATCAATAATATGAACACACAAGAACCCACCCTCTTGCATTAAGAAATACAGCATTTCCAATACCCTACGAGCCTGTGTGCCCCTCTCCTTACTACTTTCCCCCACTCCAAGGTAACCATTTAGCAACTCATCATTTCTCTATTTTTCTTCATAGTATTGCCACCTATGAATCTATTCCTAACAATACATTGTTTAGTTTGTCCTCCTTTGAACTTTATATGAAGGGAATCATACTACAAATGTTGTTCTGTGACTTCTTTGGCTTGAATGTTTTTGAGATTCATTCATGATGATGGAGTTAGCTGTAGTTCATTCATTTTTCACTGTTGTATATATCCATTCTATTGTCTGAGTTATAACAATTTGTTTATTCATTCAAATATTGAAGGACATTTGGATTGTTTCTCTTTTTTTAAGTATTTTGAACAATGTTACCTAGAAACTTTTGTACAGACAGCTTCTATGCCCATGTGCAAATTTCTCTAGGCTCTATACTTAGTGAAGTGCTGGTGTGTAGAGTATGTATTTGTTCAGCTTTATCAAATAATGTCAAACTATTTTCTAAAGTGGTACTAGCTGAAACTCTAACAATGTTATTTCTTCACTTCCAATTTCTTCACATCCTCACCAACCCTTGGTATTACCTGGCTTTTATTTTTTACCAATCTTTAAGATGTGATTTTGAGAATTTCCTGGCAGTCCAGTGGTTGACTTGGCACTTTCACTGCAATAGCCTGGGTTCAATCTCTGGTCAGGGAACTAAGATCCTGAAAGCTGTGCAGCGTGGCAAAAAAAAAAAAAAAGTGTGATTTTTAACATTCATTTCCCTGACTTCTAATGATCTGGAGCATCTTTTCACATATATGTGGGTCATTTGTGTTTGTTTTTTTTTTTTTCTGTGACATGATGACACATTGTGCAATTTTGTGTTGGCTTGTTTTTTTTCTTATTGATTCACAGTAGTTCTTAATATCCTGGGCACAAATCTTTGTCATTTATGTTGCAAACGTCTTTTCTTGGTTGTATAAGTCTTTTTTCTCTATACCATGATTTTGATAGAGGTTATTCACTTCAATGTATTTTAATGCAGCAATCTTTTTTTTTTTTTTTGGTTTATGTATTTATTTCAGAAATCCTTCCCTACCTGATATTTTCCTAAACTATTTTTAAAGTTTGATAGTTTTCCCCTTCATATTTATATCTTTAATCCACATGGAGTTGACTCTGTGTAGAGTGTGAGGTAGGGATTCCACTTCACTATTTTTCACATGAATCACTGATAAACTGTCCTAGCCCATTTATTAAGTAGTTACATCTTTTCTGCTCTGACTGGCAGAGAATGCTTACTCACCAACCAAGTCTTCTTGTACAGTTGGGTTTGTTTCTGGGCTCTTCATTCTGCTCCATTGGTCTGTTTTCTTTGTCCAAGCAATACCACATTATCTTAATTAACACTGTTTACAAGGTACAAACTTTCAGTCATAAGATGACTAAGTTCTAGGGATCTAAAGTACAGCATGGTGACTGTAGCTAACAACACTCTATTGTATATTTGAAATTTGCAGAGAATACATCTTATGTATCTCACCACACGTACACAAAAGGTAACTATGTGAGGTGATGGATGTGTTAATTAACTTAATTGTGGTAACTGTATCACAATATATATGTATATCAAATCACCACGTTGTACACTTTAAATATATACAATTTTTTGTCAATTATACCCCTATAAAGCTGGAAAAACAAACAAACAACATTGCCTTATAATAAGATTTTCTATCTGATAGGGCAAGACTCTCCAGCTCTTTTTCTTTGGAAGTGTCTTGACAATGCTCTTTCCCACAAATTTCAGAATCAGCTTGTTGAAAAATCCCATTGGAATTTCAACTGTGATTACAATGAATCCATAGATCAATTTGGGGAGAATTGACATTTTTTACAGTATTCAGTATTTCTATCCAAGAAAGCAGTACTTATCTCTGTGTATTTGTCATTTTTAATATATGCAGCATTTTAAATAGAGGTTTAGGGGACTTGCAGACTCCAGCACAGACACCATCTCAGAATCCCCGACATGACTGCCCACTAGTCTCTGTGCTCTGTTTTCTTTTTCATCAGGAAACACTTCCCAGTGGTGTCACCAGTAATACATACACATGCAGCTATCTTCTCGCCCCCTCTCCACTTGTCTCTCTGGCCCTCTGATATCTATTCCTAGGAAACTTACCAAGTTAAGCTTTTTCTGCAGTCTGGAGAGGCAGAATGCCTAAAAGCATGAACTGAGGAGCCATATTGCATGAATTTTAATCCTGGCTCCACACTTACTATCTATGAAATCTTGGCCACGTTCTCCTACTTCTCTGCATCTCAGTTTCCTCATCTGTAACATGGATAAGATGGTGATGACAAATAGGACTTACCTCATAGAATTGTTGAGAGGATTAAATGAATAAATACATGCAAAGTGCTTAGAACAGTGCCTGGTATAGCATATGTGTTACTTCTTGCTGTTGTTTCAAAAAGTTTAATGTCTTCATGTCTGTGGGAAACAGGAATCTTTTTCAGAATTTCAAGTTAGATCTGTCTGACTTCAAATTCTGTGACTGGGATGAAGTAGCAAATATGGGTTGATATAACAATTATGAGTGTGGAATAGGAGTTTAAAACAAAAAAAGGTGGGTGGGTTCAAAACCTTGCTTCACCATTTTACCTGCTGGATGACTTTGGTTTCTGAGCTTCAGTTTTCCCACCTGTAAAATGGGGATAACACAGCTGCTAAATAAAACACTCAATGGGAAACACTTTGGTAACACTATAGGAAGGGACTCATTTATCAGGGCTCTGTGATGTCAGTTACAGTCATGTCCTTGAGGGTCATCTGCTTTTTCCTAGAGTCCTGTTGCCTCTTTGCCACTTTCCCAGCTCATGTTAGTCTAGCAGACTTTTCGAAGTGCAGATTCCTTGGACCAAGCCCCAGAAATCTAGATTTGGTGGGTCTGCAGCGGGGACCAGGCATGTTTAATTCCTGTTTAAAAAATATGTAATTCCAGGTTAATGATATGCTTCATAAGCACGGTCCCAGGTTGAGAGTGACTGTATCGACTCACACTGGCTTTGAGTGCCGTCTTTCCTGAGTACTGGGGCTTCTTCCTTTTGCTCTGGCCACACTTAGAAAAAACATCCAACCACTTCCTGGCTGAGCTGTCTTCTCCCTGGAAGGGGTGAACGGGTGCCCTCTAGGGCATGGAAGGAGAAAAGCTGCTTCCTGCTCACTCTAAGGAACAGTTGTAGAGATACCAGGAGCAGTTGTAAAACCCCCAGAGCAGGTACATGGGCTGGGCAAGGGGACGGAGGTAGGAACTGCACTCTCATCAGAGTGAGAGAGGGAGGCCTCAGCACGATGAAGCCAAGGGTTGTGGGATCTGCCCCCAGTCAGGGCTAGTCCTGCTCTGCCCTGGTGCCCAGGAACCTGAATCGAATAGGCCACGTAGTGATGGCAGCACAGGCAGTAGCCACACTCTGTGGACCACACACAGAAAACACCTGTCTGAGGCACGCCCTTACAAAGACTGCCTCCTCCTCTGCCTACCTTTGACCCCCAGGATGAAAGCTGAGTGGCTTTAGGGCAAGGGCAGGGGAACTAGGGAGCAGGGCTCAGGGTAGTGATTTTCTGCCCCTCTTTGTAGTAAACACCATCACCCTCCCTTATTAATTTCTTAGGAGACCCTCTGGCCTCCTTTATGTGAAAGCAGGCAGAGTGGCACTCAACTTTCATATTAACTGCTTGGGGCTTCACATCCTGGCTCTGTCGCTTACTAGCTGTGTCAGCCTGGGCTGATGTGTGCCTCAGTTTTCTATACAATGGGGCTCATCATAGTATGTATCTCACAGGGTAGCTGTAAGGCTTAAATGCATCATGACTGTGAAATGCTTCGTGTTGGGCACATACTAAATACATAATAGATATTTGCCATATATTTGGGTCTTCCCATTCATTGAATATTTATTGGTTCTAGGTACCATGCTACATATTATTGCATATAATACTCATTATTATCCCCATTTTACAGATTAAAGAATTAATGGTATTAACTATACTTCAATAAAAATTTTAAAATTAAAAAAAAATTAATGGTGAAAGTGGTCAAATGCCTTGCTCAGGGTCACATGGGTAGGATGGGGCAGAGGGTGGGATTTGAACCCAGAACTAGGCTGGCTCCAGGGCACATGCTCTTAATCATTGTTCTGTCTTGGTGGCTCAGGGGCTCCATTTTTGGTCCCCACCTTCTTCACCCTCCTCACCTTCCCCCTTCCCCACTCAACCTCCCCATTCTCAGCAGGGCTCTTCTCCCTTTTTGTCTGTGAACCTGCAGGCTGTGGGTGAACCCCAGCATTACCTGTTTGTAGCCAGCATCTTCTCTGGCCCTTTCTCCTCAGAGCCAGAATCCTTCCCTCTCCAAGCATCACCTCCTCCCCACCCTGATCCCTTACATCCACCCCACCCACTACCTGTGGGACCTGTCCCAGCACCATCCTGTTTCTCTTCTATTTTTCTTCTCTCCTCTCCTTCCCTCTGTCCTACCCAGGTCTTCTCCGTCCAATGGCATCCCCCTCTCCTTAGTGCTGTATCCTGCTCCTTTCCCTTCCTCCTAGGTAGCTTGAAGAAGAACCCTCCACTCACAGCCTCCATGTCTCACCCCCAACTCCCAAGGTCACAAAGAACAGGAACTCAGACCCTGACTCCTGACATGTGGTCCAGGGATCTTCCCACACGCCACATCCTCTCTGTGGAGGATTTATCAGACTAGATGGTCTGGGCACATCCTGGAGGGATGAAACAAGGGACAGGGAAGCTGAGATGAGGAGGCTGGGGAGACTTTGAGGTCCTGATGGAGGAGGGTCCAGGCCGGGTGGAATTCTGGGTGACAGAGTCGAAGAGAGATCATCATTAGGCCATCCCTGCTTATTCCATCTCCTCCAAGGAAATGCACTGCTTTCCTTGTGAGGAGACCAGGTAGCCAGTTCACACCGCCTAGGATAGATGGGGGCTGTTGAGTTGAAGTCAGTCCAGATGCTTGGACCCCCCCCCCCCAATATAATGCATATTTCTGCTTGCACATTTGCTGAGGAGCATGAGGAAAGGTGGTGGTAAAGGGGCTTGTGGCCTTAGGAGACTGAGGAGCAGACCTGCTAGCCTCATGGGGGTGAGGGGGACCTGCAGTCAGAGAGGGGAGGCGGCAGTTATATTCTCTGTGGCCGAAGAGCAGGACCAAAGCCCATAAACACACACTGCAGGGAGTTAGGTCCCAGCCCACCGGAACACAGGAGGGGAGTTAAAGGGCTGTATCGGGGTGGAAGAGTCCACCCTCCCGGGTGTGAGGGCCCGGCTCCCAGAGGCATCCAGGCTGAGCCCCACTGTGTGGACAAATCACACGATGGGGACTGCTTGCCTGACAGTTTCCCACGCACTCCCGAGGCTAGGGAAGGGGGCCACAGGAGGAAGGGGACTCTTCCTTAAGGCTTTCCCAATTCTGCTAATCATTGCTAATCATTTTACTGACAATAATCCCTCCTATTTTGTGTCCCTGTTCCTCAGCCCACTCCTAAAAAGACCTCGCCCCACTCGCCAAACCACTTAGAAGCCAGGACGGCCAGAGCTTAGAGGGACCTCGCTGTCCCTTCCTGAAGTAGAGCAGTACAGTGTGTTATGAGATGCTGATTGTTTAGGGCCATGCAGGCCCTGCTTTAAATGACTTTGACTCATATAGGAAAAAAGTGTGACCCCTTCCCACAGTAATAGAGAAGAACAAATTCAATTCCATATTACATCTGTTTCTTCTGCTTTAACCTTTGTATTCTATTGCTTTTGCTTCCAGTTAAGAATGTTGCCTATAGCCTGAAATGTATAGCATAGCCCATCATCAAGGCTCTGACCTTTAAGGGTATAACACTTTTCCATTCATATAGAGATAAAAAGTTGCAGAACAGAGAGAATAACATTTCCCTCCTTGGAAGTTTACAGGAACATGGTGACCTGACCTACGTGGACAGGAGCAAGAACAAAGGATTTTGACACCAAGAAGCTTGCAACAGCCAACCACACCCCTCCCTCACCTTGCTTTTAAAAATGCTTTGCTGAAACCCTTTGAGGAGTTCGGGGTCTTTTGGGGCATGAACCACTGGTCTCCTTGCATGGCCCTGCAATAAACCTTTCTCTGCTCCAAACTCCAAAATTTTGTTTGGTAACACCATGTTCTTTTAACCCTGACTATTGAAGGCGCACCTCTGTCTCCTTCACTGATCCCCATTTCAACAGACGGAAGCCGGGCTCGGGGTCAGACCCTCCTAACCTAAACAATGTCAAACTACAATTGAATAACAGCGTTTTGTCTCATTGCATAGCTATTGTTATGCTTACCATCTGTTTATAGCACGTGGTAGCAGTTTTCCATTTCTGATATTACACAAAGTTTCTTTCATTATTTATTACTTTAACTTGATGATTTTAAGCTTATGACATATCTCAGACTTGCATAAAATTATAGACAGTCCTATAACAAACAGCTAGCTAACTTAAGAAAGAAAAACATTAGAAGTATGGTTGAGAAGTTCCTTGTGTCTCTTTCCCCAGTTGAATTCCTCTCCCTCACACCCCCCATCCTTATATAATGTTGATTATTCCCAAGCATGTACGTATACTTTCACTAGATAGATGACAGATTGATAAGTAGGTAGATGACAGATTGATAAGTAGATAGATGGATGGATGATGGATAAAGATACATATAGGGATATGTAACTAAAATTGTATGTGTATATTCCTAAAATTGTCTTACATATACATGTGTGTCTATGAGGCTTCACACACAGAGAAAAGCACAGAAAAGTACAATAATCATAAGCGCACTTATTACATAGTGAATATACTCTAAAAAAATAACCAGCACCCCAGAATTCCCCCTTGTACCCCCTATCAGTCACCATCTCCTCCCACCTTCCCAGAGGGAACCACTCTCTTGCCCTCAAATGGCATGGATTAGTTTTGCCTGTCTAAACAATAGAAAGTATCATTTTGCACATTTAAAGTTTATACAAATAGCATCATTCTACATGAATCTTTCTGCAAATGTTCCTGAGACTTTTCCATGTTGATAGTTGAGCTTCCTTTTTAAAACAAATGTATTTAATTTAGAAGAGGGAGGTGATTTAAAAGAAAACATCAAGGGCACCCTAGGACAAGTTGAACACTGACTGCCAGAGACACAATGGCTCTAACTCCACTGCCTTCCCCTTTTACAGATGTGAAAAGTGAGGTGCAAGAGAGTAAGAGCTGTACCCCCAGGTCACTTTGCAAGGTTGGGGCACAACTGGGATGAGGGCCCCAGCTCCAAACGCTGGAGGACGGAGATTTTTTCTACTGTGTCATGTTGGCAACAACTATCTCCCTCCACCCCACCCCAACAGATAGCAACACTATTTCCTAGCCAGGGTTAGTTCTTAACCTTGAACTACAGAAAGTAAACTGTATTTGTGAGTTGATTGTTTGAGAATTAAGCCTGCGATTAGGGTGTGTGGCGTGGGGGGAACAAGACAGCTGTCCAGCCTTCAAAGTTATGACAAGCCTTCTACTTGGCAGCCCACCTCAGTGACCTATATTTTAATATGTGCTATTAGATTATTGCTAATGAGACATCTTAGGGATAAAAGAATTATGCTCACTGCCAGGGCTTTGGTAAAAGTACAATTGAATTAAGGGCTGAAATCGTTTAGGACTCTGCTAGACAAGCTGTCCCCCAGGCTGGGCCTGAATGGAGATATTAAGCTTTGGAAACTACACAGGAAAAATAAGTATAATTGATCTAAGGTAACTTCGCTCGTCTAAATTAAATAATGTGATTGTTACAGGCAGAAAAGATTGGGATGAGGAGCCGGACAGAAAAGGCCCACTATCTGCAAACAAAGTTATAAGTAAAAAGCCATAGGGCATTGACTTTCCCTGATGAGCTGAGCACCCCCCAAATGGCTCTAAGAGTCCACTTGGGCATCAGCGGGAAATGGATCTAGTCTGGGCATCATAGAATCTGTGGTGTGGCAGGGACTCCGGACCACCGTCTTTACCATCTCCTACCTAATACCTGAGCATTCTTGCTCTCCTTGGCCCCCAGTGTGGGGAGCTCATGCCCCCTCCAAGCACCCTAGTCAGGCTGTCTGCACTCTCAGTTAAAAGAGATTTCTCTGCTAGTGGGCAGCCAGCTGCTTTTGTGTATCTTGTGTCCGCCCACTTGAGTCCTGCCCTCTGGAACACCAAAGGTTGGTGCCATGCCACTTCCCTGAAACAAGGTCCCATCCTCTCCTGAGCCACCTTCATCATTGCTCAATTGTGTGGGCAGTGCCCATCTGAGTCCAGGTCTTGAGCAACATACTTCATTTGCATAACTTCAGAAGACCTGGGCCCCATCTCCAAGGAGCTCATGGGCTGAAGGAGGGAACTAAATCATATTCCTCGCTCTGACCTAAGTATTCGCATTCCACCAACTCTTTCATTGATTCTAGGTTATTTGAAGGCGAGGCTGGTCCTGATGCTGTTTATACAACGGCAGATGATACCATCACAAGTGTGCCAGGCACAGCAGGTCCTGCCCACCTGTGAGGGTGGAGACTTCTCCCCTCCTCCACACATTCCATCCACTCCACCCACTGGCAGCTCCCTTTATCTCCCCAGCTTCTGTCTGTCCTACCCCTGGGCCACAGAGGTGGAGGCCTGGAAGGTGAGACTAGGGGCTCCCCATTCCCAGCTTGCCCCCCAGATACTGCTGCTTCTAATGCATTAAAGCCCATAGTTAATCCTTTTGTTTTAACTACTACCCTTTTCAAGCTAAAAACCAACCAGAATATGTAGATATGTCTTCCACCCTTTATCCTTTCTCTTTTTCTCTTTCTTTCTCCCTCTTTCCCTCTCTCTCTCCCTCTTTCCTTCCTTCCTGCAAGTATTTCCTGAGCCACTAGTACATATCAGGAACAGTTCTATGAGCCAGGACTGTAACAGTAAAGAAAACAGATGAGGTCTCTCTTAAACACAAGCAGGGGGAAGATTAGAAACCACTAAACAAGCAAATAAATCATCTATCAATAGATATTGACAAAGCCTTGCAGACAATCCCAGGGCAGTGGGCTAACTCAGAAAGCCTGGGAAGGGCCTTTTAGTTGGGTACTTGGGGAAGCCCTCTCCAAGGGCTCCCCAATGAGACCAAAAGGTGAGAGGGACCTAGATTGGCAGGGAGGGGTGACTCAGGTAGAGAAAGCACCGTCTGGGCTGGAGGGAGCAGAACAGCAAGACAGGTAGTTCCTCCAAGGGGTGTGGCCAAGGGCAAGGGAGAGGAAGTGGAGAGGTGGGCGGTGGCTTGATTTTAAGCTGCCTTTGGCCACCCTGAGGAGGATGGCGTTTACTTAATGCAGTGAGAAAGCCACTGAGGCCTTTATATGGTGAGTAGCACAATCAAAGTTGTATTGAAGGGTCTGTCCAGCCTTGTGTGCAGAGTGGTGGGCAGGGGTGGGACAGAGGCCTGGTCAGGAGGTCCTGGAGGCACCAGAAGAGAAGAAGGGGCAGTGAGGAAAGGGGGTTGAGGCCTTGCTCCGAGGCAGGAAGAGGACAGCAGGAGCAAAGGGTGGTTATAACGATGAGTGTAAATCACACCCCAAAAGAACAGTCTGGGGTCCTTTTCTGACCTTGAAAAAATGTAAAGAAATACTGAGAATAAACGGACAAGCTGAATCTAGTTCCTTACAGATGTGACTGCCCTGGCTCAGAAAACTGCCTAACCTGCCCAGTCCTGTTGGGAACCCATCTGGGGGCCTCTCTCTGTCTTCCAAAGTGGGCCAAACAGGCTGCTTGCCCCTGAACCACCCAGGGATGGGCCTGCTCTCTGGATGGGTCTGTGAACAGGGCAGAACACAGAGCCTGGTTGTTCTTAGGTACATCCTCAAACCTCACCCTGTCAACAAAAAGGTGATTTTTGGTGTGGGGGACAGGAGAAATCTCTATTCCTCAAAAGCCAGTTATTGAGATAGAGAGACTCCTGTATTAATCTCCAGAGATAATGTTTTTTTAAAGTAGAAGCACAAGCTTTAACTTTAGCAATATGAACTTCTTTTCTACTAATTTAGGAGAGAAGATGAATTGGCTTTTGCATACCTCAGAATTCCCCGTTGCTCTTGGCCTAGGATCCACTCTTTGGGTCTCAGCTTTTCCTTCTGTACAATGGGTGCATTTTTTCCCAATGTTTACTTCTGTTCTGACGTTCTGTGTCCTTACTGTGGGGGACTGACGAAATGGACTAATTAGCGCTATAACTGGAGGTGAAGGAGATCGTTTTGAGCAAATGGTGAGTCCCCTGTCTGTCTAATTGTGTCCTGGGGTGGAGGTGGGGGCTGCTATTGACCAGGAAGGAATCCAGTGAGAGGGGAGGGCCAGGGGCAGGACAGTCTGGCTGCTGCGAAGGACTCACCTATCAGTGTGTAATTAAATTTTCCTGACTTCTGTTGTTTTGGTCACCAGGGGTCTTTGCAAACCTTCATTACTTTCCACTTGTCTGATTTTCTTTTCTCCTTTTTTTATTTTTTCCTGTTACCTTCAGACTTTGAAATTATCTCAGTGACTCAGCCATTTGACTTCTTATTAATTCCAGGATCCCGTGTCCTATCTGCCCATTTTCTTTCCTGTTTCTCAGAAGCCTGGCTTGTACTTTAACTCTTCCTGGCAGCCACAAATTAAGGCACTGTCAGTGACTCCCTGCTACCTGAGCCTTGAAAGTATCGTGGTCCTGGGTCACCTTCCACTCATCATAGTTCCTGTGCTGAGAGTTCTAAGTCCCATTTCCAGAATGGAAAGAGAATTCTGAAGTTTCCACATATCTTCTAAAACAAAACAAAACCCCAAACAAACAAAAAACAAGACCCCAAACAAAGCAGGTGAATTGAACATAAACTGTGATAAATCATAGCATTTCTAGGATGGAAGGGACTGCACAGTTTGTCCAAAGCAGTGCTTCTCTCCACCATATCATCTCCAAACAGTAGCCACTGAACGTTTGTTTGGATGCCTCCCATGATGGAGTGCTTAATTCTTCCAAAGGAAACTCCACCTTTAGACCTCTCCAATTTTTAGGGAGCTGTTTCTCTATAGCTTCCACCTGCTGGCCCCGAGTTTAATGCTTGGATCCTCACAAAAGAAGCTACCTCCCCTCTTCTGTAACAACCCTGCAGATATCTGAGGACAGGGATAACCATTCCCTCTCCACCCCCATCACCAAACCCACTCACTTTGGGTTTTCTCTTTTCTGGGCCAAGCATCCAGTCCCAGTGCCTGTAAGTGTGTCTTAAGAGACTGATTCCAAATCATAGCTCCTGGAATTGCCTTTAGAATTCAGCAGCTGCTAGGGACATCAACACTAATTGCTTAACAGGCCACAAGGACACATTTCTTCCCCTCCCAGCCCTTGACTTTCTCAGGTTTCCTTGATCCTGTTTGTAACGATTGCATCCCAGTGAAACGCAAACATTTGCACTGTTTCACTACCCCAGAGACACCTGCCCATTCTCCACACCAGAGAAGGCCATAACCCTTTGTGATCACTCAGGAAGGTGCCCAAGGGCCACTAAAGCAGCTGTGGCATCGCACAGCCAGATGTCAGGGGGGATGGTGGAAGGAGTTACCTCTGTTACAGGGCATCGCCAACCAGCGCCTTATGGGTCCACCTTGAGGTACCAGTGTTTTACTTGGCCCACCCCATGCTTTACAGATCAGAGAATTTCACATAAAAACCTAGGTCTCTGCATAGGAAACAAACTTATTGTTATCAAAGGGGAAGGGATGTGGGGAGAGGGATAAATTGGAAGTATGGGATTGATAAGATGTACACTACCACAAAAATAGATATACAACAAGGATTTACTATATAGCACAGGAACTATATTCAGCATCTTGTGATTAACTATAGTGGAAAAGAATAGAAAAAAAATATTCCGGGACTTCCCTGGTGGTCCAGTGGGTAAGACTCCATGCTCCTAATGCAGGGGGCCTGGGTTGGACCCCTGGTCAGGGAACTAGATCCTGCAAGCATGCTGCAAGTAAGAGTCCACATGCCACAACTAAGAGTCCACATGCCACAACTAAGACCCGGTGCAGGCAAATAAATAAATAAAATAAAAATAAATATAAAAAGAAAAAATATTCCAAAAACAGAATCACTTCGCTGTACAATTGAAACTAACACAATATTGTAAATCAACTATACTTCAATTAAAAAAAAAATCTAGGTCTCTGGCTTCCCATAAAGCTTGAGGAGTTCTGTCTGGTCACCCTGAGTTTTGGGGGGGGCAGGAGCTCTCCAGTTCACCCCAGACCTCATTTCTCAATGGCCATACTCACTTCCCCTTCTGCTGAGCCTCTGTGATTTTGAGAGTTTGCAACCCAGGCCCTGGGCACTTCCACTCCTTTGGCATCAGTGTTGCCCCCACGATGTGATGCTGCCTGGGAAAGAGTTAATCGCTTTGCCTCTACATGGGGCTTTCTATGCGCACCCACCTGCCCAGTCATCGCTGGCCCTCCATCTGAATTCCTACCTATATGAGTGTTGCCAGGTGTTTTCTAACTGGGTCAGGTGCCTGGTCTGGCATTTGAACCTGACCAGATGTTCTGAAACAGGCAGGAGGGATGGGGAAGGAACTGTGAGTTACCAAGCTATTCTGAGTGTTAATTAACCAGTTGCCCTGAAAAAGTGTGGTTATGTGCTTCTCTGGTGGAAGCCTGGGAATGTGAAGGGCTGTTGCTGAATCTTGTTCAGCACCATCTTTGGAAACAATACATTTACCAACAAGGACTGTATAAATTTCCTAGGGCTGCTATAACAAAGTACCACAAACTGGTGGCTTTAAACAATAGACAGTTACTGTCTCACAATTCTGGAGGCTGGAAGTCTCAAATCAAGGTGTCTGCAGGGCCTTGCCCCCTCTGAAGGCTCCAGGAAAGAATCCTTTCTTGCCTCACAGCTTCCAGTGTTTGAAGGCAATTCTTGGAATTGCCTTGACTTGGAACTGCGTGGCTCCAATCTCTGCCACCATCATCACGTGGCTGTCTTCTCCCTGTGTGTGTCTGTGTCCAAGTTTTTCTCTTATAGAGACACAAGTCATACTGGACTAGTATGACTAGTCTAGTCCACCCTAATGAACTCAAATTAATTACATCTGCAAAACCCTCTTTCCAAATAACTGCACTTTCTGAGTACTTGGGGTTAGGGCTTCAACAGATCTTCTTCGGGGGACACAATTCAACCCACAACAGGTACCAGGATCTCGTCCACTTCCAACCATTGCTGTCGCCAAGCTGGTGGCTGAAGGATGTCCTCAATGACAAAGGTAATTGAAATGTTGCCATGAGTGACCCAAGACTAACTGTGCCTCTCAGCCTACACTGGTCCACTCAGAGGCCCATTGGGGCAGATACAGATGTCAGCTGCAGTGTTTAATCTTATTTAATCTGTATGATGCTGCTCTGGACAGGATGTCTGCACATGCCTGGTGCTAGATAACGCACCAGCCTATCTGGGCAGTCATGTTCGGGTTGCAAAGCTCAGGACCCTGAGAGTTGTCATGTACTTTTTCTTCCCTAAAAAGGAGTAAATATTCTGAGTTGTTCCAGATGGAGGCTGAAGCTTTCTGGTGACTTCTCCTGACTGGGCTCAGAATAATGACCCCGGACCTCTGGTGGTATCTGAATTGAAGGTTGGTCTTCTTTACATATGTGACACAGCCTTGGACCAAATATATTCAGTTCAGATGATATGATATTTGGATTTTTTCCCCTAGTACACTAGTTATAAAAAAATTAAAATTTGACTCCTATTGGAATGGATTTATTAGTGGATGTTGGGGACAAGTGGGAAGGCACAGTTTAGCTTTCCTTTATGATTCAATGGGAAAAAATAACTGGTTTGATTGAAGCTCTAGAAAATGAGCTTGATTTTTTTTTTCCAGTTTGGAGTTTTGGTTCATGTCACTGAAGTATCCCAATGGACAAGACTGAAAAGCATGCTTATTTTGTGGAAAGGAATTTATACTTATCAGAAGTTGTCAATAGGATGTTGAGTACCCAGCATGTACTAAGCACTCAATACACTCCCACTTCCCCCACCCTACTTCCCCCACCTCCCCCTCATTCAAACTGCATTAAGAGCTATCATTTGACCACACCTGGGATGAATCAAAGGGTGTCCCTTCATTCTACTTCTTCTTTCTACCTCTTCTCGGCTGCTGTTTGGAGGGAGAATGAGCACCAGTCTCTCCCATCCTCCCTGGTCCTACCTCCGCCTCTCTCCATGCATCTGCAAAGTGGGTGTCCTGGGGCATGAAGACAATCTAGGAAAGATCTCTGCTGAGATCTGAGATCCTTGGGAGAAAAATACCAGATTATATCCACCCGAGTCTCCAGCTTTCCCAGAGCTCAGACAATAATGTCAACTTTCAAGGAAATTATATTTGCATAAGATGTTACACTTTGCAGGGTTTTTGCTCCCTCTCAGTCTCTCTTTGTCTTTCTCTCACATGCCCACTCACGCTCGCTCTCTCGCTCTCTTAATTACACACACATACACACAGTCATGGGTTTGACCTGAACTGACGCACAAAATCTCAGTAACATTATGCAAATGAAGTAACATCCCCATCTTACAGATAAGAAAACTGAGTCCCAGAGAGGGTAAGGGATGTGACAATAAGTCAGAGGGTGAACATGGGGATCAGAACCTAAGTATCCTCACCCTGGCATCCTCTCCCCTGCATTACCTGCTTGCTTAGAGGATGGTGAGCTGAGGCAAAAATGGAGGGTGGGATGGGGGAAGTCGTGACCTCTAGGAAGGGCCCCTCCTGGATTCTTTCCCATGTGGCCACCCTCTGCAGCCCCTTCTGCAATGTGCAGAAGTCCCCACATCCCCCATCCTGTTCAAATGTTCTTGAAAGACCTGGGCCTAAGCCTGATCAAGCTCTCTGGGAATAAATAAGTCTTTTTCTCCCACCCCCAGATCACTCAATCTCCCCTCTCTGTGCTGACTCCACCCTGGGGTCCCATGCATCACTGCTATCAATGCACTGGGGCTGGGGGACCTTTGCAAGAACTCATCCATAAACACACAGACCATGGCTGAGGACGTATGGGCCTTTGGTGTGGCTCAAGGGCTGCTATGTAAGGGATCAAAGCAAAGGAGGTCTCCTTTCAAGGTCATAGGACCACTTCTACTCTTATGTGGACTTCATGAGCATCCTGAGCCCTCTCCCATCTCTTGTCTCATCGGCTTTCTCCAAAGGCCTGTGTGGTAGACAAAGCCATGATGACGATTTCCTTTTAGAGAGGCAGAAATTGAGCTCAGAGAGATGGAAGTGGCTTCTCGGTGGTGTGTGGGAATCAGAGCAGACTTATATGAGTTAGGGGACTTGGAACACTAGGCCAGCTTGGCCCCCAGAACTGTGGGAACTCTGCCCCCAGAGCTGGATCCAGCAGTGACTTTACCTCATGGAGCCTCAGCTTCCTCATTTGTAAAAGAGGCCTACTGCTTCGAGACATTGCTAGGGTCCAAATAGGTAGCTTCTGTTTGATAGTATTGGGTTGGCCAAAAAATTTCTTCAGGTTTTTCTATAACATATGGAAAATGCGAACGAACTTTTTGGCCAACCCAATACCTTGCGAATCATTAAAAAAAGAAAAAAAAACTTTCTGGCCCCCTTATTCAAATGATCTACTGATTCAGTGAATGAATGGAGACAAAGTTAAGGTATATGTGTGACCTATGAGTGAGCTCAAGGTAGAAAACAAAATCATTCTCCAAAAATGTCCTCTGAGGGTCAGAGAGCTGTAGAACAGGACCTATGATCTGGTTCCTTCACTCCTGAACCATTTATGGTTTATGTCTGAATGTTCCCACAACTGTTTTGCATTTGCCAAACTATCTAGTAATGCCCATGATGCAGGTGTTGCAGGGTGACGGTGGGGAAAGGGGCAGTTCTGGCAGATTTAAAGGCGGCTTTCTAGCAGGTTGGGTTTCTGTTTACACACAATTTAAACAAAGAGCCGGATTGTCACTGGGGAAAGTGACAGTGCTTCTCTCTCAGGATTTCTGTGTTTTGTTTCTTCACCAAGAAACTCTGAGGTTGAGAGTATTCAGTTACTAATTTATCCAGAAATATCATGGCAGAGTTGAGGAGGTAATGCGAGGCCTATAAATGTGGCAGAATTTGGATGAAGAGGAAATGTGATATGTAAAGACAACACTGATACGGTATGATAGAGTTGGGGGCTTGTGGAACAAATGTTGGATTTTATTGCAGGTTGAATCTATTGTCTGAGAAAACACTTTTGTTCAAATAAATTTCCTGTATCAGAAATCCATTTTAGCCTCCTAAACTTTTCCCTGTTCATTTTATCTGTCAAATCATTTGTTCTCCTCCACCCTGTGCATCTGAAGGGAAAGAAACCTGAATGGAGTGAAAAGTGATTTCAGCAGGCCCCACCAACACTGTTCATAAAGCCCATGTTTACCTTTCAAAGAAAATTGCTTTTCCATAACAATTGTGCTGAGCACAGAGATTTTGCTTCAATTATCTCAATTTAATTTGGAGTGCCTTCTAGTTTAAAACACTGACAAGCAGGTGATTGAATCTAAGAAACCAGGAAAAATTTGCAAATATATATCATGAATGTTTTTCACTGAAGAAAACTCTGTGTGTGTGTGTGTGTGTGTGTGTGTGTGTGTGTGCTTAAAATTTAGGGGAAACTTCAGGCTTTTCTACTATAGAGAAGTGGATTACAATTCAGCAATGCTAATTCAAACAGCCACTTTGGAAGGGATTCTAACCTTCCCCTACCCTCCAGCTCCCCAAATTATCACTTACTTGAACTTTCTCCATTGGACACATATGCTTCATCTTTCTACATGGCTAAAATGCATCCAACAACTTGTGAAGCTACCTACTGGGAAAATCAATGTGGGTTAAACCTTACTAATGTTAAGAAAAAGAGAATATATCATTAAGATTGTACAGACATCAAAAGGATAACAGGAATATTAAGAACAAATTTGTTGCAAAAAGTTCAACAACTTAAGTAAAATAAATTCCTTGAAAAACACAACTTATAATGACTCCACCAAATGCTAGTGAGAATGTAGAGCCATCAGGGTTTGTTCTTATCTATTGCTGATGGGAATGTAAATTGGTACAGCTACTTTGGGAAAAACGTTTTATAGTCTTATGTTTTTGGTGTCAAGTCTCAAAACTCTTTGCCTATCCATAGAGCCCAAAGATTTTCTCACACATTTTCCTCTGAAAGTTTTATAGTTTTGCATTTTACATTTAAATCTGTGATCATTTTGAGTTATTCTTTGTATATGGTGTGAGGTTTAGGTTGAAGTTCATGTGATAATCTGCAAATAAATTGACTACTTGGCAGAACAAAACTCAAAACTCTGTTAAGGATGATAGCCACGTCTAGACACTCAATAAAGTGACATTTATAATGTACAGGATATAGTACAAAATTATTTGCATAAATTGTACACATTTGTGTACAAAATAATTTGTATAAAGACATGTGAAGAAGAAGGAAAATATGACCCATTACCAGGAGAAGAATCAGTCAATATACATAGACCCAGGAATGACAGAGATGATGAAATATGAAACAAGGACTTTAAAACTACTATTATAAATATATTCCAGAATGTTAAAAAGTCTGTGAATATAATTAGGGAAACAAATAAGGATTCCTCGTTAGCCAAATAGAAACTAAGAACCAAACAAAAATTCTAGAAGCAAAAATTGCAGTATGTGAAATGAAACATCTACAGTGCAGATTAGATGAAGAAACCATCAATTAACCTGAAGTAAAAGCAACAGAAATGGACCAAAATTGAAGCACACTGAGAAAGACTGAAAAAAATCCCACGACTTGAGATTCTACTCAGTGACTTGTGGGATAATCCAAGTAGTCTAACATATGTGTAATTGGAGGAGAGAAAAGAGAAATATTAGGGGCAAAAAAGTTATTTGAAAAATATAATAGCTGAAAAGTTTTCCAATATGATGAACTCTAAACTTACAGATCCAAGAAGTTCAATAAACCCCTAGAGGATAAACATAAAGAAAGTCACACCAAGGCAAATCACAATAAAATTTCTCAAAAATTGCTCAACAGCAATAAAGAAAAAAATGTTAAAAGTAGCCTGATGTTGAAAATAATTATATACAAGAGAAATATGAAAAGAAATATTTCTAACTTTCATTAGAGACAATAAAAGGAAGAAGACAATGGGATCTTTAAAATACAAAGGAAAAAAACAGTTAACCTAGAATTCTGTATCCAGTAAAAATATTCTTCAAAAAGGAAGGCAAAGTAAAGACATATTTAGACAAAAAGCTGAGAGAATTTATTGTCAGGAGACTTGCACTACAGGAATTGTTTAAGGACATTCTTCAGGCTTAAGAAAAATGATAGAAAGGGAAAATTACAAAGAGAAATAAAGGGTGCCAGAGACAGTGAATATGTAGATAAACAGACCTTTTTTCCTAAATTTTTTACTTGACTATTCAGAACAAAAATGATAAAAGTCTCTTGTGGGGTTTAAAACACTTAGGAGATATATTACAATAGCACAAATGATGGGAATGAATCGGAAGTATATTTGTAAGGTTCCTATAAGTGAAAAGTATACTATTATTTGAAAGTAAGCTATATTAATTCAAAGATATATATTGTAAGCTCTGGAGCAACCGCTAAACACTTGATCTTAGCCAAAAGGCCAAGAAGCGATTGGAGCAACCGCTAAAAATAAATAAGTACAGCTAAGAAGGTGAAAGAAAATAAGATAATAAGAAACTAAAAAATATTGATTAATCCAAAATAAACCAGGAAAGGAGGAGAAAAGATCAAACAAGATCAAAGAAAGTCAGACAAGATAAAAAAGCAAGACCCAAACAGACCACAAAGCACTTATTTAAGAGATGCATATCAAATATAAAGTAAAAAGATAGAAAAAGGTAAACCATGCAAACACTAAGAAAGTTGGCATGGTTGAAGTCATTATGTTAATGGAACAAGTATTATTGGAATTAAAGAGTTCATGATGATGATAAAAAGGTTATTTTATCAAAATGATATAACAATTGAAAATGATTATAAACCAATGACAAACTCCAGACAAACTGACGGTAAAAACCACAATTACATTTGGAGATTTCAACATCCCTTTTTCAATAATTAATAGAACAAGTAGACAAAAAATCAGTAAGAATATAGAGGACTTATACAGTGCTATCAAATAACTGGATCTAACTTATGTTTCTAAAACATCACACCCAACAATTGCAGAATACACATTCTTTTCTAGGACACATGGGACATTCACGAAGATATATCATAGGCTGGGCCATAAAATGAGTCTCAAAACATTTAAAAGAATTGAAAGTTTTAAAAAAGTTATCAGAGGAGGATTTGTTCACCCAACCTAGAACCCAGGCCAGGACAGAAAAATTTCCTCATAGTTTTCCTTTACCAGAAGATGAATTTTCCCAGTTCACTCTTTTACTGAGAGTGTAAGCCCTTTAAGTATCTTTTTTTTTTTCCCTCCCTTGAGATCTCAGTTCCAAATCTCCACATCATATAAAAGCCTTGTCTTTTGTCTCGCATAGCCATAAGATACAACCCTCTTTGTTACTAAGATTGATGAATAACCCCAGGTCAACTGTAACTTTTGTCATCACACAGTTCCGGGTGCCAGCTCCCTTTTCGTTTTTGGCCTTTGAGCATTTCTTTTAGTATTGTGCATGCTCAGCTAGCTACACACTTCAAATATGTTGGTGATATTTTGTTCAACATTCTAGGGGTTTTATGGCCAGAGGGTTCTCAGATTATCTAGTTTCCATGTTTCTGGAAACTGAAGCCTCTCGTATAATTTTTTACTTATTTTATGGGTTCAGGTTACCTTGGCCTAATCAAAAGTCCTGTCACTTAGAGCCAGGCAGCCTTGGGTTTGAATTCCCGCCCTGGTACTCACCAGTTATTATAATTCTGAGCAAGTGACAAAACCTCTCTGAGCCATATTTTCTACATGAGTTTCAGGGATTGTAATCCCAGGTTTTCAAGTTTGTTGCAAAGATGAGCTCTATTCTAAATACAATACAAGGAACAATAAGTGGAAGATAATGTTATCATTATTCAATCTTCATATACTGAGTGTTCACTGTCAGATACACCCTCTAAGTGCTAGGAATAACACACAATAAGTACATGAGTAATATATAAACATATTTTAAAACATAAATATATATTTTTTGTATATATAACAACAAGAAAAACCCCAGAAGTTTAAGTGCACTAACAAAAGGGGTAGTGGGATTGAGACTATTTATAGAGACAGAGTGAGCTTTTTGATTAGGTTTTGGGAGATTCCTATTTAATGGTGTGACATTTGGTTTAAAAGCTGAATGAAGTCAAGAATAAAAAATTCAGATGAGACGTGATGGTTGCACAACTGTGAATATGCTAAAAAAACTGAATTGTATACTTTACGTGGTGAATTGTATGGTGTGTGAATTATATCTTGATGAAGCTGTTTTTGTTTTTTGTTTTGTTTTGTTTTAAAGTCTGAAGGAAGAAAAGAAAACAAGGTGAAAATCTTTGGGAAAGAGCATTCCAGCCAGAGGGAACAGCAGTACAGAGACCCTGAGGCCGGAAGGGGCTTTCATCAGTTGGGGGAAAGGAAAGATTGGGTGGTGGGAGTTTAGTGAGGGAGGAGGAGATTGAGATGGTGGAGATCCAGACTATGGTAGGGGACAGACCATGCAGGGCCTTGCAGGTCATTTTGAATACTTGGGATTTTATCCAAATTGCAATGGGTAGCCCTTGAAAGCACTGAACTGGAGAAGTGATATCTTGTTTATGCTTTGAAACAATCCCTGTGCTTTCTGTATGGCAACAGGATATATAAGAGGGCAAAAATATAAGCAGTGACACCAGCTAGGAATGCTTCACAATAGTTAGAATGAAGGTCCTAGATATTCCAATTCTGACTTTGTCCTCAGTCCCTCAAGCTCTCCTTTATTGATCATATACTTTATTCTGAGAGCAGAGATGTGACTGAAAAGGCCACTGCGGCAGAGGGACCCATGAGAAGTAGAGATTTCATGCTTCACCACCACCACAAAGGAAAAAGGTTACTGTAGTATCTTGACGTTCACCTCACCTTTGGTTTACCGTAACTTGGACTATTCCTATAGGAAGGTTTCAGGGTTTTCAGCTGACTTATCCTGGGCCACAAGGAAGAGGGTCAGGAGGGTTCCCTTTGCTAGGCTAGGTTTTGCCAATCTTTTCTCCCCATCTCAGCCACTGCTTGGAACCATTCTGAACCACCTCTGTCTCTCTTTAAAAACTAACTCAAAATTTCCCATAAGTAGGAAAATACATGGCAGATGCTCAATCTATAAATTTTATAAATCAAGTAGCTTTGCTGCTTTATATAAATGATTAGAAGCATGGCCTTTGGAATCAGATAAAATTAGGTTTAATTGCAAGCTCTGCTACTTAACAAGTGACTTAGGGATAGTTCTAAATTTTGTTTAGTAAAACTAGGGACAACAATACCTGTGCTTCATTGAGTGTTTAAATGTATTGATGCATGTAAATCACTTAGCACAACATCTAATACATAGTAAGGACTCCAAATTGGTAGTATTATTATTATTACTTATTGTAATAATTAGTAAGTATGTTACTTTTACCAAGGAAAAAATACTTTTAAAAAGATCAAGTCTACTTACCTTTAAAAGACATGAATCTGTTAACTACTACATGAAGTTAAAACTACTTTATGGAATCCAAGATAATAATTTCAATTTTTTCCCTGTAATAAAATTAGTTTAAAATAAAGGTAATAATTATAAAATCTTCAGCAAATTTTTCATTTTGGAATTCAGAAAGTATAAATAAGCCTCTTAGCAAACTATTTATAATTATAAACTATTATGGAGTACAAAGTTGGTTATTTTTAATATTCCCAAAATGAAAATCAAACTCACAGTTTCAGTATTCAAAGAATGATCACACATGTTATGTTATAGCTATCTGAAGGAATATTAGATATACTTTTAAAAATTTTCCAGGGAATTTTAATGATATGGAAAATGTTATATTGCAAGTGAAAAAGTAGGATATAAATACCATCTCTTGATACATTGACACATACATGTTTATGATATGTATATGTGATATGTATATTAGATATATGTCAAGAACTTTGTGAGGGCCTTCCCCTCTATAAACTCACAGCATGGCATTGATGGAATACTCTGGCATAACAATTTAACAAAAAATGGAAAAGTCCACCCAAGTGAACAGAAAAGAAAGAATTATAAATATGTCTGCTTTCCTAGGGAATAGTTTCTTACTAGCATCTTTTAATCCTCTTTAGTGATTCCTTTATAAGGATTCCATAAGGACCTTTGCATTCAAGAGCCCACCTGTTGCAATATAGTCAATGGTGTATCAATTAACGGCCATCAACTAAACACCTTCCATTTATAACAGTATGAAAGGGAGAGTTCCTGAGTCTGGGAATAAGATGTCTGCACTGCTGTACCTCATGCAGACAGCAGACCACATGTCTTCTAAAACGGGCTCTTTTAAATATCCATTAGAGGCAGCAATACCAGTGATCACACTCAGCCTTCCAAAACTCTAACAGCAGTGGCAAAGGAGATTTAAATATATATAATGCAAGCAACTTGTTCTATAAGCATTTAGTATGTCGTTATCCTTCAACAGAACTGTTCTGATTGAAATTTTTATGGTGTTTAGGTCTTAGGATGTAGTATTTCTCATTTCAAAGAGTAACCTCGGTTTTTTAAACTTTTATATAAAACCACAGTGCATTTAACTGATTTAATGAAATTTAATTCCTTACTTTAAATTCTAAGAGTAGAAAAGCCTTTTTGAAGGAAATCTTTATTTAGATGGTAGAAAAGTAGAGGCCTAGTTGGTAGTAACACTGACAATCATGACTTGTGTTATTACATACACCCCATCAGCCAAAAGTCAACTTCTTTAGGAATACTAACTATTGTGCTTTGGCGGAAATTTGAGTCTTTCATTAGAGTAAAATTATGTCTGACATTTCATAAGGCTTAAAGGCAAACAAAAATGATTAATCACATTCATAAATATGCAAACTTACATTCAAACCATGATATTAAAAACGTATATTACATTTGAGACAAAATGGCAAAACCAAAATTTTTAATTGCCAAGAATTTTATGTGGCAAGTTGGTTTGTTCAGTAACATAATAAAATATGAATATTACATTGGCAGAAGTGGAATTAAAGAACATAAAATATTACTTTAAAACAGGAAAACAATGGGATCACTTTCAAGAGCCTCATGGAAAGCTTGTAATTTAAAGTGCTACTTTTTCATGATTAATGGGATTAACATGTGGCTTTTCTATGATGAAAATCATGGTACCTGAGTATTACATACATTCAATTACATATCGCAAACAATATTATAAAGATGTAGTTTTCTAATTACTTAAGCAATTATTTCCAGCTTATTCAATGCTTTGTCTAAATAGCTTAAGATATGTAAAAAGCAAACAATCATACACATATAATTAAGGATGAAACTTTTTAGTAAACAAGCATGATATCTAATAAAATGGCACTTGAGGGAAATTATTGGTTAACCTAAAGGAAAAAAATATCACTGTTAAATTCCTGCCTGGAGGTTAAATTGTGGTCCTGCATTAATAAAGTAGGTTTTTTTTGGATTCCCTAGCTTTTGGTATTACTTTGGAACCTTTCGTATTTTCCCCGTAGATAGTTCAGGTGAGCTCTAAAATTTGAGAGGACACAATAAAATAAAACTCTCACTTAGATGGTAAAATATATTAATTTTGATATTATATAAATAAAGTAAATCTGATTCATTTACTGGGCAAGCGCTACATTCTAAACTACCCCACTTAAATTAAACTAAATTCTGCGGCAAACAATTTATTTTCTCATTAGGCAATTAATGTTACCTTCAATAAGGCAATTCCCACATAGCCTTTGGCCATAGCTGTTGTCTTTAAAACAAAGTTCTAAATCGGTAGATCGTGCGAAAGAGTATGATTTCCTTAGCAGGTGGTAAAGGAAATCTACAATAGGGACGCATGCTCCAGAGAATAGGAGTTTTTAAGAAGCCTCATCTAATTAGCAGAGCTCTCCCTTCCAATCCCTATGTTCAGTGATCCAAGAAACTGAAATGCGAATGGAAAAAATGAATCTGTGAAGTTAAAGGTATAAAATTCTGCAACGTTCCTCAGACTATTCATTCTTATTTCCAAAATGGGAAGGGATTAGAGCTAACAGAATACAACCTTATTTCTCTAGAGCAAAGTAGATGAAAATGTATTTACATTCTTAAAACTTTTTACAGCGTTGATTACTGCTCATCAGTAAATAAGGGAGACCATTTCATTTATTTGGATATGCATATTAACCTGGAAAATCCATAAAAACATCTTTATCGTCAGTAAGCCAATCAGTATAGCGAAATATAGTGTAAAAGAAAAGGAATATTAGTTGATAAACACGTGACTAGAAGCATTTCAGTAAGAAAAATCTATCATTTTCATAAAAAAGCTTTCTATTTTACACATCATCATTACTGAATCACAAATAAAATACTATCAATAAACACGTTCGAAATTTCTAGTAAAAGCCACCGCATTTTCCTTATTAGGAATGTTTGCTTTCAGTCGTCCTTTTTGTCTGAGGTACTCTCTTCATGACTTTCAGGGCTGACTTTATTACTTACGACTGAGGGAGTTGCTTGGACTTCTTTTGGTAATGAAAACACATGGCACGTCTGGAGGTCTAAGTAGGTTGTAAATATCTTAGCATATTCTGGATGCTTTAGGGCAAAACTTTTAAATTCCTCTAAAAGAGGAGAAAAAACAAAATCCAATAAATTGAGGTGAATCTTCTTTTGGCATGATGCAGATTAACATATGATCTTAAAAATACAATGATTGCAAAAGTCTGTTACTCAACCCTTATAAATTGTGCGACCACTTTGGAAGATAGTTTTTTCCATTATCCAGTCAAGTTGAAGATATGCATACTTTATTCCAGGGTATATAAGATAGAGAATTTGTGCAGATGGTGTTCTGGGAGACATGTATGAGAATGTTTACAGTAACGCTATTCATAACAGGTAAAAAATGGAAACAATTCAAATGTTTGTCAACAGTTGAAATGGATAAGTAAATAATGGCATATTCATAGCACATAATGCTACAAGGCAATGATGATGAATGAGTAGCTGTGTTGGAACAATGTGGACGAATCTTAAAACCATAATGTTGAATGAAAAAAGCCAGATACAAAAAGAACACATGTTGTATGAGAACATCATGTAAAGTTCAAAAACTTAGGCAAAACTAATATATATTAAAAATGTGTACTTCTATGATGAAATGCTAAAACAAAGCAGGCAGAGATTCCTTTTTAAGTCAGGTCAGCAGTTCCCTCCTTTAAGACAGAGGAAGGGGTTGTATTTGGGAAGGGGCACATGGAGGCTTTTAGAGTTATTAAAAAGCTCTATTTCTTGACCTGAGTGGTAGTTACACAAGTGTTCATTTGTAAAACTTTATTGTGCTCTATGTTTATGTTTTATTGTTTTATGTAATTTTGTTATTTTTTTGTAATAGAAATGTTAAAAAAGTTTTTTACCCAGGATTTTCTACTACTGGCTTTTAAAACTATTTTAACTTTTAATTCTGGTAAAGAAATAAAACCATCTTGAAAAACTGAGCCCTGACTTATGATCAGTAAGGGCAAGTAGATTGTATGATATGTAATAATCATATCACAAGACCCCTGAGTAGTGGGCCTCCTTTTCTCTCAGGTGTTTTAGATTTGGGAAGTGAGTTAAAGTATAGAAGGCTTACTAAATTAACCATCAGGGTTTGAACCTCAAGTCTCCAATAGCCTGGAGTTTCTGAAATATGATGCTACCCTCAAGTTTGACATTTCTCTCTCTTCTTCTGTTTGGATGGAGAAAACTTTATTGAGCTTATGTAGCAAAGGGAGCCTGGTCTTTGAATCAGCTTGCTATTTGATGCTATAATAAAAGGCTCTTAACCCAATATCCTATTTCTATCCATTCATTAAAAAAAAAAATCTTCCAATAACCAAGTGTCTACTTCATGGCACATTAGATGCTACCTAGCAACTCTTGAAGATAAAAACAGGTCTTAGCGACGAGGAAGTCACCACATTGAGCCCAGATCATTCTGTGCAGTTACAACATTATTTTGCATTAATAGAGCACTTTTTACTTCCAAATCAGGCAAGCTATTAACTGTTCTTTCTTAACATCCCAAATAAAGATTTTTCTGCATGACTCTATTTCAATGACAGAGATACAGAGGACGTATGTGACTTCTAAGATACATGGGCAGGAGTGTTGATCTACTGAAACCATAAGCTTTAATTTTAAGACATGTGCTCTGGTCAAAAAATTAAGCTCTCTGTCCTCTTTGGGGATGCCAGTGGCATTAAAGAGTAACATTTCTAGAAGTGCTGAGAGCTGGCAACAAGTAGAATCTGGGCATTAATTTGGCTAAAGGAAAACCAAGAATGAAAACAGTTTAAATGATCACATTTAAATAATGTAAATGGATACATTCATAATACATTTCTATACCTACTTTTTCATAAAATCATACTTAAATACCTCAAACATGCCTGCAAAAAAGTGGGCTTGTATAATATTGGGGAAAGGGAGATATTCTGTGTATTCGAAAAAGAAAAAGGTTGAACTCCCAAAAAACAAAGTAGATTTCCCTAAAAAAATATTAAAATTGACAGGTAACAGTATGACTACCTACAAATAATTCCTAGTATTAGCTTCCATTGAAACAGTTATTCCAAATAGTTTTTCAAAATTTGGTACTTTGGAGTAAGAGAGAGTCTTAATTATGCAATGAAAATGGCCAGAGAATTAGTATACATGGGGTTTATTTTTTTATTTATTTTTTTTAACATAAATTTTTATTTTTTTATTTTATTTTATTTTATTTTTTTGGGGGGTACACCAGGTTCAATCAACTGTTTTTATACACATATCCCCATATTCCCTCCCTTCCTTGACGCCCCCCCCTCGATTCCCCCCCACCCTCCCTGCCCCAGTACATGGGGTTTATGACTCAAGTTTTATATTAGTATATACTTCCCAATTTAGCCTTTCTTTCTTTTTTTAAAAATGAACTTAACAGAGTAAGTGCCCTAGGCAGTTAATTACCTAAAGTAGAATAAAGGACAGCCAAAACGACAGGAATTAAAAGCAGAAGAGTAAGAGAATTATGTGATCTAATTCCCTCCTCCCATGAAAGTTATCAGGCTGAAACTCTTTAAAGACCAGAAGGAAAAAGGCATTGGAGAGGAACCCCCTTCCAGCCCAGGAGATCAGACTGGGGAAGATAAGCCACACTGACACCTACGACCACATCAAAGCTAAGGCAGGGGCCTCTCCCCTGAGGTGTGTTTCCCAAGGACACCGTGAAATATGTAGAAACTGACAAACCATCCCTTCAGCCCTTAGGGGACTTGTCTTGATGTGTGGACTTGAGCCATCAGGAGAAAGGCTGGTCACTGGTGAACAGACCTGCCACTTGGCCACAAGGTCTTCCTCCATGACAGTCCCTACCTCACAGAGGTGCCATCAACATGACATGAGATAATGAACGTGAACGCTCACCTAAGCCACGAACAGGAAACATTAATAGATGGTTTAGCTATTTGTTATTACTGTGGGTCTCTTGGTCCATATCCCTCTACTGTGGCTACAACTCTGACATTCTCTAGTAGATGATCTTAGGTAAGTCACTTAAATTCGTTGCATCTCAGTAATATAAGAATAATGAAGAGTACTGATTGAATAGACTTGCTGTAAAGAATAAGTGAATTAAATATATATAAAATGTGTGAAGGGTGCTTAGCATATGGTAAGTCCCCAATAATTAGCTTCTACCATTATTCCACTGCTGTTACTATTATTTCTATTGTTAACATATTAGTGTAGGGAAACAACACTCTTGTATGAGGGTCAGTCACAGTCTGGATGCCCATCTTATGTATACTGAATCAGGAGCCAAACTGCCTACTCACCGTAGGAAATAGAATCCCCCTGGGCTATTTCCTTGAAGAGACCAGAAACATCAAGGTCAGGCACTCCAAGGGAAGCCTGCAGAATGGTGGAGAATTCTTCCTCTGTTATGAAGCCATCCTCATCAACATCAAAGAGCTGAAGGAAAAAGAAAATAAAGCCTAAGAATGAGCTCCTCCAGAGCAATGGTGGTATGGGATAATCTTGGAAAAGAAACTCTTTAGTAAGTTTCTACTACTAAGACTTTCATTGACTTTCATTGTGCTAGGGGCTAGGGATGTATGTCCATAAGTATGGTCTCTGCTGCCTTCACAATACTTATAGTTTAGTGGTAGAAACAGATGGAATTAAAATAGGGCTACATGATGGGTGATGCCTTAGAGGGCCAGGACAGGGAGAGCGGGAGGGAGTTGTGGGAGGGAGGGGATATGGGGATATATGTATAAATACAGCTGATTCACTTTGGTGTACCTCAAAAGCTAGTACAAGAGTGTAAAGCAATTATATTCCAATAAAAAGCTTAAAAAAATAGGGCTACAACCATAGTAAGTACAAAAGCACACGGGATGACTCCTACCCAGAGAGGTCAGAGAAGGCTTTATAACATTTGAGTTGGGTCTTAAAATATGAAGAGATATTCCTGGTATATACAAGGACTGGTAGGTGATTGCCTGGGGCTCAAGTCAGGAGACAGAAAGACAAACAAGAATCAGATCATGATGGATATACAAGGCCTCATCTAACCCTGCAGGATTATGATGGGAAGGGCTGTGGGGTGATTGTGAACTGAGGGAGCTCTCTCTGAGGCAGAGTGTGGAGGATGAATTGGGGGCAGAAGGTTGAAAAGACTAGAGGCAGGAAAAACAATTAAGGGTCTGGGGTGGAGAAGCAGGAAGGGCAGGAAGAGACAGAATGTATAAGGAAGCAAAGACTGGACTTACATCTCAATTAGAATTTGTAGTGATGGAAAAGAAGGAGCCAACTATGGCCAAGGTGTTCACCAAAATACTCAACAGCTCAGGCTGGTGGGTAAAAGTGGGTTATGTTATCAAGAGTGGGGGAACAGGTACCCAATGAGATCAAGGGTTAGACCTGGAGAGGTTAAATTTGAGTCAGAAGTGCCAGGAGGAAGTAAGATTCAGCACATCAGCTCAGGGGAGTGATGAGGCTTGAGATATGAATTCAGGTACGAACTGAAATTACGAGTGTATTTGAGTTCCTCTGCAGAAAATGCACAAAGTAAGGCAGAGCCCTGGGAACTGCAACAGTTGAGATTTGTGCAGGGAAGAGGAATTGGCAAAAAAAAAAAAAAAAAAAATCCCTCAGAAGAAGCAGCCAGAGAGATGGAGAAGCAGAAAAAGGAGCGTGTATCTTGGAAGCTAGGGAAGGTTTTTAGGAAAGAGGAAGAAACTCTGACCATGATATTGGCCAACAGAGTAAAATACCATAGGAAGGTCAACCAAGAAGCAAAAAGATTTGCTGGATTTGACAATTAGATCCCAACGACAGATTGTAATGGGAATCAAGGAATGAATAGAGGTGAGGCAAGAAGGCAAACGCATGGGCTCTTCTTTTAAGAAATTATGGAATAAAGGGCAAGAGATAGATGGGATAACAGCCACGCACAAAAAAGGAGGCTGCCTTCAGGAAGGGAGAGACTGAATATGTTTACAGGCAGAGGGGAAAGGGTGGAATAGCTTGAAAGTCAAGCAGCAAATTAGGGATAACTGATAGATAATTAATATGGCATATTCAAAATCTTCTCCAGGATATTAACATTTTTTTCATGATATCAGCACTGACTCTTTGCAAGCACTGATCCAACATGTTCAAATCACTTTACACACTCATTTAACCCTAATAACAGTCTTATGTAAGGGAGGTGTTGTTATTAGCCCTATTTCACAGATGAGAACGCTGAGGAACAGGGAAGCCAGGTAACTTTCCCAAAGTTACACAGCTGGTCAGTGGTCAAGCTGGCACCCAAATGCAGGCAGATAATATCTATAGCTCCTGCTGTTAAGGTATCCACTTCTGACCAAACACACGATCAAAAACAGGTATTGGATAAGGTATGATAATCATGAAAAGAACCATAAGCAAACATTGAAGAGTGTTTTGATTGTCCACTAGGGTGGGAGGAGAAAAATATAATTTGAAGTTGTGATTTGCTGCCCCTAGATGAGAAGGCACGGACTCCTAGTCTATTTTCTGCCACTCAGCCCCTAAATGGAGGAAAAGATAGCTAGAAGGGGCAAAGTGAATAAGCTAGCATTTATCTTCACAACGACAGCAGCCCCAGGGCTCTTTATGGGCCTTGGACTTCAGACATTAACTGCCAGGATTCAGTCATCCTTCTCACAGACTCTCAGTTTTCTGTAAAAGTCTTCCATTCCTAAACAATTCTCACCAACTCATCAAATCATCTAAATTTGGTGCGTTGATGCTCTCCTTTCTGTGTAAGCTCCCGTCGTACGTCCATCCTGGGGACTTTTACTTCCTTTCCATCTGTCCTTTGTCACAACTACCCCACAAAAACCCCTCCATTTCTCTCAGTTCCTCATTGCTCCCAATAGCCTCCTTGCTACAGAGTTCCCAGTTCTCAGGTAAATCCCATGCTCTAGGCTCTGGTAGAAGGTTTAACATCCCATTTTCCTTGGGGCATGGGGGAGCAATATCTCCCCAGTGCACAGAATGCTGCAAGACTCTGAATCAAAACATCCTGACCTTCCTAGCAAGCACATGGTCCAAGACCACTTGGACCCTGCCTGGAATTTGAATGATGAATAGAGTTCGAGTTTGCTAACTCTAACCGCAGTGCCCAAGGGAGATGTAGAGCAGTTCCCGCAGCTGGGACCTCTGGAGCTGCCTGCTTCGGAGTCTTCCCTGGAGCCTGCTTGCTGTCCTCACAACTGATTCCTCAGCCAGAGCCTATGCCTATTGTTTACAGCTGAAGAACAATGACTAATATTCTACCTCTAAAGGTCACCGTGATGATGAAATATGATCAAAGATGGGAAGTTAACTGTGAAGTGTTACCCAAATAAAAGTATGTGAATGGATGCTGTATATATGATACTACTCAATGAAAAATAGAAGCATGCCAAAATAATTTTCAAAAACATCAAGCACCCCTGAGAAGGTTAAAAAAAATAAAGTAAAGCATGACACTTGCCTTACTGAAAAAAGAGTTAATTATAGTTTTAAGTCCTTCTTTCCTCTCTCACCCACCCCGCCGTCAAAACCAAGGTCTAGGCTAGAGAAAAATCTCAGGACTTCTTTAAAAACAATAATTACTATGATTAAGGGCCAAATTTTCTATCAGGTCTTTCATTGGTAAACCCAAAGTGACCACTTGCCCAGCTGAACTTATAATCACACAGACAATCCCAGAACAGAAACAGAAATGTCTGGATTGGAATAAGTTAGCTATGTGTGTAATTTTAGGTTTTATGATGAATAAGTCTGTAAAAGCCAGAAGTTTTCAACTTGGAAAGAGTTCTGGCCCTTGTCTTGTGACCATCTGTTAAGCATCAACCTCTTAGGTTCTTTATAGGCCTAGCAGTTAACTCAGTTGAAACCAATCTGAAATAAAAAGTCAACCTGGAGACTCCTCTGTCAACGACAGAACACAAGGAAATTCCTGAGGCTATCCCTGGTGGCCTCTAAGATATGAGAAAGGACTCTGAGAGGAAGAGAGTCCTTCCAGATGATAGAGGGGAAAGCACTTGTTGAGGACACAGTGGGATATTCTTCTCAGAGAAAATCAGGAAGAAATAAGAGTAGGAAAGGCATGAGGAAGGGCCTCAGCTGTCATGGCGGATGAAGTAGAGACTCAAAGAGCTGAATGATAAGATTCTACGTACACAGCTTGATAAACGAGATCAAGCTTTTGTTTTACTTGAGAGCAGATCATATAAGATTAGAATTTGGAAGGGAATGTCCAATTCAAATATGAATTAGATAAAGCACCTTTCATCTCCAAAGAACCAAAACACACTTTGGGAATGTATTCTTCCCTCTCCTTTTGCATATATAAGTGATAAATAAATGGAATCTGAGTTCTCATAGTTCAAACCTCCATTAAGTTCTGCTGGGGATGGGGGACATGGATTTTATCCACCTGCCCCTCATCCCCCCCGCCCCATACTGCTGTGACAATACATGTGATATACAGGAAAACATATAGGGTGGAAACTGGGGACATTTATGATGGTATTCACCTGACGCCACCACAACAAAGTAAACTCCATTAGGAAAAGATCACCTAAAATATCTCTGATATACAGAGTGAGAAAATAAGGATGGATCAGAACTTTCTGCACGGTGAATTAGGATGACTGGAGACAGGCAGTGTTTATTTATAAACCTCATTTTGGGGCTTCAAAATGGGGAGGCCGAAAAGAAATAATTTTTAAGCTAATTTATTAAATCACCTGCTCTTCAATCCTGATGCTGTTAACTAGGCTGCTTCCAAAGACTTTTTTTTTTTAAACAAATGCCTGTGTTTTCTTTATTCTCAGTAGCGATTGTCTTAATCACATTACCCTCGTGTACATGTCACAGCAGATCTATAAACACTTGTAATAGATGCACTGATTTTCAAATAATACACTTAGAGTCAACACTTGTTTACAAGACAGACCAAGATGCTTTCAGTGGGGCTGACAGTACCTTAAATGCCACCTGGATGATCTCCTCTGTGTTGGCAGGGTTGCACAAGACAGCCAGGCCAATTACATACTCTCGGAAGTCGATACTGCCATCATGGTTCTGTGAAAGGATGAGAGAAATCAATTAGCAGGGCCACTGGTTGAATGACTATTAATCACAGCCCACAAGGAGAAATTCAGGCATGCCACGCAGCTCAACATCATCATGTACAGGCCTATTTGAGAACACCTTTTTTTAGTGTTTAAAAAAATATTTTTTAAATTTTTTGGCCACACCTTGCAGCATGCAGGATCTTAATTCCCTGACCAGGGATACAACCCAGGCCCTCTAGAGTGGAAGGGCACAGTCCTAACCACTGGCCCACCAGGGAAGTCCCCTGCACTGAGCCTATTTGGAAAAAAGTTTGCACTGAGATGGAACAGCTAGTGAGTGGCCCACCCATTTCCAATTCAGAAGGAAGAAAAATATATTTTTGTTCAGTGGTAAATATGAACATGTTATCACTGAGGCTCATTTAGAGTGGCTCCATAGCACTCAGTGTGGGTTCCTGAGCTCAGCCTTGATGGCATCCTCTCTGGGAAGCAGGATGGAAGATTTCATCCTAGGTGGGACTGAAGTCTTCATTCCACCATTGATGGTGGGCCTGCAATGATGGCCAACATCAGTGGGTCACTAAGAGACCCTCTACATATAGGAAACAGAAGGGAAAGGAAAAGGGCAAAGTGAGGCAATAATCACAGCTACATTCTTTCTTCTTTCTGGGCTTAATCTGCAATAAAGCAGGAATAAGCAAACCTGAACAACTTCAAGGGCCCCTTAGTGATATCAGGCCCTGGAAGATCCTGCACTTCTAAGCCTCTGGAAACTATAGCTAATTCATATGATGTTTGTATCTATACACTTCAGCAGGTGTTTCATGATGGCATTATAAAAGAAGGGTTTGATAATTTTAATCCATGCTGACTGAATGCAGAGTTTTTCCTACACATGAACTACTCACCTAGACAGGAACGCTGAGGGGATGAAATGGGGAGAAAGAAGAGAAAGATTAAAGAAGAGAGGAAGAAAGGGAGAGAGAGTCAAGGCAGAGAGGGACGGAGGACGGAAGGAAGAGAGAGAAGAGAGAGGCACTAACAAGAAGGAAAGGGGAAGAGGAGAAAAGAAAAGAGAGGTGGAGAGTGGAAGAGAAAGATGGAGGGGGAGAGAGAGAGGAGGAGGAGGGAGAAAGAAACAGAACAACAAGCACAATAATTATCATCCTAGACGTAGAATCATTTCAGCAGCAAGATCTTCAAATGATGAGTTGCCAGATAAACTCTGAACTAGTAATAACAAAGCTAGCGAAGTACTTGATAGGTGAGCAGATGTTTGGGACCGATAAGAGTGTAATCTTTGTGACTAAATGTCTACATTTCAACCATCAGGAGTTCCTCTAGGGCAGGGATTGACTTCCTTCTGTGCAATATATTCCCATTGCCTAGCACACATAGGTAGGTGCTACCTTTTCCTCACCTACCCTTTACCTACTACTTTGGGTTCACCTTAAGACACTCAAGCAGCGTTCTTCACTGGGGTTTCACAGATGAGCCTGAAAAGGAAGGTCCTTGAAGCCCCTAAAAGGTTTATATGTACATTTTTCTAGGGAAAAAATTTTGTTGCTTCCGTCAGCTTCTCAAAGCAACCAAGACTCACTGTCACCATACTACTTTATCTTGCTGCAGGGTGGGAACTAAAAAGGAATAATTTAACTTCATTTTCCCATCAGAGAAGGTAGAAACAGAGATTTCAAGATTTCCCTAAAGTAACAGTGTCTCTTCCAGAGATTTAGCACTCAGGTCATCTGACTTCCATTTTTGTCTCATTACCAGCCTCTATGAGAGCTGTTTTCTTCCTTTTTTTTGATCGACTTTATTGAGGTATCAATTACAGTCAATAAAAAATATCCATTTTAAGTGTACAGTTTGGTGTTCTTTGAAAAAATGTAGACACCAAGGTAACCACCATCACAATTGATAGCTACAACATTTTCATCACCCCAGAAGTTTCAGAGAAAGTAGGGTTTTAAGGGACATAATTTTCCTTGTTGTGCCTCTATCATTTAATTTTCTTACATACTCTGGAGGGCTGTTGTTCATTAGGCCTAAGAGGTTGAACAGCTTATTGAACTGTGGATATATGCTCAATAAAGGTAAATTTCTTCTGCAATTGGTTTTCTCCACTAAGCAACACAGAAGTCTTGAATAGAAGTTCTGAAGAATAGATATAAGAAAGATCTATGACTATATTCAATATACTGTGATAAACCATAATGGAAAAGAATATGAAAAAAATGTATATATATATACAATTATATATACACAATGTATGTATATATATATATACATTATACAAAAAAATGTGTATATATATATAACTGAATCCCTTTGGTATACAGCAGAAATTAACACAACATTGTAAGTCAACTATACTTCAATTAAAATAAATTAAAAAAGAAATGATCTATGGACACTGAAGATACAGCCATAGGTAGTATGATTAGAAATATTCTTTTGAATTTATTTTGAGGCATCCAACTTTTATCCATATTACCGAGCCCTATGCATAACACAGGTCAAGCATTACAGCTTATTTTTCAGACGGAAAAAGAGAAATGTAAAAGACCCGTAATATTACCACTATTCACAAATAAAGGTAATATTCTGGCCACCTAATTTTCATTAACAGTTTTATATGACTGGCTTTGACTGACAAAAGAATGTTAAAGCAGACTCAATAATCAACCACAAGAGAAATTATACATAAGTTTTCATCCTAGTAATGTGAAGGAAAAAAGGTAGCAGGTAAATTATTCTGAGAGATTTTGTTATTGCACTAATAATACATTTTTAAGGTTCCAAATTCAGAATAATAAAATTTAGAACTGGAAGGAGTCTTAGAAATCATCCATTCAACTTTTTCATTTTTACCAATGGAAAATATTGAGACATAAGTTTTACTTGAGGTCACAAAACTCACTGTTGCCATAACGACAATTAACATTTAGGTAATCTGATTCCCAATCATTCAAATTAAAGCAAAAATAAGTTGATAAAACATATTTAAAAACAGATAATAAAAAAGTATACAGCAAAAAACCATACCTTTAATTTTTCAAATTCAAATCAGTTCCTTTGTAAAAAATTATCCTCAGGAAGAGTATTATTATTCAAATTCAGTAAATTCTCAGTTATACAGGAGAGTCAGGGAAGAGATATACTGTCTACCTCAATGTTCTTATTAACAACATATTTCTACCCATCTGTGTAATTGTATTACCAATTTTCTAGGAATTAAGTTGTTTTAATCCGCTTAGCATTAAAAATAGACATTTAAAAAAAGTAATTCTGAAAACACTTCAAGATCAATAGGTATATTAAATATCAGTGCCCTGAAGGCACCTCTGCAAATATTTTTTAAGGGCCTACTATGGGTTAGTTGTGCAATATTACTGATGAAATTTCTGATTGAAGTTGGTATATAAATCAACTTTTAAAAACACATGCATCATTATTCAAAAAATATTTCAAAAGTGACCTTTAAGATGATATACAGAGTCTGAATGTTTTTGGACATTTGCTGGTCTTAGGTACAGAACACACAGTTCTTTTTCTTGCTGTTACAGGTTATAGAAGTCAGTGTATTATATTAAGACTAAGGTGTTTTTCAAAACCACATAGCATGTTTTGAAATTTTAAAATGTAGATATATAATTTCACATTTAAACAAAATCATTATTTTCAACTTACTACACTGATTGTATTGCTTTTAGAAATTTAAAAATGAGATGGAGTTATATGAATCAAAGTCCTTCATCTTAGGCTATCAGTAGTCTTCCACGTAGGAAAGGCAAAATTAAAAAAAAATTATCAGGCGAATACTCCCTCTTACACTGAAAACGTGCCTTTAAAACATCGACTGAAAAAAAAAACCATTGGATGGAAACTAAGAAATTCAATCAGCTGTTAAGCTATTGGTTCTACACAATGCCAAAGGTTTGGTTACTTGGAAAAATCCAGACTTTGGACTAAATTTTCTGGGATCCACTTGAGTGCCTGGGGTGACCTGTACAAATTTGATACAAACTCAGAAAAGAACAAAAGAGAAACTTAGGTAACTTCAGGATGTTTGCCCTGTGCATGCAGGAAGAGAATCATAAAAGTAGGTAAGCCCTTAACCTTAAGAGCAAGAGAAATACTTAGTACCACCCCTTGTGTGAGATAATTATCTTAACTGTCATAAAACATTTAAAATGAAGTGAGGGGAGAAAAGTGGGGCTACATTTTCTGTTCCCCAACCATGATGTAGTACGGTTAAATTTTAAACTTTATATTCTGAGAACTTAAAAGGCATCTTGGCAGCTTTTCCCTTTCCTGGCCATATTACTACACCCATGCCTAACATATTAGGGGCCTTATTCTAAAATAGGGATCCTGATATTAATGTGTGGTTGCTGGCAGCAGCCTCATTCTTATATAACCACACCTGGTTTAAGTAGCTCCCCAGACCAAGTTTAAATTACAAGTCCCTTGAGGAAAGCGGACGTGACCCCTGTGCTTGGCTCAATTCAGAATTACACGCATGTGGTATTTCATAATATTATACGATGGTGATGATGGTGTACACAGAGGCCAAATGCCAACCTCTCCTAATTTCACTGGGGATTTCTAACAGACAGCTGAGGGCTGTTAACAGGCCAGTTACATCACTGCAAGAGTTATAACTTTCCTCTAAATGAGTCAAAAAGGAAGGATTTATCTTCAAACTCAGGATGATCCCCTAAAGTAGATTGGGAGAGAGGGAATGCATTAAAAAGCAGAGAAGCAGGAAGGGTAGAAACCAATTAAATAGGCAGATGAACAGAGCACTTGCAAACGCGGCCTCTCTAGCTGAGTCCACTGGTCGAGAATTCTGGATTCTGTTTGCCCCGTTATCACCACCTGAATCAAAACGAAAAAGCCAAACCAAGGGCCATTCACAAGAAAGGCACAACTATCCCTGCTTTTTGGATGGCAGTTTCTCCATACTCCTATCTTCTTTCTCTTGGACTCCAGCAACACTGACCCCTGCGGGGCCTCAGTTTTCAGCGGAGACTAATATGAAAAATACGGTGAGACAGCCTAACCTTAAAGCTGTGGCTATCAACCTTGGTTGTTCATTAGAGTCACTTGGGGAGCTTTAAAAACATACTCATCTCTGAGCCCCACCTCTAAAGATTTTTACTTAACTCATGTGGAGTGGGATTCAGCTAAAGAGCTCTTGCTGTGATTCTAAATTGCAGTCAAGACTGAGAACCACTGCAATAAAGACTCAGCAACATTTATATATATTTATATATCTCTTTATTGCTTTAGATGCCAAATAACTGATTATGATTTGTGTACATTTTCTTTTTTTTCTTTATTTTCTTTTTCCTGTCTGCAGTTTTCAAACGAATGAAAGAATATTCCTTGCTCCCAGGCAGGGCAAGACATGACAAGAGCTGGCTAACATTAGCTGGGTGTGCCTGATTTTGTGTGAAGTACATGTAAGAGTGAACACTTTGATTCATCAAGGCAAGCAAAGACTCATTTCAACCATGAGTACACCCTTTCATTCCCCAATGTCCTGGTCCTCTTTACAATTACATGAAAACAAAACTGTTACATGCTTATTTTACTAGAGAAACAGGACTAAAGAATTCTAGATTTTAGATAGTTGTTCTACCATTAAAAAAGAAATACTACCTTTTGTAGAGACACAGATGTAGAGAACAAACATATGGACACCAAGTGGGGAAAGCGGGGAGGGTTGGGGGGGAAAGAATTGGGAGATTGGGATACCAAATTGTATGTTCTAAATATATGCAGTTTTTTGTATGTTAACTGTATCTCAATAAAAGTTCTAAAAAATAAAAAAATAGATTTCTACTCAAAAAAAAAAAGAAATACTACCTTTTATAAAACTGCTTAATTTCACACTTCTGAACCTGTTTCTATACAGTTAAATAGGTTTCCGGGAAAACACTTAAAAAAAAAAATGTAATGTAAAGACCAGATGTGAATTAAGAGAAAAACAGGTTTTGAACTTCCTGCCTCCTCACCTTTTTAATGGAAAAAAATATCTCCTGAGAGCTTTCTTGATTTATTCCAGGATTTTTTTCAAAATGTCATTCTTAACAATAACAACAATTTTGCTCTCTTTGGAATTCATTCACCAAATAAGCAATGACCTATTAAAATCTACTCCATGATAGCCTGCCCTGCACCAACAACCCCCATCACATATATAAGTCCATATAAATCCCGAATCTCAAAAACCCGACATACAAACCACTCAGAACATTTTTCATAAAAAATCTGCTTTAATTAAGCAGTAAAGGGCAGCACAAGTTCAGAAATGGGTCGGGTTGTGAAAGAACTCAGCAGGAAATGACAGCTTCGGATGGGGTATCTGCAACCATGCAGGGAGCATGGCTAAGTTTCCAGCAGTTCTGTTCTCCAGTGGGGGGCAGGGAGGGGTGTCCTGACTTAGTGCCCACTTCAGGAATACATAGTCAGCTGCAGCCATTCTTGGATGGACACCTGAATCAGGCCATCCGCATCTCTATCCAGGGATTTGAAGGCACGAAACATGGCATCCAGGCGAACCAGGCAGCTGATGAAGTTGTTAAAATCCATACTTCCATCCTCATCGGCATATCGGTGGACAATCATTTGGTAAAGTTGTTCATTTAGCTGGAAGCCTGCTACCTGCAGAGCCCCCCGCAGCTGAGAACTTCCCAGAGACCCGGAATGGTCCCTGTCAAATTGCTTATAAACACACTGCCATTTCTTGATGTTGTTCCAGAGATACTTAAATTCTTCAAAGCCCAGCTTTCCAGTTGCGTCACTGTCCATGACAGACACGATGCTCCGGCAGGTGTCAAGACTGAAGCCATCAGACTTCAGATCCGTGTGTTTAGACAGGACTTTGTTGAGAATATTCATTAGGTCAGTGGCACCCACCTCCATGTCTGGTCCAGCTAGCTGTGCAAACTGTTGCCGAAACCGCCTAACTTCCTCACTTTCGTTGGCCTCCACGTTGGTGAAATGCTGCTGAGTGGGTGGCGGTTCCGGGGTATACTGAGCAGCTGCAGCCTCACTGATAAAATTCACAATTCCTCCAACTATCCCTCCAATATTTCCTCCTCCTCCTCTTCTCTGACCGCCTCCTCCAAGAAGGTTTCCAAGAGCTTGTCCAAGACCTTGATCTGCTCCTTCCAATAGAGCCTTTGCAAGAAACATGCTTTCGGTTTACCAAGCAAGGGTAAAAGCTGCTCAAATCTTGGAGGTGGTATGAGAGAGATGAAATGGAGTCTAAGTAGTTTACTTGTGGAAGAACTGGCTTTCCTGTACTTGCTTGCACTGCACCACACCCTGGGGTGTGATGCCTTGCCTCCTACTGTAGTTGCCTGAATTCCACTAGGTCCTAGCACCTGCCATTTTTCAGAGGGCCTCAATAAAATACTCCTAAGCTGTAGTATGTCTGACAAATTAGAAGAAATCATATTGTTAAGTGTAATGTATTAAACTATACATTTATATATGCTATTTATTATTTTTTTAGTTCTCTTTCTCAGCACGTGAAAGATGACGTGGGTTTTCCTAACAGGAGAAGGTAAATAACTCAAGGATATCAAGAATTTTTCTAAGGGATATTTATTGTTAGGGTACAGCTGAAGAATTCTTGGGCACTGGAAAAATATTTACCTAATTCTCTTCCTTTAGCAAAGACCTGCAGCATCCAATGTTCTTAAGAAACTCGGAATTGTCAGCTTCCTCATTTGTAACTTAAGGGGATTAGACTAGATGTCTTCTAAGATATCTGCCAGGCCTAAAAGACTTTCAGCCTATGAACTATACAGCCCCAACACCTAATAAGTATGAAAACAATGGACCACGTCTATTGTAAATCAAAAAGACTCTGACTTTGGGTGTCATAATATGATAATCAGAGCATGGCCTTATCATTAAAGAAACTTGATTACAATCAAAAAAAAAAAAAAAGAAAAGAAAAACTCGGAAGGAGGATTTTTAAAATGTAGGATTCCCAGGTCCCATCCTCAGAGATTCTGATTCTGTATAGTCTGCTGTCAGGTTCATGATCTACATTTCTGGAATCTTTTGGAAGTGTAACATTCACATAGAAAATTGTACAATCACAAATGTATAGATCAAAGAATTTCACAAATGGTATACACCCATGTCATAACACCCAGATCAAGAAATAGAACATCACTAGGACCTCTGAAGCCTCTTCCTGCCTTTCCAGTTACTCTCCTCTTCCAAGTGTAACCATTATCCCAACATCTAACACCACAGATTCATTTTTGAACCTTAAATAAATGGTATCATACAGCATATACTTTTTTGTGTATCGTTTTTAAATTTCTAATTAAAATTTTTTTTTAAATTGTGGTAAAATACATATAACATAAAGTTTACCATCTTAACCATTTTGAAGTGTACAGTTCAGTGGCATTAATTACATTCACATTGCTGTGCAACCATTATCACCATCCATCTCCAGAAATTTTTTCTTCTTGCAAAACTAAAACTCTGTCCCCATTAAACAGTCCCTTCTCCACCTAGGCCCTGGCAACCACCATTCTACTTCATGTCTGTATGAATTTAACTGTTCTAGGTATCTCATATAAATGGTATCATACAGTATTTGTCCTTTTGTGACTAATTTCACTTAGCATAATATCTTCAAGTTTCGTCCATGTTGTATCATGTGTTAGAACTTATTTCCCCTTTTAAAGTTAAATAATATTCCATTGTATGTATATAACATTTTGTTTATCCATTCATCCACTGGTGGATGCTTGGGTTGCTTCCACATTTTGGCTTTTATGAATAATGCTGCTATGAACCTGGGTGTGCAAATATTTCTTCAAGTCCCTACTAACAAATCTTTTGGATATATACCCAGAAGCAGAACTGCTAGATCAAATGGTAATTCTGTTTTTAATTTTTTGAAGAACCACCATACTATTTTCTACAGTGGCTACACTATTTTACATTCCCACTAACAGTGTACAACCATTCCAATTTTTCCATAGCCTTGCCAACACTTGTTTTCTGGGTGTTTTTTTGTTTGTTTGTTTTTGATAATAGCCATCCTAATGCATGTGAGATGATATCTTGTGGTCTTAATTTGCATTTCCCTAATGATTAGTGACGTTGAGCATCTTTTCATATACCTGTTGGTCACTTGTATATCTTCTTCGGAGACATGTCTATTCAAGTCCTTTGCCCATTTTTTGATTGGGTTGTTTGCTTTTTTGTTGTTATTTTGTAGTTCTATCTACATTCTGGATATTAACCCCTTATTAGTTATGTGATGTACAAATATTTTCTTCCATTCCATGAGTTGCCTTTCCACTCTATTGATAGTGTCCTTCAACGCATAAAAGTTTTTAATTTTGATGTAGTCCAATTTATCTAATTTTTCTTTTATTGCTTGTGCATATCCAAAAAATCAACAAGAAATCCAGTGTCACAAAGCTTTCCTCTATGTTTTTGTCTAAGACAAAACATAATAGTTTTAGCTGTTATGTTTAGGCCTTTGATCCATTTTGGGTTAATTTTTACATATGGCATAAAGTAAGCGTCCAATTCATTCTTTTGCATATGGTTATCATTTCTTTTCTTGCCTAAGTGTTTTGGCTAGGACTTCCAGTACTACGCTGAATAAATGTAGAGAAAGCAGGCATAGGTGGGTTCTTATTACGTTGAGGTACTTTCCTTCTATTCCTATTAAGTGTTTTTATCTGAAAGGATGTTGAATTTTGTCAAATGCTTTTTCTGTATCAATTGAGATAACCATGTTATCTCCCCCTTCATTCTGTTAATGTGGTTTATTACATGGATTGATTTTCATATTGAACCACGCATGCATTCAAGGAATAAATCCCACTTAGTCATGATGTAAAGTCCTCTTAATGTGCTGTTGAATTGTTTGCTAGTATTTTGATAAGATTTTTGCATCAATATTCATGTGGGACATTGGTCTGTAGTTTTCTTTTCACATACGTTGACCCTTAAACAATACGGGTTTGAACTATGTGGGTCCATTTCTACTAAGATTTTTTTCAATAAATACATACTACAGTACTACACCATCTGAGGTTGGTTGAATCTGTGGATGCAGAACTATGGATACAACAGACCGACTGTAAAATTATACGCAGATTTTTGACTGCACAGGGGTTGGTTCCCCTAACCCCTGTGTTAAGGGTCACCAGTAGTATCTTTTTCTGACCTTGGTATCAGGATAATGTTGGCCTCATAGAATGAGTTGGGATGTATTCCTTCCTCTTCAATTTTTGGGGAAAGATTGAGAAAGACTGGTGTTAACTCTTCTTTAAACATTTGGTAAAATTCTCTAGTGAAGCCATCTGGTCCTGGGATTTTCTTTGTTGGGAGGTTTTCAAAAAATTACTCATTCAATATCCTTAATAGTTAGGTCTGTTCATATTTTCTATTTGTTCATGATTCAGTCTTGGTAGGTTGTACATTTCTAGGAATTTGTCCATTACATCTAGGTTATCCAATCTGTTGGCATAGAGTTGCTCATAGTACTTTTTTTATAATACTTTTTATTTCTATGAAATTGGAAATACTGTCCTCTCTTTTCTGATATTGTGTGTCTGGATTTTCTTTGCTCAAAATTATATTTGTGAGATTTTATATTTTTAATAAGTATCTTCAGAAGTCAGTCTATGACAGATAGTCCCTGACAGATTGACAGATAGTCAGTCTATGACAGATAATACTTTGAGAAATCTCACCCTTGATACTAGGTAGAGTCTTCCTTCAGAAGTCTCTGAAGTTCTATCAGTAAACTCAGGGAAAAGCAGCCAGGACATAATAACTAAATCATATCACTCAGCATTTTGGACCTTAATTTCAATCTGCAAAATGATTATAATAGTATCTCCCCTGCATACTTCATAATGATTAATTTCATTTATGTTTCGGGACCTGGACTCAATGTTTAGGAGGACTGCTGTCCTCAAGGATCAAAGAGACCCACAAAAATTTAGTTGTTGTTACTATAATCTGAGTCTATTTTCACAATTTCTACCATTAATACTGAACTATTACATTTGTATATAATATTCTTTGGTATACAGATCTCATAGAATTCCCCTGAAAGACACAAAAGCACTCAAAATAAGGAAAGAAAAACTCAGAGAAGTTAAGCTATTTATAAAAGGTCACAAAGCTAACATATTGTACTTTATCAAACCAGTATGGGTGCCCAAAAGGGGAACAATAAGTTCTGCTGAGGCAAAGGGAAGGAGAACATTCACTTACAGAAGAGATAATGTGTAGGCCTGACTATAGGCTAAGTCAGAGTTCTCCAAATAGACAGAGAGATATATATATATGAAGGGGTGGTATAGTGAAAAGATAGAGGAACTAAAGGATGTGTGGTATTCAAGAGACAGTGAATATAGCAATGCGATGAGAGTTTATTGCTGAGAATGGTGGGAGGTAAAGGCAGCTCAATAGAATAGAATGAAATTGGAAATGACTCTGAACTGCCACGCAACAGAGTCCATCTCACAGGTTACTGTGTAAACTACTAAGGCTTGAATGTGAAGTCAAAAGGAGATTAAATGTAAAATTACTTTATAAACTGTATAATTCTAGAATTGAATAGTGATTATTCTAGCTATTATTAGGGAGAGAATAGTAGCTGGGGGACAGTGCTCTGTGTAGGACATGAGGGCAATGTCTCCTACAACACCTGGTGGTTTGTGTAAAACTCTCCTCAATTGGTTTTAGGGCACAATGACTCCAATAACTGGTCTCATGGGCACCATGAAATGGTTTCTGTAAACACCAAAGGCCAAATGTCTTCTTTTACAACACTGAAGAAGCACCACAAAAGGACTGTCTTCCCTTTAGGGGATCACAAGGGGCCATCTGGCCTCAGACAGATTTAAATCCATTCATATAAGCTTCTCTCTGAGGACATTACATGGGCTTTGTTTTTATAATATTGCAAATTAACTTGACAGCATCCATTGTCATATAAAATGTGCCTCCTTATGCCCATCTGAAGTGTTTTTCGCTGAAGTTTAAATCCAATTCCTCTCATTTATTTTCTGTGAAGATGGAGAGCATTTGGCTAACAGTTTCTCATAAGCCATCGTAGAATAAAAGACTGTTATCAGATTAACAAGCCTTTTCTTCTCTGGACTATTTAATCCCCTAAGGCTATTTATTAGAACATTAATAGGAACTTTGGTCGCTGTCTGGGGGGACTCTACTATCCAGATTTGGAGAAAAAGAGTAAAGGAAGAGGCCTTATTCAATGGAAAATTTAACCTCAACTTGAGGGGGAAGGGTTTTTGAACTTAAAAAGTTAACAGTGACACAAGAATGCTATTAACGCCACTATTCATAATAGTTCCAAAGTAGAAACAACCTAAATATCCACTAACAGATGAATGAATAAACAAAATGTGATACATTCATACAATGGAGTACTATTTGGCAATAAAAAGGGATGAATTATTAATATATGCAATGACATAGATGGACCTCAAAAACTTATAAGTGATAGAAGCCAGGCATGAGACTGTAGATCATATGATTCCCTTATATGAAATGTCCAGAAAAGGCAAACTATACAGACAGAAACTCTCTAGTCTAGTCTTTATTTTAGACCAGGACTAGAATAACACAGGAGGACTTACAACTCTACAGTGGTTGCCTAGGGCTGGGAGACAGGTAGGTGACAGGAATTAACAGTTAATGACACAAGGTATCATAATGGGGTGATGGAAAAACTCTAAAACAGATTTATGGTGCTGGTTGCACAATTTGGTAAATTTACTAAAAAAATCACTGAATGGTATGCTTGAAATGGCTAAATGCTATGAAGTGTAAAATATGCCTCAAGAAAGTTATTTTTAAAAAATCCACAGACAGCTTGTAGTAAAAAGAATGCCGAACTAGATGTTCTGGTCCCAGTCCTGCAATTAACCAGCTCTGTAGCCTTGAGCATGCAACTTCCTCTTCTGGGCTGGAAGCTTTCTGCAAAATGAGGAAGATGGGCAATGTGACACTAAATATCCTTTCAGCTCTAGAATTCTGTGAGTCTAGATCTTCATGTGCCCTAAAGTGGTGACAGCAGCTTCATTCTTACTCTTCATTCAGTTTCCTTCTCAAGCCCAAGTATTTTTATGTTACATATGAATTTAATTTAATCTTTTCTTGGGTCTGGTTCTACAACTTTTAAAGACATACTTACCCTTATCCTCGCTTTGACGTACTGTCTGGTTTTCAAAAGTATTCCAGTAACCTATCAAGTATATTGCTCCTCCAGACAGAATTCCAAGGTGGAGGGAACTGGAGCAGGTCTAGAATAACACAGAAGGACACACAGCTCCCACTTTCAGTGACGCCGTTCACCTAACTGTAACATGATCTACACCAGACCTTCCTAATTTATTGATGAGAATGTCATGTTGGATGAAATCAAAAGCCTTTGTAGAATCCATATAGATAATATCTACTTCTTCTTCTTTATCATCGTGGACTGTCACTCCGACATAGGCGGAAATTAAATTGGTCTGACACAATTTGCTCTTTACAAAGCCCTGTTCTTTACCTCATTATGCTCTTGGAGGAGGCCAGTAATTGCTCACTTGCTCCAATAAAAACGTTAAGCTTTAATCGATGCCTTCTCCTTTCTGTTTCCTCTAAGTGTCTCCTAGGTAGACTTGCATTGAGAAGCCAAAAAGAAAGCGTATAATCCCCATGCTTAAAAGCATATTTATAGTGTAAGAACACTCAGGGAGGGAAAATATTACACTGGACTACATGGGGGAGTTAAGTCACCCTGGGAATTGAAGAGGGAAATGGTCAGACATATAGTACCATCAAACTTTCAGGACAACTGGTACAACTGGATAGAAATGTTCATCTAGCCCACTCGGAAAGTTATAGCCTTCTTCTGTTACTTATATCATATAAGCTTTAGAGTATATTTCATATAACAAATCCTGACTAATTGAGATTGGAATCAAGATGAGTTCTCTTCACATGAGCTATGAAATAATAAAGTACACATCAAACCTGAACCAGAAATTTAAAGGTTAGAAGAAAGGGGAAAGGGTGGGTGGAAGATGGATAAATTAGGAGCTTGGGATTAACAGATATACACTACTAGATATAAAATAGGTAAACAACAAGGTCCTACTGTGTAGCACTGGGAACTATATTCAATATCTTATAATAACCTATAATGGAAAAGAATCTGAAAAAGAATAAATACAACTGAATCACTTTGCTGTATACCAGAAACACAACATTGTAAATCAACTATATAATTCAATTTTTTAAAAAAAGTATAGAAGACTTCACTGTTTGTTGCAACTACTCATCTCTGGCACTGTATTATGAAAGTGGCCACAGACAGTACGCAAACAAATGGGCATGGCTGTGTCCCAATAAAGCTTTACTTACAAAATAGGGGTCAGACTGGATCTGGTCCATCAGCTATAGCTTGCTGTCACATACTATATTTCCTAACCTGATGAAAATAAAGCATGCTGGGGGCTTCCCTGGTGGTGCAGTGGTTAAGAATTCGCCTGCCAATGCAGGGGACACGGGTTCGAGCCCTGGTTCAGGAAGATCCCACATGGTGTCGAGCCACTAAGCCCGTGTGCCTCAACTACTGAGCCTGGGCTCTAGAGCCCTCGAGCCACAACTACTGAGCCCATGTGCCACAACTACTGAAGCCCGCACTCCTAGAGCCTGTGCTCCGCAACAAGAGAAGCCACCGCAATGAGAAGCCTGTGTACTGTGAAGAGCAGTCCCCACTCTCTGCAACTACAGAAAGCCCACATGCAGCAACAAAGAACTGATGCAGCTAATAAATAAAAAATAAATAAAAATAAAATAAAATAAAGCACACGGGTAAAGGTTAAGGGCTGGACTGAAGGATTGCAGTCAGGGCTTATAGCCACCATCGTTCCACATCTGATTTAAAGGGGGTCATTCTAAATCTTTATTCTCACAAAATCTGTCTACTTATTATTGACATCCTCTCCATTTTGAACTAGTGGTATATCTCATCTTCACAGACGAGTGAGACTGATTTCTAATCACTCAGCTATAGCCTGGCACGAGCTCACTCTTTTTTTTACCAAAACCATTATGCACACACAGACCACAGGCTAAGAAAATTTAGACAGATGGTTACTATTTCCATTCTATGAAAAATGTGAAAACTGTCATGATTTTTCCCATTTTGGCCTTCTAACTCGTACTTAGTTCTTCTGGCATTACTGTGTACTTTGTTTAAATATTAGACAGGAAAGGTGTGTGTATACTTTAGCACTTTGACTACCCAGCATTGTTTTGGCTATTGTAAACTTCTGGAGGTCTTTTATTACTGTTTCGCATTGTGTGGAATGAATGCGTTTCTTTATCCTGAGTTCTTCCTGTCTGCCCTGTTCTTGGCATTAGTTCAAGTGTTAAATCATGAGCCAATAATAACAAGCATCCTTGCCTGCCCTTCCCTGTGGGAAAAGTAGGGTGCTGTATTATGCAGATTTTCATGCTGAGAATTAGGACAGGGCACTTATGTGGCTTAAGTGACTGGAAATAAACAGAGAAATCTTTCTGAGTGAGGTGGATTAACTTTTTTATTCAGTTGTACAAATTGTACTGAAAGTTTAGGATCAAATGTCCTACAAAGTCAAAAACATTTAGTATCTGGCTCTTTGCTGAAAAAAGGCTGCTGACCCCTGAAATATAGCTTTGCTACCAGCGAATATACACACTGTTAGGTGATGTGTGCCAGATGGAACATCACACCATATGTATCATGAGATGTAGTGTAGACGAGATATGACTTGCCACTAGTAAGAGGTAAGAGGCAGATAACATGGCATATTGTCAAACTAGCAACAAAGATGACGTGTGCTGAAATATTTGAGGACTTTGTCTCATAGGTATATAAGATACTGCTGGCAGGGCAGCACACAGCTCTGCTCAAAAACAGCGTTGAAGAATGAATGAAATAAAGTGATGCTGTGTGTATGTTGTTATAACTGAAAAAAATGACTGTGTTATAATTATTTCTGACTTAGCCAGTGTTGTTTCTCAGTCCCATTAAGTGTATTTAAATCCTTTCAAGAGTGCTGGCAGAAAATCTAGTCTTGAGAACTGAATTATGAAGGTAAAAAATATTAAGAAGCCACTGTTTTAAACTACTGTCTCTGCTTTCAACTCTAACTCATGTGGACTTTTGACTAATCCCAATCAGCCTCTGATCCAGAGAGTACAGTGTATATTTGGGGAAATAAAGAAGTTGAATGAAACCTAAAGATGAAAAGGGTCTTTTTTCTTTTTTTCTTCCAAAGAGATGAGACATCTCCAAAAAAAATTATCCTAAACTAGTGAGCTATGCTATGCTTTGGATCATGAATGCCACATTTCTGTTGGACCTTTAAATCATTTGCCATCACATATCCAACAACCTAAAAGAACACATTGGGCTGTCAGAAGGAACTGAACAGACAGCACATCTTTTTTAGGACAGACAGACGAAAACCACTATGAAGTTTTCGCAGACTAGCCAGGACTGTATGTGAGAAGAAGGAGTAAGGGAACGTGGAAAGATATTCAGGTCTCTCCCCTTCCCCAAAATACCAACCACAACTGCACCAGACTTTGAGAGAGATTGAGAGAAGAAAAGAAGGAAGGGGAAAAGGAGAATAAAGTGGGAGAGGCGCATGGGAGGAGGCCTCTGCCCTGCAAAAATTTATAGCTACTGAAAGAGCAAGAGGAAGTCCCCACCCTCTTTCCCACCCTTCTTCCTCCCCCACCCCTCATAAGCATTGAGTTTAGCAAGATAAGCTACTCAGAGAGAAACAAACTATGACTTTACTGAACTTCTTTGTCTTTCCCATGGAACATTTCCCAGCTAAATCCCTTGAAGAGAGCATGGAAGTGGGGATCATAATTCAGCTTCTCAAAACAAAGCAAATCTTCACAGGCACAGACATGTAGGTATGTTAAAAACAAAAAACGGAAAGAGAGAAAGACAGAGATCAGAGAGAAGAGAAAAGGAAGAAGGAAAGAAAGGTCAAATGCATTAGTCGTTAATTCTCCAGATTATGGTCTCTACCTTCCAGTATGTTGGAGATCAAAAGTATTTTAAAGACCAACTCATGGTCTATATCTAAAGCCAAGTTTATACACTATACAAAGAAATGAAGAAAACTCACAGTTATAATTGATATGTGAGCCGACGGAAGCAGTCTGTGCAGAAATGTGATTGACCACATTGGCCACAAAGGCTCACCAGTTTCCAAACTGCTTGGAGACTATTGTATTCTCTAGTTCAGAGTGAGTCAATCTGGCTAACTAGGGTTTATTGTAATCCTTGGTTTATACTCCCTTCCTCACTCCCAAATCTTCCCATATATTCCAGTGCTGTAGAAACAATGGGGCCACTGGCAGGTATCATCAGTCATTAAAACACAGAACTGGTATCATAACAATCCTGTTACTGCTGTTATGACAGTTTGACTCCTGAAAGACAGTGCAACCTCTATAGAGATTATTTTTAACCTTGATTAAAAATCCTGACGAGCATAAAGTCTATGATGTGCTTTGAACTTCTCTCTTGGTCCCTATTTCATGTCATTTCCCATTTCCCCATCTCCTGTCCTTATCTGTATGTCCCTTCCATATTCCTTCCTGTCACCAAGTTCATATTTACAGAAACTTTATTTAAAACTGCTTGCATGGTTTCCAGAGCCATACTGAAAGATGCTATATAAATCTCACAGAAATACTAGTAACGGTACAAGTGAAAAGTGCCTCTATTTTCCCAACTTGCACTGTTACATTCAACAATTTACCTCTCCTTTTCCCTAAATCTTCATTATACTTTATAGTAGCAGCATTGCAGCGACACATTACCATTTCATGGACAAGGTAAGATTATTTGTATGCTGCAGCAAGCCCAGAAGAGAGGCCTGTGTATTCCATATGGAAGAAGGTTGCTTACCTGCAGCATGTTAAAGAATAGTTCATTTAAGAGATCACAGAATAAGGCACAGGAATGTTAGTGAGCTCTGGGTAGGATGAGAAAAACAAAAACAAAAACAAAAAAAACCCAACTCTGTCCTGGTTTCTGCCATCAAGCTATCATTTCCTTGCAAAATACCTTTTCCCAGTGATTGCTAGAAACCTGGGATTTCTGGTGCCAGCCAGGATGGAATGAGCCCAGTTTAGCCTATCTCTCCTTCCCACTAAAATTACAAAATTTACTGATCAAAATACAAAAAGCACTACCTCTGGACAAAACACCATGGCCGGCGGAACTTGAAAAACAACCAGAGAGGCCTGAAGGCAGCAGAATGAAATTATTAAATTGTTGAAATGAAAAATTCTATACAGAATTCTTTATATGTACAACCAAAATATCCCTCAGGAATGAATGAAAAATAAAAAGATCACAATCCTAAGTATTTACCCAAGTGAAAGGAAAACCTACATTCACCCCAAAACCTATACGTGAATGCTCAGGATAGTTATATTCATAACTGCCCCAAGTTGGAAACAAACCAAATGTTCCTCAACTGGGGAATGGATACACTAAGTACGGTATATCCACACATTGGAATACCACTCGGCAATAAAACGGGACAAATGACTGATACATGCAACAACGTGGCTGAATCTCAGATGCATTATGCTGAGTGAAAGAAGCCAGACTCAAAAGGATACACTAAATGATTCCATTTGTACAGCATCTGGAAAAGGCAAACCTATAGGGATGGAGTGATTGCCAGTGGTTAAAGGTGAGGGAAGGGCCTGACTACAAAAGCATAACTACAGGGGATTTTTTTTTTTTTTTGCAATTGTTGTATATCTTGAATGTGGTGGTAGTCACATGCCTCTGTGCATTTGTTAGAACTCACAAAACTGTAATAAAAAAAGTGAACCTTACTGTCAATTTTATATATTAAAAAAACAAATTACAAAAGGGAGAACTTGAAATCTTGATGCATTTTCCTAAGGAAACTTTTGACAATTCAATTATCTAACTCCATGTAAGTACATATTCATAAGCAGAAAACTGAATCCCCAATATAAGGACAAACAGTAAAGCTTTAACTGAAAACTTTGTTACAAATAAATTAAAACGTATTTGGTCTTCGGATGTTTTGGGGGAAGTCCAGAAACCTTCATAATAGAATAGTACCACCTATCATCAGCATATGATTTGACATAAATTTAAAAATTCTTGCTAGTTATGTAAACCTTTCCGATTCTGTACACAAATATGGTTATATGGACATGATATTTATTTCTGACCTGGTGTTTAAAATAAATAGACACTATCATAACTGTTGCCACACACATACACACAATTATTATTATATTACTATTATTATTGCTGCTACTACTACTATTAAGGGGAAGAAAACAAAATCATGCAATTAAACTATGGGCTCAGTCTTGCTTCTTCTAACAGTGACCTAGCAAATTTCTCTAGCGCCTGCCATACTGATTTATAGTTTGTGGGGACTGGCAAAATAAAACTGCTGAAGATTAAACTTTAACTTACCCTGTCAAAGAGTGCAAAAAGTTGTCTCAAGACATCTGAAACAGGCAACTTCAAATACTCTGCAAATTCTTCAATTCCGATTCTTCCTCCTTTCGAAGAACTTGCAATAGCAGCATATTCATCCAAATGCTTACGTATCCCATCCCAATCTAATCTAAACAAACAGAGTTATGAAGACATGTTATTAGCCCTTTACAATCCACATGGACATTTTGTGAGTGCTGTTTTATCTGTCTGAGGGAAAAATATTTTTAGTGTTACATTTGAAAAGGAGAATAAAATGAATATCTTAAAGCACATATTGAACATAACTACAGGCTTCTAATTTTTTAATATTAGCATAACTAATTATCCCAAATATCTGAGGGAAAGAAAAATAATTGAGAAGAGGAGCAATGTGGTAGGGTAATAAATGACTCATGAGAAGAAAATAAGAACTAGTAAGTCAATAATACTTACTGAGTTGTTTAAAAAAAATACAATTCTTGCTTTCAGGGAGCTTTCCGGCTGATAATGAACTCACATTTCACAAAATGTTGTGATGGGGGATTCATTAGACTATGCACACATCCTCCAATATTAGTTATAAAACACTTTTAAAACACTGGAGAATATACTGTAGCTTACATCACATCCTGTAGAATTAAATAGGTGACAACACATTCTTCTACATCCAATTTCAGTGACTATCTAAATTTTTCAAATCTATAGGAATATTGTAAAAATATAACATTAACACATCATCTAGAAGATATAAATAATATTTGCTACATCAGTTATCAAAAAATATTTTTAATATTGAACTTTAATACAGTAACTGGTTCTGCAGCTCCCTCCTAGAGAGGATGCCAAGGTCTACTGAAACCTTAATAAATTCTGCAGATCCCTGACAGGGCTGAAAACAATGAACTGTAATCTGAGAAGATGTGGGAGTTACACCTTCATACTAGAAAGTTCAAAGGGAATGTCCTAAATGGTTTAAACTAGGTCATAAAATCACAAAGGAATGTTTTTGCCTTAAAAAAAAAAAATTATGTACCCAGAAGGAAAAGGTTGATCTACAGAAGTATTTAAAATTCAATGATGGTCAGGATTGCTACTCTAAGGGTCAATTCCTATTTTACATGAGAAGTTCTGACCACCTCATGCCAGTACCATATAATTATGCCATCTTTCTTATAAGAAGGTGGCAGGACTGACTAACTACTCTGAGCCATTTCTGAGTAGGGAGGCAGATCTGTGCTGACCTATGTTTACTATCTCTTGTTCTCCTCCCATGACCAACACACATTTCTGAGTTAGCTGTTCTTGAAAAAACAAAACTAGATGAACTAAATGGGAGATACAGTCACATCCCTGGCTTTCTTTTCTTTTTTTTAAAATTTATTTATTTATTTATATATTTATTTATTTATTTTATTGGCTGTGTTGGGTCTTTGTTGCTGCACACGGGCTTTCTCTAGCTGTGGCGAGCGGCGGCTACTCTTCATTGTGGTGCGCAGGCTTCTCATTGCCGTGACTTCTCTTGTTGTAGAGCATGGGCTCTAGGCGCATGGGCTTCAGTAGTTGTGGCACATGGGCTCAACAGTTGTGGCTCACAGGCTCTAGAGCACAGGCTCAATTGTTGTGGCGCACGGGCTTAGTTGCTGCGCGGCATGTGGTATCTTCCTGGGGCAGGGATCAAACCCATGTCCCCTACATTGGCAGGCAGATTCTTACCCACTGCGCCACCTAGGAAGTTCCACGTCTCTGGCTTTCTTAATAAATACCACATAGGTTCTAGAGCTGAGCATTAATGAGAAAATAAGCATACAGGATTTCAGATCTCTTTTGGACAACTTTAGGAAAGTGCGGTAATTTTAAAATACGCTTACTTCAATTTCCGACTGATTTTGGTAAATTCCACCAACCCAGCTTCCATAGGCAGTGTTAGCTGTCCTGCTGAAATCATCAATCGGCAGTCTTCATAGGTGTGATCTGTTACTGGAATTCTCAGAGCTCTAAAATATTATAAAGCAAACAAATTCAACTTTTTAAAAAAGGTGATGATTTTTCATTAGGCCTGAACTGGTCAACAAACGACAGTAAATGGAAAAGTATTTACTGCTTTTTGAACCAGTGGCTTTGGCTTATTATTGCCAAAGAGACATATTTTTCTATTTCACAGACTTACTGCGGAGTTAACCTCCTTATGTCTGTGTGCTTCTGCCAGCTAGTCATTTTGTTTTGTGTTTTGACTACAAAGATAATAATAGTTGACCTCAGTCCATGGAAGGTGATGAGAAGACTTAGGTTCAAGTTCTATGGAGTCTTTTACCAGCTGTGGACTTTCTGGCACTTAACCTAAGCCTCACTTTTCTCATCTGCACATAAGAATAATCACTTCCTCCACAGGGTTATTGTAAGGACCAACTAAAAATGCCTGTGGAAGTGCCATTTAAACAGATAAATGGCACATGTGCATATTATAAGTGAACAGTCTATACAAATCGCTAGCTATCTGTGTTTTTTCATCTCTTAAGACTGAAGATCACCTTCTTGCTATACAGCAATCTTCAAAATATACTGAAGAGAACTGATAACAAGCTCATATTTCTTCCAAACCTAAACATCCTCCATCCTCAAAGGAGTGCACAACCCTGACTACCTCCCTCCTGCTCAGAGATCTACTAATAGTGAACCAGATTTGGAAAAAAAAAAGATATTAACAAAAACTTGAAAAAAATGCTCTAGTGACAAGAAGAAAGCCTGTGTAGTATATAAAATAATTTCCTACAGATCCCTCTTGGCTAATTTTTATTCAGACACATTCAGTGACAATCATAAAATTATGTCATCAACTGTTATTTGATTTTTTTTTCAGTTTATTGTTTTATTTCCATTCACGATCACACAGATATACACACATTCCACGAATCAAAACTTATTGACAATTGTGCTTTATCAAATTTTCTGTTAACAAATAAATATTCAATATTTCACTTAAACATTGACAAATGTGTCTTTATTATGTTTTTCTCTTTTATTGTTTAAAACTATAGTATTTTTTTGGGGGGGGGGTACACCAAGTTCAATCATCTGTTTTTGTACACATATCCCCATATTCCCTCCCTCCCTCAACCCCCCCCCACCCTCCCTCGAGTCCCCCCCACCCTCCCCATCCCAGTCCTCTAAGGCATATTCCAACCTCGAGTTGGACTCCCTTTGTTATACAACAACTTCCCATTGGCTATTTATTTAACAGTTGGTACTATATATATGTCTGTGCTACTCTCTCGCTTTGTCTCAGCTTCCCCTTCACCCCCAACCCCCAAACCTCAAGTTCTCCAGTCCATTCTCTGCATCTGCGTCCTTGTTCTTGTCACTGAGTTCATCAGTACCATTTTTAGATTCCGTATATGTGAGTTAGCATACAATATTTGTCTTTCTCTTTCTGACTTACTTCACTCTGTATGACAGACTCTAGGTCTATCCACCTCATGACATATAGCTCCATCTCATCCCTTTTTATAGCTGAGTAATATTCCATTGTATATATATGCCACATCTTCTTTACCCATTCATTTGTTGATGGGCATTTCGGTTGCTTCCATGTCCTGTCTATTGTAAACAGTGCTGCAATAAACATTATGGTACATGTTTCTTTTGGGATTATGGTTTTCTTTGGGTATATGCCCAGTAGTGGGATTACTGGATCATATGGTAGTTCTATTTGTAGTTTTTTAAGGAACCTCCAAATTGTTTTCCATAGTGGCTGTACCAACTTACAGTCCCACCAACTGTGCAGGAGAGTTCCCTTTTCTCCACACCCTCTCCAACATTTGTTGTTTCCAGATTTTGTGATGATGGCCATTCTGATTGGTGTGAGGTGATAGCTCATTGTGGCTTTGACTTGCATTTCTCTGATGATTAGTGATGTTGAGCATCTTTTCATGTGTTTGTTGGCCATCTGTATGTCTTCTTTGGAGAAATGTCTATTTAGGTCTTCCGCCCATTTATTTGATTTTTTTGAATCACTAAGAACATTCAATTTTCAATGAATGCAATATGAATAAACATGTTTTCCTACCTGCAACTAAGCTGTTTTTGATTAATAATTATTTGGGTGTAAGAACATGTAAGGAAAATAAAAATTGAAAACACTTCAGAAATTATAACAATAAACAGTAGAACAAAATACTTAAGAGCTTGGGCTTTGGTAACAGGAAGTATGGATTTGAATCCCAGCCCAGAGACTCTCACTACCTGCCATGACCTTGGACAAACCACTTAGCCCTTAGAGCCTCCATTTCCTCACTTGCCTCAGAGCTGCTGTGAAGATTATATTAGGTAACATAAGCAAATGGCCTAGCACAGTACTTGGTAAGTATTTATTGGTGGTCGACCACCACTACGTACCTGGACTTTGCTCCTCACTGTTTTCAAATGCTTTTAACGTATACTTTCCTACTTGACTCTCATAATAACCAAAACCATGAGAAAGGCCAGGCAAGGATTAGAATTCCTACTTTACACATGAGGAAAGGCGCCTTGGAGGAGACTTGTCCAAAGTTGTACAGCTAATGGAGGTCTTTCTTATTTGTTATCCAAGGCCCTTCTACCTCCACACCTCCAAATCCAGGAAAAGGCTGTTTAAACAAATCCTTCCTCTGTTTTTAGGCACATTTTGGGAAGTCAAAATATCTGATATAAACTCTCTTAGCTCCTAATACTTATCTTCCTTTCTAACTTTTGGGCATAAGCTAGTATGAAAACATAAGGGAAGCGGGAAGAAAACAATATCAAAGCAGATTTTGTAGCTGCTCTAGAAATTAGATAAATCAAGTACATGTAGGGACACATAGTAACAAAACTTTTTCAGTCAAACACTTAAACATTTATTCTTTTTTGAAAATAGTTAATCTCCTGTGAAATATTAATATATATAATATACATATAATATATATAATCTTGCTTATAATGTCAAATTCAGCTATGAAGCTAAATTCAGAGTTCTCATTGCATTTTTACTAAGAGAATAAATAGTGCTGGCTTATTAGCTCCAAACTAACTGCTGAGCATGATTGAGGGAGGTGATGCTTGGGGAAAGGGTGCATACCTGGAGGGCTCTGAGGCTGCCTGGGTGGTGGGGATAGCATAACACACTCTTTCATTACAGGAGGAGAGGTGATTTATCTAATCAGAAGAGTGGCCAGCTAAAACTCCCTTAAGTGCAGGAAAATACTTGCCTTATGTTTTGCAGTTTCTAAGTCCTAAATTTATAGCCATCCTCTTAATGAGGGGGACTTTTCCCTTTTTCTTTGCATCTACTGCATTCCCTTGCAAACTGTCTCCCCTTTGGTGCTATAATCATTAATGCCTTTAAAACACTCTGTCTCCGGTCTCCGTGGCTATATGGAGTGTCAGGGGATAGAAGATGGGTCACAGCAGGAACCACTCAGACACATCATTAGCTTTGTCTGAAAGCCATAGGCCAACTTGGGAGAATCCACCCTTTGGAAGTCGCTGGCTGGTTTCTTCTGGTTCATGTACCCTCCCTGTTCCCCTTCTGGCAAAGACATGTCTCCATTAGTTTGGGGCTACATCTGGGAAAATACTTATAGATTGTCTTACTGACCACATTCCTGGGCACACTACTTTTCCTTACCAAAATGACTTGGGGAATGAGGGCCTCAGAAGGGAAAAAATGAAAACTTCAAACTATGTTAAATGTTGTTTACCAATAATTTAAAAACTATTTACTGATTATAATCACATATAGATACTTACTCTGCCATTACATTCCGGACTCTACTGGCAAAAAGGACAGGATCACATTTTTCTTCCTCATTTGGTACTTGAACAGGCATAAACTGAAATGCAAATGTAACTTTTCATTACAATTGTGAGGCCTAAGACCTTAAATGCTAAATAAATTAATTTATAAGCTATCATTATATGAAATAACCTGCTTTTCTAGCACACAGGTTATATGATAGAATGTAGAGGACACTGTGCTTGGACTCAGGAAATCTGAATCCAAGCTCTGGGTCTTTCTGTGTGTTAACTAGTATGACCTTTAACTTTTCTGAACTGTCTCCTCAAATCTAAAAAGAGGGCTATGATCACCCAAGTCCCTGGTTGTGGTGAGGGTAAAATGAGCCAATGTCTAGAATTCTGGAAGTTGTAAAGCTGAAACTACTCAGATCTTATTCTCAAAACTGCATTTTCTCCCACCCACCTTTGTGTGAAAATGTTATTAGCAGTAGTACTTTGTCTTTTGTACTGTATCTTCTCTATCCATTCCTAAATCAGCCATGTTTATCACTTGATCAAACTTCATGTTTTATCATTTCTTCTGCTTATTTTTTAACCCTTATATTGGCTTTCTACCTTTTGCCTAACACCATGTTTTGCTTTATCACTTTAAATTTTACTTTCCTTTCTCCACTTGATATTCTGTGATACCTCACTTGTACTGTCCTTATTTTTAGTTTTAGTTTTCTAACGTTAACAAGGTTTCAGTGCTGTATTTAAGTCATGGTACATTTTGGAACACCTACTATATACCAGGCAAGATGAACAGGACTCTAACTCCTGCTCCAAAGAAGATCTGTATTTTCATAGGATAGACTGACACAACACACACTATCATTACCCCTAATGATAGGGTTTAAAAGCTTAACTAACTTACTTTAAGTTATACTGGTCACATGACCAAGATTCAGCCCAACGCCTGTCAGATTTTAAAACCCCTGTTTTCTCCATTAAGCCATACTTCCTGGAGTACAAGCACAAGGGATAGGAAATGATTAATTTGGTCAGGGGGCTGGGAAAAGCAACCAAAGAGGTTTTACAGAAGAGCTAATACTTGATCTTGACTTTTTAAGGATAAACATGATCTTGCCAATAGCTACTGTTTATTAACTATGAACCAGGCACCATGCTAGGTGTTTTATATGTGTTATTTCATTTCACTAATCCTCCCCAATTCTAGTCATAAGGAATTGGGGTTCACAAAGACTAAATGCCTTGCTTAAGATTTCATGGCTCATTTCCATTCAACAAATGCTGCTGAGGCACATGTCATACACCAGGCACCGCACTAAGCCTTGAACACATGACAAGGAAGTTCTGTCCCCAAGGAGCTCTCCATGCAGCGGGAGAGAAATGTATGATACAGCGAGCTAAGTCCATCAATAAGGGCTACCATTCTTTAAGCAGCTATTGTGTGCTGGGTACTTTATATAAGCTAAGGCCACACACAAATGGCAGGGTCACAATTTGAAAGAAAAGTAAGTATCTGTATAAATAACATCACTTTTGGACTCACATGGACCTGTTTTCAATCTTGTTAATCATGTTTAAAAAGCCTATGGGCAATGGTGACTCAGAGATGGAATTTAAGCAAGGGAGTGAAATGAGCAGGTCCAAGTATTTGAGTAGTGACTTTGGTGGCAGGGAGTGGATAAACCAAAGAGGAAGAGGCTCTGAGCAGGGAGAACCCCTGCAGACAACTGCAGTCACCCTATAAGACCATGAATAGAGGGAGGGAGGATGTAGAGGCCAGTATGGACCCAACTGGCATCTTTAGGATAAAATGGACAGAAATCATAGGCTTATGTGTTATTTTTCATTTTACTTCTCACATTTATTTTATTAACATCCTCTCCAAGAAGAAAGTGCCATGCTGTGGAGAGAGCACTGGGCCTGGGTTGATACCTTGGCTCTGCTGTGTGATCCTGGAAAAGTCATTTAGCCTTTATGGGCCTCAATTCCCTCTCTCATCAAAGAAAAAAGTTTGACTAGATGCTGTCTAAGGTCCTTTTCAACTGGACTTCTAAGTCTAGCTTCTTACTTAGTATCTGGTCACTCTTTAAGATGGAAAAATAAACTAAGCCACCAGAGGTCCCCACATCACTTATACATCCAGAGCAACAAACAATCTTTGCAAATAAAAATTTCTAATAATTCCCTCCAACCTGTTCTAGTAAAATCTCTTATAGCTGCTTAGGGTGAAATCCTAAGGAAGAAAACACTATGTTAAAATTGATATTCATAGAAAACATAACAAAATAATACAATCAATTAAAGTTTTAAACTGCCCTATAATTATTCATTTAAAAAAAAGCCAGAACATCATTTGTAATACACTTGATTGGTAGGTCATAAAAGCACATATTGAAAACCCTAACAAAATAAATTGCTGTTACACTGTTAACCAAACACAATACAATGAATTATGGGCTTGGTTCCTTTTAGTGCAGGGAATATTTTCCATAAAATGATTTTTAATAACTCTCATATTGGCATGGCATTTTATTCTTAAGGAAAAAAATTCCACTGAGAAATCAAAATAATTAAAAGCCTGGATTTGACACTCAAGGGTCTTGGAGGCCTCCATGCCTCCTGAGAAGCAATTCAATGGAAGTTCTAATAAAAAGTCACCTCTCCTTGGATAAGACCTTGCCCTCTATATCACATTTCCAATCTGTACAAAGTCATTCAAGGCTCACAGCATAAACATATCTTTTATTTGGGAAGGAAGATCAGCCAGAGAGAGGGAAACATGATAGCAATTATCTATTACTGAACGCTAATACACACCTAAATACCCCAGTAACCCCAGGACCACAAGTTATCCTTTCTACCTTTATCTTCTTTCCCTATCGCCAGTATCCACACCGATGGCCCATCTGACATCTTGATTTCACAGCCTCTTCACCTGCCACAGATATTATTTTCAACTCTACCTTGGCCATGGAAAAATCCCTCCTCTGACAAGTTTTTCTGTGAGAGTTTCCCCTCATTATCTATTAGTGTTTACTTCTCCCCTAATCTGGCCCTTCAGAGACAGCAAGAACCTGATGGTCACTCTCAGGACCTATTCATCCCTCTCTATCCACTCCTTTCTGGCAAAATCTGTCTGCCTGTCTACACTGGACTTTGCAAGTCAGACAATTTCATATGGCCTTTCTGTCACCTAGAATCTGTCACTTCTGCCACACCCAGGGTGCTAATTACAAACTTGGTCACCTTTCCTGATCCCGCCTACCCACTCTTGTTAGAGAGTGATGCTGAGAGATGCTAAACAAAGGTACAAAACCTTATTGGTGAGACCACTACAAATTCACGTTCAGGTCCTTGGAGCCGCTTGAAAAATCATGTAATTTCCCAAGGTGACCATGCTGCTTCCAGGTATAAAAATACTTTTTTGTTTCTTTTGTTGACGATCTTTTATCTTTCTAATCTGTGTAGGTGGGCCAAAATATGCGATCTTAACACAGAGTCTATTTCTTTAATGTCGATGTGATGGGCGAGGATCAAGTTACTTAAATCAAATCTCACTGCTGCCTGGCAGACCTCTTCTGTCCTTCTTTGACCTGCTGCCATCATATTTTCCTGTTTCAAACATGGTCCTCGCTTCTCAAGTTGCAATTCCACTTTCATCTCAATGATACTTAATCTTCAACTTCACAAAGATGATGTGAAGGAGTTTAGGACATGCCATGCCAAAATATGCCATTGGGGTATATCGATTATTTTGAGCTGAAGGCACTTAAAAACAGCAATGCAGGGAGAGGCTTTCTTTGAATTCCTCTTATTTGCCTATGACAGATCCTCTGAAAAGAACTCAATTGTCCTAAATCCCCTCCTGGGGAGTTTTATCATACAGGGAAGACTGACTCTCAACAGAGGGGAGGAGACTAGAAGTCAAAATCACACCCAAACTTTACCACACACCATCATATCTCCCATCTATTCTAAGGGCCCACTGATTTTTCCTTCCTAAAAATCATTTACTCTCCCCTAAGTGGCCTATGCCCTCCCTCCCTGTTTCTATTAATATGGTATATAAGCTCTCAAATCTCACTTTTTTGAGTGTTCACTTTTTATTCCCTGTGATGCCCTCATGCCTACTATATTAAAAATTAACATATTTGTATATATTTTCCACTGTTAACCTGCCTGTTGTCAGTTTATCTCATAGACCCAGGAATCAAACCTGGGTGGGTAGAGAGAAGTCTTTCCTCCCCTAAGCATCTCGTGTGAACTTCTTCAATTCCCTTTCCCATTGCACCTGAGAAGGGCTCCACAGCTCCAGTCCCTTCCTCTCTGCAATATTCTCTCTTCCTTCACTCTGCTTACTCTGCACCATCCTGACGCAGATAAGGAGGAGACTAACTGACCTGTCTCCCACACTTGTATCTTGTTTGCACTTTTGGTTCCAGAGCCTCCTACATCCTCTTGGGCCTTAGACTGCACACAAGATAAAGCCCCAATTCCCCTGCCTATTTAAGGCTCTCCATTTCCCAGAGCCAGTGCTTTACATGAATACTCAGTACCAGTAAAACTGGTTTATTCATTGTTTACTGACCACATCAAGCACATTCCGTTGTATTAAATAAATGATGATGAGAGGGAGAAAGACTGATGAGTGATGACACGATGATCAATTTTTTCTTCCTCTAAATAACAGAAAAGGATTTTAAGAGGTGAATCTTAAGAAATGTGCAATTCTGGAAATTCCTTGGCGGTCCAGTGGTTGGGACTCGGCACTTTCACTGCTGGGCCAGGGTCCAATCCCTTGGTTGGGGAACTAAGATCCAGCAAGTGGCGCGGTGAGGCCAAAAAAACCAAAAAACAAAAGAAAAAAACTGTGCAGTTCTAGTTCTGCCCATGATTCTCCTTTACAGTCTTCAAAAAGAGAAATGCAAAAGAAAGGTTGTATGAACATCAGCTCCTTCCTTCCCAAAAGAACAGGAAAATCTAGTTGATAAGGTTAATAAAAGTTAATGTCTATTGAACACTTACCACATACCAGCACCTAAGTAACCTGATTAAACCCTTACAACCCTATAAAATAGGTATTATTATCCTCCTTTGACCAGTGAGAACACAGGCTTAAAGAGGTTTATGTAATTTGCTCAAGCAAATACAGATAAGTAGTAGCAGAACTGGAACAAACCCCCCAGCTAACACTCTTCTTATAGCATTCCATTTTTCTACTTACAAACTCCAGAATTCTACCAAGTTCCAGAATAAATTACCTCTGTTAGAACAAGTAAATATGGGGTATGTTTTGTGTGTGTGTGTGTGTGTATTTGTGTGATGAAGGTTTTCTAAAAGGCCCTTTTTAGATTAAAAACTACAAATCATTTTACTGCATTTGGATATTTAAATAAACTATATAATTGTATTTGAACCTTCTCTAACTAGTTAGCTTTAAGAGATTTAAGAAGTGATATATTTCTATAGGTGTTGATCATAACATTCATTATTATAATCCTTTCCTATGTCAGAAATTTTTAATGAAAAAAAAACCCACTCTATTATTTAAGGCACTGAGTTACTCACCATAAAGTATGCTAGCAGCCACTAGAAGCTCACTAGAAGCTCTGCAAAGGAACTTTCCTAAAGCAAAATATGTATGTCTACAGACAAATCCTTTTTACGTATCTCTAATACAATGGATGGCTTTAAAGTCAACATATTTTGAATGTGAACTAAGATATAGCCCATGAAGAAGGAAACTGACTGTATAGTCAATGTGAATGCCATGTTTCCATTCAGAAACTAGGTGCTGTCCACATGATGCTATATAGTCTGACTTTGCTTATATTCTCTCTCATGAGATAAACTAGCAGGCTCTTAATTTATGTCATATTTTGGGATGTTCCCTATTAGCTAGCTTAGTCCCTATGCCCCTAGGCCACATGCTTATTAAGGAATACTTAATGGCTGATAAAATTGGTCACTAAAAGATGCTTTAAGGACACCCACTGTGCCACATTATGATTCAAAGAATACTTTCAATAGAACCATTCTGTAGACACACATAGCATCCTTGTTCAAAGATGCCACAAGACCAAATTACATAGGGCATGATGTTTGGGACTTGTATGTTTAAGATCCAAGAGTCAAGAAAATAATAATCTTTTCAAAAATAAGTCTTTGTGTTGGGGAAGCAGAGAAGGAGTGGGTAGAGGAGGTAAGGAAATAGTCCTAAATATTATATTCCCTAGATTTTTAGATATCTGATGATTTTGGTAATTAAAGAGATTAATAATCATCATTAATGAGGGGAGACTTGTGAAACTAAAGGATACAGCCTTCAACATACTGAGATGTCCTTGACCCACAAGAGCAAGTGTGTCCAAATGGACATTTTAATAACAATCCACTCACAGCTCATTTTAAAAACCATAAAGCTAAGGCTATATTCTTGAATAATACATCTTGAATTAGGTTTACCTAATTAATATTCAAGAAGGTCTAAAATCATATGTTAAAAATAACACCTAGGATTTCCATCCATTTTAAAGAAAAAGGAAAGCAGAGGAGGGTGCTTTTGAATAACCAAGACAACTGAAGTTGTAGCAACTATCAATAAATGCACTGAGACTTCTGACTAAGCTGCACTGGGGCAGCTCAAGCTGGGCCTCCTTCGACATGGCGGAAAAGCTGGTGCCTCAGAGCTAGCGCCCAGCTCCTTAGAGTCCTGAGTCAGGGTGTGGGTATACTTAGTGCCTGGCAGACTGCTGGGATACATTTTCCAGTTATATCCCAACAGTGGGGAATTAAAATATTCAGAAATCATAAAGTAGTTAGGAGTCCCCTCGATGAAAAGTAGACTCATAAATCTCAAATTAAATTACAATTAAAATAAGAATACCCAATTTGAAGTCCACAAATTTCCATCTTCTTACCCTGCACCACAATTCTTATACATCAAATCCCTACCTATTTAGCTACTTTCAACTGGTTGAAAGCCATTTTGTGTGTGAAGTTATTGAACAAAGGATATATTCTTTTCTTTGCAGAAAATATTATCCAGGGACTTCCCTGGTGGTGCAGTAGTTAAGAAGCTGCCTGCCAAAGCAGGGGACACAGGTTCGATCCCTGGTCCCACATGCTGTGGAGCAACTAAGCCTGTGTGCCACAGCTACTGAGTCTGAGCTCTAGAGCCCGTGAGCCACAACTACTGAAGCCTGAGCACTCTAGGGCCTGCGTGCCACAACTACTGAGCCTGTGGGCCTAGAGCCTGTGCTCTGCAACAAGAGATGCCACCGCAATGAGAAGCCTGTGCACCACAACGAAGAGTAACCCCCGCTCACCACAACTAGAGAAAGCCTGCCCGCAGCAACAAAAACCCAAAGCAGCCAAAAAAAGAAAAAAAAAATTATCCAAACAGGTCTAAGAACAGGTTGGAGAATGCAAATACTGTAACTGAAAAGAAAGAAAGAAAGCCATGACATGGAAAGGAAATGTGGTAACAGTGGTCAGGGCAAAAGCATGAGGAATTTGCATACCTCTGTTGTGACATAATTTGACCACTGACACGTGTACTAGACAAAAAAAATGTACAGTTCTATGTGCATTTCCACATCTATTGCTAGATTTTGTCTTAGCTAAAGAGGGGTAAATTTAGAGGAAGGAGCAGCATGCATATATATACATAATATCTTCCAAGTTTGCAGAGAGGATAGTATGGCTGTTTGAAGTATGGGTTTTCTTTTTTTTCTTTTTATTTTTTTTAGAGAAAGAAAACAGGGCTAGCTATCTGAGCAGCTATTCAAGAAAGAAGGGCAGTGCTCAGTCAGAGGACTTAGAAATATTAAGATATTTCTTTCCAACAGGGTTTCCCAAAATGTATTCTATGGAACACTGGTTCTAGAAGGTATCCAGAGAAAAAGGGTTCAGTCGTCAAACTGTTCAAAGGCACTGAGAAGTCTTGAGGAAAGAAATCTGATTCATTTTTTTTACTCTAGTACTTCCTAAACTTAATAGGATATAGATTAGTTTTTTTCTCTAGAAACATCTAAGTATATTCCAAGATCTAGTGTTTTCTGGTCACACTGAGAGATACTGAGCTGTTTTTAAAAACAGGGAGGTGTGACCTATAATTAGTAAACAGGTATTTTCAAGGCTGGCAGACAACCTGCAAGTCTCGAAAAATTTCACTCAAGTTAAATTCACTTTGACATAATTTGCCCTCCTGTATTACTTGGTATTGCTGACAATGTCTAAATGGCTGAACAACCAAGCTATCCAACAAAGTAAAATAGGATTCTTGTGACTTAAATTCCACAGTCCTGTCACTTGGAGCACTGGCTCCCACTCAGTACTCTGAATTACATATGCAAGCTTAAGGTTTTCATTACAAAAGCCATGGATGTAATTGGAAAATCCAGGCAAGAGTCTGGAGAACCACTATTTTGACCCTCTCTCTTCAGAGGCTACCTGAGGGTATCACTAAAGCCAACAAGATTCTGAATTCAGGGGTCCATTAATTCCATGTCATTCCTAGAAACTAAGCATAGTTCTTGGAATCAACTTTCTGAGTCTTAAAAACCTGGTCAGAACATTCTAAGTACTCCTCCACTCCCTGCCTCCCACTGTAACTCAAACTGAAAAACTGTCCTGTGAACAATGATATGAGCTGCCCTCATAGCTCATATGACATGATTTCCTCAGGCTTTCCATGTGCAGATTGATTCCAAAAGTGAGGGTTTCTCACTCTGTGCCTCTCCCACAGTCTCTCACTTTCACAGAACATACTTCTTAAAGAAGCTGTGAGGTTCCACCAGCTACTGTAGCTCCTTTGGTCAGATGTGAAAGCTTATCATGCAACTTGGCAGAAGTTAGCATTAACAGGAACAAAAAGATAGGAACGGACAATGCAAATCTGGCCAGTCAGGGTGGCGACATGTCAGAAGTTCCCAGAAGTTAGGAAATTGTGTTTCCTAACACAGTTCTAAGAGCTAGCACTGACAGACTGGGTTTAGATACACAATTTTCAAAAGACCAGGGCTTATTTTCAAGGTGGCAGACTTAACTTCCAATCTTTATATATCTACTCTCCCTAGACTGAAAATTCAGTGAAAGGTAAGGCCAAATCTTAGACTCCAAGGCTACATTTTGAACCACTTACCTCAACTTCCACATTTGTGAAGGGCTGGCAGCAAGTGAGCATACAAAGTTGAATGCTGAAGAGAAAAAAAGAGAGGGCCATCTTTATGTGGTAATACAAGTACTATCTAATATTACTCAACAATCTTTTCTCTACACACAAGCAACCCAACGTCACTCTTTGTGTGTATTGTACATTTATAAATGCCACACTGCAGCTATAATACTTCTTGGGCTTAGAGAATTATTTTTGATATTCAAAAGTTAAATTCCTGAATGCAATATCAAATACGTATTTGTGGGTCAGAGTTGCAGCTCAGCAGACTAAACCCCAAATTTGAAATCTCCTTGACAACTAAGACTCAGGCCTAGAGAAACTATCCATGGTCACATTTTAAGGTACCTTAATGTGTTTATAGAAAAACTGCTGAGTAGAACATTACATTACTAAATTATTTTCTAATATTAAAAAAAAAAAACAAAAAAAAAAACCCAGTGGGCCTTTCCTTAAAAGCAGAAACTTTATCATCATTGTCCCAGTTACTAATAAGTGTTTCAGCTATAGGGAAATTTTCTGGAAAGTTTCAAATTTCATTTTAAAGCTAGATAAAAGCTTTCTTTAAAGTGGTTATAATCGATACACTCAAAGATAATTTTTAAAATTGTTCCTACTTGCAGCTTTCCAGTACATATTTAGACTGTCTGGATAAGATTTCTATGGGATTTTTTTTATCCTCATATAGACAGATGACCCAGAAATCAGGCAGAGTAAATTAGACTACATGTTTAAGAAACAACCAAGCAACCTTTTTTTCTATTAAGAAATTAAAATATGATTTATCTGTAAAAATGGCTTGAAGGGGCTTACTTAAGACAAGGAATTTAGGAATTTAAACAAGGAATTTATTTATGAGAAGGAATTTAGGAAATAGGTTTACTAATTCCATAATTCATTATAAATTGTTAATGTGTCAGTTTTCAAATCTTCTGTTTGAAGGGAAAAAAATCTTTTACCATCAACTCCAAGCCACAAAGCCAATCCATATTATCTAGCATTAAGTACAGTTTTTTCACGATTTAAATTGAGTTTTGGAATTCAATGATTTGAATACATATTCTGAATACATTTTCATTCTGAATGCTGTTAAAAACAAAAACACAAATGAAACCACACACAAGGTCTCTTTAAACTTGACTTGTCCACACTACAGACAAATCAAACAACACTTCTCAGACTGACATAAAACAGCTTTTCCATAGCTTTCCCTTCCTGACGGTTAGCCCCTGCGCCTTCTCTCCTCTAGGACATCTGCTTTGGTGTAAAATCCCTTCCTTAGATTCTGAGTCAGAGTAGTACTTGGAGCAAGGACAATTGAGAAAACTGATTTAGAAGTAACAGATACAGTGCTAAACATAACATGAATGAGATCAGAAGATAAAGGTGGAAACGAGAGGTTACCACACGTATAAGTGCGACGTGGCACTTGGATAAAACAAAATTGTATCTTTAGAAGATTTTGTGTTTGTTTATAAATCCTAAAAAATCTTTAACTCTAAAACTATTTTTTTTTCCCTCTTTCTTTGCTGAATTCTATTTTTCCCCCTGTCACACACTTCTCAGGTTAGAAGCCTGGGTTAACTCAACCAACTCTATTTACCCCTGATCTCCCTTCCAGAAAAGCTTCCTGTTTGACCTTCACATCTACCAGTCCAGCTGCAAAACCAAAAAAAGTCACAATGAACCCAAAGTCATTATCTCTATGAGGACTCAAATGTAAAGTTCCCAGGGGTGACACACCTCAGGAAATATAAATATGTTATCCCCTCAATTTTCAGGCACTTCTTTTTCTAAAATGCTCTCACATACTACTTGTTTCTCCTAATATTCCCTTGTATAAAAGCTGAAAACCAGGAATTCGAAATTAGTAATGACAGGAAACATGTATTCTAGCCAAGGGAATAGACTGATTTCTTGGAGGGTTAAAGATAGCATAATGTCTAAATATCCTTTACAATTTATGTTCCTTATTTTTGGTGTTGTTTACTTAGCTTCAACTACCAAGGACTAAAGCATAACAGGAACATAAATGTCTCCTGTGTCAATGTTTATTAATACATTTAATACATGTAATTGGGCCATCTATTCTGATTTAAATGTATCATTTCAAAGCAACTTACATACACAAAAAAATGGAGAAAATAAGTATGTTGTAGTTTAAAAAATCTAATTTTCAGAAGTTGTTTGGATTGTCTACAATGTACTTGAAGGCAAATGATGATTTCTTTTAAATATTTCCAAGTGATTCTCACCTATCCAACAATAACTTGAACTCTGGGAAAGTCCTTAAATCTAAAATATAGGGACTTCCCTGGTGGTCCAGTGGTTAAGACTCCGCACTCCCAATGCAGGGGGCCTGGGTTTGAACCCTGGTCAGGGAACTAGATCCCACATGCCGTGACTAAGACCCAGCGCAGACAAATAAATATTTTTTTAAAAAATATAAAATGTAACCAGGCTGTCTTTTTTTTTTTTTTTTTTAATTTGGAGAAGGTTTATTCTTTTTTTCTCTTCTGCAGCCCAAAGCCAGCCAGGTTCCTTGAGGTGAGCATCAAGGGATGTCAAGGATGTCAACGCTCTCTGCACAGGTAAAGGACCAAAGGAGGCACCTAAACAGGCAGGGGAACTAACAAAAGAGCTTCTTTAGAGAAAGTAAAATTCAACATGTTCTGTTCTCTTTAAAAGGTCTATTTCACTTCAGCTAGCTTAACAGTGAAACTATACTCCTCTCCTCTCTTAAAGGTTTATAGAAACTGCTGATCCCTAGGCTCTTAAAATCCAAGAGTGGAAGTGAAAGCTTGGTTAGCTATTTCCTCAACTCAGCTCAGACACATCACAACTATTTCAGGCCATATTACTGAACTGCTCTAGGCTGTTTAAACCAACACAGTAAAATAACAATGGAGTCACCAAATAATGCTAAATTTGCAATGGGAATGAAATCACAAAATTTAAGCTAAGTAGGATGCAAATGAGATCACTGGACTGTTTCCTAAGAATTGGTAGATAAACACTTGAGACCCATTAAAACACTAGACAGACAACTAGAATTCTGCACATGGGAGACACTGGGGTTTAACGGGCAAGATAGTTATGCTCTCTACAGAAACATATCAGTTACAAGATTTAAGGATCTGATTAGAAATCTTTACTTCTACAAAAAACAAGGTTTGTTTTTGTTTTTTTTTAAAAAAAGAACAAATTCTTTTTCTTCACTCAAATAGAATTTATATAAACTAATAATAATATAAGCGACTTACAATGTATATCCTTGCCATGTCCAAGTCACAGTATCCTAGAATAACAACAGCATTTTAACTATTAGTTCAGAGAAAAAATACCAAATAAAAATTTTATGTTGATATTGAATATACTTTCTTTCTGAATTAAAAGCAATATGTTGAAAAGTAAGACAAGCATATTATTATTGTTAAACGTTAGTGAACTGACCTATAAATTCTTGGATTATATATCTACATGGCAAAGATCTGTCTTCCATATATAACCACCGTTCTTTTTATGGAATTAAGTTGCTCTGAATTTTTTAAAAAACTATTGTGCATGCTTAGCTATTTTTCTCCTAATATGAATGTATTTGGATAATTAATTGGCTTACAAAACCCAGGATAGATCAGCTCTCAAAAAAAAAGTTTCTTTGGGAGAAAAAACTATAGTAGTAAAATAGTACATAGTGAAAGAATTTGAATAAATGACAAATGCAAACCCATAGGCAGAAGTACCTTGAGTAAAAATTTGATAAATTTTAATCTTTTAACTATAAGTGTCCAAGGTTGAGACATCAGTCACTCACAGACTGAATTGATCAAGAACTCAATCTTAAATAACATACATCATTAATAATTACACCCTGCCTTTTAATGCAAATTCTCTAGTAAAGAAAGCTCCTCTCAGAAACAGAACATCCCTCCCCCTGCCAAAAAACCACCTTCTTTAGGAAAATGGTGACACAATCAATATCCAGAAAACAACAATGCACCTCAATGGAGCAGAAGGTTATTTCCGGAGCCCACATGGACTTTCTACAGGGTGTTAGGTTCTTTTCAGATATTTTCTTAGTTTAAGCTATTTGCCAAGTGTCACACAGCTACTAAGTACTGAGCCAGTAATTAAACACCAAGCCTCTTCCAAATTTATCCTACTACTTCAATCCTTCTCCACCTATAATGACCAATGAATCAGAAGTTTCTCCTTCCAGGCTTAACGAAAATCACAAATTTATGAGTTTTCTCACGTCCAGTCTAAGAAACCCTGAATCTGAGACTTAATCATACCATCACAGTGGCAACAAGAAATATCTGTAGCTTAGTAATAGCAAAAGTACTACATAAAATTGGTATCAACCAACATGTGCCTATCTTGCACATTTTTAAAAACTAAATGTGGTAAGGAGAATGAGTCCACCCATCTACCCACCATTTATCTATCCATCTATTTTATTTATTCAAACAAAAGGGGTCCTAGAGAATTTGTGCTGTTTGGAATGTTGAGATTCTTCCCATAGTAAAATATGATGCTTACCAGCTTGTTTGGGTATCTGAGGAGAACTGGCTGTACTGGAACTCCTGGAATGAAGGCTCCTATAACCACATATTGAAATTTTATAACATGCTCTTTATATGAATGCAAGTTTTACAATGAATTAAAAAATTAATAATAAATGATGTAATATACTAAATATTTTAAAAGTACATATAAACTATTTGCTAAATGTTGGTAAATCCTTAGTGTTAGCCAAAATGAGAGATTTTTGAATTCAGAATTATATAAGCAAAATATTAAATGTTATGCCTAAGTCACTTAAAATATTATTTATACCCCCATCTGTTTTCATTTTCCAAATACCTATTATTCAACAGGATTTTTTTAAAAAGTAATGATAAACCAAGACAAAGAGAAAATAAAGAGAAGAAAATCTAGATGAAACCAAATGCCTGAACCATGAACTACCACACCTGCTAGAAATGAGTTCTAATTTTGGTCTGAGCATTCTACAGGCAATACAAAAACATTTTAAAGTACAATATTATTAATTACTATGAAATGACATATGAAATTACAAATTACTATAAAATTCACAACTTCATAATATTTTAAAAAGCAGTGAACCTTAGAAGGAATTGAAGGCATTATAATGATAATTGAAATAGGTTTTCTAACTTGAGGACACAGGACCCCAAGTGTCTGTGAGGGTTATCCTTGGAGGAAAAGAAAAATCTGCTAGTGGTTTCTGCTCAAACACACCCACATCCTCACACACACACACACACACACACACACACACACGGGACATTCCAAGGAAGAAGTGGTTATGATACCAAAAGAGAAAGTAAAGGAGTGAGTTCTATGGTTTCACATCATTAAAAACATTTCATCAGAAAATAAGAAATGCTCCACGCAAACTGATGAGTTATTTTGTATATTTATTATCAGATCATTTGAGAAATCTTCCATACTACTTTGTCACAGTACATAATTTAATTGATCTCACCTGGTTTAAAAGTAATCAAACAGGACCGATTAGTACAAGTACCTTCTGGGAAAACTAGTATCTTGGGAGAAAAGGAATAGATTTAATATTTCAGTCTAATTAATAGATACCCCTTTACTTGCTTTCTTATGACTTCACAAATAGTTGCCAACTTTTATAAAGCAAAAATTTAAAAAAGGCTAACACTTGATTCTAATGAAAGCTAGAATCAGATTACTCAGTTTTGCTCTAAAAGAAGTATAGTCTGACCATTAAGATAACTAGAAAATGAATTAAAGCTTTGAAGAGAGAATACACATAGTAAATGTTTCTTAATGATGATGCTAATGATATGAATAGGCTTAAAAGAAGATGTAGACCCTCAATCATGGTCAGAGTGTGCATTTTAGGCAATATTAAATTCTTTCTTCTATTGCTGCTGTACATCCTTAACCAAATCATTTCCTACTTTCTTGTTTCAATTTTCCCATTAAATGATATTCCCTCTTACAACATATAGTTTCGGGATATACTGAGAAAAAAGGAGAAAATGCCTACAATATGCTTACGCTTACTTGAATTTGTTGACATGGAATACAATTTAATATCCTTTTTTGAGGAAGTGTTTTTAGTGTTTAATATACTTATTTATGTTTTCCACACAAAAGATGTGCAGTGTAGTTCCCCATTAACTGAATAAAATAGCTTGATTTTTCTAAAGCTTTTAGAATTTAGCAATGAGTAAACTGCTAAACACATGAAACAAAGAAGAAAATCTGCACTAAAAGCAGTTAGTAATGGGTATTTTATAATAATTAGAGAGGGAAAACATTATTAAGCTACACTGCCACAATAATAAGTTATTTGTAAAATAAAAATTGTGAATAGGTGCAGTTCCAGCCTCCAGTTGAAAAAAAAAAAAAAAACAGGTTTCCTATCCCAATCAGATACAATATCAAATATGATTCATGCAGTGGATATTCTATACACTATGAACAATAAATTAATATAGAGTGAATCATAGAATCTCAAGAACTGGACGGGGCATTAGAAGTCATATAGCATCTCTAAAGCTTGAATTCTTTCTACAATATCCCACCCAAGTGGTTGCTTAGCTGATAACGTGAACATTTCAGAAAGAGATTCCAAATCACACCATTCTAACCCTGGACGGAAAGTTCCCGGAGATGAGCAAAAGGAACTGAAACCCGCCCACTTGTTAACTTGCTCCCACCAGGCCCAGATAAATTCCCTGGAGCCAAAGAGCAAAATCACACCCTTACTCCAAATGTCATTTCTTCCCAGTGACTTTTTACATCCTTCCTCACATGCCTTGGTTTCTAAAACCTCCTGGCTGTACGCCTCTTGATACTTCAACATCTACAACATTGCCACGAGTGGCTAGATCACCTCAGGACCATGAGTTCTGCTAGAGATCACTTGTTTTCACCTGGGCAAAGATAGATGGGTACTTATTATAATCACCCGTGAGGCTCTCTTTATGCAATAAATGTACCTCTTCCACACCTTCAAAAAAGCATCCCAGGGGAAGGAGGTGGTGGGATGGTAAAATGTGAAAAAGTTCTATAGGTGATTCTGATATGCCCCCTGAACTAAAAAGACAATCTGATTATACTTCAGATAACCTGAAGATCTTAATCATTTTCACAATAAACCCACCATATTGTTGAGTATACCTGAGCTTCAGTATCTCATTTTTAAAACGATAAATTCAGAGGTGGAGAATTAGCTTTTACAACACAAAGTAAAAACCAATTCAAAGAGTTTGGAGAATAAAAAGAAATGATACATTTAAGTCCATGGAGTATCTCATGGGGAAGAAGACTTCTTAATCCTCACTCATTTATTCTGCTTTTATTATGCAAAAGACATCTAGCATAAGGTGTCCCCCAATGCTGCTATCTGTGGATCCAAATGAGTATGTATACAAGTGTACAGTAAATAAACTTTTAATATATTTAAATAAACTATGTTTTACCTGGGGCCATTCCCCTCCTGATGTGGCCCGCCTTATTATTTCACTTATTGTGTTTTTTCGAGAATCTGGATCTACACGGGACACCAACACTGGTTGCAGAGTCCGCAATATTCCTTTAAAACAAATGAAAAGTCACAACTAAGTCATTTTGGGGCTAAAGCTACTACAGCAATGAAACCAGATAAACCATAAAACAAATTGTATGGAAAATTAAAATGACTGCAAATCAAAGAGAACAACTTAAAAAGCCCCTTTAATTCAAAGTTTATTAGAACTTAGCTTTCAGTTTCAAAAGGACAGGTGGATATTTAGACCTAAAAATATTTCATTGATTTAACAGAAGTTAGCAGCAGGAATATGAAAAGAAGCAAATGCAATTTTCTCCCTAAGAGATTTCTTCCTCAATTGACATTAAACATTTGGAATATACTATAAGATTATCTTGTTTTATTTTGGGAATACCCTGCAAACTGATTACGTGAAGTCATAGTACACGTGGGTAGGAGGTAATTATTATTTATCTTACTAACATTTTCAGCGCAATAGTCTTTTAAGTATGTAGCTTCCTAGCACATACAAAATAAATCTCAGTTTACCAAAAGTCTATTGCTAAACAACTTTCGGGGAAACTGTCATATTACACAAAGCAATGTGGTTACCTTAAAAAAAAGAGAGTGAGTGTGTATCTTTCTTAGCTGAATGACAAAGCTATAAGAACTACTACTATTTCTCCAGAGTATCAAGGCAACATCAGGCAATTTTCACATCCACTCTCTCACCACTTGATGCTTGGCAATAACCTTGGGACAACTGGGAGCAGTTACTTGGAGACTAATCCCCTGGGGGGAGGGCAAAGCAACTGGTGGGAAAAACATTTCACTTGCTTCGTTATTTTTTATGGCAGGAAGTATTTATTGTTCCACATCATAATTTTCAAAGAGTTACACATTGGTCCCTCATGGAGATTTGGGGGCAATAACGAAAACAGAGTTTAGGAGAAAAGACTCAGTGCATTAATCAGTCTAACACCCTGAAGAGAAATTCATTCAAATAGCATGTAACTGGTGCTTTCACAAATTCTTCGATTAAATTCTCTCTCAAAAAAATTCACCATGCTTGGTACTTAAAAACTGTTCTTTTTGGCTATATTTAGGAGCAGAAAGAGGTGATGGTACAGTGACGGAGGCAAGGCTTAAAAAGCATAATAAGGGTACAGATAGGGAAGTCTTTAATCTTTTTTCATAAATTCATTCTTTTGATATAGTACCCCACTAAAAGCAAGGAAATATGTTTGAAGTGTTTTATTATTTTAAAGTTTTTAAAAAGCCTATCAATAAACTATACATGATTTTCTAAATTTAAAGCATAAGCATGAAAATATTTTATCTCTGTTATCTTACAAAGTACTTACTGCCAATCAGAGGCACCTGCACATTCTCATTTCGAGACACTATAGAAGGTAACCCAGCTATGACACAGGCAATTCCATCAAAGAATGTTGAATGAGGGGCAACAACAAAAATTGGTGCTTCCACAGGACTGGCGATCTTTCCTTTCACGGTAACTATAAATCCCATTGAAAAGAACATGGCACGGCCTAGAAACTTCAAGACTGGCTGAGTAATTTTCCTTTGGAAATAAATACAAAAAAGGACATAATTAGCTTTGCCAACTGCAGCTAACAGTAGGGTTTTACTCTAAAGCACAATGCAAAAACCAAAACATGTTGGAGCACTTCATTTTAAAACATGAGCTAAGAAGAACAGCTAACACTTCAGTGGAGCTCTTTCTGCCAGGCACTGTTCTAAGTACTTTATGCATATTAATTTCTTTAATCCTTAGCCCAATTTTATGAAATAGACAGCATTTATTATATTATCCCCATTTTACAGACAAGAAAACTGAGGCCCAGAGAAGTAATTTTCCCAAGGCCACATGGCTAATAAGTGGCTCCATTATTCTGTGACTATAAAGTAATAAGAATGAATTTTCAACATGCATCCCCCACTGAGAAATCCAAATCAATACTTACCTTCAAAGGAGTCACCCTGGAAATCTATATTTGTGTAACTAAGGTGCTGCTACCTCCCAAAACACTTTTAGAACTAGCATGTGGAAATTGTCCTCAGAGTTATTTTAGCAATAAAATTTTAAAAGTAAGCTTTATTACATATATCATTATAGCCCTTAGACATCATCAAGAATCTTAAGAAGTAAATTTACCATTTCACTTCCCTGGAACAAAGAAATTTCAACTCCAGAAATTGAATTGTTTACTCTATAGAAAGAATCTGTCATTAAAGATTAGTTAATTCATCAAATTGTGCCAGGAATTGTGTTGGACACACAGGACAAGTAAGATCCACTCTCTGTCCTTGATAAACTCAATCGAGTAGAGAAACAAAACATAGTCCTAGAAGTGCAAGCACATGATGGACATCTCAGTACCACAGTAAGCATATAGCTTTTCATGAAAAATATCTGTCTCCCATAAGACCTCTACTGAAAGCTTTAAAAAATGGGCTTCCTATCAAATTCTTTCAACATTCATATAATAACATAGTGAGGAGCTATTAAGCAACTAACTACTGAGGAAGCTTTTCTAATTTTTATTTCACAGTAAGGAGAAGTGAGACACAGAAAGCCAAAGTACTTTTCTGGAGGGCACAGGGAAATGATCGATCTCTTCTTGCCCTGTAGTTTAGAGTTGAGATCTCTATTTATTTAAAGATAAAGAGCTCACCCCTTCACAGAATTTCCATACTTCATGTTCTTTTTTTTTGTAAGAGTGTCTGTCATTTATTAAAGGTTTATTATGTGCCAAGCATTATTCCAAGGTGCTTTTTTTTTCAGTGTTCATTATGTATGTATGTATTTATTTATTTTAGAACTTTTATTGAGATACAGTTAACATACAATAAACTGCATATATTTAGAGCGTACAGTTTGGTATCCCAATCTCCCAATTCATTTCCCCCCAACCCTCCCCGCTTTCCCCACTTGGTGTCCATATGTTTGTTCTCTACATCTGTGTCTCTATTTCCGCCTTGCAAACCGGTTGATTTGTACCATTTTTCTACAGTCCGCATATATGTGTTAATATACGGTATTTGTTTTTCTCTTTCTGACTCACTTCACTCTGTATGACAGTCTCCAAGTCCATCCATACTTCCTGTTTTTGATTTATAGTGACGTAGCTTCTAACAACTACATTCCAAAATATCCTATATTTAGAGCCATAATTATTGATCACTGACTAAACTTTGATAAACTCCTCTTTATCTTGATTTATCTAATATTTAGACATAGTTATTTCTTACCTCTTCCAACCAGTTATTGGGTGGATCAGCTTTTCAGGACAGCATGCTGTTGAAATTGCAGCAAATGGCCACGCCAGTAATAAAATTAATGCTAACAATAGGGCACGAATTGGAAGCAGGATAATTCCAAGAAGGAAAATCTGAAAGCCAAAGTTGATTAAAAAAAACAGATGACATTATTTTAATGCTGTAGTTGTCAAACAGAAATATATAAGAGGAAAATCTTATGCCATTCATGCATTCACTCAAAGGTGGATTGGGCATTACTCTACACCAGAGAAGGATCTAAGTACAAAGAAAATAAGACATTGTATCTGACCTTACAAAGCCTACTAGGTAGCAAAAGAAGCAGAGAAGAAAAACCAAGTACTACTTGATCTGTGTATCAGTGATGTGAATAGGGGCTGCTGGGGGAACAAAGAAAAGGTTTGCTGGACTTAGTAGTCAGGGAAAGCTTCCTGGAGGAGTTGAAGCTGAAACATCTTGCTTTAAGAAGCAAGCAGAAGCTAGCAAAGTACGAGGGGAAATAGCTTCTTGAGAGCTATTAAGTAGGATGAATACTAATAAAGGCATTGGAGTGTGAAGAAGTAAATGTATTATTTTATACACCTGCCTGTCCTTCATAACTAACAATAAGGAGATGGGAGAGGAAATACAAAAATAATAAAAACTAAATAAAAATAAGAATAAAACTAAATAAATAAGAACAGCAAATAATACTGAGTTCTTCCTAGGTACCACGCACTCTAAGCACTTGGCATGTAGTAACTTATCTGAGTCTTACAACCTTAAGTTGTTTTACATACAAGAAAAGAGTGGCACAGAGGGAGTTAAGTTAAACTGCTTAAGATCACTAAGCGGCAGAACCAGGATTTGAACCCAATGTGGTTACAAAGCTCTTGCTCTTAATCCTATCCCATAATGCCTTTCAAGTGAAATAAACTCTCCTTATATATCATAAATTGTCTTCTTTTTTTTAGCCAATTACACAGTGCTGCCCTTCTTGTCTCTACTGGCCTGTAACATGAATCTAAGCATCATCAAATAATTTATGAGAAATGCCAAAAATATTCTAGTTATCAGATCTCTATCAAATTATTTGTGTACATGTGTCTCAACTAAAACTTACATACAAGGAGGGCTTCCTATGTGGTGCAGTGGATAAGAATCTGCCTGCCAATGCAGGGAACACGGGTTCAATCCCTGCTCCAGGAAGATACCACATGCCACGGAGCAACTAAGCCCGTGCGCCACAACTATTGAGCCTGCGCTTTAGAGCCTGTGAGCCACAACTATTGAGCCTATGTGCTGCAACTATTGAAGCCCATGTGCCTAGAGCCCGTGCTCCGCAACAAGAAAAGCCATGGCAATGAGGAGCCAGCGCAACACAAGGAAGAGTAGCCCCCACTCACCACAACTAAAGAAAGCCCGCACACAGCAAAAAAGACCCAACACAGCCAATAAAATAAATAAATAAATACATTTATAAAAACAAAAACAAAAAAACTTACACACAAGGAAATTTACAGATCTTAAGTGTATAATTCAATGAGTTTTGATAAATGTATACCCTTGTAACCATTACCCCATCAAGACAGAACACATCTGCCACTCACAAAGTCACCTCATACCTCTTCCAGTCAATCCCTATCCTCTTAGTCAACCAATGCTGAATGTCTATCACCATATATTAGTTTCTCATGTTCTTGAGTGTCATATAAACAGAACCACACATTATACATTCTTGTGTCTCACTTCTTCCACTTAACATAATGTTTTTGAAATCTGACTATGTTGCTTTCAATATCAGTAAGTCACTCTTTCTGACTGCAGAGTATTATTCCACTGTATGACCATATGACAATATGTCTATTCTCCTCTTGATGAACATTTGGGCTGTTTCCAGTTGTGGGCTATTATGAATAAAGCCACTATAAACATTCTTATACAAGCCTTTTTGGGAATAGTTGTTTTCATTTCTCTTAGGTAAATACCTAGGAGTGGAATTGCTGGGTCATAGATGTAGTTTAACTTTATAAGAAACAGGTCAGTTTTCCAAAGTGGTTCTATCATTTTAAAGTGTCACTGGTAGTATATGAGAATTTTAGTCACTGTACATTCTAGCTGATATTTGGTGTTTGTGGTCTTTTTAAAAAAACCAATTTTATTAAGGCATAATTTACATAAAATAAAACACTATTTTAAGTATATAGAGTATGAGTTTTTCAAATGTATAACCCTGTGCAGACACCACCATAATCAAGATATAGATCACTTCCATCACCCAAAAAGTCCCTTATGCCTCTTTGCAGTCAATATATCCTCAGTGTATGGCAACCACTGACACTCTTTCTTTCACTATAGTTTTTGCCTATCATATATTTTCACATTAATGAAACCACACAGTATGTACTCTTTTATGACTGGCTTCTTTCACTTCATGTTTTTGAGATTCAACCATGTTGTCATACAGTGTAGTCTTTTTAATTGCAGAGTAATATTCCATTGTATGAATATATTACAGTTAATCTATCCACTAGCCTGTTCAGGGACATTTAGCCTATTATAAGTTTTTAGCTATTATGAGTAAACATTAATGTTTGAGTCTCTGTGTGGACATACATTTTCATTTCATGGGAAGTGAAATTGTCTGGCCAGGAAATGCTTAAAGAACTTGCCAAATTGTTTTCCAAAGTGGTTATATCATTTTATATCTCCACCAACAAAGTATGAAAGTTCCTGTTGCTTCACATCCTCATCAACATTCAGTGTTGTCAGCCTTTGTAGCCATTCTAGTGGGTATAAAATGGTATCTCATTGTGGTTTAATTCATATTTCCTTGATGAACAATGATGTTGAGCACATTTTTTCATGTGCTTACTGGTCATCCCTTTAGCCTGTCTGTTCAACAGGTCAAACACTTTTATTGGGTTGTTAGTTCTTTTCTTATCAATTTGTAGTAGTTCTTTATATATTCTGTTTACAAGCCCTTTTTCAATGTATGTATTGAAAATATTTTCTCCCAGTCCATGGTTTGCCATTTCATTTTCTTAATGGTATCCTTTGATGAGAAGAATTTAATTCTGATGAAGACTAATTTATCAATTTTTATTTTCTGTTTAGTTCTCTTCTGCATTCTTTCTAAGAAATCTTTACCTATCTCAAGATCATTAAGATATTTTGCATTTTCTTCTTCTAGAAGATACAAGGGTTTTGCTTTTATGCTCAAGTCTATGATCCATCTTAAATTACTTCCTGTGTCATGACCAGTAGGGATCACATTTCATTTTTATCCATAGATTTATCTAGTTGTTCTAGAACCAAATCTGCCCCCTCTTGTTTTGTTTTTTTTGGCTGTGCCACTCGGCTTACAGGATCTTAGTTCCCTGACCAGGGATTGAACCCCAGCCCCAGCAATGAAAGTGCTGAGTCCTAACCATTGGACCACAATCCCCAGAACAATTTTTGAAAAGACTTGACATTCCCCAATAAATTTCCTTGGCCACTTTGTCAAAAGCCAATTGAACATACTTGTGGGCTCTCTATTCTGTTCAATTGACCTATTCATTTGTCCTTCTGTCAATACTACCCTACTCTCTTTTTTTTTTTCTTTTTTTTTTTTTTTTTTTATTGGCACACGGGCTTAGTTGCTCCGCGGCATGTGGGATCTTCCTGGAGCAGGGATTGAACCCGTGTCCCCTGCATTGGCAAGCGGATTCTTAACCACTGCGTCACCTAGGAAGCCCCACCCTACTCTCTTAATTGCTGCAGCTTTGTAGTAAGTCTTGAAATAAGGTAGTGTATGTCTTCCAACTTTTTCAAACTTTTTTTGAGCTAATATAGATCCTTTGCCTTTCCACATAAATTTCAGAATTAGTTTCCACACAAACAAAAAGCCTGTTGGGATTTTTGTTGAGATTTTGATGAATCTATACAACAATTTGGGAGGAATTATCATCTTAATAATGTTGATTCTTCCAACTTATACACATGGTATATCTCTTCATTTTATGTAAATCTTCATTAATTTCTCACAACAGTGTTTTGCTGTTTTCACTGTAGTAGCCTTACATGCTTTTGGTTAATGTATTCCTATGTATTTAATGTTATTTTATTGCTATTATGAGATCATTTAATTTCTTTTTGCAATTGTTTGCTGCTACTATATAAAGTTGAATTAAAATTTTAATCTTTAAACATTATTAAGATGACAAAATCAATTTTGAGTAACTGTCAAATTAAGAGGATTACCCATCATATTTCCATTTGGTAATATGTCATTTCTATAGGAAGGCCTTCTTTCAACACTCTATTGGGAATATTTTCCTCTCCGGACTTTCTTCATAGCACTTACTAAAACATGGAATTATATACTTCTATATTTGCTTGTTTAACTTTTTCAGTGAAATACAAGCTTTACATAGGCGGGGTCCTTATTTCTCTTGTTCGTTGCTATGTCTCCAGAGATTAACAGTGTGCCTGGCACATAGTAGGCATCCAACAAATACTTTTGGTATGGCAAATGACCCCACAATTACAACCAACCATCATTTTAATTCCATATACTATTAAGGAAATAAAATCTAGGCTAATTTTTTACATGCCACTATGTAGCGGACCCTTAAACAGTCAAAAAGAGAAGGGGAGCAGTAAAGCTAAGCCCTATAATGAGATGCAAAAGTGACAACAGTCCTTAAGCAAGACGCTGATCATCATTTAGGATTTTTTAGTCTGATTTAATCATATTGAGTCACACTTAAACGCAAGTATATCAACCTTTTAAACTGGATAATACAGACAACACTGTTTTTCAATCATGTCTATTTAAATTTTCCTTTTACCCAGACTATTCAAGCCATTGAAACTACTTTGGAATCTCTGGTCTACATGCATTATTAACTTTTCAAAAAATATTGAGACCATATTCATTTCTCTCCAATCTAAGTGGTAAATTTTAAGTACAGTATACAATTTGTAGGTAACAAATAGAGTAACTATCAATATTAGGATCAACAAACAATACGAGATTCTTTCACACGTTCTCACTTAAATTTTAATCCTCCTTTGATGAATTATTATTCCAATTTAATAGATGAGGTTAAGTGACTTGGCCAAAGTCATACAACTAATAAACGGCAGGACCTGAGCAGATTTTCTGATCAAGACTAGTGATCTTTCCATTATACTACAGCTCTTATAGAGTTATCTGGAAGTGCTCTCTAAATGGTTGCAGGAATGCTATTTAAAAAAAAAAAAACACTCGAAAACTTAGTAATTTACTCCTAGTACAATATAAATACTTATAAATATGCCACTTTGAGCCTCTTCAAAACATGAAGCCAAATAGACAGACATACTTTCATTTAAGTATGACTGATTTGACTAAATCAGACCAAAAAGAATCTTGAATGATAATCAATGCATTTATTAAGTGTTTCAGAAGTTTTAAGATATAAAGGGAATAATCTATCCATTTAAAGACATGAAGAACAAATTGTAAACATGTAGTTTCTTTACAAAGAGGTATTACTACATTATCTTTTTCTTCCTCTCTTACACCTTTCTTCAACCAGACACTCATTTACCACTATTCTAACCATCACCCCACGCTGCTTAGCCCAGCACTGAACCTGCCTCCATTGTAGAGGACAACAGTCTCAGTGCCTACAACTATGCTGTGCAAAAATTACTTTGGATTTCAAATCCAAAGTAAATAATGGGTGGGATGGATAGGAAAACACTGAAACCATTTTTTCCATGCAGAACACAAAGAAGAAATGCAGCCTGCATAGTCTATCTTGTTCTCTGATCACTAACTTCACCAAAGAGGAAGTCCAAAGAGTGAGTGTAAGTGCTAGTGGTAAATGCAGCGCTTTACAAGAAAAAAGGACAGGAACTTCCTTCTTGTATATAGCCACTTTGAAACAGTGAAAGAAAGTCTGAGCTACCTCTTGTCCTTGAATCTAGAAGTGTTTGGGTAAAAACTGATTCAGGACCGAAAACTCTTGAATACTTTCAGCTCCCATATCATCCCTTTTCTTAGGCTGTGATTCCCCATCCTTGATGCCCCTGCTCAGCCAGATCATCCCAGCCTTTCTTCTTCTAATTCCAGACCTGGGTTCTCTGCCTTCTCCTACTCTTCCCATCCCAAACTGACATCTCTCCTTCCCTAAGGCAAAACAACAACAAAAATTTCCCCAAACCCACTCTTCCGTGGTAGTGTGGACCTCCCACTACACTTTCACACACTCAGGTTGAAGTTCTCCCAGAGTCATTCCCTCTTCTCTGCATGGAATGTTTCCTCTGCCACTGGCCTGCTCAGCTTCCTCCCGTTTAGGACCTTTCTCCAAGACCCACATGTTCTTTTCATCTTCTCTTCTCACACACGCCCCCAGGCCACCCTCCAAAGGTCCTCAATTCTCAGCCCCGCATCTCTGCCCCCTGCAGACTCCCGGGCCCTTCGAAAGCCTCCCCTCTCAGATCTACATCTCTTTCTTCCTCAGAGCCTTGCTTCCCAGACTCACGCCTCCCTCAGCCACTTCCCCTTCACACCCACACTCCCCTCTGACGACAACCTTCCCTGACAGACCCATGGCCCCCTCAAACTGCCTCCTCTCTCAGACCCACGCCCCGCCCCTGGCTCTGCCTCCTCCCTCAGACCCACGCCCCTCACCTGGATCTGCCTCTCCTGCGAGACGTCCCTCACCTGAATCCGCGTCCCTTCTCAGATTTAAGTCCCTCCCCTGGACCTGCCTCCTCCCTCAGACTCGCTTCCCTCACCTGGCTCTGCCTCCCCTGTCAGACCCTGGCCCCACACCTGCATGCGCCTCGCCGCGCTCAGCCGCGTCTGCTGCACGAAGGGGTTGGGCACAGGCGGCGGGAAGAAGGACGCTTGGCGGGGCACCATGGGCGGCCGCAGCCCCGCATTCCCGACGCCCGCCCCCGGCACGGAGGCCGCCACCGCCGCCGCCTCAGCGCACCGGTTCATGGCCGAGGCTGGCGTCTGACTAGAGAGAAGTGACCCACGCGGAGCGCGCGAGCGGGCGCTGCAGTCAAGACTGAGCGGGAACGACTCAGGAGTCCGGGGCCTCTGCGCAGGCGCCAAAGTTACCTAGCAGCCCCGCCCCCTCTGGCTCTGAACACGCCCAGGCTCTGGCCCCACCCCCCTGAGGACAGCCACACCCTTTTAGGTGTCTGGTTCTTCCTCTTGGGATTAATAGCTCTGCCCCCTCGGAGGTGAATGTTTTTCTATCAGAGCGACGCATCCCCAGTGAGAGACAGTTCAGGCTGAGTTCTCCGCTTTAGGGTCAGGCTGACCTGGCTTTCCTTTCGCTTTTACTGGCTCTTTGACGTTGGCCAAATCACTGTCTCCAGGAGCCTTCGCTGCCCCCTTTTGTAATACGGGGATAAACAGAACTTAGATAAACAGAACCGGAATCCAGCAATTTGAAGAGCAACCCCTGGGCTGTTCCATTAAGTGGGTTAATTATCCAGGGTGAGTTTGACTTCTGGTGTATGTCTTGCTTTTGTTTAAACCCGTTTGAGTGGGATGTTTATCAGTTACAGCTGAAAGAATCCTGACATATAGAAATTGGTACCAGGAGTGGAATCTCTTCACTCAAAATATGGACTGACAATGGGGAGATAGTTCTCCAAAGGAAAATTGAAAAAGACAAAACCACCATTGCCCTCTGCACTAGATGAGGAACCTGGCCTCAGAAAGGGAAGTGACTTGGGCTGTGGCTCCACTTCACCCTGAGGAAGTCCAAGGGCCTATCTGTTTGCTGGTGGGGGTCAGGGGGAGGATTTTCCTGGGACCCGAGACCAGTTGGTCAAGCCCTGAATGGCTGAGAGGCAGATGGAGATGGTGAAGGACTTATCTTTACTGATCAACTGCTCACAGCAGACTGGAGGCATGATGAGAATCTGACTCTGGGCCCTGGAACAGCTGGATAACTTCCAAGGTATCCACTGTAGGATCTCAGAATCTTCCAACCCTACCAGAGAGATGTAGACTTCAGCTACCCACCTAGCCTTGCTGAGCTTACATACTCATCTCAGAATGGGAAGATTAATCCCTACCCCATAGGATTGAAGTAACAATTAAGTAAAATAACGCAGGTGTAGTGTTCATAGAAAAGCACTCAAGAAATGGCACCTTTTATGTATGATGTTGTGGAGCAGCTGAATTTTCTCAGTATAACAGAGAACCTTAGTAGCAATCTATTACAGCCATGATATAAGCTGCCCCAGCTTTGGGGTCTTCAAGTGGAGGCTGGCAGACCCTTGTGGCTCTATAGCATAGAAGGCAGTCTCTCCAGAGGCCTCAAGGACCTGAGCCATTGGACAGGCCACAGGAGAAAAGAGGACTCTACCAAGGTCACCTCCAGAGAGACCTGTCCACTCCTCATCCCCTTCCCCACCAGCCCCACGGTGAGAGGCCTGAATTAAGTCTATCAGAGCCAGAAAGGGCCTCTGAAATAACCCCAGGCCTTAAATTTCTGTTCTGTAGCAGGTCCAGAATTTCTATATAGGAGGGGATTAAGGCTGCACAATCTGCTGGGAAGGAGGGGTAAGGAGCTCACCCATTCATAGAAACTGTGTTTAGAAAGCACACCCATTTCTCCCCTAGCTGTGTTTACTTAGAGGGTTTGGGGGGAGGTGGAGGGTGGTGTTGCTGATGGAGATAACTCGGCTTCCAGCTAAAGCTTCTTCTCTAGGTCATCTTTGGCCTTGACTCGGGGTTACCCAATATCTATGGTACCCTTGAAAAATCACTATTCTCCAAGCCTTAGTTTCCTTATCAATAAAAGTCGACTAATAAAGAGTCTCCCTTCTTTAGGGTGCTGTAAAGCTTAAATGAAATGATGCATGTAAAGTGCCTGGCACATAGTAAGCATTCTATTAATGGAAGGGGTATTACTGTTGTTTACTGTTATTAGTATCAGAATTGGTGGTGTGGTCAATGACGAAACGGAGACTCAAGAAGGAAGGAAAGCTTGAACAAGGCCCTGCAGTTAAATAACAGAAATGCTGCTGTTCCAGGGCTCTTTCCACGGGACAGAGGGACTCCAGCTCACCCACCCTGAGAGTGTTTTGCTGCTTATGTTGGCAGCTGTGACCTGTCTAGCAGATGTCACCTGTGCCCTGCAGGGAGCAGAGATTTAGGCTTTCTAAGTTTCCTCTTCTGGCTGGGGCTGGGGCTGGGAGCCTTCTCAAGGCTCTGCTAAAATAGTCAGCAAACATGGCCACTCAATCGGTGTCTTTATTCATACCCACTGATTTTTCCCACGGGGAAACTGTTGAAGGGAGAGGAGGGGAGGGCTGGGCAGGGAGCCAGGGGCTTGGCTTTCCTCCATCCAGTGAAGGAAGTGACAGAGTAGGGACATACTAAATAGAGTGACCAAGGGGACCATCACTACGTGGGCTGAGATGCATCATGCAGTGACTTCAGACAACCTGAGTCCTTCTGTCAGGAAATGCAATTTCAACGTGGAAAAATAAAAAAGATCATAAGGACAGAACAAAGTGCATACAAAGCAAACTGTTAATGTAGGGACAGTTCTAAGGCAGCCAGCAGTGAGAAGGCCAGGTGTCTGGGGTGGCCACCGGGCCATGCCCCTCTCCCACTGCCCCATGCCAGGCCAGGCTGTCGGGCCACCAGTGCCCTCTTGAGACAGTCTCTGTTGGCTCCAAGGGTGCTGTAAGCCACAGATGGTTGTGGAAGGAGAAGAGCCTGAAATGTGGCAGCACCAGGGCAGCCCAAGGCAGGGCTGGATTGAGAATATCAGAGCATCTCTTTGGGGGTGGCTCTGGAGGGCTGGGGAGATGTGGAGGGGGAGGGGTACCTGGGAGGGGTACAATCAGCACCTTTCCTTGAGCACAGGGCAGAGCCACTCTGTGGTTTCTTAAATTACCAGGTGGGGGTGAGAATGCTGATTAACTAGAGCTGAGGGCTGCCAGGCCCATCCGGGTCCTTCCCTGGTGCTCAGGGCCCGGTGTGCAGAAGGTGATGGAGAGACAGGCCCTGGGGGAGGCAGAGCCAGCTCAGCAGCCCAGCCAGTCGGATTTGATGCTTCCAAACTTCACGCTCTTCAGACTTTGGTTCTCCAACTTCAGGTAATATGCACCCTTGAAGAAGTAGCTGTGACCTGGGATGAGAAAGAGAAGAGGCTGTGACCAACCCGTCCTCAGACACTGTGGCACAGGGAAAGTTCCTGAGGGCTTTACAAGTCTGCCTGCCATAGGGAAGAAGCTTTTAAATCACAGGAGACCCCTCTGAGGCTGGAAGAAGGGAAATGGCTGTGGAATTATGCTCTCTGAGTCCCTGTTTCTTCATCTTGAAGATGTGGATAAAAATATCACTTCTTAGGGCTTATGGTAATGATTAAATTAGATGATATGTGCTATTATTAATATAAATAACAGTACTGTGCTAAGCACAAGCACCAAACTAAGCACTTTCCATTTCCAGAGGTGGTAAACCAGGAGACTGCTAGCCTCATCAGGCCCACAGATGGATTTTATTTAGTTCACACAAGTTTTTTGTTTGTTTTGTTTTGAGTAAGTTGCCAACAGATAAACATCTGGAAATTTCATATGAAAATACAGCTTTCTTACTTCCTTTTAAGAGTTAGAATATCTAATAACCCTGATCCCCTTTTCTTGCAAGCCAGAGATCATCAGAAGCCAAGAAGCCACTGTCCCCTGAAAACAAGCCATGTGCTCTCTGGTACTCCACAGACCCCACCACTCCCTACTGTCTGCCTTGCCTGCTTCACTCATTAATGCCACCAGTTTGGCCCCTATGGGCTTTGGAATTTCTTACTCCTGACATATATGATCTCATTTACTTCCTTTCAAGCCTCACATATAGAAGGTACTCAACAGATGTTTATTTCTGAAGATAATCCTTAGCCTCACACCTGATTGTACCCTGCTTTTTCTTGAACATGTAAGACCCTTAGTGCCTAAAGGTCAGGGCCATGTGCTTATTAGCATATGATAGGAGCTCGAAAACATCTTTGTGAAATTTAATTGAAATCTCCTCTAAAAAGCCAAACTGGACTCATTTCCAGGGCCCTAGGGACCTCCTAGAAGCCTCCTCAGGAATATGGTTTCCAAACTCCAAATTCTATCCCTCGCTGGTTTGGTGGTTTTATTTAGCAAGGGACCAGGGACAAATTGAGCTGATGGGATATCTTTGCCACCTCAGCAGCAGGACCTAACAAAGCTTGTCCTGTCTCAAATGGAGCAATCCTTCTGCTAATGGCAGGCGGTCACAAGGCCTCCTGCAGAACCCAAAAGGGCCTGGACCAAACCCCAGAATGAATCCAGGGCACTGAGCCCAGGTTTCTCGCCCCTGGCAGGCCTCCCGCCCTCCCTGCTCCCTGGCTCCAGGCTCTGCAGCTGTGAGGGGCCTTTCTGGGTCTTACTGCCTGGAGCCAGCTGAGTGAGCAGGGGTCAGGGGTCTGGATGCCTTCCCAGCACTGGGCTGAAGGGGCTGGTTTGTTTTCCTGGGGCACTGCATGCCTTCCTACACAATGAGGGAGTGTGTGCTTGTGAGGGGTGGGGCCTTGGCTGGGGGTGGGGAGTCCTAGAAAGCAGAATGAGGCCTGGGCAGCTCACCCCCGCCCTGCAGGTCCACCACTGCGTCCAGGTTATCGGGGATGGCGTTCCAGGCGTCTGCGATGAGCTTGGGGAAGCCAGGATCCATTTTCTTCTTCACCTCATTGTATCTGCAAGGAAAGGGCCATGGTGAACCAGTGGGCCTCCCTAAAGGCCAGGCCTTCCCCAACCTGATGGGAGGGGCCGGCTGATGGCTCCTGGGTGAGCCTGGGAAGCCAGACCTAGCCCATCAGGGAGGCCGCTGACTGGCACTGAGGGGCAAGGAGTCAGACCCGGGTAAATACTAATTCTGCTACTCACTAATTAGGTGACTTTGGACAGTCCTGTAAAAGCAATCTTGTGATTACTGCTAATGTTAATATACTTTCTCAGTCAATCTTTATGACAACCCTATGACAGTTACTACCATAGTACCCATTTTACAGACCAGATGCTTAATAAGGGCACCCAGTTTCCAAGTGGGAGTCCAACCCAGGCATCTGGCTCCAGGGGGGCAAGTTGCTCTCTGAGCCTCAGTCTGACCATCTGTAAGATGGATTATATTTAATTTAATCTATTTAACTAACATATACACGAAATGGAATAACACGTGCTAGGTGCCTATCCCAGTATCTGGTACTGGGTAGGTATCTGGGAAATGTTAGTTCCCTTACAAACTTTGATTCCTGCTGCAGTACAAAGAGCACTGGTCTGGGAGCCCAGAGACAGGGTCCTGCCCCATCACTGCCCTTCACTGCTCAGCTTGGACAAATGCTGCTTCTTCATCTGTCAAGTGGAGTTAACAGTCCACATCCTGGGCAATGATCTCAACTGGGACAGCGAGGTTACTGTACAAGGCAGTGCGTGAGCCCAAGCCCTGTTAGTCACAGGGCAACCTCCTGCCACCTCTGTCCCAATGGCTGTTCTCAGGGCAAGTCGTTATCCCGGGCTCTGCCTTTAATTTGCGTAAATACCTTGAGTATGAGTTGGCACATTCTTCTTTCTGACTAGTAATATCTCTTTTTAATTTTGGGGGAGAACTTTTTAAAGGCTGGGGTCATTTTGATTCCATTGCTTCTCCACTTATACTCACTCAATCTATTTATTATTCTGTAAATATTTAATGAGCTCCCACTATGTTGCTGTGGATATCATAATAAACAAGATAAAGTCCTGCCCTCATGGTGCTCAGTTTCTAGGTGGATCTGTGTTTGAATGCCATCCAGGTGACAGCCAAGCACCAGCCACACAGCTGACTCTCTTCTTCCCCACAGTCAGCCTGACCACCTCCACCCCAGATGCCCAAAACTGCTTCCCCTATAAGTCCCCTTCTACAGGGTTCCTCCCCCTCTGCCCACCACCCTCAGAACTGCCAGAAAAGCCTTCCTTAATCCTGGGTCCATTATGAGACTTCTTGCAAAACCTAACATGCTTCCTCATGACCTGGGGTACCAAGGCCAAGTTTCCCAACTCAAAACTCCAGCATCCCATCCACATCACATCCATGACCCCTTCAACTACATTCTCTAGAGTGGCAATGACTCAGAGCTATGTGTCCTTGAACTTGCCCTCATTTCCTTTTTCACTCTGCCTGCGGAAGACAGGGATGGCAGGAATCAACCCCATTTGATGGATGATGAAACTGAGGCTCAGAGAAATGAATCAGTTTGCTTCCAAGTTCTTTTCCTCCTGGCAGAATACAGCATGGAGGCATTGGAAGATGTTGGCTCTGAATGAGACCACATCTCTTCACATTCCTCTGTCCCCAGAGCCTCCTCCTTCAATGTTTTCTGCTAGCTGGTACACTCTTTTGAAAGGTTTCTTTGTGACCGCCTGAACTTCTCCTCTCTGGCTGCAGAATTGCAGTGTAGAGCAGGTGATAAGAGACACTTGTTTCCAAGCTTTTTCAAAGGTTTATCCTTGAGGCACTTCAGCCTCAGTTTCTACATGTGGAAAATGGAGCAAATAATAGCATCTACCTTAAACGAGAAATACAGGTGAAATGCACAGCCCTGGGATGTGGTACAGGGCCTGTCACGAGAGCCATCACTATTTCATTTGTATGTGTTTATGTTTTTTCCCTTCATGATATTGTAAGCTCAACAAGGCAGAGAGTGACTATTTCTTGACCACTGTTTTCCAGCACCTAGGTAAGTGCATGGTACATAGTGAATATATTTTTGTGAGCTTAGTGGAAGCTTCTAGAAGTAAGAGCTCAGCACTCCCTGGCATGAACCAGGGGTTGTCCAAGCTGGAAGCAGCTACTTGTCCTCTGTCATTCTGGAGCTCTCCCCTTCTCCAGCAAGGAGGCCTGGGCCTCTTCACATTCTGCACTAGGACCACCATCTCGAGCTCATTAACTACCTCTCCTGGGAAAAAGATCTGTCTCCTTTGGAAACCCCACCCCGATCCTCCAATAGATGTTTCAGTTCTGCTGCTTTTAAGGAAGATTCACAGAACTTCCTCTGTACAGCAGGCTGTCCATCCCAGATCCGGGCTTTGGGAGGTGGGCTTGTTGCAGAAAAGGACTGGGAAGCAGGTAACTCTGCCCCAAACCCAGCAAGGTACCACTACAGCCTGTGCATCAGTGTGTGTGTGTGTGTGTGTGTGTGTGTGCGCGCGCGCGCGTGTATGTGTGTGTGTGCGTACGTGTGTGTGTGTGTGCGTGCGCGCACGTGTGTGCGTGCATGCGTGTGTGCAAACATACATACACATACACTCATGATGACACATGGACACGTCTGTTCCCATATGTTTACATTCAGTGTGTGCTTGTAAAGTCACGGTGTGATGATAAATGTTCTTTCAACACCATGATTCAAAGACACTAGGGTTCGATGATTCTAAGATTCACGGCTCTGTGAGGCTGGGCCTCTCACTGTGCGTGATTCTAAGATTTGGAGATCTGGAGTGCCTGCCATGCTGATATGCCCTTCCACAGTACGTGCCGGTGCCTCGAAGTGTTCCGGAGCCTGTGGGCAGAGTGCCTGCCCCATGGTTTCCTGACTGACTCTTTCCTTTCTTGAGGCTTGAGATATCAGTCAGCTTAAGTTGCTCAGTATCTTAGCAATATGTCTGGAATTCCACCCTGACACAGCAGCCTGGGACACAAACAGCTTCTGAATGCAGGGCAGCTGGGGGCGGGCAATGGGGAGGATGGGGGAGGATGGGGGAGGAGAGAGGCCTTGGGAGGGAAGCAGGATTGTTCCAGGGGTGGCAGACAAAGGTCCAGATGCAGCCACAGGAGGAAACGTGGGGATGCTAGGAGGGAAGGAGGAACACCACCCCTTCCCCACTGACCCAGTGACCCTGAGGGTACAGTGCAGGGGGCCCAGGGTTAGAAGACAGAAGAAGCAGTTATAATCCTATAATCTGTGGCCAACATACTTGCCTATAAATAACAGACAAGTTAGTCAATTTCTTAGGACCTCATTTTTCTCATCTAGGAAATGTGAAGATGTATAATCAAACTCCTGAAGTCCGGGCTGCCTCTCACTACCCTTTCTTGGATATCGGGCTCCCTGACCCTCAGCCCTGACTGTGGCCTCTCGGAATCAGACCCTTCCATTTAGATGAGCTGGAGATGAGCAGACAGCTACCTGCTTCCAAACTGCTAGCCTGTGCCCACAGCCACTGGGCCTGTGGCAGATGGGCCAGAGGGTGCCCCTGCTTCCAGTGAGGCCAGATTTGGATGCTGGCTCCAATAGGCGCCCGTCTCAGTTTTCATCCTGTGTTTGCCCTCTACCATCCCTGCCTCCACCAGCCCCATCTTTTGGGACCCCACTCTCTCAGGTACAGTGTAGAAAAGTGAAGGATGTTCTCTGGGAGCCAGAATTCCAGGGTTCAAATCCCAGCCTGCCACTACTTGGCTGTGTGACTTTAAGCTAGATAACCTCTCTGAACCCATTTCCTCACCTGTAAAATAATGATAATAATGCCCACCCCATAAAGCCTTTGGAATGGTGTCTGGCACATAGTGTCAGAGTAGCAGCTATTATCTTTATTTTTATTACCCCTTTCTTCAGTGAGTCACCCTAAAATATGGGGCTTGAGACCCAGACCAGACAGACATGGGCCTAATCAAAGACTTCTGAGAAGGGAAAGGAGGGTCTAACCAGAATTGTACCAGTAATGTGCCCAAGAATGGTTCACACTTTGGTGACTTTTCAGAGGGCCCATAGTCCAGGCAGATTAGAGACCAGAGAGGGGTCATCCATGGCCCACCAGCCTTCAAACCTGACCAAGGAGGCTCAAAGCCAGTGTCTTCTCTCTGTCCATGCAGCCGGCGTGCTGCTCTCCTTCGCACCACCCTCCCTTACCTCCAGAACTTGTCTCCAGCGAAGATGTATGTCTTCTTGTTCTTGCTCCAGTTAAAGGCAGCATCCACTTTTTGGACATCAGGGGGAAGCCCCAGGCTGGTCAGTGGCTTGGGGTAGCCTCGCTCCAGGGTGCTGGCTGAATAGATCCAGTATTCATTCCCTGGGGTGGAAGAAGAGGGTGTGTTGGTGGCAGGCACTGGAGGCTGTTCCTCCCACCATCTACCTGCTGGGGACCCCCTTTCTCAACAGGTACATGAGTTCTGCTCACTTTCAGATTCAGTGTCCAGAATCAGGGACCACACATAAGGTTTTACAAATTGGTTATGGAAGGTCCCTGGCAAGGAAGGCAAGTGCGAGTGAGTCCTACCCTGGCTTCACTCACCAAGCTGGAGATTCTAAGTGCCACACCTGTTGTGAAGAGGCACCTTTTTCTAATTTGCACAAAGGTCCCCTGTGAGCCAGCAGCTGCCCTGATCACGCTGGGATGGAGAAGCTGGGAGGCCGGCTGGTGGAACATGCACTCACAGTGCTGTCTGAGCCTCCAGTGCCCTCAGGAAGCCATCCCTGTGCCCCCACCTCAGCCCCCCTCCCCCACCACAGCCCCCCTCCCCCACCACAGCCCCCCTCCCCCACCACAGCCCTTCCTGTGCTCCCTCATAACAGCCTGATTTTCTGTCTCCCCCACTAGCTCATGAGCTCCCTGAGAGCAGGGGCTGCATGTCTGGCACACAGTAGGTGCTTGAATAAAGATTAAATGAGCAGGGTTTCCCAAATGTTATCCATATGACCCTACCTTGATGATTTTTATAAAGACCCCTTGTACTATTACTTAACTCTTGACTTATTTTGCTTTCAAGGAATTAATTTTGAAGTCTGTAGATACAAATGTAAATATTAAAAACAAAAAATTGGTGTTTAAAAAATTCTAACTAAAATTGTTAGGAATTTTAGGAAGGAAAATTTCCTAATTTTAAAATCAGGAAGGCATTAAAGACACCAGCACTGAAGTGTCATTTCCCCTCTGGAAAAACAATCAGAAGGATTGAAAAAGAATTAAAGGGTTATTGAAACGTTCGTTCTGTGGGCCGATGCTAGTTGATGCTTGGTGTCTGAACCAATCTCCCAGATGATGGCTGAAAGAGTGGATCCTTAAAGGGGAGGGAGCACCCACCAGTGCACAGGAATGCCCATGCAGCGCCCCCTGGAGCCAACGGCCAGGCAGCTCCCCTCCCACACACCTGCAAAGAACACAGCCTTCTCCTCCTGTGGGGCCTCGTACACAGCATCAATCTTTTCCGGGAGCTCAGGCCAGAATGTGGCCACCAGCAGGGGCCCCATGGGCTTGTCACGTGGTGTCACTGTTCGCCAAATGAACCTGAGCGGGGGAAGGGGACACAGGAAACCACATCTCAAGTCACTCTGCAGCTGTTAACCACACATGCCTCCCAAGCCCACTCAGAAACATCCCAGGATGCTTCCCTGGGAGGGGGGAGAAGGTAAGATCAAAGGAAGGGTGGAGAAGAACTAGAGAACGGGCAGAAGCCCCTCTGCAAGATGCCAGAGCAGAGAAGCCACCTCTTTGTTCACCCTCCTGCTCCCTCCTCCAGGAAGCCTTCCCTAACTACCTCTGTCCTTTACTGTGTTCTCTCTCTTCTGAGCCTCTCATAATCATCAACACTGAGTGCCCAGAACAGCAGTTTGTTTGGTTTTCTAAGTGTCTTATCTTTCCTGCCAGATTAGAAGCCAATTGAGGCAGGGGCTGATGGCACTCAGAATCATTTCCTGAACTGAAATGATGGATTCATGCACTTAGGCAGGATTAATAAAGAAGCATCATGGGACTTCCCTGGTGGTGCAGTGGTTAAGAATCCGTCTGCCAATGCTAGGGGACACGGGTTCGATCCCTGGTCCGGGAAGATTCCACATGCCGTGGAACAACTAAGCCCTTGCACTACAACTACTGAGCCTGTGCTCTAGAGCCCATGAGTCACAACTACTGAGCCCACGTGCCACACCTACTGAAGCCTTTGCACCTAGAGCCCATGCTCCACAACATGAGAAGCCTGAGCACCGCAATGAAGAGTAGCCCCCGCTCTCCACAACTAGAGAAAGCCCATGTGCAACAACGAAGACCCAATGTAGTCAAAAAATCTTTTTTTTTAAAAAAAGCATCACTTATTGAGGGCCTACTAAGTGCCAAGCACTTTATGTGGCTTGTAAAATGTCAACCTCACAATATTATACGATAATATGCACTCTTGGTGTTCTACCCAGCATCTATTATCTTATTTCCCTACCATCCTTCCTCACAAAATTCCCATATTTATGGTCCCTCCTTTCCCACTCATTCCCATTCTGATGAGTTTAAGCTACCGGTTCTCAAAGTGTGATCTCCAGACCAACACCTGGAACTCATCAGAAATGCAAATTATCGGGTCCCACTTAGGACCCATGAATCAGACTCTCTGGGCTTGGGGCCCAGTAATCTTTCTTAAGAAGCCTTCCAGATGATTCTGATGCATGCCAAAGTTTGAGAACCACTGATCTAAGCCTATCAGAGCTTACCATTCCCTGGCAAATGTTATCGATTCAGCAGTGGCCATGTGTCCTATGTTGGCATGATAAGATTGAACACATAAACTTGTATTTCACATCTGGAGGTCTCTCTCTCTCTCTCTCTCTTCTGCTGGATGCGGGCAAGGAAGTTTATAGCCTCAATTGTCACTGGCAGCCATCGTGTGATCCTGAGGGACCCAGCCTTAGGAGGAAGTCAGTGCCAAGGACAGCAGTGGACAAAGACATCATTGAGTCAGTGATCCTCTTTCTGCCCCTGGAGGCAGCCCTACCCCTGGACTTTGTACCACATGGGAGTAATTTCTTTCCATTGTTTAAGCTGGTTTCAGCTGGGATTCTCTGTTACTTGCAGCCAAAACATCCTGATACAGGAAAGTATCACAGTCCTTATTTGGCAAATGATGCTCAGAGCGGTAATGGAACTACCAGGATTTAAATTCAGGTCTGACTCCAAAGTCTGAGTTTAATTGCTGCCTTTCTTGCCCCCCACAAATGCCTAGCACCAATTTCTGCATATGGTCAGTGCTTAAATATTTACTGATTAATTCAAGGAGCCCATTAAACGCTCATCAACTTCCTTTCGAAAGAAAGTGTGATGTGTCAGACCAGGGATGGCTCCAACCTGGGCCTAGGCTGCACCCTCTCCTAACTCTGTACTCAGATCCACACGTGTGGTCAGGGCTTCCTTAGGGAGAAGTGCTCCAGACCAAGAGTGGTGCTGGGGTGTGGGGCTCCCAGACTCACCTCTTCCCCATCCCTGTAATGGGGGCTGCAGGACAGCACTGACATCTGTTGTTACATGTTCTGGTCTGGGCATTCGTAGCCTGATGGACCTGACTCCTCATTGCATTTTGGGTCTCATCTCTCTCTGTATTCTTGCCATCTCTCTCCCTACTGGCATCTGCCCTCCCAGCACCTGGCCCAGGGCCTGGAGCAGAGGAGCCCCTTCACAAGAGTTTTTGTAGCATCTTCAGCCTCACCAGGCTCTCCCGGTATAAGCCAGGAACTTTCGTATCTCTATGGCTTTGTTCTTGCAGTTCTTTTATCTCAGACACACTCTCACGCTGCTAGCCCCAACGTGTCCGTCCTCATCTGCTTCTCTTTTAACGTTTCTGCTTGAGGGCTGCTTCACCTGCAGAGCTCTCCCTTGACTTTGCAGTCACATCTCCTTCATCCGGCCATGTCAGTCCCCTATGCCTCTGTTTCCTACACCAGACTAGGGGTGCTCAAACTTTAATGTGTGTCAGAATCATTGGGGAATTTTTTTCTTTTTTTGGCCACGCTGCGCAGCTTGTGGGATCTTAGTTACCCAACCAGGGATTGAACTTGGCCCTCAACAGTGAAAGCACAGAGTCCTGACCATTGGACCGCCAGGGAATTCCCATGGGGAAATCTTCTTAAATGCAGATGCCTGGGACCCATTCCCAGAGATTCCAGCCAGAGGGCCCGAGGGGGAGGGCAGAAACTTTGAACCCTCACACTCTAGGTGTTTTTTGTGGGGGAGATCCATTGACCTCTTTTTGAGGACACTGATTCAGGCATTAAGCAGCCCCTCTATCTCTAGCACAAAGCCTCCCACCCCCAGCTCCCAAAGCCTAGCAGAGGACTTGGCACAGTAGATGCCAACTAATTATTTGTTGATAATAACAGCTAGTGTGATTGCACATGCTTTGTGTCAGGCATTGTTCTAAGCATTAAGCTCATCTAATCCTTACAACGGCCCTATGAGATGGGTTGGAATATTAGTCCCATTTTAGAGATGAGGAAATTGAGGTTAAAAAGAAGATACACAATTAACTTGCCTCTGGTTAATAGCAGGTCCCGGATTCTAACACAGGCAAACTGGCTCCAGAACCATTCTCTCAACTATTATGCTCTATGGATGGGGAGATGGATGGATGATGAATGACTTGATGATGGATATGGATAGTGCATGATGCATGGACAGATAATGGATGGATGGGTGGATAGTGGATGATAGATGCATGATGGATAGGTAGATGAATGGATGAATGGATGAATGGACGGATAAATGATGGATAGATGATGGCTGGACCCTTTAATGCAGTCCTAGATTCTGCCTGCCTCTAGGACAGTTGGATTGAGTGGGAACTTTTATTTGTCACTTGAAGGACACCACCTCTCTGTACCCTGTGGTCACTTGTTCCCCATACATAGAATATTTGAGGTCAAGGCCATTCCAGGAGAAGGCCTGTGGAAGACTGGATTATTGTTCCCAATTCTTCCCTCCATCCCTATTTTATTTTATTATTTTATTTTATTTTATTTTTTGTTTTTAAGATTTTTTTCGATGTGGACCATTTTTTAAAGTCTTTATTGAATTTGTTACAATATTGCATCTGTCTTATGTTTTGGTTTTTTGGCTGCGAGGCATGTAGGATCCTAGTTCCGCGACCAGGGATCGAACCTATACCCCCTGCATTGGAAGGTGAAGTCTTAAACACTTGACCTCCAGGGAAGTCCCCCCTCATCTCTATTTTAGAAGTATACATCCATATTGTGTCATTTGACTGTGCAGTACCACCCCCTAGAGTAGGTATTGGGCTTGGCCATGTGATTTGCTTCAGCCAGTGGAATATTCTCAAGCATACTGAGAGTAGAGGCTTCAAATGTGCTTGTGTGGTTTGATTTGACCTCTTGAGCTCCTGCCATCTGCCATGAGTAGCCACTAACACCAGGAGAATGAGCGAATGCAGAGCATACCTGAACCCAAACTGCAGCCTGAAGCCAAGATACCTAGTAGACCCACAGACTAAGAGAGGGCACAAGAAATGCCTGGTATGGTGACCTATCTGACACGCAGCAAAAATGGTCTCATACAGACCATTCTGTGAAGCCCCAGTAGGGTCCTTGAGCAAGAGATGGGGGCATGAGAATAATGGAGAAGGGGCAGAGGGCAAGGAGGACAAGAAGCAAGCTCCCGCACTCACCGGTCCTTGAAGAAGAAGATCTCCCCACGGATCTGAGAGATGCCATCAAAGACAATGTCCTGTTTGCAGATCTCGGGAGTGATGGGGCCCAGTGTGGGGGTGGGGCCGGTGCCAATGTCAATGTCAGGGGAGGCCCCTGGGGGAGGACACCTGACCTCAGACTCTCCTCAACCCCAGGGGTTCTCCCCTGCAGGCTGAGCCCCCAGGCCGGCCCACCCAACCTGCTAAGGGTCAGAAGAAATAGTATTCTCGTCTCAGTGTCAGCCCAGGGAAGACGGGGGTTTGGGGGTGGGGGACGAGGCCTGGACTTGGAGAAAGGAAACTGAACAGAAACCAGAACCCTGTGGCCCTTAATCTTTTATAAATCCTCTTCCCTGACATCCCCTGAAGCAGTCCTCTCTACATCCCTAAGAGGTAGGCATCACTATTACCATTTTACAGAAGAGGAAACTGAGGCCCAGAAAGGTTGTATATAACTCGCCCAGGGATTTAAACCCCAAAGCTCATGTTCATGAGCCCACAAGAGAGTCAGAGCGGTCGGGGGGATACTCGTGTGTCCAGCACTGGGGGGGTGGTGGCACTTCCTTCACTCCTTAGGATAACCAGCCACAGTTTGGAGATGAAGAAACTGAGTGCAGGGAGGTAAAGACCAGCTCCATCTCTTGCAACCTGGTGAGTAGCAGAGGCAGCACTCGAACCTGGAGCCTCTCACTCTACTGCCGCTCTTTCCCAAGTTCAATGTTCCCCACACTTCATCACTCCAGAACCACTTTCACGATTTTGGTTTTGTCCAGGTACCACCAATAGTATTATATCATTTATCTTTTTTTTTAAAAAATGGAGTTACTTTGTAAACTCTGGCCTCATTATAAGCATTGATATAAATAAATCCCTGGTTTCAGGTACTAGTTGTATGGATTCTGTTACACACTGAAATAGAAGAATCGTTAGGAAAACGAGAAGCTTGCACCCGTGTATCACTAAAGTCATTCCACTGCTGGGAAACTCTACCCTGGGGTTAGCTAATTCTCCTGGATTCTAAACCTCACTTGGATGCGTACACCTGGTTGACCTTGGGCCAGAGGGTTACCTTTCTCAGACCTCAGTTGACCCACCTAGAAAATGGAGAGCCCATTCCTGCCCCGCCTACCCCAGAGCGTGGCTCTGGAGAGCCAAAAGGGCTGCAAACACTGGCGTTATTTGGAAAGGAAAGGGCTGTCCGAGGGCTCCCTTGGAGAGTTGCTCTGGCACCCCCAGAGCAGGTTAGCACTGCTGCGCTTGTCTCCTGCAGTCCTGGACCTGGCTGGTTCCACCCCCCGAGCCTCCATCCCCAGTGGCATGACCTCCCCAGACCCCTGCCCTGGGAACCCCTGTTGAGGTTTACCATAGAGCTCTTGAATGCCCTTGATGTCATCATGGGACAGGCGGAAGTTCTTGGTGTAGGTGTAAATGGGCGCCATCAAGGCTCCAGGGTCCTCTGAGTGCTCCAGGCCCATTGCATGGCCAAACTCATGGGCTGCCACCAGGAACAGGCTGTACCCTGAGGGCCGCAGGGAGGAGAGGGGCGACAGAAGGACAGGGAGAGAGATGAGACAGAAGTCAGGCCTGGGCCTGGTGATGCTGGACATGAGGACATCCCCATGGTGGGGCTCAGGGCATGGAAGTGGCATGCATTGATTTTCCCTTCTTCCAAGAAGTCTGGGGTGAAGAGACCATGCCTATTGCTTTCAAGTAGAGTTGACCATAGTCCCTTGTCCCTTTTCAGGGGGCTGCACACATGCTATAAAGGAGAGCAGACAGCATCAGCAAATCCTTTACTTAGAGTCCCATTTGTTAAAAATCCTGTTTCCTGGCTCTGTTTTCTCTATAAAGACCAAGGGCAAAACCTGCTCTGTAGGGTCTCCAAAGAGGTTACCCCAGGGTTCACCATTTCTGCTCCAAGAGAAGCAGTAAAGAGATTCTCACTTGGAGTGGTTACCCAGGCTCAAGCCAGACAGTGGGCAGACCCTACTGTCACACTCTGTTGTGTGTTGAATTGTGTCTGCCAAAGTACCTGTGACAGTGACCTTATTTGGAAATAGCGTCTTTGCGGATAAATTTAAGATGTAAGTTAAAAGGAAGCCATACTGTGGTAGGGTTAATCCAGTGTGACCCACGTCCTCATAAGAAGATACATAGAGATGAACATAAATGACCAAACAACAACAGAGGCGGAGATTGGACTGACACGGCCTCCAGAGGGGACGTGGCCTTACCCACACCTTGATTTTCTAGATGATTCCAGAAGTGCAAGAGAATAAATTTCTGTTGTTTTAAGCCACCTGGTTGGCGGTACTCTGTTTTGGCAGCCCTAGGACACTAGTACACTCCCTGGAGCACCATGCCTGCTCTGCAGCCTTAAACCACGCCAGCAGGTGGAGAGCCCCACCTTTAGGCAGAGGCTGGCGCAGAGCAGGCAAAGTCAGGATATGTCTTAGCATGGCAATTGGCGGAGGATAAGAAAAACTCCTTTGGTCAGCCTCTGTTAGTTGGCATTCTCCAAGTTCCACCTCATTGAGAATAAAAATGAAGAAAAGTAACTTAAAGAGAGGTTGACCTAATTCTGGCTGGCCCAGGACCAGCACTCTCACCCGGCCATCTGGGGCCTTGAACCCAACAACACTGGGCCCTGCAGCCTAAGAGTGGGCACAGTGTCCCCAAGGATCCTGGTCATTGCAGTGACCACACAGTATGGTCATGGCCTGTCTCCTGGTCTCTCTCTCTCTCCAGCCTGTGAGTCCTGGAGGGCAGAGAGCTGTCCCAGGCAGCTGTATTTTCAGCACCCAGCACTGACAAGGACCCCTCCATTTACAACCTGGCAAAGAATGGTGCCCACGGGGCAGAGGGCTGTGGGGGCTTGCCTGTGCTGCATGGAGGGTAGGGAGAGCAAGGACGGGGCACCTCCTATTTTCCTCTCTCCTGCCCACGCAGCTCCCTGAAGGCAGCTCTCGCTGGAGTGAGAATGCCTTGCAGGAGAATCATCTCTCTGAGGCAGGGTTCCCTGTGCCCAGCACTGAGACATTTTGGGGTGTCACAGTCCCTCCTGGAGGGGTACAGAGGTGGGAAGGAAAAGCCGCACCTCCTCGGGAAAGCTGGTTCCCACCCGGGAATCGGGTACTGGGATGGATGGGGTCTTATCTCGGAGGCCATGTCTCTGCCCAGAGAAGCGGGGCCCAAGCAGGGACCCCGTCTCCACCAGGAAAGGGCAGCATCTCTGCCGAGTGGGCGGGTCTGCTGGGGTCCGTCTCTACCAGGGTAGGTGGGCATCTAGGGGGCAGTGTCTGTGGCTGAGGTGGGCGGGGACTCTGGAAGATTTCTAGCCAGGATGTGGGCAGGGCGGCGTGTGTGGCCCAATGGCCAGGGCTCCTACCTTGGTCGGGGCAGAAGCCCCACTTGCGGTCATCGTCGTAGTTGGCCGTGGTCGCACACCACAACTTCCCATCACTGCGGCCGGCGCTGGTGCAGCTCTCATGCTTGTTGCCCAGGAAGGTGAAGGGGAAGACACAGGGGGCACCTTCCGAGTTCCCGCCCACAGTGGACATGGCTGTGGGGTCAGGGACATGGGTCAGTGGGCAGGGAGGCCACCACCAGGGAGCAGTGACATGACACGGACATTAACAAACCGGGCTTACTGAGTGCTCGCTCAGTGCAGGGCGGACGGATGGGGCCACGGGCGCCAGGGGCAAAGGGGGCTGGGCAGAGCTGAGGGTGCCAACACACTGCCGAGACCCAGAGCTCCATCACACATGGTAAATATCTGTGTGTGACGCATGTTTACGGAGGGACTTGGTAAATATCTGTTGAAGGAAGGGATAAAGAAAGGAAGGGAGGGAGGGAGGAAGTCCTTATTGAAAAACAGAGACCAAAAGAGATACAGACTAAGACAAAGGCAGGGGATAGAGACTCTGAGATCAGAGAGAGGAAGAGACAGGTGCCAGGGAGGCTGAGACCGTGGGGGTCCTGGGTGGGCCTGACGTCAGGCACCACCAACCGATTCGGCTGAGCTGGCTGCTGGTGCCCAGCGTCTGTCCTGATCTTGGTGTCCGAGCTGGACCAGCTGCTAAGCATCCTGATTAGCACCCTTATCCCGGGGAAAGGGGGCGGGGACAGGGCTCCGGTGGGTTTGCTATCAAAGGACAGGCAGGGACGTGACACCCACCGGTCTCGGGGCAGAAGCCGTACTTCTTGTCTCGGTCGTAGTCCTCAGTGGTGCCGCACCAGCGGTAGCCGTCGGTACGGCCCTCCGTGGTGCAGCTGTCGTAGGATGTGCCCTGGAAGCGGAACGGGAACTTGCAGGGCTGTCCGTCGGCGTTGCCACCCATGGTGAACAGGGCTGGGGTGGAGGAGAGAGGGGGAGGGTGCGAATGTGAGGGAGACCATCCACCTGCCCACCTGAGCGTCCGCTGGGCACCTGCAGGTGGCTGCCCACCTGCTCACAGAGTTGGTAAAATATTAAAAATATTAAAAAACATCTATACTGGTTGGTAAATTGCTGCTTCTCTGAGTTCCCAGGGGGTAACTACCCCTGCCTCCCTGGCCAACCCCATCCTTCCCCTGGGACATTATGGACTGCCCTCCTCCACCCCAGCAATAAAATAGTTACCACCTGGCACATCAAGGGGCCTCCAGATCCCTGCCCCAGCCCCAGGATCACTGTCCACTCTGCCTGGTCGATGCCCGCATCCCTGTGGATTGCTGAATATACCATCCATGGTGGGCAGGATGGCAAGAGTCTCTCTATTTGATAGGTTGGGAAACCGAGGTTTGGAGAAAGCTGGTTCCAGAAGGGCGCATGGTCACATAAAGGGAAAAACTGGATAAGGGCTGTAACTGAAAACCACAAAACACACTAATCTCAGTCTCTCTCTTCCTCACTCTGTCATACACGCTTGCGCACACAGAGAGAGCTTCACCTCCTTTCAACCCCAGGCCCCTTCCTGGATGCTGCGGTCCCTGCAGGAGGGAGAGGAGGAGAGGAGAAGGAGGGCAGGAGGGGGAGGTGGTGTTTTGGGGAACCTTTTAACACACACCCCAGGCTCCCACTCTGACCTCCCCAAGACATGCCATGACTGGAGAGTTCAGGGGAGATGGTGGGATTGAGCCTGAGCTCGTCTGCCTTGGGCTCTTCCCCTGCTCCCCCGTCCCCTCATCCACCCCAAAGTTACAAAATGGTGTGTCTTTGGATTTGCCAACTAGCAAAACCACAAGTGCGTAACAAGGACCATCTGTGCACGACGGCGCCAGAGGTGACCTCACCAGCCCCCGTTAACTCCACCACGGCCAGAATCGAGCCCAGTCCCTGGCCCCCCCATCGCAGGTCTCAGGGCCCCATACCCTTTCCACTCCCCTCTCCCCCACCAAGTGACCGTCTCCTGCCATGCCAGAAACGAGGGGATTACATGGAGAAGGCAACACTGAAGCCGGATACCTTGGTGGCCTTGAAGTGGGAACGGCAAAGTGTTAACCTCGATGGAGGCCAGTCTCTGCCTCTGGCCTCCCATCAGCTGCATTTCTACCACCCAGGAAGCCCCCATCTCCTCTCAGATCCTGCCCCCAAAGGGATGGAGAGAAGCAGACACTGACTCAGCAGTCAGGAGGGGCTGAGTAACTAGAACCACTGCCCCAAGACCCAAACACGTGCATGTCGTGCGTACTTGCATCTGGCTCAAAACCAAGTAAACGGCTAATGTCCAGGGCAGGGAAAAACCCTTCCCGGACTTATGAATTCCAGCTGTTTCTAATTCTATTATCAAGACATTCTGTTCTAAACACAAGGGTTGACACATGGGAGGGTTAATGCCACCCAAATCCCTACTGGGAAATGCAAGATACATTAAATATTTTTGGTTTTAAATAGTTCTGACTTATTAATGGTCAATGCCTTGAACTCTTACTTAATACAAAATACTGCGTGAGCTTTGGTACCAAAAGCGTAAACAGGAACACAGTTAATTAGCTCTTTGTTTCTTTCCTGGCGTGGCTGGTGCTTAGGGTTCAGTCACAATAAAGTCAGAGAGATTCACAAACATATAAAATTACAGCCAAGGAGATAGAGGCATCTATAATCAAGGGGTCTTTATGGGATAGTGAAGAAAAACGTATTTTAAAAGGTTTTGGACTTTCTCCCATTTTCCCCAAATTTTCTCAGCTTTCGATCTCTAGAATCATTGAACATAGTGACTTGATAGGGTATGAAGTAATGTATGTTGTCCTTTTATGATTTTTGATTATGAAGTGTGTCAAGGATAGATGAAAAAGGATTGACTGTATATGTCAATACCCTCCCTTTTAAAAAACTTTTTCCTCTACATTGCTTCAAAATACCGGAAGCTTATGTCTCAGGCATTGACAAACACACACACACAAATAGTGAGTCAAACCTAATGCTTTTGCCAAGACACAGAGATGCAGCCTCAAGCAAAGACAGATGGAGACCAAGAAAGGCAGATGGAATAGCTCCCAGACACAGACACAGGTACACACACACACACACACACACACTCAGAGAGTCTGCATCAGAACCAGAAGAGATGGCTGAAATTCCCCAGGTCAGCATCCCCAAGCCAGGTTGGGGTCCCCAGGCCAGGCTGGATACCAGCTTTGGTGTCTGAGTCTTGCCTTGCAATCTCTCTGCTAGGCTTCTGATCCATCCCCCAGCCTCTCCTCATGCCCTTGACCCTCCAATCCTGCTGGAGGGTAGAGACTGGTTCTCAAGAGACCCACTGTGCATTTTAATCATTCTAAGTTCATTCTAATGCATGTTAGAAAAAAATAATTAGCACATCAAACCGGTGAGTTAAAAGATATTATTACTAATGGTGAAACAAAGAAAAAAAAGGAATTGATTTAATGAAAGTATTATGTAAATAATGGAACAGATGAGAGGGGCACAGTGATGGCTCAACTTGGGATGCGGGGCCTAAAGGAAATTGAGGGGACACTGGTTGATTGGCAGTGCCAGGCCTGGGGAGTGTGGAGGTCAGGAGTGTGGAGGCCTGGGGCCAGGAGGACACTCACCTTCATGGGGGCAGAAGCCGTACTTGCCGTCCTTGTCGAAGTTGTAAGAGGTGGAACACCAGAGGAAGCCGTCACTGCGGCCCGTGTCCGTGCAGCTGGTGTACTCCTTGCCGTTGAACAGGAAGGGGAACTTGCAGTACTCCCCGTCAGCATTCCCATATTTCACGCGGACCACTAGGGGCCACACAGGGTGGAGGGTGAGCCTCTCCAGGGCTTTCTTTGGAGACCAGGACTCTGACTCACCGGGGTGTGTGACCTCCCTCCCCCTCCCATCTGAGGAGCTAGAGGGGTCCGCAGTCGCCAGGGAAGCCACAGTCCTTGTTGCTAGGTGACAGGGAGGCATGCAGAGGATCGGCGAGGAGGCTTGGGCATGCGGATGGTCACTTTCTTACCTTGCCCTTCTCCCAGGGTCCACAGCTCGTCGTCGTCAAAGTGGGAGTCTCCCCCAACGCCAGGGCCCGGGGCAAAGGCGTGAGCCAGAAGCCCGTCTTTGCCGTCAAAAGGGTACCCATCTCCGTGCTCTGAAACACACTGGATCTCAGCTTCTAGCTGCCCTGGCTGGGCACTGAAACCCAGCCACGTTCCATTCGTGGCTGGGGCCCTTAGCCTACTTAATATCTGTCCTCTTCCCCTGTCCTGTTGGGTTATCGGGAACGGGGGACACAGAGCCAGTGGAGTGTTGCTGACTTGAATGTCACCATCCTATGGTCTACACAGACCCCAGAATCTCTCCCACCAGCCTTCACTGTCTACACTACTGCCAATGACGCTACAGCTACCCACACACCTACACTGCCACACCAGTCTCCTCATCACTCACCCTCTTTGTCTATACCAACCACCCCCATGTCCACACTGTTCTCTTAGCCATATCACCTCCCTTCAAGTCATACTATCCCCAGTGGCCACAACACTAACCCTTATAAGCACTTTGCCACCCCGGGCCATACCATCTACCCACGTGCTGTCCTGTCTCCTGTGCCTGTGCCATTACCCTCATGACATGTCATCACCATGTCTACACTGCCTACCTTCGTGTCTACACTACTGCCAGTATTCCCACCCCAGCCTGCATGGAGCCTAGGATCCCGGTTTCCACTCCACCTACTCTCACGTCTACATTGGCCCACTGTATCTGACCCACTCTCACATCTAGAGTTCCTGAGTGTCTACAAGTGTCACCCAATAGAACTTCCTGCCACAATGGGAATGTTCTTTGTCCCACTTAATAGCCTCATGTGGCTACTGAGCACTTGAAATCTGACTAGTGTGATGGAGAAACTGAATTTTAAATTTTATTTAATTTTAACTAATTTAAAAGTAAGTTGCCCTGTGCATCCAGGGGCTACCATATTGGACAGCGTGGGGAGGCCATTGGCTTTCAGGTTCATATTGCCTCCAGGGAGTCAGGTCATTGACTTCCCATCAATGCGGCTGTCCAGTGTCTGCTCCCATCTACGCCACTCCAGTGTCTGCATCTTCTGCCCTCCTAGCTAAGCTGGAAAGGGGACTCCGCTGTGCCTCTCTAATGTCCAGGTTGCCCCCTTGTCTCGGCACTGACCCCCCTGCTGGCCCCGCTTCTGCCTACCCCAGCGGCCGAAGTTGATCATGATGTCAGCCTCTCCGTCGTGGATCCGAGAAAACCGCAGTGGGGTCACGTCACTCCACACTCGGAAGGCACGAGCAAAGGCATCATCCACTGTCTCGGGGTCCAGATCAGGGGTGTAGCCAATGATCCTAGGGGAGGCAGAAACGCATGTGAGTGTGTATGGGTGTGCAAAGAAGGTGTGTGTGCCTGTGTGCAAGGGTGTGTGTGCGCAACTGTGGGTGTGCAAGGGTGGGCACGTGTGCACAGGTGTGCGAGTGTGTGTGTCCGTGTGAGGGGTGTGAGTCTGTGTGCACGAGTGTGTGCCTGTGAGTGTGGATACAAATGCAGGCATATGTGCGTGCATGTTGAGTAGGGCTCCCTGGGAGAAGAGCCCGCCCAGAGCAGCTTGCGGTCCCGTGGAGCCTCAGATCTAACCATAGCTTCAGGCCCTGTCTCAGGAGTCTCTTCCCTCCCTCTGGCCCAGGGAAGAGGAGGATGGGGGAGTAAACAGTGCGTTACAGGACACAGCACACAGATCTCATCCTTGGAGTCCAGCGTGAGCTGTACAGAACAAAGCTCTCAGCCCAACTGACAACCAATTAGAACAACTCTATAACATGACATAAAACCCAATTAGCAACCAATCATCAAGCTCCCTTTACCCACCCCGATGACCTCATCCCATAATAATAGTGACCAGCATTTATCACACTCTTGCTACAAGTTGGACACTGAAAACCCTTTGTATGTGTGATCCAGTTCCCAACTGACTCATAAGTAAGGCTTTGCTTTAACCCCTTTTTGTAGATTGGAAAGCCAAGGCTTAGAGCACTGAAAAGGAAGAAGTCCAATGCCACAAAGCCAGTAAGTATCAGATTCAAGTCCTGGTCTATCTGACTCCAGGTCCTAAGAACTTTGCATGCAAATGCCTTAAGATGCCAAGTCCTCCCAAGATACCTGCTGGGTCCCTGGAGGGGAGAGAAGGCAACGCCCAATGAGATGCAGTGTCCCTCGGCCCAGGGCCCTACCTCCCACAGCCCTGCCCTGGCACCTGTAGGTGATCTGGTTCTTGTCCCACTTGGGCTTGCGCGGGAAGAAGTTGTAGTTGGCCACGTCGGGGTTGCCGCAGCGTGGCTTCCGCATGGTCTCAATGGTACTCTGGTCCAGTTCACCTGTCTGAGGCAGCCCGAAGAACTTCTGCATCTTCTTCAGTGTGTCCTTCAGCACAAACAGGTTACAGCTCTCCTTGGGGCAGCCGTAGAAGGTGTTCAGGTATTGCTGGAAGAAATAAGCACCCCGGCACAATCAGCCACGTTAGGATGGCATAGTATTGATAAAAGGAGTCAGGGACCCAAGGGCACTGGGTGGAGTCCCAGGTTCCCAAACCAGCTCTGTCGCCCACTAGCCGAGTGACATAAAAGCTGTAGAGAGCATGACTTGGGAGCACATGTTGGGAGCTTACTGTATGCCCAGGCACTGGTGTCAGCATGTGTTAGCTCATTTAATGTTCTCAGCAAATCTCTCATGTAGACATTATGACTATCTCCATCATACAGAGGAGGAAACTAAAGCACAGAGAGGTTAAGAAACTTGCCTAAGATCACACAGCTCACAAATGGCAGAACTGAATTTGGACACAAGCAATCTGGCTCCAGAGCCCAGGCTTAGAACTGTACCTCTCTACCACCCCCTCTTTACCTCCATCATCTCTTTTAATCCACCAAACTGCTGATGACATAGGGATTCTTTCCCTCTCTTTACTTTAAGGAGATTCAAGGGCTATGTGCCTGGGCTCCAGCAACAGACAGACCTGGGTTTAAATCCTGGATCTGCCATTTCCTAAAGGAAAACAGTCCTGTCCTTCAGGGACTGTGCAGCCAGCTCTGCCCAAAAGGAGGCCAAAACCACACAAGCCCCTGTAGGGAGGCAGGGACCAATCAGCTCATTTATTTCTTCAACAAATACTTTTTGACACCTACCAGGTGCCAAGCCCGGTGCTGGTGTTGAGAGTAAAGTGGGGAGCATGACAGACATTTCTAGTCTCTAGGGTTCAGATCCCAGTGTGGGGAGGCTGATGGACCACAAATAAGTGAAAAAGTAAATACGTGGTAGGAATGGTGGGAGGAGCCAGGAGATCTTATCACTGGGGCCCTAACCTTGTTTGGGAGGGTAGTTAGGAAAGGGGAACTAAAAGGTGCAACAACAACAACAATATAATGACTAACACTTAGCATCGAGTGCCTACCATGTCCCAGGTACCCTTCGAAGTGTCTAAGATTACCTCTGCTTTAACCTCAAGGCAGGTACCATTACCCTCAGTTTGCAGAAGAAGCTGAGAGAGAGAAGTCACTTGCCCAAGATTTACTAGTGTACCCCCCCTGGTTGGAAGCCAGGCAGTTTAAGTTCAAAGGCTGACTCAAGCCCCCCACTGCATTGCCTCTGAGCAACATGGACTTCCAGAGGCTGTAGAAGGTGTGGGGACACAGGTAGCTTTCTCAGTGCTCCAAAGCTCCACCTTCACCCTCAACCACAGCCCCATCATTTTTCAGATCAGCTCCAGATCCTTGAGAATAACAGCCCCCTAAAAATGTAAGGTCTCCTAACCCATTTGTCCAGGGAAGTCAGAGACCTAGATGCTGGAGCCTTAAGGGGCAGGGGTGGTGTCACATCCTGACAAGGGGTTCCCCAGGTGACTAGAGGGCATGAGGACCCAGTCCTGGGCAATTTGGGGACCATGCTGAAGGCAGTGGGGGCCTTCTAAGGTGATTGAAGCAGTAACGGGGCAGATGTCTTGTGCGCTGGAAGGAACATCTTGAGGGGTCCTCAGCCCGAGGCGCTACAGGGTGAGGGGGAGTGCCCTTCAGCTGCCTCCATCCCTGCTTGTGCAACGTTGTGGCCACGATGTCCCTCGGGCCAGGCGCGCGCGCGCGCTCGCAAAACAACATCTGAGCCGCAGCTCGGAGCCCCGCCAGGAGGGAGGGCTCCCTGGCCGCTCTCCGACCCGAGCCGGGCTCAGTCCGCCTCCGCCCCACGCGCCGGGGCCCTCGTGCCGCCCCTCCCTCCGCCCTGCCGGCCAGTCTCTCCTTCTGTCCGCCGACCCCTTTGGAGGAATTCGGCGAAACTTTCTGAGGTCCAGCCCTTGACCTTCCTTGAGCAACTTGCTCATTGAGCCCTTGGAAAAAGATGCGCTGTCCGCTTCCCTTCTGCCCCAAATACTTGCCAAAAGGCCCCCTCGAGCTGTTTGTCCAAGGCCCCTCTCCAGATGTGTGCCAAAGGTTCCCAGACGTTTGCCAAAGTTCCGCTTTGCCCAGAGCTCCCATCCTCACGTGTGCAAAATTTTATCCAAATTGTGTGCGAAAGGATCCTCTTCCCTAAGTCCCACAGGGGTTTAAAGGATCCTCCACCGTTTGCAAAAGAGCCGCCTGCAGGCTTTTTGCCAAAGGCCTACCAGGTCGCTGGCTAAAGGCCTTGTTAGCCAGCTCCCCCAGATGTGTCCAAGAGTTGTTTACAGAGCCGCCCCCCCTTTGCCAAATCCCGGATACTAGACAATGTCCTTGTTATTTGCAAAAGGGGCCCATTCCAGCGGTTTCCCAAAGCACCCCCCCCTCCCCCGTCCCCGCCACCGCTGGTGGCTCTCCCCCCCATGTCCGGAAAGTTGCCAACTTGTTTACCAAAAGCCTTCTCCTCTTACCACAGCTCCCCCACCCCTCCTTCTGCGGGCCAAAGACCACCCCAAGCTGTTTACTGAAGCCCCTCCCCCACGCTGTGTGCCCACCGTGGGGGTGGGGGGAGGGGTGGTCCTTCCTCCACCTCCGAAGTTTGTCTAAACTTGGCTGGATGAGGCTAGCTTCGGAACTCACCACAGCCAACTCTTTGTCCGTTTTGGGGGCGACATCTCCAGGAAACTTGATGATGGGCGATGGCGCGGCGGCGGCGCGGCCCAACAGGCAGCCCAGGACGCACAGCGCCCGCAGGGGGCCGGCGAGCGCGCCCCGAGCCCCTCGCGCCTGGGTCATTGCGCTCCCGGGCCCCGCGCGTCGCCCGGGGGTGGCTGGCTCGGTGCGTGTGGCCGCGTCGCTGCCTGGCTGGCGCCTGCTCCCCCGCGCGGCGCTGCGCTCCGAGGGGCTGTTCCACTAGGTCTTCTCGGCTTTGCCCCGCTCAGCGACGCATGGTCCGGCCCCCAGCCCGCGCCGCCGCCGCCGCCGCCCGCTCTCGCCGGTCCTGGCAAAGCCTTTGTATGTTTAAAGCTCCAGATGCGGAGCCTCCAGCCACCGCCGGAGGAAGTCTGGATGCAGCGGAAACAAGGGAGGGCAGCCGCCAGATGTGGCCGGCTGGGCTGGGAGGGCGCTGGCAGTGCGGCGGAGGGTGGAGGGGGGCGCTCAGCCCCGCCCCTCTCCGCCCCATTCCCCCTCTCGCCCTCCTCCTCTTTTTCTCCTTTCTTTTCCTTTCTCCGCCTCTTCTCCTCTTAGCCAGCTGCTTTGGGCCTCTGAGAGAACCATCAGTGCGCGACCTCCCAACCTCTACGCCCCAATCCGGGTGCAAAACCTAAGGACCTCCTGTGGGGAAACATCTGGCGCGCCCACTCTAGACTCCTGACTTCCTGAGGCTGGAGAGCAGCGGTTCTTGGAGGGACAAGCCGGGGGCAGGAAGGCCTGCACTCCCAGGGGCATGGGTCAGAGATGGGGAGAAAGGGTCAGGAACGGATGGTCAGCTGCACCTATAGATCCTCAGAGAAAGAGATTTTAGATGATTAGAGATGGAGACAGAGAGATGAGAGAGTTAGACAGAAATGGAAAGAGATGGAAACAAAGTGAAGGGGCCCTCCTTCCTCCCCTCCCTCCCACCCTCCCTCCCTTCCTTCTTTCTTTTCTTCTCCTTCCCCTCCTTTTCTTCCTTCTTTGAAGGTTTAAGCATTTACTTGGCCTCAGGCATAATGCTGGGAGCTACATATCCACTTGGAAACTCAGCAATCCTGATCTCAGTCCCTGAGAAATGTCCCTTTCCTCTCTCAGGAAGAAGAATTCATTAGGTGCTAAACTGTGATGGGGGAACTCCAGCAGGTGTGGGAACACCTGACCTCAGTCCCTAAACTAGTATAGGCGGTCAGGGAAAGCTTCCTGGAAGATGTGACTTCCGCGCTGAGACCTGAAGAGCTACAAGGTGAGAGGTGGGAAGGATGTTGCAGGCAGTCTAGGGAACGTTTACAAAGGTCCAGAGATGCAGGAGAGCAAGATGCAATGGAGAAGGACGTTCCCTCTATCTGAAAATTGGGGGCAGGAGGGGGAGGGGAAGGAGATGGGACTGGGGGTTGGCAGTGACCAATTTGAGTAGCAAAGTCATGGGCTGAAAGGGTCAGCAACAGCCTGCCTGTGAGGGCCTTGGAAGTCAGGGTGGTGACTCTGGTCATTATCATAAGAATCAGAAAAGCCTCTGCAGTGGGTTTCAGACAAGTACAGGCTTGCCTGGCAGGCATGTGCTGCTGGCCAGCCAGAAGTCAAACTGAAAGGCACCCCTTGGGAGCGACTTTGCCCCACAGGAGGGAGCCCAGCCCATCATCCTGACCCAGGGAGAAGCCTTGGCTGTTTGAGGGAGGGTGAGTCTGAGGTCAGTGGGGGAGGGGGCTTGCCTCCTGGCTCGGCCCCTTTTGGCCGAGGTCCACATCCTCTGGATAACTAGAGAGCCAAGTTGGAGAGTGGAGAGCTGGGAGTGAAAATGGAAAAAATTGTCTCACTAAAGCAGGGCTTACAAACTCGTGGCCTGTGGGCTGAATCCCGCCTGAACAGCACTTTGAAACTTGGGAAACTTCATGTAAAAATCTGACTTTTTGTTTTTCTTTCAGAAATTCCCCCCAAATCTGGCAGTAGTGGGTGCCAATGTCCACATGGCAACAATCAGCTGAAGCTAAACGGCGGCTGCCTCCTTTAGATGAGGCGTGCACTTTGGTTTGCCACAGTCCCCACCATACTCTATTGCCTTGCATGTGACTCAGCTCAGGTTTGCTCATTTACCTCACTTGCCCCATTTGAGGTTTAATGTTTTCCCCAAAACCTTTGTAAGACATTGAGCACTTCTGGCACAGGGCACCTTTGACTGTGCCTCTTCACAACCTGTGTAGGTTTGGCATTCCAAGGGCATTGGTGCCCAGTGTAGGTGCTCGGTGCCCATTTAGAGATGGTGACAGCTGCATAAGCAGGTGTCCGTGGTGCCCAACAGAGCCATGGCAGTACCCAGCAGTGACTAAGGCCCACGGGACTAGGAGAGCATAGGCAGTATCTAGTGGTAACAAACTTGTCAGTGAGCGCATGTGATACACTCCAGGACCCCTGTGTATCCCTTTAGCTCTCTCTGCCTTGGCAACCTGCCGTGGTCACCCTGGGAGCCATGGTAACCCTGGGAGCCCCATGGTGATGTGGCAGAACCACAAAATGAAAGTAACGAGTCCCACTGTAGGCTTGGTAAGTGGAAAAACAAACTTTGACATAGTAAACCACTGAGATGTGGGGATACGGTTGTTACTGCAGCATCTTTTAGCCAATCCGAATACAGGTATAAATTTGTGTCCCTCCAAAAGATATTTTCTACTCCTAACCTCCAGTACCTGTAAATGTACTCTCATTTAGAAATAGAGTCTTTGCAGATATCACCAAGTTAAGGTGAGGTCATACTGAATTAGGGTGGGCCCTAATCCAATAACAGATGTCCTTAGAAGAAATTTGCACACTGAGACACACATGTGAGCATGGAGACAGAGTTTGAAATGACACAGCTGCAAGACAAAGAATCCCAAGGACTGACAGGAGCCCCTAGAAGTTGGGAGAGGTGAGGAAGCATTTTCTCTAGAGGCTTTGCTGCGAGCATGGCTCTGACAACACCTTGATTTTGGACTTCTAGCTTCCAGAATTAAGATAGAATAAATTTCTGATGTTTTAAACCACCCAGTTTGTGCTACTTTGTTACAGCAGCCCTAGGAAATTAATATAGGCCTCAACTGGGTGACACCAGGATGTGACATCAATTTCTGCCACTGGTTTGTTCATTCATTCAGCACAACTTTAATGAACACTGTTCCAGGTGCTGAGGTGCAGCAGCACTGAGATAAAGTTTGTACTGCTGGAGAGGGAAAACAAAGGTGCGAGATACGAAACATAAGAAGACCGGGCCCTGGGGGAGGTAGTGACCATCTGTTGTTTATTCCTTCCCAAGACCCTGTCCTTCTGTTTTTGGTGGCTGCCCCTTAATTTTCCTTTGGGGAACCTCCTCTCCCCAATTCTTGGTCTATGAGGCTCAGTATATGTGACCCACTTCCTGGCTCCTGGGTCCATGTGACCCAGGCCTGGCTAAAAAGCAGATCCAATATCATTGGCCAGGTGATGGTTCATAGGGAGGCTTGGAGCCCATGCAAAGTAATTCTGGGACTTTCACTGGAGGTATTTGGAATGCAGCCTACACTTTCAGCTGTAAACGGTGTGATGCGAGGGTGGAGGTGCTCTTAAGGACAGAGGCTTCCTAAGGGTTGAAGCTACACCAAAGAGAGCAGAAATGGTGAGGCTCAGCTCCTGCTGGCATCAGGTGAACTCCTGGATCCAGCCCTGCCTGCAGCCAAAGTAGGAGCTTTTTAGTTTGAGTCAATACATCCCCTCGTCCTAACTTTGTATGTGGTTTGTTTGTTGCTTAAGCCCGTTTGGGTTGAGTTTCTGTCACTTGCAACCTGAGATTCCTGGCTGATACACTGAAAAGCTTAGCTGAGAAACCAGGACCAGTCAGACCCTCTGCCTGAGGTCACAGCCCTTCCTCATTTTGTCTCTGCCTCTGGTCCCAGGGGCATCTGAGAAGCAGTCCTGGGGGCACAGGAGTATGCCAGCACACTCAGTCCTAGGGGAGCATAGCAGGACCTTCTCTAGGGCCAGGGAACCCCAGGTACCTTGGGGTCTCCTGCTGGGACCCCAACCCCAGGCCCAGGCCCATGGATTCCAGGCCACGTCCTCTCCACACAGTCAGGAGCCCAGGAGGTCAGGAGCCCAGGAGGGAGCAGATGGCACTTTGGGAGGAGGATAATTCGAGGAGAGCTTAGTGACAAAAGGATTAGATACAAAGTATGTGGGTGGAGTGTGTGTTGGGGGGTTGGGGGGTCAATGGGCCAGAAGCACGGCTGTGACCATCAGGCCCAGAAGGCTGACAGGAGGGCACAGTTACCGGACGGCAGGTACCTTCAACAAAACAACAGCCCAAGAGACCTGCGGAGGGATCCAGGAATAAACACCCTCCTTTGTTCTCCTCCCTCCCTCCTCTCCTTTGCTGGCCTCCCGAGTTGGGGAGGAGCTGGGCCCAGCAGTCCAAGGAGGGCGGGAGGTGGAGCGCCACCTGGAGGCGCAAACGGAAGTTGACCAACACGCTCGCCGTTTCCTGCCTCCCGTACTTTGTATCCGCAGCCACGCTGTGGCTTTCTGTCCGTTCCTGAAAGATGGCAACCCTTTTGTGACAGCCATAGATCTTCTTTCAAGAAAGAACATGCTGTTCAGTGGCAAAGAGTGGACTGAGCTGACCGCCTACAGCAGTGGCCTCAGCCTCAGCTTTTGAGCCTACGCCGTGCTCATTCGGCCAAGTCCCAGACCATGACTGAGCACACAGGGTACCAGGGCTCTAGAGCTCCCCAGGGGCCACTTGACCTTTTCGGAAGCGCTGTCTTAGAGGCTGAGGCTCCTGCCCCATCCTGCTTCCCCGCTTTTTTTCTTTCTCTGGGCTTATCCTCCAAAACTCCTTGAACTCCTGGCCCCATCCAAGAATGTACTTCCTGGAGGACCCAACTGGCACGTTTGTCCTCTTGGCCTGCATATCTTATCTTCTCATCTGTTAGGTCTCAGCTCAAATGCCGCCTCCCCAGGGTAGCCTTCCTTGACTGACCATCCCCAGAAAGGATCCTGCCCCCCCCCGCCCTGGTGTTATTTCCTTTCTGGCAGCTACAAGGAAGCTTGTAACAGTCTCGTTAACTTTAATTTCTTGTGTGGTTATTGACTCCTGCTTGAGAATGTCAGCTGTGGCCCCAGTGCCTGAAACAGGGTTTGCATAGAGAAGGTACACAGTTAATATTTGTCAAATAAATGGGTGAATAAATTAATGAATCTCCCCTACATGTGGGGAGATTGAGGGGCAGGCCCAGTAAGCAGAGGTGGGAATGGTACAGTGGTCCCCAGAGTAGAAGGAAAGGCCAAAATGAGCACCTGGGGGCTCTGACCTGGGTTATCTAGGAGTCATTTTGGATGACTCAAAACTCTGGGACTTCTCTTGTGTTATAAAGGTACAGGTGCCATCCTAGGTCTTCCCTTTTCTGCCATTTGGAGGTCAGGTGAGAACAGATCGCTTTAGGTTTTGGAGCATCTCAGGGCAGAATTGTTCATTGGTAACCAACAGCAGGAGAAACGCAGGGTAGATGTCAGGTAGGACTTCCCAACAGTGACGAGAAGGAATGAAGCCTTAAAGTGTCCATAAGTTAAGCTGAGACAACTGCTTCCCTAAGGAACCTCAGGGAGACAGAGGACAGGTGAAACCCTGTTTGGCCTAGCCTGGACTAGTTGGGTGGACACAAAAAACCTTCAGACAGGTTAATGATCCTGACTGGGCTGGGAAGGACAAGTGGGCCAATGGCTTCTGTCCTTGCCACCCCCATCTTGCCCATCGGCCCTCCTTTCCCTCTCCCCTATGCCCAAGTGGGGTCTCTGAGTCCCTGGGTCACTACCTCCCCTAGGGCTCCGCCCCTGTTCACATCCCCCCTCTCTCTGCCTTTGATTTTGTCCAGATGTGTGACTTCTGGTCATGATCGTTAGGACAGAATGTGGTATTAGGGCAGCCTTTGTTTGCTCCTGCTCGGCCCCCATTTTCCATTCTTGTGCACGGCACACTGAGTTCTCCTTGGGAAACCACACCTTCCTCCCACAGGGCCCAGGCCTGGCCAGTGGGAGCATCCAGCCCTCGGGGCACAGGAGCCACTTGCTGGCTTCTATCTGGAGGATAAAGCTGGCTTCATAGTGGAGGCAGAAGCAGAAGACACAAACTGGGGAAGACTATTTTAGACCCTGGATCCACCTTTACCTGAAACCATCTTGCCTTGGATTTCTCAGTTTGAGGAGCCCTTTTAAACTTAGTTCGATTTAGGTAGCATTTCCATTATTTGTACCTAAAAACATGCAGGGTAATCCATGTGATACCTGGGGAAGGCTCACCACTGAGGTGCTTCTGCCAGCAGGATGCAGTCCCAGGGATAAGCGTGTTCATTGGATGAGACTGTGACAGTGTCAATATGTCTGTCTGCACATTACTAAGCCAGGCAGAGAACCCCCCTTCCTCGGCCCCTGGGGGTTGGGTCTTCTTGTGCAGGGGCCATGCAGTGGAAGAGATGGCAGAGTGCAGATCTGACCCGTGGGCTCCAGGGCATCCTTGAGGAAGGGCCCACATTCCCACTGCTGCTTGAGCGGCCCTGAGAAACATGGGTTATGGGGAGGTTGATGGAAATCAGGCAGTGAGCTCTCTGTACTTGGACGTGTTCACACAGGCTGCACGCCCTCCCCTCCACCATCTTCCACATCAGGGAGGCTGCAGAGAGGACTCCTGAGTGATGACCTCTGCTGTAGGTGCAGTGGTGTCTATACATTTGCACAGCCCATTCAAGTCGGGGAAAAAAAAAGAGAAAAGGAAGTAAGAGGCTGTTACCTAAACACTAACCAGCATGTCAGATCTGGACGCATCCTCAAGAGGGTCCGATTACACCTCTCAGTTTAATGGAAGTCACCACTGGAAGGGAACCTGAGTGCTGACTGCATGTCAGGCACAAGGCCAGGTCCTTTATGAACACTGAATTCCCATGGTGCTCCTTTGATGCAGGTCGTACAGTTAGTATCTTCGATTTATAGTTGAAGAAACGAGGAAGAAAGAGGAGGACTTTGCTAAGGTCACTGCACATAGCATCAGCACCAGGATACCCCTCGGGGCTCTCTGACACCAGAGTCCTTGCACCCAACCACCTCTCTACACGGTCACCCTGGAGAGATGGGGGAAACTGAGGCACACAGGAAGATTTGCCTGGGCCACACAAGTGAAAGAAAACGAACTACCCCCAGGGGCTCAATTTGTTCCAAGGACTGAGGCAGGCACCTTCACACAGGTCACTGTATTCAGTTCTCCCAATGAACTTGTGACGAGGCTACGAATATGAGGGGAAAAATGAGCCCAGAGAAGGCAAGTAGCTTGACCAAGGACACACAGCATATAAGTGTAACACTGGAACCTTAGTCTATTGATTCTTTCTCCTGCAGGAGCTGCTGCTCCCCCACCTGCTGGGTTCTGTCAGCCCAGCACCCCAACCCCACTGTCTTCCACCTCCTTCCAGCATCCCTGCAGCCAAACCTCCCCCTGCCCTTTGCTGCCCTCAACTCACCGATTTTGCCCTTACTCAGGGGTGTTCTCCAAATGTCTTCCCTCCATGACTCTACCCTACTTGTAAAGCCAGCTCAACACTCACCCCCAGGGAGCCCGTGTTCTGTAACTGCAATTAAGTGCTGACTATGACTTCCTGATCCTGTAACTCCTTCACCTCATGGAGGCGCTCTCTCTTTTTTGTCCAGTAGTCATAATAATCATCTCTCAGGACTGGGTATAGAGTATGCTAGTGTTTATGAAACACTTAACACAGTGTCTGGGGACTTCCCTGGTGGTCCAGTGGTTAGGACTCTGTGCCTCCACTGCAGGGGGCATGGATTCGATCCCTGATCAGGAAACTAAGATTGTGCATGCTGCACGGCCAAAAAAAAAATGTATATGTGTGTATAAAATATTAAAATAAAACAGTGTCTGGCATGCACCCTGTAGGCACTTAATAATTGATCACTATAATAATTGGGATCCCTGCAGGGCTCATCAAGCAGGCCTCTGTGTGTGTGTGTATATTGGTTCGAGTGATCAAAAGTCTTTCTTGAGCACCTACTGAATGCAAGGCCTTTACACTGGGGCAAGTGTCAAGACCACTGGCAGATGGGGTTCTGATAGAACAGGGGGTTGGATGCCCATAACCCTGAAATAGAACTAGGTCTCCCCTGGCCCCAGAGCTCCTTCTTGAGGCTGTAAGCCACCTCAGCAGGGAAGTATATGTGTACCTCTCAGATCACTGGTATTGTAAGGCCGGGCTATCCTCCACCCAGCCCCGCACCTTGGAGGAGCGTCTCCTTCTGCAGACAGGCTGCGCCATCTGGTGGTCACTTTTGGTGACACAGCCTCAGGGCTCGGAGCCTGCTGGGTCAGACCATTAGCTGGGCTTGTGCCGCCATCTAGTGGCACTAATGAGCAATCACACTCTCTCAGCGTTAACCTCAGAATCACCTGAGGAGGTTCGTTAACCATTGCAGGACTCCACTTTAGAACTAATGAGGCAAGTTTTGGGGGCGGGGTGCATTCTAAGAACCTGCATTTTAGGCAAGATTCTTAGATAATTCTGAACTCAAGGAAAGTTTAAGTTTGAGAAGCAGGACTGTAAAGGGACTTCCACCGATGTATTTGTACCTGCTCCCCACCTGTTCAGTAGTAAAATCATCAATCCACTTCACATCTGAGATTCTCATTTTCACATTTAAAGGGGAAAAAACTGAGGTCCAGAAAGTGGCCATCACTCACCCACGACCACACAGCCGACACACATCTTCACCCCCAGCTCTAGGGCATGTGGATGAGCAGGAAGGAAGCACGTCTGTTCATCAGGACACCTGGCATCTGTTCCCTGCAGTTTGCAAATGAAGGGCTTTGCAAAGGTGAGCTGGATCACTGTGGCAGGATCTCCTGGCCTCTGGTCTTATGATGCTGCAGTTTGCCTGTCTGTCTGATTATTATTACAGCTACCTTGCTTGCCTATTCTTCATCCTGGTTGGTGTGAGGGTGGGATGGGGCACTGATCTGTCAATCAGGGATAAGGACACAGAAGGTCTAGAATAGTAACAACTTGCATTATGAGATCGTCAGTCTCTGCCCTAAGCACTTTCTATGTATTAGTTCATCTGATCCTACAAACAAGCTCCTGAGAATATATTATTATGATTATCCCTTTACAAAGAGGGATAGTCCTTTACACAAAGGATACTGAGGTGCAGTTAGGGAGCATTGACCCAGGCAATCTGCTCTGGGCCTGTGCTTTTAGCCAGGGGCCAGCCGGTGCCCCAGAGCAGGCAAGATTTGGCTTCTGCATCCTTGAGAACATCACCATCTTCTCTCCAATCATCCTTGGCTAAGCCACCTTCTCTGTCTGGGTCTCTTTGTCCCTATTTGTTTGTTTCCCTGGTAAATGTTTATTAAAGTCTTGTACTGGGCACTGGATAGACAGCAGTGATTAACTATAGTCATTGCTCTCATGGTGCTTACATCCCAGTGGGGGGAGACAGACAATGCAAAACAAATTAATAAACTAATAAACAAGGTAATGTTCGATGGTTGGAAGACCTGTGAAGCTGGGATCAAGATGATCTGATGGGGAAACTTGAGAATGGGCGGTCAGGGAGAGCCTTTCAGGGATGCTGTTGTGAGATCTGAGTCCTGAAGGAGGAAAAGGAACCAGACATGTGCAGAACCAGGTGTAGAGTGCTCCAGGCAAAGAGGATGGCAGGTGCAAAGGCCCTGTGGTAGGAGCAGAGTGAAGGACACATGAGACATTTGTGGGTTTTGTTCCCAAACATCTTCTCCCCCTGTTTTTGGTACTTCTCTCCTTCCACTGAGGACAGTGTTGCTGGGGAACTTCTCTCTTGCTGGGAAGACAGACCGGGATACCTGCCTTCCCTCTTTAGAAGCCACATGGGTCCTTGGGGCCTTCTTGGGCCAGGCCCTTCCTCTGGGTACCCTGCAGGGGTGGGTTGTGATCTGGGCTCAGCCAGTGGGACACTCAGGGAATCCTGAATGGCATAAACATAAACAGAACCCTGGGAGCCCAAGCATGCCAGCTGTGGGGCCCGTGGGACTGGTGTTCCCATCTTGATGCCCGCCCTGGTTGTCTAGCTTTTGCCACTACCCCATTATCATTCCAATAAATGCCCATTTGTTTTAAGTTAGCCAGAATTGATTTCTGTTTCTTGTACCCAAATAACCCCAATGAGGCAGGGTAGGAATAAAGGACGATGAAGCTGGGGCCAGGTCTCACTGTTTGGCCAAGCTCGGGAGTTGGGTTGTGTTCTCATGACAATGGGAGCCCTGTGGATTCTTCTGGCACTGCCCTTCTGAGACCTCTTGGTTATGTGTAGGTGGCATCTTACCTGCAGGGATGACCTTTCTTCCACCAGCCCCCGTTCAGAATATCTCCCTTCCGGGGGTGTAGCTCAGGGGTAGAGCATTTGACTGCAGAATATCTCCCTTCCCCACCCAGCCAGGCCCCTACCCCTCTCTATAATTAGCAAGCAGCTGCCCTCAGGCAGGGAGCAGAAAGCCAATGGCTTTGAGCTTGAGATGTCCCCCCAAAAGTTCCCTCCATGGCTCAGGTAAATGCCTCTAAGACTTCCTCCCCTGCCACATTTCAGTGAAAATAAAGTCAAGTGATAAGGAAGGAGAAATGGACAATCAGAACATCCTACATGTTGTGGGATCCAGGGACGGGGCTCAGGAGGGGGCCGGGGAGCCCGAGGTTGAGCAAGGCCACAAAGGGCCTCCTGCCCTTGAATTCCAAAGCATCAGGGACCAATCCCTGTATCAAACAGCCAGCTGGTGACCCCAATCTTTCTGCCCCAGCAGTAAGCTCTGGCTATTGTTTTTCTAAGAATCCAGTCAATCCCCTTTCCTGTAAGTACCATCCCATCCTTCCCCCGCAGGTTGGTGCAACCCTTCAAAGAGGAAAATCCACCACTCGACTTTTGTCCTCTGCCCTCCCAGCTGTAGCCCAGAGACCCGCAAACTCCCGTTACAGGCTGGAGTCCCAACTGCGATGCCCAAGTCAGTCTCCAGCTCTGGAACTTTCTCCACGTCCTGTCCCCACTCTTGTCAAACTCAACTGGTCCTTGGCCTCTCCCTTCGGTGACCAGCACGGAGGGCTTGACAGGAAGGCCCCTGTCCCCTCCTTTACCCGATGGAGACACATACTCACAGAATCCAAACGTGAAATTGCAGGCAGGCAGCTAGGAGGGATTTCAGGAAGGCCTGGAAAAGGGCTGGGGGTTTCCAGAGTGCACTTGTGGGCAGCGCCCCAGCCTCCTGAGGGGATATTCCCTTTTCAGGCACATCACCCCCAGCTGTGCAGAGTAGGAGTGAGGGAGGCCAGCCTCCTTTCTGAGCCTCTAGGTTCCCCTTAATTCCAATTCCCAGAGGACCCCACTCTACACCTCCCTGCCCACAGAGGAGACTGCAGTCTACTGCGGGCGCCTGCCGGGTGCCGAGAGACCCGCAGGACAAGGCACAGGCTGATGAGGGGGAGCTCCAAGGGCATCAAGGGTCAGGAGACGGGATCAGGGAGGTCTTCCCAGAGGAGGCATCCCTGGAGTGGCGCCTTGAAGGCCAAGGCAGAAAAACATTCATAGCTGGGGACGAGGGTCGGGAAAGTCTGGACTGGTTCAAGTTCTGATGGATGTCATGTTTCAGCTTGAATCAGGGGCCCTGGCTGGGGGTTGAGTGGGGCTCATGTCCAGCTAAGACAAGCCCCTGACCTAGTGTGTCTGCCCATGTCTGGAGAAGGCCGTTTCTAATTCCCACAGCACCTGGGTGGCAGAGTAGGATCCAGCTCGAGAGCCCACCCCAAGCCCTGCGACCACTGTCCTCTGAGCCACAAACTCAGGACCTGGAGGGAGCAGGCTGTCTGGACACCAGGGGGCCCATGCAGCCTGCCCAAGTGCTCGGTGTGTCCACAGGGTGTTCAAACCATGGTGAATCTAAAAAGGGAGTGATTTCAGACTAAAATGCTGAGGGCTCCAAGCTCCTGGGTGTCACAGCCTCAGACAAATGGAGCTGGGGGTCTAGGCTGAGGGAGAGATGGCTGGATTGGGGTCTGCTGAGTGCAGTTACTACAGGTGGGGAGCTGGGTAGAGGCTTGGGGAGCTGCTTGAACAGGGAGCAGGACGGGCTGGTGGTCATGCATGAGTGGGGGATCCTGAGACCACGGTGAACTCCATGGTCAGCACAATCTCCTGCAGGAAGGACAGAGCAGGCAGCAGTGTGTGGGACATTCTTAGGCCTCCCCTGCTCTGCCCCATCCAGCAACTTAGAACTGAACACTTTTGGATGCCTGCTGAACCAGAAATTCTGGTTATTGAGTCTCTGATCCTTCCACATCAGCATAGAGTTCCTAAAAATACAAATCAGTTAGTTATGACTGCCTAACAAATAGCTCCAAAAAGTAGTGGCTTAAAACAACAAACTCTGATCAGTTTTCACCAGTCTGCAGGCTGGGGTGGGGGTGGTTCTGCTTCTCTGGGTGGGGCTCTCTCTTTTTCCAGCAGAGTGGAGGCTTGCTGGAGCTGGCCTGGTCTAGGCAGACCAGGCTGGGATGACATGGCCCCGCTGCACATGGTCTCCATCCTCTGCAGGCTGGCCCAGTCCTCAAGGTCACTTAAGCCTAGGCTCAGAATGGACACACGTTCACTTCCGTCACATTCAGTGTGTCATAGCAGGTTCGGGGGGTGGGAAATAGGCTCCAACCCATGGTGGGAGGAGCGGGGGACTCACCCTGTAAGGCGCCTGGATAAGGAAAGAGATGGGGCTCATTTGCAATCAATCTACCGAGTTGCTAATACTTGTAGTTTCTCTTAAGAACCCGGGGATCTTGTTCTCACTGTCCACGGTCAACTGAAGCCGAGTAGTGGCCATCCCTTTAGACAGAGTGTGCTTTCTCAGGCTTATACAACTTTTCCAGGCCTGCATCGCTCATATCCTTTTGGCCCCTGTAGGCAAGTGATTGGCGACCTCTTCCCTCAATACCACCACCTCATGCTACTTAACCATCTGTGGCTCCCCATTGCCTACAGAAGAAAGTCCAGGAAGCTTAGCTGGGCATTAAAGACTCCTCCCTATTTCTATTCCAAGCCTATTTCCTGCCTCTAACTCCTCGCTCCTGCTCTCGTTTACACCCTAAGCCCTCAGCACACCAATGTTTGCAAACACAAGCCACTTTATTTGTACACCTCAGAATCTGTCTCCTCCAGAGGCTGTTCCTTCTGCTGGGAATGCTTTTCCTCTGCCTGGAGCAACCTACTTGTCCTCCAGGGCCTGGCTCAATGTCATGGCTACAAAGTTTTGCCTCCCCAATGTCTCCCTCCCCATCCCCACGAAGCACGATTAATTCCTCCTTCCCTTTCTGTGTCTTGGAGAGTGTGATAAACTCAGCCGTCTCACCCCCATTTAATGCCACTCGGACACGCCCACTGCCCACCACTCTTTTTCTCTCCAGACTGTGAATCTCACTTGGGAGAGAAATGGGGAGCCCGGGGTGACATCGTAGACATGGGGGCCAGACAGATCTGTGGTCCCATCCTGGCTCCATTACTCAGGAACTCAGTTACCTGGGCAGGTTGCTTGGTGATCTCTCCAAGCCTCAGTTTCCCCATCGATAAGACACGTTTGCAATTGTGTGATCTCAGGGGGTTGTTCTGAGAGTCTTTACTGAGAAAACACACAGAATGTGCTTAGTACGGTGCCTGGAACATAGTAGATGCCCCCCAAAATGTTTGTTGCAGAAACAAATGTAGCCCAGTTCCAGGTTCTTTGAAGCTCTTGCACCCCCCCTCCCCCCCCTCCCCACCCACATCCACGAGACCCTCTCCTTTTCTTCCCTGACAACAGTATTTCTGTTCTTTGACCCACATCAACTTCTTAATCACATTGCAAGGACGGAAATGAGGGAAGCAAAACATGCCCACAAAGTCATTGAAATTATTGCCATTCAAGGATCAGAAGACGAAGATTAGTTGCCTGTCTCTGTCTCACAAACAAATTAACCGAGTGGCAGCTTTTGGTGCCAAATATGATTCTTGTCGAAAGGATTAGAGGTAGTAAATCCAGCTAGAATATACTGTGATCGTGTGTGTGCGTGTGGGTTTTTTTTAAAAGCAAAGCCGCAATAATCGTACGTTCACAACTAATAAATTGGGTCCTTTAATTCCTCTGCAATAAGCCTTTGAAATATAATCTGTCATTTCAGACTTACAGAACATGACTTTTCATAATTATAATTCTCCAGCACACACGACTACTTATAATTAAATTCACTTTTAAGAAATCCAAAGCTTTTTGTGTGTGTGTGTAGATTATCTGTTCGTCCGATGTCATAATGGTAACACGAATGTATAATCTGTTGAATACATTTGGTTAGTTCTTATATCAAAAACACACTCTGCTATTGATCAAAAGCTGGGAAGATAACATGATGAACAGAATATACACTACTTCTCAGCAACAGGCTCAGACAAAGGCAGAACAAACCCCAGCCTGTCTTCCTAACCCTGCCTCCCTTTAGGGCTGCTAACCCCATAAAAGAAGAATGTTTGAAAGATTTGAAAAAACACAAATGTTAAATTATGGCCAAATTATCTGCTGGAGACGTATACATTTTGAAAGGCAGTTAAAAAGCCTGGGTCTGGATGATCAGAAAACAGACCCCAAATGGCCTCCCATCAGTGAATACGTTTGGGAAGACCCACAAAAGGAAGGATAAGCCCATGGGAAAAGACAAGCAGACAAAGGAAATGGGAATCTTGAACTCAGAGAAACAGACACAGAGTGAACAGGCATTCACGGTCTAAAGGTACTATCTGGAACTTTTAACAAAGAATAACCTAGAAGCTATGTTGCAGTTTTGCAACTCTAGACATAAATGAGTTAATGTTTCGTTCTTCAGGCCAAGGCAAAGTCTGGATGCTCCTGTGGAAAGTTGTGTTCCTTCCTCGTACCTCCAGAGAAGTAAACACTACCTCACAGATGGGATTTCAAGAATGACAGGACAGTTTTCCCCATCAGTGGAAATGTCCTCCCACATTGATTCCTCTGCCTGAGGCACAGGAAATCCCTGCCAAGGTAACAGTTTTTCCTGAGAGATGCCACTTGAATGAGAGTCAACTATTCAGCATGAACCCTGCTATCTTTTGAGAGGAAGGGCTCCCTGGAAGAAGAGCCTGCCCAGAATGCCGTGAAGTCCCATGGAGTCTTAGATCAGCCTGTAACTTCAGGCCCTGTCTCAGGAGTCTCTTCCCTCCTTCTGGGGAGGTGTTTCTCGTGGTTATGGTCCAGGCGGGGCACAGGGAGGAAGTTGTGACAGATCCAGGCAGGTGAGCCTGTTCAGACCAGCTCACCAAACCGAGGTGATGTCCACACAAAGGTTAGCACTGGCTTGGGCCTGAGATGAGGTTAAGAACCAGACCAGAAAGGGTCACAGGTGACAACTTCAAGTCTCAAAGAAGATTCTCCAGCTTGTGTTATGGAAAAGGAGAAGCCTAAAGAAGGGAAGGCTTGAGCCCAGGGTCACATGCAACTTAGGAGCTGAGATAGGTCTAAAGACCTTGACTTTTGATCCTTGGTCTGTGCTTGAAACACACACACACACACACACACACACATTGAACTTGGGGTTAGACTCATTTCTATTTCTGTCACTTTCCCTTATACCTGGAGGCATTAATGAATATTCAGTGGATGGGTGGATAGATGCATAGATAGATGGTTGGATAGATGGATAGATGGATGGATTAATGAAGACGTAAATGAATAAATGGATAGATGGATACTGAAATTAAAGAAGGGACAGAACTGAGGCCTAACAGTTGCCTCCCAGGACTGAAGGCCAAAGTTCATCCACACATATGTTTTATTTTGGTCACAGAGGTGACCAACACAAGGGCTTTACATATTTAAACATTTAAAATATCTAAATAATAAGTAGCCAATACAAAATCAGGAAGATTTCATACTTAAAAAAAATACAGATTTCTGGATTTTCTTGAAAAAAATCAGGAGATGTAGTGACACTCGGCTTGCATTCCACATATAAACAATCTTGCAGCTGAGAAGCAGCTGCCCCGTTTGAGGGGAGACTGATTTCGAGTTCACCACAATCCCCACCACTCCCTAGTACCCAGCGCCTCCCCACATCCTCAGTTATGTCCCTTGTCTAGCCCCATAGGTATCTTTATTTTTGACTCTTGAGTTAAAAACATTCCTGTGTCACTCCTCTGAGGCTGTGCTTTTTCATCTTCCTTCCCCCTGCTCTTCCACCCCACCCCTCATTCTGCCTTCTGGGCTATGTACCCAGGTGAGGTTAACCCCTGCCTTCTAACTTGGGCAGCTCAAGATACAGGGAAGCCTCAAGCAGGCACCTTCAGCCCACCTCCCCCCAGTCTCCCAAGGGATGGTAAAGGGTCTGGACAAGGGCTCCCCGTGGCAGAGAAGGGTGGGCCCAGTGTCTGCCCTGAGTGGACAAGCGGGCAGGCTTGAGGGAAGGCACAGCCAACCATCCGCAAGTGGAGAGGGAATGATTCCTGAAAATGTCCCCGATGCACTTTTGTATTTCATTGACATTTTAATTAAGACTGGAGCACTCTTTGGGGAGCTCTGCTCTGAAGTTGAAATCACTTTAACATGCTGCCCTAGCATAAAGCTGGAGATGAATGGAAGCCTGGGGTTCTCATATGTTTCATGGTACTTAGCGATTCCTTTTCACAATGCATTATGATGTTAAGACGGTTTATGAGTTTCTATTGGCTAAGTGCGGCCATATCAAATTATAATTTTGCTCAGTGGATTTTGCTCTAAGAAGATTAAAGGGCACCCAGGCCTTCCGCGGTTGGAAAGGAGGTCTTAGGTTCACCTCAAGCTCAAGCCATGCTCCAGGAATGAAAATTGTTGCTGTAAAGGATGAGGTGGGCTCTGGTGTGTGTGTGTTGGGGATAGTGGTGTGATCATGACTGTAGTATCACAGCTTTAACTTAACAATGTGTTCCTGAAGTTGTCCTCATATGAGAACTTCCTCAACCCTCATGTTACAAATTTTTTAAAAAATACTTTATTTATTTATTGCTGTGTTGGGTCTTAGTTGTGGCACACGGGATCTTTTGTTGCAGTGCATGGGCTTCTCTCTAGTTGTGGCGTGAGGGTTTTCTCTTCTCTAGTTGTGGTGCGAGGGCTCCAGGGCGTGTGGGCTCTGTAGTTTGCAGCACATGGGCTCTCTCGCTGAGTCACAAGAGCTCAGCAGTTGTGGCGCGAGGGCTTAGTTGCCCCGTTGCATGTGGGATCTTAGTTCCCTGGCCAGGAATCGAACCCACATCCCCTGCAGGGGAAGGTGGATTCTTTACTACTGGACCACCAGGGAAGTCCCTCATGTTACAAATTTTTGTTTACAAAACTATGCACTTTTATGTCTCTCATTTTGGTATTCAAGTTTTTTCTCTTTATGACTGAAGCCTGAGCATAAGCAGAGGTTGATGATGGGAAGTATTTGCACCAGGCTGTTCTTTTTTTTTAATTTATTTTTTATTTTTTTATTTATTATTTTTGGGGGGTACACCAAGTTCAATCATCTGTTTTTATACACATATCCCCATATTCCCTCCCTCTCTCAACTCCCCCCCCACCCTCCCTTGAGTCCCCCCCACCCTCCCCATCCCAGTCCTCTAAGGCATCTTCCATCCTCGAGTCAGGCTGTTCTTCATAGCATCAGTGTGATGCAGCTCTCCGATGGGTGTGTATTTACAGCATGTGTCCTGTACCAACCTCATCTTATCTCTCTGACCTAAATTTTGTGCAAAATGACTCCCACAAGCATGGTGAGTGATATTATCAGTCTGAAATAATTTTCTAGCTTCCAAACAATGAAATAAATGAAGAAAGCTAAAATAGAAGCTGCTACCAAGGCTTGAAATTTTCAAATAAGTGGAGATAAGATGGTTTCTTCAATAAGTGTCTTTGGAATAACTGGGTCCTCATCTGGAAAAAATGGAAAGTGGATCCCTACCTCACAACTTACACCAAAATAAATTTCAGATGAATCAATGTTTTATACATTCAATAAAACCAAAAAGAATTGGGAGAAGATATGGGGGATATGGGGAAAATTTAAAATAATCTCAGAATGGGTAGGAGTTTTCAAAATATGACTGAAACACCAGAAAACACCATAAAACACCATAAAAGAAAATATTGATCAATGTGCCTGCAAAGAAATATTTTTTAAGGTTGCATGATAACAGTGACAGCAACAACATCAAAAACATTAAAAAGCAATCTACACACAGGAAACTATTTGCAGTTTGTATCGTACAAAGTTGGATTTCCTGAATATATAAAGAGTTTCTATAAATCAATAAGAAAAAGACCAGATAAATGTTCTAAGACTATGAATAGGCAAGAAAAATGAGATATTGTTTTTTATTGGTTAGATTGGCAAATATGACAAAGTCTATTAATATATTGTTTTGGGGGGATTCTCGAGAAATAAGTGGTCTCATTGATATGTACTTTCCCTTCTCTGGATGAAGTCATTGTCTCTAAGGGGAAAAACTGGGTAGCGGGGTGATGAGTGTGAGAAAGACTTTTCATACTTAATTTTTTTAGTACATACATGTATTACCTACTATTAATAGATCTTGACCTTGATCTAGATGTACATGTACTCATACATGTACATCTACATACTGCTAGCTAATTTTCCCTGAATGGTTGCTAGTATAGGTTCTAGCTAAAGAATAAACATTTTGGAACCAATTGTACCTTAACAAGTATAATGTTCTCCCTTCTCTTTCTTCTTCTGCCCTTCAAACGCCTCACAACCTCAGGCCTAAGAGAACTAACATGAAGTAAGAACTCAGAAAATGTGGGATGAGTGAATGAAGATGACTCCACCTGAAGATGGATTGAAATGAACCACTTCCTTCCCACTTTTTTCAAGGATAGAAACTGAACACTGATTCTCACCAGTTTCAAAAAGAGGAAAATTGGGCAGAATCAAATGAAAAGGTACCTGGGCCAAAGGATGACTGGAGGGAATGGTCAGGTCTAGCTGTACCACTTTGGACAAGTCTCTGTTTCCTGGTCAGTAAAATTGAGATGATGATAACATCCTCCTAGGAGATCAGTAAATGTGAATTGAATTGAGTAGAGTTTTTTTTTTGCGGGGGGGTGGGGGGTGGGGGGGAGGTTGGAGATGTCTTTATTCTTTTTTTTTAAAATATAAATTTATTTATTTATTTATTTATTTTATTTATTTATTGGTTGTGTTGGGTCTTTATTGCTGCACATGGGCTTTCTCTAGTTGTGGCGAGCTGGGGCTACTCTTTGTTGCGGTGTGTGGGCTTCTCATTGCCGTGGCTTCTCTTGTTGTGGAGCATGGGCTCTAGGTGCGTGGGCTTCAGTAGTTGCGGCAGGTGGGCTCAGTAGTTGTGGCTCTTGGGCTCTAGAGCACAGGCTCAGTAGTTGTGGCACATGGGCTTAGTTGCTCCGCGGCATGTGGGATCTTCCTGGAGCAGGGATGGAAGCTGTGTCCCCTGCATTGGCAGGCAGATTCTTAACCACTGCGCCACCTAGGAAGCCCATTGAGTAGAGTTTTTATTAGCAAGGGGAAGAGAAACTCTTGGTCACAATTGAGATAAATAAGGGTGGGAGATGTGGTGGCCCTTGGGTGGGAGATGAAAGAAGAGAGTAGAAAGATTGGAGAAAGGTAAGGAAAGCAGCTTGTTTGATACGTGGCTTAAAGATCTGTGGTGCAGGGAGCTTTTGATACTTTTATGTAAAGCTGACTCAAGACAGGGGTCATGTAAGACCTAGGAGTGTTTGTGACTTTGTTGGCTTTTAGATCCATCCACTTATTTCTTTCTCTAGATCTCTGTATTTCTAACAGGATGAGTACACGTGGATGTGCTGCAGCATGTACATGTGTGTTTTGTAGAAAAACTTCTGAACTGGGACTCAGGTTCTGTCCTAGTTTTACTACTTAGTACCTGGAAAACCTTAGATAAATGTTTCTTTGGGGGAAAGGGGCTGTTTTTTTCATTTGTGAATGAAGATAATTTTCTCTCTTGATTTTACTCCAGGAGTTTTGTTTTTAATTGAAGTATAGTAGATTTATGATATTGTGTTAGTTTTTGGTGCACAGCAAAGTGATCAGATATATATGTATATATATATATTCTTTTTTAGATTCTTTTCCATTATAGGTTATTATAAGACACTGAATATAGTTCCCTGTGCTATACAGTAAATCTTTGTTGTTTATGGTCTTTTGTTTTTTAAGAATCAAATGAAGTGATGGAGGAGAAAGTAATCTGCACATTGAAAAGAGTTATACACGTGAGTAATTATTAGGACTTTCATGCCTTTGGCTGAATTCAGGCCTCGGTTCCCATTCAAAATGCCAGCTCCCTGGTCCTTCTGCTCTGTTGTTCATATTTCCTCTGTGCTTCTTCCTTTGTGCCTCAGGATAAATGTAAAGTTTCAGCCAAGGACAGTGTGGGTGAGAATAAATAATACTAGGAGAAATAATAATAATAACAGTCACAACAATGATATTATGATTAGTGACATATATTCAGTGCTAACTCTGTGCTGATGTCGGCAGAGGCCTGTCTTGAGGTGTGAGAGGTACAAGAGACGAAAAGATAAATTGTGGGTCCTTCAGAACAAACACTCTGATGGAGGGCTCTGACCCCATTCATGGTGTGTGTGTATGCATGTGTGTGTGTGTGTGTTAGATTATGGGCTGTTCTCACCTCTTCCCTCTTCAGCATGGCCTGAGGGTGGGGAAACCTGGGAAGTGGGGCAATGGCTTTGGAGCAGGCTCTGTTGAGCCGCTCAGGGTGGTTGGAGCCCCTGGGGGTTCAGTCTCACCCACCACCTACTCTGGCAGCCTGGCGGCGTCATAGAGGGACCCAGAACCGTGAGACATCTGGATCAGGGTCTTGGCTTTGCCAGTGCCTGGCTGTGAGAGCTTGGCCAGATTTCACTTAGTTATACCATTCCCTCTGCTGAAATGAGATGGTTTAGCTAGATCACCATCGTAGCTGACTGAGTCCTGTCCTCAGTTCCAGGCGGACATGTAACCTTGACCACTGTGATTGACTCTGGAATGGGCAAGTGACCCTCTCAGAGCCATAGAGATGCCCAATGTCTTTTTTTGGTGACTTCTGGGCAAAAGCAAGAGCTGTTTCCTGGACTTCCCTGGTGGCGCAGTGGTTAGGAATCCACCTGCCAACGCAGGGGACATGGGTTTGATCCCTGGTCTGGGAAGATTCCACATGCCACGGAGCAACTAAGCCCGTGTGCCACAACTACTGAGCCTGCACTCCAGAGCCCGTGAACCACAACTACTGAGCCCGTGTGCTGCAACTATTGAAGGCCACGAGCCTAGAGCCCGTGCTCCGCAGCAAGAGAAACTACCACAATGAGAAGCCTGCGAACCACAGCAAAAGTAGCCCCCCCCCCCCACTCCGCTGCAACTAGAGAAAGCCCACAAGCAGCAATGAAGACCCAATGCAGCCAATAAATAAATAAATAAATCAATAAATAAATATAGTTAATTAAAGAAAAGCTGTTTCCCAGAGGTTCCAACCCCAGAAGCATGTAGGGCTGGAGCTCTGGCAGTCATTTTGCTACCACGAGGGAAGTGTCTGTTATGAAACCAAAACAATCAAAAGTGAAGCAGAGAGACAGGGGAACCGAAGTCCTAGAGACATGGTCAGAGCACCTGGATCCATTTGACCCTGACCTGACACCTCTGTACTTTTATGTTACGTGCGCTAAGAAACTTGATTTTTATTGTTATTATTTGCTTAAGCCTGTTTGACTTGGGTTTTTGTCGCTTAGAGCTGAGTGTCCTGACTTATGCAGTGATGATCAAGGATCTTTCAGTTCAGGAATCCCAAAGCGTTATGGCTCCTATGAGCCTTCCTATAGTGAGCGGGGCTGGCTGAAGGAAACCAGGTCACAAGCCTCAGCTCTGCCTGCCCCACTTCACCAGAAGAGACAGTCGGGGTCAGTTGCATTCCTGCTTCTGCCAGCATGGTGGGGGCTGCCTGCCCTGGGTGCCCCTTGGGGAGAGGAAGCGGTGAGGCTTCCTGTGATGCAGAGATATTCATGAGTTTGACTGTGATGTGCTGCCCAGACTCCACTTGGGAATGTCAGGTAGTAAGTGGTAGTTGTATCGTGTAATCTTTTTAATGTTTTTTTTTTCCTTTTATTTATTTATTTATTATTTTTTGGGGGGCACGTAATCTTTTTAAATCTAAAAATTTCTGAATCCCGAAATACATCTGGCCCTAACGGTTTCAGATAAAGGTTTGTGGCCTTCTAGCGACCTCTACTCCAAACCAGGAAGCGTTTTTAAGGTTTACTTAATATATGTCCTGCAAACAGATTGTACCTTCTTTTTTTCCTCCCTCCCTGTGCTATACAGTAGGTCCTCACCAGCCATCTACTTCACACATAGGAGTGTATGTACATCAATCTCAATCCCCCAATCCATACCCCACCCCCACGGTGTCCATACGTTTGTTCTCTATGTCTGTGTCGCTATTTCTGCTTTGCAAATAGGTTCATCTATACCATTTTTCTAAATTTCACATATATGCCTTAATATATGATATTTGTTTTTCTCTTTCTGACTCACTCTGTATGACAGAACTTCGGTTTAGGAAGGTGAAAAATCTGGGAGTTGGATGATGGTGAGAATTGCACAACAGTGTGAATGTACTTAGTGCCACTGAATTGTACAGTTAAATATGGTAAAAATAGTATGTTTTATATTATGTGACTTTTACCACAATAAAAAAGCATTAAAAAAAGACCAAAGCAGAAAGTTTTCACATAAAACGCCATAGTTACAGCTTCCTTGAAGAGGTGGAAGAAGGGAATTCCTGGCGGTCCAGTGGTTAGGACTCCATGCTTTCACTACAGAGGGCCCAGGCTCCATCCCTGATCGGGGAACTAAGATCCTGCAACTGTGCAGTGTGGCAAAAGCAAACAAAAAAACAAACAAAAAACATTTTAAATTAAAAAAAAAGAAGATGTGGAAGCGCCAGCCTTTCCCCACAGTGCCATTGGCACGCACCCCTGGGGTGACAATTGTTGAGCTCTGAGTGGCCCCCACCACCTTAGAAGGGGCCTGCCCTCTGCATTCCGGCCTGGTCCCCACTGCTTTGCATTCATAACCTGAGATCAGCCAAGGATAGAGCAGATTCGGACAATCCTCTTCCAATGGGGGTGGGGGTGGGGACCATGGCATCCCACAGAGTTTCCCAGTGTCATCCCTGGTACCTCCTTCTCCCTCAGGCCCACTGTCTGTCATCCCCGTGGAGCTGTGAACTGCTAACAGCAAAGCTGCACTGTCTCCTCCACTCTCCAGCATCAGTTCATATCACTGTCACGGCAGCCCTGAGTGAGCGTTATTCTGTCCACTTTCAGATGAAGAGACAGAGGGTCCAACATACTCTGTGTCTTGCCTAAGGCCACGCCCTTAGGAAGTGCTGCGGTTGGACCTGAGGGCTTCCCTTGACCGTCATCTATGGGTCAGTCTGCAGAGGTGACTGGAGTAGGGGACCCCCCCCGGACCTGGTCCAAGTCTGAAAGGAGGGAGGTAGGGAGGAGAAATAAGAGTCAGGTGTCAGGAAAGCCCCAAATTAGAGTGAATGGAGGATGTGAACGTGAGGAGCTTTCCAGTTGTTTGGTTCAATGCTCTTGTTTTCTCCACGGGGGAAATGGGGGAGGCGGTGGCTTCGATGACACACAGTAGGTTTGGAATAGAGGAAAGTGTCGTCATAGTGCTAGTAGGGACCTGGGTCCGGAACCTACTGCCTTAACTCTGGACTTTGCCATTGAATATCCCCCTCTCCACACAACCTCTGTAACTTGCTTAGCTAGAGGGAGGGGAACTCTGGTCTGTCCATCCCTCCATCCATCCGTGCCTGGGGCGTCTTTGCTCCTTCGCCCCCTCCTCCAGAGCATGCCTGTGGGTGATCATTCCATGACACTTTCCCTCTTGGGACTTTGAGAAGTAAAAACCCAGCCCCCACTGGTGTGTAGCCCCACCTGAGCCTGGAGGAGTGTTAAAATTCAGCTGGAGAGGCGCGTAGTGTGATAGAAGCCTAGATTAAAAAAAAAAAAAAAAAAAAAGGGATTTCAGGCAAGAGGAAAAAATAAAGAGGCAAGACTTAAAATGTCCTGTGCAATGGACCCCCCCCCGCCCCGCCCCAGGACAAATGTCTGCGGGAGATGACTCCTTTAGAAAGCGGTGAGTTATGTGTGAGCACAGATGCATTTTGTTTTCCTAGGAGGAATCGATGATTAAATTATCAGAAACCAAGCTCAAAACCAGACTGCTTGCATATTCCCCCGCACCTCCCCAGTGTCTCCTGCTTATGAGGTGCCAGCTTTATCTCGGAAGCTTTAGTTTAAATGCCCAGCACATCTTATTAATGAAAGTAATAAGCTGTTGTTTATATATGTCATAATGGGGAATATGACTATTTAATATAAATCTGACATTTAAATTCCACTTAGTTCTGCGATGTGGACGATATCAAGGCGTAACTCTTTACCCTGGAGTAAAAATTCCCTGGGCCTGCATTTTCCAGCATTGAAGTTTTCAAAGTAATCAGGTTCCTTTTTTTTTTTTTTTTCCAGAGGAACCAAATTGTGAAGACATCTGTTCTGTTATTAATTTCACATAAATCTTAAGCTCCTCAAGGCCAGAAATGAGGCTTCATTCACGTCGAATTAATGAAACATGATTGTAAGTCTCTTGCATGGAAATGCTGTCACACAATTCTGAGCTGCTTAGAGCACTGAGTAATCTCAGAAACTGCCAGGGGACAGCCACATGAAATCCGCCCTCCCCTCCCCCGCCGCCACCCGAAAACAATATCTGAAAATATCACAACACTAACTATATCCTGAAAGATTAATAGCAGATGAAAAATTTCTGGGAAACGAATCAGACTTTCTCCGTAAAAGATACAAATATCCTGGGCAAAAGCAGATTGCGCAGTGTAAGAGCTCTTTGGAAACAGTTTAATAACTGTGCCTCAGGAGGCCCGCCCGAAAGGAGGGGGTCCTGGGATGTCTTGCAAAGATGTCTTTGGGGAGGATGTTGGAGACATGGGTCAAATCTAGGTGGCATAGATTTGAGATGGGAAACCTGGACTGGCGTTGGGTGTTGGAATGTGTGTGTATGTATGTGTGTGTGCGTATAAGTGGATGAACATGTGAGTGAGTTTGTGTATGAAATTGAGTTTGTGCGTGCATGTGTGACAATGTGTATGCTGTTTGTTTTTGTGAGTGTGCGTGAGAGTATGTGTGTGGGTGTCTGTGTGTATGAGTGTGGGTGAGCTTGTGTGTGAGAGTGTGCGTGATTGTGTGTGTGTGCACGCGTTTGGTGTGTGTGTTAGGGTGTGTGTATACAGAATATGCCTGTATGAGTTGGTGTGTGTTGTGAGAGCACGTGTGTGAGTTTACACGAGTGTGTGAGTGTGTACATAGGAAACCTCTCTAGAATGGACATGAATCCGTCGGAGGGAGATACATCTCAAATAGCTCAGTAGAATCTTGCACCCGGCAGAGCTATTCTTGAAAGAAACTTGCTTCTGGGCTTTTGCGTGTGTGGGGCATGATTTTTTGTCAAATAACTGAGATTTGCCAGCAGAAAGATTGTCTGGAGGGAGACAGGGAAGGGGGAGCCTGAGATTTCTTAAGCAAACTTCCAAGTGTTATTTTTGGTCTTCTGCTGAGCTGGGACCCCAAAAAAGAATCTGCATATGATATTTACATCTCAAATCTTCAGAGCCTCATTAGCTTTGATATTTATTTATTTATTTATTTGCAAAAAAGGAATTCAAATCAAACAGAGAGGCACAAAAGCAAAACCTTTGAATGCAGGGCAAAATTAATTAAAACAGGCAGCCGATGGGTAGAGTGGAATACAATAGAATTCAAAGAAAAGACAATGAAACTAATTAGACTGATGGGGAAAAAAATCCTTCCTTGTTTTAGTGATCATCTATTGGTAATGAATGAATCACCAATATTGATATTGGAAGAAAAGGTCAGAATGTGAAACCCTGTTTTCCCGGAAGTTTCTTTCTTCATTTCCCTAAGACTCTGATCTTCCAAACTAAGTCAATCAAATTATCGGTGGTTGTGTTTATTATGTTTTTGAGAAAACAGTCTAGTCTGTACCAGCAACTGTCCTCAAAATAGCATGTAGGTGGACTAAATTTAACTGACAGCAGATGAAGCCACATTCAAATGCAAGGGATGCTGAGCTCCAACAGTTAGCATTACCCCAAGTGGTGGAACCAATTTGTGTATATGAACAGGTAGAGTCCCAGCTACATTTCACCCCTGGATATCTTGAGGCTTTGTTTTACCATGCATGCTTTGTAGATCTGTGAAAAACACTTCTATCCATCCAGCTGAAAAACCCTTGACCAACCATATAAGTAAGACTTTTAGCTTTGTTTAGCATAAGACTACATCAAGGGGTCCGGCTTTCTTGTCGGAGTTCTTTTGAATGAAACGATCAGTTAGTATTCATGCATTTTGTCCCTCTGTATTACACAACAGCACAAATATACAACTGTCACAGTGGGACAATTCAGTGCATAGCCAGCCTGTCACAAAGTTTTAAAGTTGGCCACGTGTGTCTTTGGCAAGTCCTAGGTCCCCTTTCAGCTTCACTTAGAATCTCCTTTCTAGTCCCCCCACCCCACCCCCCTGCAGCCCAGGATGACCTTGGGTCATTTCCAGCTTAAAGAGAGTGGGCTTTGAGAAATAACATGATAAGTCTTAGTTCAGTTTTAAAAGACGGCGAAAAGGCTAATGCGGAAATTTTAGGCTTGTGGCAGTTGGATGAAAGAGATATTTTTGAACAAAAAAATCTTTCCACCCATTCCTCAAAACAATTCTCCTCCAAAGCACAGAGATGGTCTTGTTTAGATAAGTCAGTAAATTAAACCAGATCTCAGTTTTCCTCTGTGTAAAGTGGAAGGAGTTGAATTGGAACTAGAACTATCTTTAAGATTTCTTTAAGCCAGTATTATTAGTGATTCTAATATACACACATACACATATATATACATGTGTGTATATATAGATATAAATATAAATACATATGTATATAAATTACATATACATATAAATATATACACACACACCTACACACAGAGAGAGAGAGAGAGAGAGAGAGAGAGAGAATAACTTTGCCACGTACAAAGAAAATCAAGGCTCTCCCTTATAAGTAGTATTGGGTTGGCCAAAAAGTTCGTTGGGCTTTTTTCCATAACATCTTATGGAAAAACCCAAATGAACTTTTTGGCCAACCCAATATATGGATTCATTCATTCATTCATTCATTCATTCATGTGTGTCTGTCATCCATGGGCCAGGTCCTGTATCCTACAGTTCTTCTATATCATTTCATTTAATCCTTACAACAGCCGTTTGAACTGAGTATTCCTAACAGGAGTGATAGTCAATCTATTTAACTATCAATACACTAGAATACGGGCCAATGAGAAAGGATACCGAGTGAAGCCCTTGTCTGTGTCAGCTATTCATTGCAAAATGAGAAGAGGTGGGGGTTTGGGGGAGGTAGGGGGAGCCAGGGTGGCAGATAAGATGGAGCGGGCTTGGGAGGCTATTTAACAACTGGCCTGGGAAGAGCTTTCATTTTTAAACAACCAGGACAAGCTGGACCACTAACCATATCTGGATATGGTTGAACATCAGCCCTGATTTTCAGTCTCCAAATTCTGCAGAGGACAAAGATGAAGCTCTGGGAGGCTAAGTAACCTTCTCAAGGACCACCCAGTAGGCAGTGACAGGCCTGAGTTGGAAGCCACTTTAAGTCTTTAAGACCCCAAAGTTCACGTTCTTAACCATCATGCTGACGGTAGAGATGTCTGTAAGCTGACCTCAGTAAGTCCCAGGCTGGGCCAGCGTTTCTTTCCCAAGATCCCAAAGAGATGTTCCAGAATCCACTTTGAATCAGGGTAGAGCTGCCAGATTTAGCAAATAAAAATACAGGACACTCAGTTAAATTTGAATTTCAGATAAACAAACATAATGTTTTTGCATATTTTAGCATATTGCACAGTACAGAGTTATACTAAAAAAGCTATTCATTATTTATGTGAAATTCAAATTTAACTGGACAGCTTCTATTTTATCTGGCAAATCTAAGTGGGGGGTGAGGGAACAGTCACAGGGATGCCAAGACATTTCCATGAGAAACGTTTTATTTTCTAGGAACTCCCTTCTCCAAAGCGGATAGGTCTCAGGGCAGTAGGAATCCTTCTAACCTCACCCCTTGTACCTTCTTGATTCCGATGTCAACATGTCAGGGCAGAGGTCATCTAAGCTAAGACACTGCCTCTTCTGGTCCTCCCTCCACATAAGAAGGCAGAACCCATGGCACGGTGGCTTGGCTTTGAAGCCGAGGAACGTGGTCCACGAGGCGTGTCCTCCTCTCCGAAGCACATGGAAACTATTCCCTTCCAGAGGGTCTTCATGGTTAGTCTGCTGCAAGTCTCATGGTTTTTCAGCTGCAGTTATAATTTCTGTAGCACCCCTCCCACCCCAGCCCAGATGGTATTTATTAGAACACATTGATTTTGAAAGGAAAACTGTATCTTAATTAAAGGTTGGAGATCCAAAGCCTGTTTGCAGATGACAAAAATTAAACAACTACTATGAATGGGGCAGTACGTCTCCTCTGCCGGTTAAAACCCCAGTTCACACGCTGAGGCTCTCCTGTATTTCAGGCCATCCCCTCATCTTCATCAGATGCTGTGTGTACAACAAATAGAAATGAACCACAAGTCTTTCAGAGCAGCTTTCAGAACAAAAACGGGCTTGTCTTCTATTTTAATCATTCCCCTTCACGGGCTGCAGCCCAAACACAATGCCTGGGGTGGGGGTGGGGGTGGTGTTAGGGACGATTGTTTGGTGTCCAGAAATCAGCCCCACTGTGCACCCCAATGGATCAGAAACTGACCCACTGGTGTGGGTTGTGGGCCAGTTTCTGGGACTGGGTGGAGGCTGGAAGGATGTGACCTTTGCCTCACTTCTGAACCAAGATGGATATAAGCTAGTGGAGAATAAAAACACCCCTTCTCGGGGGTGGGGGGCTTCTTAACTTGAGTTCCATGAAGCAGAAGCTGCTTAAAGGGTCAGTGGGGGAGAATTCAGGGACTCCGTGAACTTAGATGAGAAAAATGTATACACACACATTTATTTTTTCTAATTCCTAACTGAAAGTTAGCATTTCCTCAATTCTGAATGTAGGTAGCAAACCATAAGCATATTGGCACTGCATGTGGCTTTTGTCATCAATAGAAATCATAGATATTTAATATCATATTATAGTCGCCCTAGAATATCTTAAAATAGACTCATTACTATCTCGAAATGATAAAAACTATTAGATCCACCTCCATATCTTGTTATTTAAAGGTTAATAGAAGCACATGAATTCCTATATCTTTTAAAATTATTTGACTGTCATTTATTTTTTCTTTGTAATCTTATTTTTAAACTTTATGCCTGTGAAACCATTATCTGTAAGAAACCTTGAAGACTTTATGTTAAGTGAAATAAGCCAGTCACAAAAGGACGAATATTGTATGATTCTATTTATCTGAGGTACCCAGAAGAGTCAGACTCATAGAGACAGAAAGTAGAATGCTGGTTGCCAGGGGTTGTGGGGAGGGGAACAGGGAGTTAGTGTTTGATGGGTACAGAGTTTTAATTTTGGAAGGTGAAAAAGAGTTCTGGAGATGGCTGATGGTGATGGTTGCACAACGATGTGAATGTACTTAATGTCACTGAACTGTACACTTAAAACTGGTTAGAATGGTAAATTTTATGTTACATATAATTTATCACAATTTTTTAAAAGTCATGTGAACAATACAGATATTTTCAAATCACATCCAAAAAAAGACATTGTTCTGTAAAGGGGTTCATAGGCCTTACTGGAGGGGTTAATGGTGCAAAACAGGCTAAGACACCCTGATTCTAGGGGAGCTGCCCTTCCTCATATGTGTATATCTTCCTGAAGAGGGAGGGATCTTCCTCCCTATTGAGGGCTCAGCACAAATGCCACTGGCGCTGTGGCTCTTGTTGTGTCCCCCAGGCTCACCTGGGGATAAATTCTTCATATCCCTCTAAGCATCCCTCTAGCATCCCACTTGGACCCTGCTGCCTACCAAGAGCCTGAGGCTTTGCTCTCTGCTTAAGTTAGGGGTTATTTGGCAAGTGTCAGAGAAGTGTTCAAGCCATGTTAGTACCAAACTGAGACTTCCTTCTTGGTGCAATGAGGAAACTTGCTTTATGAGTCAATATCACTTAATGCTATGTCCATGCACCATCTACATACATCTCAAAGTAACTTTCCACATTTTGTGGGACATGACATAATCTTAGTGAACCTGCAGACCCTAGGAGGTTCATACTATAAGGAACAACATTTTAGAGATAAGGAACTAGGACTCAGAAAGGTGAACTTGTCTGACCCCAGAGATTTTTTTGCATCAAACATCTTTCAATGTTCCTTAGGAGAAGCCCAGGGCCGCATTAGGTGAAGATCACTTCTCATCAGAGAATCTGACTTGGAGCCTGACAGAGAAAAATGATGAACTAAACAAGCAAGGATTGTCACATCCTCAGAGTGGGAAGGGCCATCTAGTTTGTCCTGCCTGTTTTAGGTGAGGACACTGAGGCATGAGGAAGGCACACAGAAGAGCTGAGGCCATGCTGCCTGAGCCCCAGTGCCCTGCCTGGCACCAACTCCAGTGCTGGTCCAGGCTTCTGTCCTCATCCATGTTATATGAAGTATGGTTTCTTCTTCAATCTGCTTCCTGGTGATGGAGAGAATGGGAGAGAGGGTCTGGGTTTGGATCATGTCCTGCTTCTCAGAACCCATGTCACCTCATGGGTTGACAAAACTACAGTCACAATGACTGTGCTAACCCCTTGACGTGGATTTTCTCAGTGATTCCAAACTTCCATCACCTGTGGCTCCCTTTACTACTTTGGCCATATTTGTGTGTCATTGAAACTCATCAACTTAGTGCTTTTTTCCCCCCCTTTAAAAGGACCTGCTTTTATTAAAACTTAAATCCATTTACTTATAAAGCAAATTTTATATCACCAGTGTAAATAGAAAACCAATAACCATACAAATTACTTCAATCAAAAAAAATTCTTAAATTCTACCTCAGTATTGCTGCCTAGAATAGACTTAGCACCTGAAGTCTTTTCTTTCTTTGCTAAAACACAAAGAAAACATGTGTTAGGTGTTAAGCACACACTAGCATCAAATAGAGACTTTCTTGATGTAATTAGGAGTGTTGAAAAGGAGTTTACAAGAACATAATGTACTAACTGTGCAAATCAATGATATTTACTGTCTTATCTGAGCATCACCTAAAATCATTTTGGGTATCATCTATGGTCTCTGTACATCTCCAAACACTCCATCATCTCAGTTCATCCTCAAAACAACCTTATGCTGTTAGTACTAGTACTAGTTAGCACTAGTAAAAGTTAGTGCTAGTAGTAGTTAGTTAGTACTATAACTACTTAGTACTACCCCATTTGATGGATACAGAGAGGCTGCTTTTTTAACCTGAGGTGCCACAGCCAGCAGGGGCACCCTGCTCTCTTTGACTCTGCAGTTGGGCTCCTCTTTCCCAGGTTGCCTGACCACAGTGGTGTTCTGTTCCGTGGCTACATCTGCCCAGGAAAACAGCATTTGGCAGCATTCTGTAACTCCTCAGGAGCTGCCTAGGCCAGGCGTCTATCCAAGCACAACCTCTACTATTCGGGGCCCCCTGGTGAGACAGAGTGCCGGCCCGCAGCCCTGCATGCCCGAGACAGCAATGCGCGTGTGCATTGCTGGACCTCCTCAGACTTAGCAAGTGAGGATGACATTGATGCAGGAAGGGAGGAATGGACAGAGGGGGAAGGAGAGGAAGGCAAGGGATGGAGAGGAGGAGAGGAGCCTCAGGGTCTTCACTTGGAAAAGAGGGATAATAAAACCTACTTCAAGTCTGTTCTCTATGTCCGCGAGTCTGTTTCTGTTTCTTAGATAAGTTCATTTGTGTCATATTTTAGATTCCACATATAAGTGATATCATATGGTATTTGTCTTTCTCTGTCTGACTTACTTCACTTAGTATGATAATCTCTAGGTACATCCATCTTGCTGCAAATGGCAAGATTTCATTCTTTGTTATGGCTTTTTTATGGTTGAGTAATATTCCATGTTATATATGTAACACATCTTCTCTATCCACAATAGAAAACAGTATGAAAAAGAATGTGTATATGTATAATGGAATCACTTTGCTGTACAGCAGAAATTAATACATTGTAAATCAACTATACTTCCATAAAATAAATTAAAAAAACCCTACTTCATAGGATAGGTGACTGTCAGGAAGATTTGAGCGCATAGTAGGTGTTTCACTCTCCCTCTTCCCTCTTTTCCCCTCCTGTCCCCTCCTCTCCTCTCTGCGCTCCTCTATCTCACACTTACACACAAACATGCACATATGTGTGTATATTGTTATTTTAAATGTAAATAGGGAGTTTGGAGACAAGGTCTATGCTGACATGAGAATAAATGTGGCACGTGAGACATGAAAGACACAGGCTGATGGAGCCCCTTGAGTTTCCTGGCAACCTTACCAGAAGGTGGAGTAGGGGGTCCCTCAAGAGGTATGGTCTTACATGGACTAGGAAGTCCCTCGTGGCCACTGGAATCTCAGGCCTTTGAGTTTGGGTCTGGCCTCTCTGCTGTAGTTTCCCTAGGGAAATGCAAGAGCCCAGACATAAAGCAGGAGTGGGTAGGTCAAGTCCCTTCTTTCAAAAAAGACTCTGGGGAAGGGGGACCGCAAGAAATGGAAGGAAGGGGCAAAGGACAGGACCCACCCAAGGGCGGGGGTGCCTCTCCCTCACCGGTGGGCTGAGGGGTCCTGGGGCTTCCCACGTGCCTAGGAGGGGGTTGGGTGGCCAAAGCCCGCGGATCGCAAGAGGGCAGAGGAAACCATTCCCGAGGTGTGGGGTGCACGCTTGCATCCGTCAGTTTGCTCCACGCGGGCCTCTTACCTCCTGCGGGCGGAAAGGGGAGGCTGATGCGAAGGGCCGATTACACCCAGACCAGGCCTGCTTCTCATCGCTGGCAAACCACTTCCTCGGGCTCCTTTGAGCTCCGCACATCTGGCAACCTGGTGGGCTTTTTCTCAGGACCTGGGAGAACACAAATACAGTGGCGCGGGTGTGCACGCGGTATAAATATAGACGAGGTTCGCCAAGACGGGGTGGCGAGGCAGCCTGGGATCACATGTTCTACGTTGTTCCGTGCGCTGGAGTAAGCCTGTCTCCTCCGCGGGGCCTCAGTTTCCTGAACTGTAAACGTGTAGAGGGGAGACAAGGCTAGCTGATGTCTAAGAATCCTTGTTCTTAAAATTAAAACAAAAAATACTGATATGGAAACTGCTCTCAGATAAAAATACAGATACAAAGAAATGCATAGAGAAATACTTGTGGATTTTATTGCATATCAAAGCCCCGTCTCTGCAGGCTCAAAGACCTAGACAATAAGAAAAATCCAACTCAAGGACAGAATCTCAATTATCAGCCAAAGAGAGGGAGTCATGCAGAATTAAGGGTCGTAGTTTTTTGCTCTAAATTAACGAGCTTAATCTGAACCCAGACATCAGAGTTCAGCCACCGGAGTAGGCCTTCTTTCTTTTGCACTCTATGGTATTTTTTAAAACCGAGTAAACATTTTCATAACAAGATTTCCTGTGAAAGTTCTGATATCTGACATCTCGACAAAAATCAGCAGATCTGGGACCATCAGCTGGAATTGAGCCTGCGTGTCATGTCCATAGTCTGTTCATCCTGATCCCTACTAGGTGACATTCTCTCTTGTCACCTGCCTGGCCTGGGTGTTTGAATTTGAGACTTTGCTTTACAAGGAGAGTGTCTGGATGCTCAAGGCAGGAAGGGAGACAGCCCAGTTGGAAGTGTTCTTCTCTTCCCTGGGGACTGATAAGGGCGCAGCCCTGAGTGTGCTCCGCCTTACCCTGGTGGACTTACCTGCCTCAGAGCAGAGCCGACCTTGCTCAGTTCCTTCCCCCTTGTTGGCTGTGAACAAGACCCCAGGACACGTGGCTATCTGAGCCTTTTGAAAGACTGGCTGCCCCGCCCCTCAGAAGCAAGTATCAGCCTGCACAGGGCTGGGGCCCATATGCGTCCCAGAAACGTCCCAACTTCCCATTTGATCTGGGTTTCCTGCTCAACCTCGCAGCACCTACTGCCAACTCGTGGCTTTCATGTCTTCTGCCCCGGGCCTTTTTCCAACGTGTGAAATTTCTTTCTCTTTTTTTTTTTCTGCGGGTGGGTCTCCATGCTTGCTGAAAGGGTTTTGAGGATTGAGGCTTTTTGCAAAAAATGACTTTCTGGGTTGAAGCTTTTGCAAAAATGACTTCTCAGAGAGGCTTTTCTCTCCCTGACTTTCAAGACCCCCTCTATCTCGCCTGTCAACTCTCCAGCTCTGTTCCCAGGGGATCAGAGGGGGACAGTGGGGGGTGATAGCCAGAGAAAGCTTCCAGAGGAGGGACTACTTGGCCATGGCTGTGGGTCTACTGCTAAACACGGCAGGTGAGTCACGCCAGGGAAAGAGAAGCGCCTACAGCGGGCTGCCAGGATAGGAAAGCGCCAGGCATATTCTGCAGAGCCTTTGGTGGGCAGGAACGTAAGGCACCTGTGGGCATCTGTTTTAGGGGGTTGCGGACTAAAGGATGGTGAGGGAGGAAGAGTAAGCAGAGTCCAGGGTGCCAAGGGCTGTGCTTGTCATGCTACACTTTGTCTTGAGGCCAGTGGAGCCATTGGAGGTTTAAAGCCACAGAGCGATGCAGTCAGATCTGGGTTTTGGAAACAGCAATGGACCGACTGGAAGAGAGACAAGAAAAACAGAGAGAAAACAACAGCAAGTGTCCACACAGGAGACAGTGGTTGAACTGGATGGTGGTGGCCTGATGGCGGGGGGTGGGTGAGAACACCTGCTTGATCGGAGGGACACGTCTCTGGATTGCGTGTGGAGGAGGAGGAAGAGGACAGATTTGGAGGTGACTGCAACGTGCCTGACCTGGGCTTCTGGACATCGTGACTCCAGTAAGACTAAGGAGGGGGAGCAGCTCAGGGGAAAACCCAGTGAGTCCGGTTTTACACTTAGATAAGTAATTTGTATATAAAACAGAGATGCAGCTTTAGATTTGTGGTACCAATTGCACACTCTCCAAATTATTTATGGGTATGTATGTGTGATTTTTGAACTCATGAAAGATTCATGGTGTGTTGGCACACAGAGCACTTTGGTATCAAGGAAAAGTCCTTTTCTTTCTGCCCATGCTGCTGAGGACCATAATGTCAACCTTCCAGGCCTGGCTAAGGTGTCATTTCTTCCAGTTCTTCCAGAACTCCTCCCGGGTTCTGATTTCACAGCAGCCCTCATCCCATGGACCTAGAGTTCACTCTCCCTGTCTCTCTCTCAATGGTAAGCATATTGATTTAATCTCTAAATCCGCCATCTGGCACAGTGTTAAATATATAGAAATTGTCACAAAGGGTCGAAGAAGCAATCTATGATATTTTTATATCCTTCTTATAGCTTTAGATTCAAGGCACAGAGAAACGGAGCCACTGTCCCAGATCACATAGAGATCTTAGGCCAGATCCCCAGGGACTTTTCTCCAGCTTTGCCTTTCCCAGGTGACTTCACATTCATGTTTTATAAAACATGTATCTGCCCCATGCAGTTATCTAGAAATTAGAGCCCACGTGGAAACTGGGAGTCTTCACAACTGACTCTGAAGTTTTTATTTCTTTTGATAAGTCAGGAGATCTGGAGATATTGGATAGGTTCCTCTTCCCAATTTTCCACACTCTCCACTATTCCCCAAGATTCCCGCAACACTAGGGTGGAAGGACAGTTAGCTATGTAATATTGTGCTTGTATTGTTTTTGTTGCTGTTGTTGTTCTTTCCTGCATAGAGGAACATTATTATATAGTCATGGCTTTAACAAATGTGGACGCAAAGTGAAGCTGGAGCAGGCCTTGCATTTGGAGAGGATGAGCAGGGACATATTTTTTGGTGGAAGTAATGACTGTTCCTATGTGCTATCTTTAATGTGCAAATGACCACCTTGTGTCCCTCACTTTCACTGTGACTCCTGTGCCCGAAGACCCAGGCATCAAGGCCCCTCCCACAGAGGCAGTCATGCACAGTGGTTAGAAGCATGGCTTTCTGGGTGACCTTGGGCAACTTCCTGAAACTCTCCCTGCCTTTGTTTCCTCATCTGCAAAACGGGGTGGTGATGATAATTGTACTTCCTAGAGGTGGTTGTGAGGATTGGATGAGGCAAGCAAGGCAAGGAGCTCAGAAGAGCCCCTGATCTCTAGCAAGTGCACAGCGGAAAGGAGCTATTTTTGTCACTATGGTGCGTGGCAACATATTGACATTCATTTACTAGTTAACTGCCTTGGTAAACGTTTATCGGTAGATGCCTTTGAAAAAAATGCCAGACTATAAATTTTAAAGGTTTCTTGGTCTAGGTCTATAACTAAGTGGTTCTCAGTCATGATGTGCGTGGACTCATCTGGAGAATTCTGGCAAAATACTGATTCTGGGCGGCCCCACCAAAGACCAAACAGCAGACACTCAGGAGGCAGAGTCCATGGCCCCCATGATGATGACAAACTACATCAAGTTATGGTCAAGATGGGACACGGTCCTCAGGCCAGGGCTAGGTTGTGCATGACCCTGACAGTGGGTACTCCCTTAAATTTTGCACCCTGGTGCCTGCTTTGCCTCGCCGGATCCCTGTCTTGCCTTAAACCACTAGAACAGAAACTCCATGAGGGCAGGGATCTTTTTTTGGGGGGGAGGGGAATCTATTTTCCCTCCCCTGCTCTATCTCCAGTACCTGGAAAAGCAGTGAACACAGAGTATGCCCTCAATAAACATTTATTGAAAATATAGATGAACAAACGGGCCCAACCTCCTAAAGTTCGAGCTACCGTTGCCTCTTCGCTGGAGACAGCTGTGTCTGCTCTACACAGACCAGAGCGGTGTAGCTCAGAAGGTCAGTGTTCTAGAGGGAACCTTGGAGGTCAACTGGGACCATATTCCCCATACCAAAGGCATTTGGTCTCATTATCAAGATGTTTGCCTTACCTGCTTCCCTCTTGAACTGTTATTCCTTTACATCCATCCCTGTTTACTTATCTATGTTTGTATGACAAAGAAGCCTTAAAAAAATCGGTGCTGTAAAGGAAAAACTATTTTTACTTGCCATAAATAGGAAACTGTAAAAATAAGGACAAAAGAAAGAAAAAAATCATGTTATTAATTTTAGTTGGATGCTGTTGCCTGTGGGGAGATGGGAGCCTGAGTCCTCCTCTCTTATTATTACGATGGGAGGTCTAGGAACATAAGACAGTTGTTAAAGACGTATTAGCTTTGGACTGGAGACTTTCTCTTGGAGGGAGTCTGAAAGCTTGAAAGAGAGCTCAAAAGTGGTACCTTTCTCCCTCTGTGCATCAGTATGATGTGATGCCTTATTCATGTTTCTCACCCAATCCCATCCGTGTGGTACCCAAGCATCACTGTATCCATCCTACTGGGGAAATCCTCAGCTAGTCCAACCCTCTCATTTTAAAAGACTTAAGCTCAAAGAGGAGAAGGGTTTACCCCACGTCACACTCATTTATTCGTCCGTGAATTCATTTGACATCTATTTATGGAACACCTCCAATATGCCTGGCACTGTGAACCAGGCAGGCCAAGTCCCAGTCACCATGGAGCTACCATCCCCAGGGGCAGAGGAGGGACTCTATCCCAGGCCCCCTGATTCCTTGTCTAGTGCTCGTTCTCTGCCCCTTCCCATCTGGTAGAAAGTGTTTTCATAATTCCCATCCATACCCTGCCTGCGTGGAAGACTTGGGCCCTCAGTGTTGCATTAAACATCTTTTCATTTTAATAAAGCAGCTACATTTTCACTTCATCCCGAGCTCCCCGTCCCTGAAACACACACTTTGAGAATGTTGCTAATTTCAGCGTCTGGCTTCCAGACCCAGACGTCAAAATAACTACCTTTCATCTCAGGTTTGTAACACAGAAAACCTTCAATATTGGGAACAGATAGCCTCGAAGGTGGGTTCATATCTCTCAGCAAGATTGCTGTAACTTAACTCTCCCGCGCCCGATCAAGGCTTTCTCTCTGCCTCATAGGCATTTTAATACAAATGTTCCTTTCATTTGACTGATTGAAGGTCTCCAACCTGCAATAAATGAAACATCTGATCCCCTTGAATCCAAATCACTTTTTCTTTGATTTTCTTTTACTTCTATTTCGTTGTCCTTTGTTCTATAGCTCGAGTCAAATTTCCCTTTAGAAATTGAAAGAATGTGTGTGGGGTTTTCCTGCCATTTTTTTTTTTTTTTTTTTTTTAAAAACAGGCTCTAGTGGAACTGCTGGCTCATGGACTAGAATATTAAGATTGAATTCAGTGGCTGCCTGCTGTCTCCAGAAATGTACTTTACGTGCCATTGTCCCCCTCCCCCCCCACCGCCGCCCCAGTTTGGGGCAAGAGCCATACACATTAGCTTCTGTGTATGAGTCACCGAAGCTCACTTCCTGAGCAACTGGTAAGCTTGGGAGAAAATATGACTAAAGATTTTTACCCCTGCTCAAAGAGCTAAGTTATCCATGCACAAAGGCCTACGTGTAGGCATTGGGCTATGGAGGTGAACATTTAATTGCCAACATAATGGCTTATTCCATCCACGTAGTAGTGGGTCCCCAGTTTCAGGCAAAGCATGCCTCTACTTACGTATGTCAGCAGCTGGAGACCTTCACCTTCCAACTTGGCTGGCGACATGGACAATACTGACAAGTACAAGTTCAGGCAGGTGCCAAATCCAGGTGACTCTGATATCACTTTCAACTCAACATGACTCTGCTTTCACAAATGGCCCACATGGCTATTTTAAGATGAATATGTGTGGATATTATCTGAAAGGGCTCGGGCTTTAAAATCAGACAGACCTGTGCTGGATGTCTGGCGCCATCACTTTGTGACATGTGATCCTCAGACAAGTCAACTAACTTCTCTGTGCCTTTAGTTCCACCATCTATAAAATAATGACAATAGAGTTGTTGGGATATTAAAATTAAAAAAAAATCATGCCATAGAGGATTCAATTAAGAAAAGGGATCTTGCTTCATTCCCCTCTTTCTGGAAGGAAAAAGCTACTGTGATTTCTTGCCTGGATATATTTCTTCCATGGTTCCTAAATAATTTTTGGTGGCCAATGTGGTGAGTGAAGGCAGAAAGGTGTTTCAATGATACAAGACCTTTGATCTTCGGTTGGTACCCTGGAATGGGCCAGAATGATTAGTGCTACAGGATAATCCCAAGGTGATTTAGAAAGAAATTAGCTACCCACTTCATTTGTAATAAAAAGTTTGAGAATGAGAAAGAGAAGAGAGAGAAAGAAAGATCGACTGGTGCTTCCCTAAATGCCACCATGCCTGGCATGTGTCCCAAGTTGAACCATAGATACCTGAGTTGGGCATGAGAATATCAAGTGATATTTACAGATGCAGCATCCTGGCTGGTGGAATTGACTATGTAAACTGGAGTCTAAACTCTGGCTGGTGGCATCGTCCTGGCCCTGGGCTTTTAAAAATCTCAGCTTAGGGTGGAGACCTTGGCGTCCCCATCCTGAATGGGCCCAGCTGAGCTGCAGGAAGGCCCGAACTCAGGCTGGTTCCCCTGTTAATACATCCTTAGGAGCTCAGCCCAGGGCCGTGTTGGGGAGTGTTTGTAAGCTCTTGAATACGTGGTGTCGTTAGTTTTAAAGGGTCTTCTTGTCCTTAAAGCCCTCTCAACAACCATCATCTCTCTCTTTCTCCTTCGCTCCCTTTCTTGGTTTTTTCACCTCTGGATTTGTTTCAAGCATGATTGGAAACCTGCTGTTGTGAGTTTGCGTGGAGGAGGCGAAGGCATCTCCTGTCCTTCTGCTTGGTACTTGCAGCAAGGCAAACATCAAGAGGCCCCTTGCTGGCTCCCCACATGGCCCAGATCTTCCTATATAATGTGGAGAGGAAACTAGGGTCTTTGTGCCTCCTTGTGCAGATCATATCAATTCACTTTTCCCCTTCACTTAATTTGTAGCTGGAGTCGTCCTCACAGGCAGGGCCGTGGTGGGTGAGGTGGAAGGTCAGGAGGGGGAGAGGAAGTGGGCTGGTTGCTGGGGCTGGTAAACTCTCCCAGAGCTTTTAGAAATGAGGGTGGAAGGAGGATAAACCTCTGGTTAAGCGATTGGGAGGGGCTGTGGCATTAACCCTGAGTGTCCCCCTCCGGGGGTTGAGGCTACTTTGTGTTTTGAATCATAAAACAAGGAGCTGGGAACAGGTGAGGGTTAGAGGCTGCTCCAGCCATGATTTTGTGATTCTATACCTGGTTCTGTCTCTTAAAATATGACTTTGGCCATGTCACTTAATCTCTAGGCCTCCGTTTAATCATCTCTCTGCTGGAGGTTGTGAGGTGCCTCAACAAGATAATGTCCATGAAGGTGCTTAGCTGATGCCTGGAGCAAAAGAGGAGCCCAGTGCATGCTACTTAAACATGCATCTCTTCTCTGTGGCTCCTCTGTCCACATGGGGAGTGCCCAAGGGTTTCTTTTTTTTTCTTAATATTTATTTTTAAAAATTAATTAATCAACTGATTAATTAATTTATTTATGTCTGCATTGGGTTTTAGTTGTGGCACACGGGATCTTCATTGTGGCATGCGGATTTTTCGTTGCAGCACATGGGCTTCTCTCTAGTTGTGCCGTGGAGGTTTTCTCTTCTCTAGCTGTGGCGCACAGGCTCCAGGGCGCTTGGGTTCTGTACTTGTGATACACGGGCTCTCTAGTTGAGGCATGTGAGCTCAGTAGTTGTGGCACACAGGCTTAGTTGCCCTGCGCGGCATGTGAGATCTTAGTTCCCTGACTAGGGATTGAACCTGCGTCCCTTGCATTGAAAGGAGGATTCTTTACCACCGAACCACCAGGGAATTCTTAATTTGATATATTTGTTCTCTTAAAAAATTTAGGCTTTATGGGCCTTGTATGATCTCTGCTGCACATTCTCCCACCCCCGGACACTTTAAAAATGTATAAACCTGTCCTAGCTCGCAGGCTGCACAAAAACACGTAGAGGACTGGAGCTGGCCTGTGAGCCATAGTTTGCCAACCCCACTGCTAGAGACTGTTGAGGTTCCAATGACTGCTTAGTCACTTACTAGCTCTGTGACATCTGTGACGTCCCTGATCATCATTTTCTTCACCCATCGAACAGGACTTATCACTGCCCTTCTTATAGTAGTAATGTAAGAATCATCCATGAAGATACAACACTTAGCATATCTGGCATACAGTTAGCACTTAATAGTGGTTTCATATTAATGTTATTAATTTGCAGCTGGGAATTTAGGGCCTACTTTGATGAGAGCTTGGTTGGGGATCGAACTTCATTTGTTTTGTTGCAGGCTCAGGGGAGAAGGGGTGTCTGAGCGCAAAGTCCAGAGCATCTCTGGGCCCAAGATGCATTCATTCATTCACCCACAAACTTTTATTGAGGTCTACAACATGCCGGGTGCTGTCATAAGAATTGAGGACACAGCAGAGTACAAAACAGACCAAATCCCTGCTCACAAGGGGTTCATATTCTAGTGGAGGGAGAGAAATGATACACATATCATTAAGGGCAAACCTAACATGTCAGAAGGTGAACAGAACTATTAGAAACCGTAAAGCAGAGTAGGGAGGGTTAGGAAATGGTGCAGCGGAGTGATTGCTTTGTGGAGCAGATCAGAGAAGGCTTCACTGGGAATGTGTTCTGTGAACAGAATGCTGAATGGAAGGAGAGAGGGAGTCAGCCATGTGAATGTCTGGGGGAGGAGAATTCTAGGCAGGAGGTGCAAAGGCCCGGAAGCTGGAACATAGTTGTCTAGTAACAGGAACATCGTGGGAGCCAGAACACCAGGAACATGTGACAAGGCCAGAGGGAATTGCCCTAGAGGGAGATGGTAGAACAGGTGCCCGAGAAGGAGGAGGCTGGGGAAGGGGTGCAGACCATGTTAGGCCTTGTAGGCCATTGTAAAGTCTTCATGTCCCAGGATGCTGGGGAAGCAGCCAGAGTCTTTGCATTCCCTTTGCAGTTACTTCTTATTTTATCCAGTTCACCTCCACTCAGCACCTACTCTGTGCCAGTTATTCTCCCCACTGTGTCAGCCACATACCACTCTCCGTGCTCTCAAGGAACTCAGAATCAAGTGGGGGTAGACAGACATTCCTTCAATAAACACCCCACAGTAAGACCACTGCCCTGAAGAGTGTTGAGAGTAAGAGGTTATAAGGGAAACTGAGCTGGTCTGGAAATCAAGGAAGGCTGCCTGAGGAAGGAGTGGAGAGGAGAGCTGGGCATTTGGCAGGTGGCCGCATGGCCCCTTCTAGGAGCTCAGAGAAGCCATGTGGCTGGAGGTCGGAGAGTGAGGGGGAGCCTGGCAGCCTGTGCAACTGGAGCAGGGCTGGGGCTCCCCTTGCCTCATGGGCGGGGTAGGGATCTTCCTTTCCCCTGAGTGCAAGGAGGCCTCTGAAGTGGACAAAGCAGGGAATGACACAATCATATATGCAATTGGACAAGATCATTTTGGCTGCCCCCATAGAGGGGGAATCAGAGTAAATTTGGGCCATCTGTTAAGAGATTATTATACACTTATCAAGCTGAAAAATTATAGTTGCTTTGCCCTTTTTACCATAGCCAAGACATGGATAAAGAAGATGGGTTGTGTATATATACACGACACACACACACACACACACACACACACACAAAATGGACTACTACCCAGCCATAAAAGAAAATGAAATAATGCCATTTACAGCAACATGGGTGGATCTAGAGATTATCATACTAAGAGAAGTAAGCCAGACAGAGAGAGACAAATACCATATGATATCATTTATATGTGGAATCTAAAATATGATACAAGTGAACTTATTTACAAAGCAGAAATAGACTCACCGACATAGAAAACAAACGTACGGTTACCAAAAGGGATAGTGGGGGGAGGGATAAGTAAAGAGTTTGGGATTAGCAGATACAAACCAGTATATATAAAATAGATAAACAACAAGGTCCTACGGCATCACGCAAGGAACTATATTCAATATCTTATAATAAACTCCAATGGAAAGGAATGGGAAAAAGATATATATATATATACATACATATGTGTATGTGTGTGTGTGTATGTATGTATATATACATATATATGTACAACTGAAGCACTTTGCTGTACACCAGAAACTAACACAACATTGTAAATTAACTACATCTCAATTAAAAAAATAAAATTATGAGAGTGGATTCAGGGAGGCCTGAGCTTGGTGGATGGACCCTAGAAATATTTTGATGGTAGAACTGGGAAGACTTGGTGGAAGATGAGCCAGGAGGAGTAAGCGAGAAGACATCAAAGTGCCTCTGACGTTTGGGATCTGCACCCCCAGACGAAAGGCGACCAAGGTGCCGGCAGGAGGGTGCTACCGCGGAGACCTGCCGGAACAGGCGCCTTGAAGATAAAGACCACGGCTTAGCTGCCTCCCCAGCACCTGGCTCCTGACCTGGTTGACAGCAGGTGCAGGGTCAGTGCAGCATTAAGGGTCCCTTCAAACCAGTCTTCCCCCACAGGGTCAGGAAAGAATCTGACAACAAACAGAGCTGGTGAAAGTGGAGGGCCACCCACATTCAGTTTGAAAGTGATGAGAATATCTAAAATATCTTGCAGGGGGAGGAGGTCTGCAATGAACAGTGAAAAGGTAGCCAGGACTATACCCATCAATTTCTCAAGGTGACTTTTGACAGCCTGGGTTCCCTTCCTCCTTTTACACTTTCTCTCCAGCCTCTCTCCCCGTGATGATCCCTCCATTCCCTCGAAGAGCCTATTTCCAGAGTTCAGTTTGGAAGGGACCCTCCAAGCTCCTTCCCACCTAGAGCCTCTGCACATACTGTCCTTTGTGTTGCGAGTGCCTGTCCCCTCCACCCCACCCCACCTTGGTAACCTGCCCAGGTAGCTTTCCCAGAGCCCCGGCCTGTTATCCATTCCCATAGCATCCTGTACGTGTCCTGCGTGGCCCTTCTCACCGCTGTCATGCATTCCTTATTCTTGTCCTTTTCTCTCCTTCTCAGTATTTTATGGTCCCCTGTTCCTGGAACTGGGCAAGCACAGAGATGTGTTCAGTGACCGGTTACGGAATGAAAGAATGAATGGGCAGGGGTTATCCAGTCTTGGGGCTGGATGAGCTACCAACAAACTCATATTATCCAAGAGTGTTTTGGAAAGAAGAGATTTTGCTTGACACTCCCTAGGCGTATATCTGCATTTTATGAGATGAAATAAACCTTAGGCTAAAGGAATGCACCTCTGGTAATGGAGAAAATATTTTAAAAATATTAAATGCCTGTGGTTTTCATCCAACTCCTCTATAAATAATGTTGTCTACAGCCATTCCCCTATGATTGCTCCAATGAAGGGTGAATGTCACCTTGGGAACGAATATGATGTGAGGTAGGAAATGCCCAGGCCAGACAAGAAGAGGAAGTAGCAAGCCCCTTCCTGGCAGGTGAGAGGTGAGAGGAAGATGAAGGGCATGGTCGCATAGGGGATGCGAGCAATGTGTCACCAGAGTTCTGACTGCTCTCCTTACCGGGGAAATGCTGGGACCACAGCCTCTACATAAGCAACAGCTTGAATGTCCAGATGGGATAGATCATTACGAGGCTCTGGTCCTGGGAGCAAAGCAGGCACCAGCAGCTGTCCTGCAAATGCACCATCAAGTACTCAGAAGACACAGAGTGGATAAGAGGTCCCCCTCCCCAATGTCATAAACACAAAGACTACACGGGACTATTTAAACTCAGAGGAGAGGCTTCACACTGAGGAAACAGAGTCATCTTTAATGAGCAAGTTTAAAATAACCATTTCTGAGCCCACCACCCACCATGCATCCCCAGCGTCAAGAAGCTTGGGGAAATGAGAAGATCAATTATACAAAATAAAGCTGCTACATTTTCTTTGTACCTCTAAATAGTAGTATGATTGAAATTGAAACCCACCTGCCTCCCCACCCTGTAATGGTAGAACCTTAGTCTGGCTTTAATATTACACCGAAAGATGTTTGCCTGTTAGTACCATCCCAGCCACCCAACAATTCCAAGCCTGCAGCCCAGCATGGAATGACTGCAATAGTCCAACAGCAAACATGAAGTGGGGGTCATGGGCTGAGCTGACAGTTTCCTAGTCTTCCAGCTCAGCTTCCCAGGCCCCCAGACTCTTTTATCTGAGACACTGATGCACAGGAAACACCAGTGACCACGCATGTGTGTCTGTGTCCATCCATCTTTCCTTATGTCCAAGATGGGTTGTCTCAGCCTCACCTGTCCATGTGCAGGTGCTGGGGCCTTGTCTCCATCCAACCATCCCCTCGCAGGTTCTGCACTCTTAGGCTCCTTAAATGAGTACACTGACTCCCTCATTCTCTTATATGGACACTCTTGCCCACAAATCCCACTGCTAAATTAATACCTGGTCTTTCAGTTCCTGGCTCATCCTCTGGTTCACTCCAATTACTCTCTGCTCCTACTAGGAGTTAAATATTCCTGTCATGACTTGACCCCTTTGAAAATGTCTGACGGTCGTATCATAAAACAATGGCAAGGCAGTTTAATTGAATCCTTTTTTTTTTTTAAAGTGCATACTCACATCCAATGCAGAATAATAATGCTTAGCACTCACAAGGGAACTTTTCATCTTCAAAGCACTCTGCTACCATTAAAGGCCACATTTGCTGAAGATAGATTTGCTTTCCTTTGTGTCATGCTGAATTGCATCAGATTGAATTTGAAGGGGACAAGGCGAGGGGGAACCCCTTAAAGTGCTGAGTCGTGCTTGAAAACAGGCTGAAAATAAGCACTGGAGAGATCTCAGGATAATTGTCATTTCCATCTCAATTGCTCTTAATTGTGTCCCACTCATGCCACCTTCTTATTTCCTTTTTTGGACAAGATAGGGTTATGTGATGCTGCAGTAACAAACAATCCCCTGATTGCAAAGGCTTAAGATGCCAGAAGTTGAGTTCTGACTCTTGCTACATATCCAGTAGCTCACCTGGGGCTTTGCTCCATTTCTCCTCTGCGCAAGGGACCCGAGATGTACGTGTGGCCAGCATGTGAAATGATGACAAATGTCATTCAAAGGAAAAGAGAGCGTATAGGCAATCACACACTAACTGGTTCTTTAAAGCTTCCACCTAGAATTAGCACATGTCATTTCTGGTCATGATTTATTGGCAAGCAAGTCATATGGCCACATCTATCATAAGCCTGAGACCTATCACAACCTCCTAAATCTCTCTCTGATTACTTTCCTTCCTCTCCCTTTCTACATCCCCACCAGCCTCTCTCCTTGCCTAGACTTCTGCAGGAGATCCTATCTGATTTCCCTAAAGTCACTCTTGTTTCTTTCTCTCGATCTGCTGTCCATACTCCAATCTGAGTGAATTTTTCAGTATGCAAATTTGATTTCATTGCCCTCACCTCAAGTTTAACCATCTTGTTGGCTTTCCATTGCTCTTAAAACACAGATACCCCCTCCCCCGCCATGTCCATCAACAGATGAATGGATAAAGAAGATGTGGTACATATATACAATGGAATATTACTCAGCCATGAAAAGGAATGAAATTGGGTCATTTGTGGAGCCATGGATGGACATAGAGACTGTCATACAGAGTGAAGTAAGTCAGAAAGAGAAAGACAAATATCGTATATTAACACATATACGTGGAATCTAGAAAAATGGTACAGATCAACCAGTTTGCAAGGCAGAAATAGAGATACAGATGTAGAGAACAAACATATGGACACCAAGGAGGGAAGGGGGGGAGTAGGATGAATTGGGAGAGTGGGATTGACATATATATACTAATATGTATAAAAAGATAACTAATGGGAACCTGCTGTACAGCACAGAGATCTCCACTTCGCTGTACAGTAGAAACTAGCACAACATTGTGAAACAACTATACCCCAATAAAAAAAGCAAAAACAAAAACAAAAACAAAAACAAAAACCACAGAGACCTCCCACCACTCCCTGCCAGGCTCATCTCAAGTCACACTTCCTATCCCTCTCCTTCTAAGGCCTTGAATCATAGGATCTTTGCCCTTGCCATTGTCTCTGTCTGGAGAGATTCATCTCCCCTCCTCCAGGTAATACCTAATCATCCTTCATCTCCTAGTCATGTATGCCTTCTCCAGAGAAGTCTCTCTGATGACCCTGGGCAAGCCCACCATGAGCCTCTCTTGTATAATGGTCCCTGCAGCAAGAAGTGTATTTGTATATACGACTCATAGACTCTAAGATCCGTGAGGGCATGGGCCTCGTTTTGTTTTTGTTCAGCTGTGTATTCCCACAGCCTAATCGCATAGTGCTTGGCACTCCATAAATATTGACTGATTGAATGAACAAGTGAAAGCATGCATTTCTCTCAAGTTTTTCTCCCATTTCTATTTGCCCAAATATCCAATTCAGGTCAAAGATGAATCCCTTCGTGTACCTTCCTTATGATGTTTATCTTATGCTTCCTTAGTCCACAATCGCTATGAATTTGTCTTTATTTCTCCCATGCTGCCTAGGACTTTCAGAGCCTTGTGAATCATAGAGCATATGGTTGTTAAATGGACCTGAAGTAGCTAAACTCACCCTTTCTGGTTTTGATGCAGAAGGAAGTCTGCATGGTGTCCCGGTCATCCCCCTTGGCAGGGGTCAGGAGCCAGGCTGCACGGCGGGAGGTGAGCAGCGGGCAAGCAAGCAAAGCTTCCTCTACCGCTCCCTATCACTCGTTAGCACCTGAACCATCCCCTATCACCGCTCGCATTACTGCCTGAACCATACCCTGCCACCCCGCCACCCCCCACCCCACCTCCCGTCCATGGAAAAATTGTCTTCCATGAAGCTGGTCCCTGGTGCCGAAAAGGTTGGGGACTGCTGCCCCGTGCGGTCAGGCTCTGCCAGTCTTCCTGACCTCATCCTCACCTCCTCCTCTTCACCCCATTCATCCCTGTCTGAAGGATGCTCTAGCCCCAGGTCTTTTTGCACGATTGTCTCCCTCAGTGGCTACTGAAAGCCCTCCAGAAAAGTCTTCCCAATCAAAAATGGCACACCTTTTTTTTTTCTATTTTAAAATCGTTCTCTGCTTTCTAAATTGCTTCTTATAGCTTTTATAAGGGTGTATTATATAAATACAAATAAATATTTATTTTCTGACCCTTCATTGGGATGTATAGTCCATGAGGATGGGAGCCACTGCTTATCAGAATATCTTCAACCTCTGGAATGGTGCTTGGCACAGAGGGGATCAATGAATCCCCTGTGAATGAATGAATGATTATTAATTATGATGTCAACTCAGTGACAAATTTGTCACTGGGGGAAATAAGAGATTTAAGTTGATTGTTTGATATTTTGGTTGTACTGTAACAGGTATTTTCTAGTTGTTCCTGTAGGAATAAGTTGGGATGGTCTTCCAAATTTCAATCTATTTCTCTTTCCACTTCTGTCTTTCTGACTCTGTCTTTCACTGTCTCAACCAATCAAAATCATGTACATATATACATGTACGTTTCCTCAGAACAACTTTATTTATTAGATCATTAGTTGAGGTGATGGAAAGTTGATGCTCTTTGATTTCGTTCTTCATGTGCTGTAGATTTCAAATAAATTAAGTTTGTCCCGAGGAAACAAAGTATGAATTTTGCAGTTTTCTAAGAATTATTGGAACCAGATCTTCAACATGAGATATGAATTTATAAATCTTTTCAATCTTTAAAGCAGTAATTACGCTTTGGTGCTGATTCACACGTACATGTTTTCACATTTCCGCCACATGCATGTTGGAGTGTGCATATTTTTCTTTTTTCTTGTTCTCTTTATTTCCTTTCAGAAAAGCATATAAAATACAAATCTTTCTACTTCAAAGTGGCAGCAGAGGAGTTAGAGTTCTAAATATTCTCTGATTTGGAATGGTGTTCCACTAGTATGAAACCAACATTTCATCAAAGTGGTTTGCTTCAATCAGGGTTGTACCGGTGAGATATAAATTATAAATCATATCTTCTGTTTTACATGGGAAACGGAAGCTCTGAGGTGGATCGTGCTTGAACAGATGGACTCGAGGTGGTTTCATGTCTTCTGCTGCTTATGTTTTGCTTCTAATGTCATTTTCAAAGATTCCATCATTAACGTCAGAGACGCCCAGGCAAGGAACTTTCAACAACTAAATATGGGTTTTGGCAAAGGTTCCAGCTGCCAAACAAGGCAGGGTGGCCTGAGGTGCCTGGGAAGCACAAACAGATCAGAGGGGTGGGCGCAGGGAAGGGGGGACAGCAGGGAACAGAGAAGGGACACCCCCCCACTGTGTTCTCAGTTTCCCTCCGACAAGGAGTGTCAGGGAAGGAAAGTAGGACTGACTTTGAGGTCCAGCTTTATCTGCATCCCGTTGATTACACTGGGCTCAGGTTTTCCAGCTATTCAGCATCAGAAACAGCAACGGGAGGGGTTTGGACTGGATGGGGGCTGATATGCTGTGATTCTGCTGTCTGAGGTGTTAAGTTGAAGCACTATTTGTTAAGAAAAAAAAACCCTCTCTAGGGACTTCCCTGGCAGTCCAGTGATGAAGACTCCGCACTTCCAAAGCTGGGGGTGCAGGTCCGATCCCTGGTCGGGGAACTAAGATCCCACATGCCTCACAGTGTGGCCAGAAAAGCCCCCTCTACAGATTTCCTGGAGCTGCTATAGCAGATCCCCACAGGCTGGGAGGCTTAACACAGCAGACATGTATTCTCTCACTGTTCTGGAGGCTAGAAGTCCAAGATCAAGTTGTGAGCAGGGTCCTGCTCCCTCTGGAGGCTTTCGGAGAGAGTCCTTCTTTGCCTCTTCCAATTTCTGGTGGCCCCAGATATTCCTTGGTTTGTGGCAGCATCAGTGCCGTCTCTGCCTCCATCTTCACGTGGCCTTCTCCGTGTGTCTCTGTGTTCCCTCTCCTTATAAAGGGCACCAGATGATTTCATCTTGCCATCCTTAACTAATGACTAACTTATTTTCTTTTTTAAAATTAATTAATTAGTTAATTAATTGGCTATATTGGGTCTTCATTGCTGCACGTGGGCTTTCTCTATGACTGACATTTTCCAAATAAGTTTACCTTTCTGAGGTTGTAGATGCACATGAATTTTGGGGGGACACTGTGTAACACAGGACACCCTCTGAATGCCTCTGCTGCCCTGGCTTTCTCGTCTCTTTCCTTGGACTCCTTGGACCTGCCCTGGATCCAGCAAGTAAAGTATTAATTCCTGGCACAGCAGGGTACCCCACTCCAGGCCTCTGGACAGCACTAGGGCATCCGAAGGGCTCTGTCTGCTCCAGCATCCTGACCCAGTCAATAGCACAGATAGTACAAGGGGAGAGCGGAGATGGGACTGGGAAGATCAAAGAGGCTTGAGGTGTAGGTAGAGGGAATATGTGATTGAAGAGGGGAGCATATTCTGAGAAGACTGGGACCCAGTGCTGTGGTGTGTACATGTGTGTACATGAGCGTGTGTGCACGTGTAGCCAGGGGTGGGTGTGTGCGCTGAGAGTAGCCTCTGCTTAGCCAAACTGAATGCCTTGGCAATATGACTGGGCAAAGAATGTTTTCCTACACTGAAATTTTACCCATGTTGTTTCTTAGCCTGGAATGTTCTTCTTGCTCTTCTTAGTCTATATACCTCATCCTTCACAGCTTTCTGGAATTTGGTTCATAGTTATTCTGCTGAGGAGCCATTCCTCATATTTCCCCTGCTCTGAACTGCCGAGTTGGGAGAGGTGGGGCCAGAGACCTGCAGGCTACATTTCCCAGGTCTTGAGTCAGCTGGATTCAACTAATGGGAGGATGGGGTCTGGAGGGTGGGAGGAAGGGAGAAGCCAGGGTATTTCTCCCTTCCCTCTCTGCCTCTGCTGGGGTCTCCAGCAGCAGCTGTGTCTCCTCCTGTGTCCCCTGGGTGGCCTGTGGTAATTCCATCTTTCTCTGGGTCATGCCTGGTTCCTGGCTCCCATGACGCCCCCTCCCCCCCACCCCGCCTTTGTCTCTCCAGCTTAGGGGTGGTAGCTGCATCCTGCTATTGTTAGTGTCTGGGCTGCCTCACAATCCCGTGTTTGACTTTACTATTGGTAACCAATTCCCTGTATTAAATTCCTTCTGTTTTAAATACTCAGACTATCTGACTGAAGTGTTTTTGTTGTCGCAACACCCACATGTGATTGCTGTTCAGCGATTTACCTCTCCGCCTCCCCCATGAGATGGTGAATTTGGACCTGTGTGAGCAGGACCAGTGTTTTACTGATTTTGAACCCACTTCCAGATCAGAGCCTTCTTCTCCCATCCTGTCCTGTCCAGGGCTTTTCACAGAGTAGGTTTCCATTAAATGTCAGTTGGTTGAGTGAAGAAATGGTAGACAAAATCAGCTTTCCAGGAGCTTGAAAACTAGAGAGATTGTCTTCTATTTCCTTGACACAATTTACAGGAGTCTCTTCTTTGCCTACATAGCACTTGTCACAGTGTATCATTGCAGCTATTTGCATGTTTATTTGATTAAGTTCTATCTCTTCTCTGCATCCTCAAGGAGCAAAGCATGGAGCAGCTGGCTGAGCTCACTGCATTGTCCTAGCACAGGGCCTAGCAGATAATAAGTGCTCATGAAAACTTTGTTAAACGAACGATGGGTAGCCCAGGTGGGCTTTAAGAATTTCTAATTGCTTTGATCTTAAAAGAGAAAACTTAGCTTTACTTACTTTGGAATAAAAGGGAAAATGTGTTGGAAAATAAAATTGAAAGGCAGAGAAAGTATTTGAAATTTTGCTTGCATTATGAATATAATGTTCCCTTTCACTCTCACTGATGATTACAGATTTTATGCTGGTTGACTTTAGAGATCTCTGTTAAACAGGGAAAGAGAAAGATTATTTCCCCTCCTGCAGCTGCAGAGGCATGGGTGGGGCGTTTCTTCCCCATCATCCCATGACTCTCTGGGTGGCCCTTTGCTGAACCCCGCACTTATCAGACTGCAATATTTTGTAGGTTACACGTCTGAGTGTCTCACAAGCAGGAGGGCAGGAACTGTGTTGGGTCATAATGCTGATCACAAACGTTCCAGTTCTTCCCTTCTTCCAGCACGTCATAGAATTTCCAGGCTCCCGTAAAGGTAGGCATGGCAATGATATGTGAGCAAAAGTGACATGTGTCACTTCCAGAAGGAAGCTTAAAGAGTTAGTGTGTGATTTACTGCATCCCTCTCCCACTCCTGAGAAATGTGGAAGCTCTGGTCTAGCCTGGGTCCCTGAGAAATTAGGAGGAGCAGAGCCCCCTGCTGACCAGTGAAGTCAACTCCCTGTTTTACCATTCCAAGATGCTTGTTTTTGCAGCATGATCTGACCTCTCCTGACTGATATTCATAATTTATTCACTTTTCCAGCTCCTGGATCCAGAATAGTACCTAACATATTATGGGTCCTCGATAATTATTTGCCAAATTGATAAATGAATGAAGACAGAGTCCTTACCTTCCAAAGGAGCAGTTATCATGTGAGTTAACTCAGTAGGAAAGAGGTGAGGGTGGGAATAGAGATAATGCTAAGGGTGAGTTGGCTATAGAAGTAGATGGTTTAGTTCCCAAACCGGAATGCTGGCACCTGTCCAATCCAGGCTCCTTGGCAGGCTTAAAGTTTACAATATAACTCTCTGGATATTGACTTTAGCAGTGCTTTAGTAGTTAAAAATTTAAAAAGGCAGAAAAAAGAATTAATACTTGACTGCTGAGATAAAAATGAGACAGAGGAGTCAGCAGGTGGTGAGTAATCCCCTCCCTTCCCCCCATTTCTTCTTTTTTCATGACAGTTATTTTAAAAAATTGAATTAATTTACAATATTATATTAGTTTCAGGTGTACAGCATAGTGATTCAGTATTTTTACAGGTTCTACTCCATTAAAATGTATTTCATGATACTGGCTATAACTCCCTGTGCTGTACAATATATCCTTGTAACTTGTCTATTTTATACATAGTAGTTTGTATCTCTTAATCCCCTACCCCCACCTTGCCCCTTCCCCCTCCCTTCTCCCCACTGGTAACCACTAGTTTGTTTCCTTTATCTGTGAGTCTCTTTCTGTTTTGCATATGCATTCGTTTGTTTTATTTTTTGGATTCCACATAATAAGTGATATCATATGGTATTTATCTTTCTCTGCCTTATTTCGCTAAGCATAACATTCTCTAGGTTCATCCATCTCAGGGCTTAATTTAGATGGGCTAATGTAACTGCTGCCCATTGCTCGTACCTATTCAGATTCCTCCTGCAGTTCAATCTGCAGGTATGGTGAGTAGTTACTAGGTGCCAGCTCCTGGGTTAGGTAATAGGCAGATACAATGTGATCTGTTCTCTTTAGAAACTCAGAGTTGCATAGGGAAGAAGAGCCAAAGTAAGTGCTGTCACTCCCAGGCCCAAGGTGCTTGGGGGCCCCCACCCAGTATCTGCATGAAGTAACTATGCAGTTTTCCTCTAAAGTCCTTGGAACTTTGATTCCTTACTCCTCCAAAGTCTTTTGAATTGCTGCCCCATCCTTGACCAGCACAGCAGCTCTTGGAGGGAGAAAAGGCAAGTCGTATTCTCCTTATTTGCAAAATGGGGAAACAGAGGCACTGAGGGAGTAAGACATTCAGCCAAGGTCAGTGTCAGAGATGGGGTGGGGATTTTGTGGTTAGAGTTTCTGGAGTCAGAGGAGACCAACCCCTCATTTCTAGGCAAAGAAACCAGTCTGGCACAGACCAGTGGCTTCTTCAAGGCCACTTGGTGAATTGGTGTCAAAGTCAAGACTACGAATCTAGTTCTCTGGCTCTGCAAGCTTCCAGGATGTGTCTTATCCAAGCCACAGAGGCTTCTAAAAATAATGGTTCATGTTGATTGACTTTGCTTCAAATCAAAACCAATTAGATACAAGAGTCAGAACCATCAGGCAGATGACTGCCTTCTCAAGACCCCTCAAAACCCTCCTTGCCCTGACGCGTGTGGATGAAACAGACCTGATCCTGGCCCGCATGCTGAGTGGACATCCTCACAGCCCGGCGTGCCAGTTGCACATAATCAATGTTGTTGGTGTTTGTGCAAGCATCTCTTAACACCAGAAGCCAAGGAGGCAGGTGGATAATTTTGCAGTGGGGGAGAAGGAAAGCATGCCTACCAGGTATCTGTTACTCGGAGAGAGATGAAAGAGGACTCAGCAGGCCCTTTTCAAAGCTGAAAACAGCCTGCATCACGCGGATGGCCAGCCAGCTGGGTGACAGGAATTTTTTCCACTGGGGTTGACTGGACCAGGAAAACTTCTCTGGGCTGCTTGTGTTAATAGGTTGTTAATGATTGATGCGGGGGCCTTTTATGTCACCAAATGAAAGGCAGAAACAAGGGGCCTGACTTTGGAGTTGATGACTAGACCAGCACTTGTTCCGTGCAAAGGCGGAATTTTAAAACATTTATGTTGGCTGAGCTTGAGCCGGGCTACACAACAGCTCGTTGGAGGAATGAAATGATCTTGTCTAGTGTTCGCCTTCCTTTGTTCTTTCACTCAGACATTAAAAATACAGCAGGCTAAAAGGAGAAAATAAATTTCAAAGATCCAGCTAGATGTCAGGCGCAAAGAAGAGGCAAGATGTGGGGTGAGTATGCTAAACAGATAAAGCAAGTGGGTAGGAATGTGTAGTAGATTCTTTGGAGATAGAGACTTAACTCTGTCCCGGCTCCTCAGCCTCCTTGGGGTATTTCTTACGCACAGACCTAGTGCACCTGTTATTCTGTTTCCTGGTTCAGGGTTTTTTATAGAGCATTCTAGAGTGCTCTAGTGAAACAGCTATTTTCCGTGCTTTTGGCTCTGAGAGTGGTGTGGCTTGGCTACTTAAAAACAATGAACTTATTTATTAATGTATAATGTAAATACAGAAAAGTACTTTCTGGAAATCACAAATGTACACCTTTCTACATATATGTGTTCACCAATCGAATACACTCACGTAACCCCCACTTGCATCAATGAACAGAACATTAGTTTAGACACATATTATTTCTTTGGAACTTTCTTCCCATTGCAGGTCAGACTCTCACATACTTTGATAGTAACTAGGGTGACCATATAATTTATCTTCTCAACTGGGAAACCTTTGGGAGTGAAAATGTACAATGGGCATAAATTAGAATTGTCAGGAAGCTAGGATGTGTGTTCACCATACCAATAACAACAGTACACATTTATCAAGCACTGTGTTCTTGAGCCTCCATTTGGCATTGCCGTACTCCATCCTTCTTCTGCCCTTCTGGCCCTGCTCTGTGACCCAGGACGTGGACTCTGTGTACTGCATCTCTGCGTTTCATTACCCTTTGGCTTCAGCCAATGGGAAGCCCAGCAGGAGATTACAGGGTGGGAGGAGAGAGAAGTGGGAGTATTTCTTCCCTGCTTCCTCCCTACATTGGCACAGCATCTCTGGCAGTGGCTCCTTCCTTCCGTGGCTACAGCTCCTGCCAGGGTGGCCCTCCTCCAAGCGTCAGTCCTCTCTGGCCTCCACTAGCACAATTTCCTCTCCTTCCCTTTCAGTGCTAAGAGCTGGAACAGTTTCTCTCTACTGCTAGTCTTTAGGTGCTTCGACATCCCACCTTGGTTCCTGCACCTGCCTAGACCTCTGCGAGTAGTTCCTTCATTGCAGCTTTCTCACTGGAACCTTCCCAGATGAATTCTGTGTCCTGCCAGGATCCTGACTGATGCAACTGCTTGCTATCAGCCATGACTTTATCCACATCAGCTCATGATGTCTTCATCCACATCAACTCATGATGTCTTTACAACAGTCCGTGAAGGAGTGACCATTGTTATCCCCATTTTGTAGATGAGGAAACTAAGCACAGAGATTTTAAAGCATTTCCTAAGATGTACAGACAGAAAGTAGTGGGATTGAGTCTTATGGGAGTGACTGGAATCTAGGGAGATGGGTCTTGCTCAGAATGGCACTCTGATCACATCCCATAATGACCAGGAAGCTCCCAGCAGTTCAGTGCAAACTTTGCAATTCAGAGAAGAGACTCAGATAAAGATAAGAATCAGACTGGCTTTCATTAGACAGGTAAGGCATCGACTGTCTATATTTTTGTCTTTTTGAGTTGTTGCTTTAATATTGTAGAGCAGTAAGGTCACCAGACCTGAAGCAACGGCACCTCCTGGAAATTTGTTAAAAATGCAGAATCCTGGGCTCCACCCCAGACCTAATGAATCAGATTGTCTGCAGTAGGCCCAGCAACCTGTATTTTAAGAAGCCCCCCGGGGACACTGATGCCCTGGCCCTTGGGCTCCTGCATCTTATTACCTGAAGCCTGGCACCATCTGGCTATCAGAGTTCCTTGGGATTTCCCAAATTCTGATGGGATGGAGAATAAGTGAGAAGATGACATGAAAATCACAGGACCCCTGCCTTCCTGCTTCCCCTGTGGACCCCATCTCTATTTGTGCAGCTGTTAAACTCATTGAAGCAGTTGTTCATGAATATTTTAGGGCTTCTGACAAATCGCAAGTATGATTAGCAGAGCACAGAGGGAGGAGACCCAGAACTGGCTGTCCTTACAGGCTGTTGCAATAGAACTAGTTATTTATTCATTGAATCCTTGCAGGGCCCCCAAATATGGAAGGAAGAGGCCTTGGTCAACACAGAACCTATGTCTGATGAAGGGTAGAGGTTATGGCTGACCTTCTCCATGCCAAGAGGTTTCTAGAGGAAGAGTAATGGGGACATTCTTAACACTGTGATTTAAGTGGGGCTCCATTACTTGACAATAAGTAACAGAAACTAAAAGGAGAAACAAAAGAATATTAGAAGGTGTATCAATTAGGGTTCAATCAAAGAAACAGACCCAGTAGAAGATATATATTAAGAGCTTTATTGCAAGGAATTGGCTGGCTTGGCAAGTCCTAAATCTGTAGAATAGGCCATAAGGAAGGGCAGGCTGGAACACTCAGGCGTGGGCTGAAGCTCTTGTCTACATGCAGAATTTCTTCTCTTCTAGAAAGCCTCCATTCTGCTCTTAAGGCCTTTCACCTGATTGAATCAGGCCTGCCCAGATTATCTAGTATAATCTCCCTACTGAAAGTCAACTGATTAGGGACCTTAATCACATCTACAAAATTCCTTCATAGTAGCACTGACATTAGTATTTGATTAAATAGCCTGGCCACATGGACACATAAAACTGACCATCAGAGAAGGGCATGGAATAGTTCCAAGGATAAAGGAAAAGCCACACTAAAAGAATCAAGGACTTTTCTAAAACCCAAGTAGCAGGTGTGTAAGGAATGCTTGTTCTGGGAACCATATTTAAGGAGAAGAGTTCCAAACGATTTCAACCTCATATGATTTCTCTCCCAGTTACAATTCTTGGATTAATGTGATACCTTCAATTCAGTTCCTTCATTCCCTCTACACATTTGCTCTCTCTTACAAGGTGAACACTGGGTACCAACAATATCGATATATGCACTCATTTGCCCTATCCTCCAATACACACAAGATCATTGCAGATTTACCACTTGGATATTCCTATGGATGTTTGCTTGAAAAGGTGCTTTAAGTAAAGTTCGAGATTTCTTTATACCTTTTTTTTTGTTATTAGACTATATTCCACTATACATGAAGAGTCAGAATGTTAGGTTCAAAATTTGCTACAAGTACTTTTTGTGTGGGTGTGTGGTTATATTATCATTGTGATATATAGTTCAGTTCATTCATTTCTCTTTGATTTCAGTGTTAGGGTTTGCTTTCTAGACGCTTTTAAATTTAATTCTGTTCTTTTAAAATATTCACAAGGTTCAAAGCCAGAGCCTTATTTAAAAGGGCTTATTCAGTAAAATCTCCTTCCCATCCCCCTTTCTTTTGCTCTTTTCCATCCCATCATGATAGGAAACCATTTTCATTTATTTCTAGTTTATCTTGCCTCAGTTTCATTTTACAATAATACTATATATACATATTCGCATTTCCTCATGTTTCTTACACAAAAGTTAGCATATTACATACATTAAGTTTTTTAAAAAATTGTGGTAAAAAATACATACACAAAACTTGCCATCTTAACTGTCTCAAGTGCATAGTTCAGTACTGTTAAATATATTCACATTCATGTGCAACAAAGCTTTAGAATTTTTTCATCTTACCAAACCAAAACTCTATACCCATTCATTTCTCTCTTCCTCCAGCCTTTGGCAACCACCATACTTATTGTTTCTTTTCTTTTCTTTTCTTTTTTTGATTCAAATGGATCGTATACTTTATTTTATTTTATTTTATTTACATTTTCATTTTCATTTTTAAATTTTTGGTTGTGCTGCATGACTTATGGGATCTTAATTCACCAACAAGGGATTGAACCTGGGCCCTGGCAGTGGAAGCGCCGAGTCCTAATCACTTGACTGCCAGGGAATTCCTCATATTTATTGTTTCTATGAAACAGACTAGTGGTCCTGTTGAGCCAAAGAAGGGGAGACTAGTGAGAGTGGTTGGCCTTCAGTGTCTCAATTGTCATAGCAACAGGCAGAGTGGACATATTATCATAATGGTGCAGATGAAGAAACAGAGACTTCGGGCTCTAGTCAGGGAATCAGACCCAAAAAAGTAAATAAATGAAAAAATGGCCAGTTGTCATAAAAGCCACGAGAGAAGATAAAATGAGGCTGGGAAGGGAGTTGGAGGAGAATCTAAGCAGGTCTCTATTCAAAAGAGAGAGAGTTAGCTAAGAGAAGAACGGAATGGGAGGGGATCATATCGGTGGTGAGAACGGTGTGTACAAAGGCCCTGAGGCAGGCATGTGTGGGCTGTGCTGGAGAAACCGAGGGAAGGAGTTTGGGTTTTACTCTAAGTAGCTCCCTCTGCTCATCTCCCATTTCACATGCATATGCATGGGCTGCGTTAGCTCCAGTTCAGCTGTTTTGTTCTTTGGGGTAGAACGTGGAGCCATTTCTTAATTGCTCTATATTTAGCTTTGTTTAAAAATCTATAATTTAAAAACCACCAAGGGTTGGGCTTGTAATTCAGCTTCCATGGTCCATTTACTCCTTGGCCTTTGCTGCTGAGCCAGCCCACCAAGGTGACGGCGTGTGCCAGTCACGATGAAAGTATTTGTTAGCAGAACATCTGCTCCCCGAGAGCTGGCCCGGGTCTCGTTGCCAAACCCCAGAACTAATCTCAGGGCCCCTTAGTTTAGTTTCCTACAAAGGGGGTGCTGGAGAGGGACAGAAGAACAACTGGGGCCTAGTGAAGGAAGGGGGGCGGCGAACAGTATCACAGGTCAGGGATCAATTCACGTCTAGGCTGTGCTGTTTACAAACCACATCACTTCCTCTCTCTGTGCCTCAGTTTCCTCACCTATCAAATGGTTTAGATGAAATCAGGGGCTCCAAATCTCGAAAGCATTCTTATTTGCTATTAGTGGGATTGTCCATTGGTACATCTTCTTGCAGGGTTGGTTGACAATATCACAATATCACAATTTTTTCTGATCCAGCAGTTCTGCCTCTAAGAATCTTTCTTCCAGATGTGCTCACACCTTTGCACAAATAAGCATGCACAAGGATATTCATATTAGCACTATTTGCAGTAGCAAAGGATCAGAAATAATCTAAATGTCCATCATTAGGGAACTGGTTATATAAATTATGGTGCATCTATACAAAGGAATAGTATAAAGCCTTTGAAAAGAAGGTGACAGCTCTCTTTATATGAATAAGGTATGGTGCCTAAAATATATCATTACATAAAATGATAAAATGTTAGTGCATTTGTGTTTTTTGAAATGTAATGATGTAATATGATGTAATATGCTTGCCTGGCATATCATATCCCTAGGAAGAGAAGGAACTGGTAACAGTGGTTGTCATGGGAGCCTGCAGGACAGAGTGGGAGGGAGGGTTCCTTTTGCCTATATATGCCATTGGTACGACTTGAAGTATTTATCAAATGCATGATTAAATAAATCAATTAAATAAAAATTTAAAATGTTTTAAATGTCTATAGAACCCAGATAGGTAATATAAGTGACTGAAACAGGCTGGGTGTGAAACTCCAGGGAGCAGTGGGGACGTTGGTGGAGTGCTCAAGTCCACCCAAAGGGAGAGCTTTCACTCAGCCTCTCTCAACTGTGCCTATGGGGCAGGGAACTTCCCAAGAGAAACAGAAATTGATATTTTAATGCAAACTCTTCTGATGCTTAAGTGTTGGTCACTGATTAAAACAGTGATAAACAAAACAAAACACTGTGGGTCCAAAAAGTCTGGGGCCACCATTGGTTCCTGGCATCCACTTGGTAGCTGCTGTATTAGGTGCTTTTAAAGTTTTCTTTCAGTTTTGATGATCCTCTGCCCGGGACACCTGCAATCACTGCGTAAATATTTGCGTGCACAAAATGGGTTCTTTTCAGGTTGTTACAAGGAACTCTGCAAATGGTGGCCCGGGTACAGTGATGGCTCCACAGCAGCTGCCACGGTAAATGGAAAAAGCCTCGGGCTTTAGTAAGCATGGAATGCTTGATCGGAGGCCAGCCTTTGTTTTCTCATCTATGAAATGGGGACAGTCACCATCTTGCCCTGCTTGTGGTTGTAAGGGTCATATAAATTGATGAATACGAGTGTTTTGAAAACAGCAGGGCATGGGTATGACATTGCTTGAAGGGCACAAAGCCTGGGTAGCCAGCATCAGGCCTCCTGGTCACTTTCCTTCCTTCTCCCATCCTCACGGGAACTTGGAGAGTTCTGTGAAGCCAATGTTACACCCATCCAGACCCAAATCCTACCCCAGCAAATTCACCAACCCTCAGTGGAGAGACATGCATGCCTGGTGTTCAAACTCACATCCTCCCAATATCTTAGAATGGAAATGCTGTTTAGTAAGAACTGTGTTTGAGCCCAGAAAGAGGTTACTTTCTATCACCTGTGAAATGACTTGGCCCAGAGACAAAAAATGTTCCAATTAGAGCAGTACAGAAAACTTCTACAGCAGAGCCAAAATTTCTTAAGTAATCCTTGTTTATGCCCTAATATCAATACGCTTTTATTGTCTACATATATGCAACGGTGAGTAAATAAGAGCCTCCTTTATTGTGGCTCAAGTTCTGAGCTCCACAAGAAAGATGTTAGCATTGAGCAGGTGATAAATAATGTATTAAAAAGCAGTTATTTCTTTCTTTCCCTCTAATGGCTAGTAGCTGCCTGTTTCCCCTTGAATGGATCTGTTTCCTACAGTATAGCTCTCAAAAAATAATAATAATAAAGCTGGCCTTTCTAAATAAGAACACTGATTATGGAGGATGCTTTTCCAGGTTCACAGGGGCTGCAAAGTGCCTGGCCAGCGCTGTGCAGGGAAGGTGATTATCTATGCACACAAGCCTCCCCCGGAACAGTCCAGAAAGAGAAGCCTCAAAGACACACTTGAAAGGTGACGGTAAGAGTGGAATGCAGCAGCCAACTTGTGAGGGACACCATTGCTGTGTTTCCCCAATTATGGGCCCGATGCAAGTCTGAAGAGAGAGCTCTTTGGATAAAACACTCGAACGCAAATCAACACTGGAGCCTGCAAGCCCCCCTTCGCCGCCTGATCGAGATGTTTCTGTACTTCAGCAGAACCCGGAGGCAGGAATGACACTGCACTTCATATCACTAATGAATGCGCAGCCGGGCATCTTAGACTCTCATCTCCTCTGCCTGCGTCTCCTCAGTCCCTGTCCAGCCAGCCTGGGGACCACGGAACAGTCGCTGTCGTGCTGAGTGTCAGGCTCTGGGAGCTTTCAGCCTCCAATCAGCCAAACCAATGATCTGGAAACAGAAAGAGGCAGTTTCAGGATTTGAACCCAGGGCTCGCTACCTCCAATGCCCAAGTTTTTTCCACTAAGAAAACCTCCTGGGCTTTCAATTGTTTAGGAGAAAAAAGATAAGTCTGTAGCCTGGCACGCAAGGTCTCAATTCCCCTGACCTGTCTTACATCTGCCAGTATCTCCAATTCAGCACAGACAGTCTCTGTGCCTACCATTTCTGGAACTCTCCTTGAATTAGCTTGCTAATGCTCTTTATCTGGGATCCTTGCCCCTCTCTCTCCTCTCTTATGCTGCTCATGGCTTAACATAAGCTCTGGGAAGCCTGCCCTCTCCTCCTTACTAGAGGGTATGCAGCCTGGTCCTGTGCTTGACCGTCTGCGTGTCTCAATCACCCCTCCCCCACCCCCATACATCACAGAGCACATCTATGACAGCAATATCCCATTTTCCCTATAGTTCTTGTTCAACTATTACACTTGGCCTAGAAGAAATGGGTTGGTTCTAGCCCCAGTTTTGCTATTTGTAAACTTTGTGATGTTTGGCAAGTGATAACAAATAGCTTCCCGGCCTCACTGTTCTCATTTTGGTGGAATAACAATCTGTGGTCTGCTAACACAGTTCTTGGGGGTGGGGGCAGAGACAATAAGATAAGAAATTGAAAATCATGTTTTAAACTTGTAAAATAAGTTGTATTATTATAAATATTACGTTTTGAATTTTCCTCCATCACATTTCACCCATCAAATGCTCCTGTGAAAAGGACGTAGGAGAAAGTATTTTCCTAATTTTTATAGATGGGAAAACAGGAACCTATAAAGGCTGAGTGACTGATTTAAAGAGGAAACAGAAATAGAAACAGAGCCCTGAGAGGGTCAACTTCTTAACTTTTTGCCTTTTTGTTAGATTACAGGTCTTTTAACAGCCTTCCCGTTCTTATTCTCAAAGAAATAATACTTTTCATAACTCAAATTCAGAAAGCTTTTAGTGAGTGTGTACTTTGCATCAGAAAGAGATTCAAAGGTTCGGATCAGCTCAGAGAGCCTTAGTTTATTAGTTTCGGCCCCAGAAATGGAGCTACAGTAAGAGGTTAGAGAGGAGGCAGGATAGACCAGTGGTTGGGCGTGTGGGCTGCCTGACCCCTCGTCCTCGGCACCACTGACCAGCTGGGTGACATTGAGCATGTTGGTTACTTGCCCTTTGTCTCAGTTTCCTTATCTGTTAAAGAGAATCTTTTAAATCTTAATACACGTAAAGCGCTTAGAGCAATGCCTCAATTACTACTACGGTTCCTTTGTATGACAAATATTTGGTAAATGCTTGTAGGGCACTAGGTGTTATTTTAGGCACTGGGCATATGGCAGTGACCAGAACAAAAAGTCCCTGTCCTCATGGGGCTTCTAGCCACAAAGGCAGGCAAAAAATAAACACATCAATGAATACAAACATTTTAAAGTCATTTGGTTAGCTTTTCTTACTAACTGTCATTTTATAGACTATTACATTGAAAAATATATATTTATTTATTTGACTGCGCTGGGTCTTAGTTGTGGCACACGGGATCTTTGTTGCCGTATGTGGGATCTTTGTTGCGGCATTCAGGCTCTTTTAGTTGCAGCATGTGGACTCCTCTTAGTTGCAGCATGTGGGATCAAAATCCCTGACCAGGGATTGATCCCGGACCTCCTGCATTGGGAGTGTGGAGTCTTAACCACTGAACTACTAGGGAAGTCACAATTATATTCCATTTTTCATTTGATCTTATCGGCAGAGAATGTGAACAATTATTGGGTCATTGATTCTAGACTTCTAAAGACTTATCTTCTAAAGATCCTGATTTTATATCAGTGTTTCACTGCGGATTGCTCACTGGAAAATAGCCACCCAGGAGACAATTCTACTGTAGCCTGGAACTAAAACCAGTTTGGATTTTTGATGCTAAATGGTATAAACTCAGGGTTTGCTTAAATTAGGGCTTGCAAACGTAAATTACTGCTGAGGTCAGGTGAGTCACATAAAAGGGGCAGCTGGCCGGAACTGAGACTGGGAGATTGCTGCCACACAGAGAAGAAGACCCAGTGCAGCCAGATCTTCTGATGTTTTGTGAGATGGGGTGATTCAGAAATTTTTATATGAAATTTCCTGATTTTCATTTAGCAGCAACACATTCACATTTAAGATGCTACCCTTGAATTGGGGCATGTGTGGATTAAAGTGAACCCTTCTGTAGGCCAAGTTCAGCCTGAGAACCATCAGTTTGCAAAGATACTTGATTTATATCATTGCATATGATTTTCAACTTTGTCCTAAACCACCCTGCCTTTTGAAGACACTGCAATTTCCTTCCTTTTGTCTGTCTCTTTCCCCAGCGTCATCTGTGGCAGCAGTCATTGTAAGTAGATTTTCTGTGCCAGACCACTGCCCCACCGGAGAAGCTGGTGAGCTTGGGTAGTGGAATCCTCTGCATGGCAGCCTGCTTTTTGGTGGGCCTGGGAGTCCATCTGAGCGTGGGGAAAAGAACCCGTTGCTGCTTTCCCAACTTTAATAATCACTGACTCTTTTTACTATCCATCTTTCTGGTGATGTTTGTTTTCTTTGTATGTTAATATGTCCCACAGAAGAATGCTTAAATCCAAGAGGGAGAAAGCGTGGGGAATGTGTACAGACACAATCATAGTCCTTCTGGCATAATACAGATGAAACTGGAACCCCTCGGGCCTCCTCTGCTTACTCCAGACATCCAGGAGACTTTGGCTCTTTGTTTTCCAAAGATTACAGGATTAGAGTAACTGGTCACCCTGTCCCAGAATATAATCAGCCGCATGGCTGAGCTGGGCTCAATTCTGTGCCAACGGTGAGTGACTGGCAGAGAATTTGGGGCCAGGCTTCTATATGAGTGTGAGTGAGTCTTTATTTCTGTGGTCTCAGAGCCAAGGAAGGCAGCTTTGAATCATAACAAGCCTTTCAAGGCTTTGGACTCTGGCCTTCATTAAATGGAATTCAGAGGTGATGAGTTTGAATTTTGACCCCAATTTTGAAGCAGCCCTTTCAGCAAACACGTAAAACACCCTCAACTTCTATGGAAGCGGTTCTGAAAGTCAAATGTGCATCAGAATCACCTGGAGGGCTTAGAAACACAGACTTCTGGCCCCCCTTCTAGATTTTGACTCAAAATTCTAGAATAGGGCCCAAGAAACTTGCATTTCTGGCAAATTCCTAGGTGATGCCGATGGTGCTGGTCCAGGGATCGTACTTTGAGAACCAGTACTCTAAGGAATTGGCAAACAGGTGTCCAAAATCAGGAAATACTTCCCCTTAAAATACTGCTGGTCTTACTATTTAGAGGCTGTCAGTCCGAGTGGAAATCAAGTAAGGAAACGTGGGTTCCAGCCCTGACCCTGTGTTACCAGCTCTGTAGCCTCGGGCGAGACACTTACCTTCTTTGAACCTCAGTTTTCCCACCTGGAAACTGAAAATAGTAATTCTAGCCATGTCTCCATCACAGGGGTGTGGGAAGACGCCAATGACCTTGGGTGTGCCTGTGCTCAAGACCCTCCATGCAGGCGTGAGGGACTTTTATTGAGAGTGTGGAACCTTAGGAATTAGTTTTCCAGTTTGTTCTTATTTTTCTCTCTGGGGAGGCCTCAGCTGTAAGACTATTATAAGGTGAGAGACCCTCAGAATTTATGATCAAAGGCTACTTCCATGAAGAATAAATCCTTTCTGAGAGAAAACACTGTAACTTCCTCCATCTCCAGGAACACTTTCCAACCTGAGAAATGGGTCTACTTAGTGGAGTAGGTGAAGCCCTCAAAATAATGGATGTTCTAAACAGCCGGCATTCCTATTCATGTTGGGGATTCATTTTAAAGATTATACGCATATTAAAAAAGATTGCTGACTTGAAAAATTTAATATCAAGGTAGAGCTTATTACATAGGCCAGGACAATAAGTGGGTGTAAAAATGGTGGGAGCAGCATGGGGTCTTTTCAAAAATGACCAGAACTTGCCTCCCCAGCCCAGTGGATAGAAACTCTCCCACAGTCCACTCTGGATTTCTTTCCTGATTATAAACAAATTTCTTTCACCTGTTGGCCCAGCCCACATCCATACTGGGAAAAACAAGAATGTTTTATATTGCCCAAGATTTTTGCAATATCAAACCTAAATCCTGTGTTGAGTTGGCAGTTGACTGCCTGGCAATCTGAGAAGAGCTAAAAAGGATAACAGCCCAGATGAAGAGGGCAACCTGGGGCCGTGAGATAAGATGAACGTCCCACCTTCCCTGCTCCTAAGCACGCAATCCCAGCATCTTCCAAAGAAAGATTAGAGAGAGCTTACCATGCACTTTTAAGCTTTCACCCAGTTTGTTCCTTAACTGGCCAATTGATGGCGAGCATAGCGTGTGCCTAACATGGGCCATCTATAAAACATCTAGAGCCAGATTGATTATAAGTTTAATATCATCCCTCAGCTCTCAGCTGTGAAGTGGGCAATTTCATTAAAGCAAGGAGAAAAAGAATGTGAGATGACCCTGGCTCTGTGTCCCCCTGCCACCAACAGTCCCACATCCAACGTCAGTCATTCCTTGAGTCAAAGATTAGTGGTGTGATATTGTGCATTCAGAGTGAGCCCAAGACTTCCCAAGGGTGTGGGTGGAAGTTGAGGCAGAAAGGACTGAGTTGGAAAAATGAAATCATGGCATGTTCCAGTCAAAAGAATGCTTATAGAGTATCAGGTCCAACTTTCTTATTTTACAGATAGGGAAACGGAGGTCCACAGATGGGAAAGGGCATGTCCAAGTCGCTTGGGTTTTAGTAAAAGAATTATAGAACTAGAAGTCAAAGCCAGAGAGCTTTAAGGTCATCCAACCTACGTACCCATTCAATGGGTACCCATCAGGAGACAGAATTCCCCTCTGCTGCTGGAATACCTCCTGTGACAGAGAACTCACTGCTTTCAGGGCCATCTCATTACTTTTTCCCATCGCTGGGAGCATTAGAAAATCAGTTTTTTCCTTCTGTCTTCCCTATTCTATCTTGGGGACATGTGATTAAATCCCAATCTTCCTTCTAGTTGCCATTCCTGTGGATATTTGAGGTCATCTATCATGTTTTCTGTAAACTTTAAAACATTTTTATTTATGTTTTTTTTTGCCTACGACAAGCATCCCTTATGCTTCCCGTGATTCACTGTCCAGGCCTCTCACCACCCAAACACTCTGCGCACATTTATCTGAATCCCTCTTGAAAGTATGATGCCCCAAAGTGAATGTAATCTTCCTGTGTCTAATTTACACGATTACGTCCTTTGTTCTAAAGACTTCATATCTATTCATTCATCCTGAGACCATGTTGACTGCTTTCAGAATAAACCATTTAGGGTTCTTTTGGTTGTAAATGATGAAAATTAAATTCTAACTAGCTTAAGTAAAAGTGGGAATTTAATAGCTCACATAACCACAAAATCAGGGGCAGAACTCCAGGGATGAATGGATCCAGGGGCTGAGACAACATGTGCCTGAGGTAGGTATTTCTGTAAGTATTTGCTCAGTTTTGCAATTGTTGGCTCTGTTGCTAAGAAGATAACTGCCTGCCATGCTCTCTTAGTCTGTTTGGGCTACTATAACAAAATGCCTCAGGCCGGGTAGCTTATAAACAACAGAAATTTATTTCCCACAGTTCTGGAGGCTGTAAGTCCGGACATCAGAGTGCCAACATGGTTGGGTGAGGGATCTCTCTCTGGTCACAGACTTCCCATTATGTCCTTAAGTGGTAGAAAGGGCTAGGGGTCTCCCAGGAGCCTCTTTTATAGGAGGCTAATCCCATTCATGAGGGCTCCAGCATCATGGGTTAAGCACCTCCCAAAGGCCCACCTCCTAATACCAGCATCTGTCGGGATTAGGATTCCAACACATGAATTTGGGGAGAACACATTCAGACCATAGCATAGGCCAAGCTTAAATTTTCAAAGTTCCCAGTACAGGGGAATAAAAGAGAGTGGGCCTCTGTACTAGTTTGCTAGGGCTGCCATAAAAAAGTACCACAAATTGAGTGGTTGTCTGTCTCATGGTTCTGGAAGTTAGAAGTCTGAGATCGAAATATGGCCAGGGTTGATTTCTTCTGAAGGCTGTGAGGAAGAATTGGTTCCACGCTCCTCCCCTAGCTTCTGGTGGTTTGTTGGAAATCTTTGGTGTTCTCTAGCTTGTAAAAGCCTCACCCCAATCTCTTCATCTTTACATGGCATTCCTCTACGTGAGTCTGCCTGTGTCCCAGTTTCCTAAGGATGTGAATCACATTGTATTAGGAGTCCCACTTACTCCAGTAAGACCTCATCCTAACGAATCACATCTGCAATGATCCTATGCCCCTATACGGTCATATTGTCAGGTATTTAGAGTTAGGACTTCAGCATATGTATTCTGGGGAAGACCCAGTTCAAACCATAATACCTTTTTGGTAAGAGTACTGCCAAGAACACCCAAGGCTGCATTTCATGGGCTCTAATGAATCACACACCCGTCCCTGAACTGATGAATCACAGTGATGCCAGGACAGAGACGTGTCTTTCCCTAGAAACACCAGTGAAGCCAACGCAACCCAAACCACAGGGACTGAGGATGGGGGAGGGGAGAGTTTCGAGGGAAATGAAGGTGACCTTGGAAGAGGCTGTAACGTATGCTCCATGCACAAAACCAGTAGACATTTACTACACAAGGGAAACTGAGCAAACCAGAACCCGGGGCCCAGGACCTGGGCAACAGCTCCAGAAAGAGGCAACTTCAAGGATGCACTTGACTCTTTCCCATTAAAAAGAAATCGTCTGTGTGTGTTGTCATGAATCAAGCCGGGAAGTTGAGCTGCCAAACTGTTTTCGGTTCTTACAACGCAACATGGAAGCTGCTGCGGCTCTTGGTAGCTTTGTGTTTTGCATTCATTTCTTTTCATATCGGAAGATTAAAACAATAGCTTCTGGTTATCATCCCACATATTATTGATTAAAATCCTTGCCGGAAGACCTTCCATCTCACTTTTCAGCGTGGCATGATTTACTTTTCTTTTTACTCCCTGTAACATATGATTAATGTTGATCTCTGGAGTCCCGGTGAGATGAAGCTGGGTGTCAGGTACGATTTGTCAGCTTGGAAGTATAGATTATTTTATGTTTCTCGAACTTTGTGGCCAAGGGAACACAGCTCTTGATGGTTAAATCCATCCACACTTTCCCCTGGGCTATGAAATGCCAGAAACATTAAATAGCCCACTTAATACATAACCTCATTCTGTATGCTTGACTATTTTGTTTTTAATTTTTCTTCCCTTTCCCGGCTGCTCACATGAAATGGGATCAAAGAAAAAAATTATCCTCACTGGATTTTGTTAAAATATTAATAGGTTAGGGTTGACTGGCTAAATTGAATATCTTTGCTGATCTCACTTGCATGTTTAACTTGTGCTTAGGAAAATATGTTTCCTAGGTGATAACCTTTTATGTACCAGCCTGACTTCATTGAAATGCATAGAGATAAAAATATGTCACGCTCAGCGCCTATGCTATTCTTGTGTGGCACTGTGATTATTCAGATGGTAATTGACCCCCACCTGTAGACAGCTCCGATTCTGTAGTCAATCATTTCATTTGATGTTAAAATATGTGAAAGTACAATTATATAATTTACATTACAAATCATGCTGAATGCCAGGGGTCTCTGAACTGCTGACAAATGCAAAGGAATCGGGGTTGGGGGAGAGAACTCTGGTCAATAAATGAACTGAATTACACCAGGCGAAGGGTTCACTTTTCTTATTTGTGTCCATAACAAGAGCTTTTGTGCATGTGTCATTGAAAGAGTAGCTATGGCCTTCTCTCTGCACCGTAAATGGCAACGTTTTAGATGCCTTTCTAAGGATGTCTCCCCTTTTTCTGGCAAAGAATCACTCCTCCCGTTAGCTAAAGAAGTGAGGGCTTGTCCAGGCCAGAAGGGAAAGCAGGGAATCTAATAAAGGGAAGACGGCATCAGGTCTGGGACACAGGCGTGAGTGGTAGACTTGTAAATTATGCTTGCACGTTTCCAAACTTCAGATCTCGGCCATCAAATTTGAAACATGTACTAATATTATTAGGAGTCATGGCTGTTATTTATCTAGTATTTCATATGTTCCCCGACACTGGGATAAATGTTTTAGATGCATTATCTAGGTAGCCTTCCCAACACAGTCATATGACTTGGATCTGCTATCAGTCGCCTTTTTAGATGAAGAGAATGGGCACAGAGTGGTTACCGGGCTTGCCCCCAGGGCTATTTAGTTGGAAGATGGCAAGCGAGTTGTGGCAGAGCCTGGGCCAGTGATCACCCTTCTATTCTGGATCAGGAATCAAAGGCTTATGGTGGCCACATAGGACTGGAAAGGCGCACAGGACACGGTTTCTGCCTCAGTGGGGCTTTTGGGAAAGCTTTTGGTGGGTTGGGGTGGGAGTGGGCAGCCTCGGTGAGGGTGGTCAAGTAGGGAACTCACCAGCCGTAGGGTTGCAGTGGAGATGGTATAGCCACTGATGTGTAGTGGACGGCCGTCTCCAGTCTTGCTGCAGCACTTGCTGTTGAAGCAGGCTTCAAGAGCTCTTGCAGGTCGGGGAGGTGGCATGATTATGTCTCCTGTGGATGTATAATACTTCCTGCATCAGAGCCGTCCAAAGCCAGACTCTTGCTCTTCCTTCTACCACATTCCAAAGCTGCTGGGCTGGGCGGTCCCTGGGGCCTCCAGAGTGGGTGCCGTGCTGATCCGGGCACATGAACGAAAATGCTTCTCTCCCTGCAAAGTGATTTTGGGCACCTAGAGCTGGGTTGGTTTCCGATGTGGACACCTGATCCTTGAAATGTGCTGGGAATCCCGCCCTGTTGGCTAAGAAGTGAGGGTTTGCTGCCAGCGCCTCTCACAGGGGCGGGAGCCAGCTTTTGTACCGCATCCCCCAGCAGCCCTTGGGAAGGCTACATTCCGGACGGCATCACCTGGAGCAGAGGCTGGACAGCAGACAATCGCCTCCATGATGCTTATATCCCATTCTTCTATCTCTTAATCACTTGACGTAATTGTTAAGAGCAGAGTCTGGAGATAAACACCTAGGTTCCAATCCCTGCTCCGCCGTCTGCTGGCTATGAGATCTGCATCAATTAACCTCTGTTTGCCTCAGTTTCCCCATTTAGAAGTGAAATGAATAATAATACTCCCCTTATAGACTTGTTCTAAGATTTGAGTTAAAACACAAACCACTTAGAACAGTGCCTGGTATAGTAAGAGAATATGTAAAGTGTTAAATATCTTTTGTTCTTAAAAAAGGATTATCTTTTTTGCCCGATCGTATATGGGAGCTAAATATATTTCCAACAAGCTTAAAACATATGCATAACTACTGTATTGTTTTAAAATCTGTTTATGGACTCCCAGTGGTCTCTGCACTGCACTCTGTGAACCGCCAAAGAGTCAAGTTCAAACTTCTGGGCCTGGCATTCTAAGTACCACCCCCCAATTGTCCCGCACTCACCTTTGCAGCATTGTCTTCTCTAACAACTCACTGCATACTTTGTGCTCTGTTGGTTTTCGTACTTAAAACAGCACAAAGTCTTTCCATTATTTTATCAAGAGGCAGTATATCTTAGTGGTTAAGCACACAGCTCTGATGTAAATGACACGGGTTTGAATTCCAGCTCTGTGCCATCTTGGCTGAATAATATCAATTATTCATCCTGTGTCCCAGCTTTCACATCTGTAAAATGGGAATATAAATAGAATCTATCTCCTTAGAGAGATTTGGAGAATTAAATCAGTTAATTCATGAAAGTATTTAGTGCAGGGCTTGGCTAAAGTGAGTGCTCTTTAAATGTGAGCTAAGCTAGTGATTGGTATTTTGGTCACATTTTAATGTTACATGCTAGTCCTTCAGCATGCACGATGGCCCAAAGAATGAAGCAGCGGCTTCCTTGCCCAGGCTGTGGGACTAGTATTTGAGGAGCTCGAGGCCCTTTCTCCCTGACTGGAGACTGCTCAGCTGGGTATGGAGGGAGCTGACCTGGGAGTGAGGTCATTCCTCCATTCAATCAGAAATCCCGGCAACAGAAATAACCCACTAGGTGAATGAGCCAGACGCTCTGGTCAGGGAAAATTTCCCAGGCACTTTCCGGAGGCTCATTTTGAAAGTGAATTGAGACATTATTTTTAATTAAAGTGGCAATCTACTCCCATGAGTTTCCCATCCCTCAATGCTCAAATGACAGCCTGTGTTTTGTCCCCTCCCTGCCTTCGCTTCCTCCTTTTAATTTCAAGCCCATCAGAAGGCCAGTTTACTAAATTGGTTTTAATGGAAATTTAGCCAACACGAATAATAATGAAATGTAAAATTATTCCTTAGCTAATGAACAGCCAGTGGCTTTGGGGTTAATCGTTTGCTTCTGGTGTCAGCTTATTTATATTGAAGTAGAATTGTAATGGGATTCCAGGCTAAAACTGTTTCATCTTCTTGGTCATCACTTCCCTTAGGGTTTTTTCTTCATCATTTGTCGTTGTTTAGTAATCGCTCTCACTTTGGACCTACTGTGAATTAATTAATTACCTAGTTAAACTTGGTGATTTTTTTTTCTTTAAAAGACAGAAAACTTGTCTTATTTTACCTTAGCATTGTGCTTTTATTCCAAAGCTCTACACACACACAGAAATGTCTTCTTCATTGATTTTTACATCAACTGGTCATCTTGACCAGCCAGGGATCAAGGGCTTCTCCCTTCATCAACCAAGGGTGATCCCCTCAGTGGCCTCCAGACAGAGCATGAAGGGGCAGGCAGCAGAGAGACCCTCTACTTCCAGAAACTCATTTTCCTTCTCTAGGACTCAGTGTCCCCATTTAAAAAGGGAGGGGGTTCGATCACTAGATCACTGCTTTTTAAACCTGTGGAGGTTCTTCTGAAGTTATTGCTGGGGGATGTTGGTGGACTGGGGATCAGGCACTCATTTGGAGGAGAACTGTTCATTCGAGAAGTTCTCTCTTTTAAAGATAGATTTTTCTGAGTGAGTTTTTGTTTGAAAAAACCAAAAGAGAGGGAGGTGAAGTTGACATTGTCTAAATAAAGACTATGGGCCAAATTTAGGGTTTCCAAATTGGCTACATCAAAATTACTCCAGCAAAATTACTCTTATAAAAGCATAGGCAACAAAAGAAAAAATAGAAAAATCAAACTATCAAACTTAAAAACTTCTGTGCATCAAAGGACACCATCAACAAAATGAAAAAAAAAAAAAAACCTATGGAGTAGGATCTCAAATAATATATCTGATAAAGGATTAATATCCAGAATATATAAAGAACTCCTACAACTCAACAACAGAAAAAAATAAACAATCAATTCAAAAATGGGCAAAAACTTGAATAGATATTTTTCCAAAGAAGATATACAAATGGCCAAAGAAGCACGTGGCAAGATGTTCAACATCTCTGATCACTGGGGAAATGTAAATCAAAACCACAGTGAGATGCCACTTCACACCTACTTGCCTAGCTCTAAGGATGACTGTGAAGATAAATGACAAAATACATGGAAAGTATTGAGCACAGTGATGTCTAAATAAATTATTAAAATATCAATTTGTTCTCCTGACACATACCGAGCACCTGCTGTATAAGGTGCTATGTGCTGTGGGTTATACGAACCATGTCCTACCAATGAGTTTGAAGGAGAGTTGAGAAAAAAGTTAAATGGTACTAAAAGATTAAAATGTTTAAAAGTTGGTGGGTTTCTGATGACAGGTATTTATATCAGTGTTCTTAATTTTTCCTCATTTAGAAAAAGCAAGATATTAAAAACAAAACAAACAAAACAACCTTATTTTTCAGTTTTTAAGGCGGTGGAGTTTCTAAAACGCCTGGATGTGAAGGTAGCACCAGCCATCCTGGGTTAGGTCTGCTCCCATCATACCCATCTGGAATTCACGAGAAGGCCAAATCAAGGCACTTTACAAGGACTTTTCCTGCAAAGCAGAATTAGGTTAGACTATCACAGCAGAAGTCAGGACCAGCCCAGCAAAGCTGCCAAGTGTTATGAGCTGTAATGTCAGCACCTGAAGGGGCCTTTGGTGTCTAGTTCAACCATGGCATCCTCCAGCCGGGCACTCTGAGACCCAGGAAGGGGGAAGAACCCCTGCATCACTCAGGTCTTAGGGCACAGAAGGGGGTGCACATGTGACATTCTAATCGTCTGCCGGTCTGTCTTTGTAGTGTCCTCTGCGGAACATCCTCTGCGGAACATCCATCCCCCTGTGGGGGCCTCTGCCTCCCCCACTATCCTCAACTGGCCTTCCATCCAGTCCTTGCTACCGCTTACTTTTCCTTCGTCCTGCTCCTTATCACTGTTAAAAATGATTAAAGAAGACCATTTAGGTGATAGAAACTTGCACACTCCACGAAGCGGGCAGTTTCTGTCCCCAGGGGTCCAGAGAACTGCAGAATGGGGCAGGAGGCAGGAAGCTTTTATAAGGTAAAGAATAAGGAACAAGGAAGAGACAGACAGAAAACGGATAAGGAACAAGTAAGTATGTACAGAGCCCAGAGTTGGCTTGGCATCTGGAGACTGGCTAACTGGACAGCCTGTGTTCCTGGTCAAGTGGGGCATTTACAGGAGCACAGAAGTTGTCTGAGTTTTGGTTTGCTGACCAGGCAGGAGTGGCTCCATCTTGAGTCTAGAAAGTTACTTCAACATAAGCCTTGCTCATTCAGCATCACATTGAAGGGTGAACAGTGACCTAGATGGGGACATTTGCAGCACCATGCTAGACTGGTTGGAAGAGCTTTCCTAGGCTTGCGGAGGGGAGAGCTGGTAACCTGTGATTCCTCAAGTGGTCCCATGCAGGAAGCCCCTGCCTTCTCCCACAATATACTGCTTCACAGCAAGGCTGGCCCTGAATCTGTCAACAGCTGTGGAACTGGAAGGTCCAAAGATGCCCAAGTAAGTGTTTACCAAACTTACCAGGTACAGGATTCCCCGCTGTCTGAAAGTACATTTCTATGAAACCTTTCATAAGCTGAAATGTGTAAAGTGAAGAAGCCATTCTCTTCTGATACATCTTGCTAACAGATGCACAAAATAAGTCGAGATAAAGCACAGATGCTCACAGACACAGTTCAAAGCCATGGTGGCCTGATGCTGAGATGCTGAGCGTAGTTCCTGGGAAGGAGCCTGGGGCACCACTCTCACTGTTTGGGGTGCCTCTCTGATGGCTCCTCAAAACGAACACTGAACATTACTTTTGCTTTTTGCCTTTTTTCCCCGAAGGTGAAAACCCTTTTCGAATTTCTTTCTGTTAGTGAAAACAGGTACAAATGTAGGTCTTCCCTAAAAGCGAGGTGGTGTTAAGTGAACTTTTGAATTGTGGGGGATGCCTGTACTCAGGACCCCTTAGCATGCTTTCATAAAGGGTGGAATTCCTAAGCCCTTCTCTTGGAAATTTCAATTCGGTAGATCCCACATGGAGACTGGGAATCTGAATGTTTCACAGCATCCAGGTGATGTCAGGATTTATCCAGCTAAGTCAATATTTCCTGCTTTTCCTTCCTCTGTGGAGCTTGCAGATAAGAAAATCGAGTCTCAGACATAAAAAATAATATTTTCAAGTGTGAAAAAAATAGTTCTAGAGCCCACCTACCTTTTTAAAAATAATTTATCTTTATCCTCAAAAGCTTGGAGGAACACCCTAAAAGGATAACCATTCCTTTGTTCACAGCCTTGACCGCGGAGCAGCTCTTTCTCGTCTCACCTTCAGGATAATCATTGTCATTTTCCTTTGGGAATGACTTCAGAGTCACCCCACCCGTGAGTCCTCTATAAAAACACTCCCATGTCAGTTCACAGAGAGGAGTTACCGTGTGCCTGGGAACACATCTCTCCTAAAATTATAAAAGAAAAACATCAGCCTCTAAATATATCACCCACGATGAGTCTTCTATTTTTGATCCATTGTTGTATGGCTTGCGATCCCGAGCTATTAGCGTGCTAAGCTTGGCTGAAATTAGACTGGAGATGTTAAAAGCAATTAATACTCTTCCCTTTCGTTTTATTTATTTATTTTTCAGTTTCACAATGCAATTACTTAAGAGGCTTTCAGGAGAAATCCTGAGAATCATTTTCAATCAGCAGAATGAAAACGTCGCCTTTTGTGATTTGGCAAATAAACGACGGGGGGAAATGACTCCCTTCTATGTTGCTGTGTACTATTCATTAAAGGCTAATTGCTGCGGTCTCTAAATGAAATACGGCAAACTGTTCCACCTCGGTGCCAGTTTGTTTAAAATCTGCAAAAGCTTTATTATTAACACTATTTAATTATGAGAATGTCAGCCATGGAGAATTCCAAACCCACACTTTCCCTTCATCATTAGTAACAGGGCAAAAAATGAAACACTTTCAACAATGAAGGGTTCATATTTCAAGCTTATACAGTAGCTGCTAAAAGGCTATACTCAGAAAATCAATTTTATTAAAGTCCTTCCAGCACTAAAGGGACTTGCATGCAACTAAGCAATTTTAAAAACATGTCCAGGAGTTGCGACTTTTTGATTCATGTTTTTAGTGGGGTGATTTGCACTGTTTTTAATATTGTCTCCTAACAGTAGGGTCAGAAGTGATTTGGGGAAGGGCTGAGGAAGGCAAAGGGAACACGTTCTCACAATTTCTCCCTGGCTCAGTTTCCGTCCGACACAGGGATCTATGGACCAAGCAATCCAGGAGAGAGGGGGGTGACAGCTTGCAAGATTGGGGACGGGGGAGGAAGGGCCGCAGGGGAAGAAGACAACATCTTTCCTCTTTTACTTTTTTTTTTTCATTTCATTTTAAACTCAGGAAAATAAGATTATATACGGATCTAAGTTACAGATTCACCAGCTTAGTCCCCGAAGCCTGCATGAGACTTCCCCAGCTTCCCAACTTCCACTAACCCTCCCAGTATCATGTTTTGTTCAAATGCCTCATTTGGTAACTTTATTTACTGCCTTCCTCCTATCACCTACATTATTTACTTCTGTCCTTGAACTTGTCTCTTTGTAATTTGTGTATCTTATCTCCTCAAAAATGTCTCGAGTGCTTTGAAAGCAGAGACCACGATCCATCTCTTGGAACCATGAAGTCAACTAACACTTTTTCCAAACTACCACTTTCATCTTTAATGACTACTTATCCCGTTGTCTAATGATGTCTCTTCTCCCCAGCCTTTTTGCAAACGCTTTAGTGTGATATGCCTATGTCACCAGGGTCCAGAACAGGGCTTGGCACACGGCAGGTAATCAACATCTTTTGGTTGGATCTGTGGGTGTGTTAATAATCACTGGATCCATCTCTGTGGTTCCCAGATAGCCTGGCCTGGTGCTTTTGTATTTGGTAGGTACACAGTGATTTTTCAGTATCATTGCTTTAGTATTTTAATACCATTTAGTATTTTAATATTATTGTTTTTGGAACTAATTGGCAGGATAACATGGGAACAAAAGTACATGCCCCCAAATCAGACAGCCTGGAGCTAAATCCTGGTGACGCCTGGTCTCAGGGGTGGCATCTTCTCAAGGTGGACTGCCGACACCTTTAAGGCAAGAACTGGGCCCTTCTGCTTCCCAGTTCCTCTCCTGGTTTAGCGAAATGGCAAAGAACCTGGGCTTTGTCGTCACATAGGCCTGAATTTGAATAGGGATTTTGTTCTGTTCCCGTACGACCTTGGGCTTGTTATCTAACTCTTAGTTTCCTTTGGTATAAAATGTGCACAATAATGTCTAGTGCCCAGGATTGTTCTAAGGATTAAATGAGATGACACACATGCAGCATTAGCGCTGGATTGGGTACGTGATAAGCTCAATAAATGGGGGCCTTTGATGACAAGAACAAACACCATGGCTATCGTTAGTTTGGCTGCAGGGGAACAGGTTAGGTTTCAGTGTAAAGGTATAGTGGAGAAGCCAGGATATTTGAGCTTAATCCCATGTCTTTGTGGCTGTAGGCAAGGCCTTCCACATCTCAGTTTTATCATCTTTGAAATGGGTACAATCATGTTTACCCTGTTTGCATCCTAATGTTGTTGTGAGGCTAAAAGAATAGATCTCAAAGGAATGATGATATACACAATCACTCAGCTTCTATCTAAAATAAATATTTCCTGAGGGCTTGATGCTGGCCCAGCACATACCACTGTGGTTAAGACACGAATAATCTAAATCCTGCCTTCCAGGATAAAGTAAGGCTAACCCCAGCCTAATAATAAACTTACCATTTATTGAGCACTTGCTATAGAGATGGCGCTATTCCCAGTACTTTGCAGGTTCTCATTTTATCCTCATAACAAACCACTAGGACAGTGTTAGTTCCCTCTTCGTTTATAGCTGAGGACCCTGAAGTTCAGAGAGAGGAGGCAATTTTCCCAAAGTCACACAGCTAATCAGTGACAGAGCTGAGAGTCAGACCCAGGCCATCCAGCTCTGCTCTATGAGCTCTCTGCTCTTAGATGAGCTGCTTCCTTTCTCTGGGTCTTTGGTTTCTCTTTCTTGAGATGAGTAAGTAATTTTACCCTGATGCTGCTTGGATCCTGGGAAGCCTCAGGGACAGAGGGAAGGAGTGAAAAAGGGATTTTAACAGTAAGAGTGGGGGAAGGTCATGAGTAGCAGGGCCCTATTTTAATTAAAATGGAAAAATATTTTGTCAAATCATTAATATTTTCATATATAGCTCCCTTCCTTGTGTGGTTATGTACAACAATCCTGTCCAGTTCAAGGTCAGATAAAACCTCCCTCTCATTTGGTCTATTTCTTGTATTATTTTAGTTTTACATTTATGTCTTTAATTGAACTGGAATTCACTTGAGCAGCGAGACTGAGGTGAGACTTTAACCTTGTATTTTCTACATAGTCAATCAATTTCCTTGGCACAATTTCATTAAATCATTATTAATTTCCCAACTTATTGGAAATACCTCCTTTATCAAACAAATGAATATGTAAATTTGAGTTTGTTTCTGAACTTTCTTTTAATCTGTGGACGTGTGTCTACTCATGTTTCAATATCACAATGGCTGTGGCTGGTTGATTAAAATAAATCCATATCCAATGACTGCACATTAATAATATTTAAAAACCGAGAACTTTGGATGTGAGGTCAAAGACAACATGGACCCATTACCATTAGGACGTTATAGCTGGGCAGCCTTCCATCAGAATAGTGCAGCAGTCTATCAAGACTCTGATTGGAAACATTGTGTTTGCCAATTAGTCATTTGACATATTGCCCACATGGTTGGTGGGAAGTCTTGGCAGTGATCATTGAACATTTGTAAAAAATAAGGACAAACTAGCTGGTCAGGTGAAGTACGAAGAATATGGTGAACTTTCCTTGTTTCCTACAGCCTGCAAAGGCATTTAGAGATGGTTTTCCATGTTTATTCAATGTCAGCCCCATGATACAGATGGGGCAGAAGAAGCCACTTTGGTATGTTGAAAAGTCCAGTCTGTGCAGGGAAAATGTCCATGGGGAAATTGTCTGGCTCTCTGGCTCACATCAGTGCTGTGTGCATCCGTCCCATGTCAAGAATGCGTGGGGAAGCATCTGAATCTCCTCAGAGTTTAGAGTGAGAAGAAGTAATGATGTGGGAAGGGTCACCATTTACTTTCTAAATAACTTTGGATGAGTCTCTAATCTCTCTGACCCTCCATTTCTTGTTCTGTAAAATGGAGATAATTGTCCTTGCCGTCTTACATAGCTGTGAAGATCAAATCAGATGATACATGTGAAAACACGGTACTCTGTAGTCTTTAAACAACTAAACAATGATAGTTATGACTACTATGCTTGGATCATGATATTTTTATAGATGAATTATTGAATACCAGGTATTGTTCTTTCCTGGTTGATTTGGAAAAAAGTCAGATTGTTCAAGAGGCTCTAAAAGTTTGAGTGTTACAGAGTCCTCCAAACCACAGCAATAAGGAATGTGTCAAGCAGAGGCCATTCGCTGGACAGCTATATGGTTAGTTTCATTTGTGTTATAGTATTTTTTTTCTGCTGAAAAGAGGGCACCAGAGACACTGTACTTTATATAAATGCCCGTCATATTTTTTTTTTCCCCACTACCTGGGACATTTGGTAAATTCTCAGTTTCTTGTGCTGCCATGGAAATCCATTAGGCTTTGGGCGCCTTTTCATCACTCCAAGATTTGAGGTTATGAAATTTCACCAACTAATTATTTCTTCTCATTGTCATCTTCTACTTCTTCCACTTTCTTTGCAACCCGGTTCAATCAGGTTCCTCTCCATGGAGAAAGCTCTCGTCAAGGTCATGTTGCTAAATCTCATGGTCAAGTCTCAGATCTCATCTTATTCAGCTTCTCAGCAGTGTCAGGGGTAGTTGCTCATTCTCTCCTTTGGGAAGCACTTTGTCCCTTGGCTTCTAGGATACCACACTCCCCTGGATCTCCCAATACCTCAATGGAAACTCTTTCTTAGTTGGAGGCCTTCCATATCTCCCCAACCTTTAAATGTTGAAGCACCTCTGGGATCAGCCCTCAGATTCCTTTCTTTCCTTTTCTATCCCTTCTCTTCCCTCCCCTTTCCTTTCATTCCCCTTTCTTCCCCTTCCCCTCTCCTCTGTTTTTACTCGTGACTTTGGTGCTTTTTCTTCTCTGGCTACTCATTTAGTTTCATGGCTTTAAATACGTATCTCCAGATGAGACCTCTCTCTTGAACTTCAGACTCTCTATCCACTTGAGTGTCTAACAGGCATCTCAAAATTAGCACGTCCAAAACCAAATTCCTAAGTTCCCCACTCCTTATGACTTGGTCCTTTTGTAGTTTCCCCATTTCAGAATATACCTCCATTCCCCCAATCTTGTAAGCCAAGCCTTGCATTTCTCGCCACCTCCACGCTATTAACATGGTCCAAGCCACCAATATCTCTTGCTTGGATGACAACAATGGCCTCGTATCTTGTTTCCTTCCTTCCATTCTTGACACGGTATTTATAAAAGTAAGTCTGAGTCATTCTTCTTCTCAAAGTCCTCCAATAGCTTCTCTTACTTGAAAGAAAAATCAGATCCTTACAATGGTCATAAATAATCTCCTTCCCCAATCTAATTTCCCAGGTTCCCCCTCACTTATCCTGCTCCAGCCAGACTTGCCTTTTTGTTACTCTTGTCTCAGGACTTTTGCATTTTCTGTTCCCACTGCCTGGACTGTTCTTCCATCAGATAGCTGCATGGTCTACACCCTTCCTTCCTTTTAGTCTCTGCTCAAATGTCACCCAATCAGTGAGGTTATCCTTGCTCACCCCTTACACAATAACAAACCCACTCCCTTGCCCTTTGATATCTTCTCTGCCTTCTTTTATTTTTCTTTCTCGAGCTTATCATTACCTGATATGTATTCGTGCAGGCACATAAATGGTGCTTATGAATACCGTTAAATGAACGAATGAATGAATGAATGAGAGAGGTCTGGCATACACAATTCCTGTGAAAGTACTGTCTGTCCAATGGGCTTCTTCCTTCTGGGTGGAGGGATATCCACTGGGGCCCAGTCCTTGGAGCCTCATGTAGGAGAGGCTTGCTCCGTTCCCCAAGTCTCCAAGCAGCAGGGAGGGAGGGTAAAACTTTGCCCAAACCTCTGAGTTCCAGATCCTGGTGATGGGCCAGGATGGATGGGAAGGATTGAAGGTGGTGTGGGCATGGCAGGCATCTGGACACGAGCCTTGAAAATGAGACAGAGCTACTTCACAAGGGAGACCAAAAGCCAAGCCAGCTCCCATCATATCTGCCGCGTTTGCTGTCCTAGGTTTGTAGAGGATTTGTCTGGACTGATTTCCTCCAGGGAAACAGTAATGTGTGTCAGCACTTACTCTTTCAAGTCAAAACACTATCTTTATCACAGGGCACTCAGGCGCTTGCTCCGAGGGCTGTAGGACAGGGAGAGGGGCGATAAGGGAGCCCAGTGGCTTCGCGAGGCCTCCTCAGTCCTGGGGCAGGGATGAGGGTGGGAGCGGGCACCTCCCCACCCCAGCCATCTGGAGGGAACCCAGCCTGGGCAGCTCCCTTGAGACTGCAGAGCACCCCTGAGCTGGAGCTCAGGAAAGAGAGCCAAGCCACACAGGGCTGGTTTTACGCTTTTAGTTCTGAGATAGCGATTGTGGGGGGAAATTCCCTGCGTTTGTGGAATCATAAATTTTTTAAAGTCTCTTGGCTCCACTTTTAAATTTAGTGCCTGAATAAAATGTTGGCTCGAGCTCCATATTCGATTATTAAAAATCATACTCAGGCCTGGGAGACGTGTATTTACACATCTTCCTGCTCATCTGAAGACCCACATATCAAAATGTGGCTCGCATCAGAGTGCGGTTTCCTGGGAAAAGAGGCTCCCGAGAGCTGAGTGCCACATTTGTTAAATGAAGGAGTTGGACTAGAAAGCCCTTAAAACTCTTTCTAGTTCTAACATTTGGAAGTATTCTCGACCATGCTTTCACCAAATTCGTTGTTTGTTTTTTCCCTTGATTTTTAAAGAACATGAATGTATGTGTATGTGTGTGTATGTGCTTGCGTGTGTAAATTAATAAAAGATAGAAAGATACAGACTAAGTTGATAGTTCTAGAAGGATACAGACTAAGCCTCTAGGGAGAGAACCAGGGTGGGAAGGGGTAGAGGTCAAAGGAGACCTTAACCTTATATGTAATGTTTCCTTGTTTTTCAAGGAATATATATTCACATATTATTCAATTATTTTTAAACTAGCACACAATCACTGTAGCTAAACCAGAAGCCATAGAAAAGCATAAAAATGAAAATAAAAATGTATCATATTTCTCAAACCCCGAAGATAACATGGCTGGTATTTTGGCATTTTTATTTTAGGAAAAGTTTTCTAATTACCAGATCCACTCATACCAGGTGTTCCCATCAGGGTTACAAGGACATAGCTTTTAAAGACAGGCCATTGCCAAAAGGGATGATGCATATTTTCCCCTAAGTAAAAATCAATAATAAAATACCCTGAAGAGTGAGATATGGAAAATGTCCATTTTGGCCCATTTGAAAAACATCTGTACTTTTTATTTTTGGTGGGTTATGGATCATAAGAGTCCCAGGCATGATATATATTTACCCAAATGAGGGAGAGGGGAAAAGTCACTAGCAGAAGAAGGAGAGATGAAAGATGCTGAGATAAGGGGAAAGGTTCTCATTTCTCTTTTAAAGGAAGTTTATTAAAAGATATCTTCCTCCCAATGGCTCTATTAGACCTACAGAAAGGTCATAAAAACACCTGTAGTTCAGGTATGGCTGACACAGCAAAATACATACATTCCTTAAAAAAGGAGCCTATAAACAGCTAATCTGTATGTTGGAATTTTTTTTTGCATGAATTTCTTAACTGGACTTGAACAATAGCAACAAATTACACACGTGTGCGCACACACACGTGCGCACACACACACTTTAAAAACATCAAAAAGGAAAAACAAACACCAGTAACGAGAAAAAAATTTTTTTGAACATTAAATGATTCTCAAAATAATGCCCCAAATAGGAATGTACGATATAATGGTAATCTATACTGTGAAAATAAAAAAGATAACAAAAACCTGAAAGAGACATAGCAATGCCACTTCCGTTAAGAGCACGGGAGAGTGAATGACTCAGCTTCCATTTTAGAAAAGAACAGGTGGTTCTGGGTTGAGAGGAGCAGAGAGAACAGCAGTGGGATCAAGAATCCCGTATTTAGTAGGAACTGACCAAGACAACAGCCCTTAGCCACTGGGGCCTCCTGACATGCATGTAAGGCAAACCTTGTCTCAGTGTCCAGGTATCAACCCTGCCGCCTGATCTACGCAGCCTGCAAATCTGGGTCTCTTGGAGCGAAGTTCCTTTTTGGGGAGCCCCTCAACATGTGTGTAAGTGTTGGGTGACAGAAGAAGTGGGTAAGGGTTTGGGGTCAAGTGTAGGAGCCATACTCTTAAAGGCAATTTCTCTGTTTCCTGGCTTTATGCATTGAATCTGTCATTTTAATCATCTCCATAGCAACTGTACCTTCATAAACATAAGTTCCCTGCAGGAAAAGCTGGGTCACAAATGAGGAAGACTTGATTCGAACACCAACCTCTGCATTCGGAAAACAGATTCATCATGGTGCAGGGTTAGCAGGAATGTCAAGGGTATCTATCAATGGTTCAACCTGCACCTGATCCTTGAATCTCTCCAATGACATCCTGTTAGGCACTTTCCTCTTATATGCCCCCAGGGGAGAGGAACTCACTTCCTCCTCACATCTGAGAGTCAGTAACTTTTCCTCATATTGAGTTAAAACCCAGCTCTAAAAATTCTTCATCCAATGGGCTATGCTGTGGGGTCTCCATGACAACAGGCTGTCACATCTCCCTGGAGTCCTCCTCTGCTTTCTTCAACTATTCCTCACGTGCGTTTCCAGGTCTGTTTCCTAGGAGCTCATTGGGTTACCAAAGCCTCCCACCCGCTACCTGCAAATCTGGGTCTCTCGGAGCTAAGTTCCTTTTTGGGGAGCCCCTCAACTACCCACACACAGTCTAAACTGGGACATGTGGAACCTCATTTGGGTTTGGGTTAATGGTTATCTCCAATTCAGTTGTTCAAGGCAGAGATCCAATTGATGGACTAGACTGTATTATTCAGGACTTCTTCCACAGTCAGTGATGGAAACCCACTTCAAAAGGGCTTATGTTAAAATAGGGAGTTGATTGGCTCACATCACTGAAAATCTAGGTGTGGCTTCATCCATGAGCTCGCAAATCCCCATCTCTCCCCTCAGCTTCTCCCTGTGGGTTCGCAGGGTGGCAAGATGGCCACCAGAAGCTCCAGGCTTTCAGAGCTCTGAGCCCTGAAGGTTTGGGCCAGATTTCTGGGCTTTGCTCTCATTGGTCTGAATTGAATCATATACCCGTTTCCACATGGGTAGCTGAGACCACAAGTATGGGGCAGCTCTGACTGACCAAGCGTGAGTCAAATCCCCACCCCTGGAGCTGATGTCAGAGTTACCTTGTCCTCAAACACATGAACCAAGAGTGGGATTTGCCAGAGGGAAATGGGTGTCCTGTTACTAGAAGGAGGGAGAGTAAAATGGGGGACGTGACTGTCCCATCACATCAACTAAAGACCAAGAGGCTCCTGTTCAGAAGTCACTGATGGGGACAATGAAGGGATCTTTGAAGAATTAAGGAAGAGCCGTGGTGGGTTACCCGTGCAGGTCAGGGAGGTCCTTTGTAAGCACAGAAGCAGTCAGCTTCCCCCACTGGGCTTTTGATAAAAGCTTTTCCTCACACGTTCCTTAGCTTTAGCACCATCTTTCACAGCTTTCAGGTTGTTGCCACATTGTTCAGAAGCAAAGTTGATTTTCACACCTAAATTAGGTTGCTTAAAAAAACCCAACAGTTACCCTTCCTTTTCTTCCTTACCTCCCCTGCTTTGTTCAAAAACAACATCCCTTATCTGCCTTTGGGAGTTAACATGTATATCCCTGGGATAGGGAATGAGGAGTCCCAGCGGAGGTACTGCCAGGCTGTAAAGAGGGTCTTTACCAGAAGGTGGGTGGTACTGGGGCTTCAAGGGGTGCTAAAGAGAGCTCAAGTGGTCACCAAAGTGGAACCCTACTGGAGCGACTCCCACCCCACATGGATGACAGTTTGGGGAACAGGAATGAATGGGAATGAGATTGTCTACTCACCCATGACTGAATATCAGACCCAGATGCACATCATGCCAAGCTTGTGTTCTTTCAACATCTTCATTAAAATACTAAAAGCCTACAAGCAGAATACAGGAGAAATATTTGAGTTAATACCATGACAAAACATTAGCATCCCAATTATACAACATCCTCTCACAAATTTGTTTGACCAAGGTGTATTAGCTCGATTAAGGTGTATTAGTTTGACTAAGACAAATGTCCCAGTAGAAAAATTGGCAAAAGATGTAACCAGGCAGTTCATAAGTGCATCAATACAGATGAAAGTTCAGCCTTCACAACTTCATAGCAGACAAGAAGTTTAAAACACCAAGATGCAATATTTTGGGCCTATCTAAAAGGTAAAGGTATTTAAAGTGATGCTACCCAGGATTGGTGGAGATGTGAACATACACTTCTGTACCCTGCTTAGGTGGGTGGGAAGCAAGCCAGTGCTTTTGGAGGGCACTTTGGCAATTTCTATCAAAAGCTTGAAAAATATGCATGCTCTGTGACCCACCAAGTCAATATTTTGGGATTACCCTGAAGAAATTATCATAAATATCTATAAAAATTTGTGTGTAAGAATAATTACTGAAGCCCTATTTGCAAAAGCAAAAAGTCGACAAACCTGAATTTCCAATAGGAGATTGGTTAAAAGACCCATGAAGACCATATTTTTGGAAGAATTTGATGACGTGGGAAATGTTTATTATATATCCCAAATTAGTGAGTAAAGTATGAAATAGTGTATATATTATGTATAATATATATATATTATATGTCATATGTTTTATGTAGGCTTGGAAGAAAAACTGGTAAGTTAATCTTCAGAATATTAACTATGTTTTTCTCTAGGTTTGGGATAACGGGTGATTTTTGTGTGTGTATTTTTCTATATTTTCTATCACAAAAATCTCCAATATTGACAATGGCTACTATTTATTGAAGACCTAATCACATGCCAGGCGTTATGATAAACTTTTCATAGATGAATTTACCATACAACTACCTTGTAAGATAGGTATTATAATTATACCCACTTTACAGATGAGGAAACTAAGGGGGTGTGCCCACCCAAAGCCCATGCCCCTCTTCTAGTCCTTTCCCTGGAAACCCTGGAGCCTGGAGCTCCCTGCTGAAAGGGCCCTGTTATGGGCCTACAGATCAGGGCCAGTGAGGAAAGTGGGAGGGACTTCTACCTGCCATTCAGGTCCTCCTTTGTTAGTTAATGCTCACGGGTGTGTGTTTTGAACCAATTTCTCCTGCCCTTCTTTAGTCTATCTAAAAGGAAGAAGCAGAGCACACTAGAAGGAGTACTCTGTAGAATTCCAGTCCTGGTTTGGTTGTGTGGTCTTCGGCAAGTCACTTCCCCTCTCTTAGCCTCAGAGTTTCCAGCTGGAGTTAGACTTGCTGCTCTGATGTTTCATGAGTCCACTCACTAAAGAGGATCTCTAAATAACTCAGGGGAATTGCTAGGAGCTGGGATGAGTGAGTCCTCTTTCTTCAGGCCCTAAAGCAGGATATCTAGGTCCAAAATTCTTGGAGCCCTCCAAGGCACAGATGGTGGAATCCATTTCATTCATTTGCTCATATATGTAACGAATTCCTGTATACTACTTTCACGTATGTATTCTTACTCAGTCCTACACGGAGGCTACACGGGGTGGGTATTAAATGACTCGTGATTGACCTTTTGATTTCTGGGAAGAAATATTCTTTCGTGTAGCTTCATCAGCCATGTGCTTTGAGAAATCAAAGACAATGACGGTTTTGTTGGTGTCCTCTTTGAGCCCTCCTGGGGAGTTTAGTTTCAGAATCAGCTCTCTTTTTATTTGTCATCATTCACCAACCCGCTGAGCATAAGTGAGGTCTGTGGGTAGCACCCAGAATAAGCGGGCATTCACAGTCTGTGTATTCACCTAAATCCTGACCCATTTTCAGTTCTGTGCACCTTGGTGAGGTGGCTGCTGTGGGTGTACATTTCATGTAAGCGCTGCGTCAGAGGAGAGAAGCCTGGAAAGAAGGGCCCCTGTGAATACACACAGTTCTATGCAAGTGCAGGATCGCATCAGCTCCATGCTTACACCCCTCCAAGAGCGATCCCAATTCAAACTCCTCACCTGGGGTGCACAGAACCCATGTGATGAAGCCCCACCTCTCTGATCTCACCGCCTACTCCACCCTCCAGCATCCTCAGCTTCAGTGCCCTGGCCTTCTTTAGCCTGCAGAGATATACCAGTCTTATGGCCACCTGGAGATCTTTGCCCTTACTGTCTCTTCTGCCTCAAATGCTCTTCCTCTGGATTTGCGTAAGGCTGGTTCCTCCTGGAGTCAGCATTCAGGTGTCCCCCAAAAGGCAGGGACCTGATCTGCTTCACTCACCACTAAGAAACTCTAGTACCTAAAACAATGCTTGGCCATAGCAGGCCCTCCATAAATATTTGGTACATGAATAATTCTTGCAGGAGACATCCCTGAGGTCTGCCTGGAGGAGGGGGCACGTGAGCTGGGCCCCAAACACTAAGCAGCTCATTGGACCTCCCTTCCTCTGGCCTGCTTCACGTTTTTTCCATCTGGACACACACGGTTTCCCAGGATGACCTCATCCATGCGTGTACTCGATTTCAGCTACTATCTTTGCTCAAGCCTCTCACCGCGACGCCGGTTCGCCGTCCCTCCCTTCCCCTCTCTTTGTCTGCTCTCAGCTGTCCTATTTCTGGTGCTTAATTACAGTCCTGCTATGCAGACAATCACGATGCCATCATTCTCAAAAGATGATTGTGTCTGCTCGCTCTTTTGTCCCAAGCAGAAAGATGGCAAGACTGTCCAGGTCATAAAAATGAGTGCAGTGTTGGTTAGAAACCATTTCAGAAAGCACTTGTGTGATGCTGTCTGTCACCACCATGCTCACAAGGCTCACCCACACGGCACACAGAGCTTCTGACCTGCTTTGGGCAGGATGTCTTATTAAACTAATTACAATTTTTAGACCTGAACTCTTTTTTTTTTAGAAACTTTTAAAACAGGTTTTGTTTTGGTTGGGTTTTGTTTTTTGTTTTTTTTTTTTTGGTTTAAATGACAGGAACTAGAGTTCTTCCAGCCAGGAGCAAATTTAGATACTAAATAGTTCGGGTGGGAAACATGCTCTTGGGTTCAAGTCCAATTTAGGTCTTGGCAAACGGAGCTGTTGCCTTCACTGGACACAACAGGCAAAGGGCCAGAGGCTCAGACTTCTCAAGGGCCTTCGAAAATGTTTGAGACCTGGGGAAGAAAAAAATCACTGGCTGCAAAAGGAGAAAAGAACACTAGCCACTGCAAATGAATAAATCATGTCACACACAAAACTAGAAACTTCTTTCCCATTTTGTGCAGCCAAAAAAAAAGGACATCTAAGGTTGGATTTGATTGTATTTTAGTATGTTTGATAACAACATAGGAAGGAGAAATGCAAAGCAGATAGGTCCAGCCTGTGGAAACTTTTCCACGGCCTTGCTGCTGAATGGGATCACCCTTCTCTGTCTCCCCATCTCCCTAGAAGTCACTTGAATGCTCAGGGGAGAAAGCTTTTGTGGGAGAGGCTTTATATTCCTCTATCATAAATCAGAGGGTTTAAACTTCACTGGCAAGAAGAAGATTTAAGAATTAAAACGATGAAAACATAAAATCTTTCCAACAGGACGGTAATTGCAGTAATAATCCCCTTTGTTATAGAAGCTACTGTATTATGGGCGACCTTGACTTCTATTATGTACTGTTACCTTTAACTCAAAATCTATAACTCAGGGGACTATTAAGTATCTCGCCATAAGTGCCGGCCCGAGTGGGGGACTTTCTGGAGAAGTAAATGCCACATCGATGTGAAGTGGAGCCCCTCGGTCACTTGACGGCTGTTATCAGTGATTAGGGCTCAGCAGCCCACGGTCAAAGTCAGGAGATTATTCCTGCTCAGGCTCCCACGCAGTCTCAAACTTTTCTCATCGTTGTGACCTCTGTCTGTGATTTACCCCAGCTTGCAAAACAAAACAAGTTTACATATACAATTTAAACACTTCTACTTTTTCATGAACCACATCCTTGGGGTGTGCTCGGCTGTTAAGAGTTGCATAAAAAGAAAACACTGTCTTCAAATATTTTCTTCCTTGGGGTATTTTTTTTTTTGATTTAAAATTTGTTCTGTGGAATTTTGTATTCTCATCTTCCGCCATTTATGACCATCAGGTTAGAGAAGGTTACTGAAACCTATATCTAGCTCAACAAATGTTGAATATGCTATGTTGAGGGGAGACACAAAGAAGAGAGGTTTTAAAATGAGCTAGAAATCAGGTAAAAGGAGGGCATTTCCTTTGCCATCCTTTTCCTTAAAAGAGTGAGCTCGAGCCAATATTCTGACTACTCGGCATCCGTTGGAAATTTTATCCTTCAATTTCAATCTTCGGTTACAGCCAAGGAACTATTCCGAGAAGTTCTCAGCAGTCTTGACTAACCCCAGAGCAAAATTTCCATTTTCCCCCCTAATGCCCTAATTGAATTTAGGGGGTCGGTTATGTTTTGCATAGGCATCTACCCCACATCAATGGCATACATTCAAAAAGAGTCTTATGGAGTGGATCAGATAAATATGGGCTGCAAATGTGCTGATTTACCCCAGCTTGTAAAACAAAACAATTTACGTATACAATTTAAACATTCTTTCTAGTTTTTCATAAACCACATCCCTTGGGTGTATAATTGAGATTTCCTTGCCACCCAGAAGATAGCAAGAGAGTCTGCTGGGCTTTGTTCCTCTTTTGCGGGAGGGCGGCTGGAGCTGTGAGCTGCTTCTTAGAAAGGAGCTGCCGGCAGCTTCAGATTGGAGGCTGTCAGATGCTGGACCCGGCCGGCGACGCTAGGGAGCAGACTGACACAAGGATTATGGATGTGCTGCAGACACCCTGTCTGAAGAGGCAGAAGCCGCTGCAAATAAAAGCGTTGTCTGTTTTCTTCTTTATTTTGGTTCTGTCTATTGCCACAGAGTGGGAGAGAAAAGAGGGAAGGAGGGCACGTTTCATGCTCAAAGGCTCCTGCCAGCTTGAGCCAAACGGATCGGAGTCCTCGCATAAAATTCAAGAGCAGTGGCCAAAGAGGAGGAGGGGATATTTTTAAACCTTGGATCTCCTGTGGTTGAGCCCTGGAGGAGAGGATGTAGATCTTCCCATAGGTGAGGCTGTGGCCTTTCCTAGGACCTGAATGAAATCTACATCAATAACCAAGGGACGTGGGCACCTTCCTCCTAACTGATGTCCAAACAGCCTTAGTAAGTTGGCTCATTCCAATTGCCTGTCCGTAAAGGAAGGAATGAATGAAAAATAAATAAAAAATTAAAAAAATCACAAGCTGGAATAATAAAAGAGATGAGTTGGGGTGTCAAGTGGAAAAAGCCAGTGGTAGAATTTCACAAACACATCCAGTGATACCATGTTGACTTTTGGAGCCCTATATATTTATTGAGTACAGAACTAAGGGCAAGAAGGAAACACAACATTCAGCCCAGTCTCTGCAGAGGGAGAAGGGAAAGAAGAGAGGTTGAGATGGAGAAAGGGACAGAAAAGACTTTTGTTTTATGTGCATTGATTTATTTATGTTAAAGTAATGGGATGCAAATATGACATTAACAAAAACTTTTTTTCTTTCTGGGTTGTGAAAGCTTGTGTGTTTTTATTATTCTCTGTATTTTTTTTTTATTTAAAGCGATTTTTTTTAAAGAAAAATAATTGGAAATATGAGTGTGCAGACCACAAACAGAAGTCCACTTTCAACATAACTCAGACCTTGCTTCCATAAGCCCCTAAGTCAGAATATAGCTCAAAAGTTGTAGAAGTCAGTCACCTTTATAATTTTAAATAGCACCATTTGGGTGTAATTGAGTCACTTTTCTTGCCCCGCCCCTCTCCTTTTAGTCAAATTAAACTTATTGATTAGAACCCATTAGTATGTAATGGATTGTTAATTTGACTCTTTTTACAAATCATATTTATCTGCACCAATAAAATATTTGGATTTAATATTCATCTGTCACATTTATGGTGATGTTGATTGAGGGCCAGGCAATTTGAAGTGAAAGCAGGCAACTTGTCCTTTATTCACACAAGGGAAAATGCACAATTAGCTCCATGAACTCTCCCAAAGGTGGGAAGCTTAAACATAAAGACAATTCGAGAAAAGGAGAGAGAGCTCCCCCACCCCCCGCAGCCTTTTTCCATAAGCTTGAAACTCCATATCATGTTTGCTTACTCCTCAGCAATAGAGCAGAATTGGGGTACCCCAGTGTGGTATTCGATTTATTTATAATGTGGTTGCTAAGTCTCTGTTAGGAAGAAGCATCAGTAGAGCTGTGGCCTCTTGTGCTCATTTCGCCTATTGGGGAAAATAGAACCGAAAGAAAGATCGACTCCTTGTCTTCTTTTACTGGCAGAAGGCGCTTAGCAGGCAGCTGCTTAAAGGGAAAACATGAATATATTTTCTGTGTATTGCAAACATATATTAACTGAATACTGCAGGTGATATGGCTGTTGGAAACGCAGGACAAAAGTATTGAAAACTGCTACCATTTATTGAGTGCCTCTTCTCTGCTTGGCTCCTGGGGTGATGATAAAAATATTTAACAACTAGTACAGCATGAGCACCCACCAATTGGAGTGGAAGCCAGCCGAAAACAAAACAGCTGGTTAAGTCTGGTAAGTTGTTCTGGTGTCCCAGCTGAGTTTCTGTCCTGCTTGTTTCTTGAACAGGAAATACTACATCTAAGTTCATTTAATGCTCGATTATAGGAGCTGTGTTTGCCTAGGCTAACAATGTGTTTGATTATTTTCTTTCTTTCTTTTTTTCCTTGCTTTTAAAACATTTTATTTTTATATTTGTACTGGTCTTAATGCAGATGGTTTTTCTGTTATGTTTCGGTTTTTGTTTTTGCAGGCGATCCTAAACATTTTGAGAAGCAGGAAGGCTATACATTTTAAATAAATAAAAAATAAATACATGCTTTTCCTGATCCTGGCCAAATCCCATTACAAAGAGAACCAAGGCACCATCAGAATTCCTTTGTTGCCCAGGGGTTGCCCTATCAATATTGTATAAAGCAAGCAGTTCATTGGCAAGGCCTCGGAATTCTTTTTGTTATTTCAAGGGTTTGGGGTGATATTTGTTGTAATGAGCGCCAATCTGTGAAAATAAAATTTCTTTCTGCAAGGTGGCAACAGAAAAGGCTTGCACAGCCGGTCTGGGCTATGGCAATATTTGGTCCATGGTCTTTGCAGACAAAGAGCTTGGCTGGTCATCATTAGTGATGGAATGCACGATTGCTACAACTTTTTTGACAGCCAGCTTCAGTAGAAACTCTGCGCAGCCTATTGTCAAGTCATTTTACTGAGCTTGGGAAATTTCCATTTGTCACTTAACAGCCATGTGTCAGAAGCAGGATGCTTTGAACACAAATTGTGACTTTTTTTTCAGTATCTCTTAAAAATGTATGTTCTTTCACCAATATGAAATGACCTAGTTTTTGAAGCAGTAACCTGTATGAGAAAATAAAACAGAACTATTAACATTCGAGTTTTCACATTGAATACCGTCATAATTTTTTTTTTTCTCTAAGGAACCCAACCCCCTTCACAAGCAGTCATTATTCTAGATAAGGATGTGGTGAGCCAGGATATAGAGAGGAAGTGGGAAGTTTCCCTGGACTCAGCAGAAATTTGGTGTCAGAAGCAGAAATAGCCCCTTGTAAGTGCTAAGCTAATAGTCGCGTAGTTCTTCCTTTACTGGCTAGGTTCTAGGGGATAGATTTTTACACAAATACATTATGGCTCCGGACTGATCTTAGAGGACAGGGAATAGAGTCCATTTGTTTATTTCTCTCTGCAGGACCTAACAAAATATTTGTTGATTATATGGTAGACTTGGAGATGCGAAATGTCCTTCAAATCTTGACCAAGTTACTTCAACTCTGGTAATGCTGTTTGATCTTATCTGGATTGAGATAGTAATATTTTGAGGATTATTGAAATGTTGGGCAATTCTTGTGCTATTTGGCTGTTGTAGGAACTGAGTGACAAGACAAAAACATTTATAAAATATATAACAGTGATTTATATAGTAAGTTATACTCCCTTAGGCAAAGATGTTATATAAACCACAAAGTATTTGGCCACTGCAGCATTTAAGACATCTTAAGATGCTTAAATACCATGAGATTTATAAATATTTTTAATAGTTAAATGAATTTAACTTTGAAAGTTACCTAATATTCTATGAGGTTTGAGGTTGGAACTTGTTTTGCTTTTTTGTGTCTGAATGTGCTTCATTCAGGTTGATGCAAGCAAGTTAGTATGGGTACTTAATGGCATATCATAAAGGATTTAACTTAATTCCACCATAATGAATTAATTCTCCCAGTGACACTGTTTTCATTATAGATTTAATGACATCACCTTGGCCAAGATTCAGGAATTCAGAACTCTAAGTTCCTTGAATTATCTGAAAACGAAAATGGAAAGATGATTCTGCTTTGTGCCTGTGTGTACTCTGACAGCGGATAAGAGTACATGGGGAACATCTATGATTTTGAGCAGTTGAGTTAAAAATAAAACTCCTAACACCAGTGAGGAAACTGGATTCCACATTCTCTTAAATTGTCTTCAGGGACATTCATTTTACAAAACATGAAACCCAGAAAAAGAAGAAAGCCCTAGTGTTTCTTTTCATTTGCTTATGTCATGATATTTGTTGTAAACATAAAAGGATAAATATTCAATCTCAAATCATAATTCAGGAACAAGTTTTCACCAGCTAAGGAAAGGGGGAGTGGGTGCAAAAAATATGCATTTTCAAGGACTGTGTTTGATTTCCTTTTGGGTTTGTTTGTTTTGTGGAATTAGAGGGATGGTGCATCCTATTTTTACAGGCTTGTATTGTTACCCCAGGAATGTTTTGGCAGTTGCAAAATTAGAAACAAATTTTGCATGTTCTCCAGTGCCCTTCAGGCCTTAAAGGACAGGAAAAAAGTGTGGTGGTTTGTCATCAGAGCTCCAGGAAGCCACAAGGAAACAGAGCTTAGGAACCAAATTGTTCAAAATGGGGAAGAAATGAAAAATGTACAGCAGATGCTCCCAGCCCAGAAGTGTAAGCCTCAGGAAGAAGGGACCACCAGTAATGCTAATTGGTCTTGAACAATGGCTGTTTGCAGGGAGACACGAGAGAGAGACCTGTTTCCCTCTGATTCTGTTCTATAGACATCGTTCCAGGATTTGAAATTGATAATTGTAGACACAAAGATACACTTGGCCTAATTTGCCAGCCTATTGGAGTCGTGGGTGTCACCCTGCATGTCTGCATGTGTGCAGATGGTTCCTGCCGGCTCCAATAAAATTGGAAAACACAGAATCTGTATTTTTTTTCCTTCAGACTATTGAAAGGGGCTGGTTGTCAGTGCCCTGGGTGTTGAAATGAGAAATGTTATGCTGATTTTTTAGAAGGGTTCCTTATGCTTTTAGACCAGCAACGCTATCAAATCCAGTTATTTGGGCTAAATTCAGGGATAGGAAAATAGAGTCAATCAGTAGATCACTACATAAAAAATAAAACCAATCACTAAATCAAATCTGAATTGGTGAATGCTTTAGCAGAGCAGATAATTTCTAAATCCTATTTAAATAGAACTTCTGCTTTAACCACTTACTTAAGTATTTATTAACTCAGTGATTTCCAAACAACATTCATTCAAGTAACAACTTTATGTTTTTGGTCTGATCCAAGAACAACTTATACTATTATTTAGTGATTTTTCTGTGCAAACAGACTTAATTTTTTAATTAAATAAATTTATTTTTAAGAGGAAGGTTATATCACTTCTATAAATGGAAAAAAAAACCCAGCTAACAATACCACTTACCACTGATACAAAGTAACCATCAAAATAATTGTTGCTTGCCTAAGGCTTTCTGAGCCCCAGGCCTTCTCTTTCTTCATTAAAGAGGGAGATTATCCTGTGTCCTGTGTCACAGAGGTGTTGAAGATGTGCTAGTAACAGTGGAGACTATCTCCTTGATAATCAGAAGGATGTAAAGAGCAGTGAAAAAAGGACTAAATGATTTGACTTCACTCAAAGTGAGAACAGTGGTCCCATTCCTCTGGGCTACAACCAGAAACTAGTTTTGCTTTTAAGATGCTTGCCTGTTGAGTGAGAAAATACTGGCCCATCAGAATGATTATCTAATGTATTTATTCTTTTTCTAGATATGTGCTGAATTTTGTAGTTTGTCCTCATAGTTGTAGTAGTAGGAGTTTGTAAAATGCAAGGTTAATTAACAGCTACTTTTTATTGAGTGCTTGTTATGTATGTGTGTTAAAAGTTTCTCATGTGCTCTCAGATTTAATCCTCACAGTAAGTCTAATTACACAGGTATCCCATTTAACAGATGTGGAAACTGAGGCCAAGAAAAGCTAAGTGGCCCCAAATCATACAGGGACAACCCAATTTAGGCTGCCTACAGTGTAGGAAGTCTTAATGTCTACATGTTGCAACAAATAAAGCTGATTTTTGTTTGCTATTTTATTCATAGGCAAATATAAGCGCCTTTCTAGATAAAGCTCCCTTTTGTATTGGTTAGCTATTGCCACAGCAATGCTGCGAAACAGGCCATGTGTTAAATCTCAGTGACTTGGAACAATAATCATTTCTTATTGCTCATACATCTGTGGGTTGATTGGAGCGATTCTGCTTCAGGACGCAGCAGCTGAGACGGCTCTGCGGTGTCTCTCATTTTCCTCCTGGGGCCAGCAGGCTAACGAGGATGTGATCTTAGAATGATGGCAGAGGAGCAAAAAAGCAAGGCTATCTCTGCAAGCACATTTCAAGCCTCCGATCACATCTGTGAACATCCTCCTGGCCAAGGCACGTCACAGGGCTGAGCTCAAAGTCAAAGGGCAGAGAAATATACAACAGATATGTGACAAAGGACATGGACACAGGGAGGGATGATCAATCAGGGCCAATAACATAGACTCCACTCCCTCTTTTTAAGCACAGGCGTATATCCCTTTCTATGACTCTATCAGTTTCTTGTTTATCTTCTTTGCTACGAGGAGAATCTCAATGCAATCCCAGTTCAATAGCAAGATATTGAACTACAGAAAGGAGGAATGTTCTAGTTCTACGTACATAATGTAGTCCTGTTGGTTTCCTTCATGAAGAAACTAAAGTCCAAGGAGAGAAAATGCTTTTTCCAGGTCAATGAATGAGTGAGTGGCTGAGATGGCAGTGGACCAAGATTTCCCCAATCCTGGCTAGCAAACCTCCCACTCTGCAAAATCAATGAAGTCAGACTCAGGGAATTTTTCTTAAAGTTTTTTTTTCAAGTAAACAAGGGAGGTATTTCACTCCACAGAGAACAAGATGTCTTATTTAAGTTGAAAAAACAACACAATAAAAATGTTTGGAAAAGTTACCATAGAGATGTTTTGGATTCATCCCTCCATTGTCTCTAAAATCAGATGTTACACATGAACGTAAGCTTACATGTAAGCTTACACTTAAGCTAATAACTTGAGATCAGTTTGTACTGCTTTAAAGTATTTTAACAACAAAAATTTTAGTGAAGTCATTTACATAGTGCCATTTCAAACATGCTAGTCTTGTTTACACTTGGGCATGGAAACATTTTCATTTCAGGTCTTGATGGTATTGCCTTTTATTTTCATGGACGAATAGAGTTCAATTTTACTTGGGTAGGATTGACTCCTTCCAAAGCTAGAAAAGAAAACAGCATGCCCATGAGGGAAGAGACACCTGTCTCCCCGAAGTACTGAGTCTGGCTCTGCAGAGAAAATCATGGACCAAGGACACACGAACATCAAGTGTGTCCTTGCCCAGGCAAACCCTCCGCAGTATGTGGTGGCTCATTCCAAGTCTGGAGCGGGCAGAAGGGTCATTGGCCTGCTCTGCTTACTGCACCACAGGTCCCATCTTTCACATGCCCAAGTCCTGAGCACTCAGTCTGTGTAGTAAAGCTATTTGGAATCCCTGCCAAAAGACACACACTACACTTTGGGGCAGAATCAGAGAACTTCCAGAGCTGAAAGGATCTAAGAGGTCATCTGGTGTGAGATTCTCATTTTTGGGTGGGAACAGAGGCTCAGAGAGATGAAGTGTCTGGCCCACAGCTCCTAAATGGTTGAGCAGAGGCGGGATCTGCTGATGTTATTTACAAAGATATTGTTCTGCTTTCCACAGGGAGGGCTCCTTGAGGGCTGGGTTTCTGCTGACTTCATCTCTGTCATCCTTATTAACTTATTAGTGTCTTTAGGACTGACGCAAGGATTCCCTGCTGCTCCGTGAGTTATTCCCAGGGCACCGAAGACAGTCCCGTGCCTGCTGCAAGAACTTGATAAATGTGAGCTGTAACAAGTCCTTACACTGCATTACGTTTTGTGGTCTTAAGAAGCATTTTACAAATTGGAATTGTTTGCTGTTGACTCAGTAATTCCGTATTCCCTGGGAATGACTTTAAAAGAAAAGAAATAGTAAAAAAAATATGTATTTAAAATATTAAAACACAGGGCTTTCCTGGTAGCACAATAGTTCAGAATCCGCCTGCCAAAGCAGGGGACACAGGTTCTATCCCTGGTCTGGGAAGATCCCACATGCCACGGAACAACTAAGCTCATGCGCCACAACTACTGAGCCTGCGCTCTAGAGCCCACAAGCCACAGCTACTGAAGTCCACGCACCTAGAGCCCGTGCTCCACAACAAGGGAAGCCATGGTAATAAGACGCCTTCGCACCTCAATGAAGAGTAGTGCCACTCTCTGCAACTACAGAGAGCCTGCGTGCAGCAACAAAGACCCAACACAGCCAATAAATAAAAATAAATTAATTAAAAAAATAACCCAAAACACAAAGATGTTCATGACAGTGATTTTTATAATAGTACAAGTTTTGTGCAAAGCAGAGGTCCAACAATAGGATGCTGTTGAAGTAAATGGTGGTCTTGTGCAGCCATTTCAATGATGCAAAAATATGTATGGGATAATATTAAATAGAAAATAAAGCACAAAACTGTATATACCCTATGATCAGAACACGAAAAGACAAATTTTTTTCTTCAAAAAGCCCAACCCCAAATCATGAATATTAGGAAACTAGAAAAAAAATTCATATCATTGTCTTGCATTGGGTAGATTATAGGTAACAGATTTTAAAAACTGTATCTGGGCATTTCTCTGTTTTGTTTAATGAGCATTTATTGTAGAACCAGCCTCTATTTCAAAATAAAAATCATACTGACATTTATTATCTCATTTGATCACTGCAGCCTCTTAATGGCCCAGATAAATCACCCCCCATTATATAAACAATGCAACTGAGACTTGGAGATTTTTTAAACATTTAATTCTTCTAGTGAGTGTTGGAGCTGAAATCCATGGTAAGATTTCAGACTTCTTGCACAGTCTGGTCTGCCTTCTTGGCATGTGCTCCTCAGTTTCACCCAATAGCACAGCACATGTGGCAACCATGAAAAACCAGCACTTGGTTTCATCATATTGGCTGGGTGAGAGGACCCTGTTCTGTTTTCCTGTTCCTTTACATGCTGTATTAATGTGCCTTTCTTTGTAGCAAGAAAGTAGCTGTCTTGGCTAGGGAACTCACTAGAAAAGCTCTTTTTTTAGATACTTTTCTCAAAACCTGGAGCAGACAGAGTCTTAGAAACCCCAGGAGGTAGTGATTATTATTATTCCCATTGTACAGATGGGGAAGCTGAGGCCCAGAGAGGTTAAGCAAATCTCCCAGGGTTACCCACTTCAGAAAATCCAGTACTGGCATCTCCCAAGTCCACTCCCTTGGCTACTGTGCCAGGGTCTCCCAAACTCATCTGATAATAAGAAACCCATGTGGTCATGCAAAAATACAGATTTCCAGGTCTCTGCCCTGTCAATTATGATACAGTAGTTCTGTGGAGGGCCTGGGAATCTGGATTTTTAACAAGTGCCTCATGTGATTCTCTTGATCATGTAAGTACACTGTCTCATTTTAAGACACCAAACCCAGAGTCTGCCTGGCAAATGCAAACTATTCCTATTCCCCTTTTCTCTATTCCTACACCTGAACTCTGGTCGTGTTTTAAAATGTGAAGTTAGATAAACACAGCCCTGTCTTTCTGTCCTGGGGGACAGCATGGTTGCTATCTTCTCTTTTGAAGAAAATGGTAGGTTGGAAATGCACTGTGATTGAGTATTTTTGATAATATATATGAAAAAAACCCCAAACAAATTAAACCCAAACAAATTCAACCCTAGATTCACAATTGCTATTGGGCATCATTAAAATTCTAACCAACTATATCAAAGTTTTGGAATATTCCTTAGCCCACTTCTTAGGGGAAGGAGTGTTATTGTTGCTGCTGTCTTTTATTTTTAAAAAATTCTCATCTTATTACCAGGATTATGATAAATAACTTGTTTGAGATGACACAGTGTAATAAAAAAAGTGCTGGACTGAGACTCAGGAGATCTGGTTGCTCCTGTGAAATAGCTGTGTGCCCTGGAGAAAAGCATTCCTCATTCCCCAGCCTCAGTGTTCCAGTCTGTAGAATGGGAGGCAGGTAGACACGGTTCTCTCTAAAGCCCCTACTATCCATGAATTAACCAACCAACCAACCAAACAAAATAAAACAAAATAAACAAATAGATAAGTAGAGCCAACAACACAAAAATAAAAACAAAGACAGCTATTCTAACCTGCAGCATTCCCAGCTCAAAAACCCTTCCTGGTGGGTCGGTGCTGATGCCTTTTTCTGAGAAGATATTCAACAAATGTTCTTCGGGGCCCTCGTCTATGCAAGGCAACTGGGGCAGGAGCTGGAAGTAAAGTAATGCGCTTCCCTAACCCCACTGAAAACCAAACCAAACCAAACAGAATATTCTGATCTTAAAGTGTTTAAGTCTAGTGGAGGAGAAAGATAATTAATGAATCACATAATGGTGTGTATTATACAATATTATATATTATACCAATAATATACTGATGTTACATCATCACATAAGTAATGATACGCATTATAATATACAGTAATATATATACCAATAATATACTGATTATTTATATAATATTGGAACCATATTATTGGAGGTAAGGATGGATCTAAGAATAAAAAGGGGAAGTAGGAACTTAGGGCTCATTGGGCCTTAAAACATAATGGTTGTCAGTCAAATCTGATTTTCAAAAAATGGAAAATCCAAAAAGAAAAAATAATCCCAAACAGAAGTAAACTTTGTTTATAATCAGCAAACTTGCTCCAATTCCAGAAAATCTGAACAGTTGCACCGGCCTGAGCCTTGTACCAACTCACGAAAACTAATGGCTACATTTTTGGGAATTTTGCAAGTTGTTTGTTAAACACAGCCATTATTAAAAGTTAAACTATTTAACCTTTCAATTAAGTAAATCATATTCAAAACAGAGGTAATATATATTTAAAAGTCATCACTTCCTAATTATTATTACTGTATTGCTGATCTTGAGATTATTTATGTGCCTGTGGGATGGAAATGCTATGTCATAGGCTACTCCAATTGTGCCTCTTTTCCCAACTTCATGTTCTGTGGTATATTGGTAGCTTGAAATTGACTAGGGTAGGAGTATTTACCCTCCAGAAGTCAGCCAACATTAGGAATCAGTGCTTCCCTTTTCTCCACCCCTCAGAGCCAGCCAATTGTTAAACCAACGCCCCACTGCCTGGAGCTGCCCTTCAGAGCTGCTCCCTCCAGGTGGCCATTGAGTCACGCAGTCCAATCAGTCAACCCACTGCTGTGGGAGGACCAGGTGGAGGAGCTCGGTCCTCGAGGACCCACAGTTGCATCGGGTTGCATTAGGAAGGCAGAGTTGAACCTTGGTGAGGACGAGAACAGGATTGAGATCATTGCTGTGCTTCCAGGGCATTTGAGGCTCTGTCTGACTCAGTTGGAGCTGGCACTGTTGGGCACATTGCTGCATTGCAGGTGGCCCTGCAACAGAAGTGAATGAATGAACCAACATTTCCTCTGTGCTTGGAGGCCAAAGGATGAGAGGCAAAGAGGAGGGTGGTGGGGAGTCTGTAAGGAGGGAGAATAAAAGGAGAGGTCTGTGGCTATTTCCTCCTGGGGAAATTTAATAAGTACTGTTTTTAAAAGTATAGTAAGTCATTGTCAGAGTTTAAAAAATTTGAAATCAGGATTTAAGAGGCGTGAAAACTAGCGTCATCTTCCCCATCCACTTCCCAGCTGTGGTTTCCTAGTTATCCTTTCAGACATTTCTATGCAGATATGAAATTTCTTGTTCTCTCCCCCACTCCAGCTCTCTCTGTGTTGTTCAGTAACTTGCTTTTTTTTGGTAGCAGCTCACTTAATGATATAGCCAGGCTCTGCAGAGAGGCAGAGTAACCCAGTGTTTAGAGCATCACTCTGGAGCCAGACAGCCTTGGCTCACCAACTACCAGCAGTAGAACTGTAGACAGTATAACTACCCTAAAAGGGACAAGTTACTCCCCTTTCTGACTCAGTTTCCTAATCTGTAAAACTAGAACAGAGCAAAGGCACCTGTCTCATAGGACTTTGTGAGCCTTCTGTAATGGGTATATGTCAAGCATTAGAGAGGAAGTGACGTGTGAACTTTCTATATCAGATCATTTCTCTTACATTATTTTTTATGTCACCTACTATTCCTTATGTGAATGTAGTAAACTATATTTAAGCAGGCTCCTTTATATTTAGGTTATCTCCACTTTTCTTTTTTGCTACTACAAAAAAAAATGCTGCAATATAATCACACAAATATATTTGCACAATTGAGTGAGTTTAAGCATGAGAAAAAAAATTCCTGGGAGTTAAACTACTGGGTCAAAATTTGATAGCCATTACCAAAATTACTCCAAATCAGTTTGCAACAAATATATGCTCTCCAAACAGAAAATCAGAATGTCTGTTGAATTTCAAAGGCAATAACTGCAGACATTATCCAACCTTCTCATATTTGCCAACATAGTGAGTGAAAAGTGGTATCTTATTGTTTACATTTTCCAAATTACTGATATATTTAACCATCTAGTATTTCCTTAAAAAATATGAAATGTTTATGTATTTTGCCCTTTTCTTTATATTTTTGCAGTTTGTTTTCTGATTTATTTTTAGCCACACAAAATATTTTTATGTAGCCAAATTTATCAATCTCTGACGTAATTTCTGGGTGGTATCCCATATATGAAATAGCCTTCTTTGCAATTATTTAGATTCATGTTCAGTTCTTTTATGGTTTCACATTTTATATCTAAATATTTGAGACATCTGTAATAGTTGTAAAGAGCAATTAATGATTAATTTCACTTTTTTCCCAAATATTTAGCCAGTTTTCTCAGCACCATTTATTAAATAAGCTATAGTTCCTTCCATCAATTTAAAATGACACTTTTATTATATGTAAGATCCCCCATATGTATTTGGCCTGAATTCTTTTAATTCATTGCTCTGCCTCCCTAGTTCTGCACCAGGACTATACTGTTTTAATTACTGCAGCTTCATAATATGTTTTATTATCCAGTAGTGCTAGTTCCCCTCAGCATTTTTTTTCAGGATTTTCCTGGTTATCTTATAAGATTGTTTTTTCAAATGAATTTTGATATCCTTATGTCAAGTTGCTCCAAAAAATCCCAATGGATGTTTATTTAATAATCACCTTCTTGGTGCCTGTAATTAACTCAATGATGGAGGTCCTTTTACAATGTATACATATATCAAATCATCATATTGTACATTTTAAATATCACAATTTAAAAAATTTATACCTCAGTAAAACAGGAAAAGTCCTTTCTGACTCATTTTCTCTTTTATTCCTCATAATAATTCTGGGAATCCCTCTTTATAGGTGAAAAATCTGACACTCAGAGAAGTGATGACATTTGCCCATGGTCACCCAGCTGGCACAGGGACAAGGTCCTAAGACTCAAATCCAGGTTTTCTGACTCTAAATCCAATGCTCTTTCCATCACCCCCAGAGAAATGTAAATGAAGCAGTAGGTTTGGAAAAGTGAGGAAAAAATACAATTATCTTTATTGAGAGCCTAAAAAGGAATCAGCCAACCTGAACTCGCTGGGAATCCAGGTATATGGTGAGCTGTGCAATGTGTAATGTCACATGAAGCCACTGGTCCACCTACACTGTACGATACTGACCTTCCTTGGGCTACTGCCTACGGCTGACTGTGGGGGAGTAAGTAACAGAAAGTGCCACCGAATTCCTTGTTAATATTATGTATTAAGTACAACTACACTGTTGCTTTGGGCTGCTTCCTTAAGGATGCAGAAAAAAAAATAATGCTGAAACTTTGATCTCATGTTTTAAATCTGGCTGTTATAAATAGAATTTCAGCTTAAATATACTAATGATTTTTTTCACTATGCAAATTATATTGGTTCCCTAGCAACAGAACAAATAAGTGTTTCTCCTCTAATTCTGTGTATGTTATTTTAGAGAAGGCACACAATAAGTTAATTAGAGGGTGGTTGGGGGTGATTTGTAAATGTCATATTAACATGCTACTTGGTTTGTAGCGCCCGAAGACTTTAAAATAAATGGATGCCATTTTCTGGCATGGTTGGTTTATTTTTTTGTCTTTAGAAACTTTTCCAGCTAATATTTGGAATAAAGGTTTAGAAGTGATACGTAAACTGAACATATCTTTGGTTGCAACTTCTATTACATATGTGCTCGGTTTTGAGAAAAAGAGTTATATAAAAATCTAATCTGAAAATGCAGATAAATCAGGGCATTGTTAGAATCCCAGTGTATTAGAGGTAGTCCTTATAATGCTTTCATTTTACTGGGGGGACAACTTGGGCTTAGATGGGGCAAATGACCTACACAAGAGCCCAGGGCTTGACTGTGAAATAACAGAAAATATCTATTGGTCTCTGCCCCCGGTCCTGAGCACAGAGTTCCTGAAACCTTGTGATTTCCTGGGTGATAGGAATGTCTTTTGTTTTAATGAAGTGACTCAAGTGGGCTTCTTGATGAGGGCTGGTCACCGGAAAGACCAAGTCACAATTAGAGGTTTAGAATTTTCAGCCTCACCGCCCTCTACCTCCACTTCCTAGAGATGAGAGAAGGGAAAATAGAGTTAATGATTGATTGTGCCTACATGATGAAGCCTCCGTAAAATCACCCAAGTATGGGGTTTGGAGAGCCTCTGGATTGGTGAGCACTTGAGGTGCTGGGAGAGTGGTGCAACCACATAGGGCACGGAAACGCTGTGTCCCTTCCCACAAACCTTGTTGCCTGCACATCTCTTCCACGTGGATGTTCATCTGTACTCTTGATCATATCCTTTCATAAACTGGCAGATGTAAGGATTTCCCCAAGTTCTGTGAGCCACTCTAGCAAAATCATCAAACCCAAGGTGGCGGTCATCGGACCCTCCAATCTATAGCCAGGTGGTCAGAAGCTCAGGTGACGAGCTGGCCTTGCAACTGCCATTTGAAGTGTGTGTGTGTGTGTGTGTGTGTGTGTGTGGTGGGGGGGCAATCTTGTGGGACTGAGTCCTTAACCTGTGGCATCTAATGCTCTCTCCAGGTAGGTGGTGTCAGAAGTGAGTTAAATTGTTGGATACCCAGCTGGCGTTGCAGAGAATTCCTTGTTGCAGAGGAAAAGCACATTGGTGACCAGAAGTGTCAGAAGTGAAGTGTTGGCAGTAGTGTGAGCGTAAAGAAGACACACAGGGAAGAAACACACAGTGAGAAAGAACTGGGTTTTTTCCCACACAGGTAGAAAGTTGAGTTTTCCCTTTACACTGGCCAAGCTTCTACTCAAACCCACTAGTCCCTACTTTGTCTGCCATTTCCCCTCTCATTCCAAGGCTTGTCCTGAAATTCCTTAAATAACCAGCTCTTTACTGTTTGTTGGTAAGGCTGTGTTTATATTTCTGTCTGTTCTGGACTTGACTTCTGCCAAAAGTTACCCTTCTGTCCCTTCCTCTCACCATGGATGTGCTGTGTTACATCTGATTCATGGATTGTTTTGGGGGAGAAGAGTGGGTGGGGGTTGTTCTGGGGGTGGAGAGGAATTCTGTAATATCCAGGATAAATCCTGAGGTATGAAAACAGAAAAGAGCATTGGGAAAGAAACAACATAAATGAATTCATTAAATAATAACTTGTCTCCTATTCTGATTGTTTTAATGGCACAGTGTAAGTTCCAGCATATATTTACAATGGTTTAAACCACTACGCTTATCATGATTATTAAGCAATGTTAGGTGGGAATTCCCTGGCAGTCCAGTGGTTGGGACTCAGTGCTTTCACTGCTGAGGGCCCTGGGTTCAATCACTGGTCGGGGAACTAAGATCCCGCGTTGTGGCCAAAAAAAAAAAAAAACTAAGGCAAAGACTGCCTTTATATTTTATATCACCTAGCAGAACAACAAGAAAAGGACAGCGATACAAACTTCATATTCAGAGACAGAAGCAAATTTTGTGGCAGTTAAGAATGCATTTAGCTGCAAGTAACAGAGAACTCAGCCAACAGTGGCTTCACCCAAAGGGCAGTCGCTGTTCACACTACATTCAGTCTGGGTGTATGCAATTCCAGTATTGGTTCAGAATATAAATGACGTCATGGTCAAAGTTGTGGTCCCGGTTGGTGCCACTGCCCCAGGCCTCATGACCTCACATGACCTGTTCAAAGGCAGGAGACACATGGAGGCCAGGCAGTGAGTAGTTTCCTTGTGACTCTCTTTCCTTTTGACAGGAAAGAAAAATCTTTCCCAGAAGCCTCCATGGGTGTTCTGTTACGTATCATCACCCGCAAGAAAGCCAACCTTAGCTGCAGAGATAGCAAGGAAGCATCTTTGCTGGGAGGCAGGCAAGGATGAAGGGATTGGGCCTGCTGCTGACTGGCAGCTGTGGTGCCTACCATGTACTGGTTGTGCTAGCAGCATCCCTGTGGCCGTCTCCTTTCCATCCATGCTAATTGTGTTCTACTGTGAGGGGCTGAGAGCTTTCTCTTGCCTGCAAGTTGGCAATGCCTTGGTACTGGGGATTGATACCTCTGGGAGCAAATGGGACATGGAGGACAAGTTGGAGATGGAGGATTCAAACCCCAGCTCCCTTGCCCTTGAGTGGGACCATCTACGACATATTACATATCCCAGTGGTTTCCAGTGGGATTGAGCCCCAGTTGCCCACAGAGGTAACTTGTTTGTCCATGAACTCCAAATCGGCTTCTTTGCTTTCTCTGTCTTGCTTCTCGACACTCGCACTGGATATTTCCTGAGACCATCTTCCAAAGAAACCATTTCTATTCAAGTCTAGCTTTTGAGTTAGCTTCCAGGCGGAATGCAGTCTAAGACACTAGCTATGTGAACCTCTTTAGCTTCAATTCTGCTAACTGTGCAAAGGGGATAATCTCCACTTGGGTAACCACTCGCAAGGGTCAATGACAAAACATGTGTGAAAATACGCTGCAAACTGTAAAGCATTAAATGGACACAGGGATAACGTGGGTCAGAAAACACAATATGTTTTTCACCCAAGCCATCAGTTTAGATTCCATTTCCGTAATTTCACCCAGACTTGCCAAGGGACTGAGTCTTTGGGCAGAGATCCCTTCCTTTGACAGGTAAAGGAAGGGTAATTGCTAAAGTGGTCCTTCCCCTCACTCTCAGCTGAGAGCCTTGCTTTTATAGCTGTTACTGCGCTAGGATTCCAATTAGCTCTTATTCTTTAGAGGTGGGGGGTTGGTGATAAAATGGTCTGCATGCTTGCATTACAGTTTTCAATATTCAGTAGGTTAACAAAGATAAACAGTTTATTCCCTGTTATAGGTACTCAACTGGAAATCTGTTGGGACTGCCTCAAAAAACTTTACCCTTGGTTTCATTTCCCCATAGGGGAAAAAAGGGCACCTCAACGTCTTGGATACAATCACCTTAATGAAGCCAGGCTTTTAAAAATGAGAAGCAACGTCATCTATTTCCATGTAGTGGAAATCCTTAACTTTTTAAAAAATATATTTTTTAATTGAAGTATAGTTGATTTATAATATTATGTTAGTTTCAGGTGTACAGCAAAGTGACTCAGATATACATACATATACATATTTTTTCAATTCTTTTCCATTATAGGTTATTACGCGGTATTGAATATAGTTCCCTGTGCTGTAGAGTAGGTAGACAGGTGAGAGCCATGGTCCTTTCAGGGTGGGGTGAGAGGGAAATGTACTCTGGATGACTGTCCATGTAGACCCCCATCAGTCTGATTATATTAAACCCTGAAAGTCAAACCACTGCTGTTTGAATTTAAAGCTAAGACTGTGGGAGACTTTGGCAATGTGATATACAGTCAAGAAGCCACAGGTACCAGAAAAACTATGCCAGGAGGAAGTATATCTCTATCTTCATGATACTGTGAGGTGTTTTATAGACTTGCAGTGTTTTGCAAATGTCATATTTGACCCCAGAGTTTTTATTTCCTGTTGTGGAACTTGGCACCCTATAGTGGGGGTTAGCTGGCTGGGGAATGGGGAGATGGAGAGCGCCTTGTTAGTTCTAGAAGTGGCTTCCTCCAAAAAGTGCTATTCAGGCGGGTTGGAAATGCTCCTTTGGGATATGGGATGGAAATATTAAAATGATCTTACTTTCTACATTTTTAAATGAGCATTTTATATATACTTAGGTTGTATATATTTATGCTGTAGTACATGCATGTAATTTACAAACAAACAGACACATCTATATTTGGGGTTCACCTCTGAAAAATTTTTACTGCTAATAATAGACACCATCTGCTCTGGAGGAGAGGTCCTTTTGGGAGCTGACTGGCGCCTCTTTAAGAACCTGATGGAAAGTGAGGATGCCTTCTCCCCAGAACTCTGCACGTGGACACACAGTTCTGCAAAAAGTTTGAGGGAGGTCCAGAGTCCCCCGAGGTCCACCTGTGGATCCCAGGGAGTGGGTTCTTGCTTTCAAATTTTCTTATCAGAGATTATTGCAGTGTGTCTTTAGGCCACTGCAGCATCTGGTCACGCAGCAGAGCCCTCAGTTCAGGAGCCTGCCAGCCGGCTCTGCAGAGCTTCTGTGTTTGTTCTCTTGCAGACTTCCTGAGCCAAAGTAATGGACCCAAAATAATGGGTGCTCTCTTGTCACCCACCTCAACAGGACTACCCCAGGGAACACAACGGGCCTTTCTATCTATCCCTCATCGTTCACATTTGTGTATGTACACACACACACACACACACACACAGAGATTTATTACGTTTTTTAAAAAATATTCTATTTTTATTTAAAAAAAATTTATTTATTTTTTGGCTGCATTGGGTCTTTGTTGCTGCATGCGGGCTTCCCCTAGTTGTGGCGAGCAGGGGCTACTCTTTGTTACGGTGCATGGACTCCTCATTGTGGTGGCTTCTCTTGTTGTGGAGCTTGGGCTCTAGGCATGCAGGCTCAGTAGCTGTGGCACACGGGCTTAGTTGCTCTGTGGCACATGGGAACTTCCCGGGCCAGGGATAGAACCCGTGTCCCCTGCATTGGCAGGTGGATTCTTAACCACTGCACCATCGGGGAAGTCCCTATTATGTATTTTTGATAAAGCACAATCTGTGCAGAAAATTTAGAAATACAAAAATGTGGAAACCAGAAAAATGAAAATACCCATAACCTCATCTTCCAGAGAAAACCAATGTTCTCATTTTGGCACATGACCTTGCAGTGTCTTTTTCTCTGCATGTTTGTACTTATGAAAAGATGATTTTGAACAGCTTCATTGAGGTATAATTGATACATAAAGTGGTGTCTGTTTAATATATACAATTCGATGAGTTTGAACAGATGCATACAGTGGTGAAACCATGACCACGTTTAAGGTAACATATATGTCCATCACCTCCCAAAGTTTCCTTGTGCCCCTTTTTGCATGTGTTGGTTTTTGCTTTTGTTTTGTTTTGTGGTAAGAAGAATTGACATGAGATTCACCCTCCTAACAGACTTTTAAGTGTACAATGCAGTGTTGCTAATGATGGGGAGGTTTTTCTTGCACAGGAATGAGACAGGTAAATCACGTTTTAGCCAAAAATAAATAAGCGATATATATATATATATATACACTGAGGTTCCCAGGATCTTGGACATAAGGGCAGAAATTTGCACTCTTTTCTCTTCATATGCCTTTGATTTACTCTCCAACTCTCTGTAAACCTCCCCTTTCCTTTGCTTTTTCCCTCTTTTCCTTTTCTGACCTTCCTCTCTCCTTCCTCATTTGTTCATCTTTCCAGATTGGTTTTTTGGGCATCTACCTCCGATGGATCACTGAGCTTGGTGTAGGGAGCAAGATGGAAAAAACTGACTCCTTTCTGTCCCCCCCCACCTCCCCCCTCCCCGACTCATCCTGCCATCTCGTTCTTTTTTTCCCGAGTCACTTTCTATCAACCCATCCCACCTGTAGGCATTCATTTTTCTCTTTATAACTTACCCCTCCAGAAACATCTACATATTCGAGTTCCTTCTCTGACAGTCAGTATTCCATAAACTGTCAGCTCCACGCAAGAGGCCTCTCTCTGGTGGATTTATGGCTTGGCGAAGCCATTTCATAAAAAATGATTAATGATAATTAACATTTTAACTTCAGGCCATTTAATGGCACCCGACAAAGGGGTCAAGTGAAACTCATGGGTGTCATATGTCAAATGTCACAGTGAAGGGATGGGGCTGAACAGGAGCTGAGAGCTAGATGAAGAGAGAGCGGGAGGAACCGCAGACAGAGCTCCTGCCTCCGTCCCAAGCCCTGTTGCCCCCTTGCCCACAGCCAAAGGGATACTGCCTTCACCCTAGATTAGAAGTATCTCTGCTTCAGGTAGGATGTATGCTGGAGTATTCAGTTTTGTACAAAATGTAATAATAGTCCATGTCGTTCTGCCTCATGTGATCAACGCACAGCACGGTGCACATTCAGGAAAGTCCACTGGATGCCCCGCACTGAGGGACGTCCTTTCCTGAACATCCCAACCTTGCTCACCCTACAGCTGGCTCCTCACCTCCGAAGTCTCTGAGCTGACGTCCTCCACGCCCATTCATCTTCACGTCCTCATTTCTTCACTTCCTCCCCTCCACCCCCCAGTCCAGGCTCCATCTCTGCTTCTCCCCCACATATTCCTTCCTTTCTCTTCTGCTCTCTGAAAGTTTACAGCTCCCACCAGTGCTCAGGAATCCCTTCCCCGAGGGTGGCCTCATCCCGCTGCTCTGCCCCAAACTCATAGATGGGGCCTAAATACCAACCAACAACAACACCAAAAACTGAGCATAAAACGAGACCAAGAACCAATGCCTTTCAGTACTGGAAGGTTGGGGTCCTCCTGGGAGGTAATGAGAGGTAATGAGTGATTAAGGACTAGCCAACATGGCGGACACTACGTACTAGATCTGAAGCCCTGGGAGGTAGGACTCGGTGTTGAGATAATAGTTGATAATGAACGGGAACACTCTCTTGGGTCAGTTCCCAAGAAGGAGAAACGTGTGGTAGTGGAAAGTGTCCCAATGCTTCTGTGACATCACACACCCAGATTCCATCTTTGGGGAATGGCCCTTTGTGGACAGAATTGGGACCTCGCGGTGGGGTGACACATGAGCTACTCAGGACTATAGTCTATATCATGATCATCGCAGGGACACGCGAGGCAAGCTGAGGCTGTTTATCACTTCCCCAGGGAGTCCAGCTGGAGCGGAGCAGGTTAATTCAGTCATAGCCAACATTTACTGAGTGCGCGTGCCGGTCCCTGAGCTAGACACTTAACACTTCTCAGCTGAGTTCATCCTCGCCATCACCCCACGAGCTGAGTTCTAGTTTTATCCCATTTCACTTAGAAGAAGCTGAGGCTCAGAAAGATGAAGGCACTAGCTCACCACCACCAGGTGCTAAGTGGTGGGACCAGAATGTGAATCCAACTTACTCTGCCTCCTATATCCACGTTCTTAATCACACTACCACACCACCTCTTGACCAGCTGTGTCACAGTGGCCACACAGCAGGGGAAGGGCGGCCACAAAGAGTGGGTAACAATACAGTGTTTCCTTTTCAAAAACATTTAGTGAAAATGTGAAAGTGAGTCTATTTAAAGAAAAATATCAGGAGGAAACAGTACAAACTTGGCGATGGCCTGAATCTTGAAGGTGAAATGAAAACTAGCAGAGGCTGATAGCGTTGACATGGACATAGCAGAGCCCACTAAATGGTGCTAGTGAGTGTGTCTGAGGAGCAAGAGGAAAAATGAGGCGTTTTCCAATGTTATAAAAAAAATCCCCACTGTTAGGCCCAGTGACAGTCCCTGTGGTCGGCAGCGTTCTGACCTTGCCTTGTGTGTCAATGTCAATAGCTGTTGTCACCAGTCAATGGGCCTCCCGTTTGGTACTTAGAGATTCTCTTTATGCACTTAAAAGGCATCATTAGTACCAAGTGGCTATTAAAGCAGTCTTGCTGTTCAGAACGATTTTCTGAAGCCAATGCAGAGGAAACGTGGTGAGGGTTGAAGTCATTAGCTGAGACCACAGAAGGACTGACCGTGGGCAATGGTGCCATTAATCTTGATACGGGGAAGTGGGAGCAATTCATAACATCTGCTGGGTGAGGTTTCTCCCTAAATGGACACCCGAGAGAGTGACCCCATGTCTTTGCTCTAGGTAAGAGGGACGTGTGTGAACTGTGACATCGACTTGGCAGAATGAGCAGGGCACTCAGGGCTGCTGGGGGTGGGGACATAACCTTGATTTCAGGCTTCACTAGGGAGTCAGGGGCTGCTGGGGTGTGGCAGTAGGAAAGGAAGTTGCAGCTGGCATTTTACATAGTGCTTTACCTATTAACTGTTTAATCCTCACAACAGTCCGGTGAGGCAGGCACTATGATTATTCCCATTTTAGAGATGAGGAAACTGAGGTCCAGACAGGTTAAGCCACTTGCTGGGATTCAAGCCCCGGGTTCAAGTCTGGTTTCAGAGGCTGTGCTCTTACCACTTTGCTCCACAGCATGACCTTAGAGTGGAGGCACTCAGTCTCCCTCTGTCTTCCCTTGGAGGACAGCATGGGCTTTGGGGTCACACAGACCTGGATTGGAACCCCATCTCTGCCATTTTCTGGATGTGGCACCTTGGAAAAAGGACTTTGCTTCTTAAGACTCAGCTTCTATGTTTATAGAGCATTATGAAATTATTTGCAGTGTTAGGCACTTAACGACTCTTGAATATACGTCACTGCTTTCTTCTTCCACGTTGAGGCTACAGACACTGAGTGGCAGGGCAGGACATTGATGGGGGAATATGATGTGTAGCTAGATGCCTGCCCCAATCAGCATGTCTGTGGCTGGGGGTTGGCCAAGATCACTGGCCAGAGAATCAGCATCCTTTTCTTGGTCACCTACTTCCTCACTGGCCTTGTCCACGTTGGGTTCTGGGTTAGGGTCTGTTATGAACTAAATGTTTATCACCCTCCAGAATTCCTGTGTGGAAGCCCTAATCCCCAACGGGACTGTATGGGAAGACAGTGCCTGGTGGAGGTGATAAAAGTCAAATGAGGTCATAAAGGTAGGACCCTGATCCAATAGGGCTGGGGTCCTCATAAGAAGAGGAAGAAACTCTAGAGCTCTCTCTCCCCACCACGTGAGGACACCATGAGCAGGCGGCCATCTGTGAGCCAAGAAGAAAACTCTCACTAGGAACGAAATCGGCTGGCACCCTGATCTTAGACTTCCCAGCCTCCAGAATTGTGAGAAAACAAATGTCTGCTGTTTAAGCCACCCAGTCTGTGATATTTTGTTATGGCAGCTCTCGCTAAGACAGAACCCCAAGTCCACATGTTGAATGGGAGAATAGTAAAGTCTGGAAGTGCATTCAGAACTGTACCTTCAGCAATGATCCCAACTCAGGTAAAGGTGGCTGCAAACCGTATGCTACTCCTCCCATTAAATGGTAGAGTTGAATTCCTCTCCTCCTGACTCTGGACAAGCTTTAGTGACTTACTTCACCAACAGAATACAGTGGAAGTGACATCTGGGACTTCTGAGGATGGAACATAAGAAAGCTTGCAACTTCTACTTGGGCCTCTTGGAACACTTACTCTTGAAACCTAGCTGCCATGATGTTAGAAAACTCAAGCAGCTCACGGAGAGGGTGGAAACTGCTGCAGGGGCTGGAACCCCACATCCTCCTTGGAAGTGGATCCTCCAGCTCCAGTCAAGCTGCCTCTTCTAAGACCTTATGGGCCAGAAACAAACCTTTCCCACTGAACACCGCCCATATTGCAGATCCACGAGCAAGATCAATGACTGTTTTGAGCCATTAAGTTTGAGGGTGATTTTTCCCTCTGCAGCACGTAACTGGAACACCATGAAACACTTCCAAAGGGCTCCTACCTCTGCTCAGAGCCACCTCTGACCTGTCCCAAGGATGACTTGGCTCATGTGCCTAGGATCTTCCACTGTATGTACAGGCAGCTGGGATATGAGGTGAGCAAGACTCAATGAGGTCTCCCAGGCTGGACATTGGCCTTTGGTGTCCAGGGTTACATCCATCTTGGGGCATTTTTGTAAATGATGTGGTAAAATGTAGCTATTATATCTCATTTTATCCTGTGGAAAAAGTGAATTCCATAGACTCTAGGGGGAAACCACAGGGTTCTAGACTTTGTCTGCCAAGCCCCATCCCCTACTCTTACACCCTTCTAGAAAATGCTGGGGCTAGAAAGAGAAACAGCCTGGTTGTAGTTCACTGGTTCTCAACCTTGGCTGTACATTGGAATCACTCAGAAGCTTTAAAAATACTGCTGTGGGGACTTCCTAGGTGGCGCAGTGGGTAAGAATCCGCCTGCCAATGCAGGGGACACGGGTTCGATCCCTGCCCCAGGAAGATACCACATGCCGCGGAGCAACTAAGCCTGTGCGCCACAACTATTGAGCCTGCGCTCTAGAGCCCATGAGCCACAACTATTGAGCCCGTGTGCCGCAACTACTGAAGCCCACACGCCTGGAGCCCGTGCTCTGAAACAAGAGAGGCCACCACAATGAGAAGCCCGTGCACCACAAGGAAGAGTAGCCCCCACTCGTCACAACTAGAGAAAGCCCGTGTGCAGCAACGAAGACCCAACACAGCCCATAAAATAAATAAATAAATAAATAAATAAATAAATAAATAAATAAATAAATTAGAAAAAATACTGCTGGGGCCCACCCCAGAGGCTGGATTTAATTGGTCTGGGGTACAGCTTGGATATTGGTATGAAAAATCAAAAGAAAACAACACACCTCGCTGGCTGAGTTTTTGCACCGCCAAGGTTGAGAACAAACGCTCTAGCCTCATCATCGCTGTCATTGTTGGCATTATTGTTCTAAGGCAGGTTGTCTAAGACTTTAAATAAAGCCAAGTTGGAATCTGGAGACAGTCCCAGGCAATGAGGGAAGACCTCAGTTTCTGATGATCTCATAAATAATAATCATCCTTTACATTAATACAGATTAACTCGCCACACAGTCGAATGTGTACAAGCCACGATGTGAGCTGGTCAAGGTGTTAAATAACGCTGAATCTCAGAGTGACCCAAATCATTCCCTCTTCAACTTTCTTTCAATCCTCTGATTCACAAAGGAGAAGCCTCTGTTTGGTGCCAGCTTGTCTTTAACATCTCTCCAACTCTTGGTAAAAATAGGGCGTTGGTTTGCCACTGACCAAAATTCAAGTAACACTGATTTAAATCTTGGTCTCCATGGAAGCTAGAGAAATTATGAAAGAGCCACATGGTTTAACGTAATCCTAACCTACCAGGAGAAGGCTGAATCTCAGAGGCATTTGGTGACTTGCCCAAGGACTCAGGTCACTGTTTCTCTACCCTCTCCAACTTAGCGTTTAGTGAAAATCATGCCAACGGAGGAGGTCCTCCACCATATAACTGGGAGACAGCCATGGGACTCTATTCTTACTCTTATCTCAGTGTAAAGACCAAGCAAGTGCTACTGAGAGGACGAGGGGAAGAGGAGGCATAGAGGGTAGGACAAAGAAGAAGGACTCATGGAGAAAAGTAAGACTTGTTGGTTCAGGAAATTGATTTCGGAAGCGATGTGGAGAAAGAATTTGGTGCAAAAAAAGAAAGAACTTCCTATTGTAGCCAAGCCTGCAACAGGAGACAGTGAGAGACCCACCTTCTCCATCACTTCTTTTAGTTGCTGAAGATAGTCTTCCCTTCCTGGTGTTGGCTTTCCCCAGATATGCAGGGATTCTGGACTGCATGCTCATATCTGGGGACAGAATTCTCTTACATGCTGAGGTGCAGGGGACTCCAAAGATGCTTCCAAACCTGGAATCCTAGTTAGCCTTCGGACAGCTGGGAGAGGCAAGTTCATCTGCTAGGTCACTTCCTCCCTCTCCAATAACAACAAATCTCTGAGCTTCAGGGTGAGGGTAAGGAGCTGAACCAGATGAGGCGACTGCATGTGAATCCAGATTGAATCCTGGAGGAAACGTTGGCACCTGTTACTGGGATGTCATTTACTCTTGGCCAACAGCAGGCATTTTAAGGCCTCAGGCTGAGCTTAGGGTCTGGTCACTTGAGGGTCAGCCACTGCCACTCAGGTTAGAGGCCCATTAGGCCACCTAGGATGCTTGTCACACAAGCAAATCTTCCAGCCTGCCTCTCACTGGGATTCGTTAGTCATGGGCTGATTTTGATGGTGGAAATCCACGTGCTACATTTTGTCCAACACTGACCAGGCGGGGCTCAGACAGCCACGTCCCAGGGAAATGTGGGCAGTAAGAAAGTTGGGGGTGAGATGCTCCAGGCCAGGATGTGGGGGAGGTCCAGGAAGCACTGGAAGTCCTTTTCCACTGGACACGCCTGAAAAGGAAGAAGGGCAACCTGGAGTTCCAGAGGCATGAGATAATACACTAGTAGAGTCTCAGAGACACAGGCTCTTATTCATAATGGAATAAAAGAATTTTAAAATAAAAGAACGCATTAGCAGCAGAACTTAGTGGTTAAGACTCAGTCCTACTCAGGGTTTGACTTCTTTACGTGCTAACTGGATAACTGACGTCAAATTATTTTACCTCTCTGAGCTTCTGTTTCCTCATTTGGTAGATGGACATACTAGTAAGTATAATATAATGGTCCCTGGGACTCTTGTGACATGTAAACGAGTAGTGCATTTAAAGGACATGGCATTAAGTCTGGCACATGTTAAGGGCCCCAGAAGCGCTTATCATCATTACCAGGGTCATCGGATGTTTGAACCAAAAGTGATCACAGAGATCATCTAGTGAGTCTAATGCCCATGTCGTGACTCCTGGCCAGAAAGGAATCAATAAAGGAAGAAGGTACTGATGTGTTGTGGTTCCCTGGGCTCAGCTTCTTCTCTCTACCCAGTCTCCTGGTGGTTTCTCCCCAGCTGAGGGAAGGAGTACGTTGCCATCAAGGGAGTTTGGAGGGCCACTCCTCCAGTCTCTCCAAACCTGAGAACATCACCTTGCTGCCTTGACTGCCACTCACTTTGCAGAACTCGCGCCAGCTGTCTGCAGGCAGCAGCAGGCTTAGCTGAGGACAGCAGGGCTGCATCCTCCCTCCCCTTGCCCTGGTGTTTAATCAAAACAGTATTCAAAATATGATTCTGGGAGATTATACTGGGAGATTTGCAGGAGGCTCTCAGCGGGGGCAGAGATGGTGGGAACAGATTGCCGTTGGGGGCCGGAGGCTGGGATAATCACAGGCTCAGACTCGCCATTCTCAGGCCTTCACCTGTACTGCTGGAGCCCGCCATCAGCTCAGGAGCAGGCAGTGAGCACTGGGATGGAGAACTAGATCATCTACGTACTTGATGGCTGGGGAAACTAAGAGAGGGGAAGGGGCTTGTGCATGGTCACATAGCAAGGTAGTAATGGGACTGAGGTGGTAGAGCCATTTCCTGAGATTCAAGGCTTCTCACAGGCCACTGCCTCCAGCCAACCAGGAGCAGATCTTTGGGAAAACCCTGGGCTGCTGGCTCCTGCTCTGGGTTGTGGGAGGTGGGGAGAGGCTGGACCTCTCTGACGAGAGAGAGAGACAACCTCTAGATGTCCTGGGTGGTACCTGGACTTCCTTTTCCAAGGCTCAGGGTCCTATAAATGCTGAATGGCTAGAGGCAGTGTGCAGGCAAACCCTTCGCCCACCTACCATCCTCCACTCTCTGCATCTCAGTCCCAGTTCAGCCACACAACCTCGGGCTTAGGTGGGTCCTTCTCTCTGGCCTTCACATTCCCATCTGGAAATCGGACCCAATGTGATGCTAAGGGCCCATCTCCCCTCCACAAAATGGCTAGCGGGAACCCCACTCCCAACTGAAGGTCCTAGGAACAAGCTTCTGCAGCCCCAGCAGCCTCCCGAGGGCTTTACCTGGCCCCCTAGGAGGGGGTGGGGTCGAGGGAGCCTTGAAAGAAACCTCAAGCTAATGCTCTTTATTACAAGCGTTAATCCCGCAAAGCCGACTGGAAATAATGTTTATCTTTTCGCAGTTTAATTTCCCGGACCCTAAGCCGCGGGTCAGTAAGGGCGACCGGAGGGTCCCCGGGGAGGCTGGGGGTAGGAGCAGCTGTCGCCCAGAAGCAAAAGGAAAGCAGAGAGGGGGTTTCCCAGAGGAAGCAAGGGAGAGGAGTCAGAGGCAAAAGGGGCTCTGATGGAGAGCTGGGTCGTCTTCACCGGTTCTCTGTGACCCTGAGCCAATCCCTCCCCCCCCACCCCCATTTGGCCTCAGTTTCCTCATCTGAGGAAGGGGTTTGTATAATTCATTATCTATGACTATTTTATAGAAAAGGCAGACTGGCGGCGCCTGTTCCCTTCAGGTTTTTTAACCCCCACTTTTCCTCTCTGCAGCCTCCAAGATTCTTAAAATCTCCTCCCAAGGATGCGGATGCTTCCCGCCCCAGACTTCAGAGACCAGTGAGCAGGCACTGCGCTGGTGTGGGAGGCTGGAGCCCAGCAGTGGAGACACAGCTTCCCGAAAATCCACCCTTAGGCGCACACCTCAGCTACCCTCCCTCCTGCCTTCCCGTCCCCATCAGCTCCCGGACCTCCCCTAGGGCGCTGTCCCGGTTCACCTCCCTCTTTCCTTGTGTGTAGCGGAGAACGCACTCTTTGGCTCAAGCCGAAGCCACGGGGCCGAGGACACACACTCAGGGCTGGCACCGGCATCTTTAAACCTCTCATCTCCGCCCCCGCACTCCCAGCCCTACTCCTCCTGACACTGCTAGCCAGGGGGACAAAGCCCCCGTCCCCGCTTCTCAGCTCCCATTGGTTGGCCTGTACCGGAAGTGTTTGCTGACACTTGATTAAACGGAAAGAATGCCCCCTTTCGCCTCTAATCGACCAGGCAAACTGTCAGACTTGGCCACTGGGTCAGGGGGGAGGTGCGTGGGGGGTCCCAGCTGCAGTGCCCAGGGACCGCCAAGAGGATCCCCATCTCCCGGCCTCCCGGCAAACTTAAAACCCAAGTACGAACCCGGAAACAAATGCAGCTTCCACACAAATATCTGGACAGCTCCACCCCGCCCCTTCCCTCCCCCCAGTTGCCCGCCCCCACCTCCAACTCCCACGCCCGGCTCTGCAAGTTGGTTGCGGCTGCAGTTCGGCGGCCTAAACCGCAGGCGCTGCGGCCTTGGCCATTAGCTTGTCAGTTTCTCTCCCAGGTATGAAAGGGACTGCAATCTGCAATCCATGCCGCCCAGTCCCCAGAACCCCTGACGCATTCCATCCTCCCCTTCACCCCGACATTGCCAAGCTCCCCCTGGCGCAAATAGGCCACACAGCTTGGGTTCGGTTTCATTATTTTTAAGGACACAAGGAGTGGGGACAGGGAGAAGATGCAAGTGGTCCTTAGGGGCCAGGTCAGCCCTGAAGTTACAAAGTGAGGGTGATGGGGGTGAGCAGGAGAGGGAACGGCTTCAGACCCTGAATCCGGAGGGGAGAGGAAGACTTGGGTACCGAGGGAGTGCATCGGGCAGACTCGCCCGGATTTCCCAACTGGCCTTCCTCAAGGTGCCCTGCCACCTCCTCCGTGGGATCTGACAAGATGCACGTCTGCCAGCCACTCCCAGCTCTGCGTGCAAGGAGGGCCAGTAGGAGGGTTTCTGTGTGTCTATCTCTTAGGCGAAGTGAGAGCCCCAGACCCTGACGTGGTCTCTCAGCTTCTTAGTGTGGAGGTGAGTTCCAAAAAGTAGGGCTTCTTTCCAAGATTCTTCTGCAAATCGCAGCCATTGCGCTAACCTGCTGAGAGAGGAAAGGTTGATTAAAACCCGAAGGCCACTTGGTGGTGATTCCTAAGAAATCTGAGGTCGGTGGTGTCTCATCCGAAGGGAATCAAAGGTCTAGAGGCAATTTGCTTACTAGAGGTAACATTTGGACCCCGTTATGTGTAAATTCAAATAACAGTGTAACCCAATTTTCTAAGCCAGTAGCTAATCCTGAGAGAAATTACTTCAAAGAGCAGAATCTGACAGTAATTGCTGGAGGCTGCTGACTGCTTGGGGAATGTCCCCTTGTGGGGTGAAATTCCCTTCCACCAAGCACAGCCAAAGAATGATCCAGGGGCAGGAGACACTGACTGGCAGTCCTGCCCTGCTTGGGGGTGAGCTTTTGGGGTAGGGGCTCTCAGGGACAGCACTCCCCTGAGGTATACCTCTGGGGATTTTCATGGGCGGAACAGAGGACTGCAAGCTGAACTTAAGCACTGGCCTTGAACGGACTGTTAGGTATCTGGTCCTTCCCCTCGGCCTTCTGGGAAATCCCTGGTACCTGCCTAGCACTAGCAAACTCTTGATACAGGAACAGCAGGAGCCAGCTGGCCTCCTCCGAAGGGCAGGCAGTGGACAAGGGTGCCTGTGCTGGAGGGTCCTGATGGTGTCCACCTGGTGCATTTGGCTGAACATTGGAGAGATCTAAGCTGTCCATCTCTTCAATGACTTTCTAAGGGTTTTCTAGGTAAGTTACTGTCTCATTCTGAGCTTAGTACTATGATTTGGTCTTAAGACTCGGAAACTAGAACTTTAAGCTTCTGTTTCAAGGAGTGCTGTGAGCCAATCTCGCTGCTAGGTCTAAACCTGAGCAGAGAGAGTGCGCCGTGGCTGGGCACTGGGGTGGGGGGAACGTGGCGGGGGGTGGGGGTGGGAGTGGGGTGGGGGGAGCAGGCGTCTTTTGGACAGACACTCCCAGCGCCGTTGGGGGCCCACTACCTTCTGCTCCCGACGGATACTGGCACTGCACTGCGGGCTCCCTCCGCCGCGGGCACGGAGCACAGTTCAGCGGCAGGCCCTGCAGGGCAAATGTGGGGTTTCCAAAGGCTTTGGCTACTCGGGAAGACTCTTCGCACGCGGAGTCTCTGGGGACCGCGGGTCGCGCGCCCGGGCCTGGAGGCTGTCTGGGAATCAGATGGCACGCAGGACTTCGTGGCCTGGGTAGGTTTGGAGATGCACCTTCGACGCCGCTGGCTGCCGCAGTGCGCGCCAGAGACCAGATGCGAGGTTTCTCGCTGCAGGGGTAGTGCATGGTTAACGTGGGGCCTCGTGGCTCGGCCCGGAGGAAGCTGGCCTCTCCCGACGTGGGGGACTCAGTGAATGAGAAGCGGGGCGCCGCCAGACTGCACTCCCTGCGCTCCTGCCGGCCCTCTCGAGCTGAGGCACATTGCGCCGCCGGCAGCGACTGAGTGTCTTTATGGAGGTCAGCCAGCCTGTCCGTAGCAGTGGCCACTGCCTCCTCTTCCTCCACCTCTTCCTCCTCTTCTTCCTCCAGGTCTTCCAGGTCACTCAGCCGGAGCCCCCGAGCCTCCTGGCTAGCACTAATGTCTGCGGGAAATCAAAAGCGAGTGAGAAAAGCCCCAGGCCCCAAGGGAAATCCTCGGGAGTGCCTATCCCCAAGAAGCTTTTAGCAAGATGCACCGCCGCACTCTGGGCATTCTCGGTGTAATTCACCAGGCTGGCCACACAGCCACCTACACTTGCCCCAGGGCTGCCTGCCCCTGGGAAAGAATTCCCTTCCCTGGACCTGCCTCCACCCTTTGGAAGACTCCTTCCCTCCGATAGCCCAAGGAAGCGGCCGCTTTCCTCTAAGACCTGCATCTCAGTTTCTCAGCCTTAAAAAAGCAAGGGACAGTTTTTACCCAATTCCAACACCCACAGGGGGCTGGTGTGTATTATTTAACTGAGAAAGTATTTACTGAGCACCAGCTATGTGCTAGACATCATTTAGGCATTTAGGTATTAAGAATTTAGAGAATTCAGCGGTGAAGACACTTTCTTGTGCAGCTGACATCCTTGAGGGGGTAAGTTTGGCAAAGGAAATAAAGTAGGCTGACATGATAGAGAATAACTTGGGAAACTAGTTGGCGTGGGTGGCCAGGGAAGGCTTTTCGGAGGTGGCACTTTACAGTCAAGAAGAAGCTGGTTCCCTAGGGAATTCCAGGCAGAGGGAACCGCAAAGGCAAAGGCTCTAAGGCATGCAGGGGTTGCACATGCAAGGGTAAGGAAAGGGGTGCCTTCCATAAAAGCTACCCCACTGGGTGGTGGTGAAAATCCAATGAAATTTCTTGATGGCTGGAAACCCGCGTAGGTTGGGGCAGCGACCATAAGGTACCTTTGGTGTCACCATTTAGGCAGCCCAGCAATTCATCTGCTCCACCCTCCTCCTTCCTCTCTTCCCCGCTTTTGTTCTTGGGGGCCCATGTCATCTTGTTCTCTTTCTTGAGGCGCCGGCGCGCGTTGGCGAACCAGGTGGACACCTGGGTGAGGGTCATCTTGGTGATGATGGCCAGCATGATCTTCTCACCCTTGGTGGGGTAGGGGTTCTTGCGGTGCTCGTTGAGCCAGGCCTTGAGTGTGCTAGTGGTCTCCCGGGTGGCATTCTTTCTGCGCCCAGCGCCACTCAACTCCACCGCTCCGTACCTGGGGGAAGAACCTGGCTCACACTTCTGGGGCTGGGAACCTGGGGCTGCAGACAGGAGATAGTTTGCATCCTAGAATTGAGGTTCTGCTCCCCATCCTAACACACAGCTCCCCTCCCCGCCCCGTGCTCTGTGGATTGGTCCGACCTTGTGATGCCAGCCACCAAGGCCCCATGCCTTACCGGTCATACTGGTACTGCCCCAGACTGGGCTCATAGGAATAATAGGCTCCTGGTTGCGCCAGGCCGGGGGTAAAGTTCCCTGCAGCCTCCTTAAATTCATACTGTGGATTCTGGTGGGGGAGGAAGGAAGAATTCAGGACTACATTTGGGGAGGAGGAAGGGTGGAAAGTTGCTAAGGGTGTGAACTCTGGAGTCAAATCTGATTCCAACTGCAGTACCACCACTCGCATTGGCTGTGTGATCTTGGGCACAGCTGTTTAACCCTTCTATGCGTCAGTTTCCCCTTAGTAAAATGGGATAACAATTTGCATAAAGGTTATTGAAGAATGCTTGACAGAATTCCTGGTGCAGAATAAGCAGTTGTTAAATATTAGCTGATGTTATCGCTGTTACTACTTGTGTCCCCCCAAGCCCCCTCTTACCAGCTGGGGAACTTTCCTTACTCCCCTTCTGGAGCTATTCTCTGACCTGTTCTATCTGTGTGACTTTGAGTAAGGTTATTGGAGCCCCCCTGCACCTTAGTTTCCTCATCTGTACACTGAACCTAGTGATGACTTGCCTACCTCACCCAATTAATAGAGGAACAGATCTTTTCTAAACAGGACTGCTGCAAACTGTAAAATGTTGTAAAGATTTTTTTTTCTTTATATACAATCTTAACCTTTTTCTTTCCTCAGAGTTGTGTGTCCTTCCTAGATTTTCCTAGATGGAGATATCACGTCGGATTTCGCCCCTGCCGCTCCTGCCCCCAGGCGGGTAGATTCTGGCGCACAGACCCAGGCTCCACCCCGGGGTACTCACCAGCGCCCCGTACAGCGGGTGCGGCTCCGGGCTGTAGGGCAGGTAGCCTGGGTAGCTCTGGGCAGCTGCAGCGGCTGAGTAGGGAGTTCCATAGATGCCCAAGGCCGCACCCAGCTCGGGCCTCGCACTGCCCAGCAGCCGAGTGTCGTAGGGTGCGCAGCAGAGCGCGGCCGCCGGGGTGGAGCCTGAGGCCACATCTGGGACCGAGCACGGGGCGGATTCGCAGCAAGTGGCGCTGGAACTTGCAGACACCAGAAACTAAGGGGGCGAGAGAGGGGCACCGGAGATCAGAGACCGGCGCCTCGGGCTCGCGGGAGCCAGCGGCGGAACTGCCAGATCATTCCTTCATTCAACATAAACTAAATGCCACTTCGTGTTGAGCGTTCTGCTTAGGACTGGGACGGGAATTATCTGTAGAAGCAATTTACCCAAACTGCCTTTATAGATACTCCTAAACCTTTGCTAGAGCTTCAGAGTTTCAGGGGGTCCGGGTCATGGGAAGGTTCTAAAACCCGAATTACAGAAGCCAAGACTCCGCCAGTTCCCTCCGGAACCCTCCCTCCCCGGAGTCACAGGATCTTACAAAGGCCGAACTTAAAGTTAACCTTAGAGACCACGTCTCACTCCTGCTTCTATTTTATAGACAGGGAATGGGGACTAGAGACTTATCCTGGATCGCAAAGCGGGGCAGAGATCAAGTGGGACCAGCCCTCTGGCACTCTGCAGAGAAACCGAACAGGGGTGGGCTTTCCAGAATTTTCCCAGGAAACCCTGTTACTGTACAGTACCACCCCCCACCCCCCCAACCCCACCCCCAGGTCTGGAAAATCGAAGGCACCAGAAGCAGAGAGCTTGGACCTATCCATGGAACGGGGAGGAAAAGAACAGAGGACAACAAACGAACAAGCCCAGAAAAATAGTGAGATGGCCAAGGCTCTGGACTGGAAGTCTGAGACTCTCCCGGCCACCTCGGATATTTGTACGATAAGGAGGCCTGTCTGGAGATTCCCAGGAACCCATCCACCTCGCGGAGCGTGTGGTCAGAGTGACCAAGTTTCGGGTCACACGATTTTCAGGCTTGCATTGGGAGAGTGGAACGTTCTCAGCCAGGGACTGGGGATGTCGGAGGGTTCGGATGTCAGAGGGGTCTGTGGTATATTACCCAGATGCCTGCTCTCTCTGGCTTCCCCGGGGACTCGTGGGAGAGGGGGGCGTTTAGGGGCAGGCTGCTGTACTAGGGGCTTCCTCCATCCAGTCTGCCCCTACCCCCCATGGGGGCGGCTCTTACCTGGGAAGCGCTGCCATAAGGGTGTCCAAAGTGCGGGAAGGACATGGTGGCTGTCCGCGACCCGCCTCCCTCTTGCTAGTTCCCGCCTCAGCCCGGCGGTGCTGCGCCTCCAGCAGTCCGCGGCCTCGGTTCCTTACACGGTTGCCGGTGCCCAGCGCCGGGTCCACCGCCTGCTTGGCGCCACTGGAGGTAGAGCCAAAGGCAGCCCGGCTGCCGAGCCCCGCGCTCCAGAAGGCTCCCCTCCTGCCCGCGTGGTCCGGAAGACAGAAGGGCCCATGGATGGGCAGGGGAAGGGAGAGGATGCTGGTTCCCAAAAGCTCTCGTGGCGAGGCAAGGTGAAGCGTGGCGCGGGGCAGTGCAGCTCCGGAGGTGCCCCAGTCCAAGGTGGCCAGAGGCTCAATGTGACGTCACGGTAATCCCGGGCCGCCAGACGGGCCCCCGGGCCCTGGGGCCCCGGGCCACCAAGCCTGCCAAGCGCAGCCAGCCCGCGCGCGCGCGCGCGCACTCTCACCACACTCACACTTGTTCCGGGAGGTTTGTGCAGCTGGTGAGGAACGTCAAAGACCCTGACCCTCTCTGCTTGGCGCAGGATCCTACCCCTTTTCGCCTTAAGCTCGCGCGCGCGCGCGCGCATACAATCTCTCCAAATTACCCGGGAGAAGTAGGGGAAACGCCTCCCACTGCGCCGCGCAGGCCCCGAGCGCAGCGCGCTTACCTCCTCCCCTGCGGCCCGGAGGAGGAGAGAAGCATCGGGCTGCGAGGGAGGAGAGAATACAAAAGAAGAGACAGGAGAAACAACAGGAGAAAAGTGGGGGAGAAAGGCTAGAGGGAGAAGGAGGAGGGGAGAGGAGAGAGATGAGGAGTCTAAGTGAACAGAGGCGCGCGGGGGAGGGGAGGAAGCAGGGGTGGGCGAAGGCTGGGCGGAGGTTGAACGCTGCTGGCAGGTGGAGGAGAGCAGAGACTCGGCGAAGCCTCGAGCCCGACCCCCCCGCCCCTCCGGGGCAGAAAAGTTTGTTGGCGCCACAGGCCCCGAGCTCGTTGGGGCAGCGCTGGGCAGCGTCGGTGGATCCCACTGTTCCGGCCGTCTTTGTCCTCGGGGACCTGGCTTCCCGCCCCAGTCTCCCCAGGACTCTAGCTCTATTCAGGCTCTCCATGCATGCCCCATCCTTTGCCAGGGCCTTGACCCCGGGGCTTCTCTGCGGCTTTCTGGCCCTCGAATACGCTGAATAGCGCCCCCTCGAGGTCAAGGTTCAGATCCTCTCGGACTCGGCCTGGAAAGACGCCAAGTCTGACCCCTGGCATCTGCAGAATGCGGACTGAGACCCTGGGCATCTCCTCCGAAGGCGAGACTGGGCTGCCTCGTGCGCACGGCGCGCTCTGTCCACGGGGGAGCGGGGAGCCGCAGGAAGATGCTGGGGCCGAGCTGCAGCCGCTGCGCTCCGCTGGGGGTGGCGCTGGCGAGCCGCGGTTCAGCGCGCGGGGAGGGCGGCCTATGCCCTGCGCTCAGTTGGGACGCCTTGCTGGGCCCAGCGGTCTGACCACCCCCTCCAACCCAGGGTCCTTCAAAGGGGCACTGGTGGGCGGACGAGCTCGCTGGTGCGCGGGCGGGGGCTGTGTCCTCTAGGCCTGGCCCCCAGGCAAGCAGCCGCCAGTTTGCAAGCTCCACAGGTCCTACACTCCCGAAGGCTCAATCCCCAGGCCCAGAGCCTCCCCGCCGAGGGCCTCCGACCCGCGACGTCTGGGGGCGTACAGGGGCTGCCGGCCTGGTAGTGGTGGTGGTGGTGGTGGTGGTGGTGGTGGTGGTGGTGGTGGGGAGTGGGGGGGGTTTCCGGGGATGCGGCCGGGATCCGAGTGGAACTCTCGGGTTTTCGGGTTTTCAGGTCAGAAACCTCAGAATGCCTCGCCTTTCACTCACGGGGTCACCGCGCTTTACAGTTTACGAAAACATTCTCCTAGGCCTTCTCTGAACCTCCCCGGAGGCATCGGGTCGGAGGTGGGGGTGGGGTTGGTTCACCGGCCCAGCTTTATTTGCTAGTTGAAACGCAAGAACGTGTGGCGCAGAGGTTAGGAACAACCCGGATTTCTGCCCTGGGTTCTGACGAGGAAAGGAGGAAGCCCAGGGACGGACAAGGTCTGGGGCCCAGGCCCGGGATCCCTGGCTGCGATCCTTTTCCTCCCGCACCTTTCAGAGGAGACTGGTAGGACCGGAAGCCAACGACTTCTTTAGAACAACATCGGCTTCTTTTTTCTTCACATATTCTGCAGAATGCGCACAGAGCTTGAATAAGCCGCAAACCGCAGACTCCTCCGCCTGAGAGATTATTAACACGAGGACGAGCTCCATTCTAAACACGCACAAACCCAGCGAGGTTTTCTGGCTGCTGCTACTGAGTGTCGTTACCTTGGAGAAACCTTGCGTTCAACCCGGGAAACTCCTAGTTAGAAGAAGAATTATAGTTATCGCCAGATTGATTTAGTGATAAAAATTCACCGTAATAGATAAGATCCCTTGATTTTTCAAAATGCACTTTGGAGCCATCTACACGTTTGCAGCTTGGATACATCTAAGCTATTTTTTTAAAGTAAGAATTGGAGAGAATTCATTCAATTAGTCCCTTGGGGAAGATTACTGCTAATTAATTAATTGCAAACATTTCCAGAGGGACAGTATGTCAATTGTAAAGTAATAAAATTAGGTAGTTGAAATACTTACTCAGCAACTTTGATTGCCCATTCGTTCCTAAGAAGATTTTTTTTTTTTTTTTTTATGACAGAAAAATGGGGAGGGTGGTGAAGAAAAACCATTAGTTCTGTCCCCTGGCGATCTGGTTGCAAAGGATAAGCTACCATATAGAATTTATTGATTTTTTAGCTGATTTATAAGACCTCTGCAGTATCAATGCTGTGTGCAGGACCTCCAGGCCTACCTCTTGCCTTTGCTCTCTAGGATTCGAGAAAAGCCACAAGATTTTTCAAAAGAGAGAAAAGAGGAGGAAGAGCAGAGGTGAAGTGAATTGGGAGGTGAGACTAAGAAGATGCTTCAGCATTTTACTTCATCTGCAGAAAAGAAAACAAACAAAAGACCAGGTTTTCTGTTATGGCATCTTTCTATTGTGTTCAAAGTTACTTTAAGGTATCAGAATGTGTTGGGGAGGAAGGCTGCCATTTCCAGGCAGGGGAGACCTTGAGTTGACATTTCTTTCCTGGGGAGAGGCTGCACCCAAAGCCAACCTACCTGATGCTGCTGACATTTGATTGTCACTACCTTGAGCATTTAGTAAGTTTCCCTAAAAAGGATTCTTATGAAGTGTGCCTTTTCCCATTATTTTGGGGCCCTTGGTACAAAACCAAACCATCAGGTTCAACCAGTTTCAACCTCTGTCTGGCAGAAACTTCAGGTGGAAAGAATCCTTTCTTGGAAAGTGATTCAAGGAAGCTACCATGGAATTTGCTTGTTCGCCTGACTGTGACAGGCACTCACTTCTGCAGCCAAGTGCTCTGAGCTTCTCCACCGTTCTGGCTTTCCATTGCTTTGTTCGGTGCTGACTAATTTAGTTTTGGGAAAATGCCCAATTGTCTATGTGTACGTATTGAATTTTACTGAAGCGAGTAAATAAACCTATCAAATACAAACCCTCCCAGTTATATTTAAGGGTGTCATTCCACCTAAAGTGTTTTATACAGATGATACAGATTCTTTTGTTGTATTATGCCACATGACCTGATAGTTCCTCTAGCTGCTCATTAAAACAAACATGAAACAAAGTCAACAGTCAAAGGTCTGTTTGGAGCAGGGAGAGTACTAATCCACATTGTTTATTTGAAGTTCATGTTGCTTTGCTTGAAATGCACTGAAAGTCCTAAGCAGGCAGACTAAAGGATGTGATAGTAAACCTGAGTGCAGGTACCACACACACACAAAATCACATTGCACTATTTTGAGTTAAATATCCATCATTTCCTAATGATTTAGAAAGACAGCAGATTTTAAAGGGAGGGGATGGTAACTCCAAAATGCCGCAAATCAACTTCAAATGCCTCAAAGCATAGATGCACTGTGTGAGCATATGGATAAAATAACACAGATGAAAAATTGCTAAATTATATTTTTTAAGTATGAGTTTTTTAGTGACTGTTTTTGAACAGAGAATAATGAAATTTCCTCAAATCTATGCATGAATGAACAAGTGCATCTGGACAGATGCATCTATAATTTATACTGATCAGTCACCGCAGGTCTCCCCGAGTAAAACCGAAATGAACACTAATTGTTTTGACGGAAGTAGTGTGCATGGTATCTGATTGTGAAACACAGCGAGCCCCTGCCTTGCCTGAATACATATTGTCAGCAGCAACTCTGGCATCAGGAGGGGAAAATAAAAAGGCAATAATTCCCAGATGAGGCTGTTGATGTTGCTTGTCAGGAAGGTGACAAATAGAAAGAATGAACTTCTGGCTAAAGTAAAAAATGTAGAGATACTGGTATATCAGCAAGCCAGGTACAAATCTGAGCTTAAAGTTAAAAAATCATTACTTGGTAATAATAACATTCCTTTGCATTTGTAGCATGCTTGGGAACTATCCTAAACACCCCTGCTTTATCTTATTTAAGGCTCATGATAAGGAAAATTGGAGAGGTGGGAAGCAAATCTAAGATTATATAACCCAGTAGATGACACAGGAGGAACCAGAATTCAGACCTCCCCACTTTGGGTATTTCCACAAGACATTATTTCAAACATATATAAAGCCAGACATAGCTGAAAATGTAGTGACTTGGGATAACACAGTGTAATTTAGCAGAGAAAATATCTAAGGAGAGGCCGCAGTAAGCATACTAGTTCAGGGGCTCTATTATAAGCTTTTATATCAACTCATATTATGGAAGAGCTTATGTAATAATTTGGTAGTTTTAGAAAGTTGATGCCGATTGTTAATTAAAATAGAAAACAGCAAACAGACCCAGCTGTGATGGATAAGAATTAAAAAAAAAAAAAACCCAGCAACAACAAAAAACCTATAAAAAATCCAGCCAAGATATCTATATATCTACTATGGTTTATAAAACAGTGGAACTTAGTTAGAGACTATTTTCAGGAAGATATATATATGACTATATATGTGTGTAAATATATATATATTTATATTTATATGTGTACATTTATGTATATAAATACACATTTATATATAAATATATACATTTATATATACATATATATTTATAAATATATACATATATAAGTATAAATGTATGTGTATATATACGTATATAGTCACTAACCAAATTATATATTTATATTTATATATATTTTAACCTTTGTTTTTGCATCAGTAGACTGGGGGGTTTGGTGCATTAACTTCTCACTTTTAAAGCAGCTTTTATGTATAGCAATTCTTGATTCTTTTTATCTCCTGAATGCTGCCATCTTTCTAATGATGAGCTCAAGGTAACTCAAGGAATTAAAATTGAACGTCAACAACAGATGTATGGATTTGAAAGCCAGGGAACAGTTTTTGAAGCCAAAGTCTTTGGGAAAAAAATGCATGTAAAAAACAGACCTGAAAGAGGCAGCATATAAGGACTTGCTGGGATAAGATGCCATGTCCTTTTTCCCCTTTGTGACAGGGCCTAGGAGCAGTCTTGAGTGTACAATTAGGGGACAGAGTCATGGCCTAGACAAATGGGAAAGGGAGCTGATTTGGTGCTGGCAGTGACTCCAGCCAGGGACTGCGCATTTTTACGTACTGCTCTTTAACTGGACCATTGCTAACAGGCAGTTTTTAAGGATGCTTCTTTGTCATTCTTCTCCCTAAAGGATTTCACTGTTGTAGACTTTAAGGCTTCAATTAAAATATGAGCAGCTTCAAGCCATATACATTTTATCTGATTAGCCACATTCCACCAGTATTCTCTTTCACTGTGGTTTCTCCTACTTTTAAAGCTGAGCATTAGAACTGGCCAGGAGTCTTCTTTTTTGTGCCACCTGGGGCCCACTACTTTAGGGAAGCTGGGACCATTTGTGATGTCACGTGCTGGCCAGAGTAATTTATGACAAATCTTCGCAAATCAATAGAAATATGGGAAGTATATCATTTTTAAAGGGGGGGGGGAGAAACACATGAGGCATGCCCATTAAGGGCATAGGCATTCTAATACCTGCACGTCCGCTTGGGTCTGCAATTAAAAACATTCTGATAATAAATCTCCTTGCAGTCCCTTTTAATGCTTTTAACTTTCCCGAAGGTTCAAATTGGTATCCCAAAAATGTGCCAGGACTTTCACAAGGTATTTTATAGACTCATAAATAAATACGGCAATTAATCTCTGCTCTATTTCTTTCATATTTGATGACAATTTATTATGGCATTCACCCATTCGGTGCACAAAAACTCTAATGCACTTAAAATCGGATTTCAAACCAAACATTTTATGGGAAAATATAATATTGGTCATCCATTTAAAGATATCATGAAGATGATTCATAACCTGCTGTGAAAAAAAGATCTCATGAGAATCTTACAAATGAGTGGGGGGGGGGGTGGCATCGTCTATTCATAAAACCAGAGCTGTTGGATCTGTTCCTCTTGTTTCCTTCATTTATCTTTGAGCTTTCCAGCACTGATTACTTTCATAAGCTGCTGTTTTATAAGAAAAATCCTTTTCCATGACATTTTTCATAGTGACAGAGGTTGTGGAATTTCACAGTAAGTATTTTCTCTGGCAACTTTCTCTTGAAATTCTGCCTGCAGGAAGAGTTTCAGGGGTAATAGAAAATGTTTCTGTTACTTGGAGTCGAAACTATCGTATAGCCCCATGACACTTACGCATAATTGACAGACCATGGTGGTTCTAAGCAATCCTGAGCCCCTGATGGTCCGCAGTCCTTGCCTGCTGTGAATGCTTGAATACCTTTTGTGTACACACAGTCTGAGTGAGAGTATAAGAATATCCCAGTGCTGGCCCTTCTCTTCAGGTAGCACAGGGTCTGCCTGGGAAGAACAACCTGTATCATTCATTCAACGGACATTTACTGAGTGTCTACTGAATGCTGGGCATGGTTCAAGGAGGCGAGGATTCAGCACTAAATGAAACAGGTTCCTGCCTTCACACAGGCTACATTTGAATGAGTTAAATATTCTTGCATCATCCTGAAATCACTTATCTAGCAGCACAATAATTTGGGAAAGTGGCTTAATGTTTGTTGAATGCTCACAAGACTTTAGGCATGAGGTTAAGCACATTTTATGTTACCCTTCATTCATTCCTTCACCAAGCATTCATTGAGCGCTTGTTATTTATGAACACTGACTTAGAGGCTGTGGATTTAGTGCAACAAGACAGTGAAAATCTCTGTGTCCATGGAGTTTACAGTTTAACTGTAGTGTCCACCTGAAATTAGATATCATTTGTTTTGTTTTACAGAAGTTGGAGCCTAAGAGAGCTTAACTTGCCCAGTGTAATAGAGCTACTTCTGAAAACCTGGGGATTGAACTCAAGCTTCTGGCTTTAAAGTTTGGGGGAAAGAACATTTCTGATTAAATGCTTAATTGTTGAGGTGCTGCAGTTTCAAGAAATATCCACCTCACCTAATACACAGACGATCTAAGCTGCTGTGCTTTTTTTTTTTTTTTTAAATAGCATGTGGTTGGCTTCCCCTACCTTTTTAAGTCTATGTAATACCAAATATCTGCATAGAAATGAAAAAAATGGAGCAGCTAAATAGACATTTTGATCCCGTTGACACCAACACCTTGGTTCTCAGCGGATGTTTTTTACATTTGCCTTCAGCTGATGACTAGGGCCATATACAATTTCTAAATGATTAGGAAAATACATCTCTTATAAATTTTGGCCGATGGGTGCAGGGGAAGGAGAATTGCTGAGCTGGAGTTTTAGGGCATCTATGACTCAGTTGCTTCAAATCTACCCATGTTACCTGCTACATGTATTACAGATTCATAACTTGCTTTCTTCCGTTCTCTCAGTCACTCTGGGGGTTAAATAGGGGAGGTTTTCTTGCTCTCTTTTCATAGATGAGCAACTGGGGTTCAGAGGGATTAAGCCTCTGGTCTAGGTCACATAACTGATTAACATTTGGGACAACCCAAGAACCACCGGGTCTCTGAATTGATGCTTGGTCCTCTCACGGGTCTACCACCTTTTGCAAGAAAGCCTGAAGTCTGACCTTGGATTTCTATACAGGCTTTGGGAGGTAGCCTGGCAGCTCTTCCCATCTCTGAGAAGGTGGCATCTTGCGCTTTCATTCTGGTTTTGCTATCAGATTTCCCCTGGCAGTTTTAAAGCCACACATGCTTCTGCTTTCTGATTGTTCAGGTTTATTCTAACAGAGAGCTCAGAAGAGAAAGTTTGCGCCATTCATAGCAATCACACAGGAACAGCACTGAAAATGAGGCACTTAATCAAGAGTAATAAATCTACCAACAGGACTGTGCGTCTCCTCGCCTGCATTTCTGCAACCCTCTGCCCCAAAGCTGGAGTCTTTCAGAGGGGGGTGCCTACCTTTGCTCCAGGCACAGGCTGCTTTCCATCTGCAGAGACAGAGCCATTGGGCACAGTGTCTATCTCGCGGCCGGGAGAAAATGGACTAGATGGAGACAGCGTGAAATACACAAGTGGGATTAGACTGTCAGTGTAGACTGGAGAACATAAACCATTTCCTGTGTCACTCTCCAGCTCAAGGGCAGGGGCAGAGCAGAGGGGAAACCTGCAACTATAATTATGAAATATAAATTTATACATATATAAAGGGGAAGACTGAGAGTGGATATTAACCACTAAAACTCCTTTTACGTTATAAACACCACAGGGATATGGAAAAGCAGCGTGGGGATTAAGGGCATCTTTTTGCTTGGGGACTAATTTATTACTCTAGATGATGCAGTTAACGGAGAAAGGGAAAGTTGATACTCGGTTGTTTCTCTGTTAAAGTTAAATGTGAGTAATGGGAGGGCCCTGTCCCTGGTTGTAAACACCTCATGATGGAGAAAAAGATGGCCAGGAGCTGAAGGGAGCAAAACACTGGTTTGAGAGACGATGCTGGAATCTAGCCCTGGCCCTGCCACTGATTGCCTGGGAGGCTTTAGACAAGTCTCTTTCCCTCTGGAAGCCTCAGTTTACTCATCTGCAAAATGGAGAGCCTGAGTTCCACGATCTGCATGGAAGTCCCTTGGGCTTACATCTTTCTGGGAGTCAGGTCACATTCCTTTTCCAGGACTTAAAAACTCTTCTGCTACCTATAAGCACAGACTCTCTGGAAAATTCTTTTTATCATGGATGGTACATCGAAATCTTTTGAGCATCTTTAAAAAGCACACATGCTCAGCCTCGCCCTCTGAAAATCTGAGCAAGCCTCAAGTGTGGCCTGGATATCTGTATTCAAGAAAAATATAAAATATAGCAGTGTGTACATGTGAATCCCAGACTCCCAATCTATCCCTCCTTCCCACCCTTCCTGCCCCCCGTAACCTTAAATTCATTCTCTAAGTCTGTGAGTCTACTTCTGTTTTGTACATAAGTTCCTTTGTGTCATTTTTTTAAAGATTCTGCATATGTGATATCACATGATATTTGTCTTTCTCTATCTGACTTACTTCACTTAGTATGATAATCTCCAGGTCCATCCATGTTGCTGACATGTACACACTACTATATTTAAAATACATAACCAACAAGGATATACTGTATAGCACAGGCAACTCTGCTCAATATTCTGTAATAACCTAAATGGGAAAAGAATTTGAAAAGGAATAGATACATACATATGTATAATTGAATCACTTTGCTGTACACCTGAAACTAACACAACATTGTTAACTATGCTCCAATATAAAGTAAAAATTTAAAAATGAAAAATAACTAAAAAAGAAAAATATAAAATAAAAGTAAAATATGCATGTGGTAAAAAGCCAAACAACCTGCAGGAGATATGACTGATTGTCTAACTGATACCCTCTACCCGCTTCTTCCTGGCTAAGCACGTCCTGATGTTGGCTGGGGTGGCCGTTTGCAGTTGTACCCTTTCGCTCCTGGATTTCTAGCATCTTTGGATGCAGGAGAGGAGCATGCCATGTGAACCAATTCCGGCCGATAAGACGTAGAGGAAGTCTGCATGGAGGATTCTGGAAAAGCGTTTGTTTTCATGACAAAAGAGGACAGAAGCAGTGGTGGTACCTCTCCTCTCTTTTGAGTCTTGAACATGGACGCGATGACTAAAGCAGCAGCATTCATTCATTCATTAGTTCAACAAATGTTTATTGAACACTTACTCTGTACCAGGTAGGATTCTAGGGTGCTGGGGTACAGCTGTGAACAAAACAAAGTTCCCATCCTCATAGAGATGGCATTCTGGTGCAGGAGACAGACAATAAACAAGGTGCACAGGTAAAACATAGAGATGTTAGATGAAGATAAATGCTGTGGAAGAAAAAATAAAGCACAGAAGGAGAGTTACTGTGAGTGTAAGGTCAAAATACTTGCACAAAAGTAGCCCCGTTATCAGGGAGCCAATAAAACACTACCTCTGGACTTCAGACAAATAAACTGGTTTTGTTTAAGTCTCTGTTAATTGGGTTTGCTACTACTTACAGCAGAATGAGCTCCGGAGGCAATGTAGTGGGGATACAAAGAGACAAGTAAGTCATCTGATTATTTCATCCCCACTCTCCAGAGGCACAGACTCTTAACAGTTTCTTGGCTGCCTTCCAGAAATTTTCGATGTTAATACAAGCCATATAAGTGTAAGCTATGTATACAATCTCTCTCTCTCTTTCTTTTACACACACACACACACACACACACACACACACAATTAATGGCTGTATAGCATGGGGGTTGGAGTTTTGGATGTCGGCAACCTATATAGTACAGTGTAGGTATATAGGCAGCCTATATAGTATTGCATGATATACAGTCTGCCTATATAGTGGCTCCAACACTTTCTAGCCATGATTATCTTGAATAAGTTTCTTAATTCCTGTTTTTCAGTTTCCCCATCAGGAAAATGAGAAAAACAAGTTTACCACAGTTTCTTCTGATGATTTAATAAATTATTAAGTCAAGCACATAGAGCTGTCCCTGGTACATTGTCACCACTGAGAAAAGTTTGCTACTTTATATACAATGAGTAGCATTCTACTCACTTAACCATCTACTTGTACCTCTTTCCAACATGCACATAGATATTCCTCCTTTGGACACCTGTGTATTATTCCTCAGTACAGGGATCAGTATTTTTTTTTCTCTTAATGTCCATGGGACATTTGAATGAGCTCTCTTGATGGGAGACCATGTTCTGAAAGGATTTATGTCATTCAGAAGCTGGCTAACAGCACACGGAGAATCTACTGAGATTGGCCTTCTTCTTTGTTAGCCTTCCCTTTACACAGCTCCCCATCATCTACTCTCTTTTATCCCACTCTGGACTCTTTCCCCTTTAGTTATATGCAGGGCTAGGCATACTCACAGGGCAGCATTTATGATACATTCTACTTCAGCATTTAAGAACTGGATCTTTGTAGACTTTCCTCCATGAGGCTGCATCTCTTGCTTTAGGATGACTGGATAAACAAACAAACCAACAAACCAACAAGAAAACCAACCTAGAAGTCCTTTATGTACAGAGACACATAATATGTAGTTTGGTGGCATTAATCCTATGAAGGAAGAGTTATTTAAATAACAACTAGTCCAATGGAGGCACAGACATGAAATGAATCAGATAATAATACCATGGCACGTTAAGTGTAATGAGGGAGAATAAGCATAAAGGGTAATGGGAGTGACTAATCTTAACTAATTGTGCCTTATAGCTTGTGCAGGAGAGCAGGAAATGATCTGGTTATGACAGGCAAGCTGGGTTTTTGATCAGAAAAGGAGGAGGGGGCCTTCTAGGTAAGAGAGGAAATTAGCATAGGCAGAGCCATGAGGTGAGATATTGGGGATCATAATAGGGTAAATGGGAAGGCATGGATAGGATGGGGCCAGAGAAGATGATGGGGGCAGAAGATGAAGAGTGCTGGGTACCACTGAGTCCCTGATTAGCTGCTCTGGGATCTAGCAGTGTCATAAATGACAATGCTGATGAGATGTAGCATCTTCTAGAACTCTAACCCTTGCCCAGTACACACACTCAGCTTCTTTCCTATCCCACCCTCCAAGCTATACCATTCTGTGGGGGCTCCAAAAGAAAGTGGCTAACGTTGCTGAGTTTGGGAGAGAAATACAGAAAAGTAGGCCATGGGCAGTGGGAAGACTGAAGGTGATGTGTATCTGTCTTGAGGGTGGGTGCTTAACACAGGTATTAGTTAAAATTCTTTTGGTTGCTGCAACAGATGGAGCCTGGCTCAGTTAAGAACAAAAAGGTAAATGGACTGTGGATGAAAGGACGAGTTAGAAATCCCACTTTTGGGAAGCATATCCAGAGATCTCAGCAAAAGGCTTAAGGACTTTCTCTCCAGAAGGCTGCCATTAAGCAGTCTCAGTGTCCAATAGCTATGTCCCTTTTAATAAGTGTCATATTCCAGAGAGAGAGAATCTGATTGGTACATTTTCGGTCTAGAATTATTGTGTCTGGACCAATCATCTGTGGCCACAGAATGATGGGGTGATGGCCCAAACTCTGGCACTGAGGCTTGAGGGGTCACTTGTTATGAGCCAAGCAACACTGCCCTCTCCAATCCAAAATGGTGGATCAACGAGTAAATCAGGGCAACACACAGGAGTGAAGCAAAGCTGTCCTCCATTCAGGGCTTGGAGAGGGGGCAGTTAGAGCTACCTCTGCTGGATCCAGGCCCTAAGAAATTTGGACTTCGTAATTTACGAAGGCAACAGGGAGCCCACAAATCCATTCAGCACACATGAAATATTTCAAGTGAGGCACAAGGGACCTGGAGCAGGTCTTAGAGAAGATGGATTTACATCTGGCAATAAAATCCCAACTCCAGTAACCTTTGCACTTAGGTCTGGATTTTGTCTGGATCTTAAAGCTTTTATAAGTGTTTAAGAGCATGAACTCTTCAAGGTTTGGAATTTCTCTTGCCTTCTCTCCCCCCAAGGATTGGGCTGCCAGGACAAGGTTGGGGGGGCGGGGGGGTGGTGGTGGTGGTGGCTACTTTTCATTCTCCCAGTGCTGGAACTTTTGTGTGATGTACTTAACCTTGCTGAGCTCCAATGTCCTCACCTGTGAAATGGGGGTATTCCTACCAATCTTATAGGACTGTCATGAATGCAAACTCCAGAACAGATTTGAAAGCATTTTGTAAAGCAATAAATGAATGAATGTGATTATTCTGTGATCTTGCTGGAGTTTGGTTCTGGAGGTGGAAAATCATGGCTTTGAGTCTCAGCTTTGCTTAGAAAAGTCACCTTGCCTCTCTGATCCTCGGTTTCCTCGTCTATAAAACGGGAACAATAGTGCCCATCTTGTGCTATTATTGTGAGGGTTAGATGATAATGCATGCAAGTGGTCTTGTATGGGTCTGAGCACAGGGTCTAGGCACAGCACGTAATAATCCTCCCCAACTCCCATGGAAGTATTCAAGAGAACAAATCTAACATTCATGGTGAATGTGGGTCTCTCCAGGGACCAAGAGGCCTTTGGAGTTCCTGTTTGTGGTAGATATTTCTAGTGCTCACCTATATACTTCTCCTTTCTTTCTGGTATACTGGATACAACACTTCCAAGCTCTCTTGCCATTAGACAGGGCCATGTTGCTAGCTGGGGTCACAGAATAATGAGTAGTGTGAGTCACTTCCAGGCTGAGGCAATGAGAATTCTCTGTATGAGAGTCACATCATTCTCTTCCCTTGAGTCTGCAAATATACAAGCCTCATGTGGACAAGATGGAGCTGCTGGATCTCTGAGTCACTGCATGGAGAATGGATGGCCTTAAGATTCTCAGACCTGTCACAAATTTTGCAAAAACGAAGTCACTAAGCTTTGGGAGACATTTGTTATTGCAGCATATTCTAACCTATCCTGACTAATATATGATTCTATTGCTTACTGCCTATGTGATCTTGGACAAGTAACTTAACTTCTCTGAGTCTTCCTTTGTTTATCTGTAAAATAGGATAAATAATGGCATTAACTCAAGATTATTAAATGAGATGATGCTTGTAAAATGCTTAGCTCTGGGTTTGATGTGTAGAATATGCTTGATGATCATGGCAGTAATGATGGTAATAATGGTGGTGGGGTGATGGTGATGATGGTGGTGATTCAGAAGCTGCACATAGTAACTGGATTCAAACACTTCTATTTAAGCAGAAGAACCCAGATAATCTCCAACTCGGGACAATGGGCGAGCATCTTCTTGGCACATGCTGGTGCATGGCTTATTGTACCATGTGAAACCAATTAAGTGTCAGTACTTGTGGTGGTCTATGCAACTGCCGTCTATATATAAAAGGACAAAACCAAACAAATTTGCCTAATTTGGAAAGCTATTAACCAGAGAGCTCAGCCAGCAATGCTCTCTTCTGTTCTTAGTGTTATTACTTTTTTCACTTGACAAGAATGTGAAGTCAAGCATTGTGCTGAGCACTGCCACTGTAGGGATAAGTGAGAACTGGTATGTGCCCTCAAGGAGCTCATAGTGCATACGACATTTATAACAATTACACCGAGATACGATAAGTGTAGGAGTATATGTCTTATATCTCCATCTCCACTTTGTCCCAGTACCAGATTGCATACAGTGTGATTCCATAGAAAAAACTTGGGCTTTGTGGACAGAGGGATGTGAGTCTGAATTCCAGCTCTGCTACTTCCTGGCTGTGTCTTTGGGGTGAAGTTCTTGACTTTCATTAGCCTTAGCTTCCTTTTCTTTAAAAAGGGGATGATAATTGCTATCATGTTATGAGAATTAATTACAATGTATGTAACATACCTTCAGTAGAACTTAGCATTTTATAGATACTCAATAAATATTAGCAGTTCTTAAGTTCTTTGAGATTCTACATTATTCTGTACTTCCAACATCTTGACCATTGAGAGCAGTCCATATGTATTGACGGAATGGCAGGCAGAGAAAAATGATTTTCCACAATAAAGCACTATTTGAGGTATTTGTATATTTTGAATACATTTTCTGTTTATTCAGGGACTTTGTTTTTAATTAAAAAATAGAATTATGTTACTCATATTTTTCACTCCTTAGCCAATTATTATCATTGTTTGAGTGAAGCCCTTCTTGCTAATATTATTTCTTTCTTTTTTTGTAATTCCCATTTCTGCTCCCCTTCCTATATAAGGATATGCATGATATATGTAAAATATGTAATGTGGTTTTTTGTGTGTTTTTCATTTATATGATTTGGATTGTACTAGAAATTTTACCTTCCTTCCTATCTCATGAAGCCTTATTTTTGTGACCTGTCCACGTTGTTCTATGTATGTCTAGTTCATTGTTCCTCACTACTGTATATATATTCCACATCACCCCTTTTTATTAACCAGAACATTGGATTTACCAGAACACCTTTATTCCCCAGCCAAGACCACTCTACTAGAAATAGTGTCTTCATTTTCTACTGAGTAAATCAGTCATTAAATTATGACCTTATGATGCAATTATAGCAATAATGACGGCCATGCCCACTGGCCCACATTGAGAATTATAGTAGGCAAGAACTGAAAGCGAGCTTTTTGATTTTATGTCTCTCTGTTATGTGTATGCTTGCCCATGTGCTTGTGTGCTTTGGCTATATTGTACTTTCCTGTGTTTTAAATAAATATTCCAATTTACATAATTTTAGTGAATTTCCATGGAACATGAAAATATAAACTCAAGGCTATGATGTCAGTTAGGACAATTCATATCCCATAATAAAAGCAGCCTTGAGTTTAGAGGCAGGCGATCTACATTCAAGTTTGGGTTCTGCCTCTTGTTAGCTGCGTGATTTCAGCCAGGCCATTTAACCTTGTCTGTAAAGTGGAGAGTAATAAATACAGGGTTGTCACGAGGATACATGAAATAACAATTAGACATGCTATAGAAATGCAGCATCTATCATATTTTTTTGTTTCAGATACAGAGCTTTAAAACTGTATGTAATCAGCAAACATTCAAGGGCCTGCTCTGATGGTGCCCCTTTCTCATTTGTGCCCATGAAAGATGTTTCTAATTGAGCTGGACACAGCCTCATAATCCTTTTCAACTTAGCACTCCAGGAAGACTACCGACTGATTAGGGTTGACTTGCACCCCAAATTTTAATTTTTAGTTTTTGCCATTGCTGATTTAGGCACTAAGCTGAGTCCACTGGGAAAGAGCAGAGATGAACATGTCCTAAGTTTGCCTTTAGAAAGCCTAAAGTCATGTAGAGGCAGCAGGCATAATTAGCTCCAAAACAAGGCAAAGTATCAATATAGTCTTATGATGAATCACCCAAGTGCTATGGCTACACAGAAAAATGGGAAGTGGATTCTGTGATGGGCATCACTGAAGTTTCTTGGAGCTGGTAGCATTTCAGCTAAGGCTTCAAGGTCAGAGATGATTTGGGAGGTGCACACGTTGTGAAGAACATTCCAGGTAGGAGGTAGAAGTGCAAAGTATGTGTGGAGAGTAGCTCAATCTGTCTTAAATCGGGGTACCATACTGTAAGGTAGACAAGATACACTGAACTTTATGATAAGACATTTAGAGTATTTTCTTCTACTTTTGCTATTACTATTAGTAATATTACTAGCATAAATTGGTATCTATTGAACACTTAGGCTGTTCCAAGCACTGTGCTAAGTATTTTGGATACATGATCTCATTTAATAATCATAAAAACTTTATAAAATAGAATAGCAATTAGCTATCACTGTGTAACAAAAAAATTCCAAAATTTAGTAGCTTAAAAGTCTATTATTTATCATGAGTCTAGAGAGGTTCTGCAGATCTGGGCCAAGCTTGGCAGATTTCAGGCTCTCTCATGTGTCTTTATTCAACTGATGGGTCAGCTTCGGCCTGGCTGGTGTAAGATGACCTGAGCTGGGCAGCCTCTGTTGAATGCTTTCACATGCTTTCAGTAGGCTATCTTGGACTTGTTCACATGTCTTTGGCAGGATTCTGAGATAGAGACCGGAAACATGCAAAACCTCTGAGGTCTATGTTTGGAATTGACATAGTCACTATTCTATATGGCCAGCCCAGATTCTAGGACTGGGGAAATAGGCTCCACTTCTTGATGGGAACTGCTGCAAAATCACATTGTAATCAATCTACCACAAGTAGTAGCTGCTGTTATTATTATACATGGAGAAATTGTAGTTATAGGAGGTTGAGTGTCTCACCCAAGTTCATGTAACTGGTAAGTGAAGAACCAGAACTTGTACTTGACTTAGTTGGCAAATGAAGCCAATAAAGATCACAAGCACAGGAGCATTGCTATCAGCAGAAATAAAAGGAAGGGATATTTCTATAGCTAAAATCTGGCATCACACAGAGTACAAACCTTGATTATTCCAACATCAGTCCACCCCACTTTCAGCTCAAGCTGGCCTTGGGACATAACATTCTCTTGGAGCACTGGGTGGTTATGGTATTGGTTTTTGAAAGACATTCTTACTAAGCCTGGCTTTGTTCCAGTCTCTTAATCCTCTGTGCCTTTCAGGAAGCCAAGCACTGTCCTTTCAGGGCAACCTCCCAGCATGTTCTGTGATTATTAGGCATCTCCAAGCTGAAAAGACCTGTCATTCCCAGGACTCATGTCACCTCAGCATCCCTGCATGGCAGCTACCATTGGCTAAGTGCTCTGGAGACTGTGGAGAATTAGCATGGACCAAGCATCCCTGTTGCTTCACTTGCCATCATTCAGAGGTCTGGGCATGGCAACACGGGACCCTTCTTGAAGCCAGAAGCAGACTTGAAATCTAACCTTAATCAGATGTGGGCTTTAGAACTGGACATCCGCTAACTCTGGTGACTGGAGGTTAAAAGGCATAACATGACTTGATTTTCTCCTAGATCAAATGCAAGAGACCTTTGTAAGTAAAGTTACTCAGAGATCACAAATTCAGAGCCACGGTTCCCATTATCATTGATTCCAAGTGGCCACCTGCCCCGTAGAGTCTGTGTAACTTAGTGGGAGGTTAAACGCACATACTCTGGGACTTCCCTGGTGGTGCAATGGTTAAGAAGTGAGGGGGGTTGGGAGGGAATAAACTGGGTAATTGGGATTGCCATATATACATTACTAATAAGAAAAAAAATCAAATTGTACACTTTAAGTATATGCAGTTGATTGTATGTCAATTGTATCTCAATAAAAGTTCTTAAAGAAACAAAACAAAACAAAACAAAACAAAAAAAGAACATAACATTTGGACTGAGTCAGGAAGGATAAATTTTTCAAGAGGATAGATTTAGGAGGACTCTGCAGACAGAGGCCGTAATATGAGAAAGACAAATGAGCTAGAAACAATTTGGGGTGTGAGTAAACTGCATGCAGAGGGGTATGAGTATAGCAAAGGATTATAGGGGTATAAGGCAAGAAATGCAGTGAGGAGCCAAGGTGTGGAGAGACCGTGTCTTCTACTAAGAAATTTTGGCTGTATGCTATACTGGCATATAATCTACAGCCTATTTCTCCTACATAGCCCTTCCCAATAAAAGACTGCTTTTCACAGGGCATGTAGGTGAATGACACTTTTAGTAAATAAGTAAAGAATATACATATAAACAAAATAGAGGTCAGGCTGTGAGACAAAAGGAGACATGACGAACATGAAGGAGTAAAGGAGGGAGAGGGGCAGTTCCGAAGTAAGCCTGGCAAAAAAAGAGAATGAAATAATGCCATTGCAGCAACATGGATGGACCTAGAGATTATCATACTAAATGAAGTAAGTCAGAAAGAGAAAGATACATACCATAGGATATCACTTATATGTGGAATCTAAAATATGACCATCCAGGCTTAAGACTCTGTACTTCCAATACAAGGGGCACAGGTTCGATCCCTGGTTGGGGAACTAAACTAAGATCCCACATGCTACACGGCCCAGCCAAAAAAAAATTTAGAAATATATATAGATATAGATAAACATGGTACAAATGAACTTATTTACAAAACAGAAACAGAATCTCAAACATAGAAAATAAACTTATGGTTACTAAAGGGGAAGGGGGGGAATAAATTAGGAGTTTGGGATTAGCAGATACAAACTACTACATATAAAATAGGTAAACAACAAGGTCCTATTGTATACCACAAGGAACTATATTCAATATCCTATAATAAATCATAATGGAAAAGAAAAAAGAAAGAATCCGCCTGCCAATGCAGGGGACACAGGTTCAAGCCCTGGTCCGGGAAGATCTCACATGCCACAGAGCAGCTAAGCCTGTGTGCCGCAACTACTGAAGCCCACACGCCTAGAGCCCATGCTCTGCAACAAGAGAAGCCACTGCAATGAGAAGCCTGCACACTACACAGAAGAGTAGCCCCCACTAGCGGCAACTAGAGAAAGCCCGTGTGCAACAACAAAGACCCAACAAAGTAAAAAATAATAAATAAATAAATAAATAGAGCACATGCTTTGCAAAAAGACAGATCAGGGTCGAATACTACAGCCTGTTTCCTTTCCGTGAAGTTCCTAGACAAGGGACTTAATCTCTGTGGTCTTTGGTTTCCTCTTTATAAAATGAAGACGATAATATCTACTTATCAGGGTTGGCATCAGAATTAGGTGAGCTGGTGAAGACCTCCCAATGGCCACTCTGATCAAGAACAGGGTTGCATCATCGGAAGAGGGAAATCTGAAATCTTGTAAAATCACCCAGGAAAAAGCCAAGTGCGTGCAAAGAATCTGACCGTTCCTCTTCCAAGACTTTATATTCATAGTTAACAGTTCTGCCCACTCTAATGTGCTCTGCTGGAGGAGAGCTGTTGTATCAGTGGTTCTCAAGACTGGCTGTACATTACAATCACTTGTGGAACTTTAAAATATCTCAATGCCCAGGTCCATTGTTAGGACAATTAAATCAGAACCTCTCGGGTGTGGCCCAAGAATCAGTAGTTTTCAAATTCTGTAGCGTCAGAAATAGGGTAAGACACAGGAGCTGCCTAGTGTTCAGAATTTAAGGAGGCACCCATGGCCAGGGGCCATCTCTGTGCTCACAGCACCCTTAGAGTGAGTGCCTCCTTAAATGTTGCACTCTAGGTACCTCGCTCTGTTCCCAAGGTGATTTCAGTCATCAGCCAAAATTTTAGGAATTGTTAAAACTGTGAACTTACATAAAATATCCATGGGCCACAAAAGTGACCTTGCTCCATCTACTATCCTGTTCTGTCTTCCTTCCTCTCCTCCACCCCCTCTATTATTTCTCTGATAAATGGAATGAACTATTTGCCCCAGACTTCCAAATCATCTTGTCCAGCAAACAAAGTGTCCTTTAGTTAAAAGGACTTTTCCTCTTAAGTGTATAGTTGAACACATTTTTTCCTTCATCATTTTAGGGTAACCCCTCCCTCCCACTGCATGCTAGTGGCTTACCAAGCTTTATAATAAATGATGTACCACTAACACTGGGCTTTCTGTAAGAATGGTCTGCTAAAAACCCCCAAACTGAAGCTGCTGCATAACACAGGGAAATCAACTTGATAATGGGTGATGACTTAGAGGGCTGGGGTAGGGAGGGTGGGAAGGAGTCGTAGGAGGGAGGGATACAGGGATGTATGTATAAATACAGCTGATTCACTTTAATGTAAGGCAAAAACTGGCACAACAGTGTAAAGCAATTATATTCCAATAAAGAGCTTTAAAAAATAAATAAATAAACTTCCTTGTAGAAAACAAAAAAGACTGTCTGATTTCAATGCTATTTTTAACTAATACCCTACTTTGCCTCCAGAAGTTACCTAAAAGCAATAAATAAGTAAACAAATACATAAAACAATAAAAAAACACCCCCCCCAAAACCCCAAACCCTCTTTATTTTATAGCCCTGACTGTTACATTTATTATGTAGTAGGCTCTCCCTGTGAAAATAAAAATCAAGTTCATTCATTGTTATGACACCTCATCACATAGAAGACCACCTAGCACATAGTAGGAACATTTAAAAATGAATGAATGAATGAATAGCCCGATGTTTAGACTCCATTTTATCTTCTCCCTTTGGACCTTAGTGGTCCAATTTCATCACTGTTCTCTCTTGGACCTGCTTGAGGGTGGGGACGGATGGTCAGAATCATGTTTCGCACACAGTAGGAGGGCAGGAAACATTTATTACAACGACACAGAGCACCCGGGAACCCATGCCCTCTCTTGGCCAGTGAGTAGCTTAAAGAAGCTTCCCAGCAAAGGTGCTGACAATGGCTCCCGATTCCAAGCAGAGACAAGCCCAGTGCTGGCAACAGGAGCCAGCTCCTGACCTGTGTTGGGGAAGGCTGTCCCAGGCCATGGCTCGGGAGCTGGCCAGCAGAGGGGGACAGCTCTGGGGCTCTCCTGCTCGGGGGGAAGGAAGCCATGGCTGGGAGGAGAAGAGAAAGGAATCCTCTTCCTGGCTTCCCAGTTGGCATCTTAGGGCCTGAGGTTGAGTTTGGGGAGGAAAGGTTGGAAGAGAGACCCTGAAGCTCAAAGTAACATCAGCTATGCTCCCAGCTGCCTCTCTTTGAGGATATATATCTAGGAAAGAGGCCTTCAATTCAGACCTGTGCAGCAGCCAAAATCTTTTTTTATTAAAATGCTTTGTGCTGCAGGATACCGGGGAGTTAAGCTGATCTGTCTCTGAGAGTGTGTTTGCCTAGAGCGCACTATTAGATACTTTGTCTTCTTTAAAATAATACTAAGAGATGGGCTTTATAAAGTCTCTCTGTTCCTGCCCTATATTGTCGCCTGCAGAAATGGGACCAGGAGAAGAGACCATTTGCCCTGCTGGGAAGGGCCTTGATGTACCACAAAGTGAGGACTTTCCCACTGCCTGGGTCCCCAGCACTGTGCAAACTGGAGTAGAATAAACAAACCGGTTTGATTCTGGAAATGTCATTTGTGAAAACGAGGTGTTATCCACCAGGATAAAGATAGCGCTGTAGCGTCTCCATCTCCTGTTACAGATGCTATCAAATCCTTCACGGTAGCATTCCTCTTGGATAAGATTTTATCGAGATCATTTATTTATAAAGAAAACAGTACCTATAATGGCATCATTACTTCCCCCGTTAATCAGCCCTCCCATCTTTCACACTGTGTTCAAGCTCATTAGTATTTGGAAGATAAAATATATACATTTGGTTATCCTTGGGCACCTCATGATTTAAAAAAGAAAAAAGGAAAAAACCCTGACAGCAAATCCTTGAAAATGATTGCTTTTTACGGGCTCTGTGCGTAAGTTTTGTGTTTCTCTGAACATGTAAAGGCATCTCGTTACACATATTACGCTGGTAGCCTCAGCAGGTTTTAGTCATAAATAACCACCCTTTTAAGTGGTGCAGTATGTATTATTTTTCTCCTACAAACTTGGGGCCTCACAACATGATTCTCCAATTGCAAATAATAAAATGTGGGTGAGATCAGTATTCCTAATTCAAGAATAAACTAGAAGAAATGTCGTGTTTAAAACTGCATGAACACGGAGACTTTGAGTGATACGCTAGTGAGTAGCAAGCGACTTCTCTTTCTGCTCAAATCTGAAGAATTGCCTAAGCCCTGCACTTCCCCATTTAAACATCTCTTGCTTGGGTTGCCACAAAGAGCCTTTGTACGTTATTCTGAAAAGCTGTAGGCATAGGATTATGTGTTCTTACACATCTTATTTTAGGCATCAGCACCAAGGTATACCAAAGGCAAATTTATGTTTAGAGCTATCAATAAAACATAACTGAGAGTCTGCTAAATTAGTAATCATAAAAAACCTAGCCAGATCTCTCTTTCTCTCGCTTTCTCTCTCTCTTTTTCATATTACAAAGCAACTTTTAAAGTATTTGCCTTTGGTGTGAGGGTGGTCTCCTAAGACAACGTATACTTAAATATCTCAGAGGTACCTGCAGGCCTTATTTTTGGACTAGGGTATCAAGGGAGAGCTAAACTAAAGTCTAATAATGGTTTTAAGTTAAATGCCTTCAAGTACTGCCAAGGGCCTTTACAATCAGATGTCCATCACAAGAGGCATAATTTATCAGCAAGATGGAAAAGATAGTGTTTGTCAGCAGTTGTTATTAACTCAAATGAATAGATAGTTTTGCCCGGGCCTCTAAAAGCTCTATTTCAATCTTATGGACACCAAAAAACTACACATGAAACCATTTAGCCAAGAGGGAAAATTACTCCCCATCTTACCGCAATGACTCTGGATTTTCTGAAGGGAACATAAACAGTAAAGCAGCAAGGAAGATGCCCGCCATGAGGCAGTGTCGGGGAGGGTGAGGTCCAGCCCAAGAGAGAAAGCTCTTTCTTTATGATGGGTTTTATATCCAGAGGGAAAGCTTTTCTCATCATCGGGGGGTAACAGAGCCATCTGGTACCCCCAGAAGGCGGCATGCAGACAGGCGTCTGGGTGTGGTTTCTTTTTGGTGCCTAAATCATTTGCAAGAGGTCGAAGGACTAGAAAACACAGACAATTATCTCTCTCGGCTGCGAGGATATGAGGGCTGGAAGGCCTCTGAGATCAGTTGCCAGAGTGGTTTTCATTTTCTTTTTAGCCTCAGAACTCTTTCTTCTTTCAAAATATCATACAGAACTCTGATTATAAAAGAGATAAAAGCAGAATGCTCTGGTTAAGGTGGGGATGGGGGGTTCAAAATCCCACCCACTGAGCCCCCGACCCTCCTCCTACAACAGCTTCTGTGAAGTGCCTAGGGCTCAGCAGAACATAAATTTAAAACCACTGCTTTATTAGCCTCACTCACTCCCAACCCAGAGACACAGAGAGGGGAAGGGACTTGTCCAAAGTCACACAGCTCACACGAAGGGCAGAGAAGGACTGAGTAAGGCCAGTCATGGACTTTGCCTGCTTTAGTTATTAAGATTCAAAAGCAGATAACTTGGACTTCACTGGTGGTGCAGTGGTTAAGAATCCGCCCGCCAATGCAGGAGACACAGGTTCAGTCCCTGGTCCGGGATGATCGCATGTGCTGTGGAACAACTAAGCAAGTGTGCCTCAACTACTGAGCCTGTGCACTACAACTACTGAAGCCTGTGTGCCTAGAGCCTGTGCTCTGCAACAAGAGAAGCCACCACAATGAGATGCCCGTGCACCGCAACAAAGAGTAGCCCCCGCTTGGCACAACTGGAGAAAGCCTGCATGCAGCAAAAATGATGCAACGCAACGTGCTTTGCCAGCTTCAGAAGCCATGCATATCCAAGTGGTTCTGTCTTTTGCATGTCTTGCTTTGTTCTTACTGGCAGTGAGCAGGCATCCTCATCAGCAAGCAGTTTTAAAGATGACGTATAAGCCTAATGATGATTTCCACCACATCATTTTTTTAACATCAGATGCTTGCATGTATATTTCATCTCTTCAGTTTACCGTAACTCTATAGAGAAGCTGGGACTTTCACTACTCTTTGGAAATCTGTGGTCTGTAGGTGCAGCACCTCCCAACAGTTCTACTGACTTCAGCCACATGACTCCAGAGGGAGCAGCCTGGTTTTCACAGAACCCCATGCCACTGACCTCAGTGGATCAGAATTGGATGCTGAGTGGAACCACGTGACATGAAGTGCAGAAGTTGTGACTCAGCCATGTTCCTTAGCAAGGGGGATTCTCATTTGTGGTGAGAGAAAATGAATTCCATCCCCTAAGTCTGAGGAGGAGAGAGTAAACCCTTGGATCCAGTTGTTTAGCTTTTATCAGCTGCAGACCAGGTCCAGCTGTAACACAGTCCCTCGTATGCTCTGGCTGTTTCACCCTTCCTTCCATCCTGGACAATGAACAGGGCACTGCCGGTTATAGGTTGAGGCTTTGGGGTGTGGAATCATGTAAACACAGTCACTAATTCTTCATCTAGAGCAAGTCACTTAGTGGCTCTTTCTGTTTCAGTTTCTTTATAGAATGAGGAAGATAATATTACTTGTCTCATAGAGTTATTGCAGCTAAACACTTGATAAGAATGCAATTTTTAGGACTTAGTCCCAGAAAAGCAACCTTCAGTTCACTCAGTGTATCAGTTCAGGAATGTGTTGGTATGAGTGAGCAGGGACGTGGCCAGAGGCTGCAAAAGAGTCAGGGAAGTTGAGAGCCAGAAGGGTATTAACCATTGACCTTTCCCGTGAAAATTAAAATGAAATCCTTCATCCAAGCAGGTGGTTTCAGTATGGGGCCCTGATGGGTACATGCTGTTTTTATCTTCTGCTGGGCGTAGCATCTCTGTAAATTTCTGAGTCCCTTGATATGATAAAGTCTTAATATTCTCTGAGTCTGTGAGCATCTTTCCATCAATAACATCCTCATCCCATTGTGACAAATGTACTCATTAGTTTCTTTCCATACACTCTGCTAGCTAGTTTCAGTTGGGATTTTAGCCCTTGCAACCAAGGGAGCCCTACACATTTAGACACATCTAGGCCCTGACTCCAAGCCCAAAGATTGAGTTCCCTCCTGTTGCCCCATGTCTTTTACTGAAGTACCACAACTGAGTTGATCTACAGGCAGAATTTAATACATTGTTGCAAACATTTTCTAAGTACCTCCAGGGAAATAAGAGGTAAATAAAATTGTAGTGTGATAAGGGTTCCAAAAGAGAGGAGAAAAAAATCTGTGGGAGTGTGAGGCAAAGGGGGATGGCTTCCGGATCATGAATTTGGGAAAGGGCTCACAGAGACGGTGGCTTTTGCTCTGGGTCTTGAGGAGAAGAGGAACATCAGTGACAGAGGTACTGGGTCAAGACAATGCAAAGTATGGTGGAGGCAGCGACGTTTCCTTAATGCGACACATCGCTGAAGCCACAGATCGAGGTCTGGCAGTACCAAGTGATAGTAATAACGGATAGCATTTTTTGGATGCTTCCTATTGGCCAGATTTCTTCTGTGTGCTTTACAGATACTCTTTCATTGGATGCTCACAGCACCCTGTGATAAATCCTGAATTATTCCCACTTTGCATAAGAGTTCCCATGTGTCAGTGGTAGGGCTGGGATGCAGTCTCCTACCAGGTCATTGGACTTTCATATCCACTAACTATACTTAATGGTCCCAAATGCACAGTGACACACCCTGGGGAGATGCTGGTGAATCGGACAAATGTGCCTCTTCATTCCATCTACTGGCCCCAGTTATTGGTTCAGGAGTGGAAGGGTGAATTCAGTTGGTCTGATTATATTGGTTTTCAGGTTTTTGTCTGGGAATACTGATATCAAGGTTCTCTTTCTTCCTCTCCAGGACATGCAAAGAAATAGAAAGCTCTCCAAACTAGTGAAAGTCTTCTTGGGGCTGAGAGAAGAAACACTGGCTGAGGTTGGAGTCATAACTAAGCAAAGGGAGGTGAAATATCAAGAGAGGGAAGCTGGAGCCTGGTGACAACACTGGGCTCCTGGATCATGCCTCACCTGAAGCCTCATCAGTTCTACCTCTAGATTTTACAGTCACAGAAGACATTTTGAGTCAGTTGTCACTTGGAATCCAAAGTTTACAGCTTAGGAGGCTGAGGGGGCCACCATTGGCGTGGAAAATTCTCCTGTGAGTCCCAGTCTGCTACCCAGTCTTCGTGTGACCTCTATTCTCAAAGTCTCAGTTTCTTTATCTCTAACAGGAGATGATCAGATTGAAACAACAGCAGTGATGAGGATGGTAGGGATGACCACCATTTACCAGGCATGTTCTGCTTCCATCTGCTTTGCTGAGGGTTTTCATATACAGTATCTCATTTAGTTAGTCCAACAGCCTCATGAAGTAGTAGTATGAGAAGGCTGATGCCCAGAGAGATTGAATGACAATGCAATTAATGAATGGCAGAGCTGAGATTTGATACAGACATCTAATACTATGGACCAGATTTTTTTTTTTTTTTTGGATTGGGGCTGTAGCTATGTTATTCAAAGTTTATTCCCCCAACACCAGACATAATACTTGGCAAGGAGTTGACATCGAATACATATTGGTTGAATGAATGAATGAATGAATGAATGAATGAGTGGCTAGAGGAACTCCAAGAGCCCGTTCAGCTCTAAAGTCCTTTGAAATCTGCCTTACGCTCTTTGACTAATGAGAGTTCCCAGAAGTATTTCTTGAGTGAAGGGCAAACTCCTCTCTCCTCCTCTGAACTAGTGTTTGCTCCACTGTCTGCCTCCCACTAATGAGAGGACACAGCCCGAGGGGACCGTGTCTCCAGGCTAATTATTTTGTGGTTGCTCTGACCACACAATTCAAAATATTCAGGCTATTGTTGGTGTTTTACATCTTGCCACTGTTGCCCTTGTCAACTTCCAAGGGCACGAAGCCATGGCCCAATGGGCTGGCCCTTCCAAGGTCAGCTTGACAGCAAACACAAACTTAATTGAGCTGGAATAATAATTTTTTTTCCTTTGCTTGATGTGCAGGTGACAATACTTAAAATATCGACATGCCTTAATACTTTTAAATTCAGTTGTTTGCTGATCAGCAGAAGCTACTTAAATTGACCAATCTATCTTGCCCAGCTGGAGATCAAGGGATCAGCACTTAATTTCATTCCCTGAATAAAGAATTTTTTTTATATCCACATGGAAATATCAGAACATGAAAGGTTAAATCAATATGGAGTTTTACATTGCTTAAAGGGCATTTGCATCAAAGCAGCCCTGAATGCAATTCACTTGTTTAATGAATTTTTTATGCTTATTTAATGAATTTCACAAAGGTTTGGTGTTTTTCATAAAATGGATAAGGACTTCCAGTTTTATGAAATAATAAAAATGGAACTGAAGTTATGAAATGAGCAATCTCATTAGTTAGGCATGATATATTCATATGAAAATGTACATGTCTCTGTGTTATTGCCTGGGCACCATTATGCGAACAGTGGCTTGTTATAATAGCATGGCAAATATTCCTCTAGTTAAGATATCAAGAAGTGACAGAAGGAAATTGCATTTTCTCCCCATTTCTAATAATGACATAATTAATGCTCATTTAAAATAATTACCTGGGCATTGTTTCCCAAGAGTGCTGAGGCCTAACGCAATGGTAAATGGGTCCTGAGATACTTTTGAACCTCAATAACTCAAATGACATCCCTTGCTTTATAATTTGTTATTTGTTGAAGTAACAGTGATCCCCTGACTTTCCATTTTGATGTCCTGGTGCACAAACAGAATATTCCAGACGAAATTTATCAAACTGTGCACATACAGAAGAAATATCTTGTGTTCTAATAGAGAGAGAGAGAGAGAGAGAGAGAGAGAGAGAGAGATTGACTGATTGTGTAATCAATTCCTTGGCTTTTTTGGGGGTGTGTGTGTGTACATTTCCTTGAATTTTAGGCTTTTCATTGGGTGTCCAGAGTTTGGTGAGCTCATTACGTACTGTCCTATTGACTCATCTCTGATTTTCAGAGGTTGGAAAGTGTATAGGTTACCAATTTATGCTTTGAAACACAGCTCTATGCCTTACAGCTATTTGACCATCAGCAAGTTACTTAACCTTCCTGAACCCCAGCCATAAAATAAGGACCATACTTGGTAGTTTCTGCCTCAGAGAGTTGTGGGCAAGACGAAGGAAGTCTATGCATGAAAACTTCTCAGCATGGTGTAGGCATCTGGTAGACACCCTGTAATGCCAACTGTTGTCATAGAAGCTGTTGGTAAGAAACTGCACCTTGAGTTTGCTGCCTGCTCTGGTGTGGAGCCTGAACAGAAGTTATGAATCAGTGGTAGGCAGGCCCTCGCTGGGGAAACTCGAAACTGTTTCATTGTTCTTTCTTTGCCTATTCAAGAGGACAGGCAGCTGGAATGCTCCTCTGGCATTCAACACTGATATCAATCTCAGCAACATTAATAATACAGTGCAACCAAATGAATTCTGGCTCCTCTGATTTCACAGAGCAGACAAGTTCAAATGAGCACTTCGTTGAGCGTGTCTGGGGCACCTACTGGGTGCTGGGCTTTCCCTAAGAAAAGGGGAAGACAGAGCTCCCATTCTCAAGGAGTGTGTATTCTTGGTAGGGCAATATGGGAGAGCCAGGATACAATTTTACTACCAATAAAACTTTTTATATCTGTTTAGCACCTTGCAGTTTTCAAAAACCTTTCAAGGGACCAGCTCATCCCTTAGGACAGTTTTGACAGCAGATTGAAATAATTTCATTGGATGCAGAGAGGTACTTAGCATTGTGGTTAGCAAATTGGTTTCCTGCAGTTAGAACTGAGTTTTGGTGTCAGCTCTGCACAGTTCTATCTGTGTGGCTTCCTGCAAGTCACTTAACCTCTCTGAGCATCAGTTTCTTCATCTTTTAAATGGAGATGATAAGAAGACCCACTAAATTTTCTGGCATTTAAGACACATGGCCCCAACTTTCCTCCACATCTTGAAAATTACTGTGTGTCCAATGTGCCCATATTCCAGGTGGAAATAAGCATTAAAGAGAGAAAGTAATGGAAGAGACCACCCCCCAGTGGTGAAGTTAGGAAATTCAAAACCTCAGAGCAAAGATAAGAGTACCATTACCTTTTGGTAGTGGGGACAGTTGGTAAATTTTTACTTTGTAAAGTAGTTTAAATAAAAATATTTAAAAACAGCTCACATGACTAAAGCTTGAGTTATTTCTGCTATTTCCTAGATTTGCTGATATATATGAGTGTATATACATGTATATACACAAACACACATACACACGTGTAATTTTTAAAGCTGTGTCATTTTATACTCTTGGAAGAGTTAGTTGATAAGAGTATTACTGAGTATCCAGAAAGTATGACTTTCTAGTGAATTCCAGTATATAGTCTATTGCAATTATAATAATATATAAAATAGTAAAATTATAGAATAATATTCTTTCCCATATAAAATCACTTTAATATCACTTTTAACACAGACGGTAAAAATACTCAGTTTTTTCCTCTTCCTTCAAATTTTCTTCTAGTATTTAGGGGAATTTTAGTATATTATGTTAATAATAATAAATCTAATAATATTTCTTTAAACTCAGGTCTTAACTCCCAAGATCAGAGACCCTTCTAAGACCGGGCACTCTCTCGCATTTTCACAAGTTTGCATCTTTGCTGAAACTTTAAATCTCCAGTTCTCCATCAGAGCACACCTGGAGACCTTTGTGACCTACATAAGCCCACAGCTCTAGCCAGAGAACTCATAGGTCAGCGACGGGCTCGGGAATTATACTTTTCATCTATGTAATGAAAACATTCCCCTTGTAATTCTGATTTGTCCCCTTGAGAGAAACCATGATTCTAAAGCAATAGGCAAGAAACCCTGAAAGAACGTAGCACAGATTCCAAACAAAAATGATGAGGGAATAAAGATAAACTTTCCATAGCAAGGCTAGGTATAAAATCTGCCTTCACCCACATCTTTTACACATCACTTTACACAGCAGCCCCTCAAGTTTGATAGTAGCCTAGTTTTATTTTACACGAGAAGATGCCTAGATTCACAGATAAGCTCACCTCTCCCACCCCATACCTCCATCTCCCACACTGGCTCTCCAGGTATTCAGGCCCAAACCTTGGAGTCATCCTTGACCACTCTCTGACTCTTATCAGAGTCAGATGGGGGGGGTTCCCCTTCGGCACTCCCACCCCACCCCCAAGACACACAGCATACATCAGCCAATCCTGCTAGGAACTGACCATTTCTCACCCTGTCCAAAACTCCAGGTCACCGTCACATATAACCTGCATCGTGCAGCAGTGTTGTACCTGCCCTTCCCTTTCTTACTCCTGCCCCTTCAGTCTGTCTCCCAGACAGAAGCCAGAGTGACGCTTTTAAGATGTAAACCAGATCCCACTATCCCTCTGCTCAAAATCCATCTCAGAGTGAAAGCCTAAGTCCTTCTGGCAGCCTGACTATCACACAGGTCTCCTTCCCCAAACTCCCAAGTCCTCTCCACCTTGCACTGGCCTGGCCCTCTGCCTGGAACTCTCCTTTCCGTTATCTATAGGTTTCACTCCCTCCCTAAGAGGCTTCCTTAGCCCCCTCTCCTAAGGAACTCTCCACCCTTACTCCCTCAAGCTGCTTAAGTTTTCTTTGCAGTTCTTAGGGTCATTTAACACAGCACCTGTTGACACGTTTCCTTGTTTATTGTCTGTCTGCCTTCCTCACTAGAACATGGGGGCTTAGTGTTACATCTTTACTGCCTAGAGCAGTGTGCATAGTAAGTGGTGGATAGACACTTGTTGAATGAATGAATGAATGAATGAATATCTAGGCCCCAGGACAACCTATATTCAATGTCTGAAACTAGTCCCCTGTCTCTGCTCCAATCAACATTCAGGGACAAAGAGGGACTCATTTTAATCATGCCTTCATCTGACTTACTCTTCAGTCCCAGGGAGGGGGAGGGGACGTATCCAGTGCAGAATTAAACATGTGCAGACCCCAGGCCAGCTCTTAAAAATGTTTTAAAGACAAAAGCCCAAACAGAACAGAAACCATCTAATCCTTGAGCGTTCCCCCTCCCATTGGCCTTGTCCTTCGAGGAGAGAGTCGTTTATAAAATTCAGTTCAACGAGGTTTCCAGCTAACTGAGGCTTTCCTGAGCATCCTATTTGGTGCATTGATTAAGCACCTCTCTGTGCTTTGTGCCACAGAGGGCTGGGAGGTAAAACAGAACAAGACGAGGCCTGTGCCCTCCAGGTGCTGAGAACTCCAGTGGGGAGGGAGACAGACACACAGGCACTCACAACCCAGGGCAGAGAGAACGGCGCGTTAGGCAGAGCTGACAGCTCTGTGCTTGGGGCCAGGAGGGTCCATTACGTCAACTCTTGTTCGGTCCAATTTACCACTGCCGCTATTACTAATCTAATAATAATAATAATTTGTAGTAGGCTTGCCTTCTTTGATATCAAAGGGTTATTTTTCTACTGCCAAGATGAATGATAAAAGAAAACAACACCTCAGAATGAAAAGCAGTTGTGCTTGCTGATGGTGGAGAGAGGCACAGGCTCTTCTTGGGAGAGTGTGGGGCAGGGGCCGCTGGACCCACTCCCCCAGGGACCCACTGCCCCAAGGACCCACTCCCCCAAGGACCTCCTCCAGCAGAGAGAGCATCATGGTGTATGCAAAAATCAAAGTCACACTGGGTAGGTCTCTATCAGCTCTGCCATTTAATGTTTAACATCTGGGAGGGAAAATGTCTTGAAGCTTTTCAAAATAAATGAAGACATGCATTCCAGGTTTGTGGTGAGAATGGCGACAGGGCTGGCATCTCACACGTTCTGGGGGCCCCGCGTTGGCCAAGGCTCACGGCGGTATCCAGGAAGCCCACACCACCCACAGGAAGTTCTCAGGGGGGATTTCTTGTGGCCAGATTTGCCTGGGCACGGTTCCTAGATTTCAAAGACTGCTTGACACAGGCGGTGGGGTAGCATTTTCCAACCTCATTTTCTGTCGTATTCCTTTAGCCTGGGATCCACATCACCATCTTTGTCAAAATCATCCTGGGTCACTGGGCATAATGGATCCACTATTAGATATTAGGGCCAATGTTGAAGATAGCTATGGACATAGTATAGTAGAAAGCAAGCATCTGTCCTCTCCTGTGACTCATGAGTAACATGGGCATGTTATATTTCAGGCGTCCCAAGTGAAAACAGCCACGGGATGGTCAAGTAATGCGAGCGAAGTGGGCCAGGTTTCAGCACGTGCACACATGTTGTGAGCGGTGGGGTGTTGGCCAAACAGGAGGCCCTGTCTCCACATCAGAGAACAACCATTACTCAGCTCCATCAGCTGCTGCCAGACAGGAATGCGGTGGGCCCAGGCAGGAATGTGGATTTTCATGTGATGCAACAGCCCAGTGAGATATGCCTGCGGGTCACTCGGGTTGCAGATTGCAAACCCTGTTATATATCAGTCAAAGCAATCTCTAAGAGCTTGATTATGACCCTTGGCACCCCGTAATATAGGTGGCATTTACATCTGTGAACGTTCTGCCTTGTTAGGTTATATGTGGGGCGTTTAACACAAATACTCCTTCGTGCTTGTGCAGTATTTGACAAGGTAGGGAAGTACTTTCATAACGATCACAGGTCCCACTTTACAGACGAGGATGAGCTTCTTTAGCGATATCTGTGTGGTTAAGAGGTGAGGCAGGAATCCTGAGCCTAAGTTCTCTCTCTAAGTATAAAAGGCTTTGGTTCCTTCCCTGCTGTTTAAATATGCCATTGTGGGGTATTAAACATGGCCACAAATTTTTGGACCCTTCTTCCATCAGAGATTGCTCTCCTTCCCCTCACTTTGCATCTGGGCTCGTCTGGAACTGTTTGACCAATAGAATGCAGCGGAAGTGACATTCTGCCACTTTAAGAATGGGCATAGCCTTTAAGAGGATTGGTGGTTTCTACTTCCTTCTTCTTGGAGTCTTGAGCTGCCTTGTGAAAAGTCTGACTAGCCAGCAGGAGAAACCACGTGGCGAGACCCTGAGACTACACACAGAGCAGGCAAGCCTGGCTGAACCAGCCTTCCAGCTACCCCACCAAAGGGCCAGACTATGAGTGAACCTACTTGGTCCCTCCAGCCCATCCAGCTGCCAGCCGAACACCATCGAGGGGCCCTTCCAGTCTATGGCATATGGAACAGAAGCAGCGCTCGTCTGAGGTCTGCTTGAATTGCTGACATAAAAGAATAACCACATTAAATAATAACTTGGTTATTGTTTTAAGTCATCAAATTCCAGGGAAGTATGTCATGCAGATAACCAAAACTTACCTGCATGCCTGCAACAGCACATCTCTGAATGCAATACTATCGTCTGCATCTCTCTCTCTCTCTCTGTATCTACCTATCTCTAATTTACCTACGTATATCAATATCAATATAGTAAATTTGAAGAAGGCAGAAAAGCACACAAAAAAATGATCTTCTATCTGAAGAGTGTCACCAGGAATATTTATCCCTCCTGGGCTTACTGCTGTGTAATCTGCTTTGATCACCTAGTATGTTGTGACCATTTTCCCATGTGATGAAACACTTTTTTCCAATGTGACTTTTAATGGCTGCACAGAAAATTTGTGTGATGGATACACTCTGATACATGTAACCAATTTCATATTGTTTTACTATTTAGCTGGTTTCCAAATTTTCTGCATTATAAATCTTGTTGCAATCAATGTCCTTGACCATAACCACAAATTTATATTACTGATTATATTTTAGGATGCAAATGAAATGGTTAGGTATAAAGTTTACGTCTATTTTTCAGGCTTTTGAACACTGGGAAGTTGTTCTGTGGACTAGCAGTGTTTGAAAAGGATAATTTTGAAAAATATCTTTTTCATATGGAGTAGAGCTCCCTGTGCTATTCAGTAGGTCCTTGTTGTTTATCTATTTTATATATACTAGTGTGCATATGTTAATTCCAACCTCCTAATTTATCTATCCACACACCCCCCCTCCCCTTTGGTAACCAGAGATTTGTTTTCTACAGCTGAGTCTCTTTCTGTTTTGCAGATAAGTTCATTTGTATCTTTTTTTTTTTAGATTACACTTATAAGCAATATCATATGATATTTGTCTTTCTCTGCCTGGCTTACTTCACTTAGTATAAAAATCTCTAGGTCCATCCATGTTGCTGCAGGTGGCATTATTTCATTCTTTTTCACGGCTGAGTAATACTCCACTATATATATGTATACCACATCTTCTTTATGCATTCATCTGTCGATGGACATTTAGGTTGCTTCCATGTCCCGGCTATTATAAATAGTGCTGCAATGAACATTGGGTGCGTGTATCTTTTTGAACTATGGTTTTCTCCAGATATATGCTCAGGAATGGGATGGCTGGATCATATGGTAGCTCTATTTTTAATTTTTTAAGGAACCTCCATACTGCTCTCCATAGTGGCTGCACCAGTTTACATTCCCACCAACAGTGTAGGAGGCGACCTCTGTCCAAAGCTATACAAATTTGGATCTCTGATTCATAACGAGCAACACTTCCACAAATATTCCACAAAAAAAGCTTTCTGGGTCAAATATGTTTGGGCAATGATGCATTCTATACTTTCCTCTTACAGACTCACTACGCCCATTAGCTTATTTAAGGTTCTGGAAAGTTTTGCCTAATGAAATCTCATTTTATTTAATTCAATAGCTTCCAATTATATTTGATTACCAGAACTCTTTCTTCTTTTACATAATGCTGTAAAATACACAAATTTCACTCAGGCCACAGGCTCAGGTTGTGCAAAAATGTAACATTCAAAAATGTCTTCTGTCACTTAATCCAATTTATACCCGATCCCTCCTTTCATTTAGTAACACAAACTTTATTTTTCCTAAAAGATTTGTCACTGATTTTTTATGCATTGAATAGATTATCTTTACACAGCAATGCAGTCATAGAGTATAATTGAAAAAATGCAGTGAAAAGTTTTTCTCTCATACTTTCCCCAATCTGCCCAGTTTCTATTATTCTGATTACCCATTTTTGTTGTTGTTTTTTCTTTTGTGTCCCTTAAAATATCTTCTGGCACATTCAAACAAATATGAATTTATTTTCTTATTCCCCTCAATAAAATAGTTCACCTTGATCCTTTTCACTTAATATATTTTGACAATCCTTTGGTATCAGTGCATAGGATAATTTCTCAGGTTTTTACTGATACATGGTATTTCTTTGGATCATAAACACTTGCATTGTTTTTATCTTTTGCTATTATGAACTATGCTGCAATGGATAGCTTTGCTTTTATGTCATTTCTCTCCATGAATTTATATTTGTAGGATAAGATCTTTGAAATACAATTGCTGGGTCAAAGGGTATCTGTGTTAGTAATTCTGATAGATTTCCGCCCCCCATAAGGGTTGTACAATTTATTTTCATACCAATTATATATGGGGCATGCCTGGTAACCACTGTCCTTGACAACAGAATGTGTTTTATACTTTTGAGTTTTTGCCAATATGATAAGCGAGTAATGGTAGCTCAATGCAGTTTCAGTAAAAGTCACTTATATTAATCTTATCTATTTTTCCATTGGATGGCTGGCTCTTTTCTAATCTAGTCCTGTAAATAGTTATTACTTGTATTTTGCTTTTTTGGGGAACTTGCAGGTTCTAAAATAATTTTTTTTTTTAGGTTTTTCAACACTTTTTTTTTAATTTTATTTATTTATTTATTATTTTTTGGGGGGTACACCAAGTTCAATCATCTGTTTTTATACACATATCCCCATATCTTTGCCCTTTCCAGGTGTTAAAAAAAGGTTAAATATTTTCTTCCAGAATGTTTACAACTTAATTTTTAAAATTTAAATATTTGCTCGTTTTAATTGTCCAGGTGTGAGGGATGGAACAATCTTACCACTTTTTTCTTCCCATTGGTTGTAGAGTTACTCCAACCTCACGTGTCAGCCCGTTGTTTCTCTGCTGATTCAAGATGTGGCAGCAGTAATTAGTCAAGTGAGTGTAAATTCAGTCAATTCATATTTTCCCTGGGAAACAATAAATGCCTTGCTGTCTCTCTGGTCTCCACCTAGGAACAGAGCGACAGGGAGTCCCCTCTGGGGTCCTCACCTCTCTCTGAGGATCTATTACCCCCCCTTACAACCCCTGCCCCCCCGCCCCCATTCCCACCCCTCCCCCCTTCCCTCCTCCCCCCCCCCCCCCACCGTCTTGACTTGTACAGGGCCCGGGGGGTGGCCCTGCCTGATCTTGTTTGCTCTTAAAACACTTATCAGGACATTCAGGACTGCACTCTTTAATACTCAAACTTGAAAACCTCAGGTTTCAGAGACTCAAGACCTTTCTCTCTAACTATAGCTTTTGCTTTGTGTTTCAGTGTCTATTTGGAAACTCGAAAGCTGAGAATGTTCTCTTTCTCCCTTCTGCCCCCTGAGGCCAGTCCCCTGGAATGCTGGTCACTGCTGTCAGGGTGCTGTGGGGTGGGGAACCGGAGTGGGGAGCAGGAAGTCCTGATCAAGGACACCCGGGTCAATATTTAAAAATACGGCTTCATCGCGCCACCACACGGGGTAACGTGGTACTTAGGCAGCGATGGTTGGAAGCTTGAGATACTTTGGTCATTTGAACTATATTAAGGGGAGCACTGCAGGCCCCATTCTCGTTCTGGTCCTACCAGCTCACCTTGGGGAAACTGTGTGACAACCTCTTTCTGCCTCGGTTTCCACAACTGCATTGTCCCTCCGCAGGCTCCGCGAGAGACTCCAAATATGCCACAAAGGCAAAAGCAATTTGCAAACTTAAACGCGCGATACACGTGTAAGGCATTACTACTATCTTTCTTCTCATCAAAAACATTTTTGCCGGGGCCCCCCTGTGTTCCAAACACCATTCCAAGGCATCTGTTCTAACACATAACAAATACCTCTTTGAGATGTTTTTAATTGCATGTTAGCTCCCTTTCAGACCTGATTCATTTCTGATCTGAACAGCAACAAAGGGAGCTTTTATTGCTGCGGTTCATTTCTGGAAATTAAATTTCCATTTTCAACACTAATGCTACTGTAATTCGCAGTGGTTTCTGTCTCTTTTTATTGTGTCTGACAGCGACCAGCCTATCAGCGTAAGTGGCTGAATACAAGTATGTAAATGTACAACATAAAAAGACATTTTTGAGAAGCGGGGGAAAGAAAAACATTTAAAGTAGGAAATTAGAGCAGTTACTGGATCCCACACCATGGTTAATGAGTGCGCAGAAAGCAAACAGTTTCTGGCTCGGGGACCTCAAGCGTTACAGCCAGGGCAACGCTTCTCCTGTTTTTGGAAGGAAATCAGTAATAGCCTCCACACATGGGAAGCCTTCAGTTTGCATTTTTTAATGCCTCCAGGGAGGACAGGGTTTCTGGTTTCAAATCTGTTAAATTTTTCTTTAAAAGACGGGTTTTGTTCAGAAACCAAAACAAAAATTAGCATATTAAGAATATATGCAGGTCACGCGTTTGCACCGGTGCTGGGAGATTTCATCAAGCATGGCTTGCCAAACATCAGTGGGTTCCCGAGAAGTAGGGTGGGACCCGGTCACTTTTGCCTCATTAGGTAAAATCTCTTAAAAGCCCCACACCCCATTTTCATTAAGAATTATGTATGTAAAATCTGGCCAAATGCCCATCTATGTATTAAAAGTGGCCATTCAAAGGTGGTGAGTTGGAAGAGATTTTCATTTTCTTCCTCTTGTTATCCGTGTTTTCTAAATTTTTTAGAATGGAAGAATATGGCTTTAGAAACAAGAAAAATAGGAGGTACTTAAGACAGAGCAAAATGACAACTCACCAGAAGTTTTGCTCTTTTATTTTGTGCTTGGAGCCCAGGGTACAATTTGAACTCAATTCCAATTACAAAACCCCTTTCACTGAGCACCTAAGTGTGACATAGTGTTTCCTTCTGTCTCCAGTATTTAAATTTGTTTTTCCTTTTACAAGTGAGTCTTTCTGAGTAACCCCTCATGCCTTCCAAAGACTGAAGTTTGAAATGGCTGGTTTGAAAGTAACAAAGAAAATTATGAAAGATAAAAAACCTTACCTCCCTTATTTAAATACAGGCTGTTTTGTGCCTTATTTATAATATTCTAAGTGCTGGAGATATTACTCCTAAAAACTGCCTATTCCATTAATGTTTGGAGCATAGCAGTCCTGGAGTCATGATTTAGTCTCATCTTGCTGTGTGAACTTGGGCAGATCATTCTTTTAGCTGTGGGTGGACATTGGCTTAGTTGTTGGGATTAGGTTCTGAAAACTGGAACCTGGAGTGTCCAGCTAGGAAAAAAGACAGGAGTGAGTCAAACTGAGTCACTGGGGAGAGCTGAAACTCCATTGGAGATTGCTTGCTGTTCACCAAAAATCCACTTTTCTTCTTTTCCTTCTCTTGCCCCTCCCCCTCTTCCTCCTCCTCCTCCTCTTCTTCTCCTTCTACTTTCCCTCCTCTCTTTCTTCTCCTCCATTATTATCATCTCCCTCTCCTCCATCACCTGCATCTCCTCCATCACCTGCATCTCCTCCATCACCTCCATCTCCTCCATCACCTCCATCTTCTCCATCATCTCCATCTCCTCCATCATCATCATCACAGAGCTAGACCCCACTCTCATTCCTCAGTCTCCCCTACACTTAGGTCTGGCTGTGTGACTGAGTCTAAGCCAAAGGAATATGAGCAGAAATGCTCTCTCCCCTTCCTCCAGCTGTATGCTGATTATGACAAAACCCTCACCCCTAGCAGTCGGTAGAGCCACACAACGGAAAGACATGAGGTCCCTGAATCATGACACAGAGAACCCCCCCCTGCTTAAGATCATCTGCCTAAAACTATTACATAAAGACTACTATAATACATAAAGTTTGATAGCATCTGAGGCATCTTGTTTTTGGGCTATTTGCTACGACAGCCTAGATTTCTTAATGAATGCAGAATCAAATACCACCACCAAGAGCTTGAGGCAAGAGCAGTAGAGTTTAGCCAAGAGTTGGGTACGTGGGGTCTGAGTGACCCAATGAAATGACATATAGGTCAGTAATAAGTGAGATGAGGACAAGATTGTCAGGGCCATGGCTGGCCTTTATAATTCCGTGGGGATTCTTAAGAGTTAGGGGTTGCTTGGTACAATTAGCTTCTCTGGGCTTTGTTTTCTCATCTGTAAAATGGTGAATGTTGGATGAGATTAAGAATAGCAAGTGTGCTTCATTTTAAGGGCCAGCACTGTTAGATTGGGCAGGGCTACTTGGAGCACTGTGTTGAGAAGGATTCTGAGGTTGAGTGGTGGATCTGTGGGACAGTACCACAGCCAATTAATGGTGCAGGCACAGGAAAGAACCCGCACCCTGCACAGAAGGAACCCACACCCCGATGGCTGCCGTGGCACGTTGTTCTCTGTTGTCTCTGAGTCTTACCATGGCAGAAACTTCACGGGCTGCAGTAGCAAATGTGTCCAGCTGAGGGTGACCTCAGAGACTGGACAGCTGGAGTCAATTCACTGCTAGTGGTTTCCTTAGTTTAGTGGTTTTAACTTCAAAGATACCAAGCTGTCTGCCTTACGGATGCCTGGAAATTCTATCCAGGTTTTTCATTTTCTTTCTTTCTTTTGTGTGTGTGTGTGTGTGTGTTTGCTAGGTTATTCTAAAAGACCTCATTGAAAAAGAAATACCAATAAATCTGACCCTGGGAAAGAGTTCTAATTGGGTTCTTCCCAGGCCAGACTGATTCAGACAAAGACTTTTAAAAAAATTGAGATGATGCGGTAAGAGGCCCTGGAATGAGCAAGTTTTGATATAACTTGGAAAGATAACCCATTCCACCATGATGGACCAGAGGAAGGAAACTAACTCATCTTTTCAAGCCCAGGGAGGGTTGTATCATGCAGTTAGCCTTGGTAACTAGTGATCCAGGATGGAGGATTCCAGTTCCAACCTTGTTGTCAATTTGCTATGTGGCCTTAGACAAATCACATCCCCTCTCTGAGCCTCAGTTTCCTCACCTGTAAAATTAGGATTTTGGACTAGAAACATGGTTTTTGAATTGCGTCCTTTGGATCCTAAAGATTCAGAGATGATGGGTGCAGGGAGGAGGGTGCTGCTGAGCTTGTGGGGTCCTGGGGCCCCCTCCCTCATTTCCATCAGAGTGACCTTCCTTGTGTCTACTCTATACATGGACCAAAGTGGCGCTCTGGTGATTCTCTGCCCACTCCCCAGGTAGGTGCATCCTCCCTGTTGAGAAGTTGACCCATCTGGCTACAGCACACTCCAGGGGGCTGGGAGGAGCTGACTTGGGGAGGGAGTGAGCTGGGCGCTGCTCCAGCAGCAGGGGCTGCCATCTGAACACTGTACAGCTGCCTAAATATTTTGCCTCCAGATTCTCCCTGCAGCTGCCTACGCTCTGGTTCATCTTAATTAAAGGGGCTCTCTCATTCTGCCTCTGGCTTTTTGTCAGTTCTTCCCCACCTCCTCGACTTGATGTCAGATCTCCAAGTTTGGCTGTGGTTTTCTTTGGACTTGATTTTATTAGTGTAATAGCAGTGCTAGTAGTCACATATTAATCATAATAATGAATATCGTCCTATGTTTATAAACCACTTCAATTTTTAAAACTACCTTGACCGACAACAACCCATTTACAGACAGAAAACCCCATCCCATCCGCCTTTTCTTTTTAAATTTTTTCCTTGCACTGCAAACTTGAGAAACAGTTATATTTCATTAAGAACATCAACTTTGGACATAGGCTGACATGGTTTGAACCTTGGCGCCATCACTTACCAGCTGTGTGAACTTGAGCAAGTTACTTACCCTCTCTGACTTTGTTCCCTCATCTGTAAAATGTAGATAATACAGGACCTACTTCATAACATTTTATGAAGATTAAATGATAAAAATGTATAAAGTGCTTAGAATAGTGTAAGACATGCTATATCAGTATTCACTACTATTTTTTGATTAATTTTTTTTATTGAGGTATAGTTGCTTTGTAATATTGTGTTAGTTTCAGATGTACAACACTGATTCAAACTTTTATAGACTATACTCTGCTTATAGTTATTATAAGATATGAGCTATATTCCATGTGCTGTCCTGTAGGTTATTTATTTTATACATAGTAGTTTGTACCTCTTAATCCCCTATCCCTATCTTTCCTCTTCCCCCCTTTCCTCTCCCCTCTGACAAGCATTAGTTTGTTCTCTATATCTGTGAATCTGTTTCTCAAGACTGGCCATTTGGGGTCTTTTGTGTTTCTACACAAATTTTAAAATTATTTGTTCTAGTTCTGTGGAAAATGCCATTGGTATTTTGATAGGGATTCCATTGAATCTGTAGATTGCCTTGGGCCATATGGTCATTTTAACAATATTAATTCTTGTAATCAATGAACACTGTATAGCTTTCCATCTGTTTGTGTCGTCTTCAATTTCTTTCATCAGTGTCTTGTAGTTTTCTGAGTGCAGGTCTTTTATCTTCTTAGGTAGGTTTATTCTTAGGTATTTTATTCTTTTTTTTTAATTCTATTTAAGTGGGATTGTTTCCTTGATTTCTCTTTCTGATAGTTTGTTGTTAGTGTATAGAAATGCAACAGATTTCTATTAATTTTATATCCTGAAACTACCGAATTCATTGATGAGCTCTAGTAGTTTTTGGTGATGTCTTTAGGATTTTCTCTGTATAGTATCATGCCATCTAAAAACAGTGACAGATGTCCCTTTCCTTTCCAATTTGTATTTTTTTTTAATTTCTTTTTCTTGTCTGATTGCTGTGGCTAGGACTTCCAGTACTATGTTGAATAAAAGTGGTGAGAGTGGGCATCCTTGTCTTGTTCCTGATCTTAGAGGAATTGCTTTAACCATTGAGTATGATGTTAGCTTATCATATCATGTTGAGGTCTTTATTATGTTGAGGTATGTTCCCTCTATGCCCACTTTTTGGAGAGTTTTTATCATAAAAGGATGTTGAATTTTGTCAAAAGTGTTTTTCTGCATCTACTGAGATAATCATATTGTTCTTATTCTTCAATTTGTTAATATTGTGTATCATACTGATTGATTTGTGGTTATTGAGCCATCCTTGCATCCCTGGGATAAATTCCACTTGATCATAGTGTATGATCCTTTTAATGTAATTTTGGATTTGGTTTGCTAATATTTTGTTGAGGATTTTTGCATTTATGTTCATCAGTGATTTTGGCCTCTAATATTTTTTTTTTTTTTTTTGGGTGATATCTGTGTGTGGTTTTGGTATCAGGGTGATGCTGGCCCCTTTCAAATTACTGCTTCTGCCCTGGCTCCCAGAGTATGTGAGATTTTGTGTGCTCTTTAAAAGTGGAGTCTCTATTTCCCACAGTCTTCTGGGTCTCCTGAAAGTGAGGCTTGCTGGACTTCCAAGCCAAATGTTCTGGGGGCTCATCTTCCTGATACAGGACTCTTGGGCTGGGGACCTCAATGTGGGGTTCAGACCGCTCGCTCGTTGGGAAGAACCTCTGTAATTGTAATTATTCTGCTTGTGGGTTGCCTGCCAGGGGTATGGAACTTGACTATATCATGACTCTGCCTCTCCTACCGGTTTCGTTGTGGCTCCTTCTTTATATCTTTAGTTGTAGATCTTTCCTGGTAGGTTCTCATCTTTTTCATTGATAGTTGTTATATAAATAGTGGTAATTTTGGTGTGCCCAGGAGAGGAGGTGAGCTCAGGGTCTTTCTACTCCACCATCTTGAAAGTCTCTTTGACCCGATTGCCTACTTCTCTTTCTCAGATTCACTTGCTTCACATGTAGGGACTTTGCTGGTGTTGTTCCCTGTGCTTGCAATGTTCTTCTAGAGCCCACTATTGTTGTTTTAAAATAAAATCTTAAGCCATTGAGAAGCAAATAATAGTAATAAGGAAAAGCTGACATTCTTTCTCAAACTATGCATTCTCAACAGGAGTGTTGTAACTTCCAAGGGGCAAATATTAGTGCTTGGTGGGGTCTTAAAAAACTAACTCTTTTATGTATAAAGCACAGATACACAGTACATTAACAGATATGTGATATATCTATGATTTAAAAATTCCATAGGTGGGACATTGAAGGGCAATAAGAAAAGGTTGAGAAACACCGTTCTGATTCCTCTCCCGAAATTAACACGTGGCTCTGTGCACGTCCTACCACAATTTCCAGTTATTGTTTTATTGCGCAGCAAAACCATGTCTGTGCGCTGCAATGTGCTCTTTCCTAATTGATCATGGGAGTCCTTCCGGGAGGCAGAAGCAGAATAGATGCACCTTATGATGATGTATCATGAAGAATCATAATTGATGCACTGATTCCTCAGCTTACAGGCACTCAGGCAACTCTGGTGAATGTGCTTTCTTGAGCACAAGGAGAGATTCCTAGAAGTGCAACTGTGGGGCGGGAGTGGCTGCGCTTTTAGAATTTTCCTAGCTCCTGCCAAGTTACTCATGTGATCTTCACAAGCATCACGAGTGTGATCCCTGGACATGGAAGCCAGCGCTGAGAGGCTGGGGCATACCTGGCAGAGAGCAAGCACCCCAGCTGGGGTTAGACTTCCTGTCTCCCGTGCCATAGGGGCAGGTACGTTTCCTTGGGAGCCTCCTCCTTTGGGCCTTCACCTGTGGGGTGAGGTCTCCCTTGCTGGCCTGGGACTAGCTTGTGGGGGGGTCTTCATCATGCAGCTTTGCAGGCCCACCCCACCTTGCTGCTCTATGCCCCAAGAGGTTTGTAGCCAAATGCACCCTAACTAACGTTGGGAGGCACTGGTGGAAGTCTAGATCTGAGTTGCTCAAGGGTTCCTTCCTCTGCCAACACTTACTAAACCTTGAGTGTGTCTCTCCTGAGTAACTGTGGTTCCACCATAGAAAAAAGACTGGCACTTTCTGATCATTGTGTCACATACTATTGTAAGCTCTTTCCATGCGTTATCTCATTTAATCCCCCTTAGTGCTCTACCAGGTAAGTACTATTATTATGTCCATTTTAAAGATGGGGAAATAGGGGCTCAGTGACTTGCTCAAGGTTCGTAGCTGATAAAGGACAGGATAAAGGATTTGTACTCATAGTTGCCTTACATCAGGGTCCATGACTCCTGGGGTCTCTCTTCTCTTGCCTGTTGTGGTAGATTGAATTGATGTCCCAACTCTTTACCCTTCTCTGCACCTCCACCCTTTGTCAAATGATTTTTTAGGCCAAAGTGACCATGACAGGGGATCCCCCTTTATAAAACTGAAGTGTGGAGAATGCGGGCATCGATCCCGCTACCTCTCACATGCTAAGCGAGCGCTCTACCACTTGAGCTAATTCCCCAGCTCCTGTTGTAGATTTTTTTTTTTTAGCTTTTCCCATTAGAAATGTAATGCCCCAGACTTTCACTTTGGCTTTGGTCATGTGACTTGCTTTAGCCGGTGAGATGGGGCAAGAATGCCTGCGAGCCAGCTTAAGTCAAAGCCTTAAATGTCGGCACTTGGCCGTCTTACACTTGGCCATCATCAGGCTTCCCAGAGAGTTGCTTCCCTATGGCTGGGGACCTAGAATGAGCACAGGAGGAGTTGGATCTGAGCCTGAGCTACAGCTTGAAGCAGCCAAACCAGATTTTAATCACTTTGCTGAAATGAAGTGATTTAGTCCTCACAACAGTCCCATGGAACAGATCACTATTAATTACCATCCCCTTTTTGCAGGTAGAGAAACTGAGGCTTAGAGAAGTTAAGTAACTTACAGAAGGTTGCACAGGAAGCAAATGCTGGGGTCTGAACCAGGACAGCTCTTAACCACTACACTGCATCATCTGCCTCATAGAAGGCATAAGGTTAAGTGGCTCCACGGAGTGCCTGATGCACAGGAAGTACTCAGAACATCCTAGGAAAAGACCCAAGTAGCAAAAATCAAAATCACCAGGGGAAACCTCACCCATTTCACAGGCTTTGGGTCTTGTACACATCAGCCTAACTGGGAAGAGTGTCTTTTTGCCTCTCTCTGAGCCGATTCAAAAGACAGAGAATTGGGCTGGGTTTTGCTCCATCTTTTCTTTTTTTTTTAACAGCCTAGAATGGCCGAGTGACCTGGGAGTTTCTGTCATCTGTGATAATGAATGACTCCAAAGGGCAGAAATAAAGATAAGTGCCATTATCAGCCCTGGTCCTTAGAGGAAAGTTGTTAGGTGGTGGCTGGTATAGAGAAGGTGCCCTGTTGGGGGCACTGCCTGCAGTAGAGATCTGGGTTCCGTCCCTGTCTCCACCGCAGGTGTGAGAGAGAACTTCCTGAGAGAAAGGTCGGTTATCTCATGGTGGTAAAGCCAGAACAAGGAGATGGCAAGGCCAAAGTGGCTTGATTTGGGGACAGGGAGGAGGCAGCTCCCTGCCGTTGCTAAATGTCACTGGGGACCATCCTCCCCAATGTGGGGAGGCTGCCACATGGGGAAATCTGCACTGAGCATCACCGAGGGGTCCAGCTGTGAGCTCAAGTTTCCAGGTCAGATGGTGAGCTGGGAAGGACTCACATTCAGAAACTAATTAGTTTAGACTGCTGTATCATGGGACTGAAAGGGTGAGTATCAAGTAAGCAGTACCTCAAAAAAAAAAACAAAAAAAAAAAACCGCTGGAATCAAGCTAGTGCTGAAATTAAGAAAGGTGAAAAAATAATAAAGTGTGATTTACGGGTCAATTTCTCTTTATTACCCCAGACTCTTGTGTGCTCCTTCATTAATTCTTATATTCATTCATTCAGCCAGTGTGAGATCACCCATTTGTAGACTGAACATGTTCTTTGGGCACCAGCAAAGAAGGGGAACTCCCCCCATTCCAAGGTTCAGCTTCAATAGACTTCCTGAATCCTGTAATCTGAAAATTTTGAAATACGCTTTTAAAAATTATTAGCACACATATACATTTTGTGCTTTGTGTCTTATTCTTGTTATTAATTTGAATTACATATAGAGAGTTGGGAACTCCACTATCTTTACATGGCTCAGAGCCCCCAAAACATTTAAATCTGGCCCCACAGTCCATCAGCATTAATTGAGTGCAAAGTGCCAGGTATTGGGCTAGGTCCTAAAATATAGCTGTTGAGAAATAGAACCAACAGAATACATATATAAACAGATCTGTTATAAGGAATTGGCTCACACGATTGTAGGGGCTAAGTCCCCAGATCTCCAGCTGGTAGCTGGAGATGCTGGAGAGCTGATGGTGTAAGTTCCAGTCTGAAGGCCAGGAGGCTGGAGGAAGAGGTGATGTTTCTGTTAAAGCCCAAAGTCTGGAAAGAACAATGCCTCAGCCTGAAGATAGGCAGGCAGGAGGAAGTTCCCCTTACTCCTGGGAGGGTCAGCCTTTTTGTTCTAGTCAAGCCTTCAACAGATTTGATGAGGCCCACCCCGATTAGGAAGGGCAATCTGCCTTACTCAGTCTATCAATTTATCCAGAAACTCCTTCACAGACACATCCAGATTTATGTCTGACCGAATATCTGGGCACCCCACGGCCCAATTAAGTTGACGCATGAAACTAACTCTTACAGCTGTGAACACAACTGCTTGTTAATCACATGCTGTGGTTGTCCAAGTGAAAGGTAGTGGAGGCCCAGATGAGGATGCCACTGGGAAAAACAGGATGAAGGATGCATCTGGAGAAAATAGAAGCAAGTGAACAGATCTTGCCCAGTGAGATGGATGCAGACAGAGAAGGGGAAAGATTTGGAGCTTTTGGAGTCAGAGGATTGTTGGTGGAAGTTTGCTGATGGCAGGAACAGAATTATTTCAAGCCAAAAAGTAGGTTAAGGAGGAGAAAATAATGGTAAGACTTCAGCAGGGTGATCACCATCCTGGCTTGTCCAGGATAGTCCCAGTCAACACCTGGGACTAGACCTGTGGTCTTGATGTCCCACATGTTTATTTAGCTTCTATCTTCAACACAAGTGGGTCCCAATTCAGATGATAAATTGTATTGTCACCTCCTCTCTTCAGGCAGGTTGCTTTTGAACTGCCAACATATTCCTCACTGTTGGAAAAGGTTGCTTATCGTCTAACTTCTATCCTTCCAGCTGTAATCAAACCCTGCTCTTATGGTCCTGATGTCAGTGACACCAACAACCACAGAACAACTAGTGTTAAGTTATTCCAGAAACTACCATGTACCATGCGTTATCCTGGGCACAGGGTGGGTGGTGAGCTACAGTGGTGAATAAGACCTAGCCCTTGCATTTGGGGAGCTCTGTTTTGGGGGGGTACAGACAAGTAAGCAGATAATTATTTCACAGTGTGATTAGAGCTTTGAGAGAAGTGACTCAGTGTCTCAAGGAGCCCCACCAAGAAGTCTTTTTATCACTGACCATTGCTGCAGGCAAGTCTTTCTGAGGTGTTCAATGTTAATTAATGAGCGCTAATTGAGCACCTGGTCCCCTGCTTTCACACTCGCTCCCTGCAGTCCGTCCTTTGCACAGCCACCAAGAGAGATTCATTTAGAAGAGAAAGCTCGTGAGATCGCTGTTTCTTCTACTATCGTCATCACATGAGACTAGCATCCAAGGCTTTCATCATGGCCTCTACTCCCAGCTCTGGCCCCTGGCTACCTCTCTGAGCACTCTCTCCTTGCTAGTGAAGTGTAGACAGCGCACCCTCCATCTACCAGGCCTTGGAAGGTAGAGTTAAGCCCAATGGGCGGAAATCAGTGGGCAAAACTGGTGCACAAGAGAGGAATGGGTTGACCCATAACGTAGTGAGTTCCCTGTCACTGAAGGTGTGCAAGCAAAGGGAGGATGCCTGATTGGAATTTTTTGGACAGAATTAAAATTTTTAAAGGGAATGCTCTACTAGCTGAACTTTAAGGTCCCTTGTAATGTTATTCTGTGCTGAAGGTCTTTTGCTTATAGGTGGGAGAAGTTCTTCCCTCCTGTCTCTTCCATCCTCCCCCAGAGAAGGGAATACATCCTGATCCAAACTGAACCTGCTCTCAGGAACTCAGTGGGTGATGGAGCAGTGGCCAGAGCCACAGGGCTGGCTCACGCTCTGGAGAAAGGGCCATTGGAACCCAGGGCTGGCTTGCCACCTGTTCTCTCTATTATTTATCAAATTCACACACAGCACTTACTGTGTACTGTATACACAGCACTTACTAAGTCCTTTGCAAACATTAACTTAAGTAACCAAGTAAACTCAAGTCAAAAAACTTTAGATGCTAGCTACTGTTATTATCCCCGACTAACAGATGAGGAAACTAAGGTTGGAGAGATGGTAGAGCTTGCCCAGGGTCACCCAGCTAGTCAGTGATCAATCAGGATTTGGACCCAGACAGTGTGGATCTAGACTATGCTTTGAACTACTGCAGCCACACTGCCTTCTTTTTTTCCAGTTTTTAATGTCTTGCTGGTGGTCAGATTAGGTCTCATTGGAGAATGTGTGTCTCCCTTTTCCAAACACCCTCCAGCTGTGGGCTTATTTTGTCAGCCTTTGGCATGAGGCTTGCAGGGCTCACCTCTGTGGGCTGCGCTCTCTAACCTGGCATCAATCAGGGCAGAGACTGGCCCTGGGTCATAGGAGACCAGGAGAGAGACTGTGGATGACTCCATGCAACAGACCTACCTTCTTTTGTACAGTTAATGCCTACTCATCCTGGAAATTTCAAATGAATTACCACTCCCTTGGGAAGTCTTACTTGACCCCCTGCCCTGCCCCACCTTAGGGGCTTTAGTCAGGCTAGGTTAGGCTATGCTGCAGTAATAACAAATCTCAGAATCTTAATGGACCATCACAGCTAAAGTTTATTTCTCAATCATGTCAAGTGGTTTGCAGATCCAGGCAACGCTTCAGAGCCCTGTTCCTCCATGTGTAACTCTAAGTTATTTCCATTTTGTAGCTCCACCTTCTCAACACATTTGCTTCAAAGGGGAACAAGAGGCTGGAGAATCATGGAGAGGTGTTTCAATGGGTCATTTATATCCATATTTTTGGCCAGAACCAATCACATGTCTCCAATGGGCTGGGAAGTTAATATCCTGAATGCCCAGGCAGGGTGAACACTCGTAACATCCTCCACACTAGACCAGGTTTCCTTCTAATGGCTCTTATGTCCACATGTACCTTACTTTTGTAAATCAGTTTGTAATTACACATTTGTGTGATTATATGATAGATGTCCAACTTTCCCCCAGTCTCTCTTGGAATGTAATTTAGAATGTTGCTTATTGTTAAATGAGTAGATGGATGAATGGATGGATGGATAAATGGCTGGTTGTTTGGATGGACAGAAGGATAGTTGGATGGACAGAAGGGTGGTTGGATGGATGGATGGTTGGATGGTTGGATGAATAAAAGGATAGTGAGCCCTCTGTATGAAAGATGACACAGTCACAAGTCAGCATTACTTGAATATGTCTAATATTTCTTCCCAAGTTTCAGAACTAGTATAATCCTAAGAAGGGTTAATTAAGATTTCCTAGGGGATTAACATCTGAGATCTTTCAGAGAATTAATTAGTTTGGTGTTAAAGTTGCAACCAAAATCCCCAGGAACAGTTGTAATTCCTGAACTGAGACTGCTTCATTCCCCATTATCAGGCTTGCTGACCTGCTGGTCCTCACCATGGCTGTGAAAGGTGATGGGAGTATGTGAAGTCACAGCTGGGAAATGCTCCTTGCCTTAGTCATATTATAGCTGCAGCTTCCTTAGCTCATAATCTCTGGGCGTAGGTGGGAATCAAAGAGACACTAGGACATTAGCAGAAAATGTGCCAACCACTGAAAACAGTACATGGCACTGCATCTGCTTTTTTGATGGCTGAGGAGGAGTTGGGGGCCCACTCCAGGGTGCAGATGGCTTTGCAATATGTTAAAGTGGGCCTTTCAGAAGGCGGAAGAAGATGCTAATCTATCATAATCCTTTTTACTTCCAGGACTTCAGGTTTCTCTTCAACATTTAATAATCTACTTGTCCCTGTAGCTCTGGCACTAAGAAATCACTATAGAGGAAGATTTAAAATTCGTCCCAATAGTCTTGCTGATTGGTTGACACACCTCTTTCTCCTGCTGTCCCACTGGAAACATGGCTCCCCTCATCATGTCTTTACTAAGGCGATTCAGAGGCCCGGGCACTCCGCTCACAAATACCTTTTCTCTGCTTTTGCTTTCACATCCTTTCCTGCAGGCAATGGATGCCATATGGTGGAGCTGCTGAAAAGGTACGAAGGGGTCACGGGGTAACAGGAAATACCAGGGAAAAACAATAATTGGTAAGTATTTAAAATTATCACCCACATCATTAGCTATTACTCTAATTGTTATTACTATAATCACTATAGACATATTGAGTTATGGGTTCTTTTATTAATAAGTGAACTCCCTTCACCTCTATCCAAATAATGGCCATTCAATTAAGGCTTAACGTTTGCTTTACTGCCTCAAAAATAGTTCCTGACCTCCAGCGCACACGTTTCTTCCCTCCTCTCAACTCCAGTCACGACGACTCTCTATAATACATATACACATATATATATTTTAATTTATTTGGCTGCCCTGGGTCTTAGTTGAGGCATGTGGGATCTTTAGTAGTGGCATGTGGGCCCTTAGTTGCAGCATGCAAGATCTAGTTCCCCGACCAGGGATAGAACCTGGGCTCCCTGCATTGGGAGTGCAGAGTCTTAACCACTGGACTACCAGGGAATTCCCTCCACATATATTTTCAGTGAACTTCTCATGTGTATATCTATCTCATTTTGCTTTTTTGTTCTGCTACTCTATTGCTGCAACTACCCCCCAAATTATCACCGAACGCCATCATCGTATTATGTTTATGGAGTTCTGGTGTCAGGAGTTAGGAAAGGATGGAACTAAGATGGTTTGTCTCCATATACCAGGATGTCTGGGGCCTCTTCTGGGAAGACCCCCAAGGGTAGAAGTGACTTGATGGCTGGGGCAGGAATCACATGGAAACGTCTTTACTCATATGACTGGCATTTGATACTGCCTCTCGGCTGAAACACCTACACACAGCCTCTCCATGTGGACCAGGCTTCCTCCCATCATAGCGGCATCAGAATTCTTACCTGACAGCTCAGAGCTCCAAAGGCAAATGCCTCAAGGGAACCAGGCAGAAGCTATTGCCTATTATGAGTTAGCCTGGATGTCACCTATCACTGCTTTAGTTTCTCCCCAAGCCTGCCCAGATTCAGGGGGGAGAAACACAGACCCCACCTCTCAGTGAGAGGAATGTCAAAGACACTCTGCAAGAGCATTTGGGGTGGGAGGTACTGTTGCAGCAGTCTTTGGAAAGTATCATCTGCCACAGTCCTAGAAATGTTCCCTCTGGGATAAAGACCACGAGTTAATTTCTTTGAATCTTTTCCAGACCCATTATACGGTGTCTTGAAAAGAATACTTGCTTAGCAATATTTATTGGTTGATTAACTGGCCTGTGATGCAGGCAGCCACATGACTACTCTGGGTTAAGACAATTGGGATTGAATAGCATTTTATGATGGACACATCACTCATACATATGTATCATTCAAATATCGTTTAAATATCACAAAAGCCCTGTCAGGGAGGCACTGGTAGCCTAATTCATGAGTTCACAGAGGCCTCAGAGGGTTTAGGCAACTTGCATAATGTCAACACAGCTGGTGAAGGACAATTTTGAATCCAGGATTTGCCTCCCAGTGTAGGACTCGTCCTCAGAGTGGCAAATGCCCAGTTGAAACACAGGTGGAAGAAAAAGGCAGGTAACTAAGACTCTCCAAATGTTTGTCTTGAAGGTTTTGCCAGTCTCTAAGCCAGCATCTGCAGGCTGTTTCTACTTCCTGCTGTGCCCCTTTCCAGGAGGATCCATCAGGAAAGGACTCCAAGTTCAGTGTCGAAAGCCAGGCTTCTGGTAACCAAAGATGGTTGGCAAATGGTCTTTGAACAAACTTGTCTCGTGAAATGCCGGGTCGGTTTCACAAGTACATAAAATAACAACGGAATCAAAGACATAAACAAGAACAAGCCTGTAATCGGCACAGAGCTGGGCAGGCATGGGGGAAGGAAGGCTTCTGATGCCTTTGCCCCGCCTGTTTTCTTTGCAGGCGATTCCAGCGCTCTGGGCATCTGTTCCTTGTTGTGGGTGGTTAAGTGAGATGGGCTGCCAATACAAATAGCCCCACTTGAGGTTTGTTTGCATAAATTGTTTTGAAAGCTTCATGACGAATTTTCAGGATTACTTGCAGTGGTAGGGACCTCGGCAGAGGCGGAAATATAAATTTAGAGATGCCAGTTGGAATCTATTAATTTGCTTGCCACCCATTACACTAGCTCTGCTGCTTAACTGGCTGTGTGACCTTGGGCCAGTGAATTAACCTCTCTGGACTTTAGTTTCCTCATCTGCTCCATGGGAGGTGATAGGCATAGTAGCTATATATGGGATTATGAATTGGAAACATGATGGATGCATACAAAATGCTGAGCATAGGGATTGGCATGTGGTACGAGCTTAATTAATGGAATTGATCAGAGCCTTTTTGCTGAAATGAGAGGAAGAGCTGCCCCATTTGGTGCTCAGAGTCAGACAGCCCTGGGCTTGTGTCCCAGCTAGGTAACTTGCTACCTGGGTGACCTTGAGAGAGTTATATTTTCTCTCTGAGCCTCAGTTTTTAAATTTGGGGAATAGGGCTAATAACATCATGAAGACTACTCGAGGCACCGTATATAAAACACGTAGTTCTAAGTCACGTGCTCACGGTGGCTGCCATGGTTGTTATTCCATGACAACCATGGCTGAGCTACTTCTGGATGAGGTTGAGCCCTTTACTGTCCAGGTCTGGGATGGCACATCCACCCTGTCTCCTGTGTCGCCTGTGTTTGTTCTGATCTTGGTTGGAGCTGCCTGGAGCAGTTTCTTCAGAAGCAGCTACGTGGGAAAGAGCGATTAGCTCACTGGGAAAGAGCATTGGTGCTGTCTGCTGGAGGCGAGGAGCGAGGAACCGGGGCACCAGACCAAATTTGCTGACCTTGCTCTAAACTCTGGCAGGGAACACACTAAGACTACTGTCTGCACATATTCAGCTGGTGAAGGAAGAAGATGCACAGAGTGAAGGCATCAGGTGGAGAGATGCCATAGCCCATAACTGCCGATCGCCAAATGTTGCAAACTTTGAGCTAGAGCTGTGCTTGCACTGGGCCGCTAACATCTTGGGGAACATGCTGGGGGAATCCCCAGGGAAACAGTTCATTTGGGGTTGATTCTCTGGGGCTAAGAGAGAGAAAGAGGCAGAAACAGGAAGGAGAGAGAAGTAACAAAAGCATGAGACTAAGAAGGTGATAGAGAAGCAGACAAATGACACAGAGGAATAGAGAAAAGAGAGTTGGGAAGACAAAGAGACATAGAGTCAGAGAGATATGGAGGAGATGGAGATAGAGATGGAGAGAAACAGAGAGACAGATAAGGAGAGACTCAGAGAAGGTGAGACAGAGACCACAATGAAGATGTGGAGAGACAGAGACAGTCTACAGGGAGAGAGGAAGAGAGATATGCATACAGAGAATAAAATAGAGGCAGAGAGATGGAGTAGGAGAGGTGGAGAGATCAACAGAGACAGAGGCAGGAAAGAGAGGAGGAAGAGATCAATGGCTACCCCTGGCTCCCATGCCCAGAAGCAACAGGGAATGGGGTCCGGTTTCCTCCACCTGGACAGTCAAATCTGCACATCCAGGGACCATTAGAAGTGGTGGTGGCCCCCATCTTTTCCCCAGGACACCAGCTGCCCATCAGCCCTCAGCCTGGCACACTGGCAGAACCTTTCCTGCTCCCAGTGGCCTGACCCAGGCCTTTCATCTTCCAGCTCCATGGTCCCATCTCATAAATGCAGATCAGGAGCTACCCAGATGGAGTGAAGGGCCAGGGCTCGTGGCCGTGCCCGTCCAAGTATTTCTGCCGATGACAGGTAAATTGTTGAGGCCTCTGTTCCTCATTTACATCACAGACGCGAGGGTCTTCTGACGACCTCCCCCAAATGAAAGCCAGCTGCCCCCCATCTCATCCCCTGCGCGTTCGCTTCACTTCAGACGATCTTCTGACTTTCAACTCAAACCTGCCGTCTGCCTTGACAGGCTGTAGCGCTTAATGATATTTTATTGTGTGATTTCACCAAACCCTAGAGTTTTGCACTTATTTTAAGCTAATGGACTAAATCTGGACCCATTTGCTACAACAAGCTCTCTTTTAGTAAGGAGTAGAGTGGTTACACATAAATCAGGATTTCAGGTAAAATATTAGGTTTCTATTGCATCAAACCTAGCAACAGGCTGTTCTTTTATGTGATTGGTACAGGAGCCGACACAAGGTATGTTTAAAACTTGCTTTCCTACTGGGAGGGATGCAAGGCAAACTATTTTGTCCAATGCCCTCAGTCATTTGATAAATGCTTGCCGAGCTTCTGTTATATGTAAGTCCTTGAGGCATATGCAGTTGAAAAGCATGATCCAAGAGGGATTACACGCTGGATGGAAATAGGTATGAAGAAGAAAGGGCTCAGGGCCCTAATGGTGAGACAGAGGGCCCAGTTCTTGGTATATTCCCCGGCAAGTGAATACACTCTTAGCTTCATGGGGTATGTGGCTTTGAGGGTAAAGCTTTAGATTTGGGTAAGATTTTAAAGCAGTGGCTCTCAATCAGAGAAGATTTTGCTTCAATGAGACCCATGACAATGGCTGGACACATTTTCAGTTGTCACATCTGGGAGGATGAGGTGTCAGGGATGCGGCCGAACATTGTACGGTGTACAGGATGGCTCTCCACAGCGCAGGATGAGCTGATCTAAAATGTCAGTGGCTTTGCTATCGAGAAATCCTGCTTTATTTTTACATTTTGTGTTGTGATTTTGTTTTCTTAAAATTTTTAAATTGAAGTAGAGTTGATCTACAATATTATATCAGTTTCAGGTGTACAACATAGTGATTCAATATTTTTATAGATTATACTCCACTTAGAGTTCTTCTAAAATATTGGCTATATTCCCTGGGCTGGACAATATATCCTTGTAGCTTATTTACTGTACACATAGTAATCCCTTACCCCTACTTTCCCCTCTCCCTTCCCCCTTCCCTCTGGTAACCACTAGTTTGTTCTCTATAACTGTAAGTTTGTTTCCATTTCATTATGTTCATTAGTTTGTTTTCTTTTTTAGATCCCACATTGAGTGATAACACATTTGTCTTTCTCTGTCTGACTTACTTCAGTAAGCATAATACCCTCCAGATCCATTCATATTGTTGCACATGGCAAAATCTCATTCTTTTTAATGGCTGAGTGATATTCTATTGCATATACATCTGGATCTATATATCTATATCTATATCTATATCTATCTATATCATCTATATATCTCACATCTTCTTCATCCATTCACCTGTTGATGGACACAGGTTGCTTCCACATCTTGGCAATTGTAAATAATGCTGCTATGAACATTGTGGTGCATGTATCTTTTCAAATTTGTGTTTTCATTTTCTTCAGATATATAGCCAGGAATAGAATTGCTGGATCATATGGTAACTCTAGTTTTTAGTTTTCTAAGAAACCTCCACACTGTTCTCCATAGTGGCTGCACCAATTTACATCCCCACCAACAGTGAACTAGGGTTCCCTTTTCTCCACATCCTTTCCAACATTTGTTATTTGTGGTCTTTTTGATGATAGCCATTCTGACAGGTGTGAGGTGATATCTTATTGTGGTTTGTATTTGCATTTCTGTAGTAATTAGCAATGTTGAGTATCTTTTCATGCGTCTGTTGGCCATCTGTATGTCTTCTTCAGAAAAATGTTTATTCAGGCCTTCTGCCCAGTTTTTAATTGGGTTGATTTTTTTTTATATCAAGTCATATGAACTGTTTGTATATTTTAGATATCAGCCCCTTATCAGTCATATCATTTGCAAATAGAGAAATCCTGCTTTAGATTGAAAGAAATGGGTGTGGTGGTATATATGATCCAGATGGGCAGGTGGTCAGGTATAGCTGTGCAGGCTGTGCACTGACCCACTCCAATGGGTGCTAGTCACATTGCCTCTGATGAAAGCAGGCCTCTTGGAGTTGTGCAGTGCAACAGCCTTGCAGGTAGAGGGAAAAGTACAAGCAAAGACCCAAAGGCAGAACTGTTTGTGTGAGGTTTGGCTTGAGAATAAGGTGCTTGGAGGGGATTGGAAAGGAGTGAAAAGTTAGGGTTGGTTCTGGGACCTATGACTTTGTCCTGTAAGCACTGGGGAGTCATTGAAAGCTTTGGAAAATAAAATGAAAAGATCTGGGATATGCTTTGGAAAGACATGGGGGCAGCAGTATGTAACAGAGATTGATGGCATCATAGGTAGAGAAAGTTAGAGAAGGAAAAAGACTGTGAGAAGAGACACCAGCAGGAAAATTACTATGTGGCCCGAGGGGTTAGAAAAGATGAGTCTTGGGAGCAGACACATCATGAAGATGAATCAGCGGGGTGAGGAGGGAACTGAGGATCTCTGTGCAATGAGGGCCACCATCTCCGGGTCCATCTTGAATTGACCCCAAGTGGAACCTTCTCCTGGACTTGATCACGAACTGAGCCCTCTCATCTTTTACGTGCCCAGGCCCTGTTTTGGTAACATGTAATAGATGAAGCATTGTTGCGGCTCTGGTGAGCACCTGGGTGGCCGGCAGGCAGCGTCAGGTGCATTACACTGAGAATTAGCTGTACTGGGCCCTGGCTCTCCCTGTTACCTTCTATGGCTGTGGGCAGTCCACCCCCACACCCTGGCTCCCCGTCTCCTCAGCTTTAAAAGGTTTATTTCCCCATCTTGTGGTAAAGTCCACATAATGGGTAAATGTGTTGATGGACTAATCATTTATGGGGTGAGGAGCTGCAGGTTTTATTTACTAATAAAATGTCTTTCATTGGTTGATTACTTAAAAGGCGGTACGGCGTGGCTATCAAGCAGGTAGCCTCTGGAGTCACCTTCCCAATTATAAACCAACACTGCTCCCTAGTAACTGGGTGACCTTCGGCTAAACAACGAACCTTGCTGCGCTTCAGTTTTCTAAACTTCTTTTTTAAAATATTTATTTATTTATTTATTTGGCTGCACCGGGTCTTGGTTGTGGCACGTGGGATCTTTGGTGCAGCATGCAGGATCTTTAGTTGCAGCATGCAAGATTGTTAGTTGTGGCATGTGAGATCTTTATTTGTGGCATGAAGGATCTTTAGTTGCCGCATGAGGGCCCCTAGTTGCAGCATGCAGGATCAAGTTCCCTGACCAGGGATCGAACGCAGGCCCTCTGCATTGGGAGTGCGAAGTCTGAACCACTGCACCACCAGGGAAGTCCCAAGTTCTCCAAACCTTTGCATCAGTGGGGATAGTACCACCTTGTAGGGTTATTATGAAAATTAAATGAGTTAATAAATGTAAAATACTTAAATAGTAGCTGGCAGAAAGTAAATGCTCAATAAAACATCTGGTATTTTGGTCCTTATTATTTTCATTAGTCTCTTTTTTGCGCTTATGCTTTAGGGTTTGAGAGGTGACTCTTGAGAACCAGTTGGTGTGTGCTGTGTAAAAGATGCTTAACAGACTGAACACAGGGAATGATTCCGACCTAGTCTCTGAAGAAGGTTGTTTCTTCATCTGCTGTTTCTATCCATCCTCACCATTGTGCATCTTCTCTGCGTGTTTACTGAACACGACGGTCAGTCTTTGGGAGTTAATGTTTCATTGAATGGGACCCATGAGAGATGAGCTGCCCTCCCATTTCTGCAGCTGGCATTGGGAGTGCGGCAGGGGGACCCAATCAGCTCAGAGTGGAAACAGCCATTTGCAGTTGAGTGCCAGCGGACTGGAGGGAAATGTCTCTGGTTATGCCCAGCCAGTATCACAAAGTAAAACAGAAAAAAACCCTAATTTGGATAAAGTGGCTTAAATTTGTGTGTTTTGAAGGAGCCTGGAACAGCTTAGAGGAGGGAGCTGACAAATCTATGTTTGCGGAAAATATGAGCAGAAGCTTCGTCCACTGCTGTAGGCATTCACAGTGCCCCCTGCAGGAGGAAGCCTGTCACCTCCTCTTGTTGTGCTTAAGTCCATGTGTAATGGATAAAAGTGGTGCTGGGCCAACCAACTGTGGGGTGAGGATCTGCTGGTTGCATTTACTACTAAAGTGTTTATTTCATCAGTTGATGGTTTAGTGAGTGGCTAGAATACAAAGCAACTGACAAAAACCATCTCTCCCCGTCAAAGGTGAAATATTTGAACCCATCGTCCAAGGGTTTTGGGAAACCCTGGGTGACTGACTGGAGTTGCCACCTGTCTTGGGTGAGGTGTAAATGAGGCTGAAGGCAGTTCCTCACGTGGACTTCGGAATTGCCGAAAAACCAGCTGTTACCAGGCCCTCCACTGCTGTATCTCATTTAAATCCACACAGGGCAAACGCCCCTGCCTCAAAACTGGGTCCTTTTTGGCAAATCTTGTCAGCATTCAGCTGGCAAGATAATGCCAGATTCACCCTGGGAAACTCTGCCCGGCTGGGCTTGCTTGTGTCAAGCCCTATGTAGCCCCACTTTGGGGCCATGACCTGACACGGCCACTGGGTGTCGCTGTGCCACTGAGCTGGGCCACAGAGAGCATTTATCTGGCTGTTAAAAAACCCTGTCTCTTAAGGAAAACAGTGGAACATGACAGTTGGGTAACTGCTCAGACGGGTCTTAATTATAATGCAAACCTTGTCAAAAATATGATGTTTACTGTAGGGGGCCTTTTACATGACTAACTTTCACATGCTGGGAGACATTTTCGATCCAGTTTCAAACAAAACAAAAAGAAGAAAAGAAAGGCAAGAGAGAAGCCAAATGAACATTCCTGATTCCTAATCCCCCAAATTGGGATATTCTGATATGTTATGCGGTTGCATTGCGGGAAGATGAACACCAGGATAGATTATTTTTTTTTCCTTCATTTTCTTTCTTTCTTTTTCTTTTCCTTTTTTTTTTTCTTTTCCGGGTCTGACAGCTTTGACTCCCCTCCCGCCCCTTCCAAGAGCCACAAAAAAATGTTTTTCAAATGAACACAGGCAAGGATGTGTCCCCCATGATGGATTGCTCACTGCGGTCCAGCTTTTGATAATTAAGTTCCACTCTTCACAGACGAAGGCTATTCTGCCAAATCCAAAATACCCTGGAAAATGTAAAATTAGAACCGTATGAGAAAAAAGATTAAAAGAGCTAAATATATATGTACGTCGTTCGGCTAAGTGGTGACTGGGGTGGGGTGGGGTGCAGAGAGGGGCGGGATTTGATAACTGCCTACTAATCTCTACAGGGACACACGCGAGGAAGAATGGGGAATGTTTACACACAGGGACAAAGCTCCATTAAGAGTACATAGATGACTTTAAATAAAAAAGAAGAACACTTAGGACAAACATCACTATCATAGCCCTGACTGATGGGGGCTGTACTTCAATTAGGGTAGCGTCTCAAAGGGGAAGTATTAGACACTCCAAAGCTTGAGCTGTTTCATATAGGTTTATCCTAAACACAGGCTGGCGGTACTATACAGAGACCAAAAAACCCCTCCTGGTCCCCTAGGAGTGGGAAAGGTTTTCTTAAAACTCCGATTTCTGTCTCTATAAATCTTTCATTTGGAGCCTCAAGGTTATACACTATTAAATACAATTTGCTAACTGGACTCTTCGGCTGCTGCAGACTGGTTCTGAATCATGAGTTGGGGAATCCATGTGGCTGCTCCAGAAGTCTACCGTAAAGTCCCTGAGGTAGAGGGAGCCTGTGCAACCCCATGGGGACAGCATCCCACGCCACCATCTTGTTTTGCTGCATTTGTAGTTCACCCACTACACACGGGCTGTGACTGGTGGAGTCCTGCTTGTCCTTTCACCATAGATCAACACTACCGACCACAACAAGCATCAGGAATGGCTGAGTGATTTATTAGAAGAGAGTGCAAAAGATACTTTAAAAGCACACTCCCTTACCCCGCCGTGTAATGGACCAAGGGAGAGGCGGAAAGACCAACCACCCATGTGGCCATTACATTCTTGGCAGAAAGCACCCTCTTCGTTGGCTCGCTCAAGTGGGCAGGAGCTGGGTTTCACAGACCATTCCTATCTTGAGGACTCTTGGTGTTCATTTGATCGCCCTGAAAACTGGATCCTTATCTGCCCCAGTAATTTATCTCTTTGGAAGGAGAAAGCAGGGCAAAGACAGATGTGGTTGATAAATACACTATTTTGCAGTGTACAATTAGCCTCAGTTAAATGTTAAAGTGCTACTGACAGGAGCTGCCTTTTTGCTATGAAACTGATAGTTTAAACTAACCCCAACTGGAGCTAGTTCTCAGCCACCCCAACCACTTTCTGTCTGGGATAGTGGCGGGGGAGACACTTATATTTGGCCAGTGGGAAATTTCTCAAATCTGGAGGGAGGATGAGGGAGGATGAGGGGGATGGAGATGAAAGAGGGTATGGTCAGGCCAGGTCTCTTTCCTCTTTGCCAAGAAGCTCTTGGATTTTGTATCTGATTTTTTTTTTTTTTTTTTTTGCATCCAATTGCAAGTCTGGCCTTAAGGGCAGTTTGGCCTGACCCTGGACTCAAGGGGAGAGAGATAGCTGAAACCTGCTTTCTGTCAGAACTCCCTCCCCATCGAGATGGCTTGGTGGGAACCCAGAGATAAAAAATGGGAACTGACTTCTTGCATGGGGCAGGAAAACAAGCAGGAGGAAAAGAGGCTTCCTGCCCCTCTCTGTCAGCTGATAAGCCTAATTGGCCAGGTCTGCTGCTGCGTGTTGATTACACCTCCTAACGAAACGCTATTGATTGGCGCGTGATATAACAGTGGCCCCCTTGGGCAGTGTTCCCGCCCCTGTTATTTGGACAGCAACCTCTTCCCGTGGTCCGGCTTCTTAGCCTTATAAATTGGGTCAAAGGTGGGAAACATGCACTCATCTTGGGGACATCAGAGCAATTTCTGACGACTTCAAGACCCAGCACGTTACCTCTTTTGGGCAGAAAAGATGCCTTAATTGGATTCAAGAAGTACTGAGTGCCATACTATTCTGATGGTGGCTTATGTTTTCATTAAGCCTAAAAATTAAGACGACGTCTGTTCAGGGATCCCAAGCCTATGTGGCCAGGCTGGGAAGCAGGCTGGCCTGGCATAAGACACACACAGGCCCTCAGGGCAGAGATGGGAAAGCAGAGGAAGAGATGGCCAGTGGGCTGTCTTGAGCCCTAGAACACTGTGGTTCTAGCTGAATGAGCCTGGGCAAGTCCCCTTACTTCTCTGAGCTTCCATTTCCTCATCTGTAAAATGGAGATACTAATAGAACTTACCTAAAAAGACTGTTGCAAGCATTAAATTATACCTCCCCCGTCCCCCGCCACACGTGCATAAGGCTGAGAAGAGTATGTGGTCCAAAGCGAGTGTTCAACGCATCTTACCAAGTGTTAGGATGCTATTTCCCATTGTCACCCCTGTCGGTCCTCAAGTCAAGCCCAGATTTTGATCTATGGGGGCACTAAGCACTGAATACATTATGGATATGGGGACAGGGATGGGGTCACAAAGAGCCTCTTGCCGTATTTTGAGATCATTCCGAAAGCAATATGGCAGGACTCGGTCAACTTGAGTATATGTATAACCCAAGGCCCAGTTGTCCTGACCCTGTGTATATGTCCCCATGGGAATTCCCACACAGGTCATTGCAAAGAGCTATGGAGAGGACATCATGGCATTGTATTTTCTGGTGGTGGAGAGTTGCGGACAATCTGGGCTCCCCCACAGGAAAATGGAGAATGCCCACCATAGAAAACTGAGAAATAGGAACAACAGACTTAGTAAACACACAGCAGCGGGGCTGGGGTTTCATGGTGTTATGGTGAGACAGTAAGTAACATGATGACATACGCAATGTGATGTCATTTCTGTAAATTAAATACACATCCACGCCAAGAATACATATTTTGTAAGGGCACATGCAGTCATGAAGATACACTTTAGAAGAGCTGCCTAAGGGGGTGGAGGACAAGGGCTGTCAATGGGAATAATCAGATAACCACGTAAAGACAACGAAGCGGGTCTTGGCCAGATGGACGAATGTATGGTAACCGAGGAGAAATAAAATTAACTCACCTTCCTGCCCCTGAGTTCCAAATAGAGCATTGATTACCTATACATGTTACGAAAAGTAAAAGGATTATATATTCATACATTATACACGCATATGAAACAATGTAACGTATTATATATATATACACATTAAACTATGAACTAAGTGGAGAAAAGTTTAATAAAGTTATGGTTTTTACCCATTTAAAAGGCTCTTTTGCAATAATTTTGGAATAATCCAAAATATTATTTTGGAATAATTTTACTTTTTTTTAAAAAATTTTTTGGCTGCGTCATCCAGCATGCGGGATCTTAGTTCTCCAACCAGGGATTGAACCCACGTCCCCTGCAGTGGAAGCCTGGAGTCTTAACCCCTGGATCACCAGGGAAGTCCCTGAAATAATTCTATATTAACAGAAAAGTTGCAAGGAAAGTACAGACACTTCCTGTAGACCCTTTAACCAACTTCCCCTAGTGATAGCATCTTACAGAATCATGGTATATTTGTCACAGCTCAGAAACCAACATCAGTACATTACTAGAAACTGAACATCAAACTTTATTTGAATTTTACCACTTCCCCACTAAGGAGATTGCATTACATTTAGTTGTCAAGTCTCCTCCAATCTCTGATCGTTTCTTAGACTTTCCTTGTTTTGCTTGACTTGGTGGTTTTGAGGAGTACAGGTCAGGTGGTTTGTAGAATGTTCCTCACTTTTGATTTGTCTGATGTTTTCTCATGACTAGACTGGGAGTATGGGTTTTGTGTAAGAATATCGCGGAGGTGAAATACCCTTCTATAACATGATGTCAGGGGCATATGGTGTTAAAGGTATTTTCTCACCTAGGGCATTAACCTTCACTTTGGTGAAGATGGTATCTGCCAGTTTTCCCCACTGTAAAGTAAGTATTTTCTTTTTTTATACTCTATTCTTTGGAAACAAGTTACTAAGTCCAGCTCATGCTCAACAAGGGGGGAATTAAGCTCCACTTAATGGACGGAGGGAAGTTTCTACTTATATTTCTCAATGCATTTTTTTCTTTTTCTTTTTATTGTGGTAAAATAACATAACACAAAATTCACCATCTTCATCATTTTTAAATGTACAGCTCTCTCAATTAATTAAAAAATAGTTTTATTGAGATGTAATTTGCATACCATAAACCCCTCTAAAGCTTTTAAATAAATAATTTTAGTATATTTACAGGGCTGTGCAACCAGCACCACCAAATAAGTTTAGAACATTTTCATCAGCTGCCCCTCAACGAAACCCTGCAGCCATTAACAGTCACTTTTCATTTTCACCCCCAACCCCCCACCCCCACCGCCACCCCCAGGTCCTGGCAACCACTGACTCTAGATCTGTCTATTCTGGACACTTAATACAAATGGAATCATCGTTTGTCGATTGATAGATATTTGTGTTGTGTCTACTTTTTGGCTGTTATGACCAATGCCGCTATGAATATTCACATAGAATTTTTTTTTGTGAATGTATGTTTTCATTTCTTTGGGGTATATACCTAGGAGAAGAATTTATAGGTCATATGATAGCTCTGTGTTTATCATTTGAGGAACTGTCAAATTGTTTTCCAAAGCGGTTTCACCATTTTGCATTTCAACTAGCAGTGTATGAGGTTTCCGATTTCTCCACATCTTGATTATGATCTGTCTTTTTGGTTATAGCCCTCCTAGTGGGGATGAAGTGCGTCCCATTTTGAGGTTTTAATTTGCATTTCCCTGATGGCTTATGATTCTAAACATTTTTTTTTTTCATGTGTTTGTTGGCCATTTGCATAGCTTCTTTGGAGAAATTTCTCTTGAAATTCTTTGCTCAGTAAAAAAATTGGGTTACTTGTGTTTTTATTATGGAGTTGCAAGAGCTCTTTATATATTCTGGATACCAGGCCCTTATCAGGTGTATGATTTATGCATATTTTCCCACTCTTTTGATTGTTCTTTCACTTTTTTGCTGGTGTTATTTGCAACACAAAAGCTTTTAATTTTGATGTGTCCAATTTATCTATTTTGTTATTGTCATGGTTGCTTGTATTTTTCAGGTCATATCTAAGAGACCATTGCTGAATCCAAGGTTATAGAGATTTACTCCTATGATTTATTGTGAGAGCTCTATAGTTTTAGTGCTAACATTCAGGTCTATGATCCATTTTGAGTTCATTTTTATGTTTGCTGTAAGGAAGAGCTACAACTTCATCCTTTTGCCTGAGGATATCCAGTGATTCCAGTATATTTGCTGAAAAGACTATCCTTTCCCTCATTGAATTGTCTTGGTATTCAATGCATTTCTGAAATATCAACATTTTCCAGAAAAGTTGTTCTGTGTCTCCACTTTGCCTGCCCTAAGCCCAAGCTGTCCAGTCAACCACTGTCCCCAGTAGCACTTTAAAGATATTGTTTCATGGAAAGAACACATACGGGAATACCCTGGTGGTGCAGTGTTTAGGACTCTGCACCGCGAGGGCTTGGGTTCAGTCCTTGGATGGAGAACTAAGATCCCACAAGCCTCGTGGGGAAAAAAAAGAGAGAGAGAGAGAGAAGAGAGAACACTTGCTTTTGGTGGATGAGACAGACCTGAATTTGTTTTCCAGCCCTACACTTACTGACCTCACTTTTCTGGAATGTCACTGAACTTCTCTGAGCCTTATCCCTTTTCTGAGAAATGTGAACTGTGCCAGGAGGACTATAAGTGGGAGTGAGAGGGCCTAGGAAAGTGCTTTGTAAACTAGAAAGTGAGGTGTCCTGCGTATTTGTTACTGATGGCTGCATAACAAATTACCCCCAATCTTAGTGGCTTAAAATAATAAACATTTACTGTTGCAGAGTTTCAATGTGTGAGGAATCTTGGCATGGCCAAACTGAGCTCCTTGGCTGAAGAGCTCTCCCAGGATGAGCTGGAGGTGTTGGTTAGGGCTGCGGTCATCTAAAGGCTCCACTGCGGAAGGATCCACTTCCAAACTTGTTGGTGTTGGCGGGATTCAGCTCCTCGTAGGCTGTTTGGTGGAGGTGCCCTCATCTCCTTGCCTTGTAGGTTTCTCCACTGAGCCACTCCCAACGTGGCAGCTCGCTTCATCAGGGCAAGTGAGAAGAATGAGAGGGTGTGTGCACAATGGAAGTCAGCCTTTTATAACCTAATCTGGGGTGATAATCTATCACTTTTGCATATTCTATTCGCTACAGGTCCAGCCCACGCTTGACAGGAATGGAGGACACAAGGGTATGAATACAGGAGGTGGGGATCATGGAGGGTCATCTTAGAAGGCAGCCTATTACATCCCATCAGGGCAGCAGGAACAACGCACTGAGCTCTCAGAGTTCAGGGTTGTGCCTTGTACATAGTAGGCCTTCAGCCAATGTTTGTTGAAAGAAAAACTCATTTCTGTAAGACTTACTCTAACCAGCTGCTTCATATCAACTTCAACCATTAGAAATTCAGTTCCGGACTTCCTTGGCGTGGTGCAGTGGTTAAGAATCCTCCTGCCAGTGCAGGAGACAGGGGTTTGATCCCTAGTCCGAGAAGATCCCACATGCCAGGGAGCAACAAAGCCCGTGTGCCACAACTACAGAGCCTGTGCTCTAGAGCCCACAAGCCACAACTACTGAGCCTGTGTGCTGCAATTACTGCAGCTCACATGCCTAGAGCCCTGTGCTCCACAAGAAGAGAAGCCACCATAATGAGAAGCCTGTGCACGGAAACGGAGAGTAAGCCCCGCTTACTGCAACTAGAGAAAGCCCATGTGCAGCAACAAAGACCTAGTGTAACCAATTAATTAATTAATTAATTTTAGAAATAAATAAAAGTAAATATTAAAAAAAAAAAAAGAAAGAAATTCAGTTCTGTGTGTAGTTAGGCAACTCACAACATAGCCCTGGTCACATGCCTGCCTCATTTCCTATCATTCCCCTGAAAACTACATATCCCAGATTCCCTTGCCAACTGGCTTCTAGTTGGGGTGAGCCAATGGGGGGTATTGGTGGAGACAAAGGATAAGAGAAGGGGAGAAGCTAGGGCATTTGTCTCCCACCCCTCCTGCCTTGGGTGACTTCTCTAGTGAGCTCTGAGGCTCCAACTCCTGCCATTTGGCCTCCCCGTTTGGTTTCAGCTCCCATGCCTGGTAACACTGCCTTTGTCCTTGCATTGCTGCTGTTGTCATCTTTGAGCTGCCTCACCTTCCCCTGTTTGGCTCTTCAGCTGTCCTCCACCTTTGTATCTAATTCTCTGCATTAAATGCCACTGATTAGAGACCCCGGAATGGGCCCAGTTTTCCAAGTCAGACTCTGACCCATGTTTCCCTCTAAAGTTTAGAATATTGTGTCTCCTTCAATGACTTGATCTCATTAGATCCTAACAACACCCTTCTGATTGGGGGAGAGGTAGCAGGTGTGTCCTCACTTTACAGACCCTCACCTGCACTACAGCTCAGTTTGGAAAGAGGACTTACGTAAGGTGACACTGTACGGTTGAGTCCCAGTCTTGAATTCTACACCCATCTGCCCCGGGCCCCTTCCAGACATCACTCCAGTTTCTGTCAAAACCCTCTGATGCCCAAATGCCTTCATGTTCCCTTATGGAAACCCCTGGCTCGCTTCACATTCAGTGGTGGTTCTTAACCCTATTTTGGTCAAGGGAGCTCCGTGGTAATGACCATGCAATTTCCGCCCAGTACAAGAGCTTAGGATGAGGGTGGGGAGGGTCTGAAACCAGCTCAAGCTCTGTTTGCTAAGCTGGGCATCTTTGTTCAGGGCTGAGCCTTCCCAGAGGAAGTGGTACCTTTTTCTAACATTATCGCAAAAGGAGTGCCTTTTTCTAGATTTCCTGAAGGCATAATATAGATTAGCAGCTGCTCTCAGCAGAAACCCGTTTCAGATGGGATGAAAGCAACATGCCCTCACCTCAGAAAAATGTACATATTCATACAAAATTGTGCATGATTTTAGGGGTTCGCAGTCTCCCCTAAAGGTCTTGGTTCACCCTCTAGGGATCCATGGAATTAAGCTTCATACCAACTTGTACAGTGTTTCAGGGTTTCCCAAATGCCGTTCACCACCTAGAAAAGTTTCAACATCCCCACACCACTTTTACTATTGTTTATTTAATATTTCCTTTGTGTTAACTTCCTATAGTTTAATTTAACTATAAAAGCATGCTTGATATCGCTATCATGACATCTGTGCAGTCACAGGTTCGGTGTAGTGGCTAAGAGCTTGGCTCTGGAGCCAGACTGCTTTGGTTGGCATCCTGGCCACCACTTATTAGCTGTGTGACCTTGAGCAAGTTACTTGACCTCTCTGAGCCTTGGTTCTTTATCTGTAAAATGAGGCTAATAAGAGTACCTTCTGCACAGGGTTGTTGTGAGGATTAAATAAGTTTGCGTATGGAAAGTTCTCTCGATGGAGCCTGGGACACAGTAAGCCCTCAATAAATGCTATTATTGTAACACCAATATATTATACATTTTCTAGTACATTTAAAAATAGACACAAAATACTAAGATAAAAAAGCATCATTGTGTGTGTCACCCCAAATGATCTTATGTACCCCAGTAGTTGATGTGTTTTACACTTTGGAAAATGCTGCTGAACAGTTGTGATCTCTCAAGAGAAAACATGCGTGCGTGGGTGTGTGCATGTGCACACACGCACACACTCCGGCAAAAGAAGCAGGAAATCCCAAAGAGGAGATAAAGTAACTGATAGTGGCTTTGGGAAGATACTGAGAGGAGGGCATCTGAGGGTGTGTTTGTTTATGGATTACAGTGACAGAGCAAGAAGGAAAAGCAGACTCTGTTTATCCTGCTCGATGCCACCTTCCAGAGAGGCCAGGAAACACATCCATTCCTATCTAGTGACTCTGTTGTCGTGGGGCCCCCCTTTGTCCCTGTCCTTCTAACTGGTTGCTGTTAGCTGCTGAAGTCCTCCCCCTCGGGTGTGGGAGGTTCTGCTCTGCCCTTCCCCGTGGACGGCACTTGCCCCTGGAGCCTGGATCTTTGCACAGAGAGGTCTGCTTTGGGAGGAGGGTGTGCTGCTTCTGTGGCCTAAAGCACATGCCCACTGGCTAACGGGAAGAATTTGGGCCAAGCCTCGGGAGGAATCATTTGTGATTTTGTTCGTTATTTCCTACACCGTCTTCAAAAACACCCTGATTTTATTCTAGGGAAGCTCACCCTACATCCCTGTTGGTTCATGTGCTTCAAATGCCAGGGGAGGAGCTTGTGACTGAAGCTAAGCCAATCAGCTCTGCCCATCCCTCCTACTACTGTGTGTGATTTAGGGATAGGCACATGGTACCCAAGCGGGTCCATACAGAACCAAATTGACTCAACACTGGGACCTCTGTTTGAGCTATCAGAGAAGGAGCCTTTGTTCCTCTGAACCAGCAATGGGAATATAGGAGCCTGAAGTGGCTAGAGATGCCTGAGGCTGGAACCAACCTATGGGGAACAGAATCAAGAAATGGATCCTGCTCGTATTGTTAGAAGCTGAATCACGCTGTGCCTGAAGTCCACGGTCCTCCTGGATCTGTCTTTTGCAAGTGAGAAACACAAAACCTCATCCTCAGTCTCACCCCTGGGAAAAGTAGCTACCTCATTAAATAATTCCATTTGGGGAGCTGGGGAGCAGCCTGCTGGAATGCATCTGGGGAATGCTGGTGGGTGTGATTTTAAAAGCTGGAAAGCAGTGTTATTTGTTTCTTTGCTCTGTGGAAGCAATTATGGCCACGAGCTATACTTATGTCACCTTTATTCAAGGTGAACATTCAGCCTCAGTCTTGAGCATCCTATGGGAGTAACAATCCCTTACAGTCATCTGGTATCCTCCAGCTTGTAAAGTACCTTCAAATGCACTGCCTCTTTGGATGCTCCTGTAGTGACCCTGGGAGGAAAGCTGAATGGGAATTAGTAGCCCCAGTTTACAGATGGACAAACTGAGTGTTAAGAGCTGAAGGTCACTGTCTAAGACACATATCTAATTAGTAACAGCCAGGACTTGCATCCTTCTTCTCCTACCATGAAATCACTACTTTTCTTAATTCACTAGAAGGAAAGCTAAGTGTACTTTGCTCAGGAGGCCATCTGCATGGGTGGGGGCAAGAGGGCAGGCTCTGGTCTCCGGAATGTACCAGCTCCCAGCTTCTTACTAGCAATGTGATTCCAACACTAGTTTTCCTCTTGCACCTCGGCTTCCGCATCTGTCAGAGGGGATGGTAATATCACCCAGCACATAGGTATGGTGACGATGGTAAACTGCATTGTTGTGAAAAGTAAAAGAAACAATCTCTATAAAGCGTTTACAGGATAAATACTCCACGTGAGTGCTTATTGTGATGATTCATTCATAAATCAGAGTGATGTCAGAAAGCCTCAGGCTTGGTAGGAGCACAGCAGAGAGACAATTCCTTGGCAGGGTCGGGGAGGGGATGCCTGCAACTCTTGGCAAACCTACTCTTGTCCAAAAGACCTGCTGTAGAAACGGATGCTCTAAACCGGCTGGTGATCAATTTTGAAGCAAAGACAACTTGTTGGTGTGACAAGGGAGGAGAGGAAGGAGGGGTATGTATAACACAGGAGGTCTGAGCTCTGAGGATAAAGATGGCGTATCTGTCAGTGGCATCCGTCCCCTTTCCCCTGGGGATGAGCCCTCACCCAAATCACCTGAAGGATGTGATAAGACACACATTGCTGAAACCCACCCCCAGAATTTCTGATTCCATAGGACTGGGGTGGGACCTGAGAATTTGCTGCTTGTTGAGGGGCCCTGCTTCAGAACTTGCCAGGGACACCCTGATTTTTATTGAAGTAAAATCGATTTACAGTGTTGTTAGTTTCAGGTGTACAGCAAAGTGATTCAGTTATTTTTTTAAAGATTATATCCTATTATAGGTTATTACAAGATGTGGAATATAATTTTCTGTGCTATACAGTAAATCCTTGTTGCTTGTCTATTTCATGTATAGTAGTTTGTTTCTGTTACCCCCATACTTCTAATTTGAGGGACAGCCCATTTTTCACATTAGAAATGGTCTGGAAAATTTGGTGGAATTAATTTCCCACTGATCTATATTTTAATGTTAAAATAATATATCGTTACTCTTGGGTGATCATTCAGCAGGCATTCTGATTCTTAGAACTAGACGTTCTCTGCTTTTCTAACTCATCTCACTTAACTGATGATACATGCCAGGGGAGAGGGAATATTCTGTGTGTCATGTGTGAGTGTGAATTATTTTGGGGGGGGTCTCCCTAAACTTGGTCTAGGCTTGCTTCCCCTACTCAATACACACTTCTCCTTCCTAGACAAGCCCAAGATCACCCTCTGGACCTCCTCTGGCTTTTCTGGAAGAGCATCTGTGTGGCTGCTGAGTTTTTAAACAAGCTCCAGTAATAGCTCATGATTATTGAGTTCACAGTTGACACCAGGCTTGTGCCATAACTTTACTAGCACCACCTCATTTAAGATTCAGGCAGTCATGTGAGGTGGGTGCTAGTACTACTCCCATTTTACAGCTGAGGAAACTGAGTCTGGGAGAAGTTACATCACTGATGCAAGGACATACAGATGGTGAAGATGGGATTCAAGTGCAGAATTTGTGGTCTTTGCTGGCTTTATATTCTATTTACTCACCAAAATATCACTGAGGAATATTGTTTTCCATTTTAAAATTTGATTTCAGTGCCCCTTCACAGATCACCATACTTGACCTTTGTCTGTAGGACACACGACTTTATCCTTATTTGACAGATAAGGAAACCGAGATGCTTGAAGTTTAGGGAACTCAAGCATGGAGTTGGAAGAGTAAACGAGTGTGGCTGGGTCTCTGGTCCTCTTCAGACCCGAGGGTTCAACTTCATGTGCAATTAATTATGATTCACTCACACGTTTCCAAGGACTAGTCAGGGGTTGTGGCATGGTTTTCCACAAACCACAACTATAAATGGACCATTCGAGTACAGATTAGCCTGGAGGAACCATCACAGATTCCATCTGTGTAAAAGCAATCAACCTTCAAATATCTCCAGGGATTCCAAGAATTTGAAATAAAGGCAATAATAAAATATAGGTAATAATAAAAATAACAGTATTCACAATAACAGAACAGCCAACACACTAGGAGATTTTCTAGGACATCATGAAAACTCAACCCCAGGAAGTGCATACAATGGGTCTCACACCCATTTTAGAGGTGAGAAAACCAAGGCTTAGAGTTGTCAAGTGATTTGTCTAAGATCACATGCCTCCCATGTGACAGAGCCAGGACTCAAACCCTTGCTCCACATTCTTGACACTTACTCAGGGCTATGCTGCTTCCTTCCTTGCACTTCATGCGTTCAACCTTCCTGACCTCCAGGACACCCCCTTTTGCTATGGGGTATCTGGCAGAGGGTCTCCTCACTGTTCTAAGTGGTTCTACTCACTGCCCATTAATCCTTATTATAGCCTTCATAATAACATCTCTTCATAAATCTCCCACCACTTGGCATTTGATTATAATGTAATAAAAGGATCATAATCTAAATTGATATCTTACATTTATTGTTGTTTAAATGATGAGAGAGAAGAGAAAGTTCATACAGTATTTAAATATTTCTTTTCCCTCGAGGGCTATGAATAGAAGGCTCTTTCCACTTCACTGTCAGTAAATTTTTTTCTCTCCAGTGTGAGGTACAACAGGCACACTAGAGCATTTCAGTACTGTTGGTCTATCTGCAGATACCAGTATGTTATGAAGTACGGCCTCATTTCTATATGGTCTCTTTTGATCTGGGCAGAGATTGCTTGGTTTATACACACTTAAGCCAAAAAACTGGGAGTTAATCTGAAGGCCGTGGTGGCATCTAATGCGACCTGTACCAGCCACGTCTCACTGCAGTAATGCTCTGTAACAAAGCAGCTAAAACACTATGTAGTTTACAACAAAAAGTGTAATTTTGGCAGATGAGTCTGTGGACCGTCGGTTTAGGCAAGCTTCACTATTGGTCTCTGCTCAGCTCACTTACATGTCTGGGGTCAGCTGCAAGGCAGTTGATCTAGAACGGCCTTGGGTGGGCAGCCTGGGATGACCCAGTTGCACTTCATGTATCTTATCCCCCAAAAGGAGAGCTTGGACAAGTTCTCAAGGTGAAGGCTGAGGGACAACAGCGTACGTGGAAATGCTCCAGTGCTTTCTCAAGCTTCTACTGTACCCCATGAGCTAACGTCCCCACATGCACCTCATGACTGAGTCCGGAGTCAAGGGGGCACCCCACCCAGGTTGGGAAGGCACTACAAGTTACACAGCAAAGGGTGTGAACACTGGGAGGGGCCATTAATACAACTGGTTTACCACGCAGCCCCAAGCAGGGAGGAGAAGTGGGCTTGTGTGGATCAGGAATCAGACCTGAAGTCAGCACACTCCAAGGCAGCACTGTCCCCAGCAGTTACTCAGCATCTCATCTCCACTGCTCTCTGAGCATCTTTTCCCTCTTGCCTCTACTGAGTGCTTCCTCTGCTGCCTCTGTCCATGTTATCGTGTGTCTTTGCGCCTCTCCTGGAACATCCCTGCCTTGCCTTATAAGACTGTCCACATCAGGCACTAGCCCAATAGTGTGTATCTGAACCTCACATTCCTGGGACAGACAAGCGATTGGTTCATCCCAGCCTCTGGAATCAAGCCCCTGTGCTGGGAATTTTGATTCTCTCCTGTATTATTTTGTTAGGGCTACTGTCACAAAGTACCACAGGCTAGGTGGCTTAATCAACAGACATTTATTTTCTCATAGTTCTGGAGACTAGAAGTCTGATATCAAGGTGTTCACAGGGTTGGTTTCTCCTGAGGCGTCTCTCTTTGGTTTATATATATCCTGCCTGGGTCTTCACATGATTTTCCCTCTGAAAACATCTGTGCTGTAATCTCCTCATTTTACAAGGTCACCAGTCACCATAGATTAGGGCCCACTCCAATGACCTCATTTTTAACTTAATCATCTCTGCAAAGACCCTATCTGCAAACAAGCCCACGTTTTTAGGTACTGGGGGTTAGGATTTTAACATATGAATGTGGAGAGAATACAGTTCAGCCCATAACATCCCATTAAACCTGTTCTTTTTCCTTCTTCCCCAGTTTGGTCAATGGCACCATCAACCAGACACGTGTCTGGGATGAAAACATGAATCAACCTTCATCCTTCTGACCCCCCACCTCTCATCTACCCATCATCAAACTCAGCAAATACTACAATCAAAATATTGGTCATTTTACGTCTCCCCATTTCCACCACCCCCACCATCTGTGTCCAAGTCACCAGCCTCTTTTTGCATTCCCATCGTGGCCTCCTCCTACCTCCCAGTCATTTCCAATTCCATTCTCCTGTTTCATTTTCTCCATAGCATTTACTACTATCTGAGATCATCTTCTTGTATACTTGCCTATACCTGTCCCCTTGTAGCAGCTGATAAACTCCGTGAGGACAGAGGATTTTGTCTTTTTCAGTTAGTGCTGGATCCCCGGGCCTAGCAGTCTACTGCGACTGGTGACTGGTAGGTGCTCAGTGTTGAATGAATGAAAAGGGGTGAGTCATGTAATACAAACATGGCAGCAGGCTCCCCACTTCCCCACCGCCTCCTCGTCCTGCATTGGTGGGCAGTTCTTTAAAAAAGAAAACAAAACAGAAATGAGCAGAGAGCACCCTCAAAAGGCATTGACTACAGCCCCAGATGCCATGTCCGGCTTAAGAACCCTGGGCCAGGGGGCTGCCCTGGTTGTGCAGGGCCTTAGCTGAACCCATGAAGTCAGGGTTGCTTGCGTCACGTGTTGTGTGAACAGGACGAAGAGTGAGGCAGACCCTGCTTCAACCTACTTGACGATGGATAGGGGGATTCCTTTGTAATGAATACAACTGCTGACCTACAATTAGTATGGAAGCCTGTCCTCTAATTTAGTCCACAAGACGGTCCCAGCAGGACCTCAACTTAGAAGTAATTTGTCAGCAGTTAGATTCATAGAATGGCAGCGCCTAAAGAGTCCCTGTAAATACTTAAGAGTAATAAAGCTGCATCCACTTAAAAAATATTCTGTAATTCTGCTTTCTCCCTGGCCTGCTCCCCAGTTAATCCAAATGTGTTTATTTATGAGGTCTAGGCTTCCTATTTCCCAAAAGGATTTGATGTGGCTTCCATTAAAGGCACATTTCAAATAGGGAGAACGGATTTAAACAGAGAAGAGATCAAGAGAACTCCGAGAGGCTCCCCTGCAAAGCCAGAGGGGCAGTGAAGGGGAGCCTCTGGCCGAGGGGTGGAGGGGAACCAGGAAGTGGGGTAGACCTGGGGGTGGGAGGGGCAGACCTTTGAGATCTGAGGATGGGAACCATCTAAGCCCCGCCCTGGTCATGGGGGGAGGCTGTACCTGCAGTCTCTACTCCCCGGCTTAATGCTTGATATTTTCTTTGTGTTGACCTCTTGAGCTTCCTTCTCCAACGTGGTGTTCCCAATCTGCCCCTGAATAGAGCCTGTCCTAACCCTCTGGGCATATTTCTCAGGTGCAGGCGGTGGGGAGAGGAAAGGGAGGGGTGGAGAATGGGGGTCCGTCAACACCAAGCAAAGCTAATACTTATATAGACTTCACCCTGTGCTAAGTACTGCTCTAAGCACTTTGTAAGAATTAACTGAATCTTTAGACAGTGATCCTATTGTTAACCCCACTCTACAGATAAAGAGATGGAGGCATGGGGAGGTTAAGAAACTTGTCCAAGGGCAGCTCACAGCAGAGCTAAGCTAGGAACTGAAGCGGTTTGACTCCTGGATCCCAGGTCCTAACCATTTGGCGACACTGCCCTGTCCTCACCCCTTCATCAGCCAGGACACTGTGCTTGGGCATCTTTACTGCAGAGTTTGCCAGTAGTGAGGGGTGATTGCCAGTCCAGGCCCAGAATACCAGCTTTCTGGTGAGTGGGGCTGAAGGGAACACGCCAGCTAGGCTGCTGTGGGTAGTAAGAAGGGCCCCCAGTTGGTATCCAGATACTGGGAAAAGTATCCGGGAATGTCAACAAGGCTGGTCAAGGAAAGAGACAGGGAAAGGGGGCTGTATCAAGAGAGCCTGAGAACCAAGCATCCCCGTGGAGTGGGACCTGGGGTGGGGGTGGGGGATTGTTCTAGATTCAGAGAGCACACACTTTGCAAAGGACCTTGTTACCTGACTCACCCCAAATAGCGGATACCTGTGAGTTACTTCAGACACAAACCTGATTTATTTAACTCCCTTGGAATTTAGTAAAATATTTGCTCATTATAAGCCCTGAGCCTCGTCATAACTCAATAATTTGGGGCTGACCAGAAACTGTGAGTGGGGGGTTCTGACTCCAAAGTACAAGGAGGGGCTTCTGTCCTTAAGAGGGGGCCATCTGTGGGACTTTCCTGGCGGTTCAGTGGTTAAGATTTCACCTTCCAAGGCAGGGGATGTGGGTGCAATCCCTGGTTGAGGAGCTAAGATCCCACATGCCTCATGGCCAAAAAACCAGAACAAAACATAAGCAGTATTGTAACAAATACAATAAAGACTTTAAAAATGGTCCACATCAACAAAAAAAAAGACAAGGAAAAAAGAAAAAAAAGAGTGGACCATTTGTGCCCGGCTGATCTACACCAACCTGCCCTTCTCATGATCCCTACCTGACAAAAGGAAAAAGCAGTAACTGTTGTCCACCATGACCACAGAGCTCTTTTGCATTCTACATCTTTCCATCGTGAAGGAAGGACTTTGCAAATGGTCTGTTTTTCTGAGAATGTGCTATAGTTACAATTGTGGCAATAATTATTCCTTTTCCTCTCTGCGCTCAGACCCATAACATAATAAAACATTTCCCAACTTTCTCTCTTCCATCAGTTTCCCCTTCTCAGCTCTGCCAACACTGCCCCTCCCTACCAATTCCCCATCCCCCACATTCCAGGTTTTCTGAGATTCCTGGAGCTCAGCACAGATTTGCCATCTGATCTTGGGCAAGTTATTTCAGTAATCCGTACCTCAATTGTCTCATCTGTAAAATGGGGATAATAATAGTTGCTATGTCTCATGGTTCCTTTGTGACTTAAATGACATATGTACAGAACAATTAACACAGCAGCTGGTAATTAGCAACAGCTCAATAACTATTAGCTACTATTGTATTAATTGTATCGATTCATTGGGGCCGCAGTAATGCTGCATGACAATCACATCACTTTAGTATTTTCTTCATTAGTTCAGCTGGAGGTTGGCTGATCTAGGGTGGTGACACTCGTGTACGCGTCTGCAGGTCGGCTGGGGGTCTGCTCTAGGCTGGTCTTAGCCGGGCAGCTCTGCTTCCTATATCTCTCTTCCTTCTCCTGGGACCAGTAGACTAGACCAGGCATGAACTTCTCCTGGGATGACAGAAGTGCAAGGAAGTAAGCAGAAACATGCAAGGGCTCTGGAGGCCAAGGACAAGGATTGATACACAGTCACTTCTGTTGGCCAAACATATCACATGTGGGGAAAGAAATATACTCTGCCTTTTCGGGAAGACCTCCAAAGTCACAGGAAAAGGGCATGCGGAAAATCAGGGTAAAGAATTAGGGCTTTTAATGCCATCGATCTATTCCACTGATTATCATCGTTACTGCTGATATTTAAATGCTGAATTTGAATGAAAATCTTCCATTCCAGGGCTGGAGAATCACCGCCTTGCAAATTTATCCAGGTGATTCCGACGTGGCAGTTCTGGCTTAGGGGATCCTACTCTACTTTCACAATCAGCTGAGGGTCTGCTGAAAAAGTCAGATTTCTAGGCTACTTCCCTGGAGATTTTGGGTAGGTTTCTAGAACCCAAATTTTAATCAATGTGCTCCAAGGGCATCCTATTGACAGGGAAAGTGGGGAAACACTCTTCTAAGGCAACATGTGCCTTTTTTTGAAGATATGAAGACTGAGGCCCAGAACAGGGAAGTGGCCTGAGAAAGGTCACCCCAAAAGAACATTCTAATTGGGGCTAGAATTCAAGAGATCTAGCTCCTTCCTGGCCAAGTGTCTTTTCCAATATACCTAGAGGACTAGCGATTTCTTTACCTCAATCATGTCACCAGAGTGGGATTCAGTGTCTCAGGAAAAATAAAGTCAACCTTGGTTTAAAGGGGCCCTTGGTTTACCATCTCTTTTGAACAAAGATTCCCAGAAATCAAGCTTAACATATGATGGCAGATAGATACCCTCTGATGACATCTGGAAGGGTTGTGGTGGGCTCAAAAACGTGCTGCCTATACCTCCCTTCTGGGGCGGATTTGCTGCCTAGCTGTGGGAAGTGAGATCAGCAGGCAGCTTCCAGCCATCAGCTCCTTCAGGGTCTGCAGACCCCTTCACCTGAGGTCATGCCCTTCCTGGAAACTAACTGGAAGAGGTAGGGGTACCAGGGTCTGATGCCCCTGGAGGGGCAGTTCTCACTCCAGAGCTCCCTGCTCGGATGCCTGGGTCTTTGTCGGGCTGTATCATAGCACATCTTCTTACTGTGCCCAGTCCTGTTTCCTGTCATCCCCTTCACTGGTGTTGATTCTTAAAAAAACATCTTGCACCCCAAACTCTGTCTCTGCAACAGGGGCTGAAAACATCGGTGGTGGTGTGGAAGGGGGGGCTTTGGCTGTGGCAATGAACTTTGCCAAGGGGCACACGATGGGGAAACAGAGGAGTGTATCACATAAAATGCATGCTTTTAAGGAAGCCTTGGCCAACAGAAGTGCAGGAGACACCTAAACATTTAAATCACCTTTTCCTATTGATTAAGGTAAATACTTTACTGATGGTTTTAATCAATACCCCTATAAATCCTCCATCTGTGATGGTTTTACTGTGCATTTAATGTTCCTGTCTTTAACTGAGTTACATCCCCCTCAGCCCAAAATGATGAACTGAAAGTTAGAAATCATCTTGGCTCTGACAAAAATGGGGAGTATTTTTTTTCCTTTGTTTAATTTGAAGAACTAAACCCTTTGAACATATGTCAGCAGGCCTGATTTGGTTACCAGCGGTTGGTCTCATTTCTTTACCTCTCTGGGTCTCAGTTTTCTCATCTGGAGATGGGGGAAATTGTTGCTTTGCCCGTGAAAGATAACAGCCGAGAAAGTCATGAAGGAGTCATTATAAATGACTCAAAGCAGGGATCCACAAGAAAACTAACAGAATTTCCATGATATCCACAGGGAGTGACTATGGTGGTCCTGGAGGCTGTTAATTCCTCCCAGAGCCTTCTTTCTGCACTGCCATCCGCTGATTGATTTGCCCATTTAGTAAGCTGAGTGTAAATATCCACCTGTCAATCACTCCATTATGCTAAGTGCCCAGGAATGGTGATTTACATTCCTGTGCGGAAAGCCCTGGTCCTCTTGGCAGCTATGCCATGTACATGGTTAGGTAGGGTGGGGCACAGCAGGTTGCATCCCCAGGTGTACACTCCAGACCCTCAGAGACATGGTCTCGTCCTCAAAGAGAGCTTTGGATGACAGATGGGACCTATTCTCACATCTCTTTTCCATTCTCAGTTCTGCTGAGGGGCTGACGTTAAGGCAAACCTCAGAATCTAAACGAACTAATTTCTTCCCCCAGAGGAGAAAGATCTGCAACAATGGTGCTCAGCTAGAGGCCACTTTGACCCCCCGGGGACACTGGCAATGTCTGGAGATGTTTTAGATGGTCACGACCAGGGGTGTGCTCCTGGCGTCTACTACATAGAGGAGGCCAGGGATGCTGCTAAAAATTCTATGATGCGTAAGACTGGTCCCCATACAGAGAATTATTCAGTCCGAATTGTCAGCAGTTGAGAGATCCAGATCTACAGGGAAGAGAGAATGTTGAGCATCACTAGGCAATTAGGCAGTTCAAGGAAATGCCCACAGACACAGTGATCTGTTGCAAGATTGTTTTGGGACAGGCAGGCGTGAGGGGGATGGATGAACACGCTGGTGATGTTAGGAGGAGAAACAGCTGGTCAGAGTTTCCCAGAGCTAGCGCAGTCTTCCGTAATCTTCACTTTACAGAGATGGGTTCTGAGGCTCAGATTGGGGACCAACTCGCTTGAGGTGGCGGCAGATTTTGAATGGGACTCCTTGTCTTTTGATTAGCACTTCAGGGCTCTTTTCAACGTCAGAGAAGGGAAATCACTTGAAGTGATTGACTAGTAGTAGCTCTCCAGACTGCTCGTAACTGCTGAGCATCTAAGGCTAGCAGATGCTGGAATTGATTTGTGATGTCTGTCACAGGCATGGGGTGGGGGAGTGGTAGTACCTGGGCAAAATAGTTACCTTCCTTGCACTTTACCATTTTTCTTATCCTCAATCATCACAGTTAAGGGAGAATACATATAAGGACACTTAAAAAATATTTAGAATCTTGTTACGGTAAACAAAAAGAGACATCTTAAAATATCCTCCTTTTTGGGTTGTTTTAGTAATACACGCTTATTATGGAAAATAAGAACAAATAAAGAGAAAAGAAAATCCTGATATTCCAGAGATAGCTATGTGGATATTCTGATGCATCCCTTTAGACTTTTATTTCTATACCACATGTATTCTTCCCCTAAATTTTCCTAAAATTAAATTCATGATGATTCATCACTTTTTTTTTAAATTAACACTAACATATGTGTGTTATTTATGTCATTAAATATATTTGTAAGCATTGTTAGTTCATGGCTGTAATGATATACCACACTATGGATGCATTAACATTTATTTAGTAAATATTCAGTAGTTGGGTGCTAGGGTTTTTCTAGTTGGGTTTTTAAAAAGTTAATTATTTTGCCATTTCCATGCAGTAAACAACTTGTATGTAATTTTTTTTGCATGTGGATGATTTTTCCATAGAGTTAAATTTTGTAGTGGAGTAATGACTGGTTCAAAATTTATGAGAATTATTAAGGTCCTTGATATACTTTCTTAGATTTCTTTCAGACAAATGACTCTGGATTATACTTCTATCAGGAAGCAATATGAAAGCCAGTTTCTCTGAATTTTCATCAAAAATGGCAATTTAAAAAATTGCTGATTTTTAAGCAAAAGCATGGTGTCTTGTTTTAAAATTTGTATTTGTTAGTGAGGTTGAATTTTTAAAAATGATTTCAGTTGTTCATGTATATTTCTTGTGTGAATTATCTGCTCATGTCTTTTATCCATTTTTCTCTGGGAATTTTTTCTGTTTTTCTTTTGTATAAATTCTTTAGACTATACTAGCCTTTTAAAGATTTGTATATTTGTTATAAATATTTTCATCAGTCTTGTTGGATATTTATGTACGTGTGTGTGTTTGTATGTTTATATTAAGAAATTTTAGTGTGTTTAATCAAATCCTTTTTTTTTCTTTTGGAATTTATTCCATTGCTTTTGAGGTCAGTTATTTCTTTTCTATCTTAGTCATATATAAATATGATTAGTATACTTACATGCACACATATGCAGAGAGAAGTTTTTATTTTAATTAGATAGATATGATTAAGATATTAAATATATAGATATAGTTACATGTACAGGATTTCCTCTAATTTTTCAAATTTTTTGTGTATGTATTTAGCATCTAAAGTTTATTTATGGGGCAAGGTAAGAAACTGATTTTTTTACCTCAAATATTTACCAGTTTTCCCAGTGGTTTTTATAACCTAATTCTGCCTTCTCTCCCTGACATGATGCCATCACATATGGTATTCTTCTACTTAGTAGAGTTTGTTTGTGGGTTAGTTGTTCCTTTGTATTTTTCTGCCAGTATCTACAGTAATTATTAATGCTATTCACCAACATTTCTGGTTTGCTGGTTACCAGGAGTATGGTTAGATTGCTCTACCTGGCAACTATATTCCTTAAGCTTGCATGGAGTCATATGACTTGTTCTGAGCAATGAAATATGAGCAGATATGAGGTGGGTCTTTCTGGGCTGGAACCTCTACTTGCCTGTGGGATATCTTCCAGAACTCTGTTCTCCACCACTAATTCCATCAGCTGGAGTACAGAGAAGTGGAGCAGAGCCCCCAGTCAACCTCTAATGAACATGCATCAGAAACAAGATATAAATCTTTGTTTCTAAGACACTCATATTTGAGGTTGTTTGTTACTACAGCAGAACTGAGTGTGTGCTGACTGAGCATATTCTACTGTTTTAATTATTGTATCTGTAATACAATGCATGGTCAAATAAATCAGTCCTTGTTGCTTCTTACCCACCCCACCAAAATGTCTGAATAATTTTATCTATCTGTTTTCCCAGAAAGCCTTTTGATTCATTGCATCAAGTATTATTACCTCTCCTTGCATTCCCAGATGAAACTCAGTGGGGTTTGGTTTGAATTGTATGAAATATATTACTAAATTTAGAAATAATTGACATTCATTCAATATTTCATCTTCCTATCCAGAAACATGGCATCTTATTTGTTTTGTTTACACATTATTTTATATATCTCCATAAAACATTTTTATAGAGAGTTCTGTATATTTATCACAAACATTATTCTTAAATATTTTATGCATATTATTGTTTTTCATCTGGGGCCATTTTATTGTTACTTTTTTCTAACTGGTTTTTGCCGTTATTTAAGAACATTTTTTGTTTTGTACATCATGAATTCAGCTAACTTACTGGATTTTAATTGGTTTGACAATTTTTTAGTTCATCGTTTTAAATTACTTTTCAAAATTTTTCAAATTTAAATAGCACATTCTAATTTAAACAACTCAGTTTTATTATGCCAAATACAAATGACATTGTGAATAGATCAAGTAAGACAAATTATTTTTACAATTATTAATTTGGACCTGTAATTTATATACTATTAGGTTTTCTCTAAACTCATATTCATTTTTAACTTTTTATAGAAACTAGTATAATGAGCTCACATATACCCCTCTCCAAGCTTTAAAAATTTTCAGACATGAACAATCTTGTTTTATCTATACACCCCTAACCCCGATCCACTCCACACAAACGTTACACACACGCACACACACACACAATTTTCCACTGAATTATTCTGAAGAAAATTCCACAATATCATATCATTTCACCCACAAGTATTTCATATATTCCAATTTTTAATCTAAATCATGACTTTTCCCTCTTTAATTTTCCAAGTTATACATATTGTCCTGAAAACCTGTTGTTGTCTTGCCCCAGTCTGGTTCCATCTTTCTTTTTAATTCAACAGATGATACCTGCTTATGATAAATAGTTTTTTTAAGTTCTGAAGCAGTAGGAAGGGATCTATAATGCAAAATGAATTGTTTTTTCCCAGGTCTCATGTACCTCTTCCTCTAAAGCATCGCTTATATTTTTATTTTGAATATTCGAGGTGGACATCATCTCATCTGCTGAAAAGTGTCTGATTGAGGCTAGAACTTCCAGCACGATCAGGATTATGCCGTTTGTCTCTAGCGAGTAGAGGAAACCAGGATGCATAACCATGAAATTTGGAACCAGAAAATGTTTCTAATCACTATGCCAGACTTTAACACAGTAAAGAAGTGTGCTTCTCTTTCCACGTTACTAGGAACTGGAAGTTGAATTTGATCAAGTTCCTTTTTGGTATCTATTGAAATGATTGGATAGTTTTATCCTTTGATTTATTGATGTAAAATTTTTGTCATAATAGATGTTAAACCCATTGTTTAGTTCCTGAGATAATTAAAATTTGGAATCTTACTTGGTTATCTTTTAACATGCTGCTGGATCCAATTTGTTAGTTTTTTTTTAATTTAGAAAATATTCGTATCTATATTTACAAGTGCAACAGAGCTATAGATATCTGTGCTATTTTTGTCATATTTTACTATGCTATCAATCAGGAAGCTTTCTAAATTTTTCTAACTCTGGAAAGATTTTGGAACTAACTTGACCCCCTGGAAGTATGAAAGTATTCATAGTAAGACAGGCTGGCCCTGGAGATTTTTTCAAAGGCAACTTTTTGATAGTTTTGAAATGTCTTAAATCAATTTTGATCAATTATATTTTCTTAGAAACCATCCATTTCATTGACATTTTTCAGGGAAATTTACTTAATATTTACATTCATAAAAGGTAGTAGCTACTTTTTAACTTGATTTCAAAGATAAATATGTGTTAATTTTACAACAGTGATTTGAGAAACAGAAAAGCAAATTTAAAAAATAAAAATCGCATGTATTTCAAGTTCCTTTTAACATTTCAGTCTATAAACTTCATATCTATTTGCCAGGCCAGCTTCCCATTTTGCTTAATAAAACATGAAAGATTTTGTATGTAATTAGTTTTCAAAAAAGTAATTTTAAGCACTGTATTATATCCTATGCTACCGATGTAACCATTTATTTATCTAATTTCCTATTGTTAGACATGAAAGTTACTTATATTTTTTCCTATGAATAATACTGGGACATATGGCTTTATAAATATACATATGTATGCTTACCTGATTCCTTCCTCAGTGTATATTTTGGAAATAGAATCAATAAGTCAAAGGTTATGAATATTTGAAAGCTTTTTGGTCCTTATTTCCAAACTAGCTTGTCTACACTTTTACAAGCTTAGGCTGTTATATTTCAAATACCTGTCTTGTTTTATTTTTTATCTTTTACATTACTATTCAGATTAACCTTTTTTTTCAAATATGTATTGGGCATTTACAATTCTTATTGCCCATTCTGAGCTGTCTATTCATATTCTTTTCCTGTTTTCTATTAGGTGCTCTTACTATTCTTAATTTAAATGATTTGTTAACTGTATACATCTAAAATAGTTTTTCCAAATCGTCATATGCTTTTGATTGTTGATTTCTTAAGAGTACAGAAACTTTTCTTGTTTATGTAGTCTATTAATTTCTTCCCTTTATGCTTTCTTCCTTTGCTTTTATACTTAGAAAAGACTTCATTATTTCATTTTATAAAGCTCTCATCTCTCATTACATTCCCTTTCTCATTTCTCCTTTTATTTGGGTTTTTTCTTGCTTTCTTTTGTATTATTACATTTGCCAGAGTAAAGCCTGTTTTCTTATAGCTTTAATGAGTCATCTTATACATTTATACTCTGTTTCTTTTTCTCAAATCAACCATTTTTCGTTTTTCTCTGTTAATTTTTGTCCAGCTTTCCTTAGGTTAATTTTACTGTTCATTTGCTACATTCTTGAAGCAAAGATTTATTCATTTATTTTTATTCTTTCTTGTTTCGTAATAAAACAATTTATGGCTCTCCATTTCTTTTCTCTAAGTGTAGCGTTGGCAGCTTTCCATAATCTTTGACAAAGCGTTGTTTTGTTCTCATTTTATTATTTTCTAAATAGTCCGTAACTAAAGTTTTTATTTCCCTTTTGACTCAATAACTATTTATGAGAATTTTTCAACTTATTTATTTATTATTCAGGTTTCTATTATTTTCTTTGTGGTTGTTAGAAATGTTTCCATTTATTTTACTTCTATCAGGGAATTTGGCCTGTAAACGTCTTTTTTTTTTTTTTGGTTGAGGTTCTCTTGACAGTGCAGTACATGGAAAGCTTTTTGAAAACGTTCTACTTACACTTGAAAACGTATTTATAAGGAACAATGTTGGATATACTATATATCTCCAGTCTTATTAACTCTATCATTCACGTTTTCTCAGTTTCCTTGATGTATTGAAGGCATCTGATGTTTGTTAACCCTTTCACAACTGTGTCTCCGTCAATTTTTCCTGACATTTCTGAAACAACTGAAATATTTTGGAGGTTTCATAAGGGTCTATTATATCTTCGTTGGAGATTTTATTTTTATCATAATAAAATGATACTCATTTAAATCAAAAGACTCAAGTTATCATTTGCTTTCTTCTTGTATGAATTTGTCTTGTTTTTCTCTATAACACCTTTTCTAAACTCAGTCTCAGTTTTTCAGTCGTGACCCAGGGAAGTAGAATGTAGTCAAATTTTACTTTTACTCCCATCTGTGAGTCTTTTAATAGGGGATTTAAAGTCATTTACATGTACTGGTTAGCTATAGCTAGGTCAGGGTCCACTTGCACCCTAGGGTGTGCATTCAGAGGACCGAGGGATGCCCTAGGGACACAGTCCCTCTCTGGAAAAGAGAGTCATGAAAAACTACCTACAGGCAAATCTGCAGAGGTTGGGGAGGGAGAGTGGTTTTTATTTAGGACAGTATGATCTTTCTTACTCACATATTTCTTCATCTTGGCCCACTATGGGCCATACGTGATACAGAGACACAGGGGAGGAATGGGATGGGGTTAGAAGACAGAGAGAGAGAGAGAGAGAGAGAGAAAGAGAGCACTAACATCACTACCAGCTCTGTGGGGCGTAACCCCTCAGACAGCATGGTCTCAGAGCCTGTCTAACACTTGGTAGCTCTAAAGAGAAAACACGAACCTTCTCCCATTGTTGCCACACCCACTAGGCGGCTCAGGCACCTCAAGGACTTCAGTGCCCCTGTGTATCCGCCAGGCCTAAGGGAGTAGCAGTACTGCCAGCTGGACCTGAAGGATGCCCAGCGGGGAGCTCTGGAGTCCAGGGGATGTAATCTGGCAGCTTGTTGAACTCGGTAATGAGCCCACCAGGGACTCCCCCAGAGGGTTCAAGAAAACTTAACAACCTGAAGTGTACATTTCTGGAACCTGGGACCCGGCATGTGGAGACGAAAGCAAACAAGCGAGTAATTATTATAACCAGCACCCTATTTGCAGCCCTCATAGATAGGCGATGCTGGTAGTGTGTGTGTGTGTGTGTGTGTGTGTGTGTGTGTGTGAGAATTTATCTTCAGAACTAGCATACATGTTCTCATTTCTTTCATTGTATATTGTGTTTTCCATTTAAAATGGTGTATTCATTGATCTTCTGCTATAAGCCCCTAAGGTTTTTGTTTCACTTCTTCCTATTTTCTTCTTTTATGATTTGGAAAGTTTACTTTTTTTTTCTTTTTAAAAAAATGTAAGTTTTTACCATTCAATTTCCAAGAAAGAGCTCTAGCTTGAGTTTGAACCATGGGCTCCCCAGGGGTTCAGACAAGTCTGGCGAGCTTCAGGGAGGCATCTGCCAGGAATCTATTATCATACGAAACTGAGGGGTTTCCTAGGAAAGAAAAGTGTATTTTCTCACATTTATCATCTTTCTTGTATCATTTTCATCTACTTTTTCTTTTCTTCTACATTCTGGAGAGTTTCTCTAGCTTATCTCTAGCCTATTCCGTGACTTGATATTCACGTATCAATTCTGCTCTTTTTTTCCTGTATGAAATCTGGATTTTAATTCTGTGATTGCATTTTTAGTTTCCTTATGGTTCTTCTGGATCGCATGTATCTTCATTTGCATCTCATTCTGTTGGTCTTAACTTGTCGTCCTCTTAGGTCTTGGTGTTCTAGTTTCATGGAAATCTTGTGCTCCTCTTGGGAATATCAAACTGTTCTAATTATTGTATCCTTCTTGTGGGTTGTGTTTCAAAGTCTGGCTCACCATCTGTATCTTCAGGATTTATTTATTCTCTTTCCCTTCTCCACAACATAGGCTTTTCCCCTGCCGCCCTGTTTTTCAGGAAAGTTCTCCCCAGACATCAAGGAGGTATTAAATATCTCTGTCCAGTCCTCTGTTCACGAGCGTACTGGTCCAATCCCATTCCCAATCCGAGCTGAGTGGCCCATTGACGTGCTCAGTTTTAACCTGGCCTATCTTAAGTCACAACTGCAGCTGGTGTTCATCTCTTAATGCTCCAGTGAATCAAGATGGGGCTGTCTTCTCCTCCCTCTGTCCGAGCCTCTCTCCTGATCTTAATGTCCACAGGGTTCTTCCTGTCTCCAAGTCTTTCTCCCACACCCTTAGGAGCTTCATTTCAACAGGTAGACACCAAATTCTAGGACTGGGAAAACAGAGGAAGAAACAGTCGTTTGCTGAATAAATGAACACACTTCCTCTGCAGAGGACTAAGCATAGGAGTTTGAGGGAAGAGCTGATTACAGTCAAATTCCACTCTTCTCTTTTTCCTAATACATACATCTTTACCATAGGAGAAGGTTCTAGATGCCTGTGTGTGCATCTTTCTGCCCATCACGCCCAAGCACGTCATGCTACATCACTTTTCCATGGCTTTGCTTGTGCTGTTCCCTCTGCCTGGAATGCCCTTCTCTCTCTCTCCTATCACACAGTACACTTGTCAAAGTCCTGCTGATCTTTCCAGGACCACTTAAATGTCATCGGCTTCCCTCTTTAAACTTTGCTCCTATGTTCTCATCCCTGTTTGTGCACCCATAGGGCTTGCCCAGGTTTCATAAAGCTTGTTACCTTCTCTATTTTAGTTATCATTTAGTTGCCATCTATTTCTCTGAAAGATGGTAAGTTCTTCAAAGACAAAAGGTTGGCTTTATTCACTCTTGTGTCCCCATCCCTGGCGAGGTGCAGGCTTGGCACAGTGCCTGACACAGACTAGGTCACGTACATGTTTGTTGAAGGGGTTGGTGGTGCTCTGGTTGGATATTGCAACTGACCAAATGGCCCAGGGTCTCTTATCACCTTGGTGTCAGAAGCACATCTCAGATCAAAAGATCCCCAAAGTCATAAGACCAGGCCTTGGTGTACTTGTTTGTGGTTTGTTGATGTGAGGGGTGGTGCTGGCACACACAGACCATGCGGGTGCTACCTCTCGCTGTGGATGGCTTTTTAGATGTAGTCTATTCAGCAGTATCAGTGGTGTGTTTCTGTCTTGTGAATCACGGAAGGCCTTGAATGCACCGTTCCAGAGTTTGCATAGGCTAAGAATGCACCACTTACCGGCCGTGCGCTTCTGGTCCCATTTACTCACCTCCCTGTTCCCTGGTCTGCTCATCTGTAACATGGGGATAAGAATAGTACCAACCTTGTAGGGTTGTTGTTGGGATTAGATGAGTTACTACATGGAAAGCACTAAAGGGATGCAGTTATTGTTATCCTTATCAATGATGATTGATTGATATTATCTACCTGTGTTAAGAAGGATTCTGAGGCCCTGTCTTGGCTCAGCTAGAAAAAATATGCTGTCCAGTGTGCAAGGAGAAGAGGTGGCCCTTATGGTAAGTATTTGCTGGCTTTGCTATAGGCACTAGAAAATGGAAACGTTTTTATATTAGTAGGTACCAGGGGAATATGGTGTAGATCTGGCAGCTTCTAAACAATTTCCACAAGTTTAGTTTCGAGGAGAGGTCCAAGGAGTTCCTAATCCCTCAGAGAAGAAATGAGGGATTTATACATACACACATTCACACACCTCATGCATGTGTGCAACACACAGTGGGATGAAGGCACCACTTTTACTTTGTGACCCATGTTTTCTTCCCCTCTGTGCCCTTTGCCAGCTTTCTGTATGGTGAAGTAAAGGGTTAAGTGTCTCCAGAGAGGCTCCTGGGCCCCTTTTTGCATACGAGCATTTCCATGTTAATAGAACATTTAAGAGAAAATGCTCTCTGTCAATTGATTGTATAAATATTTTATCTGGAGTAAGTGGCAGCCAGGAAGGTCTTTAGAAGACTTTCCCAGAGAGCAGCGTGAAGGATAAAATTAGGGCGTTATTGTGGAAAGAAATAAGACACAATGGGGAGTTACAAACACTTGATCCAAAGTGTAAAAAATGGTCCCCTCACCTCTGTGCAGCCTGGAGCCTGGGCCGATTAAATCCATAATGGAATGAGTAAGTTTGGGCGCATAAATTTGTCTCCCTTCCTCAGGAATCCTGCCCGCCGACCAGCTAGATTAATGGCCAGGAGCCTTGCATATAATGAAGTGCGCTACCCTGGCACCCGCTCATGAATTTATTATGGTGTCCACAATTGGGCTGGATGGCGGAGACATCTTTATAAATCCTGCATTTAGCGCTGCTGAGATGAGCCCTTCACTCCTAATGGTGAACCTGATTTATCACCAGGGGCCCTGCTCCTCAGCCAGGCCCCTCCCTGGCACTTCTCGAAGGAAATACAGGTCATCTTGCTGATGGAAATGAAATGTGAAGGTAATTAGAGGATGCCAAACGGAGATGGGAAAGGGGGCACCATGGACATTTTAAATATGTTGGTCATCTTTTTCCTTGGAGCAATTATATCAGGCTGATTTATTTTTACAGTTTATAATCACTTAACTACCTGTGGCTGGGGATTTTTTTTCTTTAACCTCAAGCTTTGGAACAAGAGACAGGCTTTTGATTTCTCTTTCTTAGGATGGTATAAGGGGAATTCATTCTGAGTGCCTTGGGCTCTGAGTTCCTTTGCAGTTCTGTAGTCAGAGCTGCTGGCTGCTGAGACAGTCCTAGTCGGTCCCTCTCTGGGGTACCCTAGTTGTGTGGAGCCTTCAGCAGGTTTCCGACCCATCTCCAGGTGAGGATGTAACAGTATCTACTTTTTCTGGAAGGTCATGGGGGCTGGCCATGACAAGTGGAAGAAGAGTGTTGTCCAAAAGGTCATGGACTCCCACCCTGTCTCTTTCACTTCTTGGCCAGCTGACTCTGGATGTCTTACTTCTCTAAGCCTCAGTTTCTCCATTCATAAAATAGGTATTATAATGGTAATGATATCTTCCTTAAGCTGCTATGAAATTATCTGGGAAAATGTTTGCAAACTCTTAGGGTAGTGCCTGGCACATAGTAACCACCCAGAAATGTTAGATAATTATAAAATATTCAGAGCCACCGCACTATAACTTGGTCAGCCCATATTTAATTTAGGAATTAATTATGTTTTAGATACTGTGAATATAGACTGAAGGCTCTACCTGCTACCTGGGCGTCTCTGTTAGTGGGGAAGGTAGTGCAGTAAAGACAATTTCAGTACAGAGCTGCAGGGACAGGGACAGTAAGAGTAGGTATGCTGGGAGCATCGTGGAAGAGTCCTAAACCCTAAGAGTGGTTTCAGAGGTGCTGTATCAGGAAGGGCTTCCTGGAGAAGAGGAACCTGACTTTTAAAGCATGAATTACAGTGTACACAGCATTTTTATATGTAGTACCTTATTTAATCTTCTTAACAGTCTTGTAGGGTTGACAATTTTTAGGTGAGGAGATGGGAATTAGAGACACAAGGTGATCAGCAGAAAGCAGCACAGCATACCAGAGAGAGCACTGGACTCAGGGTCTACTAACCTGGATTTGAATCTTGGCAGGGTGTAGGCTTTGTACTGGTTGGTGGTGCCCTTGCCACATAATATCACACACATTAAAAGGCATACTTATTTCCCATTTAATATAAGTTAAATATAAATGTCTAAGAGTTTGGTTGAGATACAGTTGACTGGGTGGCACGGGGTATGTGTGTGTGTGCATGCACGTGCATGTGTGTGTGTGTGCGCATATATATATATACATATATATATATATATATATATATATATATACATCTCCCAGATGCTTTTAAGATTTTTCTCTTCAATCTTTGGTTTTCAACAGTTATTTTATGATATGTGTTTTTCTTTGTATTTAATCTGTTTGTAGTTTACAGCACATGTTGATGTCTTCTGCAGTCTTGCCAAATTCTCAGCCATTTTTTTCCCCAATATTACTTTCTCTCTATTCTCTATTAGTCTCCCTTTCTGGATCTTTTCAGATTGGATATTTTCTACCCACATACTTTCCAGACCATCAATCCTCTTTTTGGCAGTATCTAATCTTCTGTTAAATCCATTTTTTATTAAGGTCTTAATTTTCATTATTGTATTTTCCACCTGTAGAGTTCCTATATGATTTTAAATGTAGATTTTAGTTCTTTGGTCAAATTCTCCATTTCTAATTCTATTTTCTTTAACATAGGAATCAAAGTCATTTTAAAGTCCATATCTGATAACTCCAATATCTGGATTACCTGTGAGTCTATTTTGCTGTTTTTCTTATTCTTTTGGTCCAGCCTCCTGGAATGTCTGGTAATTTTTTAATGAATTATCAGATATTGTATATTAAAAATTGTAGAGGCTCTGGGCTGCTGTTTTCTTCTTTAGAGAGTTTAGCTTCTGGCCAGCCAATTAGAGTAGAAGATCACCTTAGTCCAATAAAGTACTGAGATGACTTGAGATTGGGTCTCAGTCTCTACATCTCTGCCACTTGAGAACTAGCGATGCCTTCACGGGAAAAGTGGCAGAGAATGTAAATGTGGTAGAGCTTTGCCTCAATGGGTTTCTCTTCTCTTTGGAATCATGGTCCCTCAGGTCTTGGGTGCTTAGCATTTCTCTGAACTCTTCAAACAGAACTTTAAAAAATATTTATCCAGTTTTTAAAGTTATTCTCCTGGAAGGGTGATCTGCTACAAACTCATAGCCAGAAGTATAAGTGTAACATATATTAATTATGACTCTGCAGGGGTTTTTTTTCACATTTTGGTGCATATAATTTTTATTCTCATCTAAACTTATTTACAAGTTTGTAGGGCCTGCAACTTACCAACTGAATAAGATTAATAATGATAATAAAAATAACGAATGTTTATTCAGTGCTTATTATATGCCAGAAACTATTCTAACTGCTTTACATATATTAACTTATTGGATCATCATTAAGTCCATTTCACAGATGAGAACTGAGGCACAGAGAGTATGATAGGCAGCCTCCAAGATGGCCCCAAATGCTCCCTGTCTACTGGCTGTCACACCACTGTGTAGTTCCCTCCCACATTGTACCAGGCTTGATCTATATGACCAACATATGATGGCAGAGGTGATGGTATGTTACTGCTGAGATTAGGTTATAAAAGACCCTGTGGCTTCTGTCTTGATTACTTGCTGACACCCTCCATCTCTCACATATCACTTGCTCTCTCTCTCTCAGACCCCTGCTTTGGGGAAGCCATCTGCCATGTCACAATAGCCCTACTTTATGGAGAGGCTCACTTGGCAAGGCACTGAGTGAGGTCTCTTGCCCACAACCAAGGAAATGAGCTTGGCAGCACATACTCCAGCCCCAGTTGAGTCTTCAGATGACTGCAGCCCCAGCCAACAGCATGATTACAACCTCAGAAGGAACTCTGAGCTAGAACCACTTAGCTAAGCCACCACTGGATTCCTGACTCTCAGAAACTGCGTGAGATCATCCATGTTTGTGGTCTTCAACTGCTAAGTTTTGGGAATATTTGTTATGCAGCAATGGGTCATTAATTTAGAGAGGTTTACAAAAGTTCACACAGATGGTATGTGGCTGGGGAAAATCAGGCAAACTATTGTGGAAAAATAAAAGACTACACTCTGAGCATCTAAGTTGAAAAAAAATGGAATTTAAAAACAAGATTCTGTTTTTTTTAAATTAATTAATTAACTTATTGGCTGTGTTGGGTCTTCATTGATGCACATGGGCTCTTCTCTAGTTGCGATGAGCGGAGGCTACTCTTCTTTGTGGTGCACGGGCTTCTCTTGTTGCGGAGCGCAGGCTCTAGGCACGTGGGCTTCAATAGTTGTGGCATGTGGGCTCAGCAGTCATGGTTTGCAGGCTCTAGAGCGCAGGCTCAGTAGTTGTGGCACATGGGTTTAGCTGCTCTGCAGCATGTGGGATCTTCCCAGGCCAGGGATTGAACCCATATCCCTTGCATGGGCAGGCGGATTCTTAACCGCTGTGTCACCAGGGAATTTGGTTCTATTGTTTTTAAGGGCTGAATTATGGTAAGGAAGAAGGGAGAGCTCACCCACCAGAGGCTGGGGACTTCCTCACCCCTGTTCCTTAATACATCAGACTTTTTCTTTTTGGACAACATAAGATCTCCTGAAAAAAACCCTTGGCTGACAGCCAACAAGGAAACAGAGACTTCACTCCTATGACTGCAAGGAACTGAACTCTGCAAACAATTTAGATGAGTGTGGAAGAAGACCCCAGACCAGGCTGGGGCCAACACCTTGATTTCAGCCTTGTGAGACCCTGAGTGTAGAAACCAGCAATGCTGTATCCAGACTTTGGAGCCATGGAAATTGTGATATAGTAAACATGATAATGTAAACCATTACATTTGTATTGTGTTACGTAACAATCAAAACTTAATACAAAGTTAAAAAGCACCACTTAATTTTTAAAAATCAGTCAAATAGTATAATAAGTTTCTTCTGATGAATTCCTTTCCCCATTTGAAATCGTAGATGGTGGCTGAAAATAACAAGTTTTATTTTAGTCCCACATCCAGTTTTGTCCTGAATATTGTTGAGTCTCAACAATATCCAGATTCCCTTAGATAAAGTAGTTATTAATAGCTTGATTTGCAAATTCTGGGTACTCTTCAATTACACAGAGCTAGAAAGAGAAGCTTAACTTTGGGGTCTGTCCCGAAGTGATTTTCCCTGGCAGCACAAGTTAATGATTTGGTGGTCCTGGGTATATTAAGTTTGGTATCCAACATCTTCAGTGTTGTAGGGATTTCCAAAAATTACAGTCTTAAAAATAGCTAAAACTCTGTTTTAAAAAGAATTTTAAGTGAAATGATCAGGGAATCTTAAAGGACTTCTCTCAAATTCAGGGCTCCAGAAGACACAGGCTAAATCCCAAATTGGCAATTTACCTAAGGACCTTTCAGCTGCACATTTTTAATTGATCTGAAGTTATTTTAGTCAGAGTGCTTCGGTCCTCTTTCACACTACTTTAGAAAGTCATTAGGTTACAAGTATTTATACACACATACGTGTGTGTGTATATTTCATATATGGTATTGAATATGTGTATATGTAAATATATGAGGCATTACAAATGTGTGTATACTTATGTATGTGCGTGTCACGTATATACAAGATTATATATGTACGTGCATTTCTGGAAAGGGAGCCAAGGTCTGAGTAGGAGGTGGAGCTAAGAGCACTGAGGGACACAGGTTAATGTGTGTATATATAAAATTACTTGAGAATATAATCGTTTGAGAATTTAATTGTTACTATATTTACGTTACACTTTAATTCTCTGCTGAATTTTCATTTTGCATTTGGTGAAGACCATCTCAGGGATGAGATGGGATGGCCTCAGGGAGGCCAAAGAGATTTGATATCTATTACAGCTCCCCTGGAAGTCTGACTCCAGTTGTGCAATCTGAGAAGGGGTCTAGAACAGGGTCTCTCAGTCTCAAGATTATTGACACTTGGGGTTGGATAATTCTTTGTTGTGAGGGGGCTGTCCTGTGTATTATAGGATGTCTGGCAGCATCCCTGGTCTCAACCCACAAGCTTCCAGTAGCACTGCCCCTCACACCACCCCACTCCCTAGTCGTGATCTTCAAAACCACCCCAGATAACACCTTCTGCTCTAGGGAAAAAAACCAAGCTTCAGGCTTATAGCAGCTGTCCTAGAAATAACACAATTTCTTCTCTTAGACCTGTCACCTGGCTCTCAGTATTTAGGAATCTTCAGTCCCCTTAAGCAGGAAAGTTTTGTCGAACTCTAGACTACAGTAGATGTATTCCAGAAATCAGATGTTTTCAAAAATTCCAATTTCAGCAATGGAGAAACTGAGAGCCAGAGAGGGGAAGGAACTTACAGAGGGGGACACAGAGTCAGGGACTGGGATTTGAAGATTTCCCTCATTGATAAGCTCCGTCTTCTCTGTCTCTGTCTCTCTGTCTGTCTGTGTGTCTCTCTCTCTCACACACACACTCACCCTCATCCTCTCCCTGCCACCCCAGGTGCCTGCGTGGATTGGGGCTAACACACATTCAAGGCAAGAAGGGAGGCGCTGTTCCATCGACTAATCAAATACACATAAAAGCTCTTTCTGAACTTTAATTACGTTTGTTCGCTCCTTGGGTTGATTTATTTTTTATTTTAATTGTCAGCCCTACTCCACCATGATGCTAATAGAAATGTTATTGCAGCCAATATGCGCTAAAATGATGTCTAAAGATTATTAATGAGAGCAATAAGAAGGTGTCTTCATAATAAGTCAGCATTAACGGAGTAATTCATTTTACCTGATGTAATTGGATTGTAGCGTTTCAATAGCCTGGGACTTCCTCCTAATTGGGATTAGCTGTAGCTTCCTCCTTTTAGGAGAACATTTAACTCTTCCTCTTCTACTTTCCAGTTTTTTATGAAGTAATTAAGTGTGAACTATGGGCCATTTCTGGAGAGGCAGCCAAGGTCTGAGGAGATGCTGGGTGAAGAGCGGAGGGGGCGGAGCTGAGAGCACGATGAATGGATGGCCGCTGGCTGAGAAACCTAGTCCTCTCTGCCTTCCTTCTGCTCTCCTCTCCCTGCCCTTCCTCCCTCCTCCTCCTCTCCAGCTCTTCTTCCTCGTCTTCCTCCTCTCCCTCCTCGTCTTCCTCCTCCTCGCTTACCTCTTTTTCCCTGCCCTTACCCCTCCTCTTTCTTCCTCCTCCTTTCCCTCTCCCCCTCTTCTCCTTACTTCCTCCGCCCCGCCCTCCTCCTCCCCTTACTTCCTACCCCCTCTTTTTCTCCCCTCCTCCCCCTGTTCTCTTCCTCCCCTCACTCAGTTTCCTCAGCTCCTCTTCCTGCCTTTTGGATCTTCCTCTTTCTTCCCGAGTGAGTGGGTCTTAGAGCGCCCTCGGAGGCTAGGACGGTGCTGAGAGAGACAAGAGTTTAGCCAGAGTTGCTCGGAAACATGTTGCCTGTGAGGAAGAAAACTCATCCCTAGGCCCTACTTGGTACTAGGATTCAGGTCAGGCACTCTGCATTTACTATTTCTCTGAATTGTCTCCATCACTATGGAAAAGCTCAGTGTTCTTGCTTTCCTGGTGAGAAATCGGGGCTCAGGAACAAAAACCATAACGCCCACCTGCCCTGCCTGCCACCGTACTCAGGGAGCCAGGAACACTGGGGCACATTTCCCCAGATTGTGGGCCTCATTGGTACCTGGAAAGGACTTTAGGGGGTGTCAGCCAGGAGTTTTTACTGAATGTGACTTCACTGGGAGTTAGGGAGAAAATGAGAATTAGCACATCAAACCCTTTCAATGCAAATTTATTTAATAAAAAAAGTGAGTCAAAAGGTCAAAACTAAGGAAATCTTTAGAATGTATGGTCTTTAGTTAATAATAACATAATAATATTGGTTCATACAATTTAAACAAATTTACATTTTAATTTTAACAAATGTATATACTGATGGAAGGTGTTAATAGCAGAACTGAATGTGGGGTATATGGGAGCTCTCTGTACCATCTGTGCAAGATTTGTAAAGTTGAAATTTTCCTGTAACCTAAAACTGTTTTAAAATTAAAAGTTTACTTAAAATATAAAAAAACAAAGTACTTATGATTCAGAAAGGAAAGAGTCAGTATAAGGAAGAGCATTATGTAAATATATAATATATGTAATAAATGGGCAAATCTGGCTCTTCAGTGGGGACCCATGTGTGCCATCCAGCCTGACCTCTTCCACTGGATTAATCTCTGTTCTCTCAGTTGCATCAACAGAAACCAACTCTACCTTATGTAAGGAGTGGAGGAATTATCAGAAGAGTATTCCTGGCTCAGGCCATCTACACCTTTGCACTAAGCGCCAAGGTCAGGGATGGGGCTTGAGGGTCCCCAGAGAGGGCAGCGAATCCTCACAATGATAAGGTGTCTTCCTCCTCCTCATCTTAATAGTGACCAACACATGCTGAGTGGTTATCATGTGCCAGGCACTGGGCACCTGACATTTAATCTTTACAGTCCTTACAATGACTTTCTTTATTATCTGATCTTGATTATGTCCACTGAGGCACAGAGAGCACAGGCAAGTTGCCTAAGCTCACACAGCATTGCCAGGCAGCCTGGAGAAACAGGCTGGGATGATGGCTCAGAGCAAGGGAGGCCAGGTGGCAGCTGGGACATAGCTGAATCAGGCCACAGCCTCAGTCCTGGTCACCCCTGCAGCCCCATGGCCTCTGCTGACCTTTGATCAGGATGTGGCTCCCACTACAGAAGACCTCTCTACCTTGGCCCTGTTTGGGATCACGAACACCTGCCCCAAGGAGGCATCTCTGTTTGGCTAGTCCTAGGTCATATGGTCACATCTCAGCCACAAGGGCAGCTAGGAAAGTGGATGTCCGGCTTCTACAGCGTGCTGTAGGCTCTGCCCCTGCATGTGTGTAGGGCGCAGAATTCCTGAACATGGCTGTTCTTAAACTTTTTGGTCTCAGGACCCATTTGTACTTGAAAAACTTATTGAGGAGCCCAAAGATCTTTTGTTTAGGTAGACTATATCCACCGATATTTACCATTTTAGAAATGGAAAATGAGAAATATATATTCATTAATTTATTTAAAAATAACAATAATGAACCCACTGTATACTCACATAAATAAGCAAATTCAGCGAGAAGTGTCACATTATGTTACATTTTTGCACATCTCTTAACTGTCTGGCTTAACAGATTCTCATTTCCTTCTCCATCCGTCTATTGTAACATCCCAACATCATGTAGCCTGTGGGAAACCTCCCTATGTACTTATGAGAAAATGGCAATTGGAATAGAGAAGTCATGTTTTAGTGTACTATGGAAACAGTGGCTGGGTTTCAGGAACCCCCAGGGGTTCCCTGACCTAACTTTGAGAAGCAATGCCCTAACACACAGAGCAACTCCAGTGATCAGACAGAAGTTAATACTTAGGTCGTGTCCCCTGTGCCTGTGACCTTCCCGAGGCTGACCTCCTCCCTCCTCTCTGCCCTAAATGTGGGCAGGACTTTCATAGTATATAACTGGGACACCCTGGGGAGTTGTGTGCAGAAAGCACTGGACAAGAGGAGGATATTCCTGATCCCTTGGTATCCCATTAATGCTGGGAGGAAGCTTGTCCTTTATTCACTGTGGCCCTACTGTGTTCTGGGCACAGAGCTGGCTCCGGAGACAGAATAATGGGAGTGGCATTGGTCCATCCTCTCCTAGCAGACAACTGATCACACTTCCCCAGTTAGTTGCTGCACGTAAGGCAAGGTTGCTGGAGACCCCAAGGAGGGAGGGGCGTGTTGTGCCTGGGGAGGGGCACAGGCTCCCTCTGCAGGAATACTCTTCCCCAAGGACCCCTTCACCCTCAGAGCAGCCCGAATGTCCCCCTCAACCCCAGACACCCTTGTCCCCTCTGCACCCACCTCTGCAGGGCAGGCTGCTTAAGCATCACTGTGATTCCACGTCCATCAGTGAGGGCAGGCGGGAAGGGTAGGAGACTCAATGCTCCAGGCAGCAGCCCTCCACCAATGACAGTTGGGGAGCTGATCCCTCAGCCCCCGCCCCCCGGGATGGGATAACTCTGAGGAGCATCCTCTACCTTGTCCCTGAGGTCCCTAGAAGGCCTCAGGGTCACCTGCTGGATTATACACTCTTTGTGGGGTCCCTGCCTTCCCTGCCTCACTTCCCCACTCTCCTGCTGGTACTTCCTGGGACTGTCTCTCAAATAAACGATTTCCATTTGAACCCTTATCTCAGATTCTGCTTCTGGGTGAACCAGGAGATACAGTTTAATAGCTTTTCAAATTCTCCAGCACAGAACGCAGCTCAGTTTAGCACGGCACATTCCCATGGTGGTTTGTTTCACATCTTGTGTCCTCACAAGGCTGTAAGCACCTTGGTTAGGGAATGGAGACTCTGCTCGATCTCGAATCATAAGTACTGAGCTCAGGTCTTGACATGTGGCTGTCCCTTGTGAAGTGTTCGTTGACTGACTAAGGGAATGATTGAATGGATGAGATCTTTCACACCGTATTCCCACTGTCCTAGAAAAATTCAGCCATCATTGTTACAGAAACATTGTTTCCAGGTCAAGGGTTGGCAGACTGTTTTCTATAAAGGACCAGATAGTAAATATTTCAGGCCTTGGTGCCATACATTCTCAGATGCTGTTGTAACTACTTAACACTGCTGTCGTAGTGTGAAAGCAGCCATAGGCAATGCATAAACAAACGGACATGCCTGTGGTTCAATAAAACTTTATTTAAAAAACAGGTTGATTAGGCCTGAGGCTCACAATTTGCCAATCTCTAGTCTAGGACAAAGGTGTTAACTGTTCCACGTGGGGTATTATTTAAAGGATTGTGTTTGGTTTTTGTGGTGAACACTTGTCTCCCTTTCAAGAACCCACCCCGACCCCACTCAGGAGCCCCACCTTTCCCTTCCCTCCATGTCTGTGGGACTCTTCTGAAGAGTGAGAGATCACCTCAGGGCCTTAGGACCTTGGCTCTGCCCCTTTCCCCACATCTGGTGACTGGCTGCCCTGTTGGGTTCTGTAGCTGCTCTCCTGGTCTGTTTGCTGACCTTGGTCAGGGCCTGGGGTCCACCCTTGCAGGCCCAGCCAGCTCTACCTTGGCTGTGCTGCTCTGTGGAAACTCGAGTCACACTCTCCATCTTGCCCTGCTCTTGTGCTACTCACTTGGAGGCCACCCCAGTCAGGTCACCTTGCGCCTTACCTGGCAGCCTCACTATAAGTCTGTATTAGTCAGCTCAGGCTGCGTAACAAATGCTATGGACAGGCTTAAACAACCGAGGTTTATTTTCTCACAGTGCTGGAGGCTGGAAGTCTAAGCAAAGTGTTGGTGGGGTTGGTTTCCTCTGAGGCCTCTCTCCTTGGCTTGCAGATGGCTACCTTCTCCCTGTGTCCCCACATGGCCTTTCTCTCTGTGTATAAATCCCTGGTATCTCTGTGTGTGTCCAAATTCCCTCCTCTTATAAGGACACCAGTCATGTTGGATTAGGGCCCACCATATGACTTCATTTTAATTTAATCACCTCTTTAAAGACTGTCTCCAAATGCAGCCACATTCTGAGGTACAGGGGGTTAGGACTTAAACATGTGAATTTGGGGGGATACAACTCAGTCCATAACAAGGTGTGGTGGCCAAGTTCCACATCCCCCATTGAAAAGTCTGAATCCCTGCACTGCCTAATGGAGATAAGGTGGACCTGGCACCTAACTCAGGCCTCTCTCCATTGATGACATCATGCCTGCATTTTAATTCTGTTATATTACTCCACATTGGAACAGGGCCACCCCTGTTTAGTGATCTCTGATTTCTAAATGGGAACCAGAACACCAGCTCTACCTATTTCACCTTTCTCTTCAATCCAACACCCTCATCTCTAGGATTTTGGTCCAGAGGGAGGAATCCAGGCATATCCTATAGTTTTATTTATTTATTGTTTATCTCAGAATACCACTGTGGATAATAGCATTTGGAACTAGTGGGCCTGGCTTCTAATCCTCCAGCAAGATGTTTAACCTTCTTAGTTTCCCCATCTATAAAATGGGATAACAATTGTAACTTTCCCAAAGTTTGTTGTAAGGATTAAAGTAATTAATACATGTAAACTGCATAGAACTTTAACATATATTAATTAATATATATGAGTACAGTTATATATATTTATTTTTAAAAGATTTATTTTATTGTTTATTTATTGATTGGCTGTGTTGGGTCTTTGTTTCTGCATACGGGCTTTCTCTAGCTGTGGCGAGTGGGGGCTACTCTTCATTGTGGTTAGTGGGTTTCTCATTGCGGTGGCTTCTCTTGTTGTGGAGCATGGGCTCTAGGCACATGGGCTTCAGTAGTTGCGGCTAGTGGGCTCAGTAGCTGTGGCTCTCCGACTCTAGAGCACAGGCTCAGTAGTTGTGGTGCACGGGTTTAGTTGCCTGTGGCATGTGGGATTTTCCGGGCCCAGGGATTGAACCCGTGTCCCCCCCATTGGCAGGCAGATTCTTAACCACTGCACCACCAGGGAAGCCCTATATATATTTATAATACCTATAAAGTGTCTGGTGCACAGAAAGCCCTCAATATGTGTGACTGTTACTATCCTGACATCTGTCCTGCTGCTGCTCACCCTGCCAAGGGCAGGAAGGGCTGCCCTTACTCCCCTTCCTGTGTGTCCTCCTCCCTCATGTCTGTCGCCTCCCAGAGGGGACATTGGTTCTCCCCACTCCCTGGGGCCATAATGGTGTGGTGACTTCAGAGGAGCATGTTTAATGGTGCAGGCAGCATATAATAATATGTTGATTTAATATTTGAAAAATTCAGCCCCATTATATGTGGATATGCCAGGCTCTGGGCTAACCACATGAGAAGACAGAGACTTTTAACAAGAGGACATGGTTCCTCTCTCCTAGAGTGCTGTGTAGCGCATTTTTCAGTGCTGGAGACTTGTCAGTGAGGCCAGGTTCAAATCCTGGCTCTACCTATGTGTCCTGAGCACATTGCTTTTCCTCTCTGAGCCTCAATTTACTGATCTATATATTGGGATAATGCCAGAGTTGATAAGACAATGCATATTCAGTGGGTTCATGCATAATAGGTATTAAATAGTATTATAGATAAGTTCGTCTGGTGACACCTCTGATCATGTAGATAAAGAGGCTGCTACGTGCCTGCTATGCACATAGTAAGCACAGCTTCTGGAATGCTTGTGGGGGCACACAGAAGACGGGATTTAGGGAATGCTGACTTGGTATTAGCCACTTCTGCTGCAGGGAAGGAAATTGGAACAACTGAAATGTCAGATGTAAGCCCAGACCTGAAGGCGCTGCCCTGGGGAGATTAAATCCCTCCCCGACCCCCCTCACCCCAGGGAACCAGGGGAGCTGGGGCAGCATCCTTGGTTGCTGAGCACACAGGGCAGAAGCAGCCTGTCTATCTGTAGGCTGTGCTTTTAGGACGAAAAACAGGAATTAGTGTTTGGGGCCATCAAGATGCCAAGGAGGATTCGCTGCCAAGCCACACCTGGGTTCTGTCCAAAAGCCACTTGCAAGGACAGCAGGGAAAATGTGATGGTCACACGCCAGGCCTTGTGATGATGCCTTCTTCCGTTTTCCATCAACCTGGGGTGTCTATGGTGGCCTTTCTCTGGAGTCTGGCTGCGGGGGGCATTGGGGCTTGGGGAGTGGAGAGTCTCTGGTTTTCCATCCTGAGATGTATTTCTTTCTTAGGAGTTGCAGTAGGAATCAGCAGGGTCTGGGCTGGGAACACAAAAAAGGAAGCGGTGCTCCCCCATCCCGAGCCCCCCGCGACCTCCCCTGACTGCCACAGCTGTGACGCCGAGCCTCGGATTGTCCGGCTATCGATCCCCCCTCCCGTAATGAACTGTAACAACAACTCCATTACTCTGTGCTCGCCCATTGGCTAAGGATAATGTAAAATTAGCCAGCGTGCATGGGGCCTCTTAGGATCGATTTCCCTACTCCGATTACTTGTTACGAAAGAATAGAGCTGTCTCCCCCGTAATTGAACAAGTTAACTCCTTGTCTCATAAAATGTAAGCCAGTATTGATTGGCTGTTGTGGCGTATAGAGGGGGGGCTTGGAGAGGGGTGGGAGCACCGGGGTGTGGGGATGCTCTTCCCCTCCCCCACCCTTCCCTCATGGCCCCGCCCCACCCCCAAGCTTTAGTGGTTGGGGCATCAAGACTGAGGCTGGATCCTTGATCTGAATCGTTACGGGGAGGGGAGTCTCTGAGCCCCAGGTTCATGCCCTCAGTACTCGCCTTTCCAAGCAAAGGCTGTTTATGCCTATCAGAACACTTGGGGCTCTGGACGTACATGGACCTGGGTTCAAATCCTGGCTCTGTCAAATGCTGGCCATGCGGCCTTGGACCAGGTACCCAGCCCCTCTGTTTAGGGGGATGGTAGCAGTAACCACCTTAGAGGTTATTGAAGATGATCAGATGAGCTAACTCATGTACAAGGCCAGGAACAGCACCTATAAACAGGAATGGCTACTAGCGTTCTTGTGCTTGTTTTAATTTATGTCAGTAATAGAAACCATTCAAGGTAACGTATGAAATTGACACACACATGGTTTTCTGTGGGATGGGTAAGTGGACCCTTTAAGGAGTGGGGGCAGAAAGTCTGGTTTTAAATACCTCTGACCATCTTTCATGTATGGTCAGAAACCACAGGCGTCATGAGGCACAGGATTATTCCAGCATATTTTCAAACTGGAGAGATGATTTTGCCACTCCGGAAAAGAAGGGGCTCGCCTCGCCAACGGCACCAACTTGCCAACCCACCCTGACCCCCAGACCCGCCCCCCCCAAAGCATTGCAGCCTCATCATCTCACAGCCTCGATGGACATGGTCACCAAGACCACCTGCCACTAGGAGAGAGCTCGTGTTCGCTAGATTTGGGACCATTTCCCAAAGCCTGCACATCAAACGGCAGTGGGCAATGTGTGCCCAGGAAAGCCTAATTTTCCAGGCTATCATCTCCTACTGACTTTGGCTGGGATGTCAAAAGGGAGAAGGAGGCAATGAAGAAAGGAAGTAAACAGCAGTCCAGGACCCAGGTCTGGGTTCATGGTGTATGCTCATGGGAAACAGTAGCCACCAGTTATGGGATCAACGGAGTTTCCCTTTACCTAGGTGAGCGGTATAAGGCTCGTTCTATAGCTGGGAAGAACAGTAAGCTCACTCAGGAATGACTTCTGTACCAGCCATGCAATTTGGGAGTTTTTGTTCTAATAATAATGATGTCAGTAATAATAATACCAACATTTACTGTGTGGGCTTACTATGTGCCAGACTGTGTTCTAAACACTTGATCAGGGTTCCCTTACAGAAACCTGCGAGCAGCCCTCTACCTAGACGGCATTATTAGTGTAACGGGCATCACTTGGTTGAGACCTACTCTGTGCACAGGCTACAGGAAAGGTACTTATGGCCATCTCAATGATGCTCGCCATGTGGGAGATAACATCGCCATTTTCTAGTGAGCAAACAGGTTAAACATCTTGCACACAACTATTAAGGAGAACTGGGTTTAAAACCTAGGAGTGCTAGCCTCAGAAGCCAGTTCTTGAAGCTACTTCACTGCATCTCCCTAATGTGAAAATTAAGACTGACAAAAGTGAGGGAGAGAGGAAAGAAGGGGGGAAGAAAGAAAGAAGGAAGGAAGGAAGAGAGGGAGGAAAGGAGGACTGCCAGTTGTGCCAAAGGCTGCAGGAGACTCCGATCCCAGTCCTTAGATCGGATGCTAAGTGGCTGTGGCCTGAGCCCATCCCGTGGTTGAGTTTTCTTAATTGAGTGTAGTTCTCAGGTTCTTGCTATGAGTTTAAACAATCACATTTATTCATTTCAGAGAAGAATCTTGATTTTCCTGTGGAATGAATTCATTTTTAAGTATACAAGTAATATATACCTATTATAGAAAAAGTTGGAAAATAGAGACACATGAAAAGAAAATTAAATTATCCACAAATCCACACTCTCACCCTTCTGATGACCACTGTTGCTGATTTTGTTGTATGGACGAAACTCATGTGCGTGAACGTGGGCGCACACGCACACGCACGCGTGCACACACACACACACACACACCCATATTTAACCCAAATAGGATATTATTCACCCTATTTTGAGACCTACTTTTTCACTCAGCACTATGTTTTGGACACCTTATCTTGTCAATGACTGTAATTCTAAATCACATTTTGTAAAAACTCCACAGAGCAGTTTTTTTCAAACTGCAGCTTAAGATGCAACAATGTATTCAAAAATCAACTTGGTGAGTCAAAATCGATATTTAAAAATAAATGAAACAGAAAAGAATATTATTGCACGGAATAGAAAAATATTAGCATGTATTGCATTAGTGAAGATCAGTATTTTTATAAAGACTCTGTATTAAACATATATTGGGTTGTAATATAATATGTATCTCTTATGTGAATTCCAGTCAAACTTTTTGAAAATTTCTGATGTGCTCTCAGTAGAATTTATCAGAATCCATTTAACCCATCCTGTATTCTTGAACATTTATGTTGGGTCATAAAGACATGTCCATTTTTAATGTGTCTTCCAGAAAGAACGAGCCAAGGTATATTCCCACTGGCTGGGTATGAGGGCACCTGTTTACCCATACTCTGACCACCACTAAGTTTCTTATCATTTAGTATTTGTCAGCCTCATATTATTAAGAATAGTAACTAGGCTGCTTTGCAGTCTACTCTGTTCCAGGCTCTGTGTGGGGTGCTTACTTAACTCATAATCTCCTTCGATTTTATGTTAACCTTCTGAAATTAGTGCAACTATTTTTCAGTTCTGCAGATGAGGAAGCTATAGCTCCAAAAGGTCCAAATCATGGCAAAGGGAGGATGTGAATTCAAACCTGATTGCAAAAGCTATGCTCACCTTTTATTGTTCTCATCAACTTTTGTCATTGTTCATAACATAGTCCATACCAAGTGAGACTGTGGATCTTCCACGTGCTTATTAAACAGTGCTGATTGAAAATATTTTCAAATACATTTGAATGATTCTTCAAAATCCTGGCATTGCATCATGTAGGATGCAGGGTCCAGAGTTTGGTCCCAGGATTTAAAAAATAGTATCTCTTAAACTGGGTATGCATTCAGCAGGGATGGTCTTGGAGCATCTGGAAAGCACAGGATAAATGAACAATACCTTTGTGAAGCCTTAATTTAACTCAACAGTTTGAGGGGAAATGTTATTTTAATATGAACATAACCACTGATTTAATATGGAGTACAAAAAATTTTAAAGTTAAAACACAAAATGTTGAAGAAATTTGAATCTTGCTGCAGGCAGTTGTAGCAATCAATATAGGCTAGGTTCTGCTGTGGTAACAAAAGATTCCAAAATTTCAGTGTCTTAAAATGACAAATATTGATTTCTCCCTGACACAATGTATCTATTGCCTATTGTCTGGGGCTCTGCTCTGTTGGATCCTCCCTCCAGGATACAAGCCAACCAAGCAGCCTCCCTTTGGAATAGTGCTTGTCATTGTGGGAAAAGAGAAAAGTGAGCTTCGGAGGGTTTCATGCCAGCAATTAAATGCTTAGCTCAGAAGTGACATATGTGACTTCCACTGGCAACATTTTGGCCAGGATTAGTCACACTGTCCCACCCACAACAAGGAAGCAGGAAGCACAATCCTGCCATTTACTTGAAATGTAAAGGGTCAGATATGTTTGGCGAATGGCATAATAGCTACCATGGTTGTTTAGGCTCTGCCTCCATTTCTCTTGTTCGCCTGTGGTTTCTGAGGAGGAAACAAGGTTATTCAACAGAAGATGAGAAGACAACATCAGAACTTCTATACCTCCTATTTAAAAAAAAAAAAGGTAAAAGATTATCTCCCCATCATGTTATAGAAGTGTGGAGGTAAGCAGCCTGGAGCTTGTGTGATGTTCTGTGGTGACAAGGATCTAGGGCCCTTCTATCTTCTTGTTCCACTATCATAGTTCTACCCAATGGTTCAGGAAGACTGTTCAAGCTCCAGCCATTATGTTTATATTCAAGCCAGCAGGAAAGAATATTTTTTTTTAATTAACAGCTTTATTGAGATATAATTCCCATGCTATACATTTCATGCATTTAAAGTATATGGTTCAGGACTTCCTAGGTGGTGCAGTGGTTAAGAATCTGCCTGCCAATTCAGGGGACATGGGTTCAATCCCTGCCCCAGGAAGATATCACATGCCATGGAGCAACTAAGCCTGTGAGCTACGACTATTGAGCCCGTGTGCCGCAACTAAAGTATCCAGTTCAATGGCTTGTACTATATTCATGGGTATGTGAAACCTTTATCATAGTCCATCAATTTTAGGACATTTTTGCCATCTCCAAAAGACACTCTGTGTGCTTTAGCTGTCATTCCCTATACTCTCAACCTCCTCCAGCCCTAGGAAACCACAAATCTACGTTCTGTTTCTATAGATTTCCCTGTTCTGGACAGTTCATATGAATGGACTCATGTAATTATGTAGTCTTTTGTGATTGTTTCTTTCATTTAGCATAATGTTTTCGAGGTTCATGCATGGTATAGCATGTATCAGTACTTCATTTCTTTTCTTAGCCAAAAATATTCCACTGTATGAATATAACACATTTTGTTTATGCACTCATCAGTTGATAGACATTTGGGTTGTTTCCACATTTTGGCTATTATAAATAATGCTTCTATAAATATTCATGTACACATTCATGTGTGGACATACGTTTTCCTTTCTCTTAGATGTATACCTAGGCGTGGGATTGCTGAGTCAAACAGTAACTCTATGTTTAATTATTTGAGGAACTTCCAGACGATTTTTCAAAGCTGCTGTACCATTTTACATTCCTACCAGCAGTATATGAAGGTTCCAATTTTCCCACATCTTCACCAATATTTGATTGACTTTTTTTTAAACATCTTTTTTTAAAGAAATATTTTATTTATTTGGTTGCTCTGGGTCTTAGTTGCAGCATTTGAACTCTCAATTGTGGCTTGTGGGATCTAGTTCCCTTACCAGGGATTGAACTCAGGCCCCCTGCATTGGGGGGGGGGGGGTGGAGTCTCAACCATTGTGCTGCCAAGAAAGTCCCTGATTGACTTTTTGATTATGGTCTCCTAGTGGGTGTGAAGTGATATCTCATCGTGGTTTTGATTTGCATTTCCTTAATGATTGATGGTGTCTTGAAGCTTTTCTTGTACTTATTGCCCATTTTGTATATCTTTTTTGGAGAAATGTCCATTCATCTCCTTTGTCTACTTCTTAAGTTAGGTTATTTGTCTTTATAAGAGGTCTTTATACATCCTAGATACAAGTCCCTTATCAGATATATAATTTGCAATTTTTTTTTTCCTATTCTGTGGGTTGTCATTTCACTTTCTTGATGATGTTCATTGAAAGACAAAAGTTTTTAATTCTGTTGAAGTCCAGTTTATTTTTCTCTTTCACTGCCCCATGCTTTAGGTATCATACCTAAGAATCCTTTGCCAAATCTAAGGTTGTGAAGAATTATCCTAATGGTTTCTTCTGCGAGTTTTATGTTTTAGCTCTTATATTTAGGTCTTTGATCCATTTGAGTTAATTTTTTATATAGTGTGAGGTAGGGATCCAATTTAATTCTTTTGTATGTGGCTATCCAGTTGTCCTGGCACCATTTATTGAAAATACTATTATTTTCCCATTGGGTGGTCTTGGTATCCATGTTGGAAATCAGCAGGGTTGCAGAATATAAGATCAATATGCCAAAATCAGTTATATTGATGCACCTAGAGTGAACAACCTGAAAATGAAATTAAGAATACTACTCAATTTGTAATAGTAACTAAAAGAATAAAACAGGAATAAATTAAGTGGAATAATCAAGTAATAAAATTAACAATAAAATAGGTTAAAATAAATTAATTAGATAAATAATTAAATTAATAAAATAAGTGAAAAATGTATACTATGAAAGCTATAAACATTGTTGAAAGAAATTAAAGAAAATGTAAATAATTGGAAAAAAATCCCATGTTCATAGACTGGAAGACTTAACATTGTTAAAGTGTCTCTACTCCCCAAACTGACCTACAGATTCATTGTAATCCCTATTAGAATCCTAGCTGACTTCTTCACAGAAATTGACAAACTGATTTTAAAATTCATAAGGAATTGCAAGAGATCTTGAATAGTCAAAACAATCTTGAAAAAGAAGAGTGAAGTAGGAAGACTCATGCTTTCGGATTTCAAAACTTACTACAAAGCAATGGTAATCAAGACAGTGTGGCACTGGCACATACAGAGATATGTAGATTGACTGAATGGAACTGAGAGTCCATAAGTAAATCTATTTTTTATCTAAAACTTGGGAAATAAATGTGAGTTTAATAATTTTCAAATCTACAGACTGCCACAGGTTCTTTCACTCTGTCCTATGTCAAAAAAGCTGTATGTGCCATAAACTCTACAAGGTATCCTACGGAGAATAGTGGAGGTCACCATGAGGAGGGGTGGACAGTTTCTCTCTTACCCAATTTTTGGTTTGTTTTCAGTGCATTTTGAGGAGTTGTGTTTTCCATGTGCCTGTTAATTGGATGTACAGATGATCTTATCTTGTTTTAATGAAATCAGCTTTCACAAAAAGGACAAGTGACTGAAGGAGATTTCTGCAAAGAAACCACAGTTAAAGTTAAAAATGATGATGCCAGTAGAAACAAAGAAGAACGGTGCCATTCTGCCATGGCTTCTCCTCACACAGGCTTCTTCTTCCTTTTTTTTTTTTTTTGTCTAAACAATTTGTGCATTTTATTTATTATTTTTTAAATACATCTTTATTGGAGTATAATTGCTTTACAATGTTGTGTTAGTTTCTGCTGTACAATAAAGCGAATCAGATATATGTATACATATATCCCCATATCTCCTCCCTCTTGAGCCTCCCTCCCACCCTCCCTATCCCACCCCTCTAGGTCATCACAAAGCACAGAGCTGATCTCCCTGTGCTATGCAGCAGCTTCCCACTAGCTATCTATTTTACCTTTGGTAGTCTATAGGTCAGTGCTACTCTTTCACTTTATCCCAGCCTCCACTTCTACCCCTGTGTCCTCAAGTCCAGAGAACTCTGCCTTTATTCCTGCCCTGCCACTAGGTTCATCAGTACCATTTTTCTAGATTCTATATATATTTGTTAGCATATGGCATTTGTTTTTCTCTTTCTGACTTACTTCACTTTGTATGACAGACTCTAGGTCCACCCATCTCACTACAAATAACTCAATTTCATTCCTTTTTATGGCTGAGTAATATTCCATTCTCACATAGGCTTAGGAGATGAAAACAATGGTTATCTAATAAGATCTGAAATAAGATTCAAATGTTTGGCCCCAAACAATTGTAATTATCAAAAAGATTTACATCCCTGTTATTGATACCAACCTATACCTAAGGGGATATTGTGCTGTGAGATATTAGTTAATGAGAGTATGAAGCCCTCACAATTAGAAAAAAACATTTAAAAATACTGCTCATTTCATCTTCATCTCATTATTTCAAAAATTTATGTTTTGTGTATGGGCATGCTTTATGATGTTCATGCATGCATTCCTTCACTCAACAAAGCATTGATTGGGAGACTCTGGGGATACAGTAATAAAGCAATCATGTAGCTCTCATGGAGCTGGTATTCTCATGGGGAGAGGCCAACAATAAAGAAAAAGCATAGAGAATATAGTGTCCATTATAGTCTTAAAAAATTTGGTAACCACATGTCTAGGTGTTTAAACATGCTCCTTTGTTATGAAAGGTTTTTTGAAGGAAAAGTTTGAGAGATACTAAGATTAAATCTAACTCCAAAATAATAATGGCTTAACACTCACCATTCCCCCCAACCCCTGCCAATGCTCATTTCTGTGCACCCTTCTTCTCCTGTATTATCTTGAATAAAATAAAATTCTAAGAACCAGCATTTTGGTGGTTTTGATTTACATATTCATTATCAATTGATGTGCAACAAATTACCATGAATTTAGCAGCTTAAAACAACACCTACTTATTTTATCACAATTTCTGTGGGTCAGGAATCCAGGTACAGCTTAGTTAGGTTGTCAACCAAGGCTGCAGTCAAGGGGTTGGCCAGGCTGGAATGTCATCTGAAAGCTTGCCTGGGGAAGGATCTACTTCCAAGCTCATGTGGATATTGGTAGAATTCAGTTCCTTGGGGACTGTTAGACTGAGGGTCTCAGTTTTTGACTGTTGCCCTGACACCACTCTCAGTTCTTTTTTTTTAATATTTTGTTTTATTTTTTAAAATCTTTTAAAAAAATTAATTAATTAATTTATTGGCTGCCGTTGGGTCTTTGTTGCTGAGCATGGGCTTTCTCTAGTTGTGGAGAGCAGAGGCTACTCTTCGTTGCAGTGCACGGGCTTCTCATTGTGGTGGCTTCTCTTGTTGTGGAGCACAGGCTCTAGGTGCGCAGGCTTCAGTAGTTGTGGCACACAGGCTCAGCAGTTTCGGCTTGCCAGCTTAGTTGTTCCTTGGCATGTGGAATCTTCCCAGACCAGGGATTGAACCTGTGTCCCCTGCATTGGCAGGTGGATTCTTAACCACTGTGCCACCAGGGAAGTCCCCACCCTCAGTTCTTTGCCACACAGGCCTCTCCAACATGGTGGCCTGCTTCAGCAACATATGCAAGCAATAGGGAAAATCCACTAGCAAGATGGATTCACATTCTTATGTGACCTAATCACAGAAGTGATATCCCATCATCTTTGCTGTATTCTTCTTTCTTTTTTAAATTGAACTTTTACTTTTGAGCTAATTGTAGGTTCACATGCAGTTGTAAGAAATAACACAAAGAAATCCCATGTACCCTTTCCCTGGTTTTCCCCAATGGTGACAGTTTGCAATATCACAAGTAGGATATTGACATTCTGCAGTCAAGATATCAAACATTTCCATCATCCCTAGAATCCTTCACATTGCCCTCAATAGCTGCATCATCTTCTCTCCTATCCCCACCCTCTCTGTAATCACTGGCAACCATTTAATCTGTTCTCTATTTCTATACTTTTGTCACTTTTGAATGTTATATGAATGTAATCATATTGTATATGCATACATTTATATCCCTCTTATTTTTTTCATTTGTATATATTCTTTTATTTTAATTTTATTTATTTATTTACTTATTGGCTGCATTGGGTCTTTGTTGCTGTGCACGGGCTTTCTCTAGTTGCGGGGAGCAGGGGCTACTCTTTGTTGTGGTGTGCAGGCTTCTCATTGCCGTGGATTCTCTTGTTGCAGAGCATGGGCTCTAGGCACGTGGGCTTCAGTAGTTGTGGCACATGGGCTCAATAGTTGTGGCTCACGGGCTCTAGAGCACAGGCTAAATATTCAATAGTTTCATTTACAAAAACTCATTCTAACTTACTGAATTAGATTGAATTCCCTGGAAACTGACTCTGAGGTGGAGGCTTGTGTGTAGATGGTCCTTTGGGGTTTGGACCCAGTAGACACCCCTGTAAGGAAGTAAGGAAGGCAGGTTTGGACAGAAAGAGAAGCTGCCCCAAGGTACAGTTGTAACTGCGGCTTCAGCTCTACCTTACAGGGAGCTCTGAAACTGGATGGTTTTTTAGAGTTGTCCCAAATTAAGAAAGGAGGCTTGCCCTATATGTCTCCATTCTAGTTCCTTTGATTCTTCAAATACATTTTATTTTATTTTTTATTTTTTTATAAATGTATTTATTTATTTATTGGATTTATTATTTTTTTATTGGCTGTGTTGAGTCTTCGTTGCTGCACACGGGCTGTCTCTAGTTGCTGAGAAGTGGGAGCTACTCTTCATTGTGGTGCATGGGCTTCTCGTGGTGGCTTCTCTTCTTGCAGAGCATGGGCTCTAGGCGCGTGGGCTTCAGTAGTTGCAGCACACGGGCTCAATAGTTGTGGGTCACGGGCTCTAGAGCACAGGCTCGATAGTTGTGGCGCATGGGCTTAGTTGCTCCGCGGCATGTGGGATCTTCCTGGGGCAGGGCTGGAACATGTGTCCCCTGCATTGGCAGGCAGATTCTTAAACACTGCGCCACCTAGGAAGTGCCCATATACATTTTAGAATCGGCTTGTAGTTTCCTACAAAGCACGCTGCTGGAATTTTTATTTGAATTGCATTTAATCTATAAATCTATTTGGTAGGAATTGACACATTCAGAATATTGGATTTTCTGATCGTTAAACATTCTTTATCTGGTTCTTGATTTCTTTTATCAGTGTTTTATAGTTTCCAGCATACAGATCTTTACCTTCACTGTATTAGAAGCAAAGCAAAAGTCCCTCCCACGGTCCAGGGAGGAGATTACATCAGGGATGAATACCAGGAGACAGAGATCATTGGAGGCCAAGTTAGAGTTTGCCTGCTGTACATCTTTGGGTGGAGTGAGCCTCATAACTTTCTGGCTGAGAGGGCTGTGGAGTTCATGGGCCCCAGTGCTCTGAGAATAAGCCCTCTGAGTGGTTCAGAAGGAGAAGAGATGAGTAGGGGGAGCCCAGCATGCGTGCATGACCTGCTCCTAGCCTCCCACTCCACCTCATCTCTCCCAGTCCCTCACACCATGCCTTGTACACACTCCACGCTCTCCTACTGTTGCCCCTTGCTGAGCCTTCAGCCTGGAATTAGATCACCCACTTTCTCCATGTATCAAAAACCTGACACTCATTCAGAGCCTAGGCTCAAAGACCACCTCCTCCAGGAAGGATTCCCTGAGTACTGGGAAGACTCAAGCTCTCCTCTGAGTTTCTACAACATGCTGATTATACCCTGTGCATGACAGGTTTCATTCTGCCTTCTTTTTTAATCATTCATGTACGAATAAATTACATACTTTCTCTTGTGACAGCAGACAAGTTCAAGCAAAAATGTACTTTATTGGCTCACAAAATGGAAAAGTTCAGGGGTAGGCTGACTTCTGGCACAGTTGGATTCAAGGACTCAGACAGAGTATCAGGATCCAGTCTCTCTCCATCATTCTGCTCCACTGTCCCCTTCGGGCCCTTCGTCATAGGTTCCCAGGGGCAACAAGGTGCTTCCTGTGGTCCCAGACCTAAGCCAACGAAATCTACCTCCAACCAAAAGAGGGAGGGCCCCTTTCTGCCCACAGAGGGTCCTGGCTTGCGGTTCATGGCTCTGACTAAACCACGTGTCCATCCTTGCACGAATCGTGGAGACCAGGTGACGTGGCATGAGTCAAGGTGAGGCTAGTTTCCCCGAGGAAATCCAGGACATTGGAATCAGGAGAAGCAGAAACTGATGCTCGGTGGTGCTGGAGCCTATGTCCAGGTCTGTGTCCCCACAGACTGTGAGACCCTGGAGGGCAGGAACCGTGGCCCTTTCTTTTTTGTTCTGGCACATGGCCCAGAGCTTACCACATACTTAAACTCTACATGTTGAGTCAATGTTTGTCCAACGAATAAATGCGAGCCCAGCCAAATGGACTAGAAGAGGAGTCAGCCAGCGTTTCCTGTCAAGGGCCAGATGGTAAATATTTCCAGCTTTGGGGTCTGCCTGTTGTAGCAGAGAACAGCCACAGATAACACAAATGGAGGGCTGTGGCTGTGTTCTAATAAAACTTTATTTGTGCGCACTGACCTGTGAATTTCATGTCATTTTCACGTGCGTGTCAGGAAATAGACCAGGCTCACAAAAAGCGCAGTTGCTTCCGTTTGCTGCCTCTGGGAATGAGGAGCCCAGGTCAGCAGCCGGAAAAATAACCCACCACTGGTGTCACATCCTCCCGCAGTTTCACACCTTGCCGAGCCGACTTTGTGTGAGGCCCATTGTTGTGCCATCAACACGTGAAAAGGTAACATTTAATTTAGGTCGCGCATCTGGAGCGGGCGAGGCGCCTTCATCAGGCGGTATTTAAATTTCTGTGTTCCGCACCGGTGCCTCTAAAATTGTTAAACTGCGTCGCCCTTGCAGCTTTATTAAGCCTCGTCCGTTCCAGCCAAGCTTGACGAACGAACGAGCAGAGTTTCTTCCGAGTGGAGTAGATTTGCGGGATGCCGCTCCCTCCCAGCCGCTCCCGGGAAGCCAGCGCCTTCCCAGCCCGCGGCCTTTGTGCGGGCGCCCGGCGCTCAGCAATTGTGTCTCTAATCAACTGCCTCTAAGCAGGTGAGCATTTATCTCAGTCAGTTACCCCTTATAATTACTGTATTGAACCTAGTTGTCTATAAAATGAATGGTTTGTTCAGACACTTTACCCAAAGAGTTCATTAGGGGTTAAACAAAATGCAATCCCATTTGCAAAGAGTATAATAAATTGTTTCATCTGTGAATTTAGCTGTTCTCCCTAATGCAGACATGGGTGTTACAGTGGCTTTCCCTTGATAGGGTTATGGGTTAATGAAATGCCTTTTCTGTTGCTTATTTTCCTCTCTTCTGTGCTGAGTGATAAGTAGCTAACCAACGAAGCTTGTAATTACAATCTTACAGAAACCGGGCCGATCTGTATATAAATCTCACCATCCAATTACAAGATGTAATAATTTTGCACTCAAGCTGGTAATGAGGTCTAATACTCGTGCATGCGATAATCCCCTCTGGATGCTGGCTTGATCAGATGTTGGCTTTGTAATTAGACGGGCAGAAAATCATTATTTCATGTTCAGGAAAAAATTAGGTTGGTGGGAAGTTAATTTTCTCACCGCTCTCTGAAGCGTAGACAAGAATTTAATGATTTAATCATGATTGTTAGCTCTTTTGCAATCAATTTGTAATGATTGTGTAGCAACTCTCTTCAAGGGAAGCTGCTTTGGAGAGGAGTTTGCAAACAGCCGTCCAGGGGGGCTGGCCTTCGAGGGATGCGTGAGGCCAGGTCATTAAAGCTGTCTTCAGCGTGACTGACAGGATGTGGGGAGGCCCAGCCCTCCAGCTTGCAGATGTGCGCCCCTTCCAGCTGGGTCTGAGGAGATAGAGCATCTTAGCACTAGAGGCTGCCAGGGCTCCGACTCCATCCTCAAGGAGTGGGATGCAGGCTCCTTAGCTGCCCAAGCCTGGGGAATCATTTTGTTGATGTCACGCACTGTAGATCCCGGTTTACAAACTCAAGTGTGCAAGCTGTAGTGTATTTTTCCACTTTTTAAAAATTGACTGAATTCTGGCTTGGCGATGCATGCTGTCCAGTTGGTGGGAGCTGTAACTTACAGATAAATTGAGTTCTCTACGCCACCTCCTGAGAAAGGCTGACATCCAGGACTGTGCACAGTGTAAAGGCCCTTCCTGTCTCAGCCTGCATGGTCCCTTCCGGCTCTGAGACCCCGCAGCTCCCCTTCCAGGCATGAGTCACAAGAGCCTTTGGGGAGGCTGAGAGCCGTGGGCCTCAGGTCCAGCCTCCGGAGCTGGGTCAGTTAGGCAGGCAAGCCCCGTGATGTATCACATCCGTGGGGAGCGGGAGTCGGGTCCTGACTTACAGCAGTTTCCCCGCCCAGGCCTCAGGCCAGCTCACTGTTTCCCAAGTTCAGGCTCCTCTGAGGGGTCGCCAGCTCACCCTGATGACCCCGTCACGTCCCTTCAATAACTTTACCTTTTTCAAAGGATCAGAAGAGCCTTTAACTTTCAGGCATCTTCTGTGTGCAGCCCTGCTGAAACTCCTGAGGCTGAGAATTACAAAGCCTGCCTACCTGCTTGAAGGGGAAGACAGAGGGAGAATAAACTCTAATTAATATTTCAATAAATTATCCTCCTGTATTGACTCAGACTTCCTCCTGTGTGTTCACTGGATGATTTATTTTCTGAGTGCCCCAAATACATTTTCCCTTCCAATATTGGATGCTGTGATTATCACTTGGAGGTGTCTGGTTGTTCCCTCCAATTCAATTCAAGAAGTTTTTATTATGCTCTAGCTAGATGCTTAAGACCGAGCAGAGGATATCCTGTGTATGGGGGGGGGGGGGGGGGGGCAGTGATAAACAGTATTCACATTTATTATTCACTGCATTTTGTTGAATTTCTTTGACTCCATCCATTATAAAATGCATCATTATTTTATGTACTAAGAGAGTAAAAAGTTATTGCCAAAGAAGGTACGTGCAGTGCTTCTTTAATCACTTAGAATTTTTATTTCATACTTAGTGAAAGGCTCTTTCACACTTATATAAACATAGATTTTTTTTATCATAGATCATTCATTTGCACACATAAAAGGAAAATATAAGTGGAATGAATTGGCGAGGATATTTCCAAACCATCTTCATATTCAGAGACCAAATTTTCTGAGCTCAGTGTCTTTGATATCTGTTTTCTTAAAAGAAGGCTGCACTATTATCTTCAGGAATTTCTTCTAAGCAATGACATCTTTGTGCAAATTTTGGTGACCGTGTGCAGGTAACGCCAGTGACAGCATGATTGTTCCTGACCAACACCCATCCCAGTCTCAATGATGTTAAGATGTGAAAAAAAGTGCTCATCTCAAAGTTGATGAAATACAGTAAGTATCTGGCTTTGGACAAAAGGAGAGTTTTTCAACCAGGGTAGGTGGAATGAAGAGACACTTGTTAAGGCTGTGGTGAGGGGGAAAGAGAAAGCTCAGGTCCGGGGCTTTCAACAGAGTAAGAGGTGAACTCAGCTGTGCAGTTGGGGCAGAGGACTGTAGGGCTGAACGCTGAGTTCCAGAAGCTCAGAGTCACTCTCAGGCCTCCTCCTTATGGGATGAGGAAGGTGGCTAGAGCCCTTGAATGTGCCTGGCTAGTTCAAGCAATAGCAGGAGCCCAGAAGAAATGAGGAGGAAGCTGATGTTGGTGAGCCCTCTGCTGTTTATCCCACCTGGATGCCCTTGTGTGTTACTTCTCTTTCTCCAAGAACTGCCGTGATGCCTTTTACTATCCCCGGGGAGTAACTTGGCTTGAGGCATTGCCCCCTATTAAAATATAGCTTCCTTGAGAGGCTTTTCAGCTTGAATTCCACTGTCTCTCACTCTCAGTGCCCAGGCATGCTGTGCTTGTTTTTCATTTCCTTGTTTTTGTATGTTCCCTCTCACCACAGGACCTTTGCACACGCTTATCCTACTACCAGGACATCTCTTTCTTTCCCTGCTCATCTTTTAGGTTTGGGCTCAAGCAGCATCTTCTCAGGGAAGATTACCCTGTAGCCTGAGCAGATTACTGCTTCTAGTTATGGGTCCCCCTAGGCTATGTGACTTTCCTGCATGACTCTTGTCACAGTTGTAAATTACATTTCTTTCATGTCTTCAAATGTCTGTATCTCCCACTAAAGTGTTAGCTCCTAGAGTGCTAGGGCAGGGGCTGTGTCCACTTTGCTTCGCAGACCTAACACGCTGTCTGCATGTGGATAAGTGCTCTTTCTCACCCTCTGTCTTCATATATATAAATGATGAATGCACGAATAGATCATTTATAGATGCATGAATAAATCAGAGCATGGGTGATAAACGTAAGAGGCAGTTCTGGGTATAGCAGGAAGCAACCTGCTTTGGAGGCAGGGCAGGGGAGTGATTAGTAAGAGCATGAACTCTGCCTGCAAGTCCCCTTGCTGCCACTTCCTAGCTGTGCCCGTCACTTCACTGCTCTGAGCCTCAGTCCCCTCATCTGTAATATGGAAGTGACAATAATGGGGCCCACTTCATGGGATCCTTGTGAGGATTAGCTTATTTAATGCGTGTAGAGAGATCGGCATAATGCCTGGCATGTTCTTGTTCTGTTTCTTATTTAAATTATTTTTATTTGCTACACGAAAAGGCAAAGCAGGACACGTTCCCACGTACCAAAGGGAACTAATGGGACCCTCCTTGAGCACCCAGGCTTCCTGCTGCCCTGTCTTGGGGTCCTACCTAGCCTGGAACTATATGACCCAGATGCCATCAGGGTTCTCTCTGGGTGATGGGAGTATAGATTCCCTCTTTCTACTTTTTTTCTGTTTTAGAAGCTTTGAGAAGTGGACATAATTCTTTTATAATCATAGATAACGGTTATAATAATAATGACATTTTAAATGAGCACAGACTTCTAGCTAAAGATAACAAAGTCACTTTCCTCTACTCATCTCCCTTAAAATCTACGTAAGACAGCCACGAATAAGTAAAAATAGAGATCAATGTGAATTTTGATGGAACCAGGACAAGTCTACATCCCCAGACCATTTCTATTGTATCTGGAACAAGGCTTGGCAGATGGAGAGAGCTTCCAGGTCCTTCTTCATACTTCAGGCAGGACCTGAAAATAAGGTTTGCCCTCCCAAATTAGAGGAGGGTGGTTGCAGAGACCAGAAGTGAGGATGGGGTGTCCAGAGAGGTGTGGAGGCATCTCTGTGCAGATCCTGTTGAACTTGAATGGAAGTTGAGGTGGGCATGGTGGAGGGACCCTGGGGACAGGCAGATTCTCTTGTCTGGGAACTGACCTCTCAGCAAGGGAGACTATGGGAGGTGAGATGGGGTGAAGGGTGGGTAAGCAGTGATCCCTGAGCTCGGGACAGAAAGCCAGGGACAGATGTGGCCCCCGCCCCCCCCATCATGGAACACTGAGGTGCCGTCTGCCCGGGAGCACAGGCACTAGACTTGGTGAGAAAATATCTGAGACTCCAACTCTGAACGGAAGGGTGGGCTTCCCCAACCCAGTCTCCGACATCCCACCCCCGTGCTTCCCACCCCCGGCATCTCAAGAGGAGGCATCATCAGAGAGGAGTCAGCACCCTAAGCACACACACTGCACAACTTTAAAAAAAAGAAAAGAAAAATCAGGAGGGAGGCCAGAAATACGGTATAAGCAAAAGCTGCTGAAGAGCATACATCCCAAGAAGAATTACTCAACATCACAGGAGAGCTGGACAAACGGTTATCCATAGGCTCAGAGAAATTACACACAGGATGGTCTTTTACAAAAGGAACTCAGAGAGTTGATGAAAGGCCAGTTAGCGAAGCTTAGGAAAGAAATGGGAAGTAGAAGCTTGACAGAGTGGGATACCACCCTGAAAGCAGCAACAACCTCCCCAAAATAAACGTGACCAAAAATTCAGCCAGGGGGATGGAGAACAGGTGAGAGAAAATCATAGGCGTGGAATGGAAGAGAATGCGAAATATAAATTTAAAAAGTATGGAAGATGATAGACATGGAAGACGAAGGAGATCAAACATACACATCAATGGTGGACTTGAAGACAAGAACAGGATGGCATGTAAATACTCAGAAACATAGTTAAGCAAATCCTTGTGACATAAAGACTTCAACTGTACGTGGAATGGGAATAGGAAAAATTATGTAGAAACATTGGTGAGGTTCCTAAAGTTTCCAAAAAGCAAGCAAACAAAAAAGAGAATTGTATTAACATCTAGGATGGAAAGTATTGGGGGAAGAAAATCAAGTACTGATACAAGGGGAAAAAATTGGGTAGGTGTCAAACTTCTCCACAGTAATTTGCAGTTCATAAGATAATGGAGCAGTGTTTATGCTCTGATGTGAAAATAAGACCCTCAAATTTATGCCCCACCAAACTACCACTCATGTATGAAAACAACATATATTTTCAAGCATGTGAGAAGTCAGCTATATAGGACTCTGCTTAGAAATTTAAAAAAGAAAGAAAGAAATGCTTAATGAAATCCAATCAACCTAGAGATGAACTAAACAGAGTGAAGAATTCTGGGGTGAGAAGTAATAGAAAGGACTGGGGTTGGGGGGTGCGATTTATCCCATTTCAACACCTAAACTCAGACTAAAGTACTATAGAGATTGTGGGTTCGGAAGAGCCCTGTGCATGGTATTAACCTGAACTATAAAAAGAATACGTAAAAAAAAAAAAAAAAAATCAGTGGTGTATTAGTTTGTTAGGGCTGCTGTAACCAACTACCACAACCTGGGTGGTTTAGACAGCAGGAATGTGTTGTGTCACCATGCTGGAGGCTAGAAGTCCAAGATCAAGGTGTCAGCAGGTTTGATTCTTTCTGAGGGCTTCTAGTGGTTTGCTGGCAACATTTGGTATTCTGTCTCCGCCTTCAGCTTCACATGGTATTCTCCTTGTGTGCGTCCTTCTCTATGTCCAAATTTCACCTTTTTGTAAGGACAGCAGTCATACTGAATCAGGGCTCAATCTGTTGAGCTCATGTTAACTCGATTTCCTCTGTAAAGATCCTATGTCCAAAAAAGGTGACATTCAGAGATACTTAAGGTTAGGACTTCACCATTTGCATTTGCAGGGACCTATTTCAAGCCCTAACAAGTAAAGAGGAGGAGAAATGAGAAGAAGAAGCATACAGGCACGTATATAGTAAATGGGTACTATGTAAAATTGAAATTTGTAGCTTAAACGAAATGAATCCAACCTTTTCATGTTTTGGTATCTTTTTTCTTCTTTTCTTAACTTTAAATAGGTCTTGGAACAAATAGGTCTTGTAGCAAATGAACAGTTAGCTGGAAGTATAGCACCTCCTTCCAATTTGCTTCTTTTTTCTGTTACACTAAGTTAAAATAGATTTCTTTTAATTAAGACAAAATTTATAATTTAAAAAATCACATACTCTAGGAGGTGTTCCATTAGAGCAACGGTTCTTGAGCAGTGGTTCTCCAACCCGAGGCGGGATTTGGGGGCATTTGGCAATGTCTGGAATCATTTTTGATTGTCATGACTTGGCGTGTAGGGGGCTCCTGGTATCCAGTTGGTAGAGACCAGGGATGCTGTAAATATTCTACAATGCACAGGACAGCTTCTCCCCTCCCCAACCAAAAATCATCCAGTCCAAAATGTCAACAGAGCCACGGTTGACGAATCCTTCACTAGTGGGATGGACATCAAGCTGTGGGAAAAAAGGCATTGCGGTTTCCTGACACTGCCCAGAACTCATTTACATTTGACATTAGTGACTATGCTCTGTCTCTCAAAGGAATTTTAATTTTAAGAAGCCTGCTGGGATAGGGCACTGCTTATCTGAAAGGGATCATCTCTAATGGGGACCTGTAGGCACCGTATGTAACAAGCAAATAGGGGAGAAAACTTAGGGCAGGGAGACTTTTCTGATGGCTCTGAGCAGCACCAGGGGGCAGACCACCACTCTCTGCCGTGCAGTCTTGACCAAGGCAGCTCACTCTCACAGGCTGCTCCCTATTTTGCGAGCCCTTACGCCCCCCCCAAACTTTGGCAGCCTCTCTCTGTGGCCCCGTTTCCCCATCAGTTCCTGAAACCTCCTGTTTGCCCACCTCATCCCAGGAAGTCCCCTCCCCTGCAACTGCTCTCACTTGGCCATCCCTCTCGAGTGCCTTTGAAGATTTCTGGCTTCTCTAGTCCGGAAGCCGCTCACAGGGTCAGGCATTTGAGCCCGATAATCGCTCTGTTCTGCCAGTGCCCGAGTGCCACGAAGCCTCTTTTCATGCCTATTTAAAGCCTCGAAGGGGCTTTCAAGTGCTCTTTGATAAATCATACTAAGTGTTATTCTGGCCACTCCAGCCGGGTACCTGCTCGCGCCCTCCCTGTCTCCCGGGCAGCTGCTCCCAATCACCGCGTTTCACTGGCGACAGTAATTCATTCCACTCGAGCTGACGAGCTTAGTTCCCATTTATTTGCACATTATGAGCTGTGTCACTCCACTTACCCTCTAGACAGTAAATGGTTTGAAAAATGCAACTGTAACAAATATTCGGGAGAGGATAAGAGAGAGGAAAAAAAGAGTGAGAGAGAGTGAAGGAGGGAAATGAAACCTTTGAATTCAGAGTCCAAAAAACCCAGATAATGAATAAATAATGCTCTTGAATTATCTCAATCGGCAACAGCATCAGGGATGCCATAGAAACTTCCAAAACTTCCTCGGAAATAAATCTCATTCTCTCTCTCTCTGCTTTTGAGTCTGAATTCTCTGAAAGTGGGGCTAAATCAAATACCATTCTCATGTCAGGAAAATAATTAGGCTGCTGGGTCGGCTTTTACCTTTGAAATCAGAGAGGTCTGGGCTATTTTCTCTGCTTTTTGGGGACCAGGGACCCCACTCTGTAGCCCCACTTTCCTTGTGATGATTGGGATGACTTTCAGGGAAACTGGGGCAGCTCAGAAAGGTAATGCTTCTTTTTCTAGGTCTCAGAGCTTATACAAACCAGCACTTGAATCCAAGTCTTCTAAAACCCTGGTGTGACTTGGCTACTGTAGCTTACGTAGCACCTTTGTGAGTAGTATAAGAAGCCACCCCATCACTCCTAACTGGTAGCTAGGATATGGCTTGGTTGGCTGATGGTGCCTTGTGTGAAGAGAAGGTTTCCTTCTGGGCAGATGCAGTTCCATGCTAGGACACATGGTCTGGCTTGCAGTGTGTTTTAGCCTGCTCATACTCCCAGCTAGAAGCCTTTGCGCAGTGCACATCCTGCACAACCATACATGACATCCTGCCATGATAATCCAGGAAAGGCCACTTCCTGTGGGATGTGAGGAGTGAGTACCAGAATGGTTAAGGCTAAATCTAGACTGTATCTAAGAAGATGGCAGCATGGGCCAAAACCAAGGCCTGAAGCAAGAAGGAAGAGAGGCTACAGGATGCCAGGTCTGGACCCCAGAGGATTGTCTGCACTTAAACTGCAGTGGGAGGAACAAATCTAGGCAAGGAGTTCAGGGCTGAGGAGGTATAAGCAGAGTGTGCCTGTGGTTGGCACATGCTGTGGGATTGGCCAGCCACTTAGAGGAAGCATGTGGAGCTGGAAACATGGCCTGTCTCTGGAGCCACAACAACTGCCCAGAGGCTAGGATTTGGCAATAGATACCAGGTGATGTCATGATTAAAATCATGATTTGAACCCTGGCTCTGTCACTGTGGTAGATGAGGTCTTTGATCAGCAAGTTTTTACTTCTTCCTCTATCTCAATGGCCAGAAGGTACTTCCCCTTGATGTCGGGTTGAGCCATGTAACTTGCCTTGGCCAATGAGATGTTGGCCAGTTGTGACGCAAGCAGAAGCTTGAAATGTGCTTGCAAAACTTTTCTTCTCATCCTCCTGTAGTGGCCATGGGAACATATGCTGGGGAGTCCAGTGGTCCTGCTAGGAAAAACGCATAGAGCAGACCTGAACCAAATCCAGATCCAAGCCCACTTAAAACCAGCCTAGATCAGCCAAACTGGAGCCAAACCTCAGATCATTGTGGTTGTTTGTTATGCAGCAATAGCTGACTCAGACAGCTACTTGCTGTGCAGTCTTTAAAAAGTTCTTTTATCTGCGAAGGCCCTCATTTCTTCATCTATAAAATGGGCAAATATAGAGCTATTGTAAAAATTAAATGAAATAATAACATAAAGTGCTTCACTTATAGTATACAGCCAATAAATGTTAAATGTGATTGTGATTATTATTTGAAGGCAATCCCTACTTCCTTCGCCCTTCCCTTGCTTCCTTTCCAGGCATCTCTCCCCACCCCAGGCATCATGATCACAGTAAGTTGGGAATGCACTTGGGAGGATGAGTTGCCGTCTCCTGGCCCATCTTATCAACTACTGCCTATTCACTGTCACAATAAGACTGAACACACGGAGTATTTCCTTGTGCATGATTGACCCCAAAAGGAGGTGCGAGGGGCCTAAAGGTGAGCTTTCCTGAGCACTGGCCTAAGGCCTTTGCCCCAGTGAAGCATAGGAACAAGCCTGTCCCATCGATGGAGACATGCCCCGGACCTCCAGCCTCAGAGCGACAGTGCTGAGGAAATCTTAAATGCAGAAAGGAACTACCTTAAGCCTTTGTGTGGGCACCACCCTTCACAGTTTACGAAACACTGATGCTCATGGTTTCCTGGGTACCTTGCAATAATCCCAGGAGAGGAAGTTATGATCATTTGCACTTTGCAGATGCGGGTGAGGGCAAGGAAGCAGTTGAGCAGATGTGAGTGGTCCTCCACTGACCGGGGCTCTCCCACCCACCCCCACCCCTTGCTGAAGAGGCTGCTGGGAACAGTTCCCGGGGCGAGATCAAGAGAGACTGTCACGCTCAGCAGAGCTGAAACCTGCCAGGGTTCGCAGGCCTGTTAGTGAACGTTCTTCACAGGCACGAAGAGCAGGGAGAGTTTCCGAGATTGTTGGGGGCAGTGTCGTTCCCAAATAGAGACATTTGCACAACACCCTGAGGGTTTCTGTCACGTCCACATGACTTTATTCCTTACTTTACTGGCTTTTTCTTACATAGACCCCATGTTTTTTACTTGACTATCTTTAATTTTAAATTTTAATTTTAAATAAAATTTTATCATATATGTGAAGTCATGGTTCTAATGTACTGCTGTAGTTTTTTCCAAGTACACATTAAAATAAATCTATGACTATTCAAAAATTGTTTGCCACGGACCTCCTAATATCATCACGCTCATGCTGCCAGGGAAATGTTACTGTGGGGAATGCTGATCTAGTCTAAGGCTCTTATTTTTTGGACAGAAACTGAGGCACAGAGAGGCACTGGGGTTCGTATCTGGATAGAGACAAAGGCACAGCCTGATCTCCAAATACTTAGCTTGGGCCCTCCTGCCTCACCAGGGGGTCCCCAGTATGTTCCCTGGGATGCCAGTTCTATTCACAGCTCCTATTCTGTGTGATAAAGGATTTGGGGCCCAAATGAGCTTGGGAAATGGTAGGATAAACCCTGTCAAGGTTTGCTTGGCACACAATGATGTGACCCCAAGAGGGCCAGTCATGAAATTTCCAAACTTCTCTGCCCATGGAATACTTTTTCCCAGATCAGCTTGCATAGGCTTCTAGGAAGACAGCACGCTGGTGAGCTTGTCTGAGGCTCTGGGCCCAGCAGTTGAGGCCCAGAGACCTCTCTAGAGACCCAGGTTCACCTTGTCTGGGAAACCAAGTCTCATCCTGAATCCTGAATCAGGAATGATTCTTGCTTCCAAAGGGGGCGAGAAAGGTGGCTGTAGCTGGGAAGGCTGGGAATCCTGGGGACTTGGATCCTGGAGGCAGCAGGGAGGCTGGGGAGGGGAAAGTGAGAGGATTCCAGTGGAGAGCCTGTCTGTGGGCTCAGCCGCTGTGGCATGTCCTGGGCCTGAAGATCACCGGCCCCATCCTGACTCCTCTCCAATCACACCAGGCTTCCAAAACCGACTCATCAAGGGATTGACCATGGCTTTTCCTCTCACCAGCTGTGTGACCTTGGGCAACTTATGACCTCAGAGACTCAGGTTCCTCATCTATAAAATGGATCAATACCATTCACATCGTTGTAATGAGAAAATGTATGTAAAGTACCCAATGCAGGGCCTGTGGGTAGATGCCCAGTAAATGGTAATTATTAATATTATCACCATCATTATCAGCAGCAGCATCCTTGAACTTGCCCCATCCCCTCCTAAATCTGTGATTCTGATCATCCTGTCTCTCCCTTTCTCATTCCCTGGTTATCACGTATCCCATGGGAACTCCTCCTTGGCTTTCAAAAGTACAAGGAATTGTTTGGTAGGCAGAGAAAGTACCTTTCTCTCTTTTCTATAGATCACATTTATTTCTCTTTCAAGCACTACTGCACTGGGCGGGTGGGGAACTTGAGCTCATCACTTTGGAATCCTGCCCTCTGTCTTCCGGTGGCTGGGTCAGTCTTGCTGGGTGTGAGTCATTGAACTGGTGGCCTCAGTGGTCCACAGAGGTTCCTGTGGAGGCTGTGAGGCAGACACTGTGGGTTGCCTGCTCCACTTTTTACCTTTCTTCAAATTATCATGATCAAATCTGAAAATGTTGACTATATTTAAATGTCCCCTTGGAGGTTTTTGGGAAAAGTGTTTCCTCACCTTACCAAACAGGGAGGGCATCCCAGTAGCTATCTCTTTTATATTCTTTGTCTCCTCCCAACGTGCGTTGTACACTGTAGTGTGAAGATGTGATGGTTGGGGCTGCTGCAGCCAATTTGCAACCATGAGGAGAAGACCAAGAGAATCCTATAGATGCTGATCAAGATCCCTGACACCCCTGAGTTGCTGAACCACTACCACTGGTAGACACAGATCATACAAGATGGGTTCAGCCAGGGGCAAGATCAATCTTCAAGCTCATGTTGCTGGGTGCTAGGTGCTGAGTGCTGAGTACTATGTTAGACCCAGAGATAAGGAAGAAAGAAAAATGACCACAATGACTTCCCTCCATCATAACATCTGTGCAGCGAAACAACATCTTAAGCTTGTAAACTTCAATTCAGTTTGTCTTCCCAGGACTGGGTTCCAGACTCAAAATCTGGTGGTTCATCCTGGGGCAACTTATGAAAGTGATTCTGACCTGAGTTTCCGTTCATGGATAATAAAGCTAGTTATCCCGAGCTCATAGCATTCTTATAAGATAATGGCAGTAAAGAGCTGAGCACACTTCAGTTAGTTCTTGAGAAGTTAATGATTTGACTCTTGCAGTTATTAATAAAGATTGCTGCCCTGGTGTCAAGAGGCCATTGCTGGAACCTTCTTAACAGTCACTCATGCCTAGTCTCCCTGACTGGGCCCACGTCTGGGGTCCCGGGTGGCAAGGTCCACGTGGACCTGTCTGGAGGTCAGGGTGGCCTCACACAGGGACTCCACATCCTTGTGATGGAGGCACCGAAAAGAAATTAGTTCTCTCCATTCGGGGCCCTCCTCTCTATTACCTATTCATCAAAAATTGCCTGGCGTTTGTGCATTTTTCATTACAAGAGTCAACATTTGCCACGTTAATAAAGCAAGGGGCTGCTTTTCTCCTCTCAGAAATAGAATATGTAACGACACAGCCCCTTTGATGTTTCTCAGCCAATACAATATGTATCTGAATGAAGATGAAAGCAGTCCTGTTAGGGCTGGGCCGTGGAGGTGCCCCGATGGAGGGGAGCCGGGGAGGGGGTGTGGTGGTGTCTCTGGAAGAGGCTCAGCAAGGCAGGAGGTGGGCTGGGCTGTGAGGAGAGAACCTGCTTTCTGTGGCCTCCCCCACATCCCAGCCCCTGAGAGACCTCGCAGGGTGAGAGAGGTAACAGGAAGTTTCTCTCACCCTCTAGGATATACCTGCCGCAATAAATCATGACATCCAGAAGCTAGGAGGTGACATGGGGTGCCCGGGGAGGGTATGGAAACCCAGTTCCTGGACCAAGGGCAGGAGTGGGGCTTAGCTGCTGGGTCAGATCATGGTGTCTTGGACAGAGGGTGGTTGGGGAGGCAAAGAAATACCTTCTCTCCAGGTTGTTTGTGTGCGTCACACAGGACCACGTACGTGCATGTGCTTGTGATGAGAATACATACCTGTTGGGACAGAATGATTTTTGTCCTCAAAAGCCACCACATGTCCTGAACACCTATCATGCCAGTGCTATGGGAGGCACTCAGGGTGATGAACTGATGGGATTCTCCCTGTCTTTGCCCATGTGGAGCTGACAGTCTAGTTGGGGAGAGGTGCCCATGATGAGATGTGAATACCCAAAGTTCTGTTCAAAATTTGGATGGTCCCGGGAGCCAGGCCACAGGGCAGGGTGGACAGAAGCCCCAGAGGACCCAGCAGCCCAATCCCAGGTCCTCACCCTCAGCAGTGAGGCGACGGCAGACTGGTTCCTGACAGGGCCCTGGAACAAGTGACTTGGGCAGGAAGGCAAACGGGGAGCTTGCCTCTCCCTAATGAACCCCGTGTTTGCCATACCCCATTTTCAGGGAGTACCCTGACCTCAGAACCATTAAAACTCAGCCCCCTGGGTAAACTACACCCACCCACATGTCTTCAAAGAGCCCGCAAGGATGGCATGGAAAGGAAAGCCACCGATTCTCTGTCCCATCAGCTTGTCTCTTCCCCTTTCCAGCCATTTCTCTTTCTCCTTTTGGATAACCCCATGAAGTAGCTCATAACAAAGGCATGGGAGGGTGTGCTAGCTTTTCGAGTCACTGGCTGTGTGACCTTGGGCAAACCACATACCATCTCTGAGCCTCAGTTCTTCACCTGTAAAACAGGCATAACAATAATGCTTCTAAAATAGGGCTGCTGAGTCCTAAGTGTGATGCCTGGCACACAGCCGTCCGTGGGTAGGGATGGGCTGTCATGGCCACTGCCTCCTCCTGAGCATCCCTGTCCTCCTGCCCCCCATGCCTACCCCACAGGTCAGGGCCTGTTGGACAAAACTGCAGCCAGATTATCTCAGAGCCTGGGAGGGCTGTAACACTTTAGGACTCTCTGGTGGGACCTGGTCAGACACTCACAGCCCTAAAATAGGCAGGGGGCTTGTTCCGGGCTCTGGGCTCACTGTAGATGCTCTGCTCAGTGTGGATTTGCTGCTGTAAGGAGTAAACCTGTTTGCACCCTGGCTCCTTGTGGCTCCAGCCTGCTTCAGCAGGTCCATTGCCAAGGCTCCTCATCCTCTCTCTGAAGGTCACTGATACCAGAAGGAACTGTGAGTAGTCAAAGCGGAAGGAAGGAACCAGAAAGCTCAGAGAGAGGCAGTGAGCTCATTGAAGAACTAGAAGCCATTGTCTAAAGACTCAGCTCAAGCCCCTTCAGGAAGCATTTTCACCATGCCGAGCCTCATCTGTCTCACCTGTAAAATGGAGCTCTCGCTACCCACTGGGCCCTACTCTTGATTCGCCAGGATCAGTTGAGGAAATGTGTGTGTAAGAGGTCAGTGGAGTGGCCAAGAATGCCGAGACCACAAACAGCACTGCCAACCTCTAGCCAAACTTTGGGTTCAGTTACTGGTCAGCAGTATGGAATGGCAAGAGATCCTTCCCAACAGAGCTGCCATGAGGATGCAGAGAGCACCTATGCACAAGGTACTGAGGGCCATTCCAGGCACCAGGGTCTCCCACTGTGTGGAGGAGAAAGGCAATGAACAAATATCTAAGGGAAGCTGTGGACCGAAGGACCACGTGTAACCTGATTATATCTACTGTCTCGGCACAATTACTAAGCACCCCCTTTCACACTCAAAAGTCTTCTGGTTTGGAAGATAAATTCTATACTCCTCTTCACTATGAAGAAAAGGAAAGAGAAGGATACGTGAAAAAGTGACCTAGAAGCACATGTTTCGATGGGTTAGGAAGCCCACTCAGAGGAGATGATGTTTTCATCAGACCTGAGGAAAGTGAAGGATCAGCCATGTGAGAGTCAGGTCAGTGAGCATTTCAGGTGGAGGGAACAGCAAGGGCAAAAGCCCTGAGGCCGCACCCAGCTTTGGGCGTCGGAAGAGGACGATAATGTTGTTCAGCAGAGGAGAGAGGGGTGCAAAAGGAGGGCCAGGGGTAGGCAGGGCCCTATCACAGAGGGTCCAGTGGGCTTCAGGAAGGGAATTTAAATTTTACTCTCTAGGTCAGAAGTCAGAACATTTTTTTCTGTAAAAGGTCATAGAGTAAATATTTTAGACCCCATAGGCCGTAAACTCTCTGTTGCTTCTACTGGCCGACCCTGCTGTTGTGGCACAACAGTTGCCATCTTCAATATGCAAACAAATGAGTGGGGCTATGTTCCAATAAAACTTTATTTGTAAGAACAGAAGCAAAAGGCCAGATCTGACCCCAGGCCATAATTTGCCAACCCTGCTCTAGGTCATGGGAAACCATAGATGGTTTTTTTTTTTTCTCATGGATGAACTTTTTTTTTTTTTTCCTTTTATTTTTTCATTTTTTACAATTAACTGCATATATTTAGAGTGTACAATTTGGTATCCCAATTTCCCAATTCATTCCCCCCCAACCCTCCCTGCTTTCCCCACTTGGTGTCCATATGTTTGTTCTCTACATCTGTATCTCTATTTCTGCCTTGCAAACCGGTTGATTTGTACCATTTTTCTATAGTCCACATATATGTGTTAATATACAATATTTATTTTTCTCTTTCTGACTCACTTCACTCTGTATGACAGTCTCTACTCATGGATGAACTTTAAGCAGTGGATTCACCATGGTATGACATCATCTGATTTACATCGTTGAAGTAACCTCTCTGATTGCTACAAGGATAATGAATGGCAGTGAGTCAAAAGAGATAACCTGCTTAAAAAAACAAACAAACAAGAAAAAAAAACTACTGCAGAAATACAGGTAAGTGCTCATGGACTCAGGAGCTAGCAGAGGAGCTGGATAGAAGTGATGAATTTGGAAGCTGTTTGGACGGGAAGCAGCCCCGAAAGGAGGTCTGTTACTGTGAACTGTGGGCAAAACACACGGTGTGATCGTCAGCGTTGTCATCTGTACCTTTTCACTCCTCAAAGGGGCCGGCTAGCCTGGCAGCCACCAGGCCCATGCATTAAGCTTTGCAGAAATTGCCTCCTCAGTTCAAATCACTTACAAAAGCTCGGGGTGCAATTATAAAGCTTCATAGCAGCTCAGCATCCATAAAAAGAGGTAATTTTAATATTTGGTTCAACTTCAAAGCAGTAACTTAGAATTATATATACCCCATTAAAATATAATGTTTCTCCCCCAAACTAATCAAATGGCTAAATCAATTGTTGGTGGATTGCCAGTGGCCTGAGGATCAATGGGAATAGAAAATGTATTCTATATTTTCCTTGTTACATAGAGTTAGAGCACATATTTTATTAATGTTCATCCTTTAGAGACCAGATTTGTGCATTCGCTAAAATAAACACTACAACCTTTAGGGCCTGGTTGGATGGAGAGTGCAGGAGTGTGAGGGCAAAAACGCTGCACAAGGAAGTAGCCATTCCAGAGCCCTCGTGGGGTGACAGGAACCACCCAGGGCTCGGATCCAGGGAATTTTGAGTGTTGCATCTCCCACTCACGTGTTGAATGACTTTGGGATATGTTCTTTCTCTTCTTAGCCACTCCATTTGTCAAATGAGGCATATGGGCAAGATCAGTGAAGGTAAACAGGCTTTGGGCAAATTTAGCTCCGTTAGGAGGCACTGCAAGAAGCCTTGCATGGGGAAGGATTCTGAATCTATGGCTGGGTTCAGAGGGAGAGAGTACAGCTATTGATTAGTAATGTCTGCCATGGGCATGAGTGAGGCATCCCGCAAGCCAGGTGTTTGTGATCCTTGGACTAAATGGATTCTAAGGTCCCTCTGTTTTAACAGGTTGAATAAAGGTCTATTAGTCTGAGTAGGTAGTCTCCTCTATGACTTATAGGATCGTCTCGGGCCCTCCATGGATGGTCTCTCACCCTTCCCTGTGGCCAGGTTTGGCTGAACTGGGAACTCACTGAGAATAATAGATTCCAAACTCTGTGTGCAATGCCAGTTTCCACATTTCAATGATGCTTACTGCGCACCAGGCACTACAGATTTAAAGGTCTATAAGCAATGGCTGCAGCCTTATATAAGCAGGGACTCTGGAGAAGGGCATTCAATTTAAAGAAGGACCTACAAGTCAAATAAAGCTCTAAGGTGGCCTGAATCTCCCTGAATTTTCCATCCATACCTGGGAAAAGCTAATCAAGAACGTTGGTCACTCTCCTCTTCTCCTGAGTCTCTATCTTCCCTTGGTGAACTGTCACCTCTCCTTTAACAGTTGCATTGTTTGGTTGCAAGCAACAGTGACTGACCCAGGCAACAAAGAAATTGATTGAGAAGCAATAGGGAAGAGTTCACTGAGTTGATGGAGGCCTGGAGAAGTGGCTCAGAAAAAGGCAGCACTAGGAGTTCAGGCTGCTGGAATTGAGCAAGCATGTGGGGCACTGCCCTTGAAATGTTTTCCACTCAAGATTCTATGTCTTGGGAGAGAGTTCAGTTGACCAACCTTGGACTACATGCTCTCTTCTTGGTAGGGAACTACAAGCAGCCTTGATTTATAGGCTGACACATTGGAGTAAGGAGAATAGCCCAAAGAAGACATGGTACAGACACAGGAGAAGGGAGAGATGGAGATTGGGAGGTCAAAACCAGAACACATCTCGAGGAACAGCTCTGAAATTCTGCCTTGGCAGCCAATATGGGCCTCTTCTAACCCTAATCAAGGGTCTGCTTAGGCTGTTGGTTCTATTTTCTGATGGCAGAAGCTTGGTCACTGTATTAGTTTTCTGTGGCTGCTGTAACAAATGACCATGAACTGACTGGCTTTAAAACAAGAGAAATTTGTCCTTTCACAATTCAGCCAGAAGTCCAAAATTCAGCTGTCGACAAGGTAGCGTTTCCCTCTAGGGGAAAGTAGTTCTTTGCCTCCTCTGCCTTCTGGAGACTACTGACATTCCTTGGCTTGTGGCTGCATCCCTTCATGGTCACATTGCCTTTTCTTCTCCTGTCTGTCTCAAATCTCATCCTGCCTTTCTCTTATAAAGACACTTGTCATTGGACTTAGGGCTCATCTGGATTATGCAGAAGGATGTCTTCAACTCAAGATCCCTAACTTAATTATAGCTACAAAGATCCTTTTTCTGAATAAGGTCACATTCACAGCTTCTGGAGGTTAGGACATAGACATATGTTTTTTGGGGGTCCATTCTGTCCCGTATACCTACATCAACATAATTCTTCCTTATAATCTGTCTGCTTCTCCCATGATGCCAGGAGTAGAGGGCATTCTTCCCTGTTTCTCTAATTTTTTAATGAGTTTTCAGGGTAGACATGTTTTGTTAGAGTTTTAAAATGTCCACAGTTTCCGTTATGTGCTGGGCATTTTTACATGCGAGATTTATTTTGAGCCTTAAAACCACTCTTCAAGGGTAGAATGGCCCTCTAGTCTTCTCTTCCCTGTGGCTGCAGATGGTACTTGACTCAAGAAGTGGTGGAGCTGGGATTCACACCCAGGCCTCTCTGGCTGCCACGCCTGCATGCTTTCTACTGTAACCACTCTTATTTGACTTAACCCTTCCTGTCTCTTTTTGTCCATTCCTTTAAGAAACTTAGAGGAAAATCCCCTGAAGCCTGCGTAAGAGGCTGTTATGAGTAGTACCCTTGATGTCACACCTAAAATTTTTCCTCATGCCAAAAAAAAAAAAAAAATGGCCTGCCTTTGCAGGTTGAGCTGGAACACTAGGAGTCTCCCCCTCCTCTCACAGTGAGCGCAAGGGCTTCATTTGTGGGCTGCCTGCCCTTCCAACAGTCATCCTGGATTCCTCCAGGAGGTCCTTGGGACCCACAAGTGCATTTCGTGGTAGTCCTCCAGAGATCATTGGGAAAAGTGGGAGCCTGGGTCCCCTATTGAAGGCTGGCCTTCCTCCCAGGGCTGAGTGGTTGACCATCAACCCTTCAGTGCAAAAGAACTGAATTACAGACCCCTATTCTCCCTTACAGTGCTACGACCAAGATCTGCAATTAAAACTAGGTCTGTGCACAGATTTATGGCCTTGGGCTTTGCATTCACTCCAAAAGCAGGTTGTTTAACTAGTTGCTGTACTTTGAGGATCTGAAGTATTGCGCACCCCTGAGCCCCAGTGATGGTGGGAGTGCATAAGGTTGAACAGCACAAAGGCAAAGACCTTTCCAGAATTGGGAATTGCCTAACTTTGAGCCAGTGGCTTCCCTTAAAACTTGGAACTCTATTAGCAAACATCTAGTCAAAACTTTTCATATTCCAGATAGGAAAACTGAGGCCCAGGGAAAGGCAGAAACCTTCCCGAAGCCCCACAGGACTCACATCTCCTGGCTCCTTTCCTGGGTGCCTTCTCCAACACCCCAAGTGGGCTGCACTGAGCAGTGGACAGGCCAGATGAGCGAGAGCCTGTGTAGACAGCTGGGGGAAAGGAGCTCACCAATTAGTCTGGGGAAGTGACAAGCACATGAAAAATGACCAAGAAAAGAAATCTAGACATTTCACAAGGAAAATTACACTTCCTCACAGCCTCAAAATATTCCCCATAAAATATCTCGGCAAAATATCTCCAAGAACACGCGACATGTTAGGATTCCGTCACAGCCTCCATTTAAGTGTTTTCACCTGGGGAAAACTTTTGTTTTTCCACTTGAAAAATAAGAAGGATCAACTTACAGGCTCAAAGGAAATGCCTCCTTAGAAGGAGAACAGTTGTATTTGCAGAGAAGCAGATATTCATTTAATAAACATTTTCTGAGTCTTATCATGTACTAAGGCAGTAAGGATACAACAGTGAACAAGAAAGGCATAGTCCCAGCCCTAAGGATGAAGCTGCTGATGCTGATGCTGATGATGGAGATGGTGAGGGTGGTGATGATGATGGAGGTGGTGATGGAGGCCATAATGCTGGTTATACAACTTAACTTCTATTAAGAATTCATCCTGTGCCTTGCTCCTTCATTGATTATCTCATTGTATCTTGCAACAAGCCCATGAAACAGGGGCTTATATTAGCCTCTTCTTATAGATACAGAAACTGGGGCACAGAAGTGTTAAGGAACATTCCAATGCTATTCATTTAGAAACTGATGGAGCCAGGTTTTGACTTAGTCAGTCGGATCTGATAAAGAAGATAGACAATAAACAACTTGTCTCTTAAAAATAAATATATCGTCACAAACTGGTGATGACTTCCACAAAAGACAGGTACATTTATTTTAAGGGAATGAAAAGGAAAGACTTCTTTGTGTAGGGGTTTTAGAGAAAGCTTGAAACGTGAGTAGGAGTTAATTCAGCAAAGAGGATGGGGAGAAGGGAATTTGTACTGTGTTTTTAAATGGACACTGAAATCTTTTCTTTCCAATGGAATTCTACATAACACTCTACATAATGAAAGAGGACAAAGGCACAGTCTGCGTGTGGAAGCCTGGCGGTCCCCCCAGTCTACTCCTCTCCTGACCCTCCTCTCTAGAGCCTCCCACCTACCCCGTCCTGCAGGACCCCAAAGCCCCACAGAAGACAGTGTGGTACCCACCGACCTGGAGGTTGAGATTTCAGCCATAGCTGGGTCTGTGCCTGGGGCCAGTGGACAATGGCTCTGTGGGCACAGGTGTGAGGAGTGGTCAAAATCCTCTCCACTAGCCTGAGACTGGCATCAGCTGCAGCCAGCACAGTGTCCGGTGGCTTCTTACAGTGGTGAGCAGGGAGAGGGTGAAGGTGGCATGGAACAGCAAGGCACATCTTTTAGCCTGGAAGCCAAGTGACAGCTGCTCCCACTGATGTCCTCAACTGGCCCCACTGCTCTAGCCTCCCAAGTGGATCCCAATGTATCCTGCTGGACTGTCACTGGCCATCAGTCCATGTCCTTTATTTTCTCCCATCTCTGCGCCTTTGCTTTGACCACCCCTTCCATTTGGATAACTATATTCCCCCCACCATATCATTCCTATTCACATCCATTTTTCCCCAACTGATGCATCATCCAAGACTCAGCCTGACTCCCTTAGCCCTGCCCTGAACTCCTCTGGAAGGAAGTATTGGTGCAGCTTATCTGAGACGTGGGGTTGGGGGTGGGGAGGGGAGAGCTAGGGGTGGGAGGAGCCCAGAGGCTGAAGGCCCCCATCTGTAGACCCCTCCATCAAAGGCTGGCTCCGTGACCTTGGGTCCCCCTTAAGCCCTCAGAGCCACACGTTTCCCATCTATTAAAGATGAGTAACAATGTTGACTACACAGACACCTTTGCTGGTGGTTCCTGGATGCATATTTAATCTTTGCTTGTGGACTGTTGGATTGTACCAAGCAGGGACCGCATCTGAACTGCCCACTCCTATGGGCACTGGATATGCCCACTGTAGCCAACATCCTCTTCTTTGAGGAATCACCCCCCACCCTCCGCCACAGACAACTCTGTAAAATCGGATTCTCCGACCCCCCTCCACCTCCCCAGGTCGATTGGCCTCTGCCCCAAGGACAGCTTGGTGAAGGGCTAGCTTAGAAAAATAGATGATGCCAATCAGATCCCTGCACCTGGAAATGACCATGAGGCAGGAGGGCAGAACCCCACCGGTGGAAACCAACTTAAGAAATGGTGAGGAAGGGAAGCTCAGGGCCAGAGTCAACATCAGGGGTGGGGACAGACTGGGACTTGGAGGACACTGGTGGGGGAGAGAGGAAAAGGGGGCAGAGATGCACGGCAATGCCTGAGAGGAAGACCACATTGGCTGTTCCCATGGCAATAGAGCTACTCTTGGTGACGTAAGTAAAGCCCTCTGCCCAGGTCTGCAGTTTCCTGCCCAGGGGGTGTGAAGGAAGAATTGACTCACTGACATATATCTGAGGAAGGCCCCAGGAGTCAGGAAGGAACCTGTGAGGAAATTGCAGCGGTTATTACTAAACATGTGCTGGATATCCTTCTCAGAAAAGCCCTAGGGGGCGGATACCATCCATCTCCCCATTTTACAGATGTGGAAACTGAGGCACAGAATGGTCACATGACTTGCCTCATACAACAAGATATATGAGTGAGCAACCCAGGATTCAGACCCAAGCAGTCATCTCTAGACACTCTGAACTTAACCTCTGTGTTATCCTGTCAGCTACTATAATCAGCCAGAAAAGTCAACGAAAAAGAGATACAAGAGTCTGTTCACAAGCATCTCAAAAATAGTTATCAGCCCAACAAGAAGAGGGCAGGAGTTTCATGAAGAAGAGTACAAAGCTTTGCTGAGTCATGAAAAGCTTGAATGATACACAGATACTGCTCCTCTATGGAAATATTTAGTATTAAAGTCGCCAGTTTTGCCCACAGTGATTTTGAAGTTTAAGACAACGTAAATCACAAAGGTACTTTTGAAGGAACTTGATAACACGATTCTAAGGTGCACCTGGGAGATTTAATGGGAGAGAAGACCCAGGAAGCTTTTGAGAAAAGGAGCATAATTAGGGGGGAATTTGCTCATTACCATGTTTGGGGGGCATATTACGAAGCCATGGTAGTTAAAATAGTGTGACATTGGCTTTGAAGAGTGGAAAGATAAAAGATATGCAATTAAATATTTGCTCTATGATAAAGGAGGTGTTTCATATAAGTGAGGAAAAATATATCATTTATACCCAAATTAATTCCAAATGGATTCAATATTTTCATGTGAAGAAGTGAAACTGTGATTTCCTCTCAAAAATGCATAACCTGAATTTAATCAAAGGGAAACATCAAACAAACCCAGACAAGGGACCTTCTACAAAATGGTTGGCCTGGAATCTTCTAGCTGTCAGCAGCAAAGCAGGCAGAGGGCAGAGAATGAGTTCTCAAAGCTGGGGGAATAGACCCTTGGGTGTGGGCAGAGTGGTGATGGTACCCGCAGCAGAGGGAGGTGAGGGTGTTGCAGGAGATGGTGACGCCACATGAAGAAAAATGGACCTCCGGACTTCCCTGATGGTCCAGTGGTTAGCACTCAGTGCTTTCACTGCAGAGGGCCTGGTTCAATTCCTAATCAAGGAACTAAGATCCTGCAAGCTGCACAGCTCAGCCAAAAAAGAAAAAGAAAGAAAAACAGAAAAGAAAAGAAAAGAAAAGAAGAAAAGAAAAGAAAAGAGGAAAAGAAAAGAGGATCCCAAAAGAAGGTTCTGGGAGCAACGTGTGTCACCAAAAAGAAACCTTATCTTTGGAGTTTTCTGAACTCCCTGCTAGTGATTGCTGATCCATCCCTTAATGGAATAGTGTGTAAACTTAGAAAAACATACTTACGGAGAACTTTTAATTATAGTAAGTCCCCCACATAATAACAAGTTCCATTCCAAGAGCACATTCATATGTCCAACAAAGTTAGCCTTGGTACCCAACTAGCACAGTTGGCTATGTAGAACCGTACTGTGTAGGTTTATAACATGATACTTTTGACACAAATAATATATAAAAAACAAACAAAAAAGTAAAGAAAACATTTTTAAGCTTACAGTACAGTACCTTGAAAAGTACCGCAGTATAGTACAACAGCTGGCATACAGGGGCTGGCATCCAGTGAACAGGCAAGAAGAGTTACTGACTGGAGGAGGGAGAGGTGGTGGGAGATGGTAGAGCTGAAGGATCGTCAGCAATGGGAGGATGTAGAGGATGCATGCAAGTAACAATGTACGCCAGACACATGAACTAACTTATGTGATTGGACACGTGAATGCACGTCCGCATCTTTGAAAGTTCGCAACTTGAAGGTTCGTATGTAGGGGACTTACTTGTATGTCAAAACAGACAATAAATATAAAGTTAGGCAAAAATACTTTGTACCTTTACTGTGTTCCAGGTACTGTTCTAATTCCTTTTAGGTTTATTCCTCATATTTACCCTATAAGGCAGGTACTATTATTATCCTCATTTAAATTTGAGGAAGTCAAGGCAGGCAACAAGAGGTCAAGTGACTCCTTCCAAAATCACATGGCTGTATATGTTAGGACTGAGGCTTGGCGATGGGTAGTTGACCCCCCAAAACTGCACTCATAGCCACCATGCTCTACTGTTCCATATAAAATCAATAATATGCCCAGGACAAGACTGAAGGGTTGCTCAGAGACTACTCAGCTTGCCCAAAAGCTGGGATTATAGGTATTTGTCTTCTGGATGTATTTATTTTTGCTGAACTTTTAGAATACTCCATGGCAAATCATGATTTTTATTTTTATTTATTTTTTTAACAATTGGAAAAACAACAACTAAATGCAAAAAATTCTACCCACCCTTCTAGTCTGTTCTACGGAAATTAGTTCTTGTCCTCTCCAAGCCCATGCTGACCTCAATCCTCTCTGAAATCCCACCCCACTTAGGTTCCCCTTTGTATTGCTAAGGACGTCATTGTTGGCTAAGCGGTTAGTGGGTTCGATTCATTGCTAGGACATTGTGAGTTCCTCAAGATGGTCTATACTTGGTTCTCTGGGGAAAATGCAGGTGCTCACATCTCAAGCCTTTCTTGCTAGTTCACCCACTGTAAGATAATATATTTGTGTTAAGCCACTAAGTTTATTGTAACTTGTTATAGCAGCAATCAGAAATTAATACATTCCTAGTGAGGACAGAGTCAGTATGTGGACTTGTACTGTCTGGCTCCAGAGCTGAAACACTTAACCATGATATCTGACTGCTTTGATCAGTGTATGCAGAATACGGGTCCAAGCAGAAAGTATTTGGGGTCCTAGGAATTCAGGAGGTATTCAGAAGGCATCGAGGATATGGTGAGTGAGTCTTAAGGTAGATATCAGTGAAGGAAAGTGTTTGGATAAATGAGAGTAGGAGGGAGCAGAGCAGAGAGAACTTTCTGACTGAGGAAACTGTATACAAAGTTCCAGAGGCAGCAGACAAGAAAGCAGAGGTTGGTGACATGATGGGCCATGTGGAGTGGGGAGCAACAGAGGCCCACAAAGGCCAACAGAGAATGTGCCTGCATGCTGTGGGTTCTGCAAGCAGCCATGGGAAAGATGAACAGAAGCCAGTCCACAGTTGGTCCACGCAGGGCAGCAGCCCACCTTGCTCAGTTTCCCCACCTGTAAAAGAGGGATAGGGTCACACCCCTCCCAGGGATGCTGAGGGACCCAGGAACTGGCCAGGTCTCTCCCAGTTGGGGTTTGGGGTCTCAATGGCAGACGTGAGGCTGCTGTATTCTACATGGCATCTGGTGCTATGGTTTTGGGAAGACATTTCCCCCTAGGTCAAGTCCATCTCAGTCTGAGTCTGCTGGGTCCTGGAGCACCAGACCTGTGGGAAACAGGATCATTGGCTGGACCCAGCCCCTGAAAACTCCCCTGGTTGAGGGAGGATGCTGGAGAAAAGCCATGTACCTAATCCCTCTGATCTCACAATTCAATATTTATTTCCACCAAGCTAGGCTGCCAGCAGAGTTTGTCTCTGGTTTCCCTGCCCTAAGCCTTGATCATCAGCTTCCTGGAGCCCTATTTAAGGCTGAATGCTGGGCTTCCCCGGTGGTGCAGTAGTTGGGAAAACACCTGCCAATGCAGGGGACGGGTTCCAGCCCTGGTCTGGGAAGATAACACATGCTGCAGAGAAGCTAAGTCCATGCACCACAACTACTGAGCCTGCTTGCCTAGAGCTCACGAGCCATAACTACTTAGCCTGAATGCCACAACTACTGAAGCCTGCATGCTTAGAGCCCGTGCTCCACAACAAGAGAAGCCACTGCAATGAGAAGTCCATGCACTGCAACAAAGAGTAGCCCCCACTCTCCCCAACTAGAGAAAGCCTGAGCACAGCAAAGAAGACCAAACACAACCAATTAAAAAAATAAATTAATTAATTAAAAAATTAAAGACTGTATTCCATTCATTCATTTATCCCGTCATCCATCACATACTTATTGAGCCCTTACTGTGTGTCAGACAGTGGACTAGGTGTTGGTGAGACAGTGATGTTCAATGTCCTGCCCAGAGGGAGCTCATGTCATGTCGCTCTGGCCAGACAGGGCTGGATGGGGCATGGCGGACTTCCCAGTCTGGACAATGCACATGGTGACTCATAGTCCTCACACAGCCAACAGATATATTTTGTTTGGCTTGCACAGTTATTTTTTTCCCCTTATTTGCTTATCAACATGTACAGATCGAAGATTTCATATAGATATCTGGCTTTCCAGTTTCCTACGAAAAACTACAAGCTCTGGCAAACCAGGATCACATTTCCACACAACTAGGGTTGGCAATGAGTAGCAGCTGCCCCCTTTGGTTCATCACAATCACCTTCTTGCTGGTACCTGTGTCTCCCAGTGCAGAGGACAAGTGTTTGGACCCAGTATCATGGTTGTATTGCTTTTTGTTACTTGGAATCCTCCGCCTTCAGAGACAGTTCCCAATATATGTGGCATTTATGATCTCTTCAGAATCAGTGCTTACCTGTCATGAGTCCCAGAATACAATGCATGCCTCTCTGATGCACTCAGTAGTCAAATGAATATCCATGCACCTGCTGTTGTACCTGGTGCAGATTGGAGATGTCCATGCTAGGACTTAAGACCTACCAATGTGTCTTATATGGGTTTTCAGTGTGACCCTGAGCAAGTCACTTCACCTATGCCTCAGTGTCCTCACCCGCACAATGGGGAAGTTAAAAATCCTCCAAGTGTTCTCCTAGCTCTAAAGTTCTCTCCATGATTGCACTTCCTTCCTTCCCTGTGGCACTGGGAAAACTTTCTCAGATCGTAGATGTGGAAGTATCTTGAAAATTCAACAATTGCACACTGGCTAAGAGTACAGGCTTTGGAGGCCAACAACTCAAGGGTTTAAATCTCAGCCCAGCCCTAACTTGTTGAACCTGGGGAAACTTTCTTAAGCTCTCTCCATCTCAGTTTCCTCATATGTCAAAAGGGTATAATAAAATTCACTCACATTGTTGTGAATATTAAACAAGTTATTGTAGGGAAAGTGCTTAAAGCAATGCTTGGCGCCAAGAAGTGCTTAATAAATATTAGCTCTGTGCCAGGAGCCACTGTTATTGTAAAAGCCTCTGTTCTTGAAGAATGTCTAAACTCATGGGGAGACAAGAAGTGCCTCTAAAGTACAGTCTGGGGACAACAGGATTGTATGGCATTCACTGTGAATTCAAAGACTGTAGTGGAGGCTTTCAGACCTGTAGGAAGCAGAGAAGGGTGGTCTGGAAGAGCCTGAAGGCTTCTCTAAGGAAAGTGTTGATAGGAGGATTTGGCTGAGAAAGAGCGGGTGTCAATGGGAGGGTGTTTTGTGGGGAACATTATCCCAGGTGGAGAAAGACTGGACCAGGCATTGCTTCACTTGGTCATTTATATCATTGATGATGCCTCATGTTAGTCTCAGTGTTTGGTGCCAAGGACACAAGTAAATAAGGCAATTCAATGTCATACCTAAGACCATGGACGCTGAGTCAGACATATTTGGGTGAGAGTCCCAGTGCTGTTGCCATCAAGCTTTGTGACCATGGTCAAGCTATTTAACTTCTCTGACCTTTACTTTCCCATTTATAAAATGGGGATGATAATGGCACTTAGTCAGGGGGCCATTGTGAGGATTAAATGAACTAATGCCTGAAAAAGAAGTCAGCCCCTGGTAAATGATAGTCATTGTTTTTCCCTTGTTTTGTATGTCTTTTGCATTGGAATCTTGTGGGGAACATGGCCTGTGTGGGAAATACAGCTTCTGATGGGAATTGCATGTAACTTAAAGGATAAATGATCTAGGCTGCATGCAAAACTCTGCAGACTATGGGATGGTCCTACGCATGAATGAAAAAGATCCAGAACAGTGCTGCTCAAAATGTGGTCTGTGTTCCCACTCCAGCCCAAAAACTCTTTGTAAGACATCTATGATGAGACAGCTAGAGAGGTTGAGAGTAATAGCTTAGAAACTTTTTCAGCAATTTCACATTGATGTAACATCCAAATGCATGCTTGGTACACTTGGCTCACTGAACAGGATGTAGACCACTTCAGTTATTGTTGACTTTGCATGGTGCAGTGCATGTGGCTCAAGTTGCACACCAGTCATGTGCAGTAGGACAAAGTGTCAATCCATGATGTGTTGGAAATATTTTAAACCGGTCCTTTGCAACAGATAGTTTGAGAAACAATGTTTTAGAGGCAGGCAGAGAGCTTTAATTTTGAGTGAGAAGATACATCAGTTGGAGTACACCAGGAAAACAAAATGTGCTCCAGGTGTTTCAAACACAGAGAATTTAATAGAGGGGACTGATTACACAGGCAACAGAAGATCTGGGAAGTCAAACAATGGACAATGATACAACCCAGAAATTGGCTACAGCAGGAATCTGCTACCACTCCTAGGGCAGGAGGATGTGGTGCAACTAAAATCAAGGTTCAGGGTTGTCCAGGGGGAGCTAGACCCATGGTTGGGTGCTTCACAGTGGGAATTGGAGCCATGGAAGAGACCTAGGTTCTGCTTTAGATGCTACTGGAAGAAAGGAGAGATAAACAGAAACACACTGACTTTTATCCTCCTTCTATTCCCCGGTATTCTGCCAGTACCTTTCATTGGTTGGTACCTACCCAGAAGCCAGTTGGAAAGGGAGCTCGGGGATAGAGAACAGGGGAATGACAGTGAATGGATCTGAGAGCAAACAAACCAATGACTGTCACAGGGGGTGAGAGAGAGCAGGAAACTAGCAAGGCAGAAATGATTTCCAATCAACTTCTTCTGACCATGGTGGTAGAGCTGGTGGTGGTGGATTAAGACTTCTCACTAGCTCTTTCTCTGGTTCTTGAGAAGACCAAGTAAGATGGTGCTCACTGGATACTCCAGAAGAAGATGGAGTTTCCGTACCACCAAACTCAAGAGCAGGATTAAGAAACAGGATTAAAGTCTGCTTCTCTAGATTATTTTCCCTCCAACCTCCTTCTTGTAATTTCCAAGTGGGAAAAAAATTCCGTGAAGTCTGTGATATCTTCCATTTTTTAAATGGAGCTGTTAGAGCCAAAAGTTGTGTGCATTATGGAGAAGATCTGAGAGAATTTCTTAGAAAATGGAGAAAGAATTCCAGAGAAGTTAAAAAAAAAAAGTAGCAACAACAACAACAAACCAAGAGATTGGAAGAATAAAACACTTGTGAAAAAACCTGCCAGGCTAGGATGCAGGGAGAAAATTGATCTTAATGAAACATCATGAGCGAATTAAGACAGCCAAAGTACTCTCAGATGTCTGTGGGGACTGCTCCTCTCACTGGCTTTTGGAAAAATTTAACATGTAAAACTTCCTCATAAACAAAAGTATTTTAAGAATTTCAACTCAGAGACATTCCTGGCTAGCATCACTCATGCAGTTGGCAATACCTTTGATTAATTCCGGCTGGTAATTAGGTTGGAGAGTGTTTGTGCCAAGCGTTCCTAAGAGCTGCATGAAGGGTGAGAAGGGAAGGCAGGGCACCCAGGGAGAGCCCTCACCTGGCCTTCCTGCCCTGAGGTGAGCTGGATTTTAGGAGTGAGACCAGTATAGTTTCAGATTAGCTCTGGTCATTTATAAGACTGTCACTGAAACCACTCTGTGTGTGACTACAGAAGACACCAACTGGGGTGTCTTTCTAGCTCATGTCTACTTTCTTTGAGACCAGCCTCTACCTACCCTACAACCATATAGAAATCACAAGATCCCAGCCCTGAATGTAGCAGATTGGACCAGGAGTGGAAGGTTTTTCAGAAGAAAAAAAAAAAGAAGTCTAATGCCTGGACCACACTCCAGACCAACTGAATCATAGTCTTGTTGGTTTGGGCATTATTATTTTTTAAAAGTTCCCAGGATGATTTTAAGATGCAGTCAGGGTTAAGAACTATTGAGCTTGGTGAATTACTTTTGGGAGAAAGGAGAGATTAATTGAGCTGATGAGTGCTGGGTCTTCATTGTTGAGCACTGAACATGAATTCCCCTGGGCGCCTTGCCTGGGATGGGTGGGAGAAAAGGGGGAAGAATAGGGCAGACCGGGCTATTGAGTTCAGATATTTCCTATCACGATTAAGGTGAAACAAGCTTGTACTGTCTGAAGCTCATCACTCACTATAATTCATTAATTTGGACTCAAGGTGAGAATTTATGAATGTTCTCAAACTCTTAGGAAATAGCTTTGTTCAACAGAGGAAAGATGTAAATAAGACAGCCAGCCCTTTGGCCTGCCTAAGGGAATCAGCTCTACACACACACACACACACACACACACACCCCAACAGTGAGTTTGCTAATAATACATTGCATTTTATTTAGTCATTTAAGTAGGTCCTGGGGGACCACTATTTGCCAAACACTGTTCCTGGCATATGGTAGAGACTCAATAAATATTTGTTGAATTAATGAATAAATGAACATATTGTCACTGTAGAAGTCACCACATGCTGCTTGGATTATAGACAGTTTTGAAAGAAATGTAATATTTTGAGGTCCAAACAAATATGAGCTGACCTGCATCCATCTGGAACCTGGGGGTGGGTATCATAGGTCAGAAATCCCAGATTTTAGATGAGCGATAATTTCTATTGGTTTTGCTTTCAAGGTTTCCCAGCTCTAACCTGTCCCCTCTGCATACATCAAGGCTGGGTCAAGCCTGGCTCAATTTTGGCCAGTAATAAAGGGGGGTGGGGTGGGGCATCGGCACCTCAAATATGTCCTGTATATGGGAGGCAACTGCCCCCTCCACTGGGTTGCTCCTTTGGGCATCACCCTGTCAGTGGACACATTGAGAGCCCAGAGCCTCTCAGACTTGCCAACTGAAACACCAGTAAAGGCAGAAGAGCATGAACTTATAATCCCCATGATGTAGGGGCATTTCTTGGAAGCAACCAGGGCCAGCAGGGCGGCTATGAACTAAACTCAGTTGTGTCCCCCCTCCCCCCAAATTCCTGTGTGGAATCTATAACCCCCAGTGTGGCTGTATTTGGAGATAGGACCTATAAGGAGGAAATTAAGGTTACATGAGCTCATACAGATTGTCATACAGAGTGAAGTAAGTCAGAAAGAAAAAAACAAATATTGTATAATATTGCTTTTATGTGGAATCTAGAAAAATGGTACAGATAAACTTATTTGCAAAACCAAAATAGAGTCAAAAATGTAGAGAACACTTATGATTACCAAGAGGGGAAGTGGGGTGGGATGAATTGGGAGGTTGGGATTGACATATATATACTACTATGCCTAAAATAGATAACTAATGAGAACCTACTGTATAGCACAGGAAACTCTATTCAATGCTCTGTGGGAAGGAAATCTAAAGCTAAATGGGAAGGAAGTCTAAAAATGAGTGGCTATATGTATATGTGTGGCTGATTCACATTGCTGCACAGCAGAAACTAACACAAAATTGTAAAGCAACCATATTCCAATAAAAATTAAAAAAAAAAGAGGTTAAATGAGGTCATACTGATGGCACCCTGATCCTTTAGGATTAGTGTCCTTATAAGAAGAGACAGAGAGAGCTTTCTTGTACTGAGGGAAGACCATGTAAAAACAAAGCTAGGAAGAAAGTGCAAGGGACATCTTTGAAGTTTCTTGAACTACAAAACAAATTTATTCTGGTGTTGTAGTCTACTTGACAATAAAGTCCTTGTTTGTTTCAGTATTAAAAATAGTTGTTTTTAAAACAACATTTTCCCTGAAGTTTCACCTAATCCCTACCTTATCTCCAATTACCTTCCCAGGTGCATGTGCCCAGTTTGAAAAGTACTTGATGAGCTGAGTTGAGAAGAGGATTAAATTGGAAGGGAGCTGTGATCCAAGTCAGAAGAAGTGTTTGCAGAAACTGGGGGTAATCACCCCAAAGAGGAGGGGACTGAGGGTCGAACATGACAGCTGCCTTCAGATGTCAGAAAAAGAACCTGAAACATAAGTCAAACCAAGGTCTTCAGTCTTCTCAAACACCCTGTCCCCCGTCCACCTACCCCCCCCAGCCCGGGCCCCCCCCCCCCCCGCTTTTTTTTTTGACCAAGCTGCACAGCATTCTGGATCTCAATTCCCTGAGCAGGGAATCAAACCCGTGCCCCCTGCAGTGGAAGCAGATTCTTACTCAGTGGACTGCCAGGGAAGTTCACAATGTCCCCTTTTGATAAGTATAAAAATCTTGCACATTCTGGGTATTATGAAGCTCTTATTTGTAACATGGAAAAATAGAATTTTTTTTCATTTTTTCAGCTTTAAATATCATAACTCAAATTGTGTGTTTTCAAACCATTTTCACAGCTGACACCCTCTCCACTCTGGAGATTCTGATATACCCATCCAGCCAGCTTCCTTACCTCCCTGCTGAGTTTTGCTATTTTAAGTGTGTAGCTCCACAAAGCAGAATCTGGCCAATGGGGATGAGTTACAGGAAGGTAGAGTTTAGCATAGTAGGAGAGACACTAAAAAAATCCAGAATGAATTGATGTCATAGGTAGTGAGCTTATCGTGGCTGGAGGAATGTAAGAAGAGACCAAGTGACTACTTGTGATCAGAGCAGCAATAGGATGCTGTGATTTCCAGTTCTGACTTTGTGCTTCAAAAACTGAGATGTATGATGTGGAAACTCCAGGTCTCTGGAGAAACGGCCACACCTTCGTAGGTTAGACATTTCAGTGTTTTAAAGACTGTTCTGCATACTTTCAAAGAGGTGCCACTCACTTCTGATTCATTGAGATCCCTAATTCTTTCTCCCATCCAGTTTGGGGAGTTGAATTCAGTTTGTCTGAGGAGTGGAGGGCCCTAGGGGAGACATCGGAGGTGTGGAGGCTCCAACGGGATAGGTGGAGATGATGGCTCCAGGTGCCATATGAAAAGGACACAGGGAGTTCTCTCTGTCACTTCAGCCTTTCTAGGCCAAAAGAGCCAGGGTCGATTCATTACACACCCGGAGGTCTCAGCGCCCTACCATGAAAAGTGAGCCTTGTCCTGGGTCACTCCGTGATGCCCCACCATGTACATGTTGCCATCCTGAAAAGTGCTAATTCACCACTTCCTCCTCACTTCCCAACTTAGACCAGAGGTTACCTTATCACAGGCTAATCTTAATGCATTTGGTTTGACCAGGAGGGTGTATTTTGTGATCCCTCTCCTATCAAACAAAATGAAATAAAGGATTTCATATAAGGAATCCAGATTTCCAGGTTCTCTTTAACAGTTGGATCTGGGAACCAGGACCTGCATCGCCCAGGGCACAATTCACCTCCTGTGCTGCCCTCCTCTTCTGTCACCAGTTGTCTCTCGTCTTAGTTTAGCTTTTTCCCAGAGCAGATCCTGAGACCTGGATCAGAGATCAAGTTATTTACTTGGGAGGTGAACTCAGAACATACTTGCAGAGGGTGGGGAGATGGGCCAGGGAGGGAAAAAGCCCATAAAGTTACTATTGTGGGCAGCTAGAGTCTCATCCTGCTAGGGTCGCTGTTAGAATCAGTGCAGATCATGCCTCTGTGTCCATCCTGAGAGGAGAGGGAGCTGGGGTATTTGTACACCAACTCCTGTCAATCATGGGTGGAGGCTGTTCAAGCAGAGAGAGAGAGCTGATGGCCAGAGAGAGCCCTGGGACAGAAAGAGGCAGGTCCTGGCAGCATGGAGGCCAGAGTGCACTGAAAGGGTAAGGCCTGCACGGGGTGGGAGTTTGGGGGCAGTGCTAATGGCTTTTGCTGCTCCTCGGTAAGAAGTTTGACTCTGCCACTCTTTTAAACCATTGTCCAGCCTGTTAAAAAAGGAAATCGCGTCTCCTTGCCATCATTATCTGATTCAATCCCTGTTCTGTGCTAAGCGGGCATGAATGAGCATGCTGTGGGCTTGGGGAGAAGTGCAGCTCCAGGCAGGTTGCTCACTGTCCCCTAAAACAGAAGTTGCCTGCCTTGCACGGCCTTGTTCTCTCAAATGCCTGGATGGGGCTGACCTTGATGGGATGTCCTGGATCCTCTCTTTCCTGGTCCCCTTTCAGCCAGTCTTGCTTTTTCCTTCTGGAAGATTTAAATTCAAGTCCCCTGCTCTCTTGTTCATTCTAAGCTAACAAGCCAACTGGTTTCAATGGTGAGTTGCTGGGGGATTAATTGGAGGGGAGGGATCAACAATTCTTTTCTAAGTCAAATCTCCAGATCTGGGTCATTAAAAATGATGCCTTTTTAAGTACTTCCATCTTTGCTGGCATCCCTTTGCTGACCAAAGGAAGAACGGCAGACAGCAGACAATGGGCCCCCATCTGCCCTTGTGGCCACAACATTTCCTGGAACCAAAGGGCTGGTAATATGTACAAATGAGAGGGGGCAAATTCTCTGCCAGGCCTTCCCCAGAGGGGAGTTAATCTTCACTGTAGACATGCTTTATTCTGAGAATCTGTCTTGTAAACCCCATGCAGACAGCTGTTGTTTTCAGATTACAGAGCCTGTTGACAGTCTCTCCTTCAAAGGATCTATGGTTTGGGGTTTTTAAACTTTGTAAACCATGCCACCTAGTCCCTACTGGATTCGTTTTGCCAGAGATGCCAGCCAAGGGCTTCTTTTTCCCGTGTCTTTGTCCACCAGGGCTTGGAGTCCGGACTGGCTGTAGCCTCTTCTGGATCAAGTGAACTTCTTCTGGCCCTTTCTCATCTTTTTCTGACCCTTTTCTCTGTTGCTCTGTCTCAGGTGCTATACACTGAGACTGGGTGCAGCCAGCCCACCAAATGCACCCATGGGTTCCTGGCTTCTGGGATGTTTAGCTACACTGAGCTGTAGTGGATGGTGGGAATGCGGTAAGTACATAAAGGCACTGAGCCGAAGATGTGGGCCTTGAAATGTATTGCTTAGGGCACAAGGCCCCAGCCAGTTACCAGCTGGGAGCCCTGGGGCAAGCCACTTCACGTCTCTCCGTCCCTGTTTCCTGGGCTCTACAATGGAAATAATGAGAGCACCTACCTCAGGGAGCTATTGTAAAGATAAAATGAGATAATGTACAAAAAGCCTCTTGGTGGGCATACAGTAAGAACTTGATAAATTAGAGCATTGTTTTACTATTTAATATAATTTTTTTTTATTGACGCATAGTTGATTTACAATAGTGTGTTAGTTTCAGGTGTACAGCATAATGAGAGCTCTTTTTGCCTTCATCCTCTTCCTCCTCCTCCTCCTCCTTATCATCTGGACTTCCAGAAATACCTTCACTGGCTTTCAGAAGAGGACTGGGCCCTGTCCACTGCGAAGGAACAGGGGTAGTTTCTTAAACTGCAATGTCATAGAGGGGGATGGCAAGTCAGAACAGAGAGGACGGCACTCCACGTGGAGGTAACCAAGTGGAGTGTGAAAGGAGAGATGCTTCCGTGTGTTTGGGGATCAGCAAGTAACATATTTGACTGGAGTTGGTATAAGAGATGCAAAGAGGGGAAAACGAGGCAGAAGAGGTAGGCTGCGCCAGGCCCAAATGCCCAGTTTGAGGGTGGTGGGCGCCATGCCTAGTTTTAAACCGGGAGACCTGTTTCATCAAAGCAGGGAGTGTCCGTGCTCAGAAAGAGCAAGTCTGCTTTCTAGGAGAGGCCAAACTTCTCAATTAAGAGAATTCATCTTTGGTCTTGACAAAATGATCAGCAGAACCACATGCTTGGATGTTCCATTTGTCAAATGACATCCTTTGCTTCGACAGCAAAGCTGAGGCCCTGAATGATGCGCCCGGGGTGGGAGGGTGGGACATTTTATTGGACAGTATTGAATTTGTTCAGACCCCTGCAATTCCCCTGGAAGGGGCCATGGATACAGGGTCAATTTACCCTCCGATCCGAAGCAGCGAAGTTGATAATCAGCCACCACCGTCTATGGGGGAGATGAGCTCCATTGCGGAGCTGTTCAATAAATCTGCTATTAGCAGGGAAAGTGCTTACATGCACTTAAAAAAAATTAAACAACAAAATAAGAGCTGCTGATTGACAAGGCATCAATAAAGCCATATGTGTGCATTGCTGACCTTCCCTACCCCCAGCTGCCAATCTGTGTTTATTAGAAATCAGTTTCTATAAATAGCTTGTGGCAGGGAAAACAGTGAGCTGCGTCTCACATGTGGGATTGTGAGTGCTAACTCTTTAATATTTGGCTCTTGGTTCGATTTCGTTGATTGTTTGCTGCAGCTGAAAGGTGGGACATCAGTAGTCAGGGGCTAGTGTCAGGAGGTGGTTAATAATTTTTTATCCCCCCACCTTTGAAGCAGAATTGCTAGTTCCCCACCCCAGATCTGTTCCTCCTTTTCATTGACCAACTGAACCCCAGTTTGTTTCCAGGTTAGCTATGTTCTGCTCCAAAAACAAAAAGCAAAAAACAAAAAACAATGGCTTTCCCATACTTCTCTGAAACTTGGGTTGTGCACACGATTCTAGCCAATGAAATGCAAGCTGAGGGTTTCAGGGAAACTGTTTGCCAGCCTGATACATGCACTACCTCCTTCTCTTTCTTCCTTCCATTTTCTTCCTGCCTGGAATGTGGATGTAAGTCTGGAGGTACAGCAGCCATATTGTAACTATGAGGTTACAAGCTTGAGGATGAAGACCATGATGCTAAGGCTGGTGGAGCAGAGACAGATGTTACTAAAGTCCCTGATGCTGTTGAGTCACTTGTAGCTCTAGGCTGCCTATTCACAGAGTCTTTGTTGTGTGATTAAAAACAAAAAACTCTCATCTGCTTAAGCCACTGTAGAAAGGTTGCCAGTTAGTTGCAGCTGAATATATCCCTAACTGATGAAATCTTATTCCAGACTCTTATCTCAAATTTGTGCTGTGAAGAAGTGGAGCTCACATGCCCAGCATTGGCTTCACTGGGTAAAGAGGAGCAACATGGTAATTAAGAGTAGAGTGTGATGGCTCTTGAATCAGCTAGACCTCGGCTCAAGTCCAGAAGCCAGCTGCTACTCATTAGCTGTGTGACCATGGTCAAGTCTCTTTACAGGGCTTTGCCTTATCTATAAAGTGGGATAATGATAGTATTTACCCCATAGGTTGTATTCGATGGTGAATGAAAAAACTCCATCTTGCAGGGAATAAGAGGCTATTGCCTGAGGATGGATGAGTCACTTTACCTGGGCCAGGTGGGCACAGGCATAACTGAAGAACATCCAAGAAGTGGGCAGACATAGGAGACTAACCACCATGGAGGGCACTGGGCAGGGAGCCCAGAGATGCGGCATCTGGATGGGCATATGTACACACCTTCCCCTGATCCGAGGAGGAAGCCTCATGGTGTGGGTTCTGCCATGGGTTATCTTCCTAGGCATTTGTCATCTCCCCGCATCTTCATTCCACAGCCTTTACTGGGTACCACCAGGCCCCCGGCACTGTACATCACTGTCTCATTTCTTTTCTCAACACTCCTCTGAGTGGGTGTTGTTAACCCCATTTCATAGCAGAAGAAACGGAGGCTCCTAGAGTTTATCCATTAGTCACCCTTATTTACTCAGTCCTTCAACAAATGTTTCCTGAGAGCCTGCTGTCTACCAGGCACTGTGCTAAGCCTTCTCTGAGTTAATCCTTGAAACAATATTATGAAATGAATACTATGAGCCTTAATTTTCAGGCTCAGAGAACCTATTGATTTCATTCATTCTCTCAATGAATACTGAAATAGGCCACCTGATCACTATATCAAGAAGCAGAAGCAGTCCAGAGCACAAGCCAGGCCAGCTGTCTCCCTGGGAGGCTGTCTATACACTGCCTTTCCTCCTAGGGATGAATTTTGGTCCATCTTTCCCCATCTGCAGGCTTGAAGGTGGCAGGTTAGTGGGGCAAGCCTTCAGGTGCCTTCCCAGAACCCTGCCCTCTGATCTGGCTCTCACCTCTGCAGCACTGGTGGCCCTACACCTGTTTGTTTCAGATTCTCCTTTGCTTTCTAAGGGGGACATTTCCCTCCATTTCACTGATGAAGATTAGGGCAAGTGCCTTAGCCTGTGCGGTCTGAAATCACGGACTAAAGTTTAGCGACCCTATGGTGTCCCACCCACATCGCTTTATTAGGCTGGTGCACACAACCCTCAGTGACTGTGAGTATTGGCTGCTAATGGCTCACAGGTGCCCATGGAATTGTCCAGACAATTTTCCTTGGCCAATGGTTATCCTCTTGCAGGGAGGTTAAACTCCCTAATTCCTGAGAGCAACCGGTAGCCAATGATTGACTGATAGGAGGGGACCAAAGCCTGGACAACTTACCTGAGGTTCAAACCACTCTTGAGCTGTTATTCATGCTCCAGGCCTCCCCTGTAGCTTGGTTGTAGGCTCCAGCTACAACCAAGTTCTTACATACCTCCTTCCTCCATTCTACCCTACTCCCCTCACTCTCTTTCTCCTGAGAAACGTGAATCACTCATGTCCCAGGTCTGGGCTTTGCTTCTTGGGAACCCTACCTAAGCCATCTGGGTAAAAGCTTGGAAATCATTTAGTGTGAGTCTGCATTTTATAGAGTCCTACCTTCCCCTGATCCAAGCCAGGATGGGTTACTGATGGCCATTGAAGCTCTTACTGCTCTGGCTTGTAATCGATTATCTGCTTATGCATCTGTTTTTCTTGATTGATGAAATGATGCTCTTGAGGACAAGACTGAGTCTCAGTTAGCGTTGTGTCTTCCTGCTCAGTGCCTGCCTGTGATGCGTACCCAGTGATAAGAACAGCAACATAATATTAAATAGAGCTGACACCAAGTATTTGCTATATGCCAGGCAGAGTTCTAGTGACTTTACATACAGTACTTCGTTTACACCTCTCTACAATCCTCTTAAGTAGGAAATATTATTATTCCCATTTTGTAGATGAGGAAACCAAGGCTTGAGAAGAGCTTCGAAAGGGAAGAATCAGGGCTGGAATGCTACACCCCTGACTCCTGATTGGGGCTCTTTCTTTCCCTCTGCACAGAGAGGAGGCATCGCCCTACTACAAAGCTGAGTGATAATTTGTTCAAAGGTTCTTAAATAGTATTTCTCATCTCACCCTCGGGGTAAAAGAAAGTAGCAGTGATGCTTGACAAAAGCAAACCACAACAAAGCTGAACATCCTGGCCTGGTAGTGTGGGAATCAGGCAAACATGGAAAGGAAAGATGGATTAAAGAATGATGGATCTCAGTTTCAATTGATATTTCATCAGCTTAAGAAGTGAAGGCATTCCGGGAGCCCACCACGTGGGAGGCAGGGCATACGAAAGGAAAGAAGCTCAGTCCTCTTGCTCTAGCTGTTCGTACTCTTATGGGTGTTTCTACCTCCACCAGAGACATAGCAGCTCCTCAGACACACATCTCTTTGCTCTTTCCATTCAGGATCTGAGCTTGCTAGAGAATCTCGGCATCTCAAGGCTCTAAGGGACTTAAGGGGTCATTGAACTCACTCCCAATTTAGGAATGAGAATATTGGTTACAAGATTAATTAATATGTGACGAGCATTCACTATGTAATGGCATCCTGCTAAGTCATTTATGTGTTTATTTCTCTCAACCATCCTAGAAGGTAGGTAGTACAGATAACATGAATTTGAGGAAGCAGAAATGAGGTACAGAACATTTAAATTATTTGCTTAAATTTATATAGAAAGTAAATGGGTTCATTAAGGTAGCATTAGCTCTGTAACAAATAATGCCCCAAATGTTAGTGCTTAACTAGAAATTGACCTCCAGACCCCCTCCCCAACCTTCCATTGCAGGTGTTTCTGGTCATTGGATGGTGCCTTCTACATGGCACTCTGGTGACCCAGGCTCCTGCCACCGTGTAGCTGTGCTGTCTCCTAGAGCCTTGTCTGTCAACCATACCCACCCAGAGAAAGGAGAGAGAAAGCATGGAGAAGGTATATCTACTTCTCAGACTTAGCCCGGAATTGACATGCATCCGCTCCTTTCACATCCCATTGATGAAAGTCAGTGATAGAGCCAAATCTAAATGCAAAAAGGGAAGGCAGTTGCTTCTCAAGGGCAACTCTGAAATGTGGAATAAAAGAGATGAGTTTGGGGACTTCCCTGGTGGCGCAGTGGTTAAGAATCTGCCTGCCAATGCAGGGACACAGGTTCGATCCCCGGTCTGGGAAGATCCCACATACCTCAGAGCAACTAAGGCCGTGTGACACAACTACTGAAGCCTGTGCGCCTAGAACCTGTGCTCTGACACCACAATGAGAAGCCAGCACACCGCATCCACAACTAGAGAAAGCCTGCATGCAGCAATGAAGACCCAGTGCAGTCAAAAATAAATAAATAAATAAATAAATAAATTTATTTAAAAAAAAAGATGAATTTGAATGACTACTAGCCATTTGTCACAGTAAGTCCTCCCTGAAGGCAGGAAGAAGAGGGAGGGAGAAGAATTAGACACTGCAACCTTATCTGTTTCCTTTAACCAAGACTGCATAAGCTTTCCCAGAACCCCTCCAGCAGACTTTCACTTAGATCTCATCGGCCAGAACTGGATCACATGTCCATCCCTCGCTTCAGGGATGCTGGGAAAACAGAATACAAGTGTCACAATTAGTTTATATCCATCATGTTTCATCACCGGAGATTGGGTACATTGCCTTCTGGAACTAAAAGAGGCTTCAATTAGCAAGCAAGAAAGAGGGGAATGGGTATTAATTAATCAACTCAAGTCTGTCACACATTTGTTTATCCAAAATCTGTTCCACAAACCCCAGAGCACCTGCTCTGTGCCAGGCACTGTTTTCTACTATCCAAGGCCATTCTGACTCTTACCCAACACTGCACTGAAACTTTCCTCACCAAGGTTACCGGGAACCTCAAGGTAGATAAATCCCAGAAGACATCTTCCAGGGATCTTCCTCAACCTCATGGCCCAATAGATGCTTTTGCCAAAGCAAGATCACCTCTCTTCTTTGAGGTTCCCAACAGCAAAACCCAGAGACCCAGGGTTAGACATGGAAATAGTATGCCCATCTGTGGCGGTGGCAACTCCATCAGTAGAAAGGATGATGAAGAGTCAGGAGCCCTACCAACCAGCCCTCCCCCTGCCTGGCTCCCTGGAAGGCAGCTGGGAGGGGCCTTTCCCATCATTTCTGGTGCCTGAACCAAGTTCATGTTCAGAATGTATATAAAGTTATTTGGGCCAAATTTCCATGTTAACTGTTCAGATCAGAAATGCTCAATGTCAGTTAAATTTGGTTGGATTATAAGACAACACAGTCAAGATCAAGAACATGTGGCCTGATCTGATTTAACCCAGAGAAGAAATGCCTTTTCCCTTCTGCTCAGCTATAACATTATATGTATAAAGATACATACGCGCTTGCTCTCGGCCAGAAATGTCAACTGCTTTTGATCTCTCCCTTTAGATATTAAAGTTTCCCTTGCTCGCCCCTCTGCTTGGCAGGCCCCTTAAGGGCTTTCAAACCAATAAACAAGCCTAGAGCTGCTGAGAGGATGGAAGCTGTTTGCCTTTTTGAGCTGGAGCCCCGTGGCCCGAAGGTCGTGTTTAATCAGCCTCAAGGTTTTGCTTAACATGGACTTGGAGTTTAAAATAGCATTTCAATAACCTCAGCCCCTTCCTGCTCTCCCCCAACAACCCTGGGAGGAGGGAGACAGAGGCCCACGGGTTTGGGAGTTTGTGTGTTTGTTGTTAAGGTTCTGAAACAAATGAGCTGTGCTTGGCTGGTGGCCATGGCAGAGAGCTGCCCTCCTTGTCTCAGCAAGGGGTTTGGTCCCAAAGCCAGGACCTGGTCCTGAGTGCTCGAAATAATAGACCTACAGAAGCAGAATGCCAGCTGCAGATTGGAATTGCATTTCTTTCTTTTCTTCTTCTCAGACTCTAAAGATAGCTAATGCTCTTCAGAAGAGGGCATGGGGCCACCCTTGTGCATTTCTGTTATGCCCATAATATCGAGTGGAAGGTGAGAGTAGGAATTACAGTCTTACCCACAAGCGGCTTGCAAACTCTCCCAAGACTGAAACTGCTATAAAGAACTTACTGCTGTTCCTTCCTCAGGATGGGTCTTTCGTGCCACACAAAGTCTGAGATGGGCACTGGCTGCTTCTGCTCACCCTGGTTCTCCTCCCTCTCACCTTCCCCTACTTCTTGACCTTCCCCCTGCAGGATCCTGGTCCTCCCCTGGTGGCATGATTCCTCACCCCATCCTTGGAACCTGGTGTCATCTAAGACAAATGTCATTCATCTTACAGAGTTTGCCTATTAAAAAATTCTTTCGCTGCATTATTACACTTAGAAATACCCTCCTCATCTGGACAACCAGTTATGGACCCATTATTAGTATACGATCAAATAGGGCAGCCACCCAGTATTAATCAGGATGCGTTGGCTCTGTTGCAATAAAAAAATAACCTTGGTAGCTCCACGCCTTGACTCAACAGAAGTTTATCACCCATGAAAAGTCTTGTGCAAATGAAGCTGCTCTACAGGGTATCTGGTCCCCCTGCAGTGATGTAGTGACCTAGACAGCTTCCACCCTCTTAACACATGGCATCCGTGATCACGGAAGAGACAACTGGACGATTGACAATCAGCTTTGAAATGTTTTGGCCCAGAGGTAACATTCACCACTTCTGCTCACAGACCTGCCCTAGTCACATGGTTCTATATACTGCAAGAGATCGGGGACAACATATGCCTATGAGGCGAGCAGGAAATTCCTCTGCCGCACACAGCCCCCTCCACGTCTCTGAACCCGTGTAATCCCTAAGAGGATGCTTGGACTCTTCTCAGGCTATGGGGAAAATGACTTCTAAATCTATTGATAGCCATGAGACTCTACTCTCAGGACCCCATTTTCAGGGCAGGCTGCTTTGTATTTTTTTAATGAGATGGTCAGTGAGGTGCAATCACAAGAAGAGACACAGGAGAGGCTCGGGAAAACAAAGTTTGTTATCTCACAGGTCCTAGAGACAAGAGACGTGGCATGCCACACATTGCCACATGGGAAAGACACCAGGGTGACAGGAGGCAGGAGACAGGAGGGGGCAGGGAGCACTTAGGCCACAGCCTTTATTGGGGTTTCAGAGGGAATGGCGAGGCGGGACACAGCGAACTGCCTCAGATTGGCTACTGTGAATCATTTCAGCAGGGTCTGGGCTATAGAGGTGGCCCCTGGGTGACAAAGGCAGAGGAATATTGCCTCCTGGAGTGCAAGGCCAGATACAGAAAGGACAGCTTGGACTGGTTAGTTTGCATATCAAAGTCCTGTTCCTTGATGGGCCTTTGCTGTCTCCAGGAATTGGCTCTCAGGGAAAGGCAGACTCAACCCAGCCAGAAAGTTTTTTTAAGATGTAAAAACATCATAATATACAGACAATGAAAATAAAATTTTTATATATATGTATATACACACAGTATACAGGCCCTAGTAAAAGTTCAGACAGTTAAGATACAGGATGAAGGGCATCCCCATTTTTCACAGAGGGGTGGAAACTGAGGCCCAAATACACTAGGAGTTGGTGCAGGCCCAGAGTTGGTAAGGGCCAGAGGGAAACTTTTCTATTTGTTTGCTCAAGACCCTGGGCCTCTCCCATCTCAGTTATCTGGGTCTCTTCCTTTGCCTCCTTCCAGAAACTCTGGCGGCCCCAAACCTTCCTGTCCAGAAAAGAGACCCCAAACACTTCCTGGTGAGTAGCCGGGGACTTGATGTGCGGCTCCGACCAGGTGGGAAACAGAGCGATTGTTAACTCAAAAGACCGGGCAGCTCTTACCTCAAAGGGATGGACAGCAAAGCCTGCAGATGGCTTGAAGGCCAAGTGGGAGGGAGAGAAATTTCAGAGGAGAGCAGGGGCCCTGGCTATTGCTCCAAAACTGCAGCTCACCTCTCTTGGACTCCCCTCAATCCCCCACCTGACCTGAGCCTCTAACATGTTCTCTTTGTTTCTGAACCTGCTTTCTTCCCCCGTTTCAGGTCAATTCCAAAATATTTTCTTGAAATATTTCAGTGACTCGTTACGAGCTGAGGGACAAACCTCTGGGGGTTACTGCCCTGAATTATCTTATTGTTAGAGGCCACACTTTGGGCTCTCCAAGGGACCTGGGTTGAGGAATTCACTAGAAAGCCTGGGAAAGGAAGCCCCACCCCTGGCCCTCACTGCTGAGCGAGCCCCATCCGAGTCCAGGCAGGCGTGAGCTTCGGTGCCCAAGTGGAAGGGAGCTAGTAAGACTCCCTCTGAGCATCTGGAAACAGATGCCTCCGAAAGCCTGCGGATTACTTGCCTGGCACAAACGACCTGCTAATTAAGTTTTACTATTTACCTCTGGAAAGAGAGGGGGCTTCTTGGACTCTGGAGAGGGCCCGACCCCTCCCCTCTCTCCTTTCCATCCTCCACCCCAATCAGGCCTGGAAACCACTCTGGCTCCCGGAGGGAGGGTGGGTAAATCTTTAGGGTCTGGAGAAGGGGAGAAATTACATAAGCCTATGCCCTCCCCCCGCCCCTCCCCCCACAGGCTGCTCCTGAAGGTGAAGAGCGATGCTAGGGCGTAGGGGGCAAGAAAGGGAAGCAGTTCAGCCAAAGCTAATTAGCTCCTTCTTGCTACTTGACCTTGATCTCTCTGAAGGTCATTTTCCTCATTTATATAGTGGAGGAAATAATCACATCTACCTGTGAGGATTGTTGGGAAAAATTAAAGAAGAGAGTGCTTGTGTGGGAGAGTCTGCTAGATGCCTACCCAGTGTCCATTTTGCCCTTTCTCATTCACTACCAATAGGCCTATGCGTCTTTATTTGGGCAGCAAAGTGCCCAGATAAAAGACTATACTTCCTGGCCTCCCTTGTAGCCAGGGATGACCTGTGAGATGTGAGTGGAAGTTATTGGCGGTGGTAGAGTTTCCAGGAACATTACCCTTAACTGAGAGACAACCCTATTGCTCTTCCCTCCCTACTTCATTCTCCTTGCTTGGAATGCAGACTTGCCGGCTGGAGTTCCAGCAGCCATCCTGGAGTATAAAATGACCTTGAGAAAAATCCATGTGCAGACGATGGTGGAACAATAAGGTGGAGATGTCACATTGACCCTGGACTCTCTGCTTCTGGATTTCTTCTAGGGGATGGGAAATTTAACCTTTTTGTTGTTGTTGTTATTGTTGTTGTTGTTGTTGTTGCTTTCGTTTAAGTCAGTGATTCTCAAGCTCTAGCCTGCATTAGCATTACTTGGAGAGCTGGTTAAAACAAAGATGGCTGGGCTCCAGTCCCAAGAGTTTCTGATTCAGTAGGCCTGGGGGTGAGGCCTCAGAATTTTATTTCTAAAATGCTGCCAGGTGATACTGATAGTGCTAGTATGGGTACCATATTTTGAGAATCACTGGTTCAACCCACCATCAATCAGGTTTTCTATTTTATGAAGCAGAACCCAATCCTGACTTACATAGCAGGCCTCACCCTCAATAAAGGTGATTAACATTTTTGTACAGAGATGAAATGATCGTGAGGGGGCTCCCTGTTCCCCTCCTGGGACCCAGCTGTGGGAATAAATCAGAAGCTCAAGGGGCTGGAAGGCAGGATGAAGCTCCATGATGGCCAGCCTTACCCCCCACTGCTGAAGGGCAGCCTTGACCTCAAGAACCCCAAGGAGACGTTTGGTCCCAAGGCCTATGTGTGCGGAGAGATTGAGGCCCCACCTTGCACAATCTCATTGTATAGCATCTCTGAGTGTCCCAGAAACTTAACAATATGCTACATGATGAAAGTTTTTTTTTTTTTTTTTAAAGCAGGGACCATGTATAGAGCCAAGCAGTCTGTGTGTATTTTCTCACTTAATCCTCATGACCCATTTCACAGGTGAGGAAACTGACGCTAACAAAGGATAAGTAACTTGTCTATAGTCACAGAACACTAGCGAGCGATGGAGCCTAGATTTGAACTAGAAATGCCACTCTCCAAATAGCTATTTAAAGCTGGGGTCAGCCCTACCCTGGCATTGGGCTATGCTCACCTGTATTTCCAGAAATAAGAAAGCAAGTAGGCTTTGGGACAGCTCTGAGCAAGGGTGGGAAGAGTGTCTGGAGCCGTCCTCCCACCTCTGTGTGTGTGGACACCGAAGGCGAAACACCAAGCCCTGGAGATACTGAGGGGAGGCAGCCCCTCTTCCAGGCAGGTGGGCTGTGTTGACGGATTGGAAACCATGCCTCTCCCGAGGTGAGAGGGTCCGTGGCCCTGTGCTGCCAGCTGTTGCAATAAAATATGAAGTTCAGAAACTCCGGGCAATCTTCTCTCTCCACTGAGTGATGACCTTGTAATTGGCTCTCAAGCTGGCTTGATTTATCAGCTCCAACCTGGGCAGCTGGAAAAGGATGAATTAGCTCCTGGGGCCTGCCGATGAGAGCAGGGTCCCTGGGAGCAGTGACGCCATGGGCGTGGGGACCGTGTGTCACCACCAGGCCCTGCTTAATTGTGGGAAGATGAAGCGAGGAGGTGTCGGATTGCACTGTATAAATCACAGTCTTTTGTCGAACAACCTGGGCCCAGGCGGCCAGACGATGCTTCTATTTGGAGGGAGACCCCAGACACAGACTTGCATCTCTGCCCCCCACCATGTCACAAAAGAGGCAGCTTGGCTCTGAAGAGTAGAGGCTTCAATGAGGGCCCTTTAGGGACGACTGGAGAGCTATGTGGTGTTACAGCCTCAGAGGAATCCTGTGTACTTTGCAGTCAGCCTCCTGGGTTCATATCCTGATTCTGCCATTTACCAGCTGAGGGACCGTGGCCGAGTCACATAAGCTCTCCCTGCTGGACATCATGGTTTAGAGCACTGCCTGGATCTGAATCTGGGCTCTGCTCCTTACCGGCTCTGTAGCCTTGAGCAAGTCACTTAATGTCTCTGTGCCTCAGTTTCCTCATCTGTAAAATGGGGATAATAATAATACCTAACTTACAGGACTATTAGTTTCCTAGGGCTGCCATGACAAATTGCCACAAACTGGGTGGCTTAAAACAACAGACATTTATTGGTTTACAGTTCTGGGGGCTGAAAGTTCAAATTCAAGGTGTCTCAATCCCTTAACTTAGTTACATTTGCCAAGACCCTTTGTCCAAATAGGTCACATTCACAGATTTCAGAGGTTAGAATTTAGGCATATCTTTTGGGGGGTCACCATTCAATCTACTACAAGGGCTATTGTGAAAATTAATGAATTAAAATATTTGTAAAGTTCTAAGAAGAGGACCTGGCACATAGTAAATGCTATACAAGTATCTGATACATGCATGAATGTATATATAAAATTCTACATATTACATAATGTGTATTATATATTTAAATATATATTTCTATATTTAATATATGTAATATATACATTAATATAGAACATATTAATGCATGCATTTATATATACATTAGCACATATAATCAATCTACATGTGTATGTATAGGAAATAATAGGGCTTCCCTGGTGGCACAGTGGTTAAAAATCTGCCTGCCAACGCAGGGTACATGGGTTCTATCCCTGGTCCGGGAAGTTCCCACATGCCACGGAGCAACTAAGCCCATGTGCCACATCTGCTGAGCCTGCGCTCTAGAGCCTGTGAGCCACAACTACTGAAGCCCGTGTGCCTAGAGCCTGTGCTCTGCAACAAGAGAAGCCACCACAATGAAAAGCCCGCGCACCGCAATGAAGAGTAGCCCCCGCTCCCCGCAGCTAGAGAAAGCCCGTGTGCAGCAACAAAGATCCAACGCAGCCAAAATAAATAAATAAATATAAATTTAAAAAAGAAAAGAATGGCACACATTTGCAGTGTCAGGCTATTGGAAGGATTAGAGCTGGTGGTGAGCATACAGTAGCTGTCACTCTGCTCAGGGCACAGTAGATACTCAATAAATGGTACCTTCCTTTATTATGACATCATGCCAGGCCCAGGGGTGGGATGGGTCAATCTGTCAACTATTCCACAGGTATTTATTGAGCACCTGTTATGTGCCAGGTGCTTGTCAGGCACTAGGGAGACAGAAAGGAATAACAAAAAAATTGGCCCCCTGCCCTTATGGAGCTTCCATTGCAGTAGGGAAAACAAATAAGCAAATAAATATAAGTATAATGCAATGTCAGTGATAAGGAGAGAGGAAGGGAAAATAACAGTGGCAAGTGTAACCCCAGTTCAACTTATGTCCATAGAGTGGGTCCCATGGGGAGACAGATGTGAACCGATAATCCCAGCCTATTACCTTAGGGTCTGCAAGTGGGGAGAGAGGGGTGGGGCTGAGAGGGCAATCCAGGAAGACTTCAGGGTGGAGGGGGAGAGGTGGGCCTTGAGGTATGAGGAGGGGCCCACCAGCCAGAGGCAGGTGGGGAGGAGGAAGGCACTCTGGCAGGAGCAGAAGTGTGCTGGCCCAGTGGGGCTTGGCATTCAGGGCCAGGGTCCACAGGCAGTTTGGCCTGGCTGGGCTGTGGGCAGTGGAGGCGGTGTGGGTTGGCCAAGCCACAAGAGGCATGGAGCACCTGTGAAGGCACTGAGTCCCATCTTGCTGCCAGCAGGGCGCTGAGTTGCTCTGGTCTGACAAGGAATACTGCTGAATCTTCATGCTCTGCTTGAAACTTGGAGTTCCGAGAAGATGGGGGCAAGCAGACGGAGGCAGGGCACGGAGCACGGGGAGAAGGGCAGGGTATTGAACCATCAGGGATGAAAAAACTACATGCCTAACATTTATTTCGTACTGGGTGCCAGACACCAGGCTTAGGACTGTATCTCCGTTGTCAGATCTAATTCTCACCTCTGTAAGGAAACGAGGCTCAGAGGGGTGCCGAAACCTGCCAGAGGTCACACAGCCAGAAAGCTTTCTCCCCTGGTAAAACCCCTCTCCTTGCTGTGGCCTGCGAGGGCCTGTGTGATCTGGCCCCAATCTACGTCGTTGACCTTGTACCCGTCTCCTCTCCCTCTCAGGCCCCTGTTCTTGCCACGCTGCCCTGACGGTTTCTGAAGCCAGCCCAGGGCACCCTTCCCCCAGGGCTTTTGCACTTTCTGTTCCCACTGTCTCTCTTGGTTAATTCTTCTGCTAAATGCTCCAGCTTGGACGTCACCTCCTCAGGGAGTGGTTGGAGCTACACCCACTCAGACAACCTGGGGTTCTGGCTGCAGCTGTGGGTGGTAGACAGTGCTGCAGCAACCTGGCCACGTCTCATCCCAAATGCCACCTCACCCCCCAGCTTTTCTGACTCCAGCTTTTTCCAAAGCCTTGGCGGATGCCCTATCTGTGTGTATTGTGGGGGGTGGCGGGGAGGGGGTGGGAGTTCAGGCGAGTTAAGGACCCACTCAACCAATGAGGGACAGATGGAAGTTGGCAGATAAATGTCGCAACTTCCGGACCTTCAGAGGAACAATTCTAGGGCACAACCTGCTCAGTATCTCAGAGGGTCCCCAGGGGGATTGAGTCCCCGTGGTCCACAGAGGTAACCCACGCACTGAAACAACCTTTTTTTTTTTTTTTTTTGGCTTTTCTTCCTTCTCCATCTCATTTATCATGCCCCTTTGCTGCTTCCTGGGTTATTTACCAAAGGAATAAAAATACATATGTTTACATAAAAACAGGTGCACAAGTGTTCATTGAACTTTAGCTGGAATAGCCAAAAAGTGGAAACAACCTAAATGCCCCATGGATAAACAGTGCTTCATCCAGAGGATGGAATATTACTCACCAATAAAAAGGAATGAACTGCTGAGACAGAAACATGGTACATCCCACATGTATCACGTTAAATGAAATGGCTACAATATGTAGGATCCCATTTCCACAGCATTCTGAAAACAGCAAAGCTCTATGCAAAGAAAACAGATCACTGGTTGCCAGGGGTGGAAAGGGGTCGATTACAAAGTGGGGGGGGGGGGGGGGAGGGGGGCAGGGAAGGCCGGACTTTGGGGAAGGCTGAATCTCTGCTTTGTGGAGGTAGTTACACAATTGTGTTTGTTAAACCAGCAGAATTGTATACTCTAAGGGTACATTTTACTGAGTGTAAGTTATACATTAATTTAAAACTGGAAACAAAAGTCATCTGAAGAAAAGGTTCTGTTGCTACAGAACAAAAGCTGGAAAATCTCCAAATTGGGACAATCTAAAGGTCTTTCCCAGCATGCCAGTGTGGGTTCCTGGGAAGATTCAGCCGCGGCCCTGCCCTGCTCTGAGCTGAGGCCAGCGGCTTGATCTGTGGATCTGACACCCTGTGGGTGGCTATCTGCTGGGTGCCCTGCCGGGGAGACTCTGGTCCTCCCCACCCCGCCTCTGTGTGGCCTCTGCTGAGCAAACACTGACCCCTGCTGTCTCCATCAGTTCCTCCTTCCTTCCAGGCTGGTCTCGGGGCCAGAGAATTGTGGTCCATCCCCAGGTCTGCGGGAACATTGGATGCAGAGGTGGGGAGCTGAGGGTGGACAAGAGCTGGTGACCAGTGCTTTCAAGGGCTGGAGGAGCTGCTGGAAAGGGTCCCCTCCAGGCCTGGGTCTGGCTCAGGGCAGTCAGGGCCGGAAGCCAGGGGCTCCCAGGACCACCTTGCTGCCGACTTGCCTAGTCCGAGTTTCCCTGCCCAGGCCTGGTGAGGAGAGGAAGAAGGCAGCAGGGGCTTCCACAGATGGGCGCAGCACTTGGAGACAGACCCACGCCTCTCCCAGCTGTTAAGTGGGAATGTCAATCCCTGCTCTTCTACTTCACCTATTTATTCATTTATGTACTGAGCACGGGCACTGCAGTGCATCCTGGGCATAAAGGGATGGGCATCCCTGCCTGGCCCCACAGAGCTCATAGACCCACAGTGATTGGGAAGTTCACGCAGATGTGGTACCAACGAGCTGTGGACATGGCCAGGCCCAGACGATGGAAGGGCTTGGAACTGGTTTACTCTTTACTCCTTCCTGGGGATGACTGGAGAATGAGGTGAGTCGAGGCTGGCTGGGAGCTGGGGTGTGGGCTGCAGGACAAGATAGATTCTGGACTTCCTTGGCAACTTCTCCCTGACCCTCCCATCCCAGAGCCTCCCTAAAAATGTCTTTGGATGCTTCCTCAGATGAGATGACACAGCCCTCTGGGGCGAAGATGGCCCAGCTACCTCTGGGGTGATCATGTCCAGAGAAACAGAGGCCCATGGGGCCAGTGACAATGTGACTAAGGTTGTGTGATTGTGTGTGTACACTTGCCACCTAGGTGTTTGCATGTGTGTAGCTACATGTGCATATGAGTGTGTGTGAGTGTGTGTGTGTGTGCCCGTGTGTACGTGTGAGTGTTTGTGGATGCCTGTCATGGGTGTGCAGGTATCCATCCCTGTGTGTGTGTGTGTGTGTGTGTGTGTGTGTGTGTGTGTAAGGATAAGTGGACACGGTTGCGTGGATCCCTGCAAGTGTGTGTGGATGTGAGTGCAGGTGTGTGTCTGTGCACACGGCTGCAGGAGCTTACATATGTAAGGACATGCCATGTGTCTGTGTGTGTCTGTGAGGGTGTATGTGCTGCGTGTTGGGGAGTCTATGAGTGTGGGTTTGGGTGTGCACAGTGGGGGCAGGGCTACCAGGATCCAGATCCCCTCTCACTCCCCAGGACCCTTGTCTGTGGAGGGGGCTGCCACCCCAGCCGCGGAAGGCTGAGAGCCCAGGCAAGCACACCCCTGCCTTCTTTCGTGGGGGCAACACCGGAGCCTCCCCAGGTAAGAGCAGCACCCTCGCAGGGCAGGGCCGACGGGGCACAGTCGGCCAAACACTGATGAGCTCCCTTCATGTGGTGGCTCGGACCTATTTCTGTCTTGTTTGGCTTATCCTGGCCGGGTGTTCCCGTCCAATAATGCCCTGTTTCTCCACCCGGCTATTTCGGCTGAGGAATGTGCTGTTTGTGTCTCAAGCAGAAAACCAAAAACCCCCATTATGGTTAGCTGTCCTGCGGCTCTGAGCAGCCACTCACTTATTTAGGTTTCTCCTGGTCTATATTTGTCGACGGATGACATGTTGAACTTGGAAGGCTTGGCATGGGGGAATCAGGGCCTCTTTAGGGAGGCGGGGGCATCATCTCCGCCCTCCCCATGGTTCAGGGTAGCATTTGACTTCTCTGCTAGGGGGAGCTGACCTTTTTGCTCTCCCCACGCCACCCTGGGCTGCCCAGCCATCCCTGTGCCTGGGCCCCCAGACCTTCAGACTCTGTGCATTGCCCAGGCCAGGCCTCTCCTCTCCCTGCTGGCCTCTGCTGCAAGCCTCCTTCCTGACTCCACACCCACCGCATTCTTCCCCAGCCCTGCTCCACACACCCAGAGTCCCATGGGGGTGAGTAGGGTACGGGATCTAGAATGCAATTGTCTGGTATAAACCTTGGCTCAGCCGTCTCCTGGCTGGGTTACTCAGCGAATTACTTGTCTTGGATGGCCCATCGCCATCTCTTCATCCATGAAGCAGGAGTGATACTCCATTTCGCTGGTTTAAGACGTACATTCTCGCACTTTGACGCTGGCCTTACAATCAACATTTAATTTGCCACAGTTTTTCTATGTCTTTATGGTACATAGAATAATGGTGTGGTTTATATTTTTATTTTATTTATTTGTTTACTGATTTATTGGCCGCACCACGCAACGTGCGGGATCTTAGTTTCCCAACCAGAGATCGAGCCTGTGCCCCCTGCAGTGGAAGCGCGGAGTCTTAACTACTGGACCACCAGGGAAATCCCTGGTGTGGTTTATAATCAATGGTGTTTAGAATTCTAAGAAATATGCTTGTATGAATACTAGTGCTATAATAGGTGGCACTTTCAAATTAAGATAAGATGAAGAGGTTTTAACAAAGGGATACAAGATGTGGGAGGAATGTACGGGAAGCACAGGCTATATAGTAAGATACCTGGGACTATTAAGAGAAGGGTTGTTATAATCCCAGACCTGAAGACAGAGGTTGGGGGGAGTAGTTCCCAGAACCTTGAAGGAGACAATTGGTACAGATGACCATTGAGAGCAGTGACCTTTAGTGAAGGCACAGGGCCAGGCTGAGGCAGGCTACTGGCTCTTCTATCTGTTAGCTGTGTGATTTGGGGCAACTTATTTACCTGTGCTTCGGTTTACTCATCTGCAAAATGGGCATAATAATGGTCCCTACTCCCTAAGATTGTTACATAAATAGGAAAAGACACATCAAGTGTTTAGAACACCTCAGTAAAGACTGCCTATCATTTCTTTCTGCCTTGATGTTCCAAGCTACCCTGGTTCCCATCCTAACTTCATAATTAACTCACTCTCCACTTCTCTGTCCATTTTATGAGGGACTTGGTATCCCTGCAATAAGGTTGGGTTTTGTTGCTGTTGTTGTTTGTTGGCTTGTTTTTTGCTAATTGAGCTCAAGTTGATTTCCGTTGCTTCCCGCCAGAAGACCTTAAGTCTACAGTGACACAGCAGTGACATAAGATGGAGTTGAGGTCCTCCCCAGCTGACACTAGCGATGAAACAGTCTCTGCTTACTGCTGAATGCCAGCCCCTCCCCACCCCACCCAGCCCCCACAGGACAAGCTATCATGGAGACTCTCTGATTGACATGGCAGTAGAGGGTCAAGAGTCCTGCTCCCTCCACTTCTCCCTTCTCTCTTTCCCTTTCTTCAGCCCCCCAGCACCTCAGTCCTAGAATCACCTAGAACACTAATTCCCCAACAATTGTGTCCATAGCCCACTTTGGCCAAACCAAAGCCCCCAGACCCTCTGTCGCATGCTCTCCCACAGCCAGAAGGAAAAAGAAGGCAGCGATGCATGGAAGGGCCCCATAGGAACAGCTGCAGGAGCTTGATGGCTACATCTGCTAGAGAAATAAGGGCGTAGGGGTGATTCATAACCAAAGTGCAACACCTACATGTTTCAGAGTCTGGTAGTTATTGGAAAATGATGGGCCCCGCACTCCGCTGGTGCAAATATGCATCCCTACATGCTGTGGGGTTAACCAACCGCCCGCCACAAGTTGCAGTGATGACGAGGGAACCAAACCAACAGCGATTCATAATTAAAATGTAAGAATAGCAGCAACTGAAAACCAGGACCAGCCCGAGGCAGCCCTGACAGGGCCCGAGCATCTCGCGTGTGACATCTCCTCCTGTGGGAACATGTGGTAGCATTTTGCGATGCTGCCAAGCCTTGCACGGCAGCCCGACTTCTTTGCCAAATGCTGAATCAAGTCTTCAGGAAGCTCCTCTAACCTGCTAATTTTCGGTTATAAATACCAAGTTTTGGTAGCCCTCGTTGACTCACTGGATCTGTCAGTGAGTGGCTACTTGTTCGTAGGATTGTGTATCATTTGCTGGAGAAAGGCTCTTCACTTGGAAAATCATTCATTCTAGAGCCTTGAGTGTTAGGGAAAATAGCCTGAAATATGTAAAAGTTGAAAGACCTGGGTTCAAGACCTGGTCATATACAGTCTGAGCCTCCGAGTTTCATAGGAAATCACAATGAGAGGTTGTATCAGCTGCAGCAGGCAATTCTGGCTGCCCAGGGCCAAGAACTTGGAGCTGGCTTCTAAGGAGCTTTGCATCACGCTAGAGCGGGAATTTCACCAGGTGGACAGCAGGGCCAGATTTAACAGCCCAAGGAAATTATCAAGAACCTGGTTCCTCTGTCTCTCTGCTCTGTCTTCCTTGGCATGGCTCCTCCGTGTGTTATTCTGAGAAGCAAGTGTACCAGGATGTTATTAGGGAACCACCAGTCTGACCCTGAGCAGGAGAGAGGGCAGAGAGGTCGGGTGGGAGTGTCCTGGACCTCCAGGCAGGTCTGTGGAAGGGTCAGCAAGGCCCTCGGGGAGTCCTAGAGCCACAGGAGTCCCGTGTCTCCCTGGATCCAGCTCGACTTAGTATCCCTGCCACATTCGTTCATTGGCTAGGAGCAGTCCTTGGGAGGAGTGGCCTGGGTGCAAAGGTGGAGATGGATCTCAGAGCACAGCAGCTGTGGCCCTTGGACCATTATGGTCCCTGTGGTTAGAAGTCAGCAGGGAAAAGCCTCCACCAAGCTTCGTAGTGATGCTTCTTCCCTGAACTGCAGTGCTTTCCTGATGGCCTTGGTGGATCCTGTGCCCATTAGGCCCTCTCGTGGAACTGAGTCCTCTGGTGGGTCTTCTGGCCTCCCATGAGATCCACTTCAGTACGCCCACCTCCCTCAGCCTCCATCCCTCCCTCCGCCTCCTGCCTGGGGCACCTCAGACATTTCCACTTTGCTGGGACTCAATGTTTTCTCTAGGCTTCTTGTAACCACCCTGGTAGTGAGTTTGCCCCATTCTCTGGGGTCCTTGCTGGGGTGTGAAATCCCCAGGCTCCAAGAAAGTGGCCTTGATCAATGAATTCTTGTTTATTAAGGCTTATACTCCAGTCTTGTTGAATAAGAACACTGAAGTCCAACCCCAGGAGCACATCCCAGGCTGTTGCTTGTGTCTCGACACGCTGCTAATTCTTGCATTCTTTAACTGTACAGCCCCTTCCCTTCAACTCAGGCTCAGCACTAGTGTGGGATCTCACCCTAGTTATCAGCTGCCAGGGGAAGCACTTGTTGCCGGGTTGGGGGGAGGCTTCTGTGGCATCTCCCAGCACAGAAGTTGTTCCAGCTCTTTTGGGGGGGAAGGGCAGGTCACCCCCGCAAACCCCAAGGGCCCAAGGGGGTTGTAGAATCCACATTCTCAAGGACATCCATCCCGATGTCCCCATTCCATATTTTAGGGTCCCACATTTCCCCAACCAGGGCCCTGGCCTTTGCATCATCCGACTGCTTTGGTGCTGCATCCTGACATCCCCGAAGTCGTGTAGCTCTTACAACCGAGCCCTCCACCTTTGCTCAGCTGTGTCCACCCTACCTGGGTAAGGGTGATAGAGGCCTCTTTGTGAGCTATCACTAAAGCCTCTGGTCCTCACACTTGCTATTAACTGCCTGGGAATTACCCTTAGTCTCTCATTATCCAAATACAGGCTGCAGGGTCAACACAACTTAGCATCAACCAGCCGGCTCCACTGTCTTTGTGGGCATTGCTCAGCTCATATATTTCAAACCACTGCACCATCGCACCAGCCTCAGCATCCGCCTCCACCAGTATGCTTTCCCAGGTCATTCGAGTAAAATGTTTGACAATTAAGCTGCCACTCTGTGGCAGAGGTTATCCTGCTCCACCCATCAACCAGGACAACATCCTTTTCTCCCACCAGGTGCTGGGAGAGCCAGTCCCAAATCCTCATCTTAGCGTCTGTTTTCTCAGGCCACTCCTGGTACCACAGGAGTTACTATCTGAAAAGAAGATGCTGAGGAAAGAGAGAAGAAAGGAAAGCTAAAGAAGGGTCATAGACTGCTGTGCAGTCTCAGCGTGGCTTGTCATGGGCTGAGAGTAGCCGGTGGGAAATACGCCGTTGGCACAAAGGAGGTGATGGATTTCAGAGCAGACAAGACATATGGCCACCTCTAGAGCAACAAGAATCCCATGGAATGTTATGTGCTGACTGGCTCAGCTAAGCCAGAGTTCCCTCCTGGAGCCGGGAATGGGATGGATGGATTCTGAGCAAGACCTGTGCTATCAGGAGGAAGGAAAGGGCAGGAGTGCTGGGAAGGCCACCAACCGAGTCCACAACAGAAGTGACCTTCGAAAGAACAAAACCCCTTCTTCTTGCAGATGGAGGAGACAGGGGTCTAGAGTGGAGATGAGAGAGATGTATCCAGGCTCTCACTGTGAACTGGGGCAAACACAAGACTGGGAGCCATGTGGCCCCTCCCAGAATGGTTTCATACCGTCTGTTCCTGGCAGCCTTGAAGTGGCCAGGGCTGCACCAACACAGGGGATCTGGTCCTTGCTTCTTACTGGGCTGGCCTGGTGCAAGCCCTCCCTTCTCAGAATTCTCAGCTGTTTTGGTTTCTTGAGCCTCACTTGGGGTCTGGCCACTTCTCCCTGAAACACTGAATCAGATCAGTACCCAGGGGAGAACTCAAGGCCAGCTCTCCTGAGATATTTTTAGAGCAATTAAATACAGCAATAACTCCTCACTTTCTCTTAAGGCTCATTTCCTATTTCTCTATTAAAGGGAATAAAAACCCATCCTGGAAGGATGCCTGACACATTCTTTGGGGAAGGAGATGGGACCGGATGCCAGGCAATGCTGGTCAAGGTCAGATGGAGTTTGCCTGTGAATCCCCCGGGAGGCTTGTCTGACAAGCAGCCACCCCCACCTCAGTTGACTCTCCTGAAGTGATGACTGAGTTCCTTCCGCTGTTACCTGGGCACAAGGGATGGTTCAACAATGGGGGCTGGCCAGCTGACATTCCTGGTGTGGCTCAGGAGGCAGCATTAGCTCCATCTTAAATGCACCACCTAAATCATCCTCACCTTCCTGCAGGCCTGCCAGAGAGTCTACACTTTGGCATTTTCTCTTGTTGGGTAAGCAGAGGGTTAATTCCACCCTTAGACTGTTCCTCTTGGGGGTTGTCTCTCTGCAAGCCACCTACTTCAAAAGAGAAATACCCCTAGGAAAGAAGATTCAATATCAATGTGACTTAGTTTGGGGAAGAGCATTAAATACAGGCTCGGAGGCTTGAGTTTCAATCCTGCATCTGCCACTTATAAGGTGAGTAATCTTGAGCAAATTGTTTCCCCTCTCTGAGATTCAGTTCCCTTACATATCCACTCTGCACCTTATCTTTATAGGCCCTCTCTCCTGGGGCTTTTGTGAAGATCAAATTGAATAATGATTTTAAAAAGTACTTTGGAATCTGTGCAGTTGTATTAATCAGGTTAGGTTAGGCTGTGCTACTGTAACAAACCAACCCTGAATTCTCAGTGGCTGAACACCTAGTTATTTGTTTCTCATGTCAGTGTCTCTGGTTCCATCTTTTGGCTTCAGTCTCTCAACTCATAGGTCCCCAAGTCACCGCAGCAGGGGTGTAAGATCAGGAGGGTCCACACCAACCTTCTAATGCTTTGGATCTGAAATGACACCTGTCACTTCTGCTCACAGCCTATTGGTCAGCACTAGAATATGGCCCTGCCTGGTGGCAAATGGGTTGAGAAATGCAGGGGGCATATGCATGTTTGGTGAGCTGTCAATGTCTCTGTTGCAAAAGAGTTTTATAATTCAGAAGAATTATTTTTTGCTGTTGGCTTTTTTGTTTGTTTTGTTTTGTTTTGTTGGCTGTGCAGCTTGTGGGATCTCAGTCCCCGACAAGGGATTGAACCCAGACCACGGTGGCAGTGAGTGCTGAGTCTTAACCACTAGACCACCAGGGAATTCCCTGCATTATTGTTATTTGGAATGGTGCTAGCAGGAGGAACTGTCTCTGACTCTGGCTCATTTATATTGGGAGGAAGAACAGGGATGGTGGAGCGGTGAACTTGCACATGGGATAGGATAAGGGTCCTGAATGCTCAGAGCAAGAGGGAAGGAGCCAAAGAAAATATTTGCCTTGTTGCATAGTGGGCAAGTATGGGGTGCCAGGCAGCCCACCTGGAATGCATTCTCTGTGAGACGTAAGCCAGCCAGCACCAGGTACCACAGTACACTAGCTCCTGCCCAGGGTTTCACTAGCACCCCCAGGTCCTATCCAAGTAAGCCAGGATCGCTTGGTTCTCAAACTCTCTGTGGTTAGAGACTAGTTTTGTTTTTAATCTCCAACCTGTCAAGGACTTTTGTAAGATATGATAAAAGCAAATTACTAGGGACATTAAGCAACCTAGAAATTAATCTAGAAAATAACAATGATAACCTAGGATGAAATACTCTAGAAAATAACCCAGTTAACACAAAGATAATTTTGAAAATTTCTCAAAATAATAAAATCTAAATAATCTAGAAAATAATCTAGAGACTAAAGAAGTGAAATAATCTGTTGTGAACATTTGCAAACTATAATTAAAAAAGCAGGGTAAGGGAGGGAGAAAGAAATTGGGAGATTGGAATTGACATACACACTACTATATATGGAATAGATAACTAATAAAGACCTACTGTATAGCACAGGGAACTCTGCTCAATACTCCATAATAGCCTGTATGGGAAAGGAATCTAAAAAAGAGTGGATATATGTATATTTGTAACTGATTCATTTTGCTGTACACCTGAAACTAATACAACATTGTAAATCAACTATACTCCAATAAAATTTTTTTTAAAAAAAGCATGACTAGGAAAATGAAAAGAAGAGCATCCTGACTTGTCTGAATCCTGTTGGATGAGACGAGTCCATTGATCAAGCCCTCAGATGCTGGCCAATATCACATTGCTATGGAAGTGAAGGGTTCCCCTTGATTTCCACACTTATCTAGTGGTGGAACAGTTTCCAAGGTGAGTGGCTCACCACTAATCCTTGAACACACTTCAGGGGCCCTGCTAGATGCAAGCTCTTGGTGGGCAGAGCCTACATTTCCCTAACAAGGAATATGTGGGAACACCCAGCTCAGCAGCCCTCAATGTGGGAGATACAAGATGCTGGCTGATGAGTCATGGAGACCCCTAGCCGTGGCCAGGAACATGCCAAGAAAAATCTCCCCAAACCATTAATGGAATGCTTACCCCCAAATCAGAAACTTGCCCCTGTGGAGGGGCGTGTTTTAAATATTCTTCTCTCCAGATTCCATGTGTCCCCCTCTGCCACACATCACCCACCCTCCAGAGTCACTCACACACATTTATGGCTTTTGACTACTCAAGTCTATATTAATTAAAGAGCAGACTTGAGATAGGAGAGCCGAGTGTCTTATTTCATAACGTAGATAATGTTAGAGATTTTAATTTACAAGGAGAGCGGAGACCAGGGTCTGTCTGCAGCAGAAAGAGCCATAGAAAGCTTCTTAGTTTCTGAATCTGATATCTCGAGACTCTCTGAGTTGCCGTAAATTCTGATAAAAATGTCTTCCCAGCGGCAAAAGATAATTTTTATAAGCTTTTGGAAGGGACTAATAAAGCAGTAATCTACCGTCTTCCATTATTTAAAGACCTGGCTTGAGGGCTGTGATTTGTAAGGGTTTTTATATATAAATATATAGATGTATATTAATTATATGTCTCAATCCATCACCCTCTCTGTAAAGGAACTGTGGCAGGGAGCTTTGGTTTTCCCAGGACTGGCCTCTTGCCTCGGCTGGAGCTGGAAAGATCTGTCTCTGAGACCTAGCCCAGCAGATCTCCATGCCTCCAGGAGAAGTGATCAAAGGTGATGGTGCAGACACTCTTCATCCCTCCTCTGGACCTGTGTGATAACCTTAGGGTTACAATTCATGTCTGACAAACATGATTCCAATGTGACAAGGCCTAGTGGTGATGAGGGCGGCTTAGTCATCATCTGACAACAGACACATGTTGGGGATTTTCCCATCTGCCCCTTGCCCGAGTACTCTAGCTCTGGGGTTATCGTGCAGACACCAGCCTGAGCATCCAATAACAACAAGCTTAAGCTCAGAGCCAGAGAAGGTAGCCCTTGCATCTGAATCCAGGAACCAGGGACCCCTGCTGGGGAAGGCAGAGCAGATTTTTGAGGCTGTGGGATTTGTGTGGCTTATTCTGTGAGAACACTTCATGACCCCATAAAGTGCTTAAGATGCTACAGGGCGAATATATGATCCAAGTCCCTGCCCATCAGCCTCCCTGCCTCAGTCAAGCCAAGAGGCCTTTGGATGATGGCAAAGAGCTGAGTAAAGATGCTCCTTAAAGGGACAGAGGTTGTTCTGTATTGGCCACATTTCCCCTGGGTCCTCTTACATTCCGAGCACACAGAGGGACCCAACACCAGGAAGATGCTGGTGGGAGCGGTGGTGTTTCTTCTCCAATCTCTTCTCTCTTCAACCTCATGGTCTATGACCCTCAGTCTATAGACAAAGAAAGTGAAGCACAGATTAGTGAGGTCCAGAGTCAGAGCTGGGATTCAAATCCAGGTCTGGCTGACTCCATAGGTCATGTGGTTTTATCTACAAATATTGACTTATAGATAAGGAGAATAAATTTTTTTTAAATTATTTTTTTGGGGGTACACCAAGTTCAATCATCTGTTTTTTATACATATATCCCCGTATTCCCTCCCTTCCTTGACTCCCCCCTCCTCGAGTCCCCCCCACCCTCCCCACCCCAGTCCTCTAAGGCATCTTCCATCCTCGAGTTGGACTCACTTTGTTATACAACAACTTCCCACTGACTAAGCTATAAAAAGGGATGAGATGGAGCTATATGTAATGAGGTGGATAGAACTACAGTCTGTCATACAGAATGAAGTAAGTCAGAAAGAGAAAGACAAATATTGTATGCTAACTCACATATACGGAATCTAAAAATGGTACTGATGAACTCAATGACAAGAACAAAGACGCAGATACAGAGAATAGACTGGAGAACTCGAGGTTTGGGAGGGGGCGGGGGGTGAAGAGGAAGCTGAGACGAAGTGAGAGAGTAGCACAGACATATATATACTACCAATTGGAGAATAAATTTTTAAAAAGAAAAGAGGGAAGGAGGGAGAGAGAAGGAAGGAGGCAGTGTTTTGCTAATTCGAATGGCCACCTAGATTAGTTGCAGATCACAGTGCTGAAAAGGAGGAGAGAGTTCGGGGAAATAGCCCATACAAATGAAGGGTGGGAGCAGAAGACCCTCTGAAGCCTACAAAAACTCTTCAAGAGACCCTGGATAGCAGCTGGCTGGAGAACCCAAGGCTGAAACCAGGAAGATGAAATTAGAGAGCTTATCCAGCAGTCAGTTCCAAAGCAAGAGGTCTCCTCGTCTCCATGGGAGACAAGCACCCTCCAGGGATGCCTGCTGGCCTCCTCCCAGCCAAGACTGGACCAAGAAATAGTTCCTATCTAGCTGGACCTGGAGCCTGGACCAAATTGCAGGGCTTGCCACTTTATGTACAGCCCCTGCTCCAAGAGCCATGCTACAGCTTCAAGCCTTGGGTATCGAGACCCTAGGGGGCATTATGATCCCCTGAGTAAGATGAGAGAGGGGAGGCAAGGATTTTCCAGTTGCGAAACCAGCAGTGACTGGCTTCCCAGGAAGTCCAGACTTCCCCCTGAAAAGCTCACATGCTGGGGCCACGTGCAGCTGAGGTCACGGGCAGCAGCTTCCTCACAATTTGTGAATGTCCAGATTTCCTGAAAGTCAGCAGCAGCTTTCCAAACCCTTGCTTCCACCCCACCCCCTACCACCTTTCAAGAACTGCACCATTTCCCAAGTCCCTGAATTAAAATCCTCCCTCTGGGAAATACCCAGAGCGACTCCTGGCTGCCTGGCTGAAACCCGAGTGAGACAGGAGACAACTGGAACTGCCTGACAGTAAGCGTCTACCACCCAGAGGAACAGAAATGTAATCCAGTTTTGGAAAATTAAGAGACCTTTCCAAGCCTCTTTGCCCACCTGAGGATACAGACTGATAGTCATACTTGCTGCATGTTTTTGAAGTAGCTGGGGTCCTCAGGGGTGGTGAGCACCTCCTACCCCATTGCAGTCTCGACATTTACAAGGGACTTTCATGGCCACCACTGATCCCATCTGCAAGCCTGCAAAGTGGGCATCACCCCATTTAGTGGATTAGAAACGTGGTCTCTGGGACAGGAGCACATAGAACCAAGGGCTTGGACCCTGCATTAGTCTGCTTGGGCTGCAAAAACAACAACAACAACAGCAACAAAAATAAAAACCCTGACAGGTTGGTTGCCTTAAATAATAGAGATTTATTCTTCCATAGCTCTGGAGGCTGAAAGTCCCAGATGAGGGCTCGGCACAGTTGGTTTCAGGTAAGAGTTCTCTTCCTGGTGTACAGATGGCATCTTTGCTTCTTGTCCTCACATGGCCTTGCCTCTGTGTGTGCACAGGGAGAGGGAGCAAGCTCTCTGGTATCTCTTCTTACAAGGACACTGATCCTGTAGATCAGGGCCCCACCCTCAGGGCCTTATTTAACCTTAATTACTTCCTGAGAGGCTCCACCTCCTAAAACAACCACATTGTGGGGGAAAGGGCTTCAACATAGGAATCTGGGTGGGACACAAACATTTAGTTAATGTCATACCTCTAGCCTGGTGCTCTTACTATCACACTAGGAAACTGAATGCATTAGGGAGAGGCATCCGAGGAAAGTGAAAAGAGAAGGAAAAAAAGATGGAGTTGAAGGTCTTGGCCTAATTTCAGCCTAAATCAAAAAGTCCAACTAATCTCCAAGCCTTGAAACAGACACCCTCCAACATATTGAATCTGGAAAGGCTGTCCACAGGCAAACTGTAGAGGCTTTGGCTTGGCCTGTGTAATATCTTTTATAAATTTGAATTTGTTGCCCATATTTATAGACTGGAAGTCTTCCCATAAAAACCTGGGTTTCTGGCTTCTCTTGAAAAATCAGAAGGTTGCTTCTCATTGGGGCTGCATGTCAATATAGCAACCATTGGCCTGCGTTCCAGAGCTGCCACTTCTGATGGAGCATCTGACCCTTGCTTACACAGGTACCCACCACTGGCCTGGGCCTCCCTGGCCCCTCTGGGCATATATTGGCCCCATGGGCCTGGGGAAGATGGGGCACCGTGGAGCAGCCCAGCCTCCCTGAGCTTCTTCACAGAGGTGACAGCACAACGTGGGTCCTCTTTGATTCCAGGCCTGTTCATCCAATGTCCAGCTGCTCCATCCCCCCACGACAATACTGCATAATTCACATGAAAGAGGATTAATATACAGTCAGGAAATTCAGACACTCAATATAACTTCTAAGGGCCTCTTTATTTGTATGAAAAAAGTGAGCATCCCAAAATATTCACTTCTCCTCCCCCGTGGGGTTTGAAGATTGTCCCCTAAGACTCTGTCCCACTGACCATTTGCACAATAATCAGAGAATCCTGTGGGCTGAGGGTGGGCGGCTTCTTGGGTACCCCATGCTGGCTGCAGGCACCCCAAGTCTTCCATATAATGGGTCCGATCTTGGCATTTATTTATTATTAAAAACACAGTCTCTAGCTCTGAATCCTTTGCTGTTTTTTTGGCTCTTGCCTGAAGCCTCTTCCAGAACCCAGCTCTCCTGATCATTTGTGTCGGAAAGTTTCCACTCTTGGCCCAGGAGGAAGCAGGCCTATTACTCCACTGTGCTGCTCAGCTCTGAAAAAGATGGGCTGAGGAAATGGTAACGGTTCCCCATTCTCCCACATGACTCCCTGCTTCTAAGCTGCGTGACCTTGGGCAAAGCACTTTACCTCTCCGAGCTTTCAATTGTTCTTCTGTTAAGCCGTGTTTTAAAATACCACTCAGGGAAAATACACTGTGATCGCGGATGAGAAAAAATCTTTTAAAGATATAAAACACTATATAAAGCTTAACCACAGTGAATTGGTCAGGATCCCTGAAAGGAAACAGACAATGCTTCCAAACAGGATAACAGAAGGCAAGGTTAATGAAAGGACTGTTGACACAGGAGTGGGATGGTTTGAGGACACTGACAAGGGATAGAGCAGCACCCTGGGGATGTATCTGTGAAGGTATAAGCAAAGGAGTAACTGTCACAGAACCCAGGAGTGGGGCTGTATTAAGAGGGCTGCCTAGGAGGAGCAGTGGCCTTCAGTACAGCGTGCAGCCAACCTCTGGTGACCTGGTGAGGGCAGGGAAGCTGGAGGAATAAATATCCCAACATGCTTTACCCCTCCCCCTCTGCTGTCCTATTGGGGCCTTCCATTGGTTAAACCCAACCAGAAGCAAGAGAGTGAGGGAGCTCCTTGCTACTGTCCTCGGGCATCAATCTCTTGAGCCCCAGAGCAGGGTGTAGCAGAGTGGAGATTGGATCTGGAGGGGTAAATGGAAGATGTTTGGAAACACTTGGCACAAACACTCGCTGTGTTTTTAAAGTGCACTAGACACCACGGCAATGCTTTGTATCACCATCTCACTGACTCTTCTCACTGGCCCTAGGAGGTTTTCACAGATGAGCAAACTGAGGTTTAGGCAGGAAAACTGACGCCCTCAGGATCACTCAGCTACTGAGTGGTAGAGGCAGGAACGGAGCCTGGATCCCTGGAGGATGCTGCTGTGTGGTCTCTCAGGTAGAGAGAGAGACAGAGACAGAGAGAGAGAGAGATACTCGTCGTATCATCATTTTGGGTCACAGCACAGTATGGATGCTTTCTGCCTCGTTCAATATTCAAGGCTCAGACCCTGTCCTCAGCACCATGGAGATTTGCTGTGCTGGCCTCAGGGGCTCATAATGAAACCGTGAGCCCTGTGAAGGCAGGAAGCACAGTCACGAATGCAGGCACGCAGGGTGGATGGGATGGGCAATGCAGATAAAGAGGAACGTAAGGCTCAGAGGATAATGAGGTCAGGGGAGCGAGGAGACAGTCCGTCCCTTGATGATCCCAGGGCTTCCCCAGGGTGGAGCCTCTTGTTGACAGAAGTAGGGGCACTGGGGGGTGATGGAGATACGGAGTTCTTTTTGAGGTGCCTGTAGAACACACAACTGGACATGTCCAGCCAGCTGTTGGACTGTGTGGGTATTGGAGCAGTTTATTTAGCTTCTATTTCCCAAGGAACCAAAGAAGCAGGGCTGCCTTTCCTTGTTTCGGTCATCCATGAATTAATAGAGAGGACAGCAAGGCCCTAGGGAGACAGAAGCTAAAACACAGAAAGAGCTCAGGTCCCTAATCACTAAGGAGAAGTCATCTAGGTGCCAGGCACTCCTGTCTTAGACTAATATGTGAGTGAGCAAATAAACTTTTATCATGTCAAGCCACCGACATTTTAGGGTTTGTTTGTTACAGCAGATACAATTAACTCGCCAGTACAGGGAGCTTTTCTGTGGATCACATCCTGTTTGTAGAAAGCCTCAGCAGGGTGGGAAGCTGAGAACTGCCTCCAGGGAGACCCCTGGCTTCTAAGAGTGGCTTCTTCAGGTAAGACGGAAGCACATCTTCCTCTAAGGAGCCAGCTTTAGCCAGGGCAAGGAAAGCCTAGGATGAGAAGGCATTTATTCCAAAGAGCTGGGGGCACCCGAGGAATGGGCTTCTCTCAGGGGATCTGTGCAGCTGGGTCCCCCGTTCTGCAGAGACCTGGAAGCGGATGGGGCCCTGGGGCTCCACATATAACTGCTCTGCCTTTAACAACAGGCTTTGGAGTGCAATGAGGGTCTGTAGAACTCAGTCGGCAGGAAATTTCTGTCCAATCCCCTCACTTTCTTACTGCATATTGATTGAAGCAGTTCTTATTTAGCTTAAGGCCTCCAATGGCAGGATTTTGTTGTTGTTGTTTTGGTTTTTCGGTCTTGGCTTTTGGGGGGAGGTATTTTTTTTCCAAAATGCAGCCACTTTCTGTTGAGTAATTGAGTCCCATATCGCTTCTTCCTCCTGCATTGCTGGCCCCACCACCGCTCTCCCAGGAGCCCCAGAAGAACCAGTGGGGCAGCAGCCAGGGCTTCCCAAACCATGGCCTAATTCAGTGCTATTTGATATTCCTGCAAACCCAGGACCCACACGATGTGCTGGGACAGTTTGTTTGGAGAACACATTTCCGCCCTTTGTACTGCAAGCCCGGGACCAAATGACATGCATGTCTTTTCTGCAAATCTGGAGTTTGCGAGAGCACTGTAGGGAAGACAGCTTGGAACCACGTAGACATGCTATAGTTACACGCTACAGTTTCTTTATCCATGGTATGGGCACACTGCTATGTGACCCGGCCACCTCAAAGGGTAGTTAAGGAAGCGTGTGGGAAAAATGTCTTTGACAGGAATGACAGCTTCAAGGAACAGAAAAGCCTACGACTGTGATCTAAATTAATAGGGGTTTCTTTTTTTTCCACTACAAGCTATCTGGACGGTGGCAGTTTGGGGCATTGGCTCAGTGGCTCCGTGATGTCATCAGGGCCTAAGGTCTGTTTCATCATTCAGTTCCCTCATCTTTCCCATGTTGACTTTGGATCTCATGTGATTGCTTCCTGGTCCTCAAATGGCTGGTGACTCTCTAGACCTCACGTCTGCATCCAAGGCAGAGAGAAGGAGTCAAGGCCAAAGCTTTCTTCTACTGAGGCCTCATCTTCGTATTTGGTAAGGTAAGCCATCCCCAGAAGAGTGCCCGGTTACCTCTCACCGGCTAGAACTGGATTAGAGGAAGGAAGGGGGCCTGAGTGGTGGCTGCTGGGTGGGCAGTGGGTAGCAACTGTGGCAGAACCACAGACCAAACGCAAGAAGCGCTGGAGTCTAGGCCTGGTTTTGCACTCAAGGTGCGCTGTGTGTCTTTGGGTTCTGTCCTTGCCTTCTCTGGGCCCCAATTTACCTGTGGTCCCAGGAGAGAGCTGAGCACAGTTATCTCCGGGGCACTTCCTGTATCTGTAGTTCTGGAGCTGTGACCTGGGCGTGGTGACTGGACTGTGGCAAGCTCAGCAGAGGAAGCCCCTCCCATCTCCGTGGAGAAGGCCCGCCCACCCCTTCTGCTTATGCCTCCTCCTAGACTGCAATGACAGACTCACCTGCTCTGGGGTTCTGCCAGGATCAGATGAATTGCGGCTGATCTCAACGAGTTGTGGCTGAGAGTGTGTGCAGGGGCTGCGTGGGACAGAGGAGGCAGTGCATGTTTAGGTCCCAGGAGTGCTGGATTCTGATCCTAGTAATGCTTCTGACTTGCTGGCTGACCTTGGGCCCGTCTCTGGCTTTCTTTGTGTCTCAGAGTCCCATTTGTTCTGGGAGGGAGCTGGACGAGATGATCTGTCCTGGGATTTATAGCTCTAAACTGCATCTAAGGGGTCAAGGAGGAAGATGGAAGGGAAAGCTGAGGTCTGGTTCCTGGGTCTGCACGAAGCCCTGGAGGGGGAGGGGCAGTCAGGACTGCCATAGAGAGGAGGCCCCCCGCTAATGAGGGGGCCAGAGCTTCCTATGGGCTAATGTTCTAGATCCAACCAAGACAAGACACTGATGGTTCTCAGAGCCTTGGGGGAAGGGGCAGATTCTGGCTTAGTTTTTGTTTCACAGACATCTCAAAGCATGGCCCAGGCACTTCCCTGGTGGTGCAGTGGTTAAGAATCCACCTGCCAATGCAGGGGACATGAGTTTGATCCCTGGTCCGGGCAGATCCCACATGCCACGGAGCAACTAAGCCCATGCACCACAACTACTGAAGCTCACGCACCCAGAGCCCGTGCTCCACAACAAGAGAAGCCACCACAATGAGAAGCCTGTGCACCGCAAGGAAGAGTAGCCCCAGCTTGCCGCAACTAGAGAAAGCCTGCGTGCAGCAACAAAGACCCAACACAGCCAAAATAAACAAATAAAATTTAAAAGAAAAAGAATATGTATATTGTTTTAAAAAAAAGTGTGGCCCAGAGATGACTATTCTTCCAAACTTAAGGTTTAAGGATTCAAAGAATACCTGGCAATGACCTGTCTCTCTATACTTCTCTTGTCCCTTATTTGTCCCTCCCTCCTTCCCTCTCCCTCCTTTCCTTCTTCCTTCTTTCTTTCCTTCCTACCTTCCTTCTGGGAGCATTTATTGAGCAACTACTATGTACCAGCTGCTAATGATATGACAAGGAACAAGGCAGACACAGTACCCGCCTTCCTGGAACTGACCCTAATGGAGAGACAGGCACTGAATAAGCATTTACTAACTGTATGTTGGGGGTTAAAGCTATGAGTGCATGGAGAAGAACTAACAAACATAGCCAAAAAGAAGGAATCAGGGAAGGCTTCTGAGAGGAGGTGGCATTCAAGAGAAATCCTGAAGGATAAGGAGGGGTTAGCCAGGGGTAGTAAATGCTGGTGCAACCACTGTGGTTGCTGTAAGCAGGACTCTAATACTTCACTTCTGCCCTTTCTCCAGAGACTCATCAGCTGGGGGAGCCACTTCACCTGGAAATGCCTAAGAGATTCCATGTTCCCCCCATGAGGGGGAATACTCCAGTCAATTACTGATGTGTGGGCACAAAAACCCAGACTCCTTGCCTTAAGGAGGGACAACTCTGGTGTCATCAGTCTCTAGAGCTCCCCATGGATCAAGCTGAGGATTGACTCTTGCAGAACCCACAGCTTTGCCCAGTTTCTTCCCCTGCCTTCTCCTTCCATCACCCTCTTATAGGATTCTCCTGGGAACAAGTCCTCAAAAAGCCACTTGTATAAGAACCCCCATGTCAATCTGTTTCTAGGGAACTTATCCTAAGACATCAGGTGACTGACTGCTCCAGCACAAAGAACAGCTTAGCTTCTTAGTGACAAGAGAGAATAGGGGGAGGTCAGGAGAGCTGTAAACCTCCATTCAGGGTGGCTGGACCATGGAGTCAGGGCATAGGGTGGTGCCCTGAAGCTGCCAAACCATCCTGCAATGCCCAGAGTTCCTACTGGACCCAGGTCTGGTGAGGTACCAGTTGGAACCTGCCTGCTCCCTCTGCATTATCTTGGTTTCCAGGAGTGCAAGCCAGTCCAGCTTTGAGAGAGGGAAGACAAGAAAAAGACATCCAGGGGAAGCTAGAGGTAGGCCTTGCTGACCATAATGCACCAAGTGTTTTGCAGGCCCTGTGGATCAATAGCAAAGCATAATTGGGAGGCTTAGCACTGCCTGGTTACTCAGCCGTGAGTCTGAGAGATGCTGCAGCCCCTTGCCAGCCCCAGAGTGGTACTGAGTCTTGCTGCCAGCTCCAATACATCTCCCTCAGCCTCTACCCTCTCCACCCTCAGGAAGAACAGCCTCCATCTGGAGGGGAAGCACATTACCAGACATGGGCAGTGTGGGATGGTGGTAAAGAGTGTATGCCCTGGAGTCAGACTGTATCAGCTAGCCATTGCCACAATAATGCTGTGTAACAACAACAACAAAAATGACAAAAACCTCAGTGGCTTATAAAAATAGGAATTAATTTAACCCATGCCTCTCTGGGTGGGCTGAAACAGCTCCACTGACCTGTAGCTGGATTTACTGATGTATTTTTGGTTCATTTAAGAATTAGCTGATCTAGGCTGTGAAGCTGGGGTAGCTCTGCTTTACCTAAAGATCTCTGAAGATTGTTCCACCTGTCTGTTATCTTTCTTGGTCTGTTGAGCTAGCCAGAGAATGTTCTCACAAGTAAAGAAAATGGAAACATGAAACGTCTATGGCCGAGGGACTTCCCAGGTAGTGGAGTGGTTAAGAATTCACCTGCCAATGCAGGGGACATGGGTTTGAGCCCTGGTGGGGGAAGATCCCACATGCTGCAGAGCAACTAAGCCCATGCACCACAACTATTGAGCCTGCTCTCTAGAGCCCGTGAGCCACAACTACTGAGCCTGTGTGCCACAACTACTGAAGCCCAAGTGCCTAGAGCCCATGCTCCACAACAAGAGAAGCCATGGCACTGAGAAGCCTGCAGACCACAGCAAAGAGTAGCCCCCGCTCACCACAACTAGAGAAAGCCTACATGCAGCAATGAAGACCCAATGCAGCCAATAAATAATTTAATTAATTAATTAATTATTTTAGAAAAAGAAAGAAACTTCTATGGCCTAGACTCAAAACTGGCACACTGTCACTTCTGTCTCATGATCTTGGCCTAAGGAAGTTACATGATTGAACCCAAGGGCAAGGATGGGGAAATATACTCTACCCTCATACTGAGAAGTACGGTAAAGTCATGTGACCAAGGGTGAAAAATCAGGACCAATAATGCAATCTGTCCCAGACTGCTTCTTTGGAATTCTGGCTCTGACATTTGCTAGCTGTGTGAGATTGAGCAAGTCACTTAATCTCTCTGAACCTCAGTTTTCCCATCTATAAAAGAGAAATATTAATGGTAGCTTCCTTTGGGGTGGTTGGTAAGTAATTATTCTGTAAAGTTAATTATCTTAACACCAAAAATCCTGTAGCCAGGAGGAAACCATCCTTGGGTAGAGTCAGCTCTGGGGTAGCAGAGAGGAGAGGAGAAGCACTCTAATCCTTGAAATCATTGAACTGCCTGAGTGACCAGAAGCTCCCAAACACTAGTTTTCTATAAATGTATAAATTCTCTTACTGTTTAAGCCAGTGTGGGTCACTTTTCCATTGCTTGCAGCCAAAAGTTTCCTTTCTGATATAGATGTCTTAGTCCGTTTGGGCTGCTATAACAAAATCCCATGGACTAGGAGACTTATAAACAACAGAAATTTATTTCTCACAATTCTGGACCTCAGAAGTCCAAGATTCCAAAGAAGATGAGGGTGCCAGTATGATCCAGGTCTGGTGAAGACCCTCTTCCTGGTTACAGACTGCTTACTTCTCACTGTGTCCTCGCATGGTGGAAGTGGGGAGGGAGCTCTCTCAGGTCTCTTTTATAAGGGCACTACTTCCATTCATGAGAGCTCCACCACTACTTCCATTCATCAGAGCTCCACCCTAATCACCTCCTGATACCTTGGGAGTTAGGTTTCAACATATGAATTGAGCAGATAGGGAGGACATGCTCGGACTATAGCAGTAGACCAGAATTTTACTGTTTTCACAATCTTTTATCTTAAACTTTTACGCTTTTAGGAATATCTCTTGAAATGAAATATTGAGCAATATTTTTACTTTCACATGTTTATTTTTCTTCCATTAAACTCAAGTTAAATATATTCAATAGCTTTTCTTTAAAGTAGAATGTACAGTAGGAGCCCATTTTTATAACGTGTTTCTGTTTTGATCCATCTGTCTGTTCATCTTTCTATCGATTTACCTATTATTCATCAGTATACATGTGAATGGAACAGCAGCAGTAACATGCACTAATGTGAAAAGTGGTTCTTTCTTAGTAGTAGAAGTTAGAATGATCTCCCTTTTTCTTTTCATTGTTTACATTTTAAAAGTTCTTGCATTTCTTTTAAATAAGCAGGCAATTTTTTTATTTTAACCGAAAATAAAAGTTAGTGCATATTTTCTTTGTAACATCTAAGCTGCTGATAAAGATAATAACAGCCATTAATTGAGTGCCCGGTACATTCTAGATGAGTGTCTCCCAAAGCAGACTAAAGGTTGCATAGCTCCAATCCAGCCTTCCTCCTCTTCCTCTTTGCTTCCTTTGAACCAAGTTTATATCCTCAAAGGTCTTTCATCATCATTATTTTAGGGCCTCAAGACACACCTGTGAAATAGCAGGTCAGAACTGTAATTGCTAACCCTATCTGACAGAAGGGTAAATTGCATCCAAAGAGGTTAAGTGGTTTGGCTACAGTCCCCCAGCCAGGACCCAGGTCTCCAGATTCTGAGCCCGGAGCCTCCCAGGTTAGGACTATTAGGAAGTTTTGGGTGCGAGGCCAAGAATTTCATCTTCACAGCCCAGGACTTGGCACCTGAGCTCTGTCTTCTGCTGGAATCCCCATTGAGTTCAGCCTGATCTGAGACTGTCTAAATGAGATGCCCATTCTAATGCTCAGAGAGGCTTTTATGAATAACAATCAGCATTGGGGACATTTTTTAAATGTTGCTAATATTAATTTTATAGAAATAAAATCTAATTGAATTCCTCCTGGCTTTCCCCATTAACTTAATGTTATGGACTTTTAACGGATGTTTTAATTAGACATTTCTAGTAATGGGAATATGGCTCAATTTTCAAATGAGGGCCTTAGCTGCCAATATTCCCATTTGGACTTTTAATTAAGGTGAGAAAATATTAACTAATTACACTGGGTTATTGCCTGGACTCTTTGTAGGATGGTGAGGTCACAATAGAGCAGGCACGCAAGGGCCTTGGGGTGAAGGGGGATGAGTGTTGGGGTTGGGACAGTGGGGAAGGGCAAGCCAGGAACTTTGGAGAAGGGGATCCTGTATCAGCAATTTCTCCACGTGAAGATGCAGATGTGGCATCTGGTTCCAAATATTGATACTTCTTTGCATTTCTCTCTGATTTTTCTGGGTTTGTGGAATACTCAGTTGGCAATTATATCAACTTGCTTTTGCTGTGTAACAAAACACCCCAAAATGTAGTGACTTTAAAAGCAATCTCTTATTATCTCACAATTCTGAGTGACAGCAATTTGGGCTGAGTTTAACTGGGTATTTCTTCTAGTCTAGCCCAGATTACAGGGTTTTAAGAGCTGCCAAGAGGGTAAACCCCTATCCTCAAATGCTTTTCCAGTCTCTGGTTGAATCTCATTTGCCCCTGTCCTGTTGACCAGAGCAAGTCATGCAGAGAGCACAGCCCGAGGCTGAAGACTTTATAAGAGGCATGAACAAATTGGGACATTCCTACCACTAACCCACCACAGCAGGTTAGGTGAAAAGCAGCTGGGACACTAAATCAGAGGTCCCAAATACAAATGCCTGCAGAGCGTGACACAAGAATGAATGAAGGAGGCCTGGCAGTAGGCACTAAGGGACACTGTTGACCACATTCTGATTAAAGGGACTCTCCACTGCCCCAGCTGATCACTGCCATGCAGAGACATCGACCACCAGTAGTCAGAGAGTCTCTATTCTCTGTTGTAACCAGATGCCTCTATTTTAGTACAGAGTCTCCCAATTTTTGAAGGTTGGAAACAAAGTCTTTAGATGCTATACAGCTGTTAGAGAAATGAGAAGAACATTTAAACAGGACTCTACAAAAGAGGAAATCCAAATGGCCAATAAATATACTAAGTGGCTGCTGACCTCATCAACCATTAAAGAAATATGAGTTAAACCCAGGATGAGGTATAGTTCACACCACGATCTCAGACACTTCTAGTGGGAGTGAAAACTGGGGCAAGAAATTATCAATGAGTTGAAGATATGCACAGACCGTAGGCAGAAATTCCACTCCTTGCCACATATTAAGATGTGTGAGCCCATATTCACCAGGTAACAGTCAAGAATGAGCATGGAGGAATTGTACCCAAGAACCCAACACTGGAAACAACCCAAAAGTCCATCAACAACAGAACTGATAAACACGTTGTGTGGCCATACAATGGAGTACTTTACAGCAATGAACATGACTAAGATACAAAGAGATGCAACATGGCGGAATTTCACAGAAGGGATGCTGAGTGAAAGAAGTAGGACACAAAAGAATGTGTACTGTAGATTCTCTTTCTAGAAAGTTCAAAAAGGATTACAATTAAACACCATATTTACATAAGCATACATAAATGATAAAATAGTTTTTAAAGAGATGACAGCATTACGAAAAAGCCTAGATAGTGGTTATCTCCAGGGCAAAGAAAGGGTGATGGTCCGCTGGGAGCACCCCAGGGCCTGTCAATATTCTCTTTCCTGACCTGGGCGGTGGTTTTGTGAGTTGGGAGTATGAGCAGAACTTGGCTGGACAATTCTTTTCTCCGAGTGGCCTTGCCTGGGGTCACTTGGTGGTATTCAGTGGGTGGCTGGGCTAGTTTGGAGGATCCAAGATGCCTTAACTCACCTTTTTTTGGAAATATTGGGCTCATCTGGGTTCCTGTCCCTATCCATGTGGTCTCTCCAGAAGGGTAGTTGGAATACTTCCATGACTGCTCAAGGCTCCCAAAGTGAGTGTACCCAAAGATAGGCGGTGGAAGTTGCTGGTCTCGGAAGGCTTGGGCCTGGAAACTAGTGCTTCTGTGATATTCTATTCAGCATAGCAGTCACAGTGCACCCAGGTTCAAGAAGAGGGAACATGGCCCCATCTCTCCATGGGAGGATGTCAAAGAATCTTTGGCCATCTTTAGTCTACCACACTACAACTACATTACTTTTATTGCTATTATTATTGTTTATTACTTATTAGTATTATCCCAGGGTTAGAAATTTGAGGAGGCAGCACTGGAACCAAGATCTTCCCATTGCTCTTGCTGAAGGAGGGGCCCTGAAAACCAGCTTCCTCCTTCATCTGCGGTGGGGCCCTGGCTCCTACCCTCTCCTCTGTGACTGGTCAGATGGAGGGAGATGAGCAGGTTTCTGGCAGATTCGTGTCCCCAAGGACATTCGTGTTCCCGCCCCCTTTCTCTCCCACCACTAGTGGCCACAGTTCCAGAGCCACCCCCCCCCCATCCCCATGCCCCACGCATTGGGGGCCCTGCCCTGCCCCATGCCTGTTCCCAGGACAACAGTGTGTGAGTCTCATGGTGAGTCTGTCAAAGGCTCCTCAGCCAAGAGGAGGGTATGTGTGACTTGGTGTCACATGCGTTCTCTTTTCCACCCCAGGATGCGCCTTTTTCATTTCTTATTTTATTTGTCAAGTAGATTTTTATAGAGTGGCAGATTAATACAGAGGTGCTATGCCTACCCTTTGGAGCTGAGCTATCAGGGTTCAAAGTTTAGTTCTGCCATTTACTAACTGTGTGACCTTGAGCAGGTTATTTAATGTCTCAGTACCTCAGTCTCCTTGTCTGTCCAATGGGGATACTACTAATAATATATCCCTGGTGTGGGGCAATTATGAGGATGAAGTGAGTTATCATAAAAAGCACCAAGAACAGTACCTGCTCGTAGTAAGGACTGCATAAATGTCTGCCCTTATTTTTATTATTGCAGAGTGAAAATGCACCTAGTAAAAATTATATAGAATAGCATACTGTCAAAAATCAGTCTGCCCACAAATGTGCATCTTCTGCTTTTCTTCCCAGAGGCAACCTCTGCTAGTAGTTTCTTGGATCCATTGACAGAAATGTTCATCCAAGTATGTGTGTATGTGTGTGTGTGAGAGACAGAGATTTTAAAAATCGTATATATATACACACATATATATGTTGCAGAATACTGAATACTTTTAGACACTTGCCTCTACTTTGCTTCCTTTCCTTAATTCAGTACCAAGAAGATTTTTACCCTCACATCCAGACTCAAGGACTAGAGCTCTAATGGTAGAAGTTCAGGATATTCGGGCCCTTAGGGAAGAAATCCATGGAAGAAAACATCCTTTAGGAGCAAATCCTACCATGTAGGTAGTTCCTGACCCTGCTTAAGGCTTTTAAAGGTTTTGTCTCAAATTGACTGTGTAACCTTGGGAAGTCCCTTCTCTCTGGCCTCCGTGTTCCTATCTGTTAAATGGGTACTGGACAGGCTAGCTCCAAACAATTCTGGACATTCCAGAGCTTCAAGGGTACAAGAAGGCTCTGCCTTGGCAGGGACCCAGGGCCTTCCGGGTGTCAGCCTTCTTTTGCAGCTTAAGAGTTGCCTGGCCCCATTTCACACAGCCTCTGTGAAGGGGCAGGAGATGTCACTGAGGCGTGGAGAGTCGGGTAACGAGGCCAGAGCAGGAACAAGGCAAATGTCCTGGGACCGCCTGAACCGAGCCCAGGGCATCTAGAGACGCCAGGCGGGCGGCCTCGGTTTGTGTTGGATGCCTCACAGCCCGCCCGTGGTAACCGAACTGACTTTTGTTTGTTTGTCTAAATAGGAAGACAGAGGCTCAGGGCTGCCTGGGATGGCTCCACAAACAGCCCTGCAGCCAGAGTGGGCGGCCGGGGGCTGAGCTGGGCAGCCAGAGGCCTCTGGGACTGAGGAGGGGGCGCCTGGAGGCCAGGCTAACCGAGCCTGCGAGAAGATAGTGAGACGGGCAGGCAGGACTGGTGGGGGGGAGGAGAGGGCGGGGGTGGAGGATGGTCATGTTTCGCTCCCCTTGCAGAAGTGGGAGGACAGGACAGGAGCCTCTGGACTGGCCCAGAGTGAGGCCTGTGCTAGGCCTCCCTCCCTCTGCCCTGGCTCTGCCCTGCAGCCTCTGACCGCATCCCAGGGGATGTAGACCTGGGGCCCAAGCCCTGTGAGGGCCTCTGCCTTGCCCATCAATGGCAAGGCAGTGTCAGATGGTCCACTGACCTCACCCTTCTGCTGCAGAGGGGGCAGTGGCTGGTGAATTAGAGGCTCCCTTGGTTAGCAGAGGGAATGGAGGGGACCAGCTTGCCCTGAGGCCAGGAGAACTGGACAGCTATCCATGGGCCTCCTTGACCCTCGGGTCCCCAAGGCCTTGCTTCGTCTCTATCTGAGGGTGGCCAGGCTCCTAGTGGAGGTGGGGGGAGGAGTGATACTCTCAGATTCAGAGTTAGAGGAATGTTTGTGGGGTTTTTTTTTCTGTGAAAGAGAAGGAAATATAGATCCAGGTCATATAGATTCAGTATAGGTATAGAGCTGAACCATTTAGAGAGCCATTTTTATAGCTCAAACACATTAATTTCATGTGATTCAACTTACCAACTGTAGTGATAGGGATATAAATGTAATGCTGACATAGACACAGATGTACACACATATATACAGACATATAGCTACATGTACATATTTTGAAATGATACACTAGTCATGTTTATCAGAAGCAGACCAACCTCAGTGACCTTCGCTTTGTCCTCTGTACCCTCCCTCCACCCCCACCAAGCATGAAGACCTTGATATAGTCTCAAGGCCCCCACAGCGTAAAGACTCACTTCAACAGTGATCAGCCCTCCAGGGGTTGCTGACCAGGACTTCACCTCATTCACTCACTGCAGGGCTGGGCAGCAGAAAGAGAGCTTTGGCATCAGGCGAACCTGAGCTGAATCTCCACCTTGTAACTTACTATTGGTGTGACCTTAATTAAGGCATCATTTCTTGGAGCCTCTGTTTCCTGGGCTGTAAGTGGGGGGATACAAACAAGGCCTACTTGACAGAACCTTTGTGAAAACAAAATAGGACGATGTACACCAGGAACTGACCACTGACATACAGAATCGTCTTACCAGGTATTGACTTTCTCACCCCCTCTTCCCTGTTCCTTACCGGGCCCTTCTTAGCCAACAGGAGGGAAAATTTGCTTTGGCCCCTGTGCATGGCAGAGACACGTGAATATTTTTTATATAAAACTTTTTTTAAATTACGAAAGTAATCCAAGTTCATTTTATGAAATTTGGAGCAGTAAAATAAAAGAAGAAACTAAGAGGCCCTGAATTCCACACTCTGAGACTACCAGTGTTCATATTTTATAGTTATGGGGAATTCTTAATTTACAATTTGCAAGTAAAGAAAACCTGACTCAAATCAGCTTAAGACAAAAAGGACTGATGAGCTCACATGTTGGAAATGTTTAGAGGAAGTTTGTCAGACGGCAGCCACAGCTGGCCCAGGTGTCACACGATGTCATCAGGTATATTAGTTAGCTTGGGCTACCACAGCCAATACCACAGACTGGGTGGCTTAAACTAGGGGGGAGGGGGGGTTGTGGACCAGTATCTGTCCACGGCCTGTTAGGAACTGGGCCACACAGCAGGAGGTGAGTGGCAGGTGGTTGAGCGAGCGAAGCTTCATCTGCCGCTCCCCATCGCTCCCCATCGCTCAAGTTACTGCCTGAATGCCCCCCGCCCCTACCCCACACCCTGCCCAGTCCGTGGAAAAATTGTCTTCCATGAAACTGGTCCCTGGAGCCAAAAAGACTGGAGACTGCTGGCTTGAACGACAGAAATTTATTTTCTCACCATTCTGGAGGCTTGAAGTCCAAGATCAAGGTGCCAACAGGGTTGGTTTCTCCTGAGGTCTCTCTCCTCAATGTGCACATGGCCACCTTCTTGCTGTGTCCTCACTCGGCCTTTTTCTCTGTGCATATACACTCCTGGTGTCTCTGCCTCTTCTCATATGGACACTGGTCCTATCGAGTTAGGACCTCACCCTTCTGACCTCGTTTAACTTTACCTCTTTAAAGGTCCTACCTCCAAATACAATCACACCAGGTGTTAGGACTTCAACATATGAATTTTTCAGGGAATGCAATTCAGTTCATAACAACAGGGAGCAACCGTTCTCCATCTTTAGTCTGTTTTCCTCTGCGTGGCTTCATCCTTTGGCAGGAAAGATGTCCATCAGCAACTCTAGGCTGACCTCCTAATTCTTTATCCACAACAGAAGGAGAGCATCTCTGTCTGTCTCTATTGCTCCCACAAGGGTCCCAAGATTCCATTTGTTTGGCCCAGACTGGGTCATGTGCCCGCTACTGAACCAATTGATGTGTTCCCATTGGGCAGACAGGTGCCACATGTTCACACTGGTTCTTGGGGATCAAGTCAGCCACATGTGAGGGCATGGCCTGAAAGTGGGGGAAGGCCAGTCCTCCAAAGGAAATTGGGGTGCTGTTTCCAGCAGGAGAGTACAAGGATGCTGGGTAGACAAAACAACTCATGTCCACTACACACTTGGACAATAATCACATACAAATACATTTTCCTCAAAAATATACAGTCAAAGCATTGGGAAACTTGGAGAGGCACAGGTGCTAACCACCTACCCAAATGCCAGTTTTACAGCTATTTTACAGTTTTACCGTTTTACAAGCTATACCCAGTGATTTCTCCCACAGGCGGTTTTGCCTTTATGTCCTTCTTATGCAATTACTCCTCCCCCACCCAACCACATGGGCCACCCCTGACTATCAAATTTCCCAACAGACATGTTTCCTCTAGAAAGAATCAAGGTGACTTCAGACCTTACAAGGCAGAAGGCTCAGGAAAGAGACACCGAGCCTCGAAGATTTTGAAAAGGAAAATGGCATCAAACCCTACCGGTCACCAAACAGAAGGTGATCCCTGCAACTGTGGGAAGATCCGGATCCAGTTCTGCCTCTTTTCTTCCTTGGTCTCTCTGATCCCCAGTGGGCCCACCTGCAAAGGAAGAGCTCTGATCTCAGTAACAGACACTTCCGTGTCCCAATACCCCATCTCCTGAAGTCAGCATGCTGATTTCCTTCTAGAGACTCACCTCTCACCCTCAGAGGCATAGTTTGGGTGGGATTACAAACTCCTGAGCGGTACCATGCTGTGAGGAAGCCACGGGCCAAGTTCAGTCCTGTCCTCTCCCCTCTGCAGATGGCGGCAGACAGCTGTGGGATCTGGGTATGGCCAGCCAGGTGCTCTCACGGGGACTTTGTTTAGGGAACCAGTGACACAAGGCTGAAGACATGGATGGCGCACCACATGACCAGGCCATTCCTATTGTGATCCCATGGCTGTGCTAGCTGTTCCCCAGTCTCCCCTACCATATCCCAAGCTAGTGATTCCTTCATGTCCCACCCATAAATTTCCTAATGCTAATTCCTCTCTGTTGCTTCCAACCCAAGGACCTAAACCAATCAGTGCTCTAAGGACTCTTTCAATTCTGAAGTTGCGTGAGGGAATGGCCGTGATAGAGACCGCTCCAGAGCATTCAAATCCACGATCCCCTCTTCCTCCAGGCCACACCACCAGATTGATTTCCCAGCCTCCCTGTGGTTAAGTGAGACCACATGACTAAGTTCTGGCCAGTGGGGTGTGAGCATCCTGTGACGTGCGTCACTTCCTGGCCCTGCCCACAGAGCCTCGCGGCAGTTCTCCAAGGCCAGGACTGTGAGAGCTGAGGGAAGGGCAATGCCGCAAGTTGGAAAGGTCTTCCTCATCCTCATTCCCTGTTACTGTTTTGGCTTCACATGAGTGAGAAATGGAGTGTCACAGTCTCAAACCATAGCAACTTTGAGGTGCTGCTCAGGGCTCTATCTATACATACAGTAATGCTCCTGGTGAGCAGTCTGATGCCTGCAAGTTAGCAACGTAGACACCCATCCAAACCAAGAAGTGACCACCGGCTGCTGCATCCCTGGTCGGCCAGAGGGGCAAGCTCCCCTGAACCAGGGGCCAGGCCACATCTCCTGTAATACAGAAAAGGCTTCATTCGGAAAGAGACGCAGCTTGAGGTGGGTCACGCTGGGGCTGCGCCTTCAAGTACAACCTGCAGTTACATGAAGAGTGAATTTCCATCAGGGACCCAGGGATTTTGAAGCGGCTTTCGGATGTTCTGGAGCCTTCCCCTCAGAGTTCACTGGGCTGGGCTCCTTTTCCCAGAGCACTCTGGGAAGATCCTTCCCTGAGTAGAGGAGCAGATGTTGATTTGCATATATGCATGTTTCTGGCCTCTGATGAGATTAGGAGGTGCATTTTTAATCAAAGCCTCCAGCGAGGCTGGGCCCTGGGAGGCAGACTCAAGGGGGAGAGAGGAAATGTCACAGCAGAGAGGGTGTGGGCTTGGGAGAAAGAGACTCTCAGAGCTGAGCCTTGTTTATAAAACCGGAGAGGGGCTGCCAGGGGTCTGTGGCTGGCAAACAGGGCTGAAGATGGAGGCAGACTTGGAAGTGAGGTCATGTGCCCTACCCCCTGCAATAGTTGTCTGTAAACCCTTGGACAAGTCCTGGCTTCTCCTCGAGGCTCAGTTGCCCCTTTAAAATGGGAGGGTTGGGGTGATGACATTGGACCCATTACGGCATGGGCTGCAGAACCAAGTTCAAGGGGTCACGGGTTCTGTCTTACAAGGAAGTACCCTTTTCCCACCAAGCTGCCCAGCTTACACAGAAGCTGGTGTGGGGTGAAAACTGCCACAGCCCTTCTGATGAATAGGGATGCCTTGCTTTTTCTGGAGGAGAATGTTTAAAAATGATTGCCGGGTGAAATCTGTGCTCCTTGAGGTGTCTAATTCCCAAAGCAGAGTACCCTGAAGTCTTTAAAAAGGATGAGCTATGTTTACATGTGTTCCTTGAACTCATCAAGTATTTGCCGCCTCAGAACCTTTGCACTGGCTGTTCCCGCTGCCTGAAATGTTCTTTCCTTGTCGTCGACTCCTCAATTTCATTCATGTCTCTGCCGAAATGTTACCTCTTTGAATGGAGGTAACATCTGAGGAGACAACCCTGACCGTCCTGGCTTCCCAGACCATCCCGGTTTCAATACCTCTTCTCCATGACGCTTTCCCCTACCCCAAGATTTCTCAATCTCCAAACTGTTGATAAAATATGCAAAATGCACTGGGTAATTCTTTGCTATGGAGGCTGTCCTGTGTATTTTAGAACGCTTAGCAGCATTTCTTGGCTCTACCCATTAGATGCCGGTAGCATCCACCCTCCAAAGGTTATGACGATTAAAAATATCTCCAAACATTGTCAAATGTGTCCTGGGGGCAAAGTCTTCCCAGTTGAGAACCCTAGTCCAACCTGTTTTATTTTTCTGTATGGGACTTGGCACTACCTGAAATATATTTTGCATGCTTTTCTCAGCATTTGTTTATCATCCGTTTCCACCGCTGGAATGTGAGGTCTGCTCAGGCAGGGACCCTGTCTTGCCTTGTTCACCAGGGTGGCCCCAGGCTCAGAGCACCTCACATGTCAAGGAGCCCAGTGAGTGCTTGTTGAATAAATAAGCGAGTGAGAAAAAAAAGTAGCTTCAGCGAGAATGTGTGGTAAGATCTCTTTAATGTCTGTGTGCACGTGTGTAACAAGATGCAGAGAGCTGTGTTCTTGTGGCAGCGGGTGCAAAAAGCCTTCCAGGGAGAGGCCAGTCTGCACCTGAATGGCACCATTCTTCATAAATCCACTTTGAGCAGAGCTCCCTGAGGCTTCTCAAGGCCAGCTCCCACCTGGGTGTCCGAACGGGGTTGAAATTGCTCTGCGTGAGATAGATACAGAACCCTCTGCAGGTTCTAACATTCAGAATAAAAACTAATGTGTGTGGAATGAAATACAGAGATCCTACTGGACCTACATCCCATACCTCTCTGTCCCTCATCTCCTTTATTCTCCCCCATGTGAACTCTGCCCCTGCCACACTGGCCTCCTTGGTATTCCTGGAACACTGCAAGCATATGCTGCCTCAGGGCCTTTGTACTTGCTGCTCCTGCTCCCTGAAACACGTAAACTGCTTACATGGGTTATTTTCATGGCTTGCATCCTTCCCAGATCCTTTAAGTGTCTACTGAAAAGTTGCCTTTTCAAGGGAGGCCCTTCCTGTCCTCCTTATTTATTTAATGCTTGTGTCGTCTGTCTTCCCCAGGAGAGCGTCAGCTCCTCCAGGCAGGAGGTCTTGAGGGTTTCATTCTCTGCTGCTTCCCCAATACCTAGACTAGTGCTTGGCATGTTCTTGGTCATGTGTGGGTGTGCACGGGTGTGACCTATTTAACACTGTGACACCAGGGTGGGAAACGATGGATGGCACACAGGTGGATGTTAAGACAGGGTTCCCCAAGGCAGACCCTGAGATGGAGTCAGGTGAAAATGATGCATTAGGAAGCACTTCTGGGGACAATCCATATGGAGTGGGGAAGTGGGACAGGGAAGGGAAGAAGGCCAAGAGATGGCGTGTATCAAGCAAGGTCCTACCGAGGGGACCTGGGGCTGGAGATGGCATGGGTCATACATTTGAGTTGTCCCGCTTGGGGGCAGGAGAGGTGAAGCCTTTACAACCCACACCCATCAACCTTCTCTAGAAGGATGTACGTGTCCAGGCACTTCTGGCTCTCTGTGCATGCAGGCAAAGCACGTTCCAGCAACTTGAGGGTAGCCCACTGACAAAAAGACTCAGGTGCTGGCTTTTGGGAAAGGTAGCACATCCAGAGCTGGACTCTAGTGTGCAGCAAGGTGGAAGAAGGATCCCCAGGAGTTGTGGGTAGAATTCTGACAGCATCTGCTACAATAGGCCTGCCCCATATTTTTTGAGTCTGCTCCAGCCTGACTCAATTGCTACTGGAACATTCTTGTAGCTAAAGAAATGACTTCATTCTGTGCTACCACACTTTTATCCCTTGCAACTTGCAACTCACAACTCGTACTAAAATGAGGATGTTAAGACCTGCCTTCAGAGTTTGGCCTCGGCTAAATGAGTGGCATGTGCCCTGCACACGCATCCGCGCTCCCTGAGGCTCAGGCATTGCTGCTCCAGCTCAGGACTGGTTCATCTGCTTCGCACGCATCCTGAGATTGAGTCTGCAGAGACCCTGTCACCAGAACAGACCCCATTTTCATCTGCTTCCTCTGCTTCAACTCCAGTATATTTCTGATTTGTCCTCTCAGCCTCCCCACCTTTGCAGAGGCCAGGCCCTCTGCCTGGAATGTCCTCCTCACCATTTTCCACCTTGAAATGCATTTTCCTTCCTCCTTCCTTCCTCCCTCCCTCCGTCCCTTCCTCCCCGCCTCCCTCCCTTCCGTCTTTCCTTCCTTCCACTCAAGTATCACTTTTGAAGTCTGTGAACCCACTCTGCCCCCAGTTTCTATCACACGGGGCTGCTCCTGTTGGTCTTCCTGTCTGGGCAGCAGCCGTGGCTGTGTCTCTCCCCCTCCCCGCTCCCCAGTGCCTGCTAGGTACGTGGCTTCCAGGACATGCATGGCATATGCTTAATGAGTGAATCCATCGTGCAACCACCAAAACCACTGAGTGCACCACGTGCAACCACGTGGACCTGGGATCAAGCATTCAGAGGCTGCTCTGGCCTTTGAGGTTGCCACCAGGGACCCTCCTTTTCAGGGCCCCTAATCTCCGGCACTTCTGTTCTGTTCTGTTCCCCTACCCCAAGTTCCTTCCTTTCGGCTCCCCCCTTCCCCTGTTCCCCTTCCTTCCAGGGGTCCGTGCTGGCCTCCCTCCCATCCCTAGGGCCTCAGTGACCTCTCTCCACTTGATTTCCTGCGCCAGAAACTTCTGGACCCAGATCAGACTCAAGTGCCCCAAGAGTTAACCACCTCAAACTCAGCTCACACTGTTCATTGTCAAATGGATTTCTTGGGCTAGCCAGAGTGCTGGGAGCCCGGGCTGAGCTGGGTCGAGTGGAGGTTTATTTTTCTGCTGACTACCATCTCCCAGTCGAGTATCTTTCCCAGGACAAATCTCCGGCCCCGTTTTCCCTGGCTCTCTCTCCCCGTACGAAAACAACTTTATCTCTAAAGAGCAAATAACACCCAGCGCTCATAACAGATGCCAAGAACTGTTTCTGTTTTGATTTTTGAAAATAAAAATTCAACCGTGTTCAATAAAATTCAGAAGCCGCTTCCCTCTGTGGAAATTAAAGGAATCCAAGACGCCCGAGAAGCCACCGACCTTCCTAATTAAAGCTGCAGCAACGGCGGGAATCCGCTTCCTACAACCAGCCCGCTCTTGCTGAGCAGAGAACAAAGCCGACCCCCATCAATATTTCATTCTCTCTTTTCTTCCACGATAACAATGCTGTGTGTTCTGAGTGCGCCCCCCCAAAAAGACATGCAGAGCTATGTTAATTAGGGTTTAAATAATTGACGCCCCAGATCTCTCTGTGTTTCCGGAAGTGTGCAAGATGTGTTGTTGGCTCCGCTCATAATTGCATCTGTTCGCGGTCACAGCCTCGGACTGTCTGTCTGTCCAGTTTGACAGGTACAGACTTAGGGAAAGACAAGCCCTAGTTTCTAGAAATTGCTTCCATGCTGAGGTTTTGGGTGGTTCTTTTCCTTTGAGTTGTGGACTGGAGTTGGTTAAGATGTTGTTAACTTGGGGCCTACTCAGAGGAGGTGAGCTCTGCACCTTTTCCTGTCCAGGCCAAGTGCCAGGCCACCCCCAGGCCTCTGACCCCATTCTGGGCACCCACTCTGGGTGCCTGACATGCAAGAAAGTCATAGCAAATAGTCTTTCAATGGAAGGAAGGGAGGGAGGGAGGAGGAATGGGGGAGGGAGAATGAAAGGGGATAGAGAGAAAGGAGGAAGGATGGATGGATGGATGGATGGATGGATGCACAGATGTATGGGTGGATGGGTGGTTGGATGGCTGGGTGGGCGGGTGGGTGGATGGATGGATGGATGAGTTTTTCCTGTGGGCCCATGTTGATTTATCTTCTCCGAGGTGGGAAATTTAAAACAGGGTAAATCATCTATCCATAAGTCCTTAGGTGCAGAAAGTACCTTAGCACCTTGTCCTATAAACAGTGATGAGAGGAGCTGTGGGGTAGTGGTTAAGAGTATGAACTCTGGGCCAGGCTAGCAAGGTTTGAATCTCAGCTGTGCCACTTACTAGCTGTATATCTTGGACAAGGTTCTTGGTCTCTCTGTGCCTCAGTTTCCTCATCTGTAAAATTAGGATAATAATAGTACCTACGTCATAGGGTTAGATGTGTTCAGATCAAGTATAAACAACTATCACTATTCCAGTTGTTTAGTACAAAGGATTGAATTTCAGGCAGTGCAGCAACGCAAAGCAAAGAGAGTGGGGGAGAGACCTCTGGGGGGGACTTCCAGGAACTCCAGTACATAAAGGCATGAAGACAGCCAAGGCACAGAGTTTCGGTGGGTGGAGAGGGGACTCAGGCTGCTGACCACTGTACTAAAGGCATATCGAGCAAGGCTCTGTTGGCTGCTGGGAGGACTGGCAACAGCCCACTGTGTGGATGGCCATTCTTTGTGGGGCTCTGTATCTGTTCCCTCTTCTCTGGGTAACTGTACTTTTCAAAGAAGTACCCGACCCTACACATCTCCATGTGGTCCTCGTTGGATTCACATATGTCTCAAACCAGGTCCACTGACCCCAGATGGGAACTAAAGGGGGAAAGGCTCTCTTTGTGCAGTGAGGTTCTGAAACCCTCGTGGCTATCACCTTGTTTTTCCCCAGGGAGAGCCTGCCTGAGGATGAGGCCGGCACAGAGCAGAGCAGGGCTGAGAGAGAGAATGAGGCTCACTCTTCTTAAACATGTTCCACTGTCCCAAAGCTCAGGCTTCTCTCCCTACGCCTGAAGAGCCCTGAAGGATGTGCTCACCTTCCTTCTTTTTGCCGGCCCAGCCCTGGCCCTGGCCGAGCCTCCCCGGGTCTACCCTACACATCTGCTGGGACCAGTGTGACTATCCTCCAGGAACCTGGCCTTTCGTGACTCCTTGAAATGCCCGTTACACATTCGTCTCTGGGCCAAGAACAGCAGATGGAGGATAAATGTGGTACTTGGGTCTGAGATGTACACTAGGCTAGTCCAGGAGATGGACACACTCAAGGTCCTACCTCAGGGCCTTTGCCCATACTCAGTCTCAATCTTATCTCCCATCTGCATAATGAAACCTTGCCTGTTGCTTCAGGTCCAGCTGAGATGCCCCTTCTTCCAGCAGCCCTTCTCTGATGCCCCCTTGTGGAGTTCCCCCTCCCCTGGTCTGTCCTTTCCTGAGACACTTAGCTAGTCCTCTTCGTGCTGTCTATGTCTGTCTGTCCATGTCCTCTTCCTATTTTCCCAGCTAGGGAGGGGAGGGCCTTTTCCTGCCCCCAGGGGTCCCCTGATGCTCCACAGTTATCACCCACTCTATGAGACACTTATCCCCAGTCTGAGGTGCCTGCATCTTCCTTGTCTCTGTTTGGTTGTCTGGCCTCTGGGACATTTCAGGTGGGGCTGTTCTCCCATTTCTATACATTGTTCCAGACCTGCCTTTGACACCATCGTGAGGCTGGGAGAGCTGCCACTGGTCATGGAATCCATTACCCATCCCCATTCTATAGATGAGGAAACTGAGGCCCAGAGAGGGACTGTGACTTACCCAAAGACACTCAGCGAGTCAGGGATGCAGCTGGGGCTTGAACACAGGGCACCTGACGCCCAGGTCCAGCCTTGTGTTCTCCACGTGGCCGCTGCAGCAGTCATGGCCTCTGATATCTCCCCTCATGGCCAGTGCTCATTCCAAGGTCACCTGGAAGTGGTGTTTTTGTTCCTAAATCTAATGAATACATTAGTCCTTAGTTGGCTTGGAGCTTTAATGGTATGTGACAGTGCTAATCCTTTGGTCCTTCCTTAAGCATGTCCTTCCCTGATAGCTTACTCCTTGGTATCCCCACTTCTCTGCTTGTTCTTTCTCAGCATCCTTCAAGGTACCTCTTTCTCAGCCCAGACTCCAATCATCAAAGTTCCTCAGGGTTTGGCCCTTTTTTTTGCTCTGTTCTCCCTTCTCCACCCCTCTTCCTATTGAACCCTCTCCCTCTGGACACATGCATGGACTCCCATGGATCCACTAACGAATTCTAGGCCTTCAATATAGGCTAAGACACCTCACCCAAGCCTCAGACTTGTCTGTCCCACTGCTCACCTAGCGGCACTACCCAGGCTTCTGTCCTACAACCACTTCAACTCATCACATCACAAGCGGAACATTGTGAAGTGGTCCAGACCATAAACTCTAGAGCCAGACTGGCTGCGTTCAAATCCTGGCCCTGACACTTGCCAGCTGTGCAGCCATGGGCCAAGTACTTAACCACTTTGTGCCTTGGTTTCACCATCTATAAAATGGGAATAATGACAGCACCTGGCTCATTAAGTTGTAGGGAGGATTAAAAGACTTCATGTAGGTAAGGCACCTTAGAACAGCCCTGGATCAGAGTAAACGTTACATGGATTTTTCTTTTCTTTATTCTTTTTAAGGTTCCTTCCTTCCTTCCTTCCTTCCTTCCTTCCTTCCTTCCTTCCTTCCTTCCTTTCTTTCTTCCCTCCTTCCTTTCTTCTTTCTTTCTTTCTTTCTTTTTCTTTTTCTTTCTTTCTTTCTTTCTTTCTTTCTTTCTTTCTTTCTTTCTTTCTTTCTTTCTTTCTTTCTCTTTCTTTCTTTTTCTTTCTCTCTTTCTTTCTCTCTCTCTTTCTTTCTTTCTTTCTTTCTTTCTTTCTTTCTTTCTTTCTTTCTTTCTTTCTTTCTTTCTCTCTTTCTCTCTTTCTCTCTTTCTCTCTTTCTCTCTTTCCTCTTTCTATTATTCTTGGCTCCATTGGGTCTTTGTTGCTGCACACGGGCTTTCTCTAGTTGTGGTGAGCAGGGGCTACTCTGCATTGCGGTGCATGGAGTTAGTGCCGTGGCTTCTCTTGTTGCGGAGCATGGGCTCTAAGCACGCAGGCTTCAGTAGTTGCAGCACATGGGCTCAGTAGTTGTGGTGCTCAGGCTTAGTTGCTCCGTGGCATGTGGGATATTCCTGGACCAGGGATCAAACCTGTATTTCCTGCATTGGCAGGCAGATTCTTAACCCCTGCGCCATGAGGGAAGTCTCGGATTTTTCTATTGTTCTTAATATTGCCTCCTCTTCCCCCAAACCTGTCCCTTCCGCAGCCTTCCCATCTCAGCAAATGGCACCACCATCCACCCCAGAAATGGGCTCTCTTCCTGGTATCTTGTCCTTTCCTTACGGCCACCCACGTCATCATCCAATGCAATGTGTTTCCCCTGCTGAATGCTTTTCAAAAGTGTCCAGTTCTCACCTTCCCACTGCCACCTTCCTCTCTCTCCCAGGCCAGCAGCAGCCTCCTGACTGGTCTCTCAGCCTCTAGCATCGGCCTCCTTCAATCTGCCCAGAGGTGGTCTTCTGAAAGTTCCATCTGAGCATGTCATTGCCTCCAGGATAAAGTCCCAATGTCTGAGCATGACCTCCGAAGCCCTTCACCATTAGGCTTTGCTGACGCCCCCTCTTCACCTCCTCCTGTTCTAAAGGCCACCAGCCGAACTGCTTAACGTGGACCTTTGGACCGGACCTGCTGCTCCTTCCACCTGAAATCTGCTTTCTTCTCCCATTCCCTCTCCTCCCCTTCTTCCTTCCCATCTCCTCTTCCTCTTCACCCTCCCCTTCCTCCTCCCCCTCCTCCCCTCCAGAGCCTTCCTGACTCCTCCATGACTCCTTTGCCAGTTCTCCACCAGGACATCCACAGCCTCCTGGCTCATGCCTGTGCTGGTCCCAGCCCTTCTAGGCCAGAGCTGTCTGTCACCCCCATCAGACTCTGAGAACCACAAGAGCCAGGTATTAATTTTCTATCACTGCTTTGAAAGTCACCACAAATTCAGCAGCTTAAAACAACATACACCTGTTACCTCGCAGTTTCCCTGGGGTGGGAGACCAGGCACAGCCTAGTTGGTCCTCTGCCCAGGGACTCAAAGTCTATATTTAAAACATCGGGCAGGTTCCACGATGCCATTGGTGGTTGGCAGGACTCAGATGCTTGAAGTTGTGGGCCTGAGGTCCTTGCTTTCTTGCTGGCTGTTAGCTAGGGATTGGGGGGTAGGGTAGTGATCGGGGGATGCTCTCAACTTCAAGAGGTCGCCCACAGTTCCCTGTCACATGGCCTTTTGTAGCCCCTCCCACACATGGCAGCTTACCTCTTCAAAGCCGGAAGAGAAATTCTTTCTCTTCAAGAAGGGCCCAGTCATTCTTTTAAAGACTTTTCACCTGATTCCATCAGGCCCACAGGGATAACCTCCCTTCTGATTAATTCAAAATTAACAAAAAATCCACTGATTTGAGACTTTAATTAGATCTGAAAAAAATCCCTTCACCTTTGTCGTATAATAAAACCTGATCCCAGAGTGAAATCCCATCCTATTCTCAAGGCCTGGCCATGCTCAAGGGGAGGGCGTTATACGGACCATGTATGCAGGGGACACGAACCCTGGCTGCCAGCTTAGAATTCTGTCTCCCACAAAGGGGAACTTGGCTGCCTTATCAACTCCATGTTCCTAGCCCCTGGCACATGGCAAGTGCTCATAACCTTCTCTGAACATGTGAGTGAATGAATGAATGAATGAATGAAATGGCTGGGAGGCTCAGTCCTTATTCCTCTTTGGAAAGGAAACGTAGGATGGAATTACCGATTAGCCTGGAAGATGACCCCTGATTCACCACGTAATCAACTCCTTTGAAGAGACCTTCCATTGCCACTTGTCCTGGCACAGACCAGGCTGGACACATGGAGATACCATCCCTGTCACTCCTCAGTGATGAGCTGGTAGAGGTCACTTGAGTGAAGGCACCCGTGGAACAGAAGCTTGGCTTCCCTGGTGTCCTTCAGGCAACCCCAAAGTGAGAAGAGACCTCCCCTTTACCACGAACCAGCTTACTTGTTTCTTTGTGCCCTCACGTTGGCACACATCAGGTCCGGCTAGAGCCAGTGAAGGATCCCAGGGGACGCCCTGACTTTGGGCAGGAATCAGGGAAGACATTGTGTGCAGTGAGCTGCAAAGAGTCGCTTGCTGAGAGGCCCGTGGCATCCTTTATTTATTTGCATTAAAATATTTATCGAGATGTGAGGCATCTATAATAGATTTGTCAGCCACTCGGGCGGGCCTGCTGGGGGAGAATTCTGGGTGGCCTCTCTCCTAGGCATCACTCGATTCATTCAGTGAATAACTCACCTGGAAAACATTTCCTGGGGATCCACTGAAGACCAGGAACTGTGCTATGGAATCAGATTTGGTCACTGCCCTTCCAGAGGAGAGGGAGATGAAGAGGGGGCAGGGGAGAAACTCGTGTCTGTTGAATGCCTACTGTGTGGTAAGTATTTTATATATATCATCTCAGTTGATTCTCACAGCAGCCCCATGATATAGGTGGCATAATTATGTCTCCTGTAGAGATGAAGAAAGTGAGGTTCAGAGAGGTTAAGTAACTTGCCAAAGGTCACACAGTCTCGCTTGAAGTTCAAGGTCTTTCCACCATGCCATGCTTCCTGAAACCTGAATTGAGAGCTGTTTATACATTTTGACTGAAGTAAGTTTGGGGGTGGGGTGTAAGGATAGGCAGCAGACTTGGGGTGGAGCACAGGGAGATGAGGGGACTGAACCCCCACCAAGAGGCTAATGATGGGAAAATCATCGTGGTCCTCATTGGCTGAGCCCTCAGTCTGTACCAGCCCCTGTTCGAAGCTGTTTCATTCATTCCACCCTCGCAACAACCCTCTAGAGTAGCTATTATAACCTTCATTTTATGGGTGAGAAAATGGGGCTCAAGGTTGGGAAATGACTTGCCCCAACTCACCAGGTACAAAGTGGCTGAACTGGGATTTGAAGCCAGGGTTCTGTTTCCGGGTGCGTCTGGGAAATGGTTCACAGTAACGGCACGGCTTTCTGGGTCCGGACTCTGACCGGACAGCTGCTCAGAGAACCTTACACGTGTTGGCTCATCCTGTCCTTATAAGCACCCCTGTGAGTTGTACATTGTCGGTAGCCCCATTTGATAGAGGGGAAAATTAAAGCATGGAGCAGTTAAGTCCATTACATGGCCAGGGAGGGAGACAGCTGGGATTTGAGTCCAGGCAGTTTGGAGCTCAGAGCCAATCTGTTTTATCCTTGTGACTTACTGCCACCCTGCTAAGTGCGGGGGGCTTGGCAGTGTCCCGTAGACCAGGGCAAGCACCCCGAGGGAGGGGAGAGGGCTTTCCCATAAGCCCAGGCCAGGAGGCACAGGCCCCGCCCCTTGTGCTCCCTGCCTCTCTGATCTGCTGGCTTCCTGGGATCCTGGCATTTTTGCTCAGCCTGCTCTCTGGGATCGCATCGTTTCTGCCTTGCCCTTGACTGTCCTTGGTAAGCCTCTAACGTGGGACTTGGCAGAGCCCCAGAAGGATCTTTCCACCAAATCTCTGTCCTTCAGTGATGCTTCCCTGTCCAGAGTCTGGTGGACAGTGACCTGGATGAGTATGTCACTCAGGGCAAGCAAACACAGACACAGCTGGGAAAGGCCCAGAGGAGAAATAACACAGGCTTAATGTTTTTGGGGGAGGGTGGCCTGCTTCAGAAAGGAAAGGGGTGTGTGTAAGTGTGTGTGTGTGTGTGTGTGAGAGAGAGAGAGAGAGAGGGAGAGACTTTATTACTTTTAAATTATCAATGTAATAAATATATGTGGCTTTTAAGGACAGGTGACTTTATTAGGTTTTGTGAAGAACAGGAGTCTTCTGTTTCTCCCTCCCCCTTCCTCATCTGCAGTTCCCACCCCCACCCCCCAAAGCAACCTCTTTCAACTCTTAAAATTCTCTCTTCTACTATTTACCGTACTTCAATAGAATATTCAGCTATTTTTCAATTTAACAGCTTTCTTGGGATATCATTGACATATCATAAACTATACATATTTACAGTATATAATCTGATAAACTTTGACACGTGCTTATACCCATGAAACCATCACTCGTCAAGATAATGAGCCTATCCATCACCTCCCCAAATTTCCTCCTGGTCCTTGGCCATCCCTCTCTCTTGCCTCCCCAGCTCCTCTTTCCCGCTCATCCCCAAAGCACCCATGATCTTTCTGTGACTGCCAATTGGTTTGCATTTTTTTAAATTTTATACGAACAGCATCGTGCCATATGTACTCTTTCTGTGTTTGGCTTCTTTCATTTAGCAGAATTATTTTGAGATTTGTCCATGTTGTTGCATTAACAAGCAATTAACAAGTTTTACTGCCAAGTTGTATACCATCATATAGATATATAACTGTTTATCCATTAACCTGATGGACATTGAGACTGTTTCCAGTTTTCAGTGATTACCAGTAAAGCTGCCATGGGCACCTATGGACAAATGCTTTTATTTCTCTTGGACGGATACCTAGAAATGGAATAATTCCATGATATGATATGCCTATACATAATTTTTTAAAGAAACTACATCAAACTCTTTTCCAAATGGTCATGATATTTTACTTTCCCATTAGTGTACGAGAGGCCCAGTTGTTCTCTACTCTCGCCAACACTGGCACGCTCAGCTCAGTCTTTTTAAGCCATTGTAACAGCTGTGTTTCTAATAGGTGTGTAGGGGTATCTCATTGCAGTGTTAATTTGTGTTTACCTAATGACTAATGATGTTTTCATGTGCTTATCTGCCATCTACACATTTTCTTTGGTAAAGTATTTGTTCGAATCTTTGGCTCTTTTTTTCAAATTGGGTTTTCCATGTTCTTACTATTAAGTTTTGAGAGTTCTTTACATATTCTGGATACAAGTCCTTCATGGGAGATATGATTCACAAATATTTTCTCACAGTCTGTGGCTTGCCTTTTCGTTCTCTAAACAGTACCTTTCGAAGAGCAGAAGTCCTTAATTCTGACGATGTTTAATTGATCAATTTTGATCTTTTATGGAGCATGTTTTTGATGCCTTCTCTAAGAAATCTGTGACTTAACTCAAGGTCACAAAGGTTTTTTCCCCTTTTTTCTATAATTCTATAGTTTTAAGCTTTACATTTTAGATCTATGATCCATTTTGAGGCCTGTGATTAATTTTTATACTTAAGGAGAGGTATGGATCAAGACATTTTTTGCATATGGATATCCAGTTATTCTCCATCATTTACTAAAAAGACTATCCTTTCCTCATTGATTTCTCTTTGTACCTTTGCTGAAAATTGGTTGTCCATATATGTGTGGGTCTATTTGTACACTCTGTGTTCTGTTTCATTGATCCTTTTGCCTATCTTAACACCAGTATCACATTGTATTGGTTGCTTGATGTCAGATAGTGTTAGTCCTCCAACTTTGACCCTCGTTTTCAAAAAGTCTTTTGACTATTCCAGGTACTTTGTGTTTTCATATGAATTTCAGAATCAGCTTGTCAGTTTCCACATAGAAACTTTCCTTCTGATTGAGATTGCATCACATTGGTAGATCAATTTGGGAAGAATTTTTATCTTAACAATTTTGAATTTTCCAATGCATGAACATGATACAGCTCTCCTTTTATTTAGGTCTTTTAACACCTTTCATCAGTGTTTCGTAGTTTTGGTGCACGGATCTTGCACATATCTTTTGTTGGATTTATTCTTAAGTATTTCATATTTTCTAGTATGTGGTATATTTTATTCCAGTTTTCAATTATTCAGTGATAGTATATAAAAATACAATTGATTTTGGTATAGTAACCTTGAATGCTGCAACCTTATTACATTTGCTTATTAATTCTGGTAGTGTTTTTGTAGATGTCATTGAATTTTCTACATAGATAATCATGTCATCCACAAACAAAGTCAGATTTATTTTTTCCTTTCCAATATGGGTGTTTTAAAGTTGTTTTTCTTGCCTTATCACACTGGCTACACCTTCAAACAATATTAAATAGAAATTGAGAGAGTGGACGTGCTTGTCTTGTTCTTGATCTTAGAGAGAAAGCAATCAGTGTTTCACCATTAAGTATGATGTTAGCTGTGGGTTGTCATATATGCTTTTATCAATTAAAGGTAGTTTTCCTTCTATTCATAGTTTGCTGCAATTTTTAAAAAATCAAGAATCAATATGGGATTTTGTTGAATGCCTTGCATGTATCTATTGAAATATTCATACTTTTTTTTTTCAGTTTGTTAATGTAGTGAATCGATTCTCAAATGTTAAACCAATCTTGCATTCCTGGGATATACCCTACTTGGTCATGATGTAGTATCTTGTTATGAATTGTTGGATGCAGATTGCTAAAATGTTGTTAAGAAGCTTTGCTTCTATATTTAAGAGGGACATTTGTTTGTAGTTTTCAAGTAGTGTCCCTGTCTGGTTTTGGTATCAGGGTAATGCTGGCCTATGAAAGCAGGGAAATATTTCATCCTCTTCAGTTTTCTAGAACAGTTTTTATAGAATTGGTATTATTTCTTTATTAAATATTTAGTGGAATTTATCAGTGAAGCCTTCTTGGCTTAGAGTTTTCTTTATGAGGAGGATTTTATTTTTACTAAAATTTAATTTCTTTAATAAATTTGGCTATTCAGAATAACCGTTTGTTTTTGAATGTAGTTTTTTTTTGAGGAATTTGTCTATTTCATGAAAGCTCTTGAATTTATTGGCATAAACTTGTCATAATAGTCCTTTATTATCTTTTAGAATCTATATCTGTAGAATCTATAGTGGTTTCACCTCTCTCAATGCTAGTACCGATAATCTGTGTCTTCTCTTTATCCAGATAAACCTGGGTAATGATTTATTAATTTTATTGATCTCAAAATACCAGCTTTTAGTGTCAACAATTTACTCCATCGTTTTTCTGTTTTCTATTTTATCGATTTCCACTTTGATCTTTATTGTTCTTTTTTTTCTGCTTACTTTGGGTTCAATTTGTTCCTTTCATTTTTTCCCCCTAGTTTCTTAAGATGGAAGTGGATGTCATTGATATAGATCTATTTCTTTTGTAATATGCATGTTTAGTGCTACAGATTTCTCTTTATACTTTTTAAGGTGCATCTCATGCAATTTTATGTATTTTTTTTACATTCATTTCAAAAAATCTAATTTTCCTTTGATTTCTTCTTCGACCCATGGTTTATTTAGAAGTGTGTCATTTAGTTTCCAAGCATTTGGAGGTTTTCCAGATATTTTTCTGTAATTGATTTGAAATGTAATTCCATATAGTCAGAGAGCATACTTTGAATCTTCTTGAATTTGTTGACTTGTTTTATGGCTCAGAATATGGTCTATCTTGGTAAATGTTCTGTGTGTACTTGTGAAGAACATGTATCCTGTGTGTACTTGTGAAGAACATGTATCCTGGGTGGAGTGTTCTGTAAATGCTAATCAGGTCAAGTTGATTGATATTGCTGTACAAATCTTGTATAGCCTCACTGATTTTTTTTGTCTACTTCTATCAATTATTGAAAGAAGGACATTGAAATTTCCAACTGTAATTGTGGATTTATCTATTTCTCCTGGCAGTTCTATCAGGTTTTGCTTCATATATTTGGAAACTCTGTTATTAAATGCATAAATGTTTAGAATTACTATATCCTACTGATGAATGAACATTATGAAATGAACTTCTTTGTCTCTGACGGGACCAGAGCAGTGTTTAGTTTAGGGCTAATTATTCCCTACTATTAAGGCAAGACCCTTCTGAGTACTCTACTCCATGCTCCATGAGTTATGAGGGGTTTCTACTCTGGATGTTGGGAATAGGTATCACTGCAAGTCCTGTGTGAATGCCAAATACTATTCTTTTTCATCCTTCTGGGTGGCTCTTTCCCTACCTTGGGAAGCTTCCTCACGTGCATTTGCTGATCAGCACCCTATGAATACTGCAGGAGGCCATCTGCAGGTCTCTGTGCAGCTCCCACCTTTCCTGTACTCTTCCCTGTACATTTCAGCTGCCTGGTTTCTCTCTATTCTTCACTCCATCTCCTCACCCAGGGAATCCACTCTGTCCCACCTGGGTTTCCTCTCCCTATGCCATGGTCTAGAAACTCTCTCCAGGCAGTAAGCTTGGAGTAAGCTATAGGCTTACCTATAGGCAGTAAGCTATAGGATTATCTCATTTGTTGTCCATTTCTCAGGGATCTGTGTCCTTCATTAACTCATCTGCAATGTCTTAAAAACCATTGCTTCGTATATTTTGTTCAGTTTTATCATTGTTTGAGGTGGAGCATAAATCTAGTTCTTGCAATTCCATTTTGACTGGAAGTTGAAATCTTTAGCTATTTTTTAATCTGTTCATTTTTGGGTATCTGTGTTGATCTGTGGCTATGAAAGCTGAAGGCTGAGCTTTCTTATGGAAGATTATCTGCCTTTCCACCCCCACACCTTTTCCCTTCCCCCAGCCTCCCAATATAGATTTGGTTAAAATAGCATTAAATATTCACATTATGATGACTTCGAAAATATTACTCACATCTGAGTCATCTGGTATGCTGGGACTAAGGTCCTTTCTTTTATTTTAGTTGTCTGTAGAGTTAATATTTGTCTTTTTAAAAGGCTTTCTTTCTTATCTAATGGTTTATTCTTTTAGTTTCAGAGTTTCATACTCAAATAATATGAAAGCCAGCAGAATCTGAAGGAGGGAGGTTACTGAAAGATCTGGACTACGTGGGTTGAGGCCGTTTTTGTGTCTCTGGCATGGCAGAGGGGGTGGGGCAGGGATACTGGCTTTGACACACAGCCCTGGCCCTCTGCACCCACCCTACATGTCCCTGGCATGTTCTGGGAAGGAAGGAAAACATGGGATTTGGGGTCAATAGAGAAGGTAAGAAGCATGAACACAGAACCAAACACAGGATTCCAGTCTTATCTGTGTTGCTAGTATTCTGTGGGACCTCAAGCAAACCTCTTCTCTGTTGAGACCCCAGTCACTTATCTGTGACGACCCCAGTTACTTATCTGTGACACGAGCATGAGATTAAATGATTGCAAAACTTTCTTGTAGACCTCCAAGGTCATGAAGGGATGGGGGTGGCCATGGAGACACTGGGAGTCTGAGACATTCTCCAGGCACCTGTATCAATTCAGTCAAGACTCAGACAATTCTTTGCATATAAAAGAGAACAGACACAGTTGTTTGGGTCACCCACAGATCTAATGATGAGAGCCACAGGGAGTGGGTTTCAGACCAAGATGGTGATGGATTGAAGAAAGATAAGGCCTCTGTAAATAATGAGCTTCCCATCACTGGAGTGTGTGAGCACAGCTGGGACCAGCCTGAGGCAAAGTCTTGCATTCCTGCATTACAATCATCATACTGTATTGTCATTGGCTAGTTCCCTCACTGGCTCCCTGACTGGACTGCAAGATACCTGAGGGTCTAGCCCAGTGGTTCTCAACCAGGGCATGTCCGTATCACCCCCTGCAGGTGACACTTGGCAATGACTGGAGATATTTTTGGTTGTCACAGCTTGGAGTGGGGGTGGGGAAGGTGCTACTGGCATCTAGTGGATGGAGGCCAAAGATGCTGCTAAGCATCCTACAAAGGACAGGACAACAAAGAACAAAGAATTATCTGGTAGGAGGTGTTAATGGGGCCGAGACTGAGGAGGCCTGGACTAGTCTTCCGCCCCTACCCAGCACGCAGCTCGGGCTCTGGCACATGGGAGGCGATCAGTACGTGTAGGAGGAATGAATGGCCATGCTGGGCAGGGGCTCTGCTTGCCCAGTGTCCCCTGTGCCTACTCAGGGCCCTGAGGGGAGTGTTGCCCAGCCTGGCTTAGGGGAAGGCCCCCCACCCCAAAGCACAGCAGGTGGACTTCTGGTCTGATCAGGCCTTCTCCTCCTTGGGTTTGTGACCTATCCTGGCCAGACAGGAACTAGGCTACAACCCCAACGCTTCCTTGATCCTTGACACTAACTCTTCCAGTGTCAGCTGAACGAGCCAAGCTTTGGGTTTTCTCTCTAGGTCATGGGGGCTTGGGCTGGAGCCCATTAGGAGCCAAAGGGCAGAGGGTAGTTCATGGGGGGGAGTCTCAGAGCTTTGCCTTCCTAGACTCTTCAGAGAGCAACCAGCAGGATAACAGTGCCAGAGGGAAAAATGCCTTCATCCATCTAAGCAACAAACACTTATTGAATACCTACTATGTGCGAGGCCTAGGTGTTGGGAATACAGCGCTGAATCAGACAGAAATTCCTGCCCTCATGGAACTTACATTCTAGTGGAGGAGACAGACAATTAAAAAAATTATGATAGGAAGAGACAAAGAGGGGAAGGAGGGAAGGAAGGAAGGAAGGAAACAGTAGGGCAGATACATTCAAATTTTCCAAGTTTGTAAATTTTATTGAATAAAATTTACTGTTATAACTTATACTATAGGCAATTTTACTGTTGAAGAAATTCACCATTTCATCACTTTCCAAAGATCCATTTTCTCTCCCTATTCCTCTCATGTCCTCATACGTTTCCAGAAATCATTTTGGTATTAACATCACTCAAATCCCCTCTAATTTTGACCATTTAACAGATTTCATATACTATATTAGATGTTGGCGATAATTAAATAGATGACATAGTCTCTGCTGAAAAAAAATATAAGTAAATTATAGAAGATGACACACATTATGATATAAAAGAAAAAAAAAAATCAAAGCAAGGCCCAGGGGATCAGGAGTAAGTGGGGTGAGGAGGGGATAAGCGTGGTTATTTTTAAGTGGGGTAGACATGGTAGGCCTCGTTGAGAAGGTGACACCTGATCAGAGGCCTGAAGGAGGAGTGGGGGTGGGAAAATGGGGATGTGGGAAAGAGTGTCCAGCAGAGGGAACAGCCAGTGTCCGGGCAGAGGGAATGGCCAGTGCAAAGGCCCTGGTGGGAAAAGGTAGCTGGTGTGCTTGAGGAACAGCAGGGAGGCCAGCTTGGCGGGAGCAGGGTGAGTGAGCCTGGTAGCAGGGTACAAAGGTGAGACCGGTAAGGAACAGAAACACATGGCACACTGGGCCTTGTGGATGCAGTGGCTTTGGCTCTGCACTGGGGAGCATGGAAGGGCTTTGAGCGGAGGCGTTGCCTGGTCAGACTTGGAGCTGTATGACTTCCCTATTGTTGTTGTAACAACTCACCACAAACTTTGTGGCCTACACCCTTGCAGATGTATTCTTTTACAGTTCTGGAGACCGGAAGTCCAAAGTCAGTTTCACTGGGCTAAAGTCAGGGTGTCTCCAGGCTGGTTCCTTCTAGAGGATCCAGGAGAGAATCATTTCCTCTCCTTTTCTAGCTTCCGGAAGCTACCTGCCCTCCTTGGTCCATGACTCCTGCTCACATCACTGTGCCTTTTCCCCCCTTGCTCTGTGGACACATCGCCTTCTTCCTCTTCTGTAGTTGTTTCCCTCTGCCTCCATCTTAGAAGGATGCTTCTGATTACATCAGCTGCACTAGCTTTCTTATGTTTCTTAAGCACACCAAACATTACTTACCTCAGGGCCTTTGCATTGGCTGTTCCCCCTCCATGGCTGCTCTTACTGAGGTGCTGACGTGGCTAGCCCCCTCACTTTCTTCATTTTTCTGCTCAGATGGCGTCGTCTCAGAGAAGCTGTCCGTCACCGAAACCACCCCTTCGCCATCACTCCATGCTCTTATCTGGCTTTATGTTTCTGATCATCGTATTCATATTATATATGAAGGTGGGGGTGGAAATAAGCACATTTGGCTGAGCTTTTACAAAGAATTGAAAGAGGGGACCATTTACAGTGGTGTAAGCAGGGCAGGGATGTGGAGACACTTAGTACTAGCAGCAGTGGGAAGCTGTTAGCATTCCTACGCCTGAAGGCAGCAGGGAAAGGGGTGCTGGTGTCGGATCCCAGAGGGAGCTGGCATCCTGGTGGAGGCCCTTGTGGAGGGAGCCAGAAGCACCGTGCCGAAGCCGGGAGGGAGGAAGCTATATCCCAACCTCTCTCTCCTCTGCCCGCCAGTCTCTAGCCAGCACCTCCCACTGGCCAAACCCACCAGACGTCAGAGGACGGGTAAGCGTGAGAGATAAGGTCCGTTGGATTCAGCCTCCCTGGTCACAGAGCAAGGCAGAGAATGGCAGACCGTAGATCGAGTGGTGGGAAGCGGGTGATGGCCGCTATGGTCTTCTCCATGTTTGTATCCTCCCCAAATTCGTATGTTGGAAACCTAGTGCTTAAGATTTAAGGTATTAGGGGGTGGGGCCTTTGGGAGGTGATTAGGTCATGGTGGCAGAGCCCTTATGAATGGGATTAGTGCCCTCATAAAAGAGGTCCCAGAGAGCTAGCTTACCCTTCCACCATGAGAGGACACAGCGAGACATCAGCAAACCTAGAAGAATGTTCTCACTAGAACTTGACCATACTGGCCCCCTGATCTTAAACTTCCAGCCTCCAGAACTGTGAGAAATAAACTGCGATTGTTTATAAGCCACCAGTCTGTGGTTTTTTTTATAGCAGCCTGAATGGACTAAGACAGTGGCTAGTATCCAACACATTTGTTTGTTTTTAGAAATTCTATTTTTCTATCCAACATGTAAGATCCATGAGGACAAAGATTTTTGCCTCTTTTGGTTCCCAAGTAGCTACAACTTTGCCTGGGTGTTGGTAGGTGCCCCATAAGTGATTGTTACGAATAAATGAAACAAAACAAAACAAAGGATCTAACAGTAGAATGCTTTGTGGGCCAGAAAGTAGCATGTATCTATATGAAAGACTATCATATTGTCGTTAGATTGACTTTTTGCAAGTTTCAGAACAGCACAAATGAACCTGGAAATCTGGCCATCACTGCCACTGCTCACTCCCCAGCCCAACCTCACCCCAAGTTCAAGGAGAGATTTCTGGAGATGCATCTTTGCCTCATGTGGCAGAGAAGAGATTGAGGGGAAGGAAGGAAATGTTCAGGCCTTTTCCTTCTCATGGTCAAGGGGCTGTGGAGAGCCTGGGTGGGTGACGTTGACCCGAGACACCCGGGGGGGTCACATCTCCAGGATCCCTTTCCAGCTCTGAGTGCTGCCGCCAGGGCACATCCACCGCCAAGCTGCAAGATGTGAAACGCTTGTTTAAGGAAACTTTAGACCTGCTCTGATCGGATATAGCCAAGTAGGTCATCCCAGCTTCTCCCCCTATAGAACCATAAGCATTTTTATACCCACGGTCCCTTAATTCAGAAGGATGGCTCTCATAGTGGAATTTCAGGTCTAGTGGCAATCCAAGGGAAGGGAATTACGTCTGGGATGGCTCTACCAAGACAGAGGGGCTTCCCTGGGCCATGGAAATGGATGCTGAGGGCCGGGGATGCTGTGGTCACCCCCAGGCCATATCAGCATTTGGCCCTGCTATGACCTAGCCCTGGAGCAGCGTGGCTTAGGAGAAGGAGGGCTAGCAGGTGGTGGCCTCAGTGGGCCTGGGGTTCACATCTCAGAGCCTCCTCTTGCTAGCTCTGAGACTTCCTGTTCATGACTTAGGTCTCACACTTTCTTTATGCGATTGCTCCGAGGACTGAATAAATCAGAAAGTCCCACCAAGCGCCTGGCACATAGCAGGCACCCCCAAGCCCCTCCCGTTTCCGGCTTTCTCTTCTTAGGAGCCCTCCGGAGATCCCAACTTCACTGTCGCAGGGTTAGTAGCCAGACAAGCCAGCCCATCCTCTCTCTACCCGGATCAGCCTCTCTGCGTCTGAAAACTTCCAAGGCAGGAAAACTTTTTTTTCCCAGGCCGGCTCGGTCTCTGCTGCCACCATGAAAGCCCCTCCACCTTCCCCCCACGGGCCTGCCGCCGTCTTAAGAAAAACCCTCATCTCCTCTGACGGGCGCGCATCGTCGTCGCTAGGAAAGGAGGGAGCCGAGGGGGACGCACTAATGGAGGACGCCTCGGCAGAGAAGACACAATGGATAAAAGAAGAAAGCGCATCCAAACACGAGTTCTTGTTCTCGAGAAGAAGGGCCAAGTCTGACTTTATAGCAACAGCTTTGAGAGCAGCAGCGGTGGGATTTCATGGCACAGGTTCCGCGGGAAAATCAATAAGCGGGGCCGCTGTTTGGAGAGGCAGCAAGAAAGGCCACTAACGAGGCCAGATTGTAACAGTTCTGCGAGCAGCCACAATGCTCACCTTACACGGCGCGGCCGCGCGTTAGTAAATAATAAATCACAGCGGCCGGCGGGCGGCGGCGGCGGCGGCGGCGGGCGCCGGACAGAACGCAGCGCGTTTGACTGCAAAGCAGACCCGGGGCCATGAATTATTCACCGCCGCGCGGAGATAAAACACGGCAGCGGGAGGAGGCGCAGCCCTGCCAACAGGTGCCCGGCGCGGAAAGCTGCCTTTTGATTACGAGCCTGGGCCGGGGCTGGGCCGGCCGGGCCGCAGCTCGGGGGCGTCGGCGCTCGGGGAGCGGGAAAAGCTGGGATTAATCAGGGGCGGCAGCCGCCGCCCCGCAAGAGCGATTTGCCAGACTCCGGGGCTGGGAGCAATTACAGGCGGGCCCGGCAGGGCTGGCGGCGAGAGCCTGCGAGGGCTGGCGTGTGTGTGTGTGTGTGTGTGTGTGTGTGTGTGTGTGTGTGTGTGTGTGTGTGTACGCGCGCGCTTGCCTGCGTGCACGCGTGCTCGGGCTGGTTGAGCGTGCAGGTGCTCTTAAGCGTACGTACCCCGTGCATTTGTGTGTGTGTGGGGGTGCCTATGTGCTGTGTGTCTATGGTTACACATACATGTATGTTTCATTTCTGCACCGTGTACATAGGTGCTGTGGTCCGGGTGTGCGCCTATGTGAATGTCTCATTATGTGCGTGGGTATGCAGACGTGCATGCACGTGTGTGCAGATGCGGTGCCCTTGCCCGTGCATACATGGTGTGTGCGGGTATGGGTGAGGGCACACATTCATGTGGGCAGGCATACGCGGTGCGTGTGTGCTTCCTGTGCTGTCTGTGTGCGCATATGCACATCCGGGCTTATCCCTGCATATAGAGCATATGCCGACATGCATGTGGGCATATGCTGGACATGCGTGTGCATCCACTCATGCCTGTGGGTGAGGGGTCCGTGCCCGCATGCGTGGTGCCTCTGTGTGCCTATGTGGTGTGTATGGCAGGCATCTGATTGTACAAATGTGGTGCACGTGTGCATGTGTGTGGTTTTGCACGTATGTGGGCATGCCCAGGGCTCCTGTGGACATGGTGCGTGTGTGTGTTCATCTGCGCTGTGTGATGTTTTGAAGGTTTATGGTGTACACACACTGTGTGTGTGTGCGCTTGTGGCTTGTTAAGCACACAGGTGTAGGTGTGTGGCAGCATGTGTGCAGAGGTGCTCATGTGCCCTGTGAGTCCTTATATGATGTGGTCTTGCAGGGCTGTTTGCTGGTGCCAGTGCACATGCACGCGGCTATTTATAGTGTGCAGATGAGCATGTGGACCTCAAGGTGTATGTTTGTGCACATGTACATCTCACTGAAGCTGGGGCAGGGACTTCCCTGGCGGCCAGTGGTTAAGAATCCGCCTGCCAATGCAGGGGACACGAGTTCAAGCCCTGGTCGGGGAAGATCCCACATGCCACAGAGCAACTAAGCCTGGGCGGCACAACTACTGAGCCCACATGCTGCAACTACTGAAGCCCGCACACCTAAGAGCCTGTGCTCCACAACAAGAGAAGCCACCACACTGAGAAGCCTGTGTACCGAACCAAGAGTAGCCCCCACTCGCCACAACTAGAGAAACCCCGCCCACAGCAATGAAGACACAACGCAGCCAAGAATAAATAAATGATAAATCTTAAAAGAAGAAGAAGAGGAAGAAGAGGCTTGGTGAGCTACATATTTGAGGCAGCCATGTTCTCTGCTCGGTGCTCCCCTACGAGGAAGTCCTAAATGTCATTGTATCCACAAAGCAAAGCCCAACACAAACACATCTGCAAAGCACTGATGAATTATGTGCATTCTACTCTAGGTTTCCAGGGGAGGTTGAGAGAAGCTTTATACCTCACACTGCACTTTAGAAATTCTTTGAAAGCAATTTTAAACGCCTCTATCTTTTTCTAAAGTGCACCATGGAGCTGTCTCATCTTTTCTTTCCCCCAACTCCCTTCTCCTATCAGCTCCCCTCCACCTTCACCTAGATACCCCCAACCAAAGCTCACCATCCCCTTTTGAAGCAGAGTTACCCCTCTCTCTGGGTTTCACCCACCCTATCAGCAAAACCATTGTCAAGATCCTCTGTCTTTAAAAAGTGAGGGTGGGGAGATGAGAAAATGTAAATAAAATAGAAAGTAGTTTTTTCAGTTGTATGTCCACATCGGTCGTAGACGCATACAGGTCTAGGTACAGAATCAGCTTCACATCTACCTAGCAGGTGATGCAGCAAAGGAAGAAAAGAGAACAGAACATCCTGATGCCCGGGATAGGGGAGTCAAGTTTTGGGTTTTTTTCAGATCTTTATTGGAGTATAATTGCTTTACACTGTTGAGCCAGTTTCTGCTGTACAACAAAATGAATCAGCTGTATTTATACATATATAGGGAGTCAAGTTTTGAGGATCATTTTTATTTTCTCAAACCCTGTTATTTGGAGACAAAATTTGGCAGAGTTAAGTTGTTCTTCATTTATTCAGAAAACATTTACTGAGCACCCACTCTGAGCCCAGCACTGTGCAAAAAACAGTAAGACACAGAAGCTCAGACTTGAGAAGCCTGGGAAAATAGTGTAGGTGAGACTTGTACATCAGCCACCAGGACACACAGTAGGAAGTAGCTGGTGCCCTAAGACAAGGAAAGTGTCAGAAAGCTCGGAGCAGAGAGAGACGCCTCACCGCTGGAAAACCCAAAGGTCTTCCTGAAGGAAGTGGTACCGAAGCTCAGAAGAGTGCGGAGGATTTGGCTGTACCAAGATAGAGACATGGGTAGGGGTGGAGATTGAACTCCTGGTGGAGAAGAAGGGAAAATAAAGGCCTTGGGGGTATGTCTCAGTCAGGATGCAATTAGGAAACAGAAACCACTCGAGATATTTGAACAGAGAGAATTTAATATAAAGAATTAATAACTAGGTATCAGAGAACTGAAAAAGTAAAAAGAAGCCTAAGTTTTCATGGAGTTTGTGACTGCAAGAAGTGAATGCCAGCCCTAGAGCTAGGAAAACAAAGGGAGGAGATTGGAATTATTAAAATTTAGAAGCTCAGAGGGGGAGCCCTTTGGGCCTGGGCTCCAGATCTCTGGGGAGGAGGCACCGGTTGGCTGGAGCATGTGTCTCTGGGCTTGGGGGAGCGCCTCCAGAAGTCAAGGTCCCAGCATGCTGAAAAGGGGGCACTATCAGCTGGTGCTGGTTTCTCTGAGGGGCTGGTCCTACAAGAACTGGAAAAATTGCAAACTGGGTTCAGCCATTGCCCGGGGAGGGAACTGCTGCTGCCGGGGTGAAGAAGCATCACCGGATGATGTTCGCATGGACAACAAGCAGACAGGAAGTAATCCGGAAAGAGCCAATCCCTTCTTCCTCTTCCAGCCTTGCAGTCTCCTTCTAGTGACCCTATTGGCAGAGCTAACATGGAGCCAGAAGTATGGCTTGTGGAGCCCCAGCCCCTGCATCACAAAGCTGAGAGTGGAAGGGCCTTTTGGAGCGGAGAGACAGTAATTTGATTCACAGTCACAGTCTGCCCCTTTGGTTACCTGGCACGGATAGGCAGCCCTTATACCAATTTGCAACTCCACACAATAACAAAACAACTTTGTGTTTCTGCCTAACTCTGCGTTTTACTTGTGTAAATATAAACATGTTCAGCTTCTCCCCAAAATAAGGAGGCACATTCTCAGCTGACATTGTATCCACCTCTGCAAGACAGTGAGAGAGAGTGGGTAAAGAGGGGTCATTGTGGAAACAATGAGAAATCCAGACGGCCCTCCCTGACTTGAATCCCACACAGAGGCTTTGGGGAGGGGTCAGCAGATGGCTCAGAGAGAGGTCTGTCCACCCAGTGGGGCCGAAAGCTAAAGCCAGCTCTGTGAACCTTAGAGTCTGTAGGTGTTCTGGATCCTACAAGTTTTGTCAAGCTATTTCCCCACTCTGACCCTCGGTTTTGTCTTCTGTTAAAGGCACTGTCTGCCTGTAGTGAGAGCCAGGGGATGCTGTCATCCAGAAGAGCAGCCTGTGGGTAGTGGCGTGGTGAGTTCCAAGGCCAGACTTTCTGTGCAGTCCTCCACCTTTGATGACTTGCACTCTGACCCCGATGGTTCCAATTTAAAGTGGGCTTAGTAAGTGTGTCAGTGGGTCCCACCATGGGGTGTGGACCAGGCCTGGTGAGGCAGCGACCCTGAGCTGGTGGCGGGGGGAGGCGGGTACCACTCTAGCCAGTCCAGACACACCTAGGCCTTGCAGGAGAGGGGCAGAGATACTCTGACCTCCTCCTAGCTGTGTTGAAGAGGGTCTCCTTCATATCCTCAGAACTGGGGTACAGAAGCAGAACAGGCCCATAGAAAATAGAAGTGGTCTCTCCTTGCTACCTCTGCCCTCAGCCTCTGCCTGTGCCCAGTCATTCCAATAATGCTTCTGTGATCCATGGTGAGATCTGTTGTACCCTCCCCACTCCCAGAATGATTACTTTCTTATAGCTACTGCCATGCTTATTCCAAGGAAGATGAGGCTGAGAGTAGAATGTCAGGCATCTGCAGGGCTGCCATGTACAGTTGTGCAGGCTGTGCACTGCCAAAAGGCTCCTGGCAAAGGAGGCAAGTGGGGGCTGAAATCTGTTCTGAAATCCTTTCTGAAGGTAGGGGAGCCATTATATACTTGGTACAAAAGCACTATCCAGACTAGTGCTGGAGCTGGATATTGAGGTTCCCGGGACAAAGGAAGTTGCCAGAATGATTCTGCACTAGTAACTAGGCTCCCAGGCACTGAGCAGTCCTCACCCACTAGAAGATCCCCGAGCAGGAACTATTCACAGCTGTTATCACAGCCAACATCCTGTCCATCTGCCTGCCCATAGCACCGATGAGACCTCAAAGGCTCGGAAAGTAAGAGTGAATCTCAGGCCTAGGTCCCTAGAGGCAGAGCTGAGACCAGACCCCAGTGGGAAGCTCTGCCCACTGCCTCAGCTCCCAGGTGACTTTGAGCTCACAAGGAAGAAAGACTTTCTTATCTTCACAGGATGCAGCAGGCCTAGTGGTCCAGCCCAGCCACCTCTGTGCAACTTTGGGCAAATGACATAACTTCTCAGTGCCTCAGTTTCCACCTCTGTAAAATGGGGATAATAATAATACCTCCTCCTAGAATCACTGGGAGAATTAAAGTGATTGCAAAAATAGCTACCACTCTATGTAAACAATCCCAAGTGCAGGAACTATTAGTAGTCCCATTTTAGAGATGAGAAATCTGAGGCTTGGAGAGGTTAGATAACTTACTCAAGGTCACAGCTACTCCAGGGCTGGGATCTGCATACAGGCAGGCTCTGACTGTGGCACAGTACCGCCTCTCTTGTGTAAGAGTGTATGTGGAAACCTCCCAGCACAGTGCCTGGCACATGTAAGTCCTCAGTAACTGCAGCTATTAGTATATTTCTTGGATTGCAGTAGGTCCTGCCTGACGTGGGTTATCTCTGGAAGTCAGCTGTTGTTATGAGTCCACAGCCGGGGCCCAGCCTCCCATTCTTCCCAATGCCAGCGCCTGCGTCTGCAGCAACTCCAGGCCCTGGTGTCCCCAGATCCCAGACCCTTGAGCCTGGCCCTGGCCCTCCCTCCTCCGAGGCAGCTGTATGTCTGCAGTTGACATGACTTAATTAGTTCCACCCCTTGCTGAGCCCTGGCGAGGGCATTATCAGCCTCTCTCTGTCTCAGGCACTGATGGGCTCCCCATGAGCAGCTTTGGAGGGAGATGGTAGAGAGATCTGAGGTGCAGAAATGCATTTTCTCCTTCTGCTTGCAGGTAAAGCTGCAAGTAACCAAGCAGGTTTCTTTCTGGAAGAAGGCCTTCAGGCTGCACAGCGGTGCATAGAAATGATTTATTTCCAGCCAGGCACTTTGGGCCTGTCAGGGAAAGTTCCCAATCCCTGGACCTGTAGTCTGCGAGTGCCACCCTGGATGCCATGAGCTTTGGCTGGGTGGAATGGCCTGGGAAGGGAGTGACGCACGAGGCCCTGGCTGAATGTTCCTGATCCTCTGAGCTAGTCCCAAACTCAGACAGGGGGCGGGCGTGTTCCATAAGCCAGGTCCTCCCAGAGCAGGCATGTTGTCTCCTGATTCAGGATGTGCTGAAAAGCTCTGTCACTTGGATGAGTGACCTTTTGTGCTTTAAACATGAGAGACAGTACTGTTTTGTCACAAACTGGCTTCGAATCGGGGTTCCACCACTGACAAGCTCTGGGACCTTCGACAAGTGACTTGACCTATTTTTCCCTCAGTTTTCCAATTTATAAAAGGATGATGAAAATATCTATCTCATAGGGTTATCATAAGGATAAAAAAATCTTATTCCATGTGGAATTCCTGGAACAGTGCCTGGTGCAGAGTAAATACTTAATATCGATGAGTTATTATTACTTTGCAGTTTTTCCACACTATACACCATTTATCATAAAGAGTGGCGATATATTTCCCTCAGCCATTGAGGAGCTCTGCTGAAGCACTGCATCTGGACAGGGGTTGCCACTGACCCCTTGAGAGGAGGGCCAGAGACAGAATTTTTGGAGTGAGGGCCTCACTCTTCCATGGGATGATTAATCATGGGTGCCCAGAGCTTTGTGGAAAGATTCTGAAGCCTTATCTGAGCCCCAAAGGAACAAGCAATGGGATTGATTAGCGATGTCTGCCCCAGGCATGAGCTAGGCGAGAAAGGGCTTTTAGTTGGCTTCCCCCAAAAGGGGGCCGAGACGAGACGAGTGCAAGGAGTATATTTGGGAGGTGATGCCAGGAAGCCCTGTACGTGGGGCAGTGAGACAGGGAAGGCAGAAACCCAGTGAAGGGGGCCAGTACAGGGAGGGCTACCGCTGGGGCAGTAGCACAGGGGCAGGGGGCTCATTTCTTCCAGGGACCTTCTGGAGACTGTAGCACACCCTTCAGCATCACCCCCCTTGGTGGCAGCGCAGCTGGATTGTGTAGCCGCCAATTCCCATGGCTCACTCCTGGAGAGTCGCTCTTCTGGCCTTAGCCCTTTGGCACTTGCTGCCAATCCTGCACTGTGAGCACGTGCGCACAGCCAGGGAATTGTCCCCAAGTGGAAAGATTCAGTTAGCTGGTGGGGAGGCCAGGAAGTGCGGTAGCGACCTTTGGGTGGGCTAGGGGTGTGGCTGGGGCACCCGGTACACAGGTCGTGGGCGCTTTGCCTGTGCCACCGGACACTGCAAGACCAGAGGAGCTGTCACCTGCCCTCCATCCTCCCTGCCCCACTCCTCCCTGCCTTTCCTTTTCTCTGCCCTTTCCTCCTTCCTTTTGTTTTTTTCTCTTCCTCCTCTCCTTCCTGCCTCCCTCCCGCAAATATCTTCTGTGTGTCTCTGTCTTGCCAGGTCTTATGCTAGGAACCGAGAGTAACAAACTAAATAGAAACTCGCCTTTGCCCTTTAGCAAAGTTCAATCTGGTGAAAACGGCAGAGACCTTCCATCTCCCTGGAGGGGGAAGAAGACACCCAGAGCAGCTAATAAATGGTTTCAAGTGGTTCCTTTTCAGGCCCTTTCATTTTTAAAAGCAGGGCCCAGGGGCTGCTGGGACTGGCAATTAGAGGCTGTGTCTCTGTGTTTGAGGAGAGGGGGTTGTGAGGAACCCGGACACTTGGAAAAAGTAAACTTATTAAGTGGAGGAGGATCTTACAGAGTATGAAATTTACAAAAGCTTCATCCGAAGTAACACTAATGACAGGCCACTTTATTGATGTTTAATTCAAAAACAGAAGCTAACGCAAGTGCCCTTCCCTCGGAGTGGGAAGGAGGCGGGAGACTTTCTTCCTAATAATTTACTTAAACTGAATCTCATATGGGAAATTAATTTGCCTGGAATAAAAGCAAGACCTCGCTCCAGAAGTAAGAAGTCACCTTGAATGAGTCTATCCTCACAAGAACAGCTCACTGTCTTCCAAGGCCAGACAGTTCCACCTGGTAGGCAGGTCTGGGGTTAGCACCACTGTATTTGGGGATCCTTGGGGGCCGGATGAGTTTCTATTACTGTGCAACAAATCAGTACAAGTTTAGCTGCTTCAAATAACATCAGTTGATTATCTCATAGTTTCTGTGAGTCAGGAGTCCAGGCATAGGTTAGCTCAGGTTCCATAAGACTGTTAGCAACTTGTTAGCCAGGGCTGTCTCATTTGAGTCTCAGCTTCCCTTTCCAAGACCATTTAGAGTGTTGCCAGAACTTACTGCACTGAAGCTGGAGAACTCAAGGTGCCTTTCAACTTCTTCAAGGCCAGCAGGAAAAAAGGTCTTTGGGACCTTTACCTTCACCTGATTAGGTCGGGCCCACCCAGGATAATCTCACTTTGGTTAACTCAAAGTACACTGATTAGAAACCTCATCATGGGACTGAAACCTCAGGTTCTCTCACACTCTAAGGGAGGAGAATGGACGGGGTGGGGGGGGTGTATGCCAGAGGGTGGGAATCTTGGGGACCCTCTTATAATTCTGTCCCCCACCCAGGCAGAGGAGCTGGATCCAGCAGAACCTTCACCAGGTCTGAGACTGTGGACAAACCATTTCCTACTGCCTGGCCTCTGTGTTCTCACCTGTACAACAGGTTCGCAATCCTAGCTCTGCTGACCTGAAGAGGAATAGCGGAAATGTCTGAAATGATTAGCTAGGTAGTAACTTATCTGTTGCAAGCATTTTATCTTATTTGGCAAATGAATGTGCATTCACTGACTTTTTTTTTTTCCACATAGGACCAAGACAGTTTTTTTGAGCATGCCCTTCCCCACTAGAGTTCCAGGAATCATTCTTACTTGAATTAAATCCATAACATTCCACCTATAATTTCTAATGTTCTTCAATGGGGAGTGAGAGTTTTGTACAAGCAAAGCAACGTGAATGCAGAATCTGTCTAGATATTTACAACAACTGCAGCCTTTTCTCGTTATTTCATTCCCTTCTTGTTTGACGGCACATTTTCTTAGAAAACTGCCATTCCCGAGACTTTCCAAAGCATTCACCTCCTTGGTTTTGTACTCCCATTTCATTGGTTTATGTAATATTTAATGTAATTGTACTTGTATAAGAAGAAGCACAACTGGCATATACACAGGTTTAGGAATAACTTCAACCAACTTGGGATGAATTTGCCAGGCCGCACAGTGGCATTACACAGGTGTGGGCATACTGGAGAGGATGTGACAGCTGGGGCATTTGGCCTGGAATAGGCAAGAACCAAGCTAATTGGAGAAGAGATGGATAATATCGGCTAATCTGGCAAGTTAATTGGGAGAAGTGTGGTTGGGAGGGCCTTTACTCTGAAAACGGGGAAGGCTTTGGCAAGTGTGAAGTTTGGAATCAGCCTGAAGGGTGTTGGGGGTTGAACCTGCTGTGCCAATGACTCTTACTTATTTGATTGCCTTGAGGCCAGGCCTCCTGCTTGATGTCATGTGGTGGGGGTCAGGACAAGGAAGGAGAGGCCATCCCGTGATTAACCCCATTTTACAGATGTAGACACTAAGGCAGAGAGATGTCAAGTGCTTTGCTCAGGTGATAAAAACAATGAAGCTGGAATTCCAAGCAAGGTCTATTTGACCCCAAAGCCATTGCTCTTAACCCTTCAGAATTGGTTCTTGGACTTTAATGTGCAAAGAATCCCATGGGGGATGGGGAGGGGAGCTTGATAAAAATGCCACTTTCTGGGGCCCTACCTCCACTGACTGTGATGCAGTAGGTTTGGGTGGGGCCTGGGGAGGTGTGTTTCTAACAAATATCGCAGGTGGCCTGAAAGCTGAGAGTCGGGGGCTGCACCACACAAAGCCCTGCCCTCCAGTGGTGCCCTTACCTGAGGCCTGGCCTGCTGCGTTCAAGAGAGGTGAGCTGATTGTGAACCTAGTCTTGAGTCTGCTGGGGGACCCTGCCCAGAGAGAAGAGAACTCCTGCCTGCCCCGGTGGAGACCTCCAAGATGGCCCCAGGGCATCCCATCAAATGGGCCAGCAAGCATGGCAAGATCTTCCTGCCTGTTGCACTGCAGAATCACCTGGAATCTTTAACAATACCAGTGCCTGGACCCCTCCCCAGAGGTTCTGATTCAGAATTTCCGACCCATCTCAGTTGATTCTAAGGGCCAGCCAGGACTGAGAATCACTGAGCCAAAGGAGAAAGATTTCAGTCCTCTCTACCATTTAAAGCTGTCTGGGACAGGGAAGCCTGCCTTGAGAAGTAACGAGCTCTCTGACTTAGAAGCACGAAAGACAGAACTAGATGACTACTGCTTGTGATGGGAGATGAAGGGGCACTGGCAGGGGTGAAGGCTGCCATTGGGAGGCAGATGGAGTGAGTGCTAAAACCTCCAACTTGCTGCTGTCAGTGAGCGAAAGAGAGTGGATTGGGGACAGGACGTCGGAGGAACGTGGAGGCCAGATCCAGGCCAGACCACCTTCCGCATCAGCCCTGTCATCATTATAATGACATCACTCACAGTCACAGTGTGTTGAGGTCTGTCCTGGATGCTTTAGATCGTGATCATGCGATTCAGTTGCTGTGAACACCCTATGATGTTTGTGATGTAGCCTCCATTTTACAAATGAGTTTAAGTCCCAGTGATGTTAAAAAAACTCAACTCAGTCACAGAAGATTTAAGCCCAGCTGATCAGATACTTTCTGCCTTTCTATTCAACCAGGCTGCTTCCCTTCTCTCAGGCAACACACACACACACACACACACACGTGTTCCCACACACAATTCCTGGCATAAAAATGCACTGCACCGAGAGAGTAGCTCAGCCCTCACGTCTGTGTCTCTCCATTCTTCTCCTCCTGCCCCCTCTTGTCCTCTGCTCTGTCCGTCTTACTTTCTGTGTGTCACACAGACTGTCCAGTTTGAACTCTCCTCTGAGATTTCCAAAGAAGCCCCAGCTACCTTGCCCAAATTTTACAGTTTCCAGTGAGGTGTGCCTGAGGGGCCGACAGCTCCAGCCTTGAAGGAAATGTTCACCCAGTTGGGCTTGCAGGGGAGGCTAAACAGAAACTTCTACATGCATGAAGGGCCAGAAAAGACCCTGGTATTTATAAATTGTTGATGAAGCCAGGAAGACCCCCCCACCCCTGCCACCCAGAGAAGAGAATGAGGTAGGGAAGAGGTGCAGAGATAAAATGCGAGGCCCCAACTTGTCCAGGCATGGGTCACCAACATCTACTAGCATCCAACAAGCCTGGGAGAGGTCATGGCCAGACAGCATTGTCCCCATTGTACAGAAGGGGAGACTGAGGCCAGAGAGATCCAACAATGCCGTTCAGTGAGCTGGAAGTATCTGCAGCAGGAATCAAACACAGGACCTGAGGTCAGAACCTGCAGCTGAGAATTCAGTGGAGAACGGAGCAGGGCTCACAATCCGTGGGTCTGTCTAGCTGCGTCCGTTCTGATTGGCCAGTACCCATGCCTTATTCATTATCCAATTCCTTCACTTATTGAATCCCACTCTGGCCCCAAGCGGGGCACAATCGGGGGATGGCAGAGATTGTCAGGGAGAAGCTGGAGGTCTCTGGGGTCGGCCACAGAACCCACCTCTGAGAACACTACCGGGGCTTGGCTTAGCTGATGGGGTTGGGGGACCCCAACCCAACTTCTACATGGGTCTCTTCACCAGTAGTTCCCACCAGTGGAAAAGGCACGCTCCCCTCCACCTTGCATTTTCTGTCCCTGAAAATTGAATGCATTACTTGGCTCCTTGGGCCACTTTCCAAGTGATCTCCCCATCTGATCTGTACCTTGGCCTCTGATGGATTTACAAGTCCAGCCTTGGCCCTGATTTTTCTGTGCCTTCCCGTGTGCTGCTCAGCATGGATGTCTTAATACGCCAGCTGAGACTTCTTAAATCCACATTGAAACAACTGTTGGGGTTTTATACCGTTGTAAAACTCTTTGTAGGGTATTCATAGAAAATGTTTTATTAATTGCCATATGTTTATTGATTTCTCTTTCATGTCGGTTCTTTTGTTCTTTCTTTGTAGTGGCAAAAGATCTCTCTGCATCATCATTTGCAAGTTATCTAAAATGTCAAAGGTGTTCTTTTGAAGTTTATTACAGATCACATGCCATAAGGCCCGGACGCTGGGTATTTACAGCGAGGGGGGAATTCCTGCACGGACTTTCAAAGCTCACAAAAGAATTGAGATCATATTGGTTTAAAACAAGACACACATACAAACCCCCAATTTATCATTTTTCACAATTTTTCCCATTTTGAGGGGATGGGGGTGGGTCGGCAAAGACATTTCAACCAGGAGAAATGAACAAATGTGCTGGCCTATTTATAACGTGGGTCTCCCTCTCTGTCTTGCAATCTCATTATGGTCCAGGTTATGGAACCGCTCCCCAACCTTCAACCTGCAGCCCAGCAAACCTTCAGTTGGAGGTCCCCTCAGCTACCCTGAGAAAGGGGGCTAACCTGCCACTTTTCTGAGCAGGCCAGCTTCTGCCTCCCCAGTTCAACAGATCCTGTTCCTGATGAGTTGCTCAGGGGGGACCTCTGGAAAGAGAAATCTCTCCCACAGAGCAGAGGTCCTAGAGGTACTTGGGCTCAGCCTCCAGGACCCGGCTGGGGGGATGAATGGGGGAGGGCCAGTTAAAAGAAAAAAAAGAGTTAATAGCACAATTCCCCAAGTTTTAAGTGAGCTATTGATGTCTAAGTCAGCAGAGCATTTTCTTTTGAAAACCCGAAAGTCAGTTTTTTAAAAGCCTAACCAGGAAAAACTCACACTTTGATCTAGATGGGATTCAAATGAGATCCACGCACTTATCAAGGAGGCATGAGGAACTATTTTCCACGCTCTCTCCCTTCCCAAGGGAAGGATGGCTCCAGCAGGCTGGAATCCAGCCCAGGCTTGGACCCCATCATGCTGGTGCCCTTGGGTGGCTCCCCAACTCTACCGGAGCCTCGATTTCCTCGTCTGTTAAATGAGTATAATGATTTATATTGCTCCTGGTCTCCAAGAGTTCGTGAGGGTCCATTGACACCTAGGAAAAGAATGTGTTGTCTGGAGTTCCTGCCTCCTCGGTCTCCTCTGCTAATTGCCAGTGTCCCCCTGGCTTCTGGTTCTCACTCTTTGGTTGAGAACTGGGACTGGGGGTGGTAGCAGGGTTGGGATTCAGGTGAAGGACTTGATGTTTTGTTGCTAAACTCAACCAGCTGTGCCTTCCTCCCTGAGTCTGGGCAAAGGGTCCGTAGCTGGAATCTGACAAACGAGCTAAAAGGGGACCGTGCCTGGGGCCCTGAGCTGGCTCTGCAGGAGAGGGAGAAAGAGAGACTCCCTGGATGGGGAGATGGAGAGGTTTGGGGAGGGTGAGGCCAGAGGCTGGGCCAGGGATTCCCAGGGGAGAAGTGTTTGAGAGAGGCCTGTTGGAGACTCTTTGGGTCACTGTCACAAAGCCACCATCCTGGTGGAGGCCTGAGCACTGCCCTGCTTCCCAGCAGCCCTGGGTCTGATTCCCACTTCTGCCAGTATCATGCTTTTTACTCCTGGGTACGTCGCATCCTGTGTCAGAGCCTCAGTTTCCTCATCTATGAAAGAGGAACAGGCTGGGACTAGGGTGAGGCAGTCCAAGTGCACCCAGGGTACAAGATTTAAGGAGATACTCACAGGCTTGAGCAAGTGCAAGGTCGGCACCTGACAGTGAGCGCCTCCTTAAAATCGGCCTCCCCCTAGTCTTGGTTGTGAATGGAAACTTGGCCATGGCCTGGAGTTTTGAGAAGGTCTGATGGGCCAGTTACTGGCCATGATTGTGTGTGTGTGTGTGTGTGTGTGTGTATGTTTGGGGAGGTTTGCATCCAGGGTCTAGAGCCAGATTCTGGCCCTACCACCTTCTAGCTGTGTGAGCTACTTAACCTCTCTGATCCTCTGTTTCTTTGTACCTGAACAAGAGGCATTATTAGTTTCTTCTTTGCAGGTTTGCAGTGAGGTTTAAATAAGCTGATAGAAGTGAAGTGGCCAAGACAGTGCCTGCTGCATAGCGAGGTCATAGTTGAGTAAGTGCCTGCTGTCATTAACGCCTGCTGCCTCCTTGATGAGTCCTTCTTTTCCCCTTCCTCTCTTCTTGCCACAAGAAGGAGCTTCTACACCTACTCCCCGGGCTTCCTCACGACCCTTTGCCCACCTTCTCTGGGTGTTATGAACGAGGTGGTGCCCACCTCTCTCCCCTCCAAGACGCAAGAAGTGGGGTGAGGACAACTTTGGGAAGGTTTCTGGGTCTCCCTCTCCACCTTCAGGGCCAGCAGAGGAGCCTGGAAGGGAGACTGTCCCCAGCCCGAATCAAGCTATCCCCTCCAGCCACCGCCCCTCACACAGCCTCTCCTGGCCTTTCCCCAAAGCCAAGAGCTCTCTGGAGGCCCAAGCGTCATTTATTCACACATTTGTCCTCATCTGGGCCAGGCGCGTTCTGAAACTGGGGACCTAGAGATGACCCCAGCCCTGCCCCCAGCCTCCAGGGATCCCCAGTCTAGGCCAGAATGTCTCCTGGGGACATGCTGGTGGGGATGGGGGTGGGGCCTTGAGCCTAGGGGTGTGTGCAGAGGTGAGTACAGAAGTAGCGGCATTAGGGACACTTCCCAGAAGTGGTGACCCAAGAGCAGGACCTTGGAAGGCGAGGGGACCTTAGCTGGAGAGAACTTCGCCAGGCAAAATGATGTGGGGGGTGGGGAGAGAGTCTTTTTGGGGGAGGGAATCACCTGCACAAAGACTTGTGGGCAGGAAAGAGGCTGGGAAATGATCAGGGAGGGAGACCTGGGGAGCATCCAAAAAGAGACCCTGCAGAGGCAGGGCCGGCCAGGTCATGGGGTGGACAGGCAGGGGTGGGGATGTGTCCTTGGGAGTATAGGGCCTGCTCACCCTCACCCCTTGGGGCTAAAGCCTGGCTGGGTCCGTGTTCTGTCTCTCCTACCCTTCACAATGGAGAAGCCATTGTCAAGGTCCCCAGAGCAGGGGGGATTTGCCATCATCCGGCCATTTGTGGATGCCGCGGGCAGCTCAGGTCCCAAAGAAGTGCTGAGGTCTGGTCTTCCTGGGGGCTTTTTTGGGTCACCAGAAAGCAAGCTGAGGTGATTCTTTGATATGGCGCTGTTGGAGAAGGCCTCAGATGGGCTCTGGGATGCAGCTCAGGGCAGGACTCATTTCTTTTTTTTTTTGAAGTTTAAGTCTGTAACTACAACCGTGAATTTTTATTTTTTTTTATTTATTTAAAAAGTTCTTAAAATTAATTACTTTATTTATTGGCTGCATTGGGTCTTCGTTGCTACGTGTGGGCTTTCTCTAGTTGTGGCGATTGGGGGCTACTCTTCATTGCAGTGCACAGGCTTCTCAGTGTGGTGGTTTCTCTTTCTGCGGAGCACGAGGTGATCGGGCTTCAGCAGTTGTGGCACACGGGCTCAATAGTTGTGGCTCATGGGCTCTAGAGCGCAGGCTCAGTAGTTGTGGTGCACGGGCTTAGTTGCTCCGTGGCATGTGGGACCTTCCTGGATCAGGGATCAAACCTACGTCCCAATAATTGGCAGGCAGATTCTTAACCACTGCAGCCCCAAGGAAGTCCCAGGACTTATTCTTAAGAGGAGTCCACTGGACATATTGCCAGGTCCCCAAGCAACCAGGTGGCCTAAAAGAGATGCTCAGCTCCTGGGAGCTTTCAAGGGGCCTCCCGAGGGCGGTGCCCAGCTGCCAGGCTCTAGATGTGGGTCCCTGCATTTAAACTGAGAGATGCCTGGAGAGGTGGCCTGGACCAAGGTCCCAGGGCTCTGGCCATGACTCCTGCCCACCCCCCTTCCCCTGTCATCTTCAGTAAAAGAGCCTGCTGGCCAAGAGACACAAAGCTGAGTTCCAATCTCAGCTCCACACTATCCAGCTAAGTGACCTTGGGCAAGTGAATGAATTCATTAGAAGAGAAGCTTCACTCCTCCATCCCCAGAGCTGAAAACAGAGTATGGTACCTAGAAGGTGCTCAATACATATCTATGGAATGTCCAAAGCTCTTACAGTCATAAGTGCCTTCGTTTTCTTGTGTGTGTGAGGTAAGCAAAATAATAGTGCTTCGTGCAGAAGTTAGTTGTGAGTATCAAATAGAATATCCATTAACAATGCTAAGCCTGGCTCACAGAGCCCGGTGGGCACCCAGTAACTATGAGGTCATAGTGTTGGGGCATTGTAATCATCATTCCTGCCACCCTTTAGAACCCCCCAAAGCACTGTCCGTCACGTGACCTCTCAGGACTTTCTTAATAACACCAGGGGGTGGCAGGTGGGCTGCCCTGAGGTCCAGACAGGTCAAGATTCTTCCCCAAGGCCACACTGCTCCATAGTGACAGGGCGGCCTAGCTCCCTGACCACGCTTGTGTGTCCCGGCTCCCATCTAGAGAGGCTGACCTTGACTTGTCCTTTTGCATGCCACCCTGATCCCAGTGCAGTCTTGGGTAGAGGAGTTTCCCAGTAGACTTCCTGATCGAACGATGAACTAGGTGACAATTGCTTGGTTGTACCCCCATTTTATTTGTGGCTGGAACACGGTATAGAAAACTTTATGGTGTAAGGCAGACTTCAGCAAACTTTCTCTGTAAAGGTCCAAACCATAAGTATTTGTGGGCCACACGGAGTCTCTGCCTCGACCACCAATGCAGAACCAGGTAGCACAAAAGCAGCCTTAGACATTACAGAAGTGAATGGGTGTGGCTATTTCCAATAAAACCTGATTTACAAGACAGACAACAAGATGGATTTGGCCCATAAGTCAGTTTGCCAATTCTTGCTGTAAGACAACAAGCCTAAAGCAACAGTGAAAACTCGAGTCTGGTTTCAGCCTACCAGCTCCCTCCCTTGGGGCCTCAGTTTCGCCATTAGTACGACGATGACAGGATTGAACTAGCCCAGGGATCTCTCACTGACCTTCCTACAAGTGGGACAGAAGTGTGACATGGTCCAGGGTGGGAGGGGGACAGCTGCAGGCCCCTGCTCTCATATTGGGCTGCTACGACTTAGCGCTCATTGATGGCGGTCAGTTCTCCTGAGAATCTGAGCAACAGAATTATACGTGAACTGCCAACATTTGTGACAACGTTTTGCTGACATACAACATACGTATGGGAACATGCACACAGCTTAATTATCCAGCTTGATGAACTTTCTTAAACTGAATATACTCACGTAACTAACCCCCAAATCAAGAACAGAAGGTGACCAGCACACCAAATGCCTTCCTTGTATCAACCCCAAGGGAACCATTTCCTGACTTTGTTCCAATTTTTAATGCGGCACCTAGTTCTCGCGCTCTCTCTTTCTTTTCTTTTCTTTTTTTTTTCTTTTTTGAGCTCTGTGTAGACTAAACGTGGGCCACTTCTCAACGCCCAGCTCAGACCCTCCTAGCGCTCAGTGACTCGTTAGTGATGACACTTCCAGGCACATACAATCGCAGGCTGCTGCCCAGAACTGGCCACGCAGAGCAGACAGCAGGTGGCCAGCACCCCGGGAGTGAGTGGCCGGCGTTTCTGTTCCCCTGAAGGCGTGTGCAGTGAGCAATCAGTGTGACAATGCGGCCCAAGGGGCATCCTAAGTGCCTTCCGAGGAGGGCAGTGGGAGGAGGCCAGGCCGGGCCAGCGCACTCGGCTGGCTTATTAAAACGACTTTGATCCCCGGCCGCTTTGATATCCCGGGTCTTATAAAGAATTCACTTTCAGGGGTAAATATAGGTAGTTCAGAGAGATTTTATGACATACTGTACAGGCTCCTCTTCCAGAGACTTATTTAATTACTGTGGTGGGGAGGGCCGGGGGCAGCTAAAATGCTGACAGATAGGGGCTGAGCCTCCGCGTCGGCTGCGGCCCACCAGCGGCACTGCCCGGCCCCCTCCCACAGCCCCTGCCATTGGAGGGACCGTCTGTGTTGGCCTCACCACCAGGGGTGCCCAGGAAAGGCCAAGGCTGGGGATGGAGGGAGGGCCCTGCTTCCTGCAGTTCGATCCGGGGCATTGGGAGAGGGAACGCGGGGCAGGGCATCCTGATGGTCAGTGCTTGTCACAGTCAGACCTGGCTAGAATGAACGCAGGCTCTGCCACCAAGTCACCGTGGGTAAGGGATGCTCTCAGAGCCTCAGTTTTTTCATTTGTAAACTGGGAACAAAAGCAGCGCCCCCCTCCTAGGGTGGGCATGAGGAGGTTACAGGCATCATTGCAAGGGAGAGCCTGACAGTGCTGAGGACACAGTCAGGAGAAAACCCAGCTTCCCTGGGACGCAGACCGTGCCCTTTGATGAACCCCGGGCCCAATGTCATTCCTTCCAGGCTGTAGAAGGAGCTGCTGTGCTACCGAGGACCCAGTCCCGAGGGCTCCCACTTGCTCCCAGCCCAGATTCCTCCTCTGTCTGGGGGACGTCCCCCCCATGCGGGTCCTGCAGCACAGGACTGCCGAACAAGCAGGCCCTGCAGGGGTAGTATGTGCCCAGGGCTGGAGAGGCAAAAAGATATTAGGGAGGGAGTCCTGGGCTGCGAAGGAGAATAGACTAGACCGGTGCTTTCCACACTTAATTTCTCAAAATGCAGATCCCGATTCCGCAGGTGTGGGGTGGTGAGGTGGCTGCTGGTTGGCAGTCTACTCGGAAAATCGAAGGCCTAGGTGATCCCTGGGGCTCTCCCGTCGTGCCTTTGCCCCAAAGCACTTCCCTGTCTGGATCACTCATGGGGTGTTCAATCTAGAATAATTTCTAATCTGTCAAGTTTTCCAAGATTTGAGTCATCCGGAAAGATGACACATGTAAAGCACCTAAAATAGTGCCGAAATTTTAGTAAGTGCTCAAAAGGGACAGTGGAAATTGTCATTCTGTTGGATCGCCTCTCAGGACAGAGGCAGCATCGTCTGTATCTATGTGTGTGTCTTCCATGTATTGACCATCTCTGCATATTTGATCCACTAGAAAAAAAAATCACGAGGGTCATAAGGTGTTTGTAAGAGCTCACATTTTATGGGTGGGAAAACTGAGGCTCAGAGAGACGAGGGGATGCAGGCAAAGTCCCAGAGCTGATCCGTGACTAAGCTGGGATTGGAAATCAGTGAAGAAGGTCAAACCCAAGTGTTTGCTGCTACAGCCCAACCTCAGTGATTTCTCCCATCTGCTGCACACACACATACACACACACACACACACACATACACACACACACTTTGGGCCTGCAGCTGCACTAGGCACACAGAACTCACGTAGCCTTCATTACCTTGTTTTCATGCCAAATGTCCCATTAGCTATACGCTCTCGACAGGCAAGAGTCACGACTTCCTTAAGGCTGACTCTCCAGAGTCTAGCCCGGGTGCTGGGAGACGGTGGGTGCCCCACGCATGCCTACTAAATGAAAGAACCCCTGACACAAGAAATGAGAAAATTTACGAAATGTCCTTTGAGAGGGTCAGTGAGTTGCTTGCTTTTCTTGGTAACCGGCTAAATAAGCTCCCCCATTCTCCTTGTTGTATCTGTAGAATCACTGCCAGGTGGCAGACAAAGAATACAGCAGAGGAAAATGGTGGTTTAAATCTAGAAAACACCCCCTTTTGCTCTCATGGCCTGCTAGCTAATCCTCCCTTCTCGCCAAACTGTAATCAAAGAAAGATTAGATGAAAACAGAATTTCAAATCAGAGTCGACGCCAGGATGGAGGATGAGGGGTCTTCTTCATTCCAGGGGCCCCTCAGTGCCCTGGCAAAGGCCTGACACATAGTAGGTGCTTAGATGCTCATGGGACGAACGCGTCAGTGTCAGCTATTGCAAGCACGGGAGCGGGATAACTGTCCCCAGGTCCCTTCACCCTAGTCACACACACTTACACATGCACTCACATGCACACATTTGTACCACACAAGCCCTTTTGGCACGAGGGGCAGGAACCTGCTTGGAGGTGTAAGGGACGCTGTCATCCATCCGTCTGGGGACAGGAGCCCTCTGCTCTGTTTTGCTCTCCTTCTTCTTCCCTCAGCTCCTCTCCTTGCCCTGGAGCTGAGGCAGTAACTAATATTGTTTCCTGGCCTAAACAGATAATTGCCCTTCTGGCTGGATAAAAGATGTCTCGCGGAGCAGAGTGAAATATCATTAATAAAGGAGACTGATTTACTCAGGAATTCCTCCAGAAGTGAGATTAATAAGCCATCCCCTGGTGTTAGATATAATCTTCAGTTCTCTCCCCACCGCATGACTTAGTTTTGCAACAACTGCACTCTTCTGTCATTAATCATTAGAGAAGGTCAACAGTTTATCTAGGCTAATGGGCCTGATACGCAAACACAACAACTTTTTCCTCCCATTTGACAAGGGAGAAATTCAGGGGGGGAGATTCATCAACTGTGTGTTTCTTTGTAAGGAAATAAGCTACCACGTTACCCAGGAGTTGGAGCATATACACACCGTGGTGTAAATGAATATTCCACACGACCACAGATGAGTAGGTACATATGGAGTATGATTGCGGATAGATAAATATGGGGCATGGCCATGTGATTCTGCGTGCGCTTAAAACTGTATAAGCTATGTTTGTGTGTGAATGTATATAGCGCACAAATAAATATATAAAAGCATCAGAACTTGTGAATATATTGTCTGGGGTCATGTACTCAACTTTGCATGTAAATAGACAGGTGATGTGAACCTATGTATGTGGAAACGTGCATGGTGTGTGTCTGTGTGTGTAAATGCATGTGCTTATATACGATGCCGTGTATGTAACTCTATGATGGATAATTTTTAGCATGTGTATCCCAGCTAATGAATGTATGCTCAATAAGTGTTTCCTATACTACACTGAAAAACAAAAACCTGTTCAATGTGAAAAAAGTCAGCAAACTTTTAACTTACCCATTCCTGCTTCTCTGGATTTACTATCTACCAATCTATCCATCTACTATCTATCTATCTATCTATCTATCTATCTATCTATCTATCTATCATCTATCTACCTATCATCTATCCATCATCTATCTATCATCTATCTATCATTTGCTGTTTTAGTCTGGGCACCCTAGAAACAGAATCAAGACAGGGATTTCCATCAAGTGATTTATGGGGTGGAGGAGAGGTTGACTTCCCGGTAATGAGACAGAAGACAATCTCTGCAGAAAGTTGCAGCTGTGAGCCATTAAGCATCCAACACTCCCAGCAGCTGGGACGGGCACAGCTGCCCAGTACAGGGGATCACGGAGTGGCATCTTAGTATCTAATAAGCTACCACTTTACCCAGTCTAGATTGGAGCTGAACTGGAAGAGTTCTTGACAACTGGGCTCTGGAATTTCTTAGACTTGATTTTGTGGGCAATGAAGTACTGATGGGCTTCAGAAGCTCCAAGATTGGAGCTGAGCTTTAGAACAGCCGCCCTGCAGATACTCAGAGGCAGCGCCGTGATGGTCAAGAGAGACCTGGGGCATTCATGGAGGCACTGAACCCCCAGGCCCTGCCGCCTCCACCCTGGTCCTTTAGGGGCCTACAGGGCCTCAGTGCCCCAAGCCCATGGGCACAGAGCCCACAGCCGCCCTACCACCCCTTTCCCCAGTGCACAGGCGGCTCTGGCCACAATCAATGGCAGCATTCAGCCAGATGGGTTCCTGTGCCATGGCCAGAGAAATGCCTGATCCCAGTGGGAAGGTGAGAGACCACTGGGTGCTTATTTATAAACCAAGCTCCCTGTCCTTGTGGCGGGCAGTGAGGCAGCGCCCGCATGGGCAGCCAGCCCTGAGCCTGAGCTCTGACAGAGCCCACGCTTGTCTGGGCGGCGGAGGGCCGCCAGCCTGGCCCCCGTCTCGGGCAGGAACCGGGCAGTAGCCCGCGGGCTTGGGTTGCATCCTTGCCCCCTCCCCGGGCCACGGAGGAGTCGGGTGGTTACACAGGCATTTCTGATGTTGTCTCATGAAACCTGAGTGCTGAATCCTGAATTATAGCCACGCTCCACTTGGTGACTCGAAGGAATGTGAAATGGGGCGATTCTGGCCACCCCTGCCAATTGTAGTTCAGAGAATGTGGTATTTGTAGATGGAATTAGAGGCGGCTTTCATGTTAACAAACTGAAATGAGCAGGGATCGGTTTTGCAAAATAAACTCCTCTCAGCCTGAGCTGCCTGGTGGTGGCCCAGGCTGCAGACACCCGATCTGACTCACGCGGGCCCTGACACCCACGCACACACTCCCACAGCCACGCCACGCACAACACAGCCACACGTGTGTGCATTGGGAGAGAGGCGGCTCTGTCCCAGCGGTTCAGAGCTCAGAGCCAGGCTGGGTTCAAACCCCAGCTCTACCACTTAATGAATGAGCCGGGTGACCTTGGCCGAGTCCTTGGCACTAGCATGTCCTGACATTTTCCTCACATTGGCTTACATTCCTTTTCAACAAGTAGAGAGTCCTGCCTTGAACTTGGACCTTGAACAGCCACAGTAGCCAGCTAGAATGGAAAACTGCCTTCTCTCTTCACGGCGCTCATTTTTATCACTATCTGCTTTTTATGCCAAATGACCTTGATTTTTCCATTTGTGGTAGCAATCAAAGGTTGCTTTCAAAAGTAAATTGAAGTTCACAAGGGAGTCGATTTAATGAAAAATATTATTAAAAGGAATGGTCAAAGTAATCTGTGGACTGGAGGAACACAAGTGAAGATGCTTTTCCAAGGACTGCAGTGTGGAAAAGCCTGCATTTTGCTTTACTGCTTCTCCAGACCTGGGCAACCTGATCCCCCAGCCCTCTCTGTGGGAGTCTGGGCACAGGGGCAGCCTTAAACGGATTCCGCCAGGAGAGTCAGTGAGGCCGGGACCTGCCCATGGCCTTTGCAGGGTACAGAGCCCCTTCTCTGCGCCCTGCTGATTGGAATCGCCCTTGAAACAGCCAGCCCAGCCTCCAGCCCTCAGCTGGGGCTCTAGAACTTCAATAAGACATCTAGCTGGAGGAGAGGACTGCTTCAAGGGTCCACATGGATACAGGGTGCTGTAGTACCTTCCTCAAGTGAAACTCCAAACGTGGGAAGAGAGAGAAAGGGAAACGTAAAGGGAGGGACCCCCTACACACACACACACACACACACACACACACACACACGCATGCAAACACACATGCCTGCAAACACACACAAACCACTCACACAACTGCTCCTCCCTCTGGGGACCAGATGGAGGGGGAGGCCAGTGCAGGGAAGAGACCCGCTCTTCCGGAGGCCTGCTGGCCTCTGGCCCAGGGCGCTCTTCTCTCCTCCCAAAATGGAAGTCATGAGTAACCCACACAGCGCCTGACAGAAAAGGTATTGGCTCCATCCTGGCCTAATTACAGGGGCCATCCTGGCCCTGGCCCGGGCAGCCCAGCCTTTCTCTTCTCCCCTGCCCGTCTACTCTCCTGTGTGCTGAGGTGTCTCTGGCCAACCCGTTTCCTGGACATGGTGTCCATTAGGCCTCAATTACCTGGCAGGGCCATGGCCTTTGAAGTGGTTACAGAGGCCGCCGGGAGGCTATTTTTCTCTCACCTGTCACCACTTATTTTCCTGGGCTCCTGGCCTGTGGCCCAGCATTTTTAACTAATGGGGATTAAATAATCCAGCTGTAATACAAATGCCCACTCCTGGCCCCTGGGTCCACCTCGGAGTCATTAAGACCTCAGACAGAGCTGGCAGGCACTCCCTCTGGAAGGGGTAAGGAGAGGCCGGGCAGCACATTGTGGATTTTTTTTTATTGCCTTCTCATTATAGCTATTATCCACAAACACAACCGCTAATGAGAGGGCTGAGGAATTTGGGAGAGGAAAGGTTTCATTTGGGCTAGAGAAGGAAGCCATCGTCTGCACTGAAATAGCAATGCCATGTCTGAGAGCCCCTCCCCCCTGACACCCCAGAGCCCAGGGCGTGAGCCGTGGAACTGCGGGTAGAAGGGGGCGGGAGAGAGACCTGTAAGCTGGGGTTCTGATGCCTGAAAAGGAAGGGATGCCCACATCTCACCCAAGGGGTTGGCAATATTAGTGCTGCGGAGGGACCGTGTAATTTATCACACAAACCAGGACAGTTCTGAGAGTGAAAGGGAGAAAGCTGTAACAATTTCTCCAGGACAGCGGGCATAAACCAGGTATGTCCTGGGCCAGGACTAGGGTGAAACATGGGAGGCGCTCACCTCGCTGCAAAATTTAAGGGTGCGCCCAATACTCAGTCCTCGAGATAAATATCTTAATGCACTATTTTAAAAAAATCAAAATTAAGTCCAAAAAAATCCCACAATGAACAGAATATCAAAATGTTGAGTAGGTCTGACAGGACTGGGATTAGGGTGAGGAAAAGGAGGCCAAATCGTGCTAGTGCAGGGTCAGATCTCGTCCTTAAAACGTTGATATTCTGTTCATCACGGATTTTTTTTGACTTAACGTTGACTTCTAAAAATATCATGTGAAAATATTATTTATCTTATTCCCGAGTCTTCTTAAATCTCGTACCCAAGGCTTTGGCCAAACCAGGTTTGGAAAATGAAAGCCGTATCTGACCCGAGCTCTCGCCTTTGTCTCTCCCACCCTCTGTGCTCTGACAAATGAACTCCCTGGTTCCTGATCGCTCTCTCGCACTTCTGAGCATCCGTCCAGGCTGTTCCCTTTTCCTCAAACTCTCCCATTCCCTTCCCTGTAAAAGTGACAACAGCGGACATTCATAATCACGTGCAGTGAGTCCGTCCCTAGGCTAACTACATAACATACGTCAGCACCCTCAGTGTGCTCAACAACTCGTAAGGTAGGTACTGTGAGCATCTTCATTTGACAGAAGAGGAAAATGAGAGGGGCAGTAACTCACCGGTGCACTTAACCCCCGTGTTCTCCTGCCTCATCCCTCAGGTGGTTCCGACTCCATGTGCAGTTGTGTTCAACACGTGGGCTCTGGGTTCAGATTGTGGCTCTGGCTATGTCTGGCTACATGTCCCAGTCAAGTTAGTAAACCTTGTTGTGCCTTGGATTCCTCAGCTGTAAAATGGGGATAATAATAACACCCATTAATAGATTGAATAGGTTAATACATGGAATGTACTTAGAACAGTGTCTGACACATTGGACCTTCTGGGTTTTAGCATTGAAAGTCCCACATTCGGGACTTCCTAGGTGGCACAGTGGGTAAGAATCTGCCTGCCAATGCAGGGCACACAGGTTCGAGCCCTGTCCCAGGAAGATACCACATGCCACGGAGCAACTAAGCCCGTGTGCCACAACTATTGAGCCTGTGCTCTAGAGCCCGTGAGCCACAACTATTGAGCCCATGTGCTGCAACTACTGAAGCCCACGTGCCTAGAGCCTGTGCTCTGCAACAAGAAAGGCCACCGCAATGAGAAGCCTATGCACCACAATGAAGAGTAGCCCCCGCTCGCCGCAACTAGAGAAAGCCCGTGTGTAGCAACGAAGACCCAACACAGCTAATTAAATAAATAAATAAATAAATAAATAAATTTATAAAAAAAACAAAAAAAGGAAAGTCCCACATCCCAGGAAATGCCTCAGTCCTGGGCAAACCAGGATGGTTGGTCACCCTAATGGGGGATGTTCAATCAAAGATGAAGTAGACTAAATTAGATTTAAAAATGTAATAAAATATGTCCCCATCAGGTTTGTACTACAGAAAATGCTAAAGGCCACTCTTCAGATTGAAGGGAAATGTACCAGATATAAAGCTGAATAGTCGCAAAGAATAATGAGCATAGATATGGCAAATACATGAATAAATATAAAAGAATATTGTTCCTCTTTATTTCTTTAACATACATAGAATTGCTTAAAGCAAAATATTATAGCATGGCAGTGTGGGGGTTATAATATATGTAGATGTATTACATACAACAATTATAGCATCAGGGATGGGTTGATACAGAGATGCGCGTTGTATATGGACTTATAACGGTTGCAGGCTTTTTCCATTGCACATCAAGCGATACAATATTACTGTCAGTGTACTGTGGAGATGGAAGGGTACAGGCTGAAATCCTTAGAGCAACCACTAAAAAATATAATTCAAAAGGTATATAGCCAAAAAGATAATCAATTAGTACTGAATTTTAAAAATATATTCAACTAACCTGAAGGAAGGAAAAAGGAGGGACAGGGGAATGAAACCTGGGGGGTAAAATCATAAAAATAATAAGTAATTACAGAATAAAAGAAAAATAATAACAAAAAATAATGAAGTGGTAGATGTGAATCTAACCCTATCCATGCTCTCATTAAATGTTTATGGGCTACCAATAAGGGGTTAAGATCCATCATATATAAACAGCTCATACAACTCAACATCAAAAAAACCAAACAACCCAATTAAAAAATGGGCAAAAGACCTGAATAGATATTTTCTCAAAGAGGAAATACAGATGGCCAACAGGCACATGAAAAGATACCTCAACACTGCTACTTATTAGAGAAATGCAAGTTACAACCACAGTGAGAGATATAACCTAACAACCTGTCGGAATGACTATCATCAAAAAGAACACAAGTGACAAATGTTGGTGAGGATGTGGAGAAGAGGGAACCCTCGTACACCCTTAGTGGGAAGGAAAATTGGAGCAGCCACTGTAGAAAACAGTATGGACGTGTCTCAAAAAACTAAAGCTAGAACTGCCATGTGACCCAGTCGTTCTACTCCTAGGTAGAGATCAGAAAAAAAAATGAAAACACTACTTTGAAAAGATACACACACCTCCATGTTCATAGCAGCATTATTTAGAGTAGCTAAGCTATGGAAGCACCTAAATGTCCATCAACAGATGAATGGATAAAGAAGATGTGGTGTGTATATATAATGGAATACTACTCAGCCACAAAAAATAATAAAATTCTGCCATTTGCAACAACATGGACTTGAAAGGTATTTTGCTACATGAAATAAATCAGACGGAGAACGACAAATACTGTATGATATTACTTATTTGTGGAATCTGAAAAATAAAAGAAGCTAGTAAATATAACAAAAAAGAAACAGACTCATAGATATAGAGAACGTTACTTAGTGGTTACCAGTGGGGAGAGGGAAGGCGGGAGGGGCAAGATAGGGGTAGGGGATGAAGAGAGACAAACGACTACGTACAAAATAAAAATACCAGGATATCCAGTGCAACACAGGGAACATAGCCAGTATTTTATAATAACTATAAATGGAATAGAACCTTTAAAATTGTGAATCATTGTGTTGTACCCTGAAACATATAAAATTGTACATCAACTACGCCTCAATCAACCTAATCAAAGGGTTTAATCCCAAGCAACTTAAAAAAAAAAAAGGAAAAGAAAAAAATGTTTATGTGCTAAACATGCTAATTAAAAGGCAGAGATTGTCAATGAGAATAAAGGTCACCACAAAACCAGAGAAGCCACATGGATGAATGTAGGCCTGACGTTTACCTTGTCGGGGCTGATGCAGCTTATTTGTTGTTAAAATACGGAAATACTTCCATAGCAGTTGCTTATTAGCCCTGAGTGTCCACTTCATCCTAAACCCTAGCGCTTCCCTATGAACCCCCACCTCTACCTACCAGTATCTCGATGCTTCATGCCTAGCACAGGACAAGGACCCTGGGACCCTGCTCCAGCACGGAGGCCATGGTCCATCCTTATCTGACACTTCCCCTGCTGTACCAGTTGGCAATCTTTTGAATATTACCCCTGGCTGAATGTCAAAATTTGACACCAGGGGTTCCAAATGCCTCACCCAGGGTCTCGCCAGCCTCAGCATGTGATTCATTTCAGTATTTTGTTTCTTGTGCACATTAAAAAGAGTGTCCTGATTCACACCAAAAAAATAGTTGCAAATGATAACAGTTTTATTTTCTTTCTTTCTTTTTCTTTCTTTCTTTTTCTTTCTTTTCCTTCTTTCTCTTCCTTCCTTCCTTCTTTCCTTCCTTCCTTCCTTCCTTCCTTCCTTCCTTCCTTCCTTCCTTCCTTCCTTCTTTCTTTCTTTCTTTCTTTCCTTCTTTCTTTCCTTCCTTCCTTCTTTCTTTCTTTCTTTCTTTCCCTTTCTTTCTTTCTTTCTTTCTTTCTTTCTTTCTTTCTTTCTTTCTTTCTTTCTTTCTTTCTTTTTTGACCTACAATAAACTGCGTATATTTAAAGTGTACAATTTGATTTTTTTCTTATTGGTAATGTATATGTGGTAATCCCAACCTCCAAATTCATCCCCCCACAACCCCCACTCCCCCGGTTTCCCCCTTTGGTGTCCATATGTTTGCTTTCTACATCTGTGTCTCTATTTCTGCCTCAGTATATTTTTTAATTAACAATCTGACTTGTAATCAGAATATGCTTCAATTTAACAAAGGCATGTGAAGAGATTTTATTCCAAGGTGTCCCCTCCACACAAAAAAATTAAATTGGTAGCACACAGCACTGCAGCAACGATCTCCAACAGATTTAAACTGGGGACCATACCTTGACATGTCTTTTGATGGTTTAAATTTTCTGTGATAGTTTTTATTATAGCTTTTTAGATACTTAAAACTATATAAAAAATTAAAGACTATAATTAAACACTTGAAATGCTAAGGGCTGCGTAGAATATACTTTAAACTCTTCCTCTCCCCACTCCGTGTGGGTGCGTCTGTGTGTGCACACAAGTGGTGTGCACGTGTGTGTTGTAGGTGTGTACGTGTGTGTGTTATGTCTTTCACAAGCACGATCTCCTAGGTGCTCACTAGTATTTGAAGCAAGAAGGGCAGAGGACGGCCCGGTTTCCCAGCTCTGCCTGGAGCCCTCACCCGTTCAGCCCGGAGGATGGCATGTCCCCGCCACGCCCACCAGCCGAGCCAGAATCCCATCCCTCCTGGTGACTCTGGTGGCCCCCGTGTCTGAGTGCAGAAAGGTCAGCCATGGGGTTTTAGAGACACTCATGATTACCTCCTGGGTGACCTCGGAGACGGGTCGTTCGGGGGCTGACACCTTTCTAAACATAGCACGGGGGAAGGGCTGACATCCCGTTCGTCACCAAAGCCACTCACTTACCCGCCCAGACAGGCCCACACGCCAACAGGAGCCACTTATAGCCACCTTCAAAAGGGCCCAGAGTGGGTGCAATGCCCAGGAGATAGGAGGGCGTGACATTGTGGCCTGAGGCCTCTTGACCAGAGAGGAATCTCTGGAACACGACATTTAGAGAGGTTGAGCGACCTGCGTTCAAATTCTACCTCTGCCCCTGCCAGTGTGGCATCTTGTCACTGCTCTGAGCCTCCTTTGTCCCACTGGCAAAACGGGAATATCATTGTTCTGACCGTTCCTAAGAAGCAGAGCCTGCTGCTAGGGCCGAGGCCTGGAACTGACACCCCGCCCCACCCTTGGCCTCTCTGGCTCAGAAGCTGGGGAGAGGGTCTTGACTGGGGCAAGGACAGCTGTGGGCATGTGCAGAGCTGCGGGTGTGCATAGTTCTAATTAAACACTTCATGCACTGTGTGTCTTTGGGCGAACCGCTCTCCCTTTCTGAGCCTAATTTCTCTGAGCTGTCCCTGTCCTTCCAGATCTATTGTCAGTCCTTCTTGAGCCACTGGTCTCCAATGTCTGCATAAAACAGGCTTCATGGCAAGTCGGACTGGTCCTGATGGTGGTCTAATTGCCCCAGAGCCCACCCAGCCCTGGGTCCCCACGAGAGCTTGGGAGCCTCCAATAAGGCAGAAAAGGTCCGGTTCCCTTCCTCTTGGCACACATTCTCATTTCTACCAGGGGCCCAGTAGCTTCCATGCTGCCCTCAGGCTTCTGTCAATGCAAATTAATTCACTCCAAGGTGGCGGAGACTAAATGTGTCTCCAGACTCATTGCTTTTTTCAAAGAGGAGCTGAAAATGGCAATGCTTAACGAGCAGCATGACTGGACATGGGTGGCACCTTAGAGGTCCACAGGGAAGATATCTACAAACTGAAGCTCCTAAAGTCATAGGTCAGAGCTAACAGCCGTGTCCCCCACTGGGCCCAGGTGAGTAGGATTCTTCAGGGCCTCCTGTCTTGTTTGTTCCAGGACTAGTGGAACCTCCATCCTCAGGCAAGTCCTGCTGGGGCGGAGGGGCTTCCCTGGGTGAGCGCTGAAACTTCATGGGACCTTTTGGTTTTCAGCAGCCCCTCTGCCCATGGGCTAAGCTCCCCAGGACATTGTGCCCTGGGGCAAAGGGCATCTCAGGAGGTGGCACTCCCTGGCCTTGGAGTCAGAGAGGCCTGCATTTGCATTTTGTCTCTGCCCCAAATGAGAGTGCAACTTTGGGCAAGTGTTCCCCTTTCTGGGCCTCAGTTTCCTCATCTGGGAAATGGGGATAAAATTTTCTCCTTCATGGGGTTGTGGGGAGGCTTCCATGAGCTGAGCCATGGACGGCTCCTAGCAGAGCCTGGGACATGATCCAGCTCGCCACAGATGGAGGCACTGACGGTGATGGTGACAGTGGGGAAGAGGAGGAAGAGGAGGAGGACCACATCAGGGATGGTGATGGTTCTGGAAGCAGGCCCTAGCTCTGTCAGCAGGAGCTGGGGTGGGGATGGGGGTGGCACTGCAAGCTCCTCTCCCTGCCAACAATGCTCTTTGCCATCAGCGACATCTGGCTCTCTGCCCTGGATGTGTATTAGGAGTGATTACGTGTCCCTTTAAATCCTGGGAGCTGTCGCTAACGGGTGCCGAGGTTTATTTGCAGCGTTTATTTCAGCTCCTTTGCAGCCCCTGCCCCTCTCTCCTGAGAGGGGCTGGGGAGGAGAGACACCTGCTCAGTGTGTTTCATTTCCATGAAGAGCGTGCTTCCTGGGAAGGAGGCCCTTTGAAGTGCTCTGGGTTGGCTGGAAATGAGTCCCGGGAGGCAGACCCCACCCCAAACATGGGGCTCCCCCTTTCTGGAGATGGTGAGGAAGAGGAGCCCTTTCTAAAGGGAGAATCAAATTGGTTGGAAATTAGGTTTGAGGAGAAAAATGATGAGCCTGACCTGAGGGTGAAGCCAGAGTGGGGCTTCAGAGTCAGGCTGGTCTGGGCTCCTGTCACCTACGGGTCACATTCTGGGTGAGTTTTGGGACACGTTTCCTAACTTCTGTATAAAAAGGAAAAGCTGAGCCCCATCCCCAACACACACACACACACACACACACACACATACACACACAGTTGGGAGGATTAAATGTGCTAGAAAATGTTGCACCCAAGTTGTAGTGGTTGATGAGATTACAACTACCCAGAGTATTTGTGGAGGTAAGGTCAAGAAGCAATCCCTTTGAATGTTTCTCCCCCAACTGCATAGGTCACCATGGAGGCTCCACACAGAAGTGTGTGGACCCTCCAGCCCAGCCATCCAGCTCTGTCCACACACTGCCACCCCTCGGGGCCAGGGGTGCACATGCCTCTGGTGGGGATGGATTCACGGAAGAGACCCACACAGGCCCTGGAAGGACCATCTGGGCGAGAATTCATGAGTCCCAGGTCCCCAGAGCATCGTCTAGAAATGGGAGTGCAGGCTCTGCGTGGGCAGCCCCCTTTGACCCTCGACCCTCGCCTCTGAAGGCTCCCCACCTTGTGGGGTGGGGAGTGGCTGTAGGATGGGCAGAGCTGGGCTCCTTCTGCCTGGTCTCCGTGGAGTACTGACGTCAGGAGCTGGGGAGGATGGGGACAAACAGCCGTCACCAGTGGGAGCAGAACGGGGCACAGCTATTTTGGAGGGTGATTTGGGGGTGCTGCTGAAATTTCAAATGCCCATAGATCCTATGACACAGGAATTACACTTCTTCCTGGTAACCCCGGGAAAAAACACCACTGTGTCCAAAGACGTGTGTTCCGAAGTCACAACGTGACTTACAAAAGTCATACTAGGTGAAGTAAGTCCGTCAGAGAAAGACAAATATCGTATGGTATTGCTTATATGCAGAATCTTAAAAAAGGATAGAAACGAACTTATTTACAAAATGGAAACAGACTCACAGACTTAGAGAACGAACTTATGGTTACCAGCGGGGAAGCTGGGAGGAGAGGAGAGAGAGATTGGGAGTTTGGGATTGACACACTGCGATATTTAAAATAAAATGCCTTTCCATGAAAAAAAATTAAAAGAAAAAAAGAAAAATAGGCACAAGGATTCTTTGGGGGAGCATACAAATATTCTAAAATTGATTGTGGTGACGGCTGCACAATTCAGTGAATATACTAAAAGACATTCAATGGTGCACTTTAAATGCATGAACTGTATGATTGATACGTGTTATACCTCAATAAAGTTTTTTTAAAGAATTATTAAAAAAAAGTTGAAAAACTGGAAACAGCCTAAATGTCCATCAGATCGGGAATGTTTAATTAAACCACAGCGTGGCCACATAAGGAACACTGCAGCCATTAGAAAGAATAATGTAAGTCTATATGTTCTCACAAGGGACAGTCATGAAGGCATGTTTCGGTCAGAAAGAAGCATGGTATTTTGAGCCAATTTATAGCAAATCAAAGCCAAACACCACCGTATATTTCCGCAAGTATATGCACATGTGTGTAAACACACAGAAACACATCTGGAAAAATTCACAATGTGATACCAGAGATTATCTCTGGAGAATGGATTATGGGACCAGGACCGGATTACGTTCAAAGGAACTTTAATCTAATCTGTAATGTGTATATCTGCATATAGTCTTGTGTTCCTTGTGTCACTAAAATTTAATCTACCTTTTAACTGAGAGGACACTAGATTGAAGTCCATCTGTGTTTCCTTTCCTTTCATCTTTAGAGCACGTGACGGTCTCCAAAGCATTTCTCACCCAGAGTTTGTAAATCAGTAAAGCCAAGAGAACTCCATTTCACAGAAGGGAAAAACAAGGTTCGTTACAGGGACTGATCAAGAATCTCCAAACCCCTCCTAGTGAGGACTCTACCTAGGAGCATCAAGAGGGTGGCATGTAAGGTAAACATGTAATTTATTTAATGAAATAGAAAAACAAGAAGCCCATATTCTCCTTATCATTATTTCTTACCTGATGAAATGTGCTCATCTGAGTGTCCCGCTTCTGCTGTGGCCTCTGCCTGCAACCCCTGCCTCACTCTACTTATGTTCATCCTTCCCAGCATAGCTCCATCTCACCTCTTCCAGGAAGCCATCCCTGACTGCCCCCGCCCTATCCACCTCTCTTTCCTCTGCTTCTGCCTCTGCGAGAACTAGCCTTATGTATCCACAGGAGTACTTATTGTGCATCTTCTATATGCTAGTGGCATAAAACATTTTTTAAATGCACATGAAATACTTAGGAAACAACTAAATGTTAAATCATACAGTACTGGGGGTAATTTATTCAAAGTTTATGTGGAAACCTCATTGGTCCTAAATACAACTTTAGAACATTGTTGCTTTATCCATACATTTTTACTTATAGAAGAGTCCCATGAGGTCCTGCTCAGGGCTTAATTACTCTTACTTGACAAATTATTACAATGATGTGGTTTCCAAATCTATAGAAGGAACACAAATTAAAACAGGGAGAGACACGGCATTTCAGCAGTGGTATGTCAGGAAACAGAAGTGACAGCCCACATCCAGACAGGAAAACGAGAGAGAAACACTAAAAAGCAGACAGGAGACTTGAAAAGCCAGAGCCCCTTGGGACATTCAGCGCAAGGGCAAACAGTCCTCCACACCTGGGTGGGTCTCGAGCACATTCCCGATGTATTAAAACAGAAAAATAATGACATAGTTTAAGTCATCCACAAAAGGTTAAATAATGTTCAGAGTTCTCTAAGAAAATAGCGATACACAGGGTTTATTTTTAAAAATTGTCCCCTGGAAAATATTTAAATAAGAAAAAGTTGTATGGAGAAAGAGCAGTCTTCAATTGTCTAAAAATTCAAATATGTGAGAAAGCTATGTTGCCCCATGATTCTGTGTAACTGAGGTCGGACAGGTTACAGCTGATTGTCCCGTGAGTGCCAGTCTCAGTCTCCATGATCCAGGGAAGAACCATGTTCTATGACAGCAACAATATGGCCCTAGCACAAGGCTTGGATCCACAGAGGAAGATACCTACAGGGTCACAGGCTCAGAACTCAGAACTGACCTTGCACTCCAGACTCCTGTCCAGCCCTGCGCCTGGCATGCAGCTCTGGTTCTAAGACCCTGGTGGGATAAGAGTGAGCTGGAAAAAAAGCATCTGAAATAGATGATGATAAACCAGAGTTGTGGGCATCTGTGGTCTAAATTAAACAATGCCTGAGAGGAGCTGGGAGGTGGATATACAGACATGAAAGAGATGGAGTAGCAGAAAGCCAGACTCCAGGACTTTGTGTGTTAGAAAGCCACAAGCCCATTGAGAACATCATGGGTCAATGTGCTTGGGTTTTGCAGACTGCAATCATCTGTTAATGTCTGTTGGAGTAGGAAGATTCAGAGGCCAGGTCCAGACTCAGTGAGCAAGACTACTGTGAGTGATTGGCTTTCTATTATTGATGTCTGCCTCAAGTGCAGAAGGGGAGAGGGGCAGGGAGCGTGTTAAAGATCTGCTATCCCTGCTCTAGTCTGATGCCTATGAAACAAATGGGGTGGTGGCTGGTCCAGAGAAAAGAGTGATTTGCCTGCAGTCACCCAGCAAGAAGGAAGGAGATGGTTTAGAACTGTGCTGTCCAATATAGTGGCCACTAGCCGCATGTGGCTACTTAGCACTTGAAATGCAATTGGTCTGAATTAAGATGTATAATTATAAAATACACACTAGATTTTGAAAACAATAGGAAATATCTCATTACCATTTTTATATTGATTACACGCTGAAATGATAATGTTTTGGACATACTGAGTTGAATGAACTATATTAATAACTTAATGTCACCTGTTGCATTTTACTTTCTTAAAATGTGGCTACTAGAGAATTGTAAATTACATTCGCGGCTCACATTGCATTTCTATTAAACAGCGCTGTTTTAGAACAAAGCGGAGGCTCTCTGCCAGACAGAGGGGAGCCAGCTATGGGGGACTAATTATCCTAATCTAGGAGGTCATCCTGGGGGAGGGCAAGATCCAAAAATGTTTTGGTAAATCCTTGGTACCCAGTCCAATTTTATCTTCTTGAGATGATTAAAATATTGGGAGAAATTGATAGACCACCTTAGAAGTTAAAGTCACTTCCAAGTCCATACCCCATACTCTCCCACCTTCTGTGGTACCTTGTATGTCCCTGGCATCTGTGCTTACCTACCTCCACATCACATCTCACCCAAAGAAGGATGGCATCTCACCAGCTCCATCTTACAGCTGTACCAATTGGGGCTTCAAGATGCCAGGTAACTTGCCCAAGTTCACAAAAGCCAGGCAGTGACAGAGAGTTAGTGCTCTGTCTTCCATGTGGGTGCAAGAGAGAAGGAACTCCTCAGCTGGTGCCTATTTTTAGGGCCAGGCTAAGCCAAAGAATTGCATTCGTTCTCCTGAAAAGTTCTGAATGGAATGCAGCCTCGCAATAAACCATAATCAAAACCTGACTTTGCAAAGCAGGGAGGGAAAGAGGCCCCTCCTGTTAGTCCTTAATTTGAATTTCCCTTGGGAGGAAGCTGGGACATGGCTGGGCCCGCATTTGGTGGGTGATGCTGCAAGGCACAAACCCTGGGTGGCCATCCATGGGCAGATCGTGACGTGACTGTCTCCAGGACTCGGTGTCCCTGTCTCTGCTGTAATGAGGGTCGAATTGATTTCATTCAACCCCTCCAGCCTCTCCAATTCCAGAAAATCTGCTCTGCTTCGAGGCTAGTAACTCAGGGACACTTGATGGGCTCAGATCTGAGGATAGTGGAGAAGAGATAGCAGAGATATAAGGATAGGGTTGGTGACAAAGCTCAACTTTCCCAGCTCTGGGACACCATGGTCCTTAGGACCATTGTTCAGGTTGTTCACTGCACCAGAACATCCATAAACAAAGCTAACAGGAGAAGAACTCTGCTCTATCCTCCCAGCCGAGTTCCTGGTACAGGAGCCACATCTGCCCTGATGAAGTTGCAGCTGTACTAATGAGGGCAAAGGCACTGTATGGGCAAGCGAGGGGTCCTGGTTCTGCCCTCTCACTGAGTGCTCACTCCCAAAATGACTCCACCCACTTTTTCTTGTCAATACCCTAACAATCAACTCGGAAGTAGTGCCCGCTCACAAAATCGGTACATCTTGTGGCCTGAGGTTTGAGAGAGTGTGAGCATCAGCTGTGATCTTGGAGCCAAAGGTAGTCAAGGGTACAGGCGCTGGGCGCAAAGGGTGCATTCAGGTGTGTATGGAGCTAAGGGTCCAGGCCAGCAACCCAGGGACCATCTCTGGACCTGGGCTTGGACAGGCTCACGGTCCAGAAGCCACTCCACCACCAGCTCCTCATGTAGCTTTGGATAAGTCACTTTCTCTTTCTGAGCCTCAGTTTTCTCATCTATCAAATGGGGGTGATTCTCCCAGGGCTCCACTGAGGGCCAGAGGAAAGGTGGATGTGGAAGCACTTGTGGGTCACAGATCCTAGCCACAGCCAACAGACATGGGTAGTTCAGGGTGTGCAGGAGCTCAGCTTCCCCCGGGCCTCCCTGGATGACTTAACCACCCTGTCCCCGGCCTGGCACACACATGCTGCCCTATTCTTTGTCCTCGGACCTTTCCAGTCCACGTAAGCCCTCCAGAGCTACCCAACTGCAAAGCTCACCTTGAAGCTGATGGATGAGATGCAGGGATGGGTTAAGGAGAAACACACTCCTGAAATAATCACAGGAAATGTCAGCCCGTCTTCACAGAACATGAGGGCCCCTCTCTCCGCTCGCGGAGGCCCAGCTGCAGTGGAGGCGCAGTTTGAGAAGGCTGAGACTTGGTCCTTGCTGTTTGGGAGCTGGTTCAGCTGAGGGGATAGAAAACAGGCCCCAGAACCCTGACGCAAGATCACAGACAGGTCCACAGAACTGGGGCATAATCTTCACGGGTGCCGAGCCTTTCATCTACTCCTGGGATCCCTCCGTGTGCAATGCTGGGGCTGACAAGAGGTAATATACCCATCCAGCCACAACTCTGAGGCCCAGGAGGGCCTCAGTTCCCAAATTCAAGGCCAAGACCGGGCAAGTGCTGTCTGGGTGTTAATCAGCTGCCATCTGAGGCGTTCAGATCATTCAAGGTGACGGCTGACCCAGCCACTTTCTGTAATTGGGATCAAGTGCCCTCTTGGTGTCTGGAGAGGAGGCTCAGGGGCAAAAAAGGCCCACTAAGGTCTGGCCTCTCAACTCCCCAGGTGGAGAGGGGGGCCTAGGCCACCCCCACTTACCAGCCCCCCCCCCAATGCAGCCCACTGTGGTCTCCCTGCCTTTACTGCCAGCCCACAAGCTGGAGGAGGCAGGGGCAAGGAACTAGGAGCCCACTTCTCCTTGGCACAAGCACAAGGCAGTCCTTCCTCATCCTCAGGCCTCCCCTTCTGCCTATGGCACTCTTGGCCCAGATACCAGCTTGAGCCAAACAGATCTGGGGTCCTATCCTAGCTCTGCCACTTACTGGCTAGAAGCAAGTCCCAAGGCTTCCTGAGCCTCAGTTTTCCTATCTACAAAATGGGCATCTTTCTGTCACCCAGCCAGTGTGGTGAAGAGGATTAAAGGAGATGATACGTATCTATTGTGTGTCTGGCATTGAAGCTCAATAGTAAAAGACCCTGCCCCACATCCCCTCCCTGCATAAAATGGGGAAAATAATGCCAACCCACCCAACTCCCCTATTTAGCAAGGGGTGTTCACATTTTTTGCTAGCTCTAAAATGCTGTGCAAATATTTATTATTACGTCAATAATGAAAATCGACATTAGTAACAATAGCCAACAACTTGTGAGAGTTTAATTATGTGTGTCCAGCTCAATAGACACCTGTGCTGAATAGATTCCTTTCCTTGCATTGTCTACTTGAATCTTCACATCAACTCAATCCAGTGGGTACGACTGTCATTCCCGTTTTACAGATGGGGAAACTGAGGCATGGACAGGTTGAGGAGCCTGTTCAAGACCATGAAGGATGGAGCAGCCCAGATTTGAAGTCAAGTCTGACTCACTCCAGAGCCTGCATTCTTGGTGGCTGAACCCCGCTGCCCTCATTAGCAGGACACTGTGTTTTACTGAGGCCCCCAGGACCCAGCCTCATGTTAGGGGCTCCCGCCTAGACAGAGACGGGCCCTGATCCTGTGGCCCTGGTTTAGCCCAGGTGCCATCCACTGTCCGCCCCACATTGTCCATCTCAGAGCCTGTGCATGAAGGTGCTGGCAGAAGGTGAGAGGGCCAGTCCTTGGAAGGCCTCTGTGATCCTGGCTCCCTCCCTTCCCCTACTCCATCCATTGATCTCAGCAAACGTTAGACACTGGCAGCCTATCCTTAGGCTGGGAAGCCAGTCATGCCCCCTCCCTCCCACCCTCCCACCATCCCACCATCCGATTAGGTGGTGTTGAGTCAAATGGTATAGAGCGAGGTTTGGGGGAAGCTGTCTTTTCCCCATGAATACTACTCCACCTCTACTTGGCATCTGCTATGCCTGGAAGGATGCAGAGCCTTTTAGCATTTTACAGAAGCTGAAAACTTTGTGCGGCAGGGGGAGTCATGTGGGTGAGAAAGCCCAGGGCATTTTTTGGGAATTGGTGAAGACTGGAGGGGGATATGAGATGAGCTGAGGCTGGTACCTAACAGCTCAGAATGCTAAAAGCCTGTATGCAGCGTGAAGCCACCTAGACCTCATTCTGTACGAGAGTCACAGAAAGCTGGGAATCAGGAGACTGAGACATTCAGTGGTAACTTTTAGGAAAACAACTTGGGCTACAGGAATGACGATTCACTCATTCATTGCACAAACACTTATTGAGCACCTGCTATGTTCCAGATACTGTCCCAGGCTCCGGGGACTGATTGGTGAATACGATTGACAGTGTCTTCGCCCTGGTGGGCTTACATTCTAGGGGGAAAGCACTTCCAGCTCTGGAACGGCTGGGAGAGTGGGGAGCGGGCTCTCAGGGGATTTCAATTCTCTTTCAAATCCCCCTGTTCCTCCTCCCCGGATCAAGCAAGGCTGCCCTCCATCAGGTGCTACAGATCGCAGACATGGCCCCTGAAAGAAGTTCTTCTGCCTAAGCACCTCCGAAAGACTCTGAGCCATGATCAATTCCCAGCCCCTCTGTAGGAACTCTGATCTCTTTCCTAAGCCCTGAGGCTCCCCTGCTAATCTGCTAGGTCCTTCCTTGTCTGGGCCTCGTTCCTACTTGCCAGTATCTTTGTTTTTTTTTAATTGCAGTAAACCCACAGAATATAAAATTTACCATTTCAACCATTTTTAAGCCTACAGTTCAGTCGTGTTAAGCATATTCACATTGTCGTGCGCCCAATCTCCGGAGCATTTTCACACCCTTTAAACAACATCTCTCCATTTCCCCCTCCCCCCAGCCCCTGGAAACCACCATTCTACTCTCTCTATGAATTCGACTACTCTCAACATCTCATATAAGTGAAACGATACAGCATTTGTCTTTTTGTGACTGGCTTATTTAACTTAGCATAATGTCCTAAGGTTCATCCATGTTGTAGCACATGTCACAAATTTCCTTCTTTTTTTTTTTTATAAATTTATTTATTTAATTTATTTATTGGCTGCGTTAGGTCTTCGTTGCTGCACATGGGCTTTCTCTAGTTGCTGCGAGCCGGGGCTACTCTTCATTGTGGTGTGCAGGCTCCTCATTGTAGTGGCTTCTCTTGTTGTGGAGCACGGGCCCTAGGCACATGGGTTTCAATAATTGTGGCGCATGGGCTTAGTTGCTCCGTGGCATGTGGAATCTTCCCAGGGCAGGGCTCGAACCTGTGTCCCCTGCACTGGCAGGCAGATTCTTTACCACTGCGCCACCTAGGAAGTCCAACAAATTTCCTTCTTTTTAAGGTAAATAACATTCCAGGTATGTATAGATTACATTTTGTTATCCATTCATCGACAGTTGAGTTGTTTCCACTTTTCAGCTATCGTGAATAACACTGTGATGAACATGGGTGTACATGTATCTCTTTGAGTCCCTGTGATTCTTTTGGATATACCCCAGAAGGCGAATTGCTGGATCATACGGTAATGTTATTTTTAATTTTTAAAGGAATCCTTGCCAGCATCCTAAGTTGTTAATCAGTGTAAAAACACAGGCACTTTACCATCTTCAAGCACACGTAGCAGGTTAAAAATCTGCCTTTCAGATGGACTATTCAGGACTTCATAGACTATTCAGACAGGTCAGACATATCTCAGGAGACAGGTTTTTAGACCAAAGCCTCCAGGAATAGCTGGTGTACAAATCGTTAAGATCGGGGTTTACTGACCAAAGTAATCATTTGTTGCTTTAGGCAGCATTGATTGGCAATGTCAGTATTTGAAGACTGTGAGGAAGTTTCACATGGAATTCAAACATGATAGGATGAATTTACAAACCTCTTCAATGGCACTAAGAGTCTCATAAAAGAAAAGTGGCTTTAATAAGGAGCAGACACATAATACACGATTAGCCTTGTCAAGATCACGGAAGCCAGCATCGCTCCTCCTCGGCACTACTGACATTTGGGGCCAGATAATTCTCTGTTGGGGGGAGGGGGCTGCCCTCTGCTTTGTAGGGTGGTTAAGAGCAACCCTGGCTTCAACCCACTAGATTCCTGCAGTACCTCCCTCTCAACGAGACAAGCAAAAACGTCTCCAGCCACCTCAAATGTCCCTTGGGGGTGGTGGTGCAGAATTGCCCCCAGTTGAGAACCACTGGTGTAGCCAGAGTGCCATTTGTCGTGTGTCACAGTGGCCACTGCTGTCATTTAGACTGTGATGGTCGGGTGACAGTAAAACCGTATGCATTTGAACTAAAGCCAACTTGGGCTCACAGGGTCAAGAATGTTTATAGAAAGAAGGGCTGAGAGAGGACTGCTTGGTCCGGGGCGTCCTCTGCTGAAGTTTCCCCTGGTGCTGCATTTGGAAATGAACTCGTAGACCAGAGCCTGCACACAAGACTGCAGGGGGCAGATTTGGCCTTCTGAACAAAACCAGCTTTCCAAGGGCTCTGCATGCAAATTGCTGCTGCTGTGTGCTAATTATAAATGATTATGAATTATTCTTCGTTGCTTGTGAAAGCGGGTCTTAGGCACAGCCTCTGTTGTTCCCTATGGGATCTGAGATGTGTAAGCCTGGATTTGGGAGGCACTTTAAAGAAGGAGGGTCATTTCCATACCCGTAACAGAGTGGACTGCATTTCAGGAAGGGGGCTGCCTCGGAGGAGGGAGGCAGAGAGGTGTGGAATTGCTTCCCCCGTGCTGGACTGCCGGTCGGGGCAGCAAGCTCCAGGAGAGATGGGCGAGGAGACCCTCTTGACTCTCCCACTGATCCGTCCTCCACGTGCCAAGCCAGCCCTCAGCGCCTGTGCTAAGTGGAGAGGAGCAGAGATCTCAGAGGACCCGGAGTATTCCCATCACTGGCCTTAGTTTTTTAGCATTAAGAAACCCATACAGCTGTTCAAACGAATTCCCTGAGGTTTCCCTCCATCAGGTTCCAGGTTTGCCGTTAGGCCCAGAGTGTCTGTACTGAGTGGACCACTGGGGTGTCCACCCCTTCCCCTGAGTCCTGTGCCAAAAACTCCAGAGCGGGATGCTCAGGGCTGGGCCACGACCATCTGAGGGTAACACTGCCTCGGGTGTCTGTCACACAATAGACACGTTCCCAGCCGAGGGACTCTGTGTGGAGTCCCTCTTCACATTCACTTCAGCAACCAGCTGGATGGGCTGGAAGCGGGTCTCCAGTCAGATTAAGCTACTATTTATGAAATTATCAGGAGACGCCGGGCACTCTCCCCCATGGACTCGGACACGAAGCAGAGGGGAAGGGGCACTGGAGCTGGGAAAGCCCAGGTTGAACCCTGGGGGACTGCTTGTTAAGGTTCTGCATAGCACAGGGCTGAAGAGCACAGACTCTGGCCTTCCGGGGCGTGGGTTCAAAACCCGACATCGACACCGTGTGACAGATGTTGGGCAGGTCACTTCATCTTCCACACCTCCGATTCTTCACCTATCGAGGGGGCTGATGATAGACTCTATCGCAGAACATCCTTGTGCCAAGTAAGTTTACACATAGAAAGCACTGGAACACTCCCTGACATTCAAGAAACCCAGCGGGAGCCTTTCTCATGGCAGGGTAGCCTCCAGCAAGTCACTTGAAGTCCCTCTGAGCCTTAGTTTTCCCATTGTGTAGGACAGAAACAATAACGCCTTCTGGATATGGAAAATCAAATAAGAAAACATGTCTGTCGTGCTGGGCACAGAGCAGGTGCTCCGTAATTGGCAGAAGTTATTTTTATGTGATGGACAAAACCATGTCCCCAGCCTCTAATTTCTCTACCTTCTCATTGTATTGTTCTCTCTCCCTCTTCTGTGTTGGAGGAGCTGAGGGATGTTTTCAGCTCATAATGACTCCTTTCAATAAAAGGGTCTGTGCCTGGAATGTCTATTTGTCAGATCAGTATGTTGAGTGAGCTCAGAGATGGTCGCCGCTTCTCACCCTCTCCTTGGCATTTACCTATCCAGTGACAATTTCCGTGGAAAGTAATTATGGCCACTGTGCAGATAATTAGAGAAGGGCTCCATTTTCCTCTCCCATCTATGCAAATGTCACAGCTGGCTTCTCATCCCTGAGTGCAGTGAGTTATCAGGAGGCAATGAAGCCCACTGCTGGGATAGAGATAAAGCCTTCTCATCAGTACCCGGCTACTCCCCCTGGGGTATGGCTCTGTCCCGAACTTGCTGGGTGACCCTGGGCCAGTGCTTACTCTCTCTGGGATTCAGCTTCCTTAGAGAAACACTAACAACATGAGATTCCCCAACATCGTGTTAGGACTTTTAGGAGCCAAAACAAAGCATAGGGCATGGCCCCCCTGGCATCATTCAGAGGAGGGTGAACTGGCCTGCAATTCAAGGGATGTGGGTTCTCATCCAGGCTGTGTGACCTCAGACAAGCCACCCCACCTGCCCAGCCCTTGTATTGCACGTCTGTAAAATAGGCATTACACACATGAATCAGTTGTTTGTGTTCCTAGCTATTTATACTCTGCCTGCTTCCAAAAAGGATTTGAGACAGCTTGTAATCAGATGCTGTGAAAATAAACATGGAAAATCAAAGACCTTGAGGAAGGAGGAGGAAGAGGCAAATAGACGAACCACATGGACCAACATAGTTTCTGTGGTTAATCTGACCCTTTTCGCCTCGGATCCCAGGAAGATCAGGACTCAATTTGTTATTCCAGAGTTACACAGTCCAGACAATTACCTGTTCAAAGAAAATCCACTGTCACCAGTTGTTGAAGAGAAACAACCTTTTTCTAGAAGTAAATTCTGCAAAGCATCAACAAAGATACCAAACCTCAGAAAGTGCTCTATAAACATTAGCCTTTACATTGATTCACTCAGTAACTCTTTATTGAGCAAGATGCCAGGCGTGGAGAATGTTAGGGATACGGGGTGAACAAAGCTAACAAAGTCACTGCCCTCGTAAAGTATATTTTAGTGAAGGAAAACACACAACATATAATAAACACCACCAAGTGAATAAACAAGAGGAGAGGAGATAATAAATGCAACTCCAAAAATGATAGGGTGGGGGTGGTGACCTTGGAAGGTCAAGAAAGCATCTTTGTGAAAGTCACATTTGAGCTGAGAGCTGAATGGTGAAAAGACAGAAGCCTTGACAATGTTTGAGGAGAAACAATATTCCAAGCAGAGGAAACGGTATGTGCAAACGTCCTGGGGGCAGGGGACAGACCTCCACACTCTGAGGAAATGAAAGAAAAAGGGCAAAGCATCAGATGAGGAAGAGAGGGATAGGAGATGAGAGATGAGAAGCTAAATCATAGAAGTTGGAGGTTCTCACATGGAGCTATGCGTTAGAATCACCTGGGGAGCTCTTCAAACTACACTATGCTCTGGTCCCATTCCTAAAGATTCTAATGTGATTGATCTAGGGTAGACTCCAGACCATAATTTGTTTCAAAGCTCCCGGAGTGATTCTATAGAACACCAGGGTAAGAACCAGGGTGTAGGGCCTTGTGGACTATCTTAAGCAGTCTACTCACTGTGATGGGAATCCACAGGAGGATTTAAAAGTCTTTCTCTGCTGCTGGGTGGAGTGTGACCCTAAATATGGTAAGAGTGGAAAGAGGGAGCCTAGGGTACGTGGGGCCCTGGGCAAATATTTTTTCAGGGCCTCTGTCTGTATAAATAATTGGAGTCACCCCAAATCAATGAGTCAACACCATTCAGGTGGCTAGAATTCATAGGATCCTATGAAAAAAATAGTACACTGGCTAGTGTGAGTGATCTGCTTGCCAGACTACCCTCCTAGACCTCTGATGAGGCCACAGGCCCCAGGATGACCCCACCAGTATGGTTTCTGGAGCTCCTTGGGGCATCTGATCTACCCAATGTGTATGTTGGGCTGGGATAGGGGATTAGAGAGCACAGAGAAGGAGAGACATGGGGAGCTTAGCCTAAACAAGTCCCTGTCTGGACTGAGCATGCCCAGTGGCACTGCTGGCCCCAACTGGTTCCAGGCATTAGAAGGGAACTAAGACTCACAAATTTTCAAGAAAATGACTCCAAAGCCCAGGACCTACTGATGCCCAGCACCCAGACCAAATCTAAGGATGGCATTGGGAGAGAGCACAAGTAGTGGAGGTGACAGGTGATGGAAGCCTGGGCAAAGGTAGTAGCAGAGCATGGAGAAGAGTGGATTGATCCAGGAATCCAGTATACACTGGGAGGCAGAGCTATTCTTTTTTTTTTTTTTTTTGGCCACACCATGTGGCTTGTGCCATCTTAGTTCCCCCAACAGGGATTGAACCAGGGCTCTGGCAGTGAAAAATCCGAGTCCTAACTGCCAGGGAATTCTCTAGGCAGAGCTGTTCTTAGGAGCAGGATTTATGATAATGCTGGTCACCAGGCTGTTGACAAATATTGGGTCTTCTTGTTTGAGGACACGTGGTAGAATCACACTTCTTTGCCCACCTGAACTTTTGTGTGGTCGTGTGAGTGGCTCTGGCTAATGAAACAGGAGAGGAAGTGACATGGCACTTTGAACAGAAGTTCTGAGACAGCTCACAGCCTTCCATGTTTTCCTCTCTACCTCTGTGAGATGGAGCCACACGACCAGGTCCCCAGGGTGGCTGTGTTGAACAGACACCCCCCCACCCTGCAGTGGACATGCCACATGAGTGAAAAAGCATCTTTGTTTTTGGAAGCCTCTGAGATGAGGGGCTGGGGAAGTACTTGTTACGGCAGCATAACCAAGCTTGTCCTGACTGATGCAGTGACTCTCGATTGGCCAAGACTGATATTTCACCCAGTTTTCTCTTGTCCTTGGCCCACTGTGGGGGAACCCTAGCCCTATTAGGCAGCCATTTTCTGGGCCTTCGGAAGTCTCTGGAATAAAAACAGGCTGGTAGAGAACATATGCGTGGCCCTCACCCTGCAGGCTGGCCAGCCAGGGCTCCAGCGCCCCCACCCCGGCTGTGGGCTCATTAGATGAAAGTGCTATCACCTGTCAGACAAACTGCTAGAACTGTGATAAATTAATGATCAAATGATACAGTCGGCGCAGCTACTGTACTGCCTCGGCTAGTTACAAGCTGGCCGGGTGCTTAAAAAATGCAACCAGCATTAAAAAAAAATCAGGCGTTAAAGGAAAATGTCACCCGGCTTTTCAAAAAGGATCTGTTTTAAAATGACCACAGACGGCTCGGTTTCAGAGTCTTTATTTGATTTCTGTTCTTTGTATTTTGTTTTATTGCTCACAGGGAAGGAAGGGGGTGGGGGTGGAGTAGGGAGAGGGCAGAAGGAAGGTTGGAATTTCTGACAATTTTCACCAGCCTCCAGCCCTGTGGAGCAGGATTCAGCCCCCCTTGACAAACACAGGGAGGTTCTTCCCTACGCCTGGCTGGATTGAGTATCTGAGCAGTAATTATTATACAAATGCAATAGTTACACATTTTCTGTTCTAAGATCTTTGCTTTCTTATTTCATTTACTCAAGCTGATAGGTCTACTAAATCCCCATTTGTCAGATAAAAAAACTGGTACTCAACAAGTTACCATGGTTAACATCCTTTGAGTGTTTACCTCGTAGACTTTATATGCGCCATCTCATACCACTGCCATCATTGACCTGGATGGATACTAACGTGATCTCCATCTTAAAGAAGAAGGGGAGGATCAGAGAGGTTAAGCCACTCACTTATAGTCACACAGCCAATAAACGGTAAAGGGAGGAACTCCACTGTTGTTTCTGGCTCCTGGGACACTAAAATCTCAACCCTGGGGGCTTATGGGGGCAATTTCCAAAAAGAAACAGGAAAAAGAGTTCTTTTGCCTTAAAACTCAGGCCCAAACCTGGACTCCTAATCGTGGTGGATACACATTCCATAAATGTATAGGTTTCCTCTGTGTGTCAGTCCCTCCTGGTCCTTCCACCTCTGGTTTTATGAGCTTAATTTATTCTTTTTAATATAAAATCTCATTACCTGAACATGATACCACCACTTCCACTTATCTTTGATATAAGAACAGAGAGAAACCTAAATCAAACCTTTAAATAAAGTCTATAATCATGCTGCACTTTTACTTGCTTTTCAAATTTCTAAACAAAATTAAGTCAAAATACCTCGAGGAGAGGAGTATGGGAAGGGAAGGGGAATTAGGGCGGGGAAGACCTCCACACTTGGCTTTGCTGGGCAGCCATTGGGGATGTGATTACTCAGAGAAGGAGAACATCTTCTGCTTGATGCTTGGCTCCTGCTATTCTTTGGTTCCCCGGCTCAGATTTGGAGAGGGGATCAAATGAAGTCCGCCCGAACCTGTATATGCTGGGGATTGATCTCAAAAAGCCATTTGCCTCACCTTGATGTATATTTCAAGGCATTTCCTATCCAGCGTTAATTTTCATAAAAGGAAAATGGATGATCAGTTTAAAGAAACATAGTCAAGGGTTTTATTCCCCAGGAGCCCAGGGTGGGCAAGTCGAGGCCAAGGGGGGTCTTGGCGGCTGAGGGTGGCAGGGATTCCTGGCCGCCAGAAGCACGGGTTCAGACCAGGAGCTTGTCTGGATACCAGTACAGAGAAAGAGAGGGGATTTCGGCTCTGCTGCTTGCTTGGCGGGTAACCGTGGTCAAGGCATGCCAGCAGTCTAGGCCCCCCTCTATTTCCCCATCTGTGAAATGGGGATGAATGCTCCCCACTTCACAGAGCTGTGCACATAAAATTAAAGTCACTGATGGGAACGTGTCCAGCCTCGTGTCCACACCCAGGGTAAATGATACTTGCTGTCAAATGTGAGCATGAAGAACTGGACCCCTTCTTTCTTTTCTTCAGCACATCACTTATCTTTGAATCTGGCCAAAGTCTCTCCTCTTCCAGGAAGACTTCCTTGATTTTTGATAACAGATCTGAAGTGTCCACGGTTTCACTTTCTTGAGACCTCAGGTAAACAGCACGCATTATTGCGGCATGAAGGGAGCAAGCAGCCTCTGGTGTCAGCCTTGCCTGAGTCCAAACCCTGGCTCTTCACGTCCTCGCCTGTAACCTTGGGAAAGTCACTTAACCTCTGGTACCTCAGGTTTTCTTTTCTCTAAAATGAAAAAATTCCCCAGAATCCTGCTTCATAGTTGTTGTTTAGATTAAATGAATTAATTGCTGTTAAGGAGCTTAGAAAAATGCCTGATACATGACAAATCTCAATAAGGGTTAACTAATATTATCAATATTATTCCTGTCATCTCTCAAAGCAGCTTAGATGTCTATGGCTGTATGTGTGTGTGTGTGTGTGTGTGTGTGTATCTTATGTAGGTGATATTTTTATTGAAGTTTACTCTACAGAAATACGAACATACCAGAAATCCAGGAATTTGCACAAAGCAAACACACTTGTGTCACCAGCTACTAGATCAAGATGCAGAATACCACCAGCCCCTCAGAAGAGCCCCTTGTGCCTCTCCTGGGAAGCAGCAGTCTCCTGGGGACAGAGCTGGAACAGATAGAATTCCAATAGATGCCAGTAGGATAGCCAATCTTAGAACAAATTCTTGAGCACATGGGGTAGATGGACAAGGGAGAGAGGGGCTGTGATGAAAACCCTCATTGATATTCTATTTGGAATAGACCCCACCCCTGTGTCCAAATGGCTGTGAGATTAACCCCTTTCTCTCTCCAGGCCTCAATTTCCCCTTCTACACAGAGAGGCAATTGGTTGAGATAACCTCTTATAGCTCTAAGGATGTATTCAGTCATTTATTGACTTAAATACCTGAGTACCTACTAGGTGCCGGGATCTGTCCTAGGTACTTGGGATACAGCAGTAAACAAAATAGATGCGCATCCTTGTCCTCAAGAATTGTACATTCCAGCAGCATGAAGTGGACCATGAATACGAGACATCATAAGTAATTACATGTGATCCTGTGATAATAGGGCAGTGCCCCAGCTAGAAGGTAAAGAGCAGCCACCTGCTACCCACAATTGCTTCTCCAGTCCCCTTGGGTCTGTGTCACGGCCAGACCACAAGTGGCTTCAAAACTGATTTTTCTGAACCGTGTTCCCTGGATGGTGAGTGTCTCCCTAAGGGGATGAAGGGACCGGGAGAGATTTTCCCATCTACATCATTTTTCCCAATTTGTCCAAATGAGGACAAAAGATTTCAGGCACACAAAAGGATTGTCATAGAAATGAACCACCCCCAGCTTATGAGACGGAGGTGGAGCTCTTTGTACCGCTCCCTGATTGCACGGAGGTATGAATTCTCCTGATAAGGAGCTCTGCCCCACCCCCTATGCTCTGCGGATGGAAGCAACCAGTTCCCACACATCTGCCATTTTGCTGAAAATGAGCACATTGCCTTAGGGATCCCCTGCTTTTTGCCCAGAGAAAGATCTCATCAAATGCACGGAGGCCTTGGAGAATGTTCTCTCTGCAGAATGAACCTCCCACTGCCCCTCTGTCCCCCAGGTAGGAAGTAAAAAAAGGCTGAGCCTGGCAGATGCGGGCTCTTACTGGGACTCAGTCTGGGTGGAAGAGGTGATAAGGGTCTGGTGGGTGGTGGAAGTGAGTCAGGGGAGACCAGGAAAAGGCTGAACTTAAATACCTTCAGGAAGAGCCAGCAAAGAGAAACGGTCCTTGAGGAATAGGATCAGGAGTGATATTACAATTATTTAACTCGAGTGCATTGCACCGGTCCCAACAGGTTTTCTGGAGCACATCCTGTGTGGCCCATGCTGGGTCAGGTTTTTCCCTTTATTTGCTGGATTGTGGGAAATCCAGGCATTGTAAGGAAGGCCTGGAGCCTCAGGGTGGGAAGGCACTCAGGGACTTGCTATAGCAGCTATTTGCCAACTGGTTGAATATATTTTCATATTTTTACAACCAGTGTGACCTGGGCTAGAATGGCAGAGACAAGGGTCTTGATTGTAAAGAGCCTTGGAGAAAGAACGTTAATGTAGGGCTCATACTCAAGTGCAGAAACGTCTATTCCATCTGGTGCTATCAGGGTCCAGCTTTATCCTGAGCACAGGAAAAAGGCAGTTTTCTGACATCAGTAGCCATTTCAGGGGAGGGCACGGGTTATACCAGCTAGCTGCCTATAATCCACAAACTGATTTGTTGGAAACATAGAATGTTTTCTTTACCAATTGTCCCTAGTTGTCCACATTTCCAAATGGGGAAATTTCATGTAAAAATCTAAACTTTCAGTTTCTCTTAACAAATCAGAAGAGGGGGCCACTGTGGGCACAGCGCCAGCCATACACCGTGCCTGGAGCAGGGAGGGGCTTCTCCCCGAGGTGGCATGTGCACCCTCCAGGTTGCCCAAGTCCCTCTACAGCCCACTTCCCTTGCTTATGTTTCCTTCCTGGCCCTGAGTTTGCAGAAGCAGAAGATTTGAAACCAGGAGATCTGGGTTAATGTCTTAATCCTGCCCTCCTGAGCTCACCTAACCTCTTAGAATCTCAGTTACTCCATCTGTCAAATACGGATCGTAATAATTTCTTCTTCAGGAGCATTTGTGAGGATCACACAAACTGTACAAATCACTGAGAGGCAGGACCACGCGGAGATAAAGGGCGTCCAAATCCAACCGCGTTTAAATCCTGGATTTGTCACTGCCAGACTGCATGACCCTGGACCTATCCTTTAACCTTCCTGTGCCTCATTTTTCTCATCTGTAAAATGGATATGATAAGAAGTCAACCTGAAAGGCTGTAGTGAGGATTCCGTGGATTGTCAGACGTGGAGGGCTTAGTGTGCTGCCACATCATACATGCTCAATAAATGTACATCATCATCATTAGTACAATTACTCTTACTATTATATGACTTGCTCTTTTTGTGCAGCTAAAACTTATACCCTTGGATCCGGAAAGGTGATCTATCTTCAGAATAGCACAAGAGCAATCTCTTTTCATCCAGAATATTACCACAAGGGAAGATAAATCATAAGTTGGAGAAATTATTATTTAAAATAATTTTGATGTCATTAAAATAAAAGCCAAGCAATGATAATTATCATGTTCAATGGGGCTCTTTGGGGATACTTTTTATACATTTTCCCAAATGCTTCAGAAATCAGAAGACCCAATTGGTGCAATCGCTCCCCACCCATCCTTTGAGCATCTTCCCAGGACATCCTTCTGTTGTGAGCAGACCATGGAGCAGACCACGGGGATAAAATAAAAAGGCTTAAACCATCAACCTTGGGCATCTTTAGTGGATGCAGAGCTGTGCTGGAAAGCTCTTAGACTGTGCTCAGAACCACTCTTTCATCCTGAAGTGGTAACATGACCATGTCCGTTGCATTTTGCAATAAAAGCGGGCTCTCTCCTTTGCCCAGAAGCAATCTGGGGAGAAGTCATCTTAATGGCCCATCTCCGATAGGAATAAAATGAACAGGATGACAAATGAGGGTCAGGCAGTCTGGGAACTTGCCAAGGATGGAAACCAATCAAATATTTCCCTCCGTGATGAAAACCCATTCCCTCTATGTATTATGCCTCCTCCCTCACCCGTACCCCTGTTCCCAGCAGGCTGTGCCCATGGTGGGTGTTTTGAAGTCCAGCCAGTGGCCTCCCATCTCCACTTGTTTAGCGCTTACTGCAAAACACGCCAGCCCCGGAAGCATGAGCCATTACCATTTTTGCCCTGGGAGAGAAAAGCAGAGATCTAAACCAGTTCTAGGAGATCCAAACAGGGTATATTTAAAATACCAAAGGAATGGGAAATGGGGTTGGGGTATTCCTCTAACTTGCCTCCTTTGAGGCAGCAGCAGGAAGAGTTTTCTGAGCACTCCAGGTGGAAGGAAGGGCCGAGGAAGCAGGGATGGTGTAGGGAGCCACGGTGCTGCTGGCAGGAGGCAGGATTTAGAAGGTGGTAAAGAGTAGTGAGTTCAGAAAGGTCCCCTCTTATCAAAACCAAAATTGCCGAGGTCACGTGCACAGACTCACGTGCATGCACTGGGCATCTTGTTAAAGTGCAGATTCTGATGCAGTAGGTCAAGGGTGGGGCCCAAGTCTCTGCCTTTCCAACAATCTCTTGGGTGCTGCTGTGCTGCTGGCTTGAGGACCACACTCTAAGGGACGAGGGTTAGGGGCCTGGTTTTGAAGCTGGAGTTGCACAATTTTTACTTAGATTGTGCCTATATTTGGAGAGGTCTTGGGGTATCTGATGGAGATTATCATGGGGCTATAATCCATCACAACTTCCCTTTGCCTTCAGAATCAAGTTCAAACTTCTTCCCAAGACTTGCAGAGCCTGCAGCATCCATCCCACACCCCTCCGTGGCTTACCGCCCCCAGGCCCATGTCCTGTCCATCTCAACCCTACAGTCCAGAAACCAACCATCCAAACTGCTTGCAGTAACTGAACCACCTCCATGTTCTGGCACTTCCAGGCCTTTACACATGCTGTTCCCCCTGCATGGAACCTCAATGCCCATCTCTCTGTATGGTGAACCTCTCTGCATCCAGGTTTCAATTCAGATGACTCTTCCTCCAGGAAACCTTCCCTGACTGTGGTGGTTAATTTCACGTGTCAACTTGACTGGACCATGAAGTGCCCAGATATTTGGTGAAGCATTATTCGGGTGCATCTGTGAGAGTGTTTCTAGATGAGATTAACATTTGAATCAGTAGGATCAAGCAGATTGCTCTCCCCAATGTGGGTGGGCCTCACCCAATCTGTTGAAGGCCTGAATAGAACAAAAAGCTGACACTTCTGTGAGCAACCGACCACTCCCCGCCTGACTGCCTTGCAGCTAGAACAATGGTTTTTTCCCTGACTTTGAACTTGAACTGAAACATTGTTCTTCCTGGGTCTTTAACCTGTCAGTGTTCAGACTAGAGCTATAACATCGCCTCTCCTGGGTCTTTAGATTGCTGATTGCAGATCTTGGAACTTGTTAGCCCCCATAATCACGTGAGCAAACTTCATATAATGATATTAATAATAATAATAACAATACTAATATATTCTATTGGTTTCTATTGGTTCTATTTCTCTGGAGAAACTTGACTAATGTTTGACCCACCCAGGATTTTCTCTCTCATTTCTGCTGTTCTTGTATTTTCAGCTTATACCAAGGATTCCATCTCATACCAGTAAAAATATCATAGCTGCACTTTAGAGCTGCACCATCCAATAAGATAGCCAGTAGCCCTATGCAGCTGTTGAACAATTGAAATAAGGAAGTATGAACTGAGATCTGCTGTAAGTGTAAAATGCACCTCAGAATCTGAAGACAGTATGAAAAAAGAATAAAAAACCTTATTAATAATTTATTGTATCCATTACCTGTTGAAATCATAATAATTGTGATATATTGGGTTAAATCAAATATATTATTAAAATTAATGTTCCCTGCTTCTTTTTTTTTTCCTTTCTAATGTAATTACTACAAAATATAAAGTTGCACGTACACCTTATGTTTATATTTCTGTTAGATGGTGATGCTCTAGAGCAAGGCACAGTGAAAAGTCTAGATACAACCAAGCTAGAAATGCTGAACGTTACCAGAGACTTCCAAGCTCCAGAAGTTGAATTCCCTCAAGATGGTTTCGTAAGAAAATACATCTCAAGGCACTAGAGCAGAAATGAGTACATTACCACCAAGGGGCCAAATCCAGCCCACCACTGACTTCTGTAAATAAATTTTTATTGGAACAGAACCATGCTTATTCATTCACGTATTGTCTAAGGTTGCTTTCACGCAACAATGGTAGAGCTGAGTAGTTGCAGCAGAGGTCATCTGGCCTGCACAGCTGAAAATATTTACCACATGGTCCTTTATTGAAGAAGTTTGCCAAGCCCTGGTCTAAGGCAAAAAGGTGGAGACTGCAGCTCTGGGAGGCAGCGAGGCCAGTGATTGGGTATTGGCTCCACTGCTCATTAGCTGGAGACTCTGGGCATGTGACTGTGGACCTCTGAGCCTCAGTGGAGTCGTCTGTAAAATGAGATAGTTATAATAGTTACTTCATGGGTTGCTATGAGAATTAAGTGAGAGGATACAGCTAAAGAGACTGGTACCTAAATAATAATAATAATTTATATGTCTATATGTCTCTGTTTGTTTGTTTTGCTGAGTTAGGGGCCCTGATCTTTGCCTCCACGGGCCCCTGCAAGGCTCTCTCTCTGTAAGATATTTGTCTCCTCCCTGGACGTCTCCTTACCTGGACGACAAATTCTCTAAGGGCAGAAGAATCTGAGTTTTCTTGCTTTTTGTAGTCACAAAACCAGCGCCAGGAGGTGCTGCCTGGCTCCCTCTGGTCAACGTTCCTCACTGCTCTTGCTCTATGGACAGCTGAGGACCCTTCTCTGAGGAAAGTGGGTGAGAATACGGCTTCCCACACTGAATTCTCCTCACGGTCTCCCCATTTGGGACTGGGGGCCGTGGAACCCTGCGGGGCTGGGGGTGGCAGCCTCTCTCTGCAGTGTTTTGCCAGACCTGTCGTGTCGAGTAGCTTCTACCCCGGTTCCTTATGGGGTGCCTCTGAGTCATCGAGGGCCCAGAGTGGGTGTCCAGATGGGACGGAAGCCTATTTTTATCTCCTATTGATCTCTCTTGCTCAGAAACCATCATTATCCTGGTGTAAAATGGCAGCTCCCGATGCAGGAGGCTCTTGGTCTCTCTGGCCAATGAATACCCAGCAAATTGCTCTAAGCCACACCGGCCGGGGAAACCAAAATAACTTCACGAGACAGCCGTCCAGCCCGGCCCTGCTGGGGCTCTCGGAAAAGGGCTAACTTGGACCCTTTCTAACATTATCCAAAGCTTTTCTTGTCTTGTCTTTTTGGAAACAAAGATGAAGCTAGTCTCTAATTGACCTGCTGTCTGCAATTCTTGGCTGTGCCTGGCAGCTGGACCAAGGTGAGGAGCCTTTGCCGGGGTCAAGCCCGGGCAGTGCTGATCTTCATGGAGTCATTGGTGGCCCAGGGCTGCGGGCTCACAGAGGAGTCACGGGGACCTGTGTACACCAAAGGGTAGCTGTGGCCAGCGGAGAGGGTGATGTCTTGTCCTCATCCAAGTTAAAGCCAAACTCCCTCTCCCCCTTGACTAGCCTGGAAATCAATCCCTGCTCTTCTGAAAGGCAGATGAACAAGCTTACCCCTTACGCTCCCAGAACTGCCCTGTGGTGTGCAGTCAGCAAAGCAGATGCAGTGATGTAGGAGGCACAGTCTTGGACAGCGTGAATCCCGTCCCATGGTTTGCTGGGAAATGTTTGACAACCGACATCTGGGGGAAGCAGGGTAGCTCTTATTTGTGGCCTTATTGGCTGATGCTCACTGTATGCATATTGCCTTCATGGCTGATTTCAAGGCACCAGTGTGACTAAATGCAGAGCTGGGAAAAATGCACATGATCAGCTCTCCTGTGCCGTTCCACACTGGCTCCAGCTCACCATGGGCTCCAGCTCTACCCCGGGCCACTCAGTGGCCTCAGACAAGTTACTTAACCCCTCTGTGCCTCAGTTTCCGCAAGTGTAAAACAGGACTCAGTGCCTCCTTCTTAAAATGATCGTAAGATGTAAATGATAAATGCCTGGAAAACATTCCATGCTGGGCCTGGCACATAGTAAGTACTCAGTAAAGGCTGGATATGACACAGTCCCTGGGATTATTGTTATTAAGTTCATAACTCAGTTGGCACGGCAGCATTCGTGTGTACATGTACGTATCTACACTCTCTGCCACTTAGAAACAGGTACAAGAGAGTACACCACTAACTTGTGAAAGGCCAGGCAAGGAGAGATTAGCGTTGGGTGGAGCAATCCCAGGAGGCTCCCTGGAGGAGGCAGGATCCACATCTGGAGGAGGTTAGCAAAGAGGAAAGGAGAGAGAGGGAAGACGGGGGGCCAGAGAGAGGACACACACAGAGAAGAACACATGATGGCTCAGAGACAGACAGCAGAGGTCAAGCGGATGTGAGTTCACTTAGAGAGTGGGCCCGAACCCACTTAGCGTGGGCTGGCTGGCGCATGCGGGCTGAACCTCCCAGGGCTCCTGATGACCGGGGCCCAGGATGGAAGTCCCAGCCACAGAGAGTCCCGAGCAGGACACCTGGACCCCTTGGGGTTCCCCTGGCAGGTGGTGTCCTAGAGAATTGGCCTGAGCGGCAGGTCGTGTACCCCCAGATGCCCAGAGTTTTCAGAAGTGCCTCCCTGCATGCCTGCCGCCCCAGCCCAGCCCAGCGGCCCTGACTCGGGTAATTGCGAGTGATAATTATCGAGTGTGTACAAAGGCCTGGCTTGTTTTCTCATTTGGGCGGGGGCCCGGTGGCTTTGTTTGGGCCGGGAATTGTCGTAGGGGCTCTGTTTAGCCAGCACTGTCTCCTCTTTGTGAACATTCCTCACTAACTGTGGCTCCTCCGGGGCTGGAGCAGAGGGAGGAAGGCGGCACCCAGGCCCTCTGGCTTCCGTGGCCCCGCTCCCAGCTCCTCAAACCCCTGGGAAACCTTGGCCCGGCTTCCTTCTCGCCAGAGCCACTGGGGACAGGCCCAGAAATAACCCAGCTCACCTGGCAGGTGCAAGACCCACATCTCAGGCAATTGCCTTAAACGCGGGGCCTTCCCCGCGACACGAGGTGGGCTGAAAACAGTCATTAGGTGTCACTTTCTATGGCGGCCTTCTCTCTCTTCAGGGGCCGAGGGGCTAATTACACACCTGGGCCCTCCCCACCTTGCACAGCCCCCAGGACAAATGCTACCTGGGTCCTCCCTCGGTCCTTGGAGCCCACTCCCACCCAGCACTTACACGGCCGACAAATGAATGTTTTTGCCTCTCCTCGGTTCACATAAATAGCCACAAATTCCTATAATTAACTACAGTAAGCTAGGCTGGGATTAAAACAAAGACGGGCTTGTTTACCGGGATGTCCTGAAACAAGCAATTTTCAACATTACAGTGTCAACTGCTGTCTCTGTCTTTGTTAAGCAAGGCATCGGGGTAAGGGGGGGGTCGGGCATGAATGGGGAGGGCCCCAGCCGGGAGCCGGGAAGGGGTAGGGACGATCGCTTGTGATGCTTCAGCCACAATCCCTTTGTCCATGGGTCATCGGGCCCCTGAGGCCCCAAGATCCACTCGACGTCTAGTGGAGACAGTGGGATGGGGCACAGCCAAAGAGACAGCCTCTTCCCTGCCCTCACTCCTGGCAAAAGCGGCTCCTTCCACCCACCTAGCAGAATTCCCAAAATTTCCACTGTTAGGTGCTAAAGCGGGATAGGGCTTTGGAGATCATCTGGCCCAAGCCCTGCTTTTACAGATAGGGAAAACAAGCCCCAAAGACTATCGTAGCTAGCTGCTCACGGTTACTCAGGAGGTGATGATGTAGCGGGATTTGACCCCAAGTTTTGTGATTACTATAGGAGTCAGCAAACTAGGGCCCACAGGCCAATCCTACTTGACGCCTATTTTGTTTTGTTTTTTGTTTTTTTAACAGCACGAGAGCTAAGCAGAGGTTTTATGTTTTTCAATAGTTGAAAAAAACTGAAAGAAGAAAAGGAAAAAGCATGTGAAAATCCCATGAAATTTAAGTGTCTACGAAAAAAGTTTTACTGGAACACAGCCTCTCATCCGTTTACAGGTTGTCTATGGCCGCTTTCAAGCTACATGAGGTGAATAGTTGCCCTAGACTATGTGACTTACAAAGCTGAACATGTTTCCTATCAGACCCCTCACAGGAAAAATCTGCTGGTCCCTGTGCTAGTATATTACATGCTGCTCTATTGCTTTATTTAAAAAAAAAAAAAAAAAAGGAGAATTATTTTTCAAAAGTTTGTTTTCTACTCGGAACTCTTTTTCCAACAAAATCTTGGGCAGAACCTTGGTCTGTAGGCTTATCTCAAAGGGGAGATAAGCCTTACGCACCAAGTGTAGTTGGGTGTGAGTGGGGTGAGTAAAAACCCTGAGGAGACTTTGTGGGCTCCCAGAGCAGGTGGAGGAGTGTCTGAGCCCCCAAGTAAAAACAACATCTCTTGCTGAGGCCTCCCCATCCACCCTGGAGCTTCAAGGGTATCCACATGGCCTATGCTACAGTCGTCAGTGGACAAGCCAGGTCTCTGGGCAGATCCACTCTGAGAGGGGATTGAAAGCAGACGTTTCTGATGGGATTGCCTTACTTGGCATGGGTTGGGGAAATGAATTTAACTCAGTAAATATTTCCTGAGCTCCTCCTCTGTGCCAGGCACTGTGCGAAGCTCTGCGAAGCCTGAAGTGAACATCAGACAAAGTCCCTGCCCTGCCAGAGCAGACACTCTAGTAGGAAAGACAGCACATGAAGACATCAATTAATTAATGCCAAGTAGTTACTCATTATAAGGAAGAAAAATCAAATAAGGGTTTAGAGAGAGATGAGATTGTAATATGAAATGAAGGAAAGAAGGACTCTGATAAGATACATTTGAGCAGGGAATGAATGACTGAATGATTAAAAAGAAGGAGGAGGAGGGGAAGGAGGAGGAGAAGGAGGAGGAGAGGAAGAAGAAGAAGGAAGAAAGGATAGAGAAAAATTCAGACTTTGGAGAGGGCTGGGGCAGGCTGGCATGCATAAGTCACTAGAGAGAAACCTCAGGGACCCCTAGAGAGAAGCAGATTGGACACTAAAAGATGACCTTGAAAACTTGCAGATTTGTGCTGGGCAATGGTTTGAGTTGGCGGGGGGTGGGGGTGGGGGGTAGTTCCTCTGCAGACACAACCTTAAAACCCTATGTCCCATCACTTGTGATCCTAGTCAGACCCCCGCAAAAGAACCCAAACCACTGGCAAGACCAGGTATCAAAGTCATAAAGAAATCAATGAAGAATACTCTGGAATCCAGGTCCCTCGACCCCCAGGGAGGCCTTTCTGGGGAGGGTGGGCTGCTGGGGGTCACGGGCAGTGATTCCAGTTCACACCCTGCTCGCAGTGTCACGTGTCCGCAGCCTGTGCTCTTGAATGGAACTCTCCAGAGTCCAACCCTTTATATGCGAATTTGTTCATCCTGAGGATTCGCCCTAGTGGTGCTGCCGTAAAGGCAACTCTGTGCAGGGCATGGTGACAAAGCTCATAAAAAGTCAAGAATGTGTTTAACGGCCACCGGCGGTGATGAGGTCTCCTGCTGGTGCTGCCTCCTGGGCCGAGGGGCCAAGTGGCTGCGCACGCATTCGTCTGAGCCGAGAGGGCGGAGCACTGTGAAGGCAGAGGAAGTCAGGAGATGCTACCCAAGGTGACCTTCCGCAAGTCACTTACCCTCTCGGGGCCTCTGCTGGCACTTCTGCAAAATGGGGGGAAATGAACAGTACAACCTCTCGGTCGTACTATCAAGTGCCAATGAAGTTACAAGTAAGGAGCCCTTTAAAAAGTGTTAAAGAGAAGTGCAGGCACCACTGATGATGTGACTAACAGAGGCAGGGCAATGAGTGTTCTCTCTGGCCAAGGGAAGGTCATGACCCCTCTGAACATCAGGGGTTTCATTAGACAACAGGCTGTACGTGTAGACATTAGGACGGGGCGTCTGGGGCCAGGCTGCCTGGGTTCAAATGTTGACACTGATACTTAAGGATCATGCAATTTGGATCAAGTTGCATTTTATTTCTTGGGATCTCAGTTTCATCATCTGTAACATGATGATAATAATGAGTCTGACTTTACTTAGGGTTACTACCAGAACTGCCTGTGTTAGTAATATAAATGTAGCGGTTAGAAGGAACTTATGGAGTTCCCTGAAGGTTCAATGGTTAGCACTTTGCACTCTCATTGCTGAGGGCCCGATTCAATCCCTGTTTGGGGAACTAAGACCCCACAAGCCAAGAGGCGTGGCCAAAAAGAAAAAAAAGAAGAAGAAGGAGAAGGAGGAGAAGCTTAGTTCGTTGTTACTAACTGGGACCGTCTCTGCCGCCCAGAGCTGTCGTGAGGACAGAGTGGGCTCTGCGATCAGGAGATAGCTGGGCACACGGGGAGGAACGGCTTACTGGTGTCTGGAGCCTGGTTGGGGGAATTTGGTGCTGGTGGGGCCCTACTTCTTGCTTCTCCTTCTTCTGGCTCCTCACAACATGGACAAGCCAGAATTCGAAGAAGCAAGACATCAGAACTGACCAGATATGATGTACCTGGTGGTTTTCTTCTTATCAGATTATTTGTTGATGTTGAATTTATTGAGCTCCAGGCATACGTCTAGGTGCTGAAGACGTGATGGGGAACTAACAGCCCAGGACCCTGCCTCGGGGGGCTGACATTCTAGTAGGGGAGGCAACAGGTGCGGATGCAAACAGATGCACGATATCATGCTGGGGAGTGAGTGGTGCTATACAGGAAACTAAAGCAGGTAAGGAGCTAGTGCCTGCGCCCTGCTTCAGCAGGGAGGGGTGACGGTCTCCCTGAGGAGGTGGCAGCCTAGCACACCTCCTCTCTGACCCTCGGTCTCTTCATCCAGATGATTTATGTGATAGGAAGAGCGGAGCACGATGTTCGCTCTGGTCCCTCTGCCCACCTTGCTGCTGCCTTCCTGGTGCCGTCCTGCCGCAGATCCTGAGACATCGGCCCCGAGCGAGCCCGGGGGCCGACACAAGGCAGGTACCTGGCTCCTCAGATCCAGGGCTGCCATCGGCCCTGAGCAGAGCTATTTTTTTTTTTATTCGGACCAAAGGTACAATTAACAGCCTCCGCTTGGGCCTCGCCCAGCCCCAGGGCCTCTGCTCAGCCTGACTGACCGGCAGGAGGGAGGAGACCCTCCCAGTGCCCCTCAGTCCACTGCCAGGGCTATTTTGGTGACTGTTATTTGGGCAAGGAGTGGGCTAGTGGCTTGTGGGAGGGAGGGAAGGAGGGAAGATGCTAAAAATACCGAGGCCAGACTGAAGTGACCGGCCTCTACCCTCTCATGGGCCTGGCCTCCCTTCTTGGGTGAGGAGGGCCTGGTCTTTGGTCTCTCCTGAGGGAAGGGCTGCTGAGGGCTCAAACCCACCCAGGAGCCCTTTGGTTTTGGATAATGTTAGTCATGGTTTCCATTAGTAGGGAGGTTGGGGGGGGAGGTTAAGTGATCTTCAGAGGTCACACAGCTGGTAGGTGGAGGACAGATGTCTGAGAAGTTGAGAAACAGCTGTAATTGGAGCAAAGGCCAGCCGGTCAGAGTGGCGACTTGCTGAAGAGACGGTTTGGGAGACATCTGAATGATGGCGTCATCTCCCCAGGCCCTGCCAGCTCTTCCCTTGTTGCAGCAAGACCCCAGCCACCCCCACCCCAAGGGCCACCTCCTCCAGGATGGCCATAGCGAGGATCCAGACAGCTGAGATCTCACTCTGTTCTCTGCTTTCTCATCTGCTAAACCAGGAAGGGGAAAACTCTTCAGAATCCTGGTTTGGTCACACCTTGATCTTGGGTGACCGTGGACACATCCCCCAACTTCTCTTGGATCTTTGGCGCTGGTCACCTTGTAAACACCTATTTGGGTGACTTTCCATGGCTTCTACCAGATGGGAGCCCCAAATGAACTGTGGGTTCTTCAGCTTAAAGATCAAGGTCTATTGCATGAGCGAGCCCACCTCTACCTGGAGAGATGAGATCCATTGGGAGAGGGAACCTAAGAGGCCCTTGATGTTGGGATCTAATCATTCATTCATTCATTCTTTCATCTGTTCCTTTCTTCAGTTATTCCTTCCAATGTTTTTGAGTAAGCACCACCTACCTTTAGGCATGCTTCTAGACAATAGCAATCTAGCGCGGAGCAAACCCAAGCCCTCCATCCTTTTGGAACTTATTTTGTAGAAGGACTAGACAGCCAGTGCACCAACGGATGAAGCAATGTGTTCAGAGGTGATGGGGGCCGCGAAGAAGAGGAAACAGGTTAAAGAAATAGGGAGTGTGTGTATGTGTGTGAGTGTTTCTGTGTGTGTGTGTACCTATGTGTATACATGTGTATGCATGTGTGTGTGTATGTGTGTGACTGTGTAGGGGACAGGGAATGGAGAAAGCTCCAGGAAAGCTCATGTTTGAAGCAGGACCGCAAGGATGTGAGTGTATGAGCCGTTCAACTACCTGAGGGAAGAGCCCTGGGGAGAGGGAGTGACGCACAAAGGTGCTGAGGGAGAGAGCGTGCTCAGAGGAGACAGAAGGAAAGCCCTCCACGCCCTGGGTCTGCCTTTCTGCCGCGGGTCCTGGGGGCAGAGGCTGCCCCTACACTCCTTCGCCCATCACAGCACCCTTTCCCCAGGGCGGGCCTCGCTCCCCTCTGCGCCCCTGGTGAACCTTCACCCTACAATTACCATCCTCTGCCCAGGGCTATTTCCTGCAGACTTGTAAATAGAACTTCTTTCAGCTCCACACACATTATGGTTTGTCTAAAACGGTGTTAAAGGAGCCAATTTTCCTGAACAGGGACCATTGACGAAAGGTGAAGTTTATAGAGGGTTCCCACAGGACCTGGGTCTGAGGAATCGAAAACAAGGACCCGGGGTGACGCAACCGGCCAGCAAAGCCAGCTCGAACAGAGGGGCAGACCTCGGGCAACTGTAGGGTGGATTTTCTTGGGGACATGGAAATAAATAAGATAGTTAGGGCACAACCTGACCAGCTTTATCAGGGAGGGGCCGCAGCTCGGGCTCCGGGAGTGGGAGGGCCTGGGTGCTGGGCCTGGCCTCGCCGCTCTCTCTCCCTCTCCATGGACCTGCTTGCCCTTTGTAAGCAGACACCAGTGGACTTGACTAGCCGGCTGTGACGAGTTGCAGCCATCTTGCAGAAGGGAAGGGGGTTTATGACTGGAGAGAGGAAAGAAGTATGAGGAAAGGGGAGATGATTCTAAGGGCTCTCCCCGCACCGTGCAAGCTCCCTCCCCCCCCCCCCCCCCCCATGCAGGCATTCATGACCACCCAGGAGGCTGCAGGCCTGGGTGATGTGTGCATATTGAGAAATAGCACCCGCTCTGGGCAGTAGCAGCCCACAGGCACAGGGCTTGGTTGAGTGGAAGACAGCTGGCCTGGGGTCCCCTGTGAAGCGAGGGTGATGATCTCCACCCTACAGATGAAGAAACTGAAGCCCAGAGATGTCACACATTTAATGCTCAGAGTCACACATTTGATAAGTGGCAGAGTAGGATTTGAACCCAGGCCCACCTCATCCCAAAGCCCATGAGTCTTCCACACTACTGGATGCCTCCCAGTCCTGACCCTGCTCTGCCTTAGCAAGTCCCGGGCACAGCCCTCTGAGCAGGAACTTCTACCAAGCATGACCTTCCTGCGGCCCCGAAGGAGTGCCCTGTGCCAGCTCTGCAGCGGCCAGCCCTTTCCAGGGGCCAGGCCTGAACCCTACAAGGCAGATGCTGCCCGCTTTGGCCCAGGTTCCTGTCTCACTTAGGCTTCTATGAATAAAGGTTCAAAGAGCATTTTAGGAACCAAAACCACCTAGTAATCTTCCCTGACTTTAAAAAAAAAAAAACGAAACAAAACAAAAAGAACAGATGTTCAAGGAACATCCTAGCTAGAAAAGTATACTCACTTGGATTATATAAAGATGACTCAGTATATGTCTAAATACAACTGATTCACTTTGGTGTACCTCAAAAGCTGGTACAAGAGTGTAAAGCAATTATATTCCAATAAAAAGCTTAAAAAAAAGAAGAAAAAAGAAAAGATTATTCAGGAAACAGAGGTCCAGGATCGGGTTCTGGAGCCAGGTTTACCTCTAAGTCATTTAACTTCTCTGAGTCTCAGTTTCATCATTTACCAAATAAGAAAGGTGTTACTATCTGCCCTGTTCATATCCCATTTACCTCAAGGAACAGTTGTTGAGAAACAGGATAAAGTGGTTAAGAACACAGGTTTTAGGATCAAACACACCTGGATCTGAACTCTCAGCCTCATCGTTTCTAGCTGTGTGAGATCCGCATCTTTTAGTCCTGTCTCTGAGTCTGTTTTCTTGGCTGCAAAATGGAATTAACAATCCTTGCCCTGCCTCTCTTCTAAAATGAGTGTGGGGCTCCTGAGAAGCAAGGGAGTATAATGTATCAAAGGGTTTTCCTTCTCTCCCTGGGGATTTTTAGTTGTTAAAAGATTTATGTGTGTGTGTGTGTGTGTGTATAGTAAAATCATGATTCACATACGAATATAAAGTGAACATGTGTCAAAGATTTTATTTAACTCATTAATTAATGAGGCAACAAGCAAGATGTTACAACCATTCAAAGGAGAACTCAAAGAACCCACATATACAGGCAATCAAGAAAGTGGGAAATGAATTTACAAATAGACGCAAAAATAATCCATCCACATGGCATTAATCAATTGCATTCCAACCAAACAAGATTCATTTGCATCCCTATGGACGAGAAGCGTTTGAATTCTTATTAGTTTTCTACAACTTTCAGAGATGTAAAGTAGCTCAAAGACTAAGAAATGTGGAGATAATCCAGAAGGATGGACTACATGGAACACACGACATTTTTTTTCCTGCTCACTTCAAAGCCTTTCACAAATTTTCCTGACCCTGTTCTGGTGCCCTGCCTCCACCCTTCTCCACCCCTCCACCCCTGCCGAATAGAGAGCAAAAAAATATGTGTTGCTTGAGCCACTGGAATCATAGTGGCAGGAAAGTTTCATCTTAGGTATCAACTTTAGTTATTCAGTAGCAGCTGCCTAGAGAGCTCTTTGGAGGAGATTTGGAGGCTGCTCAGCACGGGAGACAATGGGTCTGGCCTGAGGGTGAGTGGTACTCAGAACTCTCCCACCAGCTCCCCTCTGTGTATCCTGTCTGCTCTCTCCCTTTCCAGCTGGCTGGACTAAAAAGGTCCCCAGGTGACACCGAGAGTCAAGCACTGCAAAAGACAGAGCCACAGGAAGGAAGGTGCCTGAGGCCCCAGATTGCAGGAGAACCTCCCAATCAGGATACTGGACGTGAGTGAGAAATAGACCTTTTTCTTTGTTAAACCACTGAGATTCTGAGGTTTCTTTGCCTATCTGGATTTGAAGTCTTGCTTACTTGCTGTGTTTGATCTTGGAAAAGTGACTTCATTTCTCTGAACCCTGGATTGCTCAAACGCACAAAATGGGGAATATGGTATAACCATCACAAATGAGGTGGGAGAATCAAATAAGAAAATGCATACGGCAGGAGCCCATGCCCCCTTTCAGGGGGACACTTAAAATCGAAAGCATCTTTTCTCTTGGATTGCACAGACAGACTTCTTTACAATCTATGTAATATTCTTTATAAGGGAAGCCAAGGTCAAGCAGGAGCAGAAAGAGAGAAATGAAATGCTTCTTAGCACAATAAGGGTGGCCACAGTTCCCAGTGGGCAGCAGCAAAGCCATGTTAATGGGAGGAATGGTCCCTCCTCCACATGGGAGCAAACTGAGCCGACTCCAAAGGAGATGGATGCTCGCTGTGATGGGCTGTATCATTTCCACAGGTGATCTAGAAAGAAAATTGGTACATGTCTCTTAAATGCAGAGACTGAAGTGGAATTCACCCTCACTCGTGGAACTTGACCCCATTCCTACCTCCCTTTTGGAGTTTGCAATGGCCAAGCTGAAAGAGTCCTCAAAGGGGGTCTGTAGGGACACAAAAAGCATGGAACCTCCTTCCCTTTGTCCTGTAGGAAGCAGAGTGTCTTGAGGACAGGTAGCAGTCACCATTTTTCAGAACTTGAAAATGCCTGCAGGGCTTCCCTGGTGGCGCGGTGGTTAAGAATCCACCTGCCCATGCAGGGGACATGGGTTCGATCCTTGGGCGGGGAAGATCCCACACGCTGAGGATCAACTAAGCCCGTGTGCCACAACTACTGAGCCCATGCACTGCAACTACTGAAGACCGCATACCTTAAGCCCGTGCTCCACAGCAAGAGAAGCCACCGCAGTGAGAAACCCACGCACCACAATGAAGAGTAGCTTCCACTCACCACAACTAGAGAAAGCCAATGCGCAGCAATGAAGACCCAATGCAGCCAAAAATTAAACAAATAAATAAATAATAAAATAAAATAAATCAAAGAAAAGAAAAGAAAAGAAAATACCTGCATTTGGAGAGATGTGGAATGTTGAAATAAATGTTTTTAAAAGAGAGAAAGTAATCAGGAGGAGAAAGATCATCCATGGTTGTGTGGGGTGGGAGAAGAAATAGGGAACCATCCCAGTGAAGTTTGGGTTTTCAAGAACCTTCACAGAACAAGAGAATGACCATGAGAGTTATCATTCCCAGCATTTGTTTCTGTCACCTTGTCCTTTCTGAGAAGTAGCTGACCCTTCATTAAGAAACTCCGTTATAACAAATAAGTGAATTTAATAAAGTTGCAGGGTACAAGATCAATATACAAAAATCGGTTGTATTTCTATACATTAATAACTAGCAGAAAAAGAAATTAAGAAAATAATCCTGTTTACAATTGCATCAAAAAGAATAAAATACCTAGGAATAAATCTAACCAAGGAGCTAAGAGACTTGTATACTGAACACTGTAAGACATTGATGAAAGAAATTGAAGAAGATACAAATAAATGAAAAGATGTACCATGCTCGTGGATTGGAAGAATTATTATTGTTAAAATATCCATACTACTTAAAACCATCTACAGATTCAGTACAATCCTTACTGATATTCCAATGGCATTTTTCACGGAAATAAAACAAACAATCTTAACATGTATGTGGAACCACAGAAGACCCCAAATAGTCAAAGCAATCTGGAGAAAGAGGAACAGAGGCAGAGGTATCACAATATCTGGATTTCAAACTATAGTACAAAGCTAAAGTAATCAAAACAATATAGTACTGGCACAAAAACAAACACATAGATCAGTGGAACAGAATAGAGAGCCCCAAATAAATCCACGTATATATGGTCAACTAATTTATGACAAAGGAGCCAATAAAAGAAAAAAAAAAGAAACTCCAGGTGTTTACACTGTAGTCCCAAGCCCTTGGTTTGGCAGAGACTGATGAGGCAGTGGTAGCCAGAGGAAGTGGCCACATTCTCTGCTTCTCTTCTTTTGGGGGCTCTTGCAGAGATGAGACTGGGGAGGAATCCACCCTTCCTGGGTAAAAATGTGTAGTCACCACCTGTTATCAGCAGCCAAGTGAGACTCATGCCCCAACAGTAGGCAGACAAGAGCTTGAGGTGTAAGAGGGCAAGACCAAATTCCCAGATCTCCAGCCTTACATAGCCTAGCCTCTCCCCACCCCACCCCCCAACGCCCACCCTGACCTCTTCTGAGTTACACAGACATGAGTGGGCCTGATACATGATGGTGGGTGATGGCACATGTATGCAGTTGTATATGCTCAAGGTCTGGCACAGCCATGCAATTAATAAGTGGCAGGACATCATTTCTCTGAAATGTGAGCACAGGGTGCTTGTATAGAAACATAAAATCTAGAGCAAGGGAGGTGTTGGCTTTGAACTGATCAGACCCCATTGGGATGCTGTATTGTCATCAGTACCATCACTAGCATGGTAACCTTCCTCATGGTCATCATCACCATCATCACCACCACTATCAACATTAGTATCCATCACTACATGCTTAGGATCTAGAACAGAGTGAATATAAGTGTTGAAGAACAAGTAAGAGGATGCATAAATGAGAAAAGGGGAGAGCTAATGGATCTGGCAGATTTAAACACGTAGGAGTCTTATTCCCAGATAAGAACTAAAATAACCCTGGTTCCCCGGGGCCCTGGGACCAATGGCTTCCAGTACCGAGTGACAGGAAGCATGTACTGAGCGTACTCAGTCCCAGAATTGAGTTCTGAACTCCCAATGAATGCTGCTTCTTTGAGAGAAAATATTGGTTAAAATATGCAACTCCTGCCTACTTCCAGTTGCATCCCCTTAATATCCTGTGGGAGTGACCGTGAACTTCCAATACCCCCTGATGTTTTCCTGAGTCACCTGTCTTACAGGCCTCCAGATGAGATGTTTGTTTCTCAAGTGAAGGTGAATGGAGCCCTCAAGAAAGAAAGTAGAGTCTCTCTCCTGCAAATTGCATGGCCACCCACAGACACAGGGGCACACATCACTCCTGTGAACAGGTTTACAGCCAGAGACTGCTTCTTGGAATGGAAGCTCAACAGCTCCAAACACATCTATCATCTTGTCAACCTCCCTGGCTGTTGGGAAGAATTTGAGAACTATGACTTTTAAAATTTAAACATTCATAATGCCTCACTATTATACTTGGGTCAGTTTGGAGTGGAAATGTACTTGGCACTCAGAATGATCTTTTACAGAGGTGGCTCTGAAAACTTGTACTCCAGCCACCAAGACATGCCATGTTTTCTATCAGCCTTGCTTGCTGGTTGTAATTAGTCTCTATAGAGACTCAGTCTTCTCCCCCGTGTGAGTTGCTGGGAGAATCATGGGATTTGGAGTGATCTGGATTGGAATTTGTGTCTTACATCTGAAATTTTTAGCTGTTTAACTTTGAGCAAGTTTCTTAAAATTTCTGTGCCAGAGTTCTTTGTTGTGTACAAAGGAGATCACAAAAATTTAACCCCTACCTTACTAAGTGTATCTGTCAGGACAGGCTAGGTCATGCTGCATAACAAGCAACTTCAAAATTTCAGTGCATTTCTATTTACAATAGCCAGGACATGGAAGAAACCTAAATATCCATCAACAGATGAATGGATAAAAAAGATGTGGTACATATATACAATGGAATATTACTCAGCCGTAAAAAGGAAAGAAATTGGGACATTTGTAGAGACACGGATGGACCTAGAGACTGGCATACAGAGTGAAGTGAGTCAGAAAGAGAAAAACAAATATCGTATATTAACACATATGTGGAATATAGAAAAATGGTACAAATCAATGGGTTACAAGGCAGAAATAGAGACACAGATGTAGAGAACAAACATATGGATACCAAGTGGGGAAAGCGGGGATGGTTGGGCGGGAATGAACTGGGAGATTAGAATACCAAATTGTACACTGTAAATATATGCAGTTTATTGTATGTTAACTATATCTCAATAAAAGTTCTTTAAAAAAATTTCAGAGCATTAAAACAAGAAAGATATATTTGCTACTCATCTACATGTTTATTCCACTGGCACAGTGCTCTCGTATATGTCATGTTCATTCACCTAGGCTGGTAGTGGTACCACCATCTGGAATATCACTGATCATCTTCACAGGGTGAAGGGAAAGTGGAGAATTGTGAGTTAACTCTGAAATGATTCTACCCAGTAGCAACACTTTCATTGATCTTGGCAAGTCACAAAGCCACATCTAAATTTAAGGGTAGAAGGAAGTGCAATTCCTCTGTGCCTGGAAGGGGAGGGAAATTGGAGATCTTGTGCAGCAGGAATAATATCTACCATACCAAAGTTGTCGGGGGAGCATGTGAGAGAATCCCTTAGATTGTGAAGGACTCAAGACTGTAAAGAGTTTTCACATTCAATACTATTCTCAGAATATTATGGTCACAGGGATGAGCATCTTATAACTGAGACGTGACACACTTTCCAATGCCACTTTCCATAACCACGTTTTGTGGTTATGCTCACAATGCTGTCAAGAAGTACAACTATAATCACTGAGGGCAGGGCTTCCCTGATGGTGCAGTGGTTAAGAATCCACCTGCCAATGCAAGGGACACGGGTTCAATCCCTGGTCCAGGAAGATCCCCCATGCCACAGAGCAACTAAGCCCATGTGCCACAACGACTGAGCCTGTCCTCTAGAGCTCACGAGCCACAACTACTGAGCCCATGTGCCACAATACTGAAGCTCTTGCACCTAGAGCCCATGCTCCACAACAAGAGAAGCCACCACAATGAGAAGCCCGTGCACCCCAACAAAGAGTAGCCCCCACTCGCCACAACTAGAGAAAGCCCACACACAGCAACGAAGACCCAGCACAGCCAATAAATAAATAAATAAACAAATAAAAAATTTAAAAAAATCATTGAGGGCTAAGGAGAAAAGGAACAGAGATAAATTTAACATGAAAAGATGCATTAGTACCAAATGAGAACCAATTGACAAATATATTATGGAATGTTTCCGTAACTCAAAAGAGCGTTGGTGTAGCAGTCATCACCATATTCTTATTTCAAGTGATGATCTGGTTTTGGTAAGACAATATTATTCTTCATCTTAAATATTTATATTTTTAAATTTGAATGTTAATATTTTAAAATGTGAACGTTACTACTTTTTAGCTAAGTTCATATTTAATTCGTCAATGTGTTTGCATTGTATAGCTGTATAAGAGCTTTAAGCCAGTTTTATATTTGTAATTTGCAGAGGACACTTGATGATTGTTTTGTCACCTAGTATTTGAATACTATTCTGATGACAGTTGAATCCCCGACTTATGAATCAAGGTCCACATACAAATGGAAAAGCTGAAAATGTCAGCAATTTGCTTTCCCAGCCTCCCTTGCAGTTTGGGAACAATCATATGACCTGGGTCCACCAATTAGATGTGCTCTCACCAGATTTTGACCAGAAGCTTGTGATGGGAAAAAGGAAACCACGTGGAACCTTTTCAGGGGAGGTTGGTGGCTGTGGTAGGGGCTATACCTGGGGTGCAGCATGGATGGTGTCTGCAGAGACAGCTCTGGCATCTGTGCCAGCAGGGGCCCTAGCCCAAGCTCTGTAGGACCAGTTCTGCCATTTGATTTGATGTTACGGGGTCTCCATCTTTGTACCCTGGTCTTCAAAGAGAGTCCATTAAGCACTCTACAGTCTTTCATTAATATGTTTTTTGCTTGTATTAGCTACCATAGTTTTCTGTTGTTTGCAACATACCTATAAATATCAGAGTGATATTAAAATAAAGCTAGTCTGTGTAGAACCTCAGCATCCTCCTTGAAAGGATTGGGTATATAACTTGAACATAAGCACCCACCTAGTGGGTCTCATTTTAAAATGGAGAGATGGAGGATGTGACAGGGGAAGGAACCTGCAGGGTCCCACAGTGGGTGAGTAACAGAGTCCAGACTGGGATGCAGATTCCGTGCCTTCAGGCCCCAAGTGCCTTCCAATGAAGTAGCCCAGCTGGGGCAGGGCTCCCCTTCTCTGGGCCTGTGGCAGGTGGGGAGGACACGAGGCATGAACAGGAGCTGATAATGGAACCTAGTGAAATGTCTGCACCCCAGTAACCGCCCCTCTGAGCATCCTGGCAAGGGGCACCCCAGGACCGGTCACCAGGATTCCTGGCAGGGGCCCAAGAGCAAGCAGGGGTGCGGAGCAGCAGCCCTTGCCCCTGGAGCCACCAGACAATTGCCCTACAGTCCGCACCCCTCCTGTAAACAAGCTGTTGTGCCCAAGAGAACATGATAATAGCAGCCCCTGCCGTCCTGCCCTCTCTCCGTGTCGGGGAAGGTCTGCAATTACCGTCTTAACCGACTCAGATATGGCTGCCAGAGGGTACACATTTCCTGAAGCTGTAGACAATTTTTGCAAACTTTTTCCTCCTCTCCCTCTTCTAGGGCTGGGGGTTCAGGCTCCCTCCCTCCAGCCCCACCCCTCAAACTTCTCCTGCAAGGCCAATGGTGAGGCATGCTCCAGAGAAGAGAATCTTGGAGGCTTCTTCACCCATAACTCATGTCCACAGCTGCTGACTGAGGCTGGGGTGGGGGGGGGGGAGGGAGGGACAGTGCAGAAAAGTCCCTGTCTGATGGTCCCCGCCCAGACCTTCACTGTGCCTGGAATTTCTTCATCAAAGAGCCAGTCCTTTGGCAATGCATGGCTCTCATAAAATACCTGCTGGACAATGTTTATCTCTTCAGGACACCAAAGGGACTTCTTCAGAGAAAAGTCAATGGTTCAGACGCTTAAAACAGAGCATATTCAAAAGTAGATAAATGCTGGAGAGCGTGTGAAGAAAAGGGAACCCTCCTACACTGTTGGTGGGAATGTAAATTGATGCAGCCACTATGGAGAACAGTATGGAGGTTCCTTAAAAGACTAAAAATGGAGTTACCATATGATCCAGCAATCCCACTTCTGGGATATATCTGGAAGAAACCATAATTTGAAAAGATACATGCACCCCAATGTTCATAGCAGGACTATTTACAACAGCCAAGACATGGAAGCAACTGAAATGTCCATTGACAGATGAATGGATAAAGAAGATATGGTGTATGTGTGTGTATACACACACACACACACACACACACACACACACACACACACAAAGGAATATTACCCAGCCATAAAAGAGAATGAAATAATGCCATTTGCAGCAACACTGATGGACCTAGAGATTATCATACTAAGTAAAGTAAGTCAGACAGAGAAAGACAAATACCATATGATATCACTTATATGTGGAATCTTAAAAAATGATACAAATGAACTTATTTACAAAACAGAAATAGACTCACAGACATAGAAAACAAACTTATGGTTACCAAAGGGGACAGGGGTACAAATTAGGAGTTGGGGATTAACATATACATATTACTATATATAAAATTTAGATAACCAACAAGGACCTACTGTGTAGCGCAGGGAACTATATTCAACATCTTGTAATAACCTATAATGGAAAAGAATCTGAAAAAAAGAATATATATGTATGTAAAACTGAATCACTTTGCTGTACGTATAAACCTAAACCTAACCCAACACTGTAAATCAACGACACTTCAATTAAAAAAAAAAAAACAAAGTAGATCTGCCCAGGCCTGAGCTGAGAGACAAGTGGTCCGGATAAGTCAGGCCCGAGTCTCTGAAATGAAATGTGTCACCCACCACTCACTGTCAGTCCTGCAGGCCCAGAAGCTGGTATCAGGGAGTCGCCACAGAATGAGGAAAGAAGCTGGGAAGTAGAAAGAAAAGGAGCCAAGGAGTTTTCTGGGCTTTAGAGAAATGTACTGATAGTACCTGAACCAGACCTAGTATTAGCCACCAAATCTCTTTGCACCTTAGTTTTTGCATCTGTAAAATGGGGATGATAATTCCACCAATCAGGACAAGCTAGGTTATCTTGCAGTAATAAACAGCCCCGAAGCTCAGTGGCTGCCAACAACATGAGGGTGTTTCTCATTCACGCTGCCAGTCCACAGTGGGCCGTCCAGGAGTTCTTGCTCTTTGTGTTCAGAGCAGTTACCAACCCAAATGCTGCTAGTTGATAACAGGAGGGAAAACCAATGACGGAGGTCTTGAACCAGCAATTGTGCTCTGGCCTGTAAATAACACAAGTCTCTCCCATTCACACTCAAACATCAGAAATAGTCTCCTGAGCCATCCAATTACAGGAAGTGCAGTCCACGTGTTCTGGAGAGAGAAAGCCAGAAACACTTGGTGAACAGCATTAACACCTACCACAATAATCACAGAACGTACTTCCAGGGTTATTGAGAGAATGAAAGGAATTCAATTTGTAGTAAGTTCTATGTAAGTATAGGCTGTTCACATTATAATAATAATGATGATGGTGATATTTATTTGTAATAAGAATATTAAAATAGGACCCACATAAACTATCAATGAAGGAATAATCACTGTTCTAAACTCCTATTAAAATATAGGAAATGTAGTGTCATGTCAAGAAGGGCCAAATCCTGGCTCTGCCACTCATTTGCTGTGTGATCTCAGGAAATATGGTCCTTGTCTCTGAGCTTCCAATTTCCCTTTTGTACAATAGGGGTCTTGGGCTCATTATTCAGGAATGAGCTTGGGCATAGGTAGGGGCAGAATGTGAGTGAAAGGCATCAAGGGGCTGGCTTTGGCTCACACTCACTAGCTGGGGTGGCATGTACCCCTTGATGCCGGGCTCAGGAAAATCCTTGACATTGGAGCTGTCTGTGTCAGGCTTATGAATCTCAATCCCTAAATTATGGGTGACAGTGGCTTCTTAAAGAGGAAATGAATTGTTGCAACACAACCCAGCCATGTTGTATCGATATGATTAGCTAGTTATCCATGGAGTGCAGTAATTTGCTTTGATTTTTAAGTATCCGTTAGCAGCCAAGTCCTAATGAGGCGGCTCTAAATTGATTAGATACTCCAAGATACAGCACGGTTCACAGATTGTTTCAGAAAACTGTCAAGATCCCGAGACTGGCATTTCATTGGATTTAATGATTGCTGGAGAAGGTGTGCATCCCAGCCAGATACAATCACATTTGTCAGCATGATCCTTTTAAGCACAATTCAATTAAAGTGTTATTCTCTAATTTTATTAGAACCGGAGCCCAGAGCTAATGCAAACTCCCGATATTGCGTCAGGAGGGGAGTGTGCACAATTTAATTTCCCTAATTGGAGTTTAGTGATCTAACATGCTTTTCATATCTTAATTCTTGGGATAATCTCCGGTTTTTGCACCTGCTACAATTCCTTTAATGGAAATGAGGAATCAGATGCATTGGTTATGCCTGGCATAGAATCACTGGGTCACATCTGCCTCATCAAAGCAAATTTGCACATCTGGATCCTTTGCTTTTATCTGATCCTTTCCCGCTAATCTTGGCCTTGACTTTGATAAGGAGCATCTCTAACTTGGATATGATCAGCTTTTCCAACCAGGCTGACAGTCTTAGAATGAAGGTGGTGGAAGGAACGTGGGCTGGTTTTGGATCTCAGCTCCATCAGGCATGCATCCACGCACTTGATCGATACTTAGTGGGTGCCTATTATGTGCTGGGCACTGTGTTTGGTGCTCAGGGTACACGCGTGATCAAATCAGACATGGCCTCTGACATCATAGAACTTAGAGCCTGCTGGGGAGAGGGTCATACATAGTAACCACAGGAATATCAAAACAATTGCTATTGTATTGAAAGATGTGAAGGGAAGGAACGATGTAAGAAAGACCTCATCCTACTCCAGGCTTAATTGTAGGGAGGGCCTCTGAAAAGGCCCTGTGGCCTAAAGATCCTGGATGAGTACCAAGGAAAGTGCCATGAAGCCTTCATGCAGGACCCTCCTCTGGCTGCCGTGCCCCTCCTCCTGTCCCAAACAAGTCCCAGCCTTCAGGTCTTGGGCGGAGCCCCAAGTAGAAAGAAGCTTGGAACATTTGTGAAGCTAAGAGTTGGCTGTTCAGTTTAAATAAGGTAGAAAGGGTCAAGGAATTAGGTTAGAGAGGTAGCTGGGGCCAGATCCCGTAGAATCTTATGGGACTTAGTTGACATCTGTTGTCCTGATGCCCCAGTGTGGGTGATAAATTATAAGGCCACCCACTTACAAGTCAAAATGGGGAGGGGTGTCTTATTGCTAACATTGTCTAGAATTGCTGGTGCATGATGCTAATTTAAAAAAGACCATAATAATAGGAAAAATAGCTAAAATGTATTGAACTCTGTGTGCTCAGATCTATGCATTACCATCTGATGCTTTCAATGGCCATAGGAGGGCACTGTGATTCTGTCCATTCTACAGATGGGAAAGCTGGGGCTAAGAGAGGTAAGCACTTTGTGCTAGGTCATCAGCTAGTAAGCAGCAGAGCAGGATTTAAACCTTGCCTAGCTGACCCGGAACCACCAGAGTGAATTGCTTGATGTCATAAGCCTTCTTCTCACCCCCAATCCTGAAGTGCAAGTCCAGCTAAAAGGGGAGGTACCAGAGCCTCACCAGGCCACATTGGATGTCTAGAGCCTTGTGGACCCTGCACATCCTCTCCTCAGCTCTAGACTGGCACAGCCAGTCCAACTCCAGCCAGCTTTCAACTGCAGGATGCCCAGGCCTTGTCTCATTCTTGACACTGTCACTTCTGGGACCTGGCCTGGCTACATCAGCTCTTGTTGGACTCTGTGGGGAAATAACACCCCAGCAGTGATCACCACTACATGACAGGTAAGGATGCTCCTTGCTGGTTAGAAATGGCTTCTCATGGCACTCAGAACCAAACCTCAAATTGTTTCCATGGCCCACAAAACTCTGGAAAATCTGGCCTCTGATTTATCTCCAAACCCTCTCCTAATACTTTCTCTTTCATGTGCTCCAGACACTCTGACCGTCTTTCTGCTCTTATCTTTCCTCTCAGTATCTTTGAACTTGCCAAACCCTCTGTCTAGAACATTCTCCATCTAGAACATTCTCCCCCAAGATCCTCTTTCAAATCTGAGCTCAGATGTCACCTCTCAAACAGGCTTTCCCTGACCAGTCAGTAGAAAGTATCTCTCCGTTCTTGGTCCCATCCATCCATTCTATTTTTCTTACAGCATTTATCACTATCTAAAATTATCTGATGTATATATTTATTTGCTTATTTATTATCTCTCTCCCCTGACTAGAATGTGGTTCAATTAGGGCAGTTCTAGTTTGTCTTATTTACTGCTTTTTTCACTATGGTGTCTGGTGCATAGTAGATGATTGATAAATATTTTTTGGATGGATGGATGGATGGATGGATAGATGGATGGATGGATGGATAGATGGATGGATGGATGGGTAGGTGGATGGATAGATGGATAGGTGGATGAAGAAGGCCCTCAAGCCAAACAAGGCAGCAAAACCAGAAAAGAGGTGTGAGAGTAAAGGAATCAGGTACTTCCTAGGAGGCTGAAGAAGCAGGCCCCACAAGCCTGCAAGGATGATAAAGCTTGTAGAGACGGGTAATCCATTTACTTCTGACTTAGGGCCAAGCTGCTCTTCATTCCTGCCCTTTCGGTGATTGGCAGTCCTTCTTTCTCTGGTTCCTGCCAATGTGCCCTCCATGATATGAAGTCCCTTGAGTGAGGCTCTGCTTCTTGCTGCCCATAGAGCCCACATGGAACAGGCAGCCCTGGGCTCTGTGACATTTGTCCCAATCTTAGGGTATCATCTTCCTGGTTATCTTATTTAAGTGTTGTAATAACATGGCAAATGGGCAGTCAGCCCCATCGGACAGATGAGAAAACTGAGGCCCAAAAAAGAGTTAAGGAGCTTGTCAAGGCCACACTGGGAGTTGCTGGCTTTCCCAGCACCAGCCCCCAAGGCCTGGGTCTAGGAGTTTCAGTTCCTCATCACTTTCTCCAGTTTGTTACTGACATGGGTCCCCCCCACGACAGATCAACTCCTCCCTCTGCCACCAGAGGTAAGACTTGCTAGCCTGAGTCTGTCAGAATGATTTGGATTTGGATTAAAAACTAGGAACTTCTGCCCCGAGCCACCTAATGGGAAGAGAGTAAAGAGAGGAGAAGAAATCTTTCAGAGACAGAAGACAAGTGAGAAATATTTTTCTGGGAGTGACCAATAAAACCTAACACCTGCCTAGGTATTACTCTGTGCCAGACAATGTGCTAAGTACTTTACACGAATTAACTCATTTCATTCTTCCCAAAACCCTAGGAGGCTGGGGATGGGGGAGTATTATAGGCAGATGAAATATCTAGGGGCACAGAGAGGTTAAGTAACCTGTCCAAGGTCACACAGCTAAGAAGTGGTGGAGGTGGAATTTGAACTCATAAGGCCTGCCTGACTTTAGAATGTTTGCTCTTAACATGCATTAACTCACTTCAGCTTCCAAACACTCAATTAGTACTTCCATTGTGGGGATAGTAAAATTGAGATTCAGGGAGGAAATGCCTAAGGTCTAAGCCCTGTGAGTGACAAGCTGACAGGCTTATTCTGTTTGGGCCCAGGCCAGGCAGTGCCTCTCCAGGATGGAGATGTGGGATGATAGACACTGATAACTAAAACTGAATGTGTGCTTATACTGTCGGCAACTGTTCTAAGTGCTTTACAAGTAATAACACAGGTAATGCTTACATGAACCCTATGAAAGAAGCATAGCTTACCCCCATTGTACAGATCAGGAAACTGAGGCCCAGAGAGCTTAAGTAGTTTGCCCAGGATCACACAGCTGGTAAGTAATGCAATCTGGCTCCAGAGTTCTTCTGTTTTTCTGCTTTATCTCCTAGACAAAGGCCCTTTTCAGGCCTGAGGGGTACTGAACAGCATGCAAAATTCGCATCTAGGTGGGGGAAAGGTATCTGGGGAAATACTGGCCTCCCCAACTCTGAACAGCACCAGATATAGTTGATGTAGCCTGGATCAGGGGTTGGGGGGCACCCTCAGCTGGGACAGCAAAGACCCAAGAATGAGATGTTCAAATTTGAGGCTCCCCCAGGGGCTGGGTTCACTAATGGAAACCCGCAGGATGTGCCAATAAAAGATGTGATGGGGAAGGTGGGCACCTTGCTCTGCTCTGCACAGGGGTGATCTTACTGTCAGAAACAATTAGGGGTCAAGTTTGTCTGTGAGCCAGCCTGGGGGCCAAGGCAGGGAGGATGAGTGGGAAAATGAGAGGGGGAGCTATTAAAACAGAAAGAGAAGCAGACATAGAGAGGCTGGGAGAGGGGAAAGGGAGGGAGTGAGATGGAGAGAGAAGGGGAAGAGAGAAGAGAGACATATTGAAGCAATTGGGAAAAAAAATGTAAACGGAGAGAGAATCATTTCAAGGAAGCTCTTTTTAATCTCCCCTCCTGCCATATCCCCCGTTCCATCCCTATTTCCCTCGTCGCTCAAAGTTGTGATTAAGGTATCCTATATATAACAAATAGAATGAGACTGGCCTCTTGGAAAATGATTTAGGGAAATAAATAAATTATTATCTTCTGAGCACTGGCCAAATAGAATGATTCTGGTCCCTTTTCATTCCAAGATGGGACCGGAATGGTGGAGGAAGGGAAGGGGGACCAGGTTACAGGTCTTCTGGTGGAATTAACTTCTCAGTCTTTCTCTGCCTCTGACCGGTGGTAAAGTTTCATTTCATCCTTGCGTCTGACTGTCCTGGCCGAGGAAGTGCTCACCATGGTGAGAACTGGTGTGTGGCTCCAGGAAGGACCCCAGAGAAAGCCTCCATTCCCAAGTGGGAGCCCAGATGCCGGCACCCAGGATGACAGGGAGCCCAGCACTCCCCTGAGACGCAGGGAAAATCTACAGCCCTTGGCTCCACAGTTTTAGGGCAGAAGGTTCTGCTCCCCTGCTGGACCCCAGGGAAAGAGAGGTCTGCCCCTAATGATGCCCCGCCCCAAAGGAGCTGAGTAGGGGGACCAAGGCTTATCTTTGATGCTGCTTGACTTTCATTTGACTCAGGCAGAAAGATGAGCTTGTCCCCCTAGAAGAGCAGCTTTTGATAATACGCTTTCCTCAATGACTCGAACTCCTCAATTCAGAGCTTCTAGTTAGAACTCTTCGCTGTGGATGACCACCCCTGTGAAAGCCTGTGCAGGTTGTAACTGGCGGTGGGATTTCCTTTTATTTTTGTGTTTTATAGCAACGGTGCTGACAGTAGCTTCCTAACGCATTGCTGTCTCCTCCTTGGGTGTAACTCCGCCCTCCCTCCCTCTCTTCCTCCCTCCCTTCCTTCCCTCCTTCTTCCTTCCTTCCTCCCTCCCTTCCTTCCCCCCTCCCTCTCTCCCTTCCTTCAACAAATATCAAGGGAGCCAAACCCTGTTCTAAGCTCTGAGAATCCAGCAGTGAACAAGACAAACAAGACCCCTCTCTTATGTAGCACACGTTCTATAAAGAAATTACAGACAATAAACAAACAAAAACCTCACAAACAATAATCCTATAAACCAGGTTAAGCACTATGAGGAAAAAAAAACAGACAAGGGTCGTGGGGTGGGGCAAGGTGGCATGGAGCGGGTAGGGGGCACCATATGTTTGGAAGGCATCTCTGAGTGGGGTCTGGAGCAGAGGGAAGAGTGGGAGGAGGTGAGGTCAGAGGAGGTGTGTGGTCAGATCATGAGGGACCCGATGTTACTCTGGGTGAGATGGGAGGTGTCTGGCTGCTGTGTGGGAAATGGACACAGAGGCAATAGTCCAGGTGAGAGATGGGCGTGGTAGAAGCAACAGAGATGGGGATCATGGATGTATTTTGCAGGTAGAGCTGACTGGATTTGCTTAGGAATTGGAGAAAGAGTGGGCTCATCCTGGGATGATGAGAGGGTGAGCGCTGGGTGAATGGAATGCCGCTCCCTACCTGGCCATGCAGCTGAGGAACCCCTCACCCCCTTGCTAAGGTGGGCACCTCCACTGCGGGAGGGCAAGCTGAGGCAAACACATTGACCTTCCTCCCCGAGCTCTCTGGTGGCCTGCAGAGGAGGAGAAGGCACTCCTCATAGAACATTTACTCTTGCCACCCCTGCCAGGGGGCCCCTCTGCAACGTGTTATTACCCCCTTTTTGCACAGGGTAAAAAAGATATGCCTCGATTTCCATTGATCCATCCTGAATCAATGCTTTTAAAAAATCTCACGCACATTTGGCTTAAGAGCCAAAGCATGCATTTTATGTTTTGACATGGTGCCATCGATCGCAGGCACGCGTGTGTGTGTGTTCCCCACCTGCCGGAGCCCCCCGCCCACCCCCCGGCGGCCGGCCCGGTCGCGATGCGTCCTTAATGGCCTTGCCCCCTCCTGCACCTTCCATACCTCCCCTGGCCCTCAGCACGGGGCCCTTTCTCGGGTTTTTTGAAAGGATCGATAAGGTGCTGAGGCCTCCCGCTGCTGCCTGTCACTCACACTCCGCCAGACCATCAATTATGTATCCGCCTCTCTCTCTCTCTCCAGCTCTAATTTCTCTTGCATTCTTCGATGGCTCGGCGATGGTTGGCTCTTTTCAGCCCTCTGAGGCAGGGGCGCAGCTAAACTTTAGTGAGGACACGGGTCGGGTGGCAGGCTTAGGAAGAAGAGCTGGAAGGGGGGAGGGGGAGGCAGCCGCTAACGGCGATGGATGGAGGGTGGGGGGAGGGGTGCTGGGGCTGGGGCTCCGGAGGGCTGAGCTGCTTCCGGTGGTCCCTGGACCTTCTCAGTGGGGTGGCAGTGGGTCAGAAGCACCTTTCCAGCCTAGGAAGAAGGAACATCTTTCTGGTGGAGAAGAGAGAGAGATTGAAGCCAGCATAAAATGTC